>NW_023416309.1:29537820-30798097 GCF_014176215.1 Rousettus aegyptiacus | reverse complement strand
TGGTGGGTTTCCATTTTGCCGAAGGACCGAGACATTACAGGATCCAAGGGCACAAGAGATCATTTAGACTAGCCCTCAAAATAAAGACATTTCTTTGCCCCTTTCTAAAAAGATCTGCCAAGGCAAAGCCTGCAAAACCTCCTTTAGAAATGCATTCTTCCCTCTAACCTGTTTTTCTAAGTCCTCCAGGAAGGAATTAAAAAATACTTATTTTCATCCTAAGTTGAAAGAGATCAAGAAAGCCTTTTCAAAGCTTTTGCAACTTACTTTGATATGGGGATGTTTTGCACATGTTGTGCCCCACACATGGGAACAATGCTCCTCTTTTCTATGTTCGTAGAATTCAGGGTCTTGTAAGATAGCAACCCTCCGTCCACCATGTGTCAGGACAAACTCTCTGCACCCTTCCAGCCGCGTCTTATCATCCACAGAGACAGGCAGTATGATAGGAATGCTCATGTTGATCACTCCATCTGTAGAAAGACCCATGTGTTGCATAAATACGGGATACAAGATGTGCTGCCCTGTACAGATGACTCAAATTGCACAATGTCCCTTCCAAACATCTCCCACAATAGGCATTGAGACCTAAACCCAACATGGTTGCGTGAGCTGCACCAGTTTCTCTAGACTCTGATGAGAAGTCCTTGATGGGCTTCTCAAAACAGGAGACAGGGCATTTGTGAAAGGTGAGCTGAGTTGTAAATCACAGAGGTTGCTTCGGTAATTTGGGGGAACAGGGCGTGCCTCCCTTCTAGATTCCCTTTTTTAAAGCTTATTCCTGACCTCAGTGCAGTAGGAGGTTTAAAGTCTTTAAAACCCCAATTAAAGTTTGGCAAAAAATAAATAAATCAAAACTGAACCTTGTAACAACGTTGGCAAGTCTCTTATTATCTGTTTAGGCTCTAATTGCGCTACCAACACACTGAATTGAAAAAGAAAAAAAAGATCAGACAATATTAACCAACAGAACCCCAAACAAGCTGTCCTCCTAATGTTGTAGGTTTACTGTGGTCCTGGCACAGCATCGCCTTAAATATTTTTTTAAAAAGTTACTTGGGAATCACAAGTCTCGCTAGCTCAGCTACAATTGAGAACCATCAGTCAAAAAACACAGGAGTGAAAAACAACGTTAAATTTATTTACTAAAGCTCATGCATTTTCTTTGGAGAGTGTGTACCTCTCACCTTTATGCTACGTCTCTTACTTTAAAAAGTATTTAAATAAACTAGGTGTTCTACCTTAGTATACAGCACAACACACTGGAAGTTATGGAATGTGTTGTTCAGCAAATTTACATTTTTGGCTGCAAGATATCAAATGACAGCCTGTCCATAAAGGAAGAGGCAGGAAAACTATTTAAAAACAGACATAGAAACTGTGATGGTGAATTTTATGTGTCAACGCAGTACTCAGATATTTTGTCAATTACCTAGATTTCAAACATTTCTCTGAAGCTATTTTTAAATGAGATTAATATTTAAGTCACTAGACTTTTGAGTGAAGCAGATTACCCTCACAGATGTGGAGAGCCTCATCTAGTTGAATACCTTAATAGAAAAAGACTGATCTCCCAGAAAGAAGAGGGCATCCTGCCAGAAGACTGCCTTTGGACTTGAACTGTAACTCTCCCCTGTGTCTGCTGCCAGCCTACCCTACGAATTTTGGACTTGCCAAGCCTCCACAATTGCATAAATCATTTCCTTTAAATCAATCTCTCTCTCCCTCCCTCCCCCTCTCCCTCCCTCTCTCTCTTCTGTTTCTCTGGAGAACCCTCACTAATACGGAAACCAAAATTACAGAGCCATGGGAAGTCCCCTAGTGTGGGGCCAGCCATCCCACTGGGCATCATTACATTAGAACTCAACTTAATAACAGGCATAACTAATGATGTTGGAGTCATTTTTTAGAGTTTCCTTGTGCTTAACATATTTTTTTAATGAATTAAGTTTTTTGTTGTTTTAGAAAGAATATTTTAAAAAATGTTTCTAGATAAAATGGTTAAAAAGTATAGTTGTTTAGTAGTTACCAGAGGTGAAGGTGGAGGTGGGGGGTAGGTGGGGTAAAAGGGGTTAAGTAGGTGGTGACAGAAAGAAATCTAACTGTGGCCGGTGAACATACAATGCAAAATATATATGACTTACTGTTGAATTGTACACTTGAAACTTACTGGATTTTGTTAATCAATGTCACCATAATAAAAAATAAATAAAAATAAAAGGTGTAGTTGTTTTTTAGTTTGGGGCTTAAAAGGATACAGTTTGGCTCCCTGGAAGCATCTAATTTCTTAATGAAGCCAGATAATAGAAGAAATTACATAACTGTTTCTCCCCTTTTGTAATGAATGGTGCTCTAACATTCTAATGAATATGTCAGCCTTTCAGTTGTACTTACAGGCACATATTTAGTATATAATACTAAAGAAAGTTAGGGAGACTTTTGGGGAGTTGTTAAATTCAAGACTCAGAAATAAAAGGAAAGTGAATAAAGAAAACATTGAACTCCAGAGGAAACAAATGCAGTTACTTAGGGATTTGAAGAAATATACCATAGAGTAGTGAGTCTTTTAAACCTAACTTTCAAAATTTGACATTCAGAATGCCTCTGATAGAGTTCCGTTTTGGAGGGCAAAACACTCTAGTAGCTATGAAACCAAAGTCTCCAGGCATCTAAATTTGCACCTATTAAATACTCTCCAAAAGTTACTTGGACAAAAAGAATATCACAGGATATAGAAAGCTACTGCTAGCGTAAAGAAATCGTATCATACAATACTGTAATATGCTCTGGGGACCCTTATAATCCACAAGGAAGACACTACACTGAAAGTAATGGGTTTTGTAATTCAAGTAATTCCTTTGTTTCAAAGTTCATAGGCAATAAAAGGCCAAACCCTGTTCAGAGAACACTAAACTTAAAGGTGTTCTCCCATTTGCTACCTGTCATTCACCTCTGCACTCAGTTTCCTCACTTGAAAAATGAGATTAATAAATGACATATATCCCTGGGTTGATGGGAGAAGTTATACTAACTATAAAGCAGGGGTTCCCAACCAGTGAGTCACGGATCAGTACTGGTCCATGGCCTATTAGGAACCGGGCCGCTCAGCAGGAGGTGAGTGCAGGCCAGTGAGGGAAGCGTCATCTGTATTTGCAGCCACTCCTCAGCACTAGCATCACTGCCTCAGCTCCACTTCAGATCATCAGGCATTTGATTCTCATAGGAGCACCAGTTCCTGGTGCCAAAAAGGTTGGGAAACACTGCCGTAAAGCACGATTACGGTGGAGGTTAATGATAAATGATAAACCCACCGCATAGTCTAATTGAGACAAAGGGAGAGAGGCTAACAATAACACCTTTAAGAATACTGATGACCTAGTTAGAAATCATGCTTTCTGTGATTTGTGGTTTACTGGATACACTCACTGCTCATAAAGAGTGACTTGAGCAAAGTAAAGTAAAACAAAATGTGAAACAAAAGGTGGGCAATGTGCTGAAGGAGCCCTAGCTCTCCCTTAACATGCGCGTGGTGGTGTCTTCCCTCTGTTCTGAGTTCAAATCCAAGGGATACTCCCACTTTCCTGTTACAATTGCCATCTATAAGCCACTAGGTTCCTGCCCAGTGTAAACTCTGATCCACCTACAAGATTGTCAAGATAAGAGAGCTAATCTGTGGGATGTTATGCAAAGGAGTTCTATCAAGTAATAATGCCAACTGATCTCATACACAGGTATAAGCAGATTTACTGTGGTTTCCCTATTTGTATTTTCTAATATAAAAATATATTCAACAGTTTAACTCTGTGCTGAAACATCCTCCATGACATTAAACATTAGCTCAGGCTTTCAGCCTTTTTCTATCATGTGCTTTTAGCTCTGGTGGGAACCGCCTTGGTTATTTTATTGCAGTATATTTCTTTGGAGAAGAGCAGTGTCTGTTTTTTTCGGCCATGGTTAATTAATCCAATACATAACCTCATGTTTGATTGAATAATTTTGCTTCTGTTTTAAATAATTTTCAAGCCTTTGTTTAGACCTTATAGATCTGCTTATCGGCTGTTTGGCGCTGTTTCTATGCAAAAACTAAATTACTTTTTATTATTTACTTAGGCTTTTTTAAGGAAAAACAACAATGATAAAAACAATAACAAAAATAAATGCCATCTTCAGTATTTCACCTTTTCATTCTGGTCCAGCACGGAGGTTTACAGTCACAGTAAGTGTATGTTTATTCTCGGTTCCATAACTATCGATCATTGTACCTTGATATTAAATTCATGCATAATCACACATCACAAACAAATGAAGTACAATCATCCACAATCCAACCAGGTATATCCACTATAAATTGAAGCTAAAATTGATTTATCCTTCAGCAATTAAAAATGTTTTATAACGGCAATAGAAAAAAATTTTCCCAGATTTGTGAAATTAAATAAGGACCAACACTCAGTAGAAGAAATTCAGGGAAAGGATATTAAACTTTTAAAATCTTGAATGTACGAATATAATTTTGAAATGAGTTTACTTTTGTTATCCAAATACAACATTATAAATAACAGCTGCATCTGATCCAAAAATTTCCTGTTATTTGGATTCCAGTCAACAGAAGAATATATAGCATTATTCTATTGTAACTGGTTGGATCATGAACTGTTAGCAATTCTGACTGATTTATTCGGATTATTTTTTTAGGTAGGCTCTTAACCAAGTGTAATTAATATAATTTATCTACTTATAATAATTTAGTAACTTGGAAAGTTAAAGTACATACCAGAAAGGACCATGCCTGGAGAAATATAAACATAATTAAGAAACATGTTTTCAGCTCTCCATAAAAATAATCTTAAAGCAATAATGTCAAAGAACAAATTTCTATTATGAAACTTCACACACAAAACATACAAATATACTGAGCTCTTTGCTACTGCTATTTTTTAAAAAAACAGAGACTATATCATAGCAAAAACCTGATGAAACTAGATTTGTCCTGGATATTATTCAATACAATCCAAAAGCATTATTTCAGATGATTATCTGTTTTAAAAATAATTTTAACATATGTCAGTGGCCCCTTCAACTTTAGAAAGAAGTTGTCTCTTGCAAATCTATGATGATATAACAGTTCCAAACCAGGCTTAGGAAGAAGATATGGAAACAAACTGCTCTAGAACATCGGAGAATCCTGATGTTTAGAGAGGACATGAAAATATTCTCAGTAGAACAAACACAGACACTCGGGCTAGGATAGCCTGGATTTTAATCTAGACTTAAACTGAGTAATTTAGTCTTTCCAATACTAATTTCCTCATATGGACATCTTCATAGTGGTGTATCCAGAATAAATGTGATATCCTGTGTCAAGAGCCATGGTCAGAACACATTAGGTACTGAGTAAATGCTGGCAGTATGTAAGGAAAGTCATCAAGACCTGCCTTGGAAAGTTAGAGCCACAGAAGACTTACCTTTAAATAATCAAGTCTCACAAGGCTGCCATGTCTTGACCCTACATGGGGGCCACCAGTCAAGAACATAAACTTGTTGAATTCCATTTTTAAATTTAGATATGACATTTATGATCAGAGTGACAGCCCCAAACTATATATCCAGTGAGAAATAAAATGCTATAATACATCAATATGAAAGTAGATCTTTAAGTAATATAGGGAGTAACATACTACATAATTATCAGAAACACTAAAAAATTCCTTTTTTTTTTTTCTTTGCTTTTGCCTTTGGACTGAGTAGACTGAGAGGTTTTTTGTTTGTTTGTTTTTTGTTTGTGTGTTTGTTTGTTTGTTTTAATTTAAGGAGAAATGTGAACCTTTGAGAAAATTAAAACCAATAACATTCTTAGGACATAAGGACAGAATAAAAAAATATTGCCTACAGATTATAGGTGAATAAGAAATTTGCAATTATTTAGCTACAGAAATTATTCCACATTTTTGATGGTAAAAACTCAAACTTTCATGAATTGGTTAAAATTAAATGACATCCATATAAATGATATCTTCCTCAACCTTCTGATATATATAAATAATCACTTTTTGGAATTCACCTCTGTCTACTCAGTCCAGAAGCCATCAAGCCAGGCTCTGCCATGAGACTGTCATGGTGTGGTACAGAGCAGTGTTTCCTCCAGATGCCCCCAGGGCTGCTGTCCAGGTGGGAGGAAGGCTGTGTCCACTCCTTCTACAGGGGCAGCTCTGTTTTCATCTATTGCATATATTGCCTCAGATTTCACTGAAATAAAGAGTTATCTGGCTTTAAAAACTTTTTTGATAACCATGTATGTGGTAGGAAGAACCTACTGGAACCTGCCAGGGTTCAGAAGATGAGCTGCACTGTCTGTCTAGGGAGCTCACACCTGTCTTTATCAACACTCTATCACCAGCAGCTAGAACGAACCCTGGCTGATGGACATCTTATCTGTGCTACTTCCAAACTGAGGCACCTATGGGTAAGCCACTTGATCTCTTCAAGACTTCAAGTTCCTGTAATTGTATGCAAGGGGGGAGCGGTTGTTAATACATAAAACATTTACTATTGGACCAAACATTCTTTTAAACTTTCAACATCCCAGTGAGATAGATATTGTTATTAACATGCCTACTTTACAGATGAAGGGACTGAGGCTCAGAGAGTTTAAGTAATTTGCCCAGGTTCATAGCTGACCATTGGCACATGAACAGTTTGGTTCCACAGCCCACATTTTATCCACTATGATATTCTACTTAGGTAGAAGTGGGTGGTATATTATATTCCTGGTATCTATTTTTACTAATTGATTTCAGTAAGAGTTGAGGAGGCTTCTGGAGGGTGCGAGGAATTTTAAACCCTGACTACAACCAGGGTTACATAGGCATGTCCAGTGGACGCCATCTACCCCAGCAGAGAATTCCCACAAGGCAAAAAGGAGTCTTACAGAGAGTCCCAGAAACAGGCCTAGATGTGGGTACAAGTTATGGAAACGCCATGATATCTGTTCTTAACCCCCAACCCCCAACGTAGCCACATTGGTAGCAACAGGAGAATAAAGGGATGTGTACAGATTATAAGAGTTGTCTCACTCAATTCTCTATCTGCTAGAGAGTCCTCAACTGAAGTTAACACAGAGAAAGAGAACATCCTCCTTCCCATTTGAGAAAGAGTACATGAACTGCCCCAGCCCTGCGAATACAAGGACTTGAGTGAATAGGCAGGATCTGCACCTTTGTGGTTATACAGATACACACAGATAGATCCACACAGCAAGTGGTGTGTGGCTGTGGGTCTGATTAGGGAGCACAGAAAATACTCTTTGAGAACTCCCACAAATACCTGTGATTTGGAAAGACCTGGAATTTCTGTATGAGCAGATAGTGCAACTCAAGTATTAATGGGAAAGCGACTTCATTCATATCCCCAGACTGGTGGGCTTGGCAGGGATAGTTATATGGGAAATGGAAACAATAAGTGCCACACCCACCTCATGGTAGTGAGGCCCAAATAAGAAAAGCAATGTGTTTCACAAGTTAAAGAACACCACATAATGAAATTGAAATGATGTGAGAGGGAGGGAGAAAAATTTTGCTTAAATTATCTAGGTGGATTATCTGTGTTAGCTGTTCATCCTTTGGGATCACAGTCACCTTTAAGAATCCATCAAAAGCTATTAACTCTTAACCCGGAAAAATGTCCCCTCTCCCCTTCTTAAAACCCTAACTATTTTGCCTACTCTAGGATTCCTGCCCCACCCCCCACCATGTTCTAAAGTCCTAGACTCTAAGTTAAGAGCCTTGGTTTCCATTAACATTGACTTCTGCCACAAAACCCACCACCCTGGTATTTTTCTTTAAGGAACAAATACTTGTCAAAGGTTATAGCACTGTGTCTGTAATAAGGTCCTCACTTTCGATGTGGCTCACTTTTCTTTTGGCCACAGCCCTGGTTTGGATGCTCATGGTCAACCTCTTCTTGTTCATGGCTGGCTGCTGAATCCAGTGACAGTTACTCAATGCAGCCTGTGTTTAACATGTGTCGAAATTAAGACATCAAAGTAAATGTCAGCCTTTCTTATACAAACAACCTGGTCTACTAACTTCTATTGGAGAGGACATCAGGGAGCAACCTGGTATGGGGCACACTGGAAGTCTCCAGTGTTGAACCCATCACTTTTCGATGGTATAAACCTGAGCAAAATACTTAACCTGAGGTCAGTTTCCCTATCTGAAAGTGGGATAAAATATAGTTGCCTGGTCTACGGCCATGCCACTTTGAACAAGCCTGATCCTGTCTGATCTTGGAAGCTAAGTGGGGTTGGGCCTGGATAGTACTTGGATGGGAGACCACCTAGGAAGACCAGGTGCTGTAGGCGTAAAAAGTAAAAAAGTAAGAAATTATAAGCTGACAAGGTCCTTGCAATCTATGAGGTCAACCAAGGGTTGCCTTGCCTAAAAAAAAAGAAAAAAAAAAAAATATATATATATATAGTTGCCTGTCCTCCAGGGCTTTCACAGCATCTAATGAAATAATACCTGAGAAAATGCCCTGAAAACAGAGAGGCGATGTACAGATAAGCATTATTATTATTAAGGCAAGCTGTAAGTAAATCAAGTGCTTTTTGAAATGTTATTTAATCTGAGAAATGAAGGTCCCAAGCTATGGGGCAGGGCATTATCAACCACAGCTGATAATGGAACAGCTGATAAAGAGGAATTATGGGAGAGGGCTCATTTTGACTACTCTTTTTTAAGCTCTGATTCTGGTTGTATGCCCCATTCCCCAGGCAGGGACACAAGCCCGGAACATGAACATCTTTCCCAAGAAAGAACATTTTATTTGATTTTTCTTCCTAAAAGATTCAAAGCCCTGCTTGACCTGGTGTGACTCTACCACCACCCTGCCCACTTATCAGCCATTCCCCAAAGTCCTGAAACAGATTAATTCTATTTGATAAGCTCAAGCAATTCTAGGAAGGAAATGATATAGAAGGGTCCGGAAGTTTTCCTAATAACACATGCTTTCGACCCTGACCAGATCACTTCTCTAAAGGCTGTTCGGCTTGTGCCCAGAAAGCTGCCTTAATGCTCCCTTGTTAGAGTTTAGTGGATGAAGCTATCTAATACATTTCATGAATATCGACACTTTAGCATCCACCAAGGAAAGCAGCTGCTGCAATACCGCTTCAGTTCACGAAGACTCCTTACTCTAATTAAAGTTCATGCAATAACAGAGCAACCCGAAGTGTGTGGGATACTCTGCAAGTCAGTGACATGTGCTGAGTTCATCTTGGCTGCCCCAGGATGGTCCTCTGACTGTCTCCTGCTTTCTGAGTATCTGGGCCAACAAAGGGCAGATGGAGGTGAAACAGTCTTAATCTTCTCATGGCTTTGTGTGCAAATAAAACTTTCATTTTTCAGTTCCTCGGTTTTAAACAATGAATAATCCTTTGAGGATAACCAGAAACATCCTTAAAATGGAAGCTTATATGTAACAGAATTGGATACATCATAAGTGATCTAAATATTTTCACAATAAGATTTACAAATCAAGAATGAACATTTCTTGTTCCTGTGAAGACTCTGAGAAAGATTTTGTTTCTTTACTAATAGAAAGTAAAAAAACTAACAAAAACTCATACCATCTAGCAGGGTGCCAAAGTGTATAACTTGTAAATACTCCTTCTCTCGCATAAAACCTTTGAGGGGAGTAGCCCAGCCTTCACTCAAAACTTGGACCCACTGAAGATCCAGCTGCAAAACAGGAAAAGCAGGTGAATAATTCCATAAGCTCTGTTTTTCAGCCAATTGGCCCAAAGGCAGTCAGTCCTTCTTTATTCAGCTGACAGGAGAAAAAGACAGAACCTTTTATGTTGTTACTGTTCCCATATGTTATGCTGACTCATGATTGTGGGACCAGATAAGTTTGAGCCTAGAACTTCCCTATAAGGGAGCAGTAAAAAGATTTCAAATTGAATGATTTATTTCAACACTTTAGGCTGTATCTATCCTTACAATGTGCAAGTGTGTTGAACATTCACTGTTCATTTTTTTTCCACAAAAATTCTGGTTTGGTTGAATTTTTCCACCAAATGTACTATTTAGTTGACTGAATTGAGCAAACCAATGATTCTAAGGTAAAAGTCCAAAATTCTTAGCATGATACTAAAAACCCTTTAAGCTCTGGCCCAGGAGGCTCATGTAGGGACTGCCACTTCTTCCCAGTCCCCACTTGGGGACCTAGTCCCAACAGTGCCAGACAATGTGTAGTCTAAACACACAAGTGGTTTCAGGCCTATCCTCCTCCTCACCTGAAATTCCTATTTATTCTTTAAAACCCAACTCCTGGGTCACTGCTCTGAAACCTTTTCTGTTATCCCTAGGACTAAAAACGTAATCACTAGATTATTTAAAGGGTTTGTTTTGTTTTGTTTTGTTTTGTTTTGTTGTTGTTGCTGTTGTTGTTTTTTCTGTACCTCGAAGCCCATTTTGTTATTAGGACTATGACTCCACACTGTAAGTTTAATTATGTTGCTAACTGCCTGGAGCATTGGAGACTTCAAAATTTATTTTGTAGAGTTAGGGTTTCTGTTTATAAATTTGTCATAACTTATCAGAGTATGGAGTCTTCATGAGCTGAAACTGGTTCCCAATTTACTCTGCCTTTTATAAAAATGTCCAAGTTTTTAATGGATAACAAAAAGATACCAATGAAAACATGATCTCCTTGTATAGATCAACTAACACTGATCTATAGAAAGGCCAAGGCATGTGCAGAGCAGTTTGCTGGGGCTGCATCTCATATACTCCAGGCAGTAAAATAAATGCAACTAAATTTGTTCCCCTCTCTCTTCAGACTGGACTCTCCCCAATGAGGGAAGAGCAGGATTTATAGAGTAAAAAAAAAAAGAGTGAGGCATTCAGATCACTTTAGTTCAAGGTTGCCTTTTGTTTTCTTCAAATTCCTTCTAGATTGCTCAAGAAGTGCTTGTATTCTGGACAAACTATTTTCTCTGCAGCTGCCAACAAACAATTACTGCCTATTGCCTGCACTTTGGCCTAAACAAAGGTATGAAAGCGATTATGTAAAACTGTCTATGCAAATCTGGATATTACCTTCCCCTGCTGCCTCTGCACAGGGCAGTGATAAATTGCTCTGTGGCGACTCTTGTTGACATATTTCCTTAGAGAAGAAAATTGGCAAAACGAAGTGTTTTTCTTTATGAATACTGCATTTTCCTTACTTATACCTTCCTTATTATCAAGAGTAACTATAAATGGGTTATAATAACTGATATTAAGCCTAATATTCCTTTGGCCAGTCTGCATCTTCTTACCTTGGTAATTGATAATGAAGGGAGGGCTTCAGCCTCAGCTCGGACTTGATCCAGTTCGTTTTCTGGCACAAAGAGCTCGTGGATGCCTTTGATTATAGTATGGGGCAAAATGTTCTGAAATGAAGCAGAATTGGTAACAATTTGAAATGTCCACTGTGAAAAGAATGCCTCAGTAAACAGATGATCTTTCATGATCTTATTAAATTTTTTTTAAAAGAGAGAGAGAGAAGAAAACCAGTCTACCCACCTGCTCTTGCAGAAGCTCCACTACCTGCTGGACACAATCGCTCACTGAGGACAAGTTGGTTTTAAGCACAAGCTCAGGCATTTCAGGTTTCTCATAATCAGAATCGATGCCTGTAAACCCTGCAAAGCGGAAAAGCGTGAAGCACGTCTGCAGCAACAGGATCACCTTTTGCATCAATAAGGCATACCATGTGATGGAATAAGGTGTTAAATTGAGAATTCAGATTATAACGGAAAAGGTCAAAGGGCTATCCTTGACCTCTGGCCATACCTGAGAAAATATACAGCTGTATTTTCAATATAGAACCCCCAAGTTATCCACAAAATCTGGCTCATTAAGTCCAAGACCCCTGAAGCTGATTCAAATAGAAAAGGAAAACAGGAAGATGGAAAAACTCAGAAACACTCCTCCTACACACATGCTCATATATACTTATCCATTTTAGTTCCCTAAATTTATTGCTTATGGCTGAGGTGATGGTTCTTGAAAAACCTGAGCCCACATCTTAATAAAAGGTGGCTAAAAAGTTGTGTATGCCATATGCAATTTTGGAAAACAGGTTTTGAAATTTCCAACAAATTTCCGGGGACGGATAGGAAGGATCGGTGACATATGTAACCGGCAAAGGTGCCGCTGAGCTGGCTCTCATACCTTTGATCTCCCCAGCGCGGGCACGTTTGTACAGGCCTTTTACATCTCTGCTTTCACAAATGTTTAGAGGCGCATCCACAAATATTTCAAAGAATGGCAGTCCAGCCGATTCATGGATTTTGCGGGCATTCTCACGATCCTGGAAAAAATTACACTTAAGAATGTAAGAAGAGGTTTCACAGTGAAATTCTTCATCGCAAAACATTGTGTGCTCTGAAGATAAACAGCTGTGTATTCCATAGCCTGAAGATAAACAGTAGGGTTTGTGCTCTGCAGAGGCGGCAGGAAACTTGTTCTTCAGAGAAAGTCCAGAAATTCTGCTCTAGTAAACATAGCTCTCTAAAGGACTTTCAGAGAAAACCACAGAAAAGAATCTTTGCTAAAGTTCAGGGCTGGCAATGGGGGAGCATTTCATCCCAAGGATGTGTTCAAAGCACAGAGCATCTGATTTGTAACTCACAAAAATTTCATACAGGAAGAGCAACACTCCACTTTGCAGATTTCAGCATTAAACATATAACCTGATGCTTTGCCAGTGGACTGCTGTTTTCTTCAACGGGTTAAGCATTCTGACTTTTTGGAGAAATGAAATTGCAGAGATTTAGTTTTTCTTGTTTAATTGTTTCTTCCTTTCAGCTCTGGCCAAGTGAACCTTACCATTGTGGAGGGGTTTATGTCAACTGGTGCCCTGGCATCTGGAAATGAAGGGCGGCTCTTTACGTAACCAATATTAAATAGAGGAAATGAAGGAGCAAGTGAGGGAAGGAAGAAAAAGCAGGGGAAATTGAAAGTTTCACATTCCTTTGCAAACTGCTCCCCCCCCCACCCCCTCCACCGCTCCCCACCACCCCGCCCAACTCCTTTTCCTGGCGGTTTGAGAGGCCTGGTGCTGTGTGTGGGAACTGTGTAGAGAGCCAAATCAGTTCACCTTTGCAAAAGGAGAAATGAAGCTGGTAATGCACACCAGACCGGCGTCGGCAAACAGCTTGGCCACCTCAGCAATCCGGCGGATATTTTCTTCTCTGTCTCCGGGAGAGAATCCAAGGTTTTTGTTAAGGCCATGACGGACATTGTCCCCATCTAGGGAGTAGCATGGGATGGCGTGGGAGACCAGGCACTCTTCCAGAGCAAAACTTATCGTCGTTTTTCCAGCACCTGAAAGACCTGTTCAGAACAGGCAAGACAAGACAGGCAGTGACCATGACTGTTAAAAGTGACAAACTGGAACCTGATTCTAATTGCGACCTGATCCTAATTTTTACCTAATTAAAGTGTAAATAAACTCTTATTACAATAATCTGATTGACTTCAAATCAAAACCCTTAAAGTCTAGGAAAAGCATAGTTTACTACAAGTCAAGTACTTGCATTTTTTTCAAATCTTGACATATCTATTTGTCCCTTATTAGGACTAGAGCATAGCCTTTCAAAGCAAGAGAGGTTCATAAATGGGGAGACCTTGTAGATCGACGTATGGTCTTTGTGGCCCGAAGAATGCTTTAAAGATTAGAAAGTTGCACATACAAATCCAGATTTAGGTTTCTCTTAAGAAAACAACAACAAAGGGTCAGTTCTTGGAGGCTGAGAGGCCTACCTCCCTCATGGGTGCCGCTAAATAACCATCTGTCAACAGAGTCATATGCTGTCCTTTTGTTTTCAAGCTTTTTCAAGAATCATTGAAAATGATTCTCAAAGCCTGCAGACAGAGAAGAATCCTGAGCTAGGTTGTGGATGTGTGTAGAGCTGCCATACACTCTTAGATGTTTGAAGGCTTTATGTGAGAACAGAGTTACTATGTGCCTTCTACCATGGTTTCAAAGCACAATGATTGGGAACACACTTTATAATTTCTATGTGAGGGAGAACGTAAGGAGAAAGGGACAGAAATGTAACCTATCAAAATTACTTAAGAGTTCAAAATCTGAACTACGTGGGAAAAGTAGCACTCTAAAACATTTCAGTTGTCCTAAAGATCTCTGAACCTGAAGAATAGTCCAATGTGCCTAACCACTGACAGACAGCACCCAGGTGTGGGAGAGGAAAAGTTAGGAGGAAAGACAAGAAGGTCGAGAGGTTACTACAGAGAAGACAGCAGGCAGAAAGAGGAAAAAGACAAAAAAAAGTAAGTGAAAAGCCAGAAAAAGTAAGCAAAAAGAGGAAAGGAGGCTTGGAACAAAAGGTGGTATATAAAAAGTAAACAAATATTTTCCATATTTTAGTCATATTTTAAAGTTGCACCCTTGGCATGGGATCATTAGAATAAATGGTTACGTGAAGAATGTGTTGGTAATACAGTAAATCGCTGCTGAAGACAATGTCTTTTATGTAACTTTGTCTATCATGTAACTCATTGTCCATTAGCATTTCTGTCTGGTTGTGGGGTAGGAGAAACAGGACTCCTAAGTCTCTGCTATGTTCTCTCCCATCAGAAAATGAGAGAAATAACAGAAATTTCTTTTGATTTTGATTCAGCTCTCAGGAAACCAAGAACTAAATTACAGAACTAGGACACTGGAGCAACACTAATTACATTTATCAAGAGCTATACCATGGACTAGGCACTGGATAGGTGCATATTTACTTTGTTTCATTTAGTTCTGCCTACATCTCTATGAGGCAGATACTGTTATTCCTTAGATAGGTTAATTGGCTTGTCCAAAGTCACATAGTTAACGTAAATGGAGCTGGAACTCGAATCCAAGTCTCTGTATTAGAAATTTTTGGTTTCTTCTGGCTGGCCTGGTCAATATCCTACCTCTATACTAGGAGAATATAAAATAAAGTAGGAAAAGAGTATTTTTTTCAAGAGTAAGAAAAGACAGAGGAAGTACACTCTTCAGTTTTTTTTAACCTTTCTATCAGCTCTTTTTCATTTTTAAAGGGTGTTCCACATTAGAAAAAATGGACTCTGTGTATGTCCCAATTCAAAAGCTGGGCAAATGCATGAAGGCAAACATCTCATGAAGACCTTCACATAACAAGAGAGAAACATTTGGAACACAGCTGTGTTTAACTGCTGCCCATCATGTCTCTCAGGAAGCTGGGGGAAACATTTCAGGAATCATGACAGGTAAATACTGGCTTTTGGAAGACAGCAGGCTCCTTCCTTGCCCACTGCCTATCATCACCCTGGAAGCTGGAAAAAGTTATTGTACAAGGGATGAATGAAACCAGAAAATCAAAGGCAAACGTCATAGGCTCTAGAAAAAAAAAAAAAACTCAAAAAAAAAGAATGAGGCTAATTTAGACTCAGAATTCCAAGAAAAGATGCAAGGCAGGTCCCGCCTGCCATATTCTTTTAGAGTTATCTTCAGGTAAGAATGAATTAGCATTTGTGGACAGATAGTAAAACATAAGTTGATTTCATAATATGGATAAACATATCTTTGCATGTGGGCTCATCTCTATTTGAAATATTATGTCTATAAAATGAACTTAGTTTTCCTCATGAGTCCAGGCTATGTCAGACTTATAGTGCCAGGAATCAACTTCCGTTCCCTTGTACTCAGAATATAAGGTAACAGCCCAGAACTAATTCCAAATTTATCACTAGCCCTGAGCTTTGACATTCATTCTGAGGCTATAAAAACACAAGAAAAGAGAGTTTTGGTTACCACAGTGGGAGTGAGTTATTTCTATACACAAGGGGCAATCCTCAGCTGAAAAGAATAGAAGGAAATCCTTAGTTTTCCTTCTTGCACAGTTTTTTATATATATATACATATATATACACTAAATATATATATATATATATGTATATATATACACTAAATGAAATAGTCTTTCGGAGTGTTAAAATATCAGAAAACAATAAAGAATCTCTAAGCATCCGAAACTTCATGGACAGCTAAATGCTTGATGTCAAATTAGGAAAGCCCCATTCATAACTGCCATTAAATATGTTTTGGCACAAGATTGAGAATTATAAAATTTCTTAGAGCCAAAAGGGAATGTCATCATCGACTTGTCCCATCTTTTCCTGCCAAAGGAGAAAAGTGAGAACTAGAGATGTTCCATGACTTGATCAAAGTCCTACTTCTCGCTGATGGCAATAGAGTTAGGATTAATAGCCAGGCAGCTCTCGGCTTCCTTCTAGTGTTAAACTAAACATGCAATATGTGTAATATGTTACGCTAATTTCTTTAAAATTGTGTTGCACATCAATTTTCCATATCTCCCAATATAACATACCTGTGAGCCACACTGTACACCCTCGGAATCCGCCCCGTGTTCCAACTACCTGCCCTCTCTTATTTCTGCTCACATGGTGGGCCTGATAGACGACATTGGTGGATTTCTGCTGGTCCTCCTACAAAAACAAGATCAAGCACAATGTTTAATAAGATAATAGATATAATATGTATAAATATAACAAAATAATTGATTACCTGCATAGAGCCCAGGAAAGGGGCCAGTCAAGCAGGGAATGGGCAATGTCGGAGGGAACCAAGAGGAAGATTTTGAAAGCTGGGATCAGCTTGGTTAAGTTATCTGAAACCCTTCAAAGCTAGAGGCTCTAATCATCCATCGAGCAAACCTGGTAAGAACCTGAGACTTGGAACAGGTCGGGATATAGTCATAGAATGCAGCAACTTAGATAGCAGTGGTGGCTTTCGCTAGTGAGTTCATATATGGAGACAAATTAGGCTAGTCCGTGAGATAGTCTAGCAATATTTCCTCTGGTGAACAAACCCTCTGAAAATATCCGGAGTCTTTTGTGCCAAGTGTATTTTATAGCTGAAGGATAACATTAATTTCTCTCTATTTTCTTATTAATCATTGCTATTAAATTCAAGAACACTGAGTCTAGATATCAGGCCCAAAAGTCAGTTCATTTGTTCATTCATTGATTATTTCAGTTGCTGTTTAGGTAAATGAGTTCTGACAAGAAACAAATTCTGAGATCTCCTAAATTAAATTACAGCAGGACAGAGAGTACAAGAAAAAGGCAAGAGATCAATGAGTTGAGAGCCACAGGCCAAAACCAACAAAAGACTGCTCACATTCCTGAATATATGTTGGAAGTTTGAATCCACTTCCTGGTAGCTATCTAAAAAAAAAAATGGAAAATGGCCAACCACCAGATGCCACCATATCTTGCTGAGTCATGAACTTTCCAGACTGCTGCCCACAATTGATCCAGAAGTAGTAAATACTTCTTCCTTATGGACTATACACCTATCCTAGAACTGCCTCCACTTCACCTTATCCCCTCCCCATCTATATTTAATGTAAGTTCTTTCAAAATGACTTACATCTTTCTTCCCCAAACCCACTGTATAAAATAGCCCACCTGTTCTAGGACAGCAGACATATTTGTCTTCTTCATCAAGCTCTGTTATGGGTGGTTTAGACTGCATGTCCTAGGACCTGGTCCTTTTCTGACTAGCATATGGCTTAATAAACCCTTTCTTTCAGAAAAGCTTTCAGCCTCGAAGATTTTTGTTTAACAGTATTTACTATGGTGACCATCATGGGCACCGAGAATATAGTACTGTACTAAATGAAGCTGAATCCCTGGCATCGTTTTGGGGGGACATATAGCCCCGAACATCAAGTAACTGGGGCCCTCTCTCCAGAGGTGAGAGAAAATCTCCTACACCTATCTGTATGAAGATATATAAAGAACACCTGCAACTCAATAATAAAAAGACAACCCAATCTTTAAAAATGGGCTAAAGATTTGAACAATCACTTCACGCAGTAAGATACACAAATGGCCAGTAAGCACATGAAGAGGCATTCAATGTCATTGGTCATGAGGGAAATGCAAATTAAAACCAAAATAAGATGCTACTGATAACATCTAATGGCAGAAAGTACTCCACATATTGGTGTAATTTTATTTGGACAAAAAGTGGAAATAACCAAGGGTCAACCAACAGGAAAATAGACAACAAAAATAAACAAAATCCACACCAAAAAACCTCCCATGAAAGCTCAAAGCTGTAGAATACTTATATGACTTATATGATGGACTACCACTCAGCAACAAAATAGGAATAAACTACTGATACAGGCAACATGAACGATAATAAATGAAAATATTATGCTAAGTCAAAGAGGTCTTATACAAAAAAACTACACATGATTTCATTTATATGAAGTTCCCAGACAGGGAAAACTAATTTACTAAGTCAGAACAACAGCTGCTTTGGGGAGTGACAATGTTGTATGTCTTGGTAAGAGTATGAGATTCACAGGTCTTTACACATCCTGTTGGAACTCACTAAACATACACTTAAGATGGGTATTTCACTATATGTACATTTTACCACATGCAAAAAAAAAAAAAAGAGCCATTTTAAAAAGCAAGCAATCAGAATATATGGTGGAATTACATTGTTCAAGACTGAGGCATTTATGGAAAAGGGCTCTGATCCCAGTCACAGCATAATTGCCTTAAGAGGCTGTTCCCACCTGTGCAAATGAATGTCCGCTCACCAGAGCGTAATTTGTCCACAGAGACAGGATTTTTCCTCTTTTTTGGCTGTTTCTTCTCCCTACAGGAAGAGATCCAGAATAAACTCCAGCCTTTGTTAGTCTTCTGTGGAAATTTCGTTATGATCTTGTTAATTGCCTCTCCAACAAGTGCTTGGTTTTCAAAATAGTTCAGAAACCACCAGAAGGAACTACTCTAAAAGTATTTAATAGTTAATCTTTGAACTTTTGGGTTTTATTAGCTTAATCTTAATCATGGGTGTTTACAGATTTTCTATCACTCCAGCAAACAAATTTTTTTCAGGTGCCCAGGTACTGGGCTTTTCTGGTTTAGGATGATATTTTGCTTATTTATCTCATATTTATTCTTGATTTTCTCCAAAAGGCAAACAAATAAAATAGAAGCAGATGTTTTGAATGGTATTTGAACTGCAAAGGGATCAAGCAGCTGAAAACTTCTTTTCCTTTTTTCTCTTCTGAAGAACATATGGTATTCTAAGCTTTGGGGGGGCGGGGAAGTGGCTGTTAGAGAAAGGTTGTCTCTATGGAAAACAAAACACGCTAAAAAAAAAAAAAATTGTCTCCCTGTATGTAGAAACAGAGCACACAGACACCCTGGTATCTCGTTTAACACTCACTTAGCAGGAAGTGGCCTGGAAACCACAAAGTTGGTGACATGCTTCTATTCCAGGTCCCTAAGAAAAATTTTGCAAAAATCCCTACATTCGTCCAGCTCACTGACCCCCAAAAAACTGCCTTCAGTGTGCACAGGAGTAGGGTGATTATAGGTTTTACTGTCAAGCAAACCTGAATTTGAAACCTACTTTGCAGCCTACTTGCTCTGTGACCCTGGACATATTATGAACATTGCTGACTCTCCATTTCTGGCTCTGTAAAATGGAGCTAAGAATAGTTTCTTCACAGGGTTGCTGTAAGGATTAGATAAAATGATTTTCTATGTAAAGTATCAAAGAAAATATATGACACAAGGGAAAATCTTGAATCTGATGAGACCCAGGTAGCATTTAATTTCTAGAGAAATTATAGTAAAATCACTCAAATTTAGACATGTTCTAGGAATTTGGGCCTATTCTAAGGCGAGTCTAGGAAAGTGGGGCTCATGATCAAATCAGACGATGGACAGGACAGCACTTTATATAGGGTGAAGTCACACACACACACACACACACACACACACACACACACAGGCGTTGTTGTTGTTGCTCTTCTGATTATCATTATCTTTGACCCAAAGTCCAGCCAGTAAGTATGCCAATCTGAGGTGCACCAGTTTGAAGCCTCTTCATTCTACCCCAAACTTACTGCTCTCCTGCTGGCTGTCTCAGTCATAAGCCCTTAGTTACCAGCTTGAGAATTGCCTTTGCCCTAGGTTAGCCTATGAACTCTTAGAGTTAGGAGCTCGGCACACAGCCCAGGGTTGCAGTGTATCTCTTTGCCAGGTCCACCCCTCACCCTTTGATGGTGCAGAAAGGGGAGTGCTAAAGAAACTTCTGAGACTCAGGGTGGAGCAGGGTAGGTCATGGCAGACAGCTTCAGCCTTGATTTTGTGTGACTAGAAGAAGTGACATAGAGAAAGGACTTCAGATGATCTCATGGTTGGGTGGGGCATCTCTGGGGCCAAATCTGAGCACGTGTCACAGTGAATAGTATTATGAAAGGGAGAACACTGGAGGAATGAGCAAGCTGGAAACTCTGTGCCAGTAATGAGTTTCCTAATGCTCAAAGGTTTTTTTGATGTGTTTGTAATCTCTTCAGCAAAAAATGAACAAAGTGGATTTGAATTTCCTCTCCTTTCCTGCTTCCTGTGCAGCGCAAACAAATCCACTTTATTTCCCTAATTATGACTCCACTCTGACCCTTTGAACTGGGTTCTCACTGCTGTTGGACTATGGGTTCGTTGCTCTCTTGGTGATTTCCAAACCTTCTTGGCCTTGATGTGCGATTTGAAGATTCATTTAAAGATTTGCTTTCAGAAAGCAGCAACTTCAGTAAGCGCTCTCTTGGGCTCAGAGCAGAAGCTCCACATTCACATGCATTATCTCACTTATTGCAAAATGTGGGTGCTAAGGAGGCCGGGCACTATGACCCATTTACAGATCCAAAAACTACTGGCTGAAGCCTCCTGCCTGAAAGATGCAGGACATGGAGCCAGGCTTGCTGACTTAAATGCAGGTGTTACTCCTGCCCAGGTGTAACACTCAGTTTCTGTTCCCAAGTGTCATAGCTTCCCCATTAAGGACTAAACGAGATCATGTGTGTTAATTAAGGTTTTTGAGACTACACAAAAATGGAAACGATTTTAAAAAATCATTCTCCATTTTCATTACTTAACACGAGTAGCTTAAAATGTTTTATAACCTATCTCTATTTATATTTCTTTCCTTTCAGAGTACTTCTTTGGGGTATATAAACCAAAGTTAAATGATTGCGTATAAAAAGTTACAAACTATTTCAAAAGTCTCATTAAGTATCACCAGTTCATCTTCTGAAAGACAGAGGCAAGTTACCAGGCTACCACAATATACCTTTTTCTAAACATTCCAACGAATTTATTGCATTTGCAATTTAATTATTCTTTCCTCTATATTACTTTGTGCTTATTTAGTTACTAGTAAGAATATGCATTTTTCCATGTAATAAGTTACTTATGACATTTGCTTGTTTGGTCTCCCTTGCTGTTCATTAACTACATTCTGGACAATGACCATATCTACTTTTAAAAATGTATTTTGGCTCTTTTTCCCTATTTTGTATAGTAAAGTTTTTATTAATTATAATATACCTGCTCACTTGCTTTTCTTTTGATATGTACTTTATTATATATCACATAAAATATTATATATAATCTATTATATCATATTAAAAGGTATTTTAAGAATACTTAAAAAGATTCTTATTGTCTTTAATGTCTCCTTATTTGATTATTCATTATAGCTGAGCAAAATATACTCTTCAGGCTTCTATTTTGATATGAAACTGCATTAATTTTGTGATACTTCTGACATTTTGTGTCATAGGGTTATATGGATCAATTTTATTTATTTTCCATAATTATATCCAGTGATCTTAATATATGTTATATGTTATAATTCATTTCTTTATTACTTTAAAAATCTTTTAGTGGTGTGAATCTTAGAATTCTTATGTATTTATAATTTATATTTTCTTATGTGTTTCTACTGAAGCTTTTTATTTTTAGCATGGATACCTATGGTTCTTATAGTTGTTCTGTAATATGTTTTAAAATTTTAAAGATAAAATCTTCTTTTAAATTTTTTTTTCAATTTTAGTTTGTTCTAAAACACATTCTTCCATGGAAATAAAATTATTCAAGTTTTGTTCAGAACATGCAATGCCTCACTATGATTTTCCCTGCTAGTCTCACTCATTCTCAAAGAACTTCAACATTGTAATACAGCAAAAGGAATCATTACCCGAAGATGGTCATAGTAATATTATTTAAGATAGTAAAATCAAAAACAATCAAAATGTCCATCAATTAAATAGATTATGGCACAACCATATGATGAATATGCACATCTATATTTATTGACCTAAAAATATATCATGATATATACCCAAATGAGAAAACAGGTTACAGAGTGAATTAATGTTAATTCCATTTTTAAAAATATATATTTATACGTATAAGGTTACAAAAAAATTTTGGAAAATAAAGGACAAAATGCTAATAGTAATTAATCATCTCGACTGTTAGGTAATTCTAGATAATTATTTTTCTTGTTTCTATATTCTGATTTTTCTATATTAAACTTAGAAATAAGTATATATTTTAAATAATTTGTCAACCAGAAGATGGTGAAGCCAAATGGTTTGATGCTCAAAGGGTAACAGATGTGTGCGAATATAAGCAAGCCACAAGGTACAGTACAACCAACAGAACAATAACCAGATGAAATCAGTAAATTAAAAAACCATTAAACCTGATATCTTGAGAATAAACTTTTGAGAAGACTAGTCCCTCAAAGTCCATAATGAAGTACAATACACTTCTGCGGAAAACCGGGCCGCAGAGCAGGAGGTAAGGGGAAATGGGAGTGAGTGAGTGAAGTTTCATCTGAATTTGTAGCCACACCCCAGTGTTAGCTAGCATCACCACCTCAGCGCCACCTCGGATCATCAGGCATTAGATTCTCATAGGAGCAAAAGTCACTGGTGCCAAAAGGGTTAAGGATCACTGCTTTAAAGTACAGTACATGTCACTTGATTATGGTGGTTGTAAAATCTATAAACTGATGAACAGCAGGAAGGCCACCTTACTCAACTTTGATGCAATCATTACCCACTGGACATTTAAGGTTCAACTCCAATCCTATAGTTACTAGTAGATAAGGAAGTTTCAACTGAAAAATTGTTGCTAACTTCAAAACGGAGAATATGTTTTAAGAAGGAGCTTACTTAGAGGAAAATATTGTAAGGTATCCTCTATAAAAATCACCAGTTTCATAGGGTTATACTTTGTGTTACAAGGGAAATAACCATATAACCAAACAACCATATCAAGTAGCCAGTGACAAAACCCCGGTTGTGAAAATTGAGGCAAATTCCTGATAAGAGCAAATTAAATCATTTGTCAAAAAGCAGTTATTGGACAATACAGAAATGGCCCAAATATGGAATTTATAATTTAAAAGTGTGATTTCATGAAAAAAGTTTTAAGATGAATGTAAAATTTCCTTTAAGACCAAAAATGATAATTTTTACCAATTCCTACCACAGAAGGATTTATTGAATAGGCTAAATCTGTGAATAAGAAAATGATTTAAGGGGAAAACATATCCACAACTAAGTTTTGACTTTTAGAAGCCATCATTATGAAATAAACCACAGACTGATGTCAAATGGACAAGAATTTGAATGCTGTGAAAAAGTGAAAACCAAAAAAAAATATGAAGAGAAGGCATAGTTAGGCATCTTTAAAAAAAAGAAAAAAAGCCAGATGGCTTTGCTTATTAAAATATTTTACAGTATTTTTGTTTTCAAAGCATCCGAAAAACAGGCAAATTGTTGGAAAACCCTGGATGGCAAAATCAGACAGTTTGCACACATTCAGATGTTTGCTAAGGAAAATAAAGAAGCCCCTTTCCTCATGGGATTGTGCCTAGTGTTAGAGGCCCTCTAGATTCGATGAGTCTGGAACAGGATGACAGGAGATTTCATCACAGTACTCAGAACCATGTGCAATTGAAAATGTATGAATCATTTATTTCTGGAATTTTTCCTTTAGTATTTTCAGACTGCGATTAACCTGGGTAACTGAAACCACGGATAAGGGGTCTGGGCCTACTGTAAGAGTTCTGCACTTTTGGTCTTAATTCTGCACATGCCCTAGGAGTCTGCCTGGTTTTCCTTTGACTACAGCCTCTGGGTGAACTCGCTTGTAGCCCCACAAGTCTCTAGTCTCCAGGTGGTACAATTCACTTGACTAATCCCGACACGCCTGGTCCACAGCCTCTCCCAAAGCTCCCAAAGCATAGGCACACTGCTGCTCCTTGGTGCCATCCTGGTCGGGGGTTGGCATTTAGTCTTTAGTCTTGGTCCAGAACCAGTTACTTCAACTGTATCATACTTTCCAACGGAACTTGTTCTGGGTCCTCCTGGCTCATTTTTCACTAACAGCCACATTTCACTCCTCAGACACTCCTGATGCTGTGAACTCCAGCTATGACCTTTGCTTGTCTCTTGACCATGATTTGGAGTCTCCTTCTGGCTACACTGCCCTCTGCTGCTGTGGGTAAACACTTTCCTTAGCCTGGCCTGGGTTTTTGGACCTTATTTCTGAGCACGGCTCCCCATGAACCATGTTCCTTCTGGGCCTCCTCAAGGTTGTATAAAGCATCCATCACATGTTATCTCCCCCTTGGCTCAAATCTCATTAATGATATCCCGTTCTACTGCTTCCTCTTTCAACTGACAATCACATTAATTTTCTAATACACTCTTTAATCATGTAACTTTTATATTCAAAATTTTCGATGGCTCCCTATTAACCACAGAATGAAGTCCTAATTCTTAGCTTGGCATTTAAGGCTGTCCATTAGCTGGCTCCACTGACTCTTTCAATCACATTTTCTATCAGCTTGCAGCAGTTCTGTTCCAAGCAGGAAGTCTACTCAACATTTCCTGAACACAGCTTGCTCATTCCGGCTTTGTACCTTTTCTCACTCAGCTCATCCTACCTGGAATAATTTTTTCATAACCTCCGCCTATCCACATATTGCCTGTTTTTCAAACAGCTTTTCTGATGCTTCTCCCCAAAAGCCCTGTAGCCATTAGATTCTGTGGCACTTGCCTGGATGTTTTAGACTTATGTTTAATGTTTTTACAGACTTAGAGACTTAAGTCTTATGTTTTAGACTTCACGGTCAACCCCGAATGGTGGGGGCCGTAGTTATATAGCTTTGATTTCCCAACAGGGATCAGCTAAGAGGAAATGATATGGATTTTAACATTGGACAGTTTAGAGTCAATTCAAATTCTGGCTCCATTAGAACCTTGAAGAAGTTAAACCTAACCTCCCTAAATCTTACACAATGTAGGATTGTAATTCTTGCTAACTGTCGTAAGGATTAAAAAGAGCTGGAAAATATGGAGCGCGTGGACTTCATTAAATGTTCGGTAAATATTTGCTAAATGAACAATAGAAGTTTAACAGTTTGTTGGCTGACTGAGTGATGTGGATGTCTTTAAACAATCTCTGTTTCTCATCAGCACATATGCTTTTGTATCAGTACTCAGTAAGATTGCATATTTCCAACTTTGGTTACGGGCACCTTTGTGTTATGTGCTGAAGTCTTCTTAAAGTGAGACCTGTTGTGTCCTAAGTCTTCTCACAGATGCCACTACAGAACACAGCCGAAGCAGTCCAAACATTAAAGTAAACAGAGCTCCCATTCACAAATGCATTTGCAAAATATTCTTTAATATCTGTATCAAGGAACTATGTATAACAATTTGTGCTTATAGTTTCTGGTGAGTTTCTCATATTTTTTGAGAATCAATTAAGCTAATGTGACCCAATGCATTTCAGTTAGTGCTGACATCCAAGTCATCATCCAAGTCCAATAAAATATTAAACTGGACACTTAGATAATACACTGCTTGAGTAAGTTAAATGAGCCACATACTCTCTGAGCACACCCTCACATGGATTATTCCACTGTTTTTTCCTCCACAAATATGACATAAGCAATCCAAAATAGCCAACTAAAATGGATATTATTGTGAACTAAAGGAGTCCTTCAGCTTGAAATAGCCTGAAATTACCATTCTGAAAATTTTTACATCAACAAGCTTGCACATGCAAATTACTATGCCGTACACCTGAAGTTGAAAATTGTCAACCGAAACTGAAAAATAAAACATTATTTAAGAAAAGAATATATATGAGAGAGTTCTAGGGTTACTACTATCAGTAGGGAAGGTATAGAATTGACATGATGAATAAAAAGAATGCTTTTTGATGTATAATTTGCAATTTATATGATTCAAGCCTCATCTTCTCAGAATAAATGTAAAATAGAATGGTTGTATTCTTGAAGTCCATAAATCTATAGCCATCATGGCATATTTTTGTTCAATAATGCTTTTCATATTTGTCAGCATTATCTCTACTATTTGGAAATGAATATACTCTTATTAGCAACTTAGTCAATTTATTTGATTTTACTGAGCCTCGGTGTCTTCTTACATATAATGAAAATAGTAACCATATATCACGTGGTTGTTTGGCCTTCCTATTACCAATTTACTGTCCTTGATTAGAAGGCACTGCCTCCCATTCCATTATCAGGAGTGGACCCAGAGAGGCATTTGCCTCTATAAGGAAAAACGATGCAAAGGGCATTTGTGAAAGAGACAGATTAATGTCTTTCTTGAGACTCACTGTCATTATTATTAGGAGTAGAGGACTCTAAACCATTGCAGTATGACTTCTATACCTACCAGTAGGTTCAAACAGATTAATATATTATTGCAGGTAAGTGCTTTTAGATGCCAGGAGTTTCATAGTCTCTAGCACACTTCACTTTCCCCCTTACTACTCTCTTCTGTTCCCAAAGCTTTGCCTATCATCAATATGCTGTAGGCTACCAAACCAAACCTCTATCTTCGGATATCTAAATGCCTAGCACATATGGTCCCCCAGAGCCACTGAAACTCAGTATGATCGAGACAGAATTCATTTTCTTGTCATCACCCCTTGCTCCTCTTCCAATATTCCTCACCACTTGCAATGGCTCATATTTCTCTCCATTATCTAAACCAGGAGTCATCCTACTGCCCCCACCCTCATTTAAAAGAAAATCAATCTATCGCCAAGTCCTGGCAATTTTAGCTAAGAAATGCCCCTGAAACCATCCCACTATTATAATTTAGCTAACCGCTCTTGAGAACCCGTGACATCCTTCCAACTGGACTGCCTGTCTCTATCCCCAGCAGACCATTCTACCCCTTGCCGCACAGTAAAATTCTCTTGCTTAAAACCTCTGATGTTCTGTAAAGCCCATAGACCTCACATTGTGGCCATGACCTCCTTTTTCAGCTTTACCTACTGCCCTTCTTGGCCTTAATTCCATAAATCCATCATAGAAATCCCATATACCTGTCCAGAATCAACTTCCTTCTGTGCTTTCACCCATTCTCCTTATTTAGACTGTCCTCTCTACTTATCTCCTTACTCACTCATGAAGGTGTGACTTACACATTATCATGAGAGGCATTGGCTAATCTTCTCACCGGAAGACAGATTTAGCTTCTTCCTCTGAACCCACAGGATCCTATTTCTGCTAATAATCTCACTTCCCTAATTTACTTAATTGTAAGACTTTCAAGGGGTATTTGTTAAAATATAGATTCCTGGCCCCCTCCCCAAGAGATTCTGATTCAATCTGTCTGGGTTAGGGCTGAAGAAACTGTAGTTTTGTTTTGTTTTGTTTTGTTTTGTTTTGTTTTGTTTTTTAAGTATTTCAAGGGATTTGAATGCTTAGGCAAATCTAGGGAACACTAAACTGTATTAGAGAATTTATGTTAATTATGGTTATTTGTTGACAAGTCTGTCTGCTTCACCAGATTATGAGCTCTGTAGAGTGCTCTACCCGCATTTGTCTTGGAATCCATGTGCCTGGGATATTGGAGGCATTTAAAATATCCTGAATGAATGTTAAACACTTTCACTCAGACTAATCGATCACGCCCATTACAGTTCATAAAATCTGATTAGTTATTCAAGCAGCTATTATAGGCAAAGGTAGAGGGCGAGGTGCTGAAATAGTATTGGAAGAACCATGGCCAAAGTGGATGGACTGGGTAAAAAGAATGCTAAAATTTTTTTTAAAACTCTAGGCCGAAGTATAGATTCAGGGGCAGCTGTCCCTGTTAGTACCGTCAGATGAATTCAACAATATTAACTAAGAATCATGTGCAGAAAGACGGATGCTCTTGCCCCCAACTCCGCCTCCCTGGACTGGATGTATGTTCCCTTGAAGAAGCAGAATAGCATAAGGGTTAAGGCATGAGCACCACGGACAGAGAGATTGGTTGTGCACCCTGGTTCTTCCAGCTGCCAGCTGCCAGCTGCGTGCCATCGAGCAAATTATTTAACCCATTAGTTCCTTCATTTGTAAAACATTTTTCATAACAGTTGCTGCATTACTGAACTCTTATGAGGATTATATGAGAAAAATGTACATAAATAGCCCAGGGCCTGGACAATAGTTAAGCCCTCACTAACTGTTAGCTAGAATAAAAAAAAATAGTTGTTATTAATAATAATTAAATTATGCATTACCAATAAAATAATTATAATAATTAGGTAAATCATAATAGTTAAAATTATTAACAGCCCTGTGCTTCCCTCTGTTCAGTCTTCCTCTGTCATGAAACATGTAGTATAGAAAGAAGTCTAAGGATTTCCCTCAGAACTCGGGGGCATTCTTTTTTATTTCCCAGCTGTGAAAACCTCCTCATGCCCAGCTATTTCTAACTTGGCCCAGAGCAAACAGCACATGGTCCTCTCACCCACGTGGAGAATGCACAGGTGTGTCTGCTGACTAAAACATATGCAAAAATAGCTGCAGTGGTCCATCCCTTACCTGTCATGGAAACTTACAGCCATGCCCAAGACTCACTCACAAAGTACAGCCGAATATAGCACATCTCATCACGTCCATTTCATAGATGGTAAAACTTAGGTTCAAAGATGTGAAGTATTTCATCCAAGGTCTCACAGCCAGTCACTCAGAGCAATTAAAATCCAAAATAAGTTAGTATTAGTCACATTGTCTTTTTATATATGTGAGCTTGTGTTCCTACCTAGGTTATGAGTGTCATAAATCATCATATTCTATACTTCTTTTATCTTTTTGTTTCAAAAAATATTCATAGAGCCAAAGACTGTGCTAGGAGACTTGGGCACAACAGTGAAAGAGATACACACGAGGCCTGTTCTGAGGCTCCAGGTCATGTCTGAGATGAAACATCAAGCAAAAAGCACTCAGAAAATATTAACTGATTGAAATTGTCTGAAACCGTACTGAAAACCTTGTTAGAGTTGCCAGATTCAACAAAATAAAAATGTTATGTTCAGGCAATATTTGGGTCATACTTTTACTAGAAAATTATTTGTTGTTTATCTAAAATTCAAATCCAACTGGACATCTAGTATTTTATCCGGCACCCGAGTAGGGGTTTACTTCCCAGAAAATAAGGCTTAGTCTTGCTTTTATTATGTACACAAGCCATTTGAAAACGAAATATGTTCACCTCTGATCCTCATTCCTTTTTATACTCTATTTACAAAATTCTCTCTTTAGAAAGTCTTTTCAAGGGAATGTCCTTCTTCTCTGATATCGATCAGAGGAGAAAAGATGGCTTAAAGTCTTGGTTCCAAACTATTAGCTGCTAAAAACAACTATATTGTAAGAGAACAGTAGGTGTTACTTCAAGAGACTAAAGTTTTACAATCAGTTCTGAAATTTCAAATATTATAATTTTTGGAAGTTTAGGTAAATATTCAGGCAAGACCTAATACCCTATATTAAGAACTTGCAGCTTTCACACATTACTTTAAAATTAGCATTGAGCAAGTTCATTGGCTAGGGGGTGGCTGAGATGAAACAGAATTGGGGTGTGGGGTGAACAGAGGGTGTGCAGTGTGGCACCAAAATTATATGAAGAGATTGAGGAGAAGAGAAGGCAATTTCGGAATCGAAGGAGACTAAACTCACACATTCCTCAATAGCTACACCCTCCCCCTCTATCAACCAATGAATAAAATCGTGTTTTTGTTGGAAAACTGCCACTCTCCTGGCTGGCAGTTCTCATAGGTTCCATGAGGGAAAGGGGTGTCTGGAAAAAAAAGGATGAAGCTCTACAGGGGAGAGGCTACACATTCAACTTTACTAAAAATGCTTTTAGAAATTTTTTTTTTTTAAATCTACTTGTACATATGTATACCACCAATTTTGTCATTAAAAAATAAAATCGTCCATTTGGATTTGAAGACTGTCAAAATTACGTGTTTTCCAGAGCAAGAAACAAAGCGTATCATTTGCCTTCCTGGGTAGGAAATCTCTAGTCTCTGGGAATGAAACATAGGCCTCCTTAATATGCTCTCTGGTCATCTCACAGTAAAGACCCCACAAACTTCTGCACTGTTCTAAGATGGTCAGGGAAAGATGCAGGAGCAGAGCACCTCATTTCCTACTGACAATGGAATTTGGGAGTGAGAAGCCTGATTTATGCCCCTCCATTTGCATCCAGTGCAAGGCCCAGACCTGATCTCCTGGCAACTTCTTGGTCCTGGGTTGCTGACATACGGCTAGGAAATGGATCTTTCTTTTTAATGTTCATCTGTAGCCCCTACTTGAATGTGTTTCAGGAAGCAACAGGAAGAAAAACGCATTTGCGAACATTTTTTCTAAAAAACATAAAATGTCAGTTGATATTTCTTTTCTTACAAACAGAGAAGGCTCAAATATAAGAAGAAGAATTCCTCAGTACAGGAAAAACAAAAATAAACAAACAAACAAATAAATAAAACAACCTAAAATAGTCCTCAGGTTTTTTCATATTCTGTGTGACAAAAGTAGAGCCTAACTAGTTAAAGCCAAAGATATACTAAAAACTCTTTTCAAAGGAATGCACATGTGAGCTGCTCCCTAAGGACTTAGGCAAATAATGCAAATAAAATAACGCTAAATTCTCCTTTCAAGAGTCAATTCAGCTTTTAAATATGCTTTTGAAATGGGTGCAGGTGCAGCTTGAGCCTACACAAGATTTATCAGCAATTCAGACATGTCAGGTGAACTAATGGGACCCCCTAGCAGAGCCCTTACTCTAAGCACAGTAAAACTGACCTAGGAACAAAACTGTCGTCCTAGGGGAAGGGATGAGGCCATATGTAGCCTGGTGACAGACATGTTTGTCTTCTGGTCCAGCTTCCACAGCCTCCACAATCGAATCCTTTAAAAGGACAAAAGAAAGGCAGAAACAGATCAGAGATTTGCTTCACTAGAGAGCTCAGTTAGGTATTGAGGCATAATAGAGTGAAGGTGGAGAATGTGGGCTCTGTGTCAGGCTACCTGGGGAAAGGGCCTGGCGAGACCACAGTGACCTGTGTAACCTAAAGTAAATAAATTCTAAAGCTGCTCAAAGCCTCAGTTTTCCCATCCACAAAATGGACAAGGTAGTAAGTAGCACCTACCTCACAGGGTTGTTATAAATATTGAAAGACACTCAACTGCCAGTTAATAGTAGTCTGGTAAATAAACCATGGTGTCTTTACAGAAAAGAATAGTACACTACAATGAGAATGAACAAATCACGACGACACACAAGAATGGCTCTTACAAACACAGTGTAGAAAGAGGCCAGACGTGAAAGGAGAATATACTGTATGATTCCATTTATCTAAAACTCAAAAGCAAGCAAAGCAAATAATCTATAGTGTTCAAAGACAAGGTAGTAGACATCCTGAGTTAGTGCACAGTGCATTCAACATGTCACACCATGAACTGGACCTGTCACAAGCACATGTGAGCTGCTCCCTAAGGACTTAAGCAAAGCATTAGTAGGCTGGGAGGAGAGCCTGAGAAACATGGCTTACCTCTGAAAGTACAACTGAAATGATAACACCATCTGCATTTGATCACATACATCATGGCTGCTTTCACAGACTCAGGTAGAGGGAGACTCCTACAACGATTACCAACTTGTGAAGTAAAACTGACAGCTTCTCAGAGGAAAGACTAGGATTTTTTTTTAAAACAGGGTTAATGATGATCAGATTTTAATCTTCATTGATCATGCACTAAAATCATGGTGCAACTCTTTATTTGCTGCATTTTGTAGCCAGCACGTATTGATATAATGTGACTGTAAATGGATCCAAAATGGCTATGCAGGAGGCATACCAATTCCCTACCTTTTTTATACTATGTAGTATATGTGAAATATTCCCTCTGATTAACTGGAAGAAGCTTAAAATAGCTGTAAGCCTGATTCTCTGACCATGTGTTTAAACTCATGAATCCATCTGAAGACAAAATATTTCCAACCACAATTATGCAGGTCAGTCACACAGCAACCTTGCACGCTAATGCAAATTTATACCATAGAGCTGTTTGGTTTTTGTCAAGTGACGGAAACAGAGTGAATGTAGGCAAATTCCCTCAGCCACATGCAAGGCTTGCATTGTTGAACTAATGTGGTGCTGAGCCTAGTTTGCATGTGAGAAGCTACACAATTTGAAAAACTCTACTCTGCCTTCAGAATCTATGGGGAAAGCACAAACTGCATTTCAGGGTTTAAAACCCTCTTTACCCTTTATCCCCAATCCCTGGATGGAGAAGAAAGGCTTCCAGAGGCCTCTTCTTTACTCTCGGCAGAGTCAACTGTCTCAGCAATACCTCCAAACCTCTCAATCTGACCACGTTTCCTCCGTGCTCCTCCTTCTGACTACACCCAGTACCCCCCCCCCAACTTACCTAAGTAGAGGATGCTAAAATTAGAGCATTGCAGACACCCCACTTTAGTGTCCTCTTATCTCCTGATAGCTACGCTGTCAGCAATAGCTTCATTTGGTGCAGACAGTTTGACATTGATGCTGGGGCTATTCTTTATCATTTCGTGCTTGTTTTTAGTAAATATTTTCTTTCATTTTCAAACATCTTTTAAATGCTGTGCTTCATTACTTTTCTTAAACCCAAATATTCTGTGCGATTATATATATATATATGCTTTCCCCTTTAAAGACTTAATCTTCAAGCTCCAACTCAAAAATGGAGAACAACTCCCACTGAGTTAAGGTGGTTTTACGGCCCTAGGAAATCCTCTCAGAGTGTACATTATAAAGATGCCTTGTTTAAATATTAGTTATTAGTTCTGCCAAAGAAAACAAGGGTCTTCTTGGTTCAACTGGAAAAATCAACCGCAAGGCTATGCCTACCTCACAAGCTGTCCCTTTGTTGATTTGTGCCAGCAAGACTAGGGAAGGGGCAGAGAGTTATGTTTTGCTCTTCTGTAGATCTACAGGAAGCGCCAACATAGCAAACCTTAAGCAAACAGACATCATTTATAGACGTGGCTATCAAAATGGAAACCTGGATCAGGAAAGCTGAAGTTTCAGTTTTTGTGTTTCCCTTCCCCTCCCTTCCTCTCCTTTTCCTTCTCTCCCTCTCTCTCTTTCCCACCAACCCTCCCTCTCCCGTTATTTCTTATATTGGACATTTGTTGAACTTGAATAGAAATGTAAACTTGAATTTCTTTGAATCGACCTGTGAAAAATATAATTGAAAAAGCTACGATGTCATTTGAATTTTCCAATATTACACTTTGGTTTTTCTCTGTCATTAAAATGTTGAAGATAAGATTTTATTATAAATAATTCATTCGAGTGCAGCAATGCAGTTGCTTGATGAGTTATGCCAGATGTCATATTAGTTATGATCAATAATAGTAGAGCCAACTCACTTTATCGGAGGCTCTATAAAAATCTGATAGTTTATTGAATGAGAATGAAGTGCCACTCGGGTTCTCATCTAAAATAACCAATTTGATTCATATGAAGGTCAATATACAATGGGAATAAGGAGCTAAACATAAATGTTAAAATCTGGTTGTATCTGCATTTCACAAACTATGTTCTTCAGCTTGTCTCTTACTATAATACCATTTTCTAGCGAGGAAAAAAGCAGGCATCGGTTAAATAAGCTTGAGAAACACTAAAGGGTTACTAACAATGTCAGCTGAACCTTCTGGTATAGTTTCCTTTCCAGTAAAATGACAAAGAAAAACTTATGATAGTAGAAGATTTGCTTTATCTTAATTTTTTAAACAGTTCAGCCTCAGTTTGCCCTATCAAGTATGTTATATACATAATGCTGTATAAATAAGTCCTTGAGAAAGATATCTTTTTGTAATGTGAAAAGTCCCCTATCTTGGTTATTCTATGGCAAAAAAAAAAGATTTAGTTACTATGTTAAGAATTTTGTTTAAAGGGCTCTGACCCTCCCCAACTCCTCACGCTCATGTCTACAACACAATTATTCTGGTCTAATAAAATAAACAACTTTCATTCCATGAAGCCACATCACCTCACATGGCTAAAGAATAGGTTCCCACTGTTCAAAGGTGAAGGGGTTGGGTCTACTTTGGTGGCACCCATTCCATTGGTGTTTGGCAAAAATTTGCCTCCTGTGGAGGCAATTCTGCTTCTAGGTAACTCCTTTGACTCTCAGTGTCCAATTTACACACAAAAGGCCTTAGAACCTTACTTTGTCAAGAAATAGTAAACCCTTACATCTGTATGGAACGCCTTTTGATTTTGAGAATACCTTCTTTCATGCTACTCTTATAATTGAGCTTCACTATCCTATAAGGTATATGTCTTCACTTCAACCTGAGGGTCTGGATGGGTAAATATTAGAGGTCTCCTTTTCCCATGTCATTTTCTAGTCTTTTCCATTTCCTATTCTCCTTTCTTAATTGCTCAAATTATCTGTGAGAATGACATAGATCAACTGGCCTAGAATCATGTCCCTTCTTCCAATGCCTATTTGTATTACCCAAGTACCTAGCTATGCTTTAAAATCCTCCATGTCCATTTTTCATAACTGCTCTAAACTAGAAACAATCTAAATCCCCATCGACTCATGAATGGATGAATAAAATGTGATATAGTCATACAATGGAATACTATTCATCTATAAAAAAGATGAATCTTGAAAACATTATGCTAAGTCAAAAAAGCCGTATACAAAAGATCACATATTTTATGATTCTATTTGTAGGAAATATCCAGAAAAGGAAATATTTACAGACTGAATGTAAACTGCTGGTTTCTCGGGACTATGGGTAGGAATAGGAGTGATTGCAAATGGGCACAAGGGATCTTTTCGATGTGCTGGAAATATTCTAAAATTAGGTTTTGGTAATGATTGCACAATTCTAAATTTACTAGCAATCTTTGAATTATACATTTAAATTGGGTGAATTTTGTGATATGCAAATTACACTTCAATAAAACTGTTTGTAAGACTAGTCCTTCACAACTTCATTCTTCGATGAAAACCTCGAGTTAGCCCATTTCATTCTTTTATTCAGAATCTCTTTGAATTCTTATAGTGGTTCCAAAATATACAATTTTTGTCTATGACCAAGACTACACATAATAATTCATTTTGACTGTAACAGTTATCCTAAATGTGAAAACATCTCATTTGGTAGCTTCATTATTTTGATGAAATTGTGATAAGCATGATTTTAAGAATAATTTCGAAGCTGGGGCTGAGCTGCGTAATGCTGATGAATGCTGAAGTCATGGCTCTAAGAAATATGTGTGGAATACTACTGTACAGCAGGGTTCCCCAACCTCGGCACTGCTGCTGTCCTGGACCTTGTTGCAAGGACTGTCCTGCACACTACAGGATGGTTAGCAGCAATTTCCCTTCCTTGCCACCTCTAGTTGTGACAACCTGAAAATGTCTCTAGACATTACCAAATGTCCCCTGAGGTGCAAAATCACCCCAGTTGGCAATCAATGCTATGCAGTGATGAGAATAAACACATTCTAACCACACACAAACAATATGGACAATATGGATAACTCCACAAATATAACTTGGAGCAAAAGAAGAGTATATAAAATACAATGCCATTTTTATATAAAGTTCAAAATCAGGCAACACTATGTGATGTTTACCTTGGGAGCGAGGGAGTGACTGGAAGGGGCTCCTGGGATTAAGGTGGTAATCTATTTCTTAATCTAGGTGCTAGTTAGACAAGTGTGTTCACTTTATGAAAATTCACTGGGCGGTACACTTAAAGTTTTATATGTGTATATTATACTTTAATCAAAAAGTTAAAAATATAGACCACTACTGCAAAAAAAAGGGGGGGCATTCACGGTGATTGGGGAGCGGCTCAGCACCTTTCTAACGAGACGCTAATTCATTCCCCCCGCAGACCCACCACAGTGCCTTCCGGCCCACCCTGAAATGTAAGACAGAAATCCAGTCTGTTCCAATGACGAATGAAAGCTTGCTTCTGAGGTACTCTGTTATCCAGGTGCCACAGCCAAGAATCCCACACCGCTTCTCCTGCCCCCACCACAGCCCATTTCAATCACACTTTGAAAGTATAGACCTAAAATTGATTTCAGTGTGAAACTAAGGTAAACAAAGCCAAATAAAGTAAGGTTCACTCCAGTGCTAAAGTAATATGGGTCTAATTCTTAAATCTGAAAGTACTCTAAGTGCCCAAGGTAGCAGCTACTGTCAGCTACAGTAGTAGAGAATGAGTCGTGCTCATTTATTCATGTTCTCACTCTCAGTTGGGGCCTCTCTTGACCAAATAACTTGCCCTTGCAGATGGTGAACCAGACATAAGTGTAGAGTTTGTGACCATAATGACTTTTCATCTGGGCAGAGTTAGGTGACTCCAGACCCTGGCCTAATAATCTGACCAATGAGTTCATGCTCTACCCAATTCAGCTAAAAGCTTCAAAGTATGAGGAGTTACAATTAGCCTTAAAACCTCATGTGTGTCTGTGCATGAGTGTTTGTGTGTGTATTTACAAATAAATAGAGACAATTTTCCATGTGTCTCTTGTGTTTCTGTATATCTTGCAAGTGGGGTGCTAACTGCCATTTATTTTAGATTATCTTTCAAGGATGTTTGTATAGTGCAGTGGATAACAGAGACAATGTCTCCCTTCAGAGCAAAAGGCCAGCCTCATTATAAAAGATTCAGCTTCCCTAAGCGTAGAATTCCTCTCCTATAATGCAACTCACAGCTTGTGTGGGTATCCATCTAGATGCATCAAGTCATCCCCCTGGGAGATGGGGGCAAGAGAAACAAACAAACAAACACATGCTAATATTCTTACTGCTTGCTGTGCTATGAGGAAGAAAGCCCTTTGTCTCTGACCTACGTGTCTTATGTCTTCTACCAGCATCCACAAAACTATGGCAAGCTAATTTATTAGATTACAAGTGGGAGAAAAATCTCACTTCACATTTCTTGACTATATATTAGATAGATAGGTAGATAAGTAGTTAGGAAGGTAGGTAGGTAGGTAGATAGATAGATAGATAGATAGACAGACAGACAGATAGATAGACACAGACAGACAGATAGACAGACAGACATAAAGTTTTCTATTTTTGAAAAGTAAATCTGCCCAGTCACTTGGTTCTCTTTGCTAGAGGCAATAATACTATTAGTCTCCCAAGTATCCTTCCAGATAAATATGTGTGTCTTTTTTCTTTTTCTCCCAAATGTTACCAGGCGATAGACACTGTTTTGTACTGTCTTTTTTTTTTTTTTTTTTTTTTTTTTACTTAACAAAATATGTAGGGATACTTCATATTGGTATATTTAGGGGATATCTCATTCTTTTTTAACAGTTGTCAGTTATTCCTTACCATGGATATATTATAATAACAAATAGTACAGAGTATGTACTTAATTTCTCCTATTGATTTTTAGGTTGTTTCCAACCCTTTGTTATAAAATGCTTCCAAGAATATCCTTGCATATACATCATCTTACCCATTTGCAAGATCTTTGTAGAAAAGAGTTCTAGAATTTGAATTGCTAGCTCAAAGAATATGCTTATTTTAATTTTAATTTTGATATTTCCAAACATCTCTATGGAGATTGTACTAATATAAATCTCCACTAGCAATGTATGAGAGTGTTTGCTCCCTCATACCCTTGCCAACACACCATGTTGGCTTAAGTTTTACCTATGCCAATTTGATGGATGAAAAAATAAATTTCATACTTTTAATTTGCCTTTCTTATAATGAATGAGATTGAGCATTTTTCCTATGTTTAAGAGCCATTTGCATTTCTTTTTCTGTGAATTTCATATTTATTTCCCACATTTTTTATTAGATTGCTGATTTTTAAAAATATTGATTTGTAGGAACTCTATGTATTTTGAAAAGCAGCCCTAAGTCTTCTATAAGTTACCAAATTTCCCCCAGGTTGTTACCTTTTGATTTTGTTTTAATTAAAATATATATTTTTTGGCATGTGGTTTAAAAATGTTTTTATATTTGACCATATTTTTGTGTGTGTCATACTTAGAACCAGTTCTAAGATTATAAAATATTCATGTTTTCTTCTTGTAATTTTATGATTTTATTTTTTACATCTTAAATCTTTGCTCCATCAAACTTCTTTTCAAAGTCAATTCTTCAGATATGCATTCAAATACTTAGCTTTATCCGTAAAGCTAAACATAGTTTGTTTGTTTTTTTAAAAGATACTTTTCAAAACTTTGTGATCATATATATATTTTTTAATCTCCATCCTTTGGCATGTAAAGACCTAAGTATTGCTTTAAATATAGAGTGGTTCAAAGTACAATCCACATACATGCATGTAACATGAACCTTATAATGTTATTATCCTATAGAGACATAGTGACTGGTTCTCCAGTGGTAACTTTATGAAAGGATTTTATTCTATAAAATTTCAAAACTATATTGTCTATGAAAATGAAGACAGTTCAGAAGTGGTGCACAGAGCTTCCCTGGAAAGGCAATTCACATAACAGTTCTCTGTGATGGTTCTGTAAAGGGCTGATAAGACAGCTTGGCAAGAATTTTCTTTTCATATCTATCCTAGATACTAGACACCAAGCCATTTGCTCTTTGCCATTTTTGGTTCCAAGGTATCCTGACCTGGTGTAGGTAAAACTTATTTTCCATCCTGAGAGTTGTATAGAATTAAAAAAAAATTTTAAATTTTTAATTTCTTTTAAATTTAGTATATATAGTCACATAGTTGTCAAAATAGTTGTAAACAAATTCACTTCAAAATAAGATGGAAGGAAAAAGAAAGTAAAAGAAAGTTGTCGTCCTAAAGAAATCAACTGTAAATGGGGAAACCCGCTGTTAATTTTAAAATTGTCATTAGCTTCAGTCATTTAATCTTTTTAAGGCTAAATATCTGCATTAAATTCTACTTTTTCAATTTTTTACTGTAATTCAATTGAATAATCTCTGTGGAGATAAGACCTATATAAAACAACATATTATTAATTTTTAAACCTAATGAGTAAATAAAGTTAATCGATATCCATAATCTGATAAACCAAAGCAAGAAATCTATTAGCTTGGGTTGAAAAAGCACAATTATAACTTAATTTTATTCATTCTAAGTAATTTTAGAGGATAGGTATGAAATATATAAATGGACAGCATTTCTGCTCATGAGGTACTTATAGTTTCCTCAGGAATGTAGAATTAAAAGAGAGAGAGCGAGGCTGAATCACTTAATTTATGTGTTGTAGCATTTACAGCACTAGATCTCCCAATGAAAATGAGGTTATACTGTGTTTCACAGCACACGATTAACTTGGTACAATCCCAATAAGAAACCCTTCATTCCAAATATCATTCAGACGTCCCTGAGCTTGTCTGTTTTGAGACAAAATGAAGCACTGGGCCATTGAAATTGGCAAACTTGGGTTGCCTCTACTATTATATCAGCTCGTGAGGTCCTAGAAAATTTACCTCATCTCTCTCTTTTTTTTTATTGTTCTCATCTATGATTTGTAATACTGATAACTACTCATTCTGGGGAGCTGCTAGGAAAATTAATAAGAATTTAGAAATAAGCTTTGATGAACATGATGAAAGAAAGGTACTATGCATACCCAGAGGAACCCTACTGTAATTCAGGGAGGTGGCAATTACCCTCAAGAAAACTCAGCATACGTCAAATCATGTCTCCTAGAAATGTGTAACTATGTTCAGAAGATGCTCTAAACCATACAATTCTAGTGTTCAACTCAGGTGTTAGCAGCCTTTCCGAATGCTAGGCCTGTAAGTGGTTCAGTCTAGGCTGTGTTTGCTACCTGTGTGGATCTTCTTAGACTTTTGCGATTGGTTCTAGTAAAAAGACTGCATATATGACAGAGGCTTCTTGAACCATGGAAGATTAAAATTCTGTGCTGAGCTATGAAATGCCAGTGAAACCTCTGTACACCCAGAGAACAGGCCCGTAGCTTGTGGGGCCTTAGGAACTTGTAACTCATGAATGCTCAACTGTGCAGTGCTCACATAATGAACAAGGCAAGGTCTAGAGTTACATGTAAGTCACTGCAATTATTTCCAAGGACACTTATTCTTGAGTGTATGCATTCACCCACGAGAACACTGAAGCTTTGTATTATTAAGGTGAAATGTTGGGTTCTATTCCAAACACTACTGTTCCTAAAACTGGCCGCAAAGCCTCAACCAAGCTAACATTTATTGCCTTTTAACGGCATTTGCTAAAATCCACATCTTCTAAAGATTATACAACATTCCAAAAAGCTCCTGAGGAAAATTACTTTCAAAGCAACCACATCATCTTTTTAGATTCTTCACTGCATTAATCTGCATCCACAATGATAAAATTAAAATGTATATTTAAATGATCAGAATAATCTTCATTCTGACAGTCTTAGTACCAATTATATCCATTATATAAGTGAAAGGGAAAAAAAAGAACGATAGGAAACATGGCATTCATACTTAGGAGGTAGCCACTTTCAGCTCTGCTACTTACAGTTGTACATTCTAAGGTGAGTTATTTAACCTTGATAAGCCTTACAGTTCTCAACTATAAAATGGGGGATAAGAACATCAACTACTTCATAAGTTATTGTGAGGACGAGGTTAGACACTCTAAGAAAAGTCTCTGAATAAGTGCTTGATCTTTTCCCTTATTTAGAAAACCTAGTTGGATCAACAAGGTACTTTCCTGAACCCTGAGACAGACTTATAATGTCATCAAGAATTAATATTACAGTTTGATGTTTAAAAAACTATTAAGTAACAGCCTTAACACAAAGGAAAAACTAGAAGAAAACAGGTATTTATGATGACCCAGATTTTTCCATTCAATAAGTTGCTAACTATGCAGAGATGACACATCCTTTTGACATTATTTTGTGTCTGAGGTGTCTTGCACTGTGAAGACATATAGATTCTGTGATTTAATTGACATACTGTCACCACCACTCTCTTCATTAAAATAATGTAACCCTTCGCCAGTAAAGGACTTCAGTCTCACACCCTACAATTATACCCAGCCAATGCCACTATTCTTCATGTGAGTGAGGGCTCTGGCCTCTCACACAATAGTCTCCTTAGAATCAGAATTCAGGCCTTCCGGGTGCATAACTCTGAGACTTGGCCTGGGATTGCTAAAAACTTAGACTTCCTGATCTATGATGGTAGAAATGAGCCAACTCCCCAGACATCATGGAGGGTGCCTTTTACAACCTCACAATTTCTAGGCACTCCTCATTGGTCCTCAGTGAAATGGAAGCGTTATCTGGTTACCAATACCGTTAAGCCTTGACTTCCAGTTGGGTCAAATTTTTATTGTGTGAAAAATACATTGGTGGCCTGGATTCCTTTCATCATCTATGAATCGCAATTAAAACTTGACTCATTATTAGCAACTTTAGTGGAAACAAATCATTCTGTTCATGTTGAGGAATACTAACATAGTGGTAAAGCTAAGTGATAAAAACTATTACCCATACTTGTTGAATATGAGAACAAAGAAAATTTATTTTCCAGTCATTCACTTATGCCAACATAAGAAAAGTGTGATGGTGAGAATAGCAGGCATTTGCTACTGTGCGCCATTTACTCTTTTTAAAAAAGTGCTGGGGAATGCCTCTAAATAGAATTCATTATTATTATCTTGAGATATAGTAACAGAAGGAAGCTGCCAAAATATTTTATAAATTAAGCAATAATGCATTACTAGTACCTAATCCAGCTGTGTTTGCTACTTGGCAGTAAGTCTCATTCCCTCTATGAAACAAACAACTTATTAACCATAGAGCAGTTGATAAGATTTTAGCTTCTCCTGTGGGTAACTCCCTAAAGACTTATTTCAGTTAAATGAGTTCCCTTCTGACTATTTGTTCACAAACTTGCTTCATGAGATGGCAAGGATTCAATGAGTTAATGCAGAGGAAATGCCTCATACGTGCTATATGCTGGCAGTAAACAAATCACAACAGAGCAGGAATTTTCTAATAAAACATACTCTAAAAAATAGAAACCTCTGATAAATATGCAAATTCCACAGTTGGAATATTAATGTTTAGGTTTCATCAGATCTCTTCGTATTTCTATGGCTACCTTAAACACAATGAAAGAATGCAAGATATTTCTTCTTTTATTTTTTATTAACTACTCAAAACACTGTGTGTTACAGACCCAATGGCCCAACAACCATACTTAACCATATAATTTAGGAAAAGATTCTCCACTGGGACTCAGTAATTTAGGTAGATTTATCTGGAGGGACCACAGTTATTATAATTGACTTTATGATACTTCACGAACTTAGGAAACAATGTAAATAGATGGATTTAGCAATAAAACTGGAAATTCTGAGACCTACAGCAGGAACTCTTGAGAGTCTTTAGTGTGTAACAACTTGATCTAACTTTCATCTAATATAGCTTTATCTGTATTGCACACTCTGTAATCACTGGAATCTTCTTTTTTGATAAAATGATTAAACCATTTGAGAAGGCTTAAGGAAGAGTGCGTGAGGTTGGGGGCGGGCGTTAAATTCTAAAGAGAAACGGCCTGGCCAGTCTAAAATATTTCTAAATGGTAAAGTTACATTCTCAAACACTCTTCTTTGGTCTGTATTTTCTATCTTCAGAATGTCAAAACAAAATGCTAAAGCTTAATCAGGGTGTAATCGTGACCCGCTGATAACCAACTTGGAAGTATTCTTTTGTTTTTTGTTTTTGTATATGGAAAATATTTCCTAGTACATAAAAGAAGAAACAGAGCTGCGTAGAAAATGGGTAGAGCCTCTTTCAAAGGGCATGTGATAAAGAGAGAAGTGGTAGGGATGAAGTTAGGTGACCAGATGTCCAGCTTAATGGTAGTATCGGTAACTAGCCGGCTGGAAAGATGGCCATGGGCTTTAGCAAAGCCCTTAAACACTGTGTATCAACTGTAATAATATAAAGGGCTTGAAGGTTAGCTCTTAATTTTTCTTCTAGAAGTAAAATAACAGAGTTCTTTTAAAAAAATACATTTTTAAAGTGGGAACAACCTGAATAAAAAGTAAATAACATAAAATTTTAGCTTAGTAGAAAAATAATTTTTTAAACGCATGAGAAATGAATTGAGAATTTTATTCCTTTTGGCCCACTGTTGACTGACTGGGCAGAACGTTGAAAGAATATCAAGGTTGCTGCATGGGGTGTTGCAATTAGAAAAAGTCTGAATGCTATGCTTAGAGTAGACTTAAAGACAGAGTCTGAATGGACTAAAAAAACTATAATTAAAGGATATAAGGCTTTAGTACTTATAGTTAATTATGGCAAGCACAGTTCCTGGATGGGTCATTCAATAAATATGTGTTGAGTAAACAAAGTGAACAAATACACAGGTGAGATCTGACAGAAACTAAAAAGGGAAAGGATTTTAGATATAACAAAATAAGAAGGACAATAAAATAATACACGATGAGACCACTGGCAGAAGACAAAAGTTAATGCAGGATTTTAGCAGTAGACAAATATGAAAACAAAAATCATCGCCAATGTCTTTGGTTGATGATTTTGCTAGAAGTAAACTCTACAAATGATTTTTAAAGCACATACTGGGCATAAATTAAAAAGATAAAAATGTAATTGTAGTTATTAGACTGGATATAGAGGTTCAGTAAATAAAAGTCAACATTTCTTAAATAACAGTAAAGCAGATACTAACTAGATATTTTAAGCAAATATTAAACTAGCTTAGAAATGATCATCTTTAATGATGTAGCTTTTGATAATATTTATATAACTGAGAAAAACCTTATAATGGGGTCACAGGCTATATAAATTTTTATTGAGAAGTTAATATTTTGTATTCAACAAATTGAACTTGTCATGTTTATATTATAGTCATGTTTCCACAGCACCAGGTACAGCAAAATCAACTTCAGCAGTAAATTCGAAATGCAGAAAGAGTTGCTGATAAGATTTTAAAGGAAGTCACACCAGCCAACTGATGGAAGTCATCTTATACTCTATGTGTTATGAGAGGCAAGTTATATTTCAAGTTTTAATACAGTGGCTCTTTTGCAGAGAGAAAAAATATTTCTATCTTGTGGGAACTTTATTCTAAATTAAAAATAATCATTTGGTGATCTAAAAGGCAGGAAAAAAGAAAATAAAGATCGAACTTTTAAAAAATCCCATGTTTATGATCAGCCAGCTAACTTTCCTGAAAAGCTTTACTTAATCTTTATTAGAAGAGAAGCAAAGGGAGCTTAGACACCAGTGTGAGTCTCAGAAAGGGAATGTTCTTGTACTTGATGTTGAGCTTGGGGGCCAAATAGCTTTGGGGGGCTCTGAAAGCAGGGGACACTGGGTGTGATTCTGATCTCAGACAGACCCCAGAGGAAAGGAAGTATGGATAGTACCCAGCATCCCTCAGAGCCCCTCAAATTCCCAGCATGGTCACAGCAGATAGCAGCACGCTGAGAATATGGAGGAAGTGTCAAGGCTCACCGAGTTCCCCACAGAGTTGTACTGCAGCAATGCAGTGACCTCAGGGTCTGCAAGGAGAGCGTGGAAGAAGCAAGGAGAGGTGTTGAAACTGAAGGAGACTTTCAGACAGGAACACACTTGTACTGGACCAACACTAAGGAAGAGATACAGGCTGAGGCTGCCAAGACAAGGTGAGCACCCACACCCCAGGCCTTGGGACTTTGTAAGGAAGATGATTAAATGAAATATTTCTGACTAGCAATCTGACTTAAGTTCACTTGTTCATAAAGTGCTCCCTTTATAAGAATGGTATACGTATATGAAAAGTTAATGGTACATAGGAATCAAGAAGGGGCAGAGATTTTTGTTTCCAGCAATGATGGTCTAGGTTATACACACCAACCTTTCTATGAAAAGAAATTTCAAAAATGCTGATTATAGTATAAAAGAATCTCATTAAAAATATCAAATAGCTGACAAAACAGTAAGAAACTGCTAGGCCAAAATCTGCAGGAAAGTAGGAGCCTAAGAGGTAAGCAAACCGTGGAAGCTTTTATTCGGATAGGGGCAGATGTGAACTGATTTTGACAGCCTCACAGGGGAGGGGAAACAAATCAGAGCCCAGAACCCACCCAAGTGGGGAGAATAAAAAAGCTTTTCTTGCATTAAGCTGAGGCTCCTAAGAGTCACACCCTATGAATAAGTATGAACCAGAATAAACCTACCTCCCACTCTGAGCGACTTGGGGGTGGGGTCTCTAATAAACTGTAGTCACACGCTGGCCCTCCTGTACAAAACTGCAACTCTTTACAACACTTGGGTGGTCTAAAAAACTTGAATGGTAATTTAGGTTAAAATGGTCCCAGACTAGTAATGCCGCCAGGCACCTGGCAGAAACAAAAGGGAATCCTCTGGGGAGAAAAAAAAAAAAGGCCATTCATCCTAAGCCACAAAGAATCCCTACAAGTAATATTTCAGTGGTAATGACAAATAGGCAAAAATAAGCAAGCACACAAAAACAGACAGATAAGAAGGGTAGGGGAGAAATATAAAAAAAAATGTAGATCCTGAAAGTAAATTCATTCTCTGATGAATTCTGTAGCCGTTTATGCAACAGATATTTACTGAGCACCTACTCTGCGCCAGGCTCTATGCCATTTCAGTTGTAATATGAACAAATCACTCAGGGTCTGAAAGGTTAGTTGAGCTGTCATTATTTTGTTTATTTAGCTTTAGTTTCTATTGCCCTGACTTCCGAACACAAGGACTGATGAGTGCCCATCACTATTTAGTGATAGATTTTGAAATAAATAGTAATCTCCAAGGACCAAGATTGACATCATTGATTCCTTTCCCAGATTCTCAGTCCCTACGGTTCCATGTTTGAGTTAAGCCTAATTATCTCCTAAGCAAACCACAGAGCCACATGCATTAACAGAAAAGTGATGAAAGGCAAAGAAAACTATCGCAGAAACACAAAATTCAGAGTTAACTACATTTATATTTAACTGTAAAAGTTCAGACAAATGATCTTGGAAGAATAGTATGAACTGGATATTTTAAGGTAGATCTGGAAACAGTTGAAATCACAGGAAGGGTGGAAAGAAGTTAGTCTGATATTTACTTATACATAGATTGCCTTTCTTGACCAAGATTTTTGGCAAAATCTTGCTATATTTAGGTTACTTTAGTGCATCTACACTAATTATAGTCCTTGTCTTCTATCTAGCTTTCATGATAAGAATTCAGATAATCATCTCTACATTTCTGCATTTGTTTGCTCTGATTAAATATTCTGGTGATTGTCACGCACTGAGCCTTTGGAACCATATGACCTATACTTTCCTATCCTAGCTTACCAAACCATGACAGTATGGTATAATAATAACAATAACAACGATAGCAATAATAATAATAACAGCTACTGCATATAGAATACTTGCTCTGGGCCTGGAACTGTGCAAGACAGGTTTTAGGAATTAATTTATTCTTCACAATTGTAAGGGGTAAGTCACTGTTACCCCCATTTTGTGCTTAAAGTTGGACAGACCTGAATTCAAATCCTGCCCTTCTTCTGGCATTTCTCCTCCCCTAGAGATGACGTTCAGTTTTCTGGGGTGAAGCCTGCTATGGGGATGTAATAAAACAGTGTGGCTGAGTGCATGGCCTCTAGTAAGTGCTTGTTTCGTATTCTTTCTAATGGTTACTCATCATGAAATTCATGTTTTACCTTAGGCAGCATGTTCAAATAGGTAGATAATCTCTTGCATTTATGAAGAATTTTATACTTTCAATACCCCTTCACTTTTCCCCAACCATTGGCTTGCTTAAGCCTTTGGAAAATAATTTAATACCTTAGTTGACTTTTTTAGATTTGTTATCTTCAGAACATAATAACATTGTCGGCCTTGAAAAATGCTAATCCAGGAAATGATGCAAGAAGAAAGGACCAGGCCTTTGCCTTTCTTTCCAGTCCTCTGGAGGCAGTCCACCTCTTTCCTTCTCCTAGGCATCTATGTGTGTGCGTAGTGTGTATGGGGGGTAGCCAGGGTTGGAGCTTAAGTCAAGGGTGGGAAGAAGAAATGTGACATGTAGCTATCCTAGGTTTCCATGGTAGGGATGCCTAGCACAAATGGAATGTGCTACCTTCCCTTATAAACATTTTTTTTTTCTCAAGCTTGCAAGAAAATCATCATATAGTCCCTTATTTCAACCAAAATGATGTACTTACTCTTCTTACAGTGGTCTGGATTAAAAGACTATATTCATCAGAGTGTGGCCAAAAAAAAAAAAAAAAAAAAACATTGGAAAAGATGTATTTACACCAGTATATCATCTGGCACACAGTAGAGGCTCAACAAATATTTGAAATTAGAGCAGTGTGTTCTCTGTTAATAATGAAGATAATAATGCAATGATTTCTCACTTCGAGGATAGCTTCCTAGAGCAGCAAGTTTCACTTGTCAATTGATTGGTTGAGAAGTCGCACAGGTGGATAGATTTTATTTTGGCCTCTGAAGTTTCAAAATACGTTTCAAATTAACATTTAAAGCTTTCATATACATTCACAACTGACTTGCATTACCTGACAGTATCTATCCGGCCATCTGGGAACCTGTGCTGGTGCCTGGATTATAATTGCGTTGGCTAAATAAAAAGTTCAGATGTCCTGTTAGCTATATCAGGTGTTAATTTAATCTTATACAGAACACACACACACACACACACACACACACACACACACACACACCAAACAAAAAATAGAAGGTTTAAAATGTGTGAATACAAAAAACAAATCTTCCGGCCCTCAAATTTCTTACTCTCTGAGAACTGTTCCCACAGTTTGTAAAGCCCTATTCTCAGACCCTCCACTTCATGGGCTCTTGTCGACTAGAGGCATGAAGGGGAAAGACCCCCTCCCCTTCATTAATGATACCTGAAAAAGCCCCTCATCATAACTGGGAAGGAATTCTTGATGCAAGCAGGGAGGAAGAATTAAAACTTTACTGACATCAAAAGGTACTAAGTGCCGCAGTTTGTCATTTAGAAGATACAATTAGGAATTTTGTAAAAATTATTCAAATTAAATAGGCCTAAAACACAAGTGATTTTCACTTGACAGTATTTTAAAATATGTTACAATACTGAGAGTCTTCCCACTTTAAAATCACTCCTATAAAAGGCACGTAGATCCTGACTGGCCATTCTCCCTTTTCAAACTGATATGACCTTCCTCCCCACTTTTCAGACTGGTCCAGTGTGGTCCCCTGAAACCACAGAGCCCCCACTCCCTTCTCCTGCTGCTCAAGCCCACACTTCTAGCCCCTACATGGCCCTTTCACTCTCCTTCCCCAATTCTTATTTTTTTTTCATCTCTCCCTGGCTCACCACAACACACCTCAAAAATATTTCAGGAATAATCGTTATATAATAATAATAATTATAGTAATAATACTATTGTATATTACTAATATATTACATTAATAATACATTACTAATAATAGCAATAAACATTCATTGAGCGCCTACAATGTGCCAAACACAAGTTTAACTATTTGAGAGAGGTCAACCCATTGTGTAACCACCATGATCATCTGAGGCTTGCAGTGTGGTAAAGATGAGTAAGTATTCAGCAGTCAGACTGATGGATGGGAGCGCAACAAGTTTTGCAAATCTGGCCACAAGGCTCTTTCTAACTCTTGCTGCCATATTTAAGGATGCAAAATTTATAGAAGCCCCTATTGCTAAGTGGAAAAGGAACTTCTGTCTTTGGCAGGCCCTCTATTTTCCATAAAGGGGACTGCTCAGATTAATTCTGGACACAACTCAAAACAGTTCCTTACTCCAAGTCAAGGAGTCTCCCATGAGGTGCTTGCCACCCAATATCAGTAGGGAGCTGAATTGCAGCTACAGTTAAATCCTGCCAGTGTAGAAATGCAATTTCCTCCAGTAAGTCTAGATAATTGCAGTTTCCCTCATGAAAGTCTGTCATTAAGTTCACTACAAGGAGGTTCAATGGACAAATTTCCAGTGACTGTCGCTGACGTGTACCCAGCGACCAGACCTAGCAAAACCAGAGTCAGTTCAGCCCGCCATCCGCTCGACTCGCGTGGAGAGCATACAGAAGAAAAAGCGGGTCTGGAAAAGCTCTTGGGGAAGAAGGGAAATTTTCCTATCTCTGGTCCTCTCTCTTGATTGGAACGCACTCTGCAAGCTCCAGAGGTCTATCCCGGGCGTGACCACTCCGAGGAGCGTCGGTTCCTAGGGGCGCGGGCGGAGCAGGACTGGCGGGCGAGGGCAGCCCCGGGAATCCCGGCCGAGCCTCGGGCTCCAGCTTCGCCTCCTCCGCGCCCTCCTCTCCTGCTCCCCGCGCCTTCGCCTCCGCGCCGGGGCTGCTCGCCTCCAGCCGCGGAGCGTGGGTTCCGAGTGCCCCGGGGGGTTCGGCGCCTCGCGGCCGGAGGGGAGGGGAAGGCAGGCGACTGGAAGCCTACCGTCTTCTGCTTCTTGACCCCCGACATGCTGGCTGGCTGCGGCGGTGCCCGGCGCGCTGAAACTTGGAGCCCGGCTCCTGGGAGCAGAGTCGCTCGGACGCACGGATGGCGGTGGCGGCGGCGGTGGCAGCGGCAGTAGCTACTGCGGGACTCCGGGGAAAGAGGTTTAAAAGGGCTCCGCAGACACGTCGCACTTCCCCTGACCAGCCCCCTTCTCCTACTCCTCCTCCCGCCGCGTTCCTCTCCGCCCCGTCGGTTCCGCCAGCAGCGCCCAACCCAGGGTACCCGGCCGCCGCCTGGGCGGGGTCCTACCCAGCTCCCTACTCGCTGAGGCAGCAGGGCCGGCCGGGGTCAGAGGCAGGACTTTGCAGCCCGCGGGCAGACTCGCCGGACGCGCGCGCAGCCGGGGGTCAAATTAGCCCTCTCCTTTCCAGCTCCCAGAGGATCCCAGAGCGCCCCCCACCTCCCATCCCACTCCATGCCTCTTCAAGGAAACCTTTCTTCCGCTGGGACTGGTCAAGGGCAAGGATACTTGAACCCGGCAGACTTGTCGGCAAGGTCCTCAGCAGGCACGGACGCCCAGCTCGCCTTCATTTACAGTGGTAACAGCGACGATTAATATTTACTGGCCCTCACTCAACACCCTGCTGAGCTTTTTCCTTAAGTCCTGGTGCCCTCCGCCCCACCTCGGGGTCCTACATTCTCTTTATTTTACAAATGAGGCTTTCAGATTTTCTCAAGGTTATGTTCCAAGTATGAGGATTCAAAGCGAGCTTTTCAGCCTCGACAGTGCAGACTTTTTAAGCCAGTATCATCATCTGTGATGATAAAATCGCGAGGCGTTGCTTGCTTGCGCATTAAGTGCCAGGCACGGTGCTAAGGGGGCTTATATGCATTCACTCCCTTGGCGTTCATGATACAGATGGGCCAGCTGAGGCACTGCGCCTTCTCACCAAGCCAGCTAAGCATGGCCAGCTCCAGAAAAATGGCCAGTGGTAGCCCAGCGACTTGTTTCAGTCCATCCCCCAAAGTATTCCTATAGTGATTGTTTGTGTTCAGCAACTAGGACGGGCCCTGTGGGAAAAGAGTAAAAGGAGGCCCAACTTGAGAAGGCTTAACAATAGACCTCACTGCTCTAAGGTTTTATCAGAAGAAAGCCCCAGGCTACTCTCTTAAAGAACCCAAAGTCTGGGACCAGCTGAGGTAAGGAGTAGAGAATCTATGATTAGTGACGAGTACCTTGTGAGAAATCACTGGGTCTCATACCCCTTTGTACCTTAACTCCTTACAAAATGCCACAAACCGAGCAATAGGGCAGCATGGGCAAAAGAACGTAAAGATGAACAAAGGCTGCACTGCTCATTCCCACTTCGGTCTTCTTTCTGTGAAAGGGCTGGAGACGTGGTACTCTAAGCAGGGTGAGTGAGCTTTTCTTTCATACCTAATTGTATTTCTAGATGACTGCCAGGTTTCCAGACAGACCCCTGAATCTCTGAGTATTCATTGACTGTTCTTCTCCATGTATATTTACTTTCTTACTCATTTTGAGTAAGCTGCTATCACCCCCTTCAACTGCGAGCAGCTAGAGGGCAAATACTGGGTTCGAGTTTCTGTATTGCACACAAACTAGTACATTTTGAGTTTAAATAGTAATAGCCTATTCTAATCTCATTGGAAAAATCCTTTTGTATTGGTTCTGACCATATCTTGGACCCTGCTGGATCCTGCCCTAAGAGAAAAGGTAAATTAAGTACGGATGGAGAAATAGCCATTTGAATAATTATTGTATTTTTTTTCATATTGCCTTTAAAAACAAACAAAAATGCTGTGCTCTTGAAACAGAAAGAAGGTAAAGACAAATCCCTAGTGCTGCTTCCCTGTATTTTACAGATGGCAATGTAAAACTGGGGCTGATAGAAGGGAGGCCATTTGACCCTTGTCACTAGTTGGGCAAAGTGAGACTCAAACCCAGGTCAGCTGATTCCCTAAATGCTCTGGCCCCTGAATCACTCAGTCTCTAGGTTAACTATTTCAAGACCCTATGATAATTGTTAACTAGATTGTTTATTTTGTTTTAGATTTCAATAATTCTCAACCAGTGCTTTGGAACAGATTTTCTTCTTCTACTTCCAAACACGAGAAATAGGAGGCCTCAGCTCTCTTGGACCTAAGCTGCAATGTTTAAGATCCTTAAACATCACAGATCATCAGTTAATTGTAATTCCACATAGCAACTCACTTAAAAGTAAAATAATTATTATCTCCTCCCCTCCCCCACCAGGTCTTTCTTTTAAAGGTAACGTCTTAAATTCTTTTTCATCTCACTACCCTCTTACTCCTAAGAGACAACATGCCTTCTGAAAAGCTGGAGCAACTAGCAGCTTTGTTTCCGGAGTCCATGATTCCAGTACATCAGAACTAGGAGGAGACTCATTCAGGGGAAGGGAGGAAGGGTTGAGGTCTGTCCTTTCATGTGGATACACACACTCTCCATAACTTTTTCCACAGTGTTCCTTCTAAGACTCCACTATGAGACATGGTGGCCTGCATTGTACCAATTTACAATCTTTGATGCTACTCACAACATTTTCATGAAAGTTTTTGTTTCTTCTTATTTTCTTCTAGGAATTGACTGGGCTTTAATAATGAGGTGGTTATTACTACTTGGTCCATTTATTGCATAGAAAAAATGGAACAGTCAGGTCCCCCAAGTAAACAAGGGAAACACATATACAAAGAATGCCAGTGTTAGTGAGATGTTATGCAGCTCATTTTAGGGGGTCTAACTTGGAGGCACCTCCCTTGGTGGACCATTTCAAAGAAATGCAGCTACATCGCCCCCTAATGGCTGTGATGCATAAGAGACCTGATTGTTGGAAACCCCTTGTATAAAAATATGTGCTGCAGTTAGTTCCCTAGGGTCACGGAGCCAGTAGAGAAAGTCTGCTAGGATCCAAATACTCTTCCCAGGCACAGATACTACCAAGACAAGCAAGATGTGGTCCCTATCTTCAAGAAACTCCAATCTAGTGAAGGAAACACAGACTCTGTCCCCGCCCCACCCCCAACCATTTCAATATCAATACATGACTGGGATAGGCAAAGATGACACATGAATGCCTTAGACATTTCATTTTGACTTAAACAATTTACTTCACTAATATTTGTTGTAAGGCTAGTGGCGTCTGTTGTGGTATAGGTATGCTGATAGGAGTTCCAAAAATCAATCTCATAAAGCATCTTCGACAACTTCCAGTTTGGGATTTTATAAAGTGGAGTTAAAAATTAAGGGCACTTAAACCATCCGAGAGGAGAGTCCTTCAATAGTTTTACATATGCCTTCCCTCTCTTTGTCTGTTCTCTTGCCTACACCTAATTCAACTGTACAATTTTCAGTAGCTTACCTTTCCAAAGCATCCATCTGTTCTCATAGGAAACACAGCTCTTTTTCATTCACAAGTGATTTACTTAAGTCACATGTAACTAAATGACTTAGTTACACTAACAGGCACAACTGGCATAAATAAGTACAACTGGCATAAATAGGGAACAGACACAGTGGATCCTAGGAAGAGTCACCCGCCCCTAGTGGGGGTGCAGAAATGTGTGGGCATTCCAGTGCGCCCTAATCTCAAAGGACATTCAGTTTTCTGTGGGCATTGGTCATTATCTTTTCCAGAAGTGAAGAGCGTGGATTAAACTGGCCAGTCAATTAAAATAAACCATATTGTGGGAGCACAGAGGCAGGACATCCAGTTCAACTTTGGAAGGAGAGGGAATGGAAAGAGATGTCAGATTTTCTTGGGGAAGATGATACAAACTGTAAATTGAAAGAAGGGTAAGGTTTTGCCAGCTCTTCCTTCCCCAAAGTGGGGGTATGAGTACATTTGAAAATTTAAAGGCAGAGAGATGCATGAAATAACCAGGTATGTTCAGAAAATTATAAGCATCTGTATCACGGAACTTAGGAGATATAATAGAAGAATGAGAAAGGTTGTAATAGAGGACGTGCCATGTACAATCAGCAACGTGATTTGGCATGCTTCCTTCACGTTCATAGGAGTGCATTTAGCCATATGGCTGGCCTTCCATTTTTTCATTAGTCATTATGGGACTTCTTGTGTCCAAGGATGAGAAGCCACTGTTCTGATGTGTCCTTGGTCTGGTGATGGAGACGGATATGTACATAAATAATTTCAAGGGAATGTGATAAATGCTGGAATAAATGGATATTCAAAGTAATAGGGAAAATACTCAAAAAACAGCAGTGACTGCTGGACTATGAGGAAATTCCCATGGGTGGTGCTAATTTAACCCGAGTTTCAATGGTAAAACAAAGCTAGATAGAAGGTGATCTGTCCATACGGTATATAGCCCAGGCTGTCTGGCCTGTCGTTCCTAGCTACATGAAGCATTCACTCCCTCCCTACCCGGCCATTCCCTGTTCCTCCAGCCTGAAATGTCCCAGCCTATCACTAAAGACCCAAGTAGAGCAGAGAAAAGCTGCTGACAGCCAGACTGCACAGCAACACTGACCGTCACCCAAAGCCTGCCCGCAGAGTACTTACACTCATGGTCAGTGTAAGCCAGAGGAAAAGCTCACACTCTCAGCTGAAAGTCATCCTCTTCTGCCATTTTCTTGGTGGAATCCTATCCAAAGTTGTGGTTTATCTTTGTATTAGATTAAAAAGAAGTAAAATTATTAGCATATTGAGCATATTATGCAAAATAGAAACGATTAGTATATTTAGGAAAATTCACTCCAAAATTCAACAAACCTCAGTGAAAACAAGTTACATTTGTCAAATGTCAGGCAAGTCAGTTACTTCAGCCAATTATATGGCTGAATTTTCAGCCTTCAACAGGTTCTTTTAAAAGTTTAGCAAGGTGGAAGATAACTTAATCCATGTCATTTAGAGGCTTTAAATTATTAGAAAAATATCCAACTAAACTTAGATTTTTAAGATATTTTACAGGAAGGAGAGAAGGAAGAAGGAAAGAAAGAAGTGGAAATTGTGATACTGTGGTATAGTTGAGAAAATATCACAAAACATATATTCAGAGGAATTGGAGTTATGATTAGAGAAATTTGTCTTTAATATGGGAGAACAGAAACATTCCATTCTGAAATAACTTATACGAGAAATGTGGTGATATAATAAATTGATATTATAATTACTAGAGAATATCGTAGATACCATAAATAAATAGTAAATTTACAAAGAGTTGAAATATAATCTGTTGTGCATAATTTAACTTATTAGTAGGTCCCAAACCTTTTTGAAGGAGATTTTTACAAATTCGGGCGGTAACATCATGGAATAATAAGCAGTAAAAAAAATCGATATAATACCAATCTCTTTCTTTCTCTCTCCATCTCTTTTAGATAAAAGTATAAAATCCGTAATAGCCTCTAACTTATGGGCCTCAGACATCCTGAAAATATTATAAGAGAGTGTTTATGGATACTAAGCATTTTCTGAAAAAATAATAGTTCTACAAACTTGTTATTTTTCAAATGTATTTAGATGCAACAGTAAAGAATAAAATATATATTCATTTAAGATGTTATCAAATTCATTTCCTGATCTTCATATAATATTTTCAATCATCAAATCCTAAAACTACAACTACAGTCACAGGGATAATCTTAGTCTCCTAAAGATTAATGAGTCAATAATCCCATTATAATAAAATCATAAGTATTAGCCAAAATTGTTATATGCACTGGAAAAACAAACTTATGCTTGAACCTAGAAATTCACCTATTTTTAAAATACTGTCTTTATTTGAAAACCCCCATGCACTTTTTTTCTTCACTTTCGGTTTAGAAAGACAATTCTGCTCTAGACAGGGGAAGTTTTTTGGAAGACTCAAAGGTTCTCAAACTTCACTGTATATTATAAACATCTGAAGAGTGACACACCTGGCCAATTAAATAAAAATCTGGGTGTGAATCTCAGGAGTTTCCAACTCTGACTAATCATTAAAATCACACTGGAAGCTTTAAAAAAAAATTTCAGATGCCTGGGCTTCCCCCGTCCCTTTCGATTTATAGATCTACTTTGCAGCCAGGCGGAGAACCTGTTCTAGCTCACTGGCTCTCCCACTCCACTGTGCACAAAATCCCCTGGGGTGCTTGTAAAAACACATTCCTGAATCCCTTGAAATTCCTCTGTGAGATCACTTAGTTCTAATTCTAGCTGAGGGTGTTTAATTAGTCCTTGGTGTTTTTTCTCCCAGATGCTTTTTAAATTATTATTAAAAATTATTAGGGTGATAGTAACAAAGTCACATAAGTTTCAAGTGTACCATTGAACGGCATGTCGTATATATATTGCATTGTGTGTTCACCACTCAGTTAAATTTCAAATTTCCTTCCATCACCAAATAATTGACCCTTTTTACCCCTATTTACCTCCTCTCTCCCCCTTTAGTCTGATAACCACTAATCCACTATCTATGTCCATGAGTCTCTGTTTGTCGTGTTTGTTTGTCGCTCTCAGTTTTATATCCCACATGAGTGATATCATGTGGTTTTCAACTTTTCCTGTTTGATTTATTTTGTTTAGTTAGTATGATTATCTCAAGATCCATTCACGTTGTCGCAAATGACGGTATTTCATCTTTTCTTATGGCTGGGTAATAGTCCATTGTATATATGTACCGCCGCTTCTTTATCCAATCTCCTATCATAGGACACTTCAGTTGTTTCCATGTCTTGGCCATAGTGAATAATGCTACTGTGAACATCAGGGTACAAATATCTTTGCAGATAAATGTGTTCAGGTTTTGGAGGTAAATACCCAGAAGAGGGATTGCTAGGTCATGTGGTAATTCAATTTTTGGTTTATTTGGAATTCTTTCTTTTTCTCTAAAGCTTTTAGGCTTTAAATCCAGAAGACTCTAATTATATTTTCTAGTTTGCATCCTGAGCCAAGAATGGGCTTGAAGATGAGGATGGGGAATTATTATGTGTAAAAATCAGTTAATACTTTAAAAATATTGCCCTACCATACCGTTTTTTTCCTAACATTATTTATTGAATAATTTATCCATCCTTCTATTGATCCATGGTGCTTACTCCATGATGTTAAGTGGCAGGGATCTCCCTTAGGAATTGTTAGTAATCTTTATAACTTCTCCGCAGGGAGCACTTATGAGAAGCAGCTCAATTATAAATTATAACTTGGAACTTTTTTGCCCATTTGTTCTTCCAGACTATTTACTGAATTATTTTATTAAGCTCCATGCCTTGCCTCCTAAAATCATATAGGGCTTCTATTAAATTATTAATAAATAAATTATATATATTAATTTTGGAAGAATTGATATAACATTCAAGTTTTCTTCTCTAGCACATGGTATCTTTATGCAGTTTTCTTGAATCTCATCCATGCACTAAAGTGATTGCTATAGAATTATAAATGAAATTTTCCATCATACTCCTCTTATATCATTCTTGTTTTGGAAGAATGCTGTGGATTATATTTACTTATAGTATATTTGATTAACTTTTAAAACTCAGTTATTCACTTAAGATAATAAAACCACATTCTTCCCCCCACCTCTACCCCCATCAAATGTAATTCAGATTTGAGAACCAGTGACTGAGGAATGGAATCAGAGACTGGTTGCGGGGTCCTTCTGAGTGAAGGGCAAGTTGCTTCCAAGAGTGGTCAGCCTGCATAGGGCTCTTACTTGAAAATGATTTTTTACTAGCTCTCGGATCTATGACACAAGGGTGGGCCAGCTCCATGAAATAGTGGTATACAGGACACAACAAAAGATTCCTAAGGTTGGAGTCAAAAGGTATAGATTCACATCTTTGTCCTGCAGTTCCCTTCTTCTGTACCTTAGGGGTAGGCATGGGGTGCAGGCTGAGTACAGCCCCAAAGCAGCCCCTGACCACTCAAGTCTTTTTTCCAGAATTTTTCTGTTAGAGCTGTGGGAGACCTTTCCCTTCTCAGTTAGGAAGTGTCAGCACTGTATATAAACCCAGAGAGGCTGGTGGCCACCTCTCCTCCCATGTGGAGATTAAGAGAATTTTACAAAAAGTTGGGGAGGAGACCTGTTGTTATCAGATTCTTAGTCTCTTATTTCAAGTTTCCCAGAAACTCAGCTTCCTAGGGCTCTTCCTGTGATCTTGAGTTACCCCAATAACCTTCCAGCAAATACACCTGCTCACTTTGACTAAGATAATTTGACTTAGGTGGCTTCTATTTCAACCATAATAGGCCTGACTTATTTAATAACCACTGTGAAAACTGCATGAAAGGATATATGTGAACTTGCCAGCATGGTATCGAGCAATGCTCAGTAATCTACTGAACTGAATTGAATCAAGCATGATAATTTAGAATTTTATATTTATGAGAGTTCAGGATTTCAAGATTAATGGAAAGTTTTTACTATAATATCTAGACTTATTTCACACCTTTAACTGTATACAATAGAAATGACTTGAATTCCACCAAAATTTAAAGGTGCTCCAAAATTTGGAAAATTTATGAAATTTTCAGTTGATCCCACAAGAAGCTTTCCACTAGCTTCAGAGTTGCCAATTATTGTGGCCTATATTATTTATTGTAGTTTATGTTAAACAACAATTTATTGTAGAGCTAAGCTTTCTTTAAGATATGGTTTTAATGATATTCCATGTGAAATGTTTCTGTTTCTTCTAACTTTGCCTCAGTTCTGCTCATTTTATTTTATTTTATTACAAATGACATCCGTTTCCTCTGCACATGCTCCATCTGACATCACAATAATTTACATCCAATATTTAATTAGGTTGTGAACTAGATTGTTAGTGATGACTTCTATAGAATTGTTCTATTCTGCAAAAATAATGAGAATATGTCATAGATTATTTTCTTTTTACCTTTAAAGAGGAACATATGCCCTTCATCCACCAAGAACGTTGGACACAGAGCTCTTGTTTCTGCATAATATCCAAAATTCATTTCTTCAGCACAAGAGGGTCCATGTTAACTGCTAATGAAATTCTGATTTCTAGTCATCATGGCCAGAAAAGACTTATCTCTCAAACAGAGAAATTATATTTATTTAATCTGTAGCCATCCATGACCTCTAAAGTTAGTGTAGGACTGACCTTGAATAAACTCTGCTCTGAGAAATGTATGCTCAATGTCCCCCTTCAGCTTCAAGTTCCAACTCTAGTTTATGAAGTTCAGGGTGATGGCCTAATGGGAAGTCAAGGACTGGTTCTCCCAATCGGCCACCAAAATGAGATCAATAATGGATTATGGGGCTCAAAGTATGACTTCATCTAAGGAATTCTTGATTTCCATAGACAAAGGCCTGGGGGCTGCTTTGGTGCTTTCAGGAACCACTCAAAGACTAACCTCAGAAAGTTTCCAATTTACTAATAGATTCTATGCCACATTTTACTTATTATCCAGTTGTTTAGACCTGTGAATGGTTTTGAATAGATACAATGCTATACACTGTGTCAGGGTTTGTAGACAAGGCCTGTTCTCACCATTCCCCAGGAGAAAATCTATTTCATCAATGAAACACAGAAATTTGGTACATATGCAATTTTAAAACAGAAGAAAATACTTTCATATAATGAATAAAAATTTTAACAACCCTTCAATTCAGAAATCACTTTTTTCTTAATTTTAATGCTAAGGTTTGAAGAAAAGAGGATTAATTAGTGAAAATGAAGTAGCTAGTAAACTGCAACAAATCTGAAGGCCTTTTTGTGCATTTTGAAGGATTTTAAAAGTTGGTGGTTCTTTATTCTAATTTCATGTTTTGTTTTGTTTTCCTTTGTTTTGTTTTGTTTTGTTGTGTTGTGTTTTGTTTTGGTTTGGTTTAATCAAAAGTGTATCACCAAACAATAGTAAGATACCACTTCATATTGCAAGGGCGTTAATAAAAAAAATCACAAGTGTTGGCAAGGAGATGGGGTAATTGGAACTCTCTCTCGTTGCTGATGTGATTGTGAAAACATGTAGCCACTTTGAAAAACGGTTTAGCATTTCCTCAAATGGTTAGTATGTGACCTGGCAATTCCTCTCATTGGTGTATACCCAAGAAAAATGAAAATAAATGTCCACACAAAAACTTGTACCTGAATGTTCATAGCAACATTACTCATAACAGCCAAAAAACACAAATAATCCAAATGTCCATTAACTGATGAAAAGATAAATAAAATGTGTTATATCTATATAATGGAACATTATTTAACTACAAAAAGAATGAAGTAATGATACCTGCTACAGCGTGGATGAACCTTCAAAATATAATGCTAAGTGAAAGAAGCCAATTATAAAAAACATATTGTATGATTAAATTTATATGAAATGTCCAGAATAGACAAGCCCATAGAGACAGAAAGCTAATGATTTCCAGGGGAAGAGGGGAATGGGAGTGACTGCTAATGGGTATGGGGTTTCTTTGTGAAGCAATGAAAATATCCTAAAATTAGGTAGCAGTGATTACTATAGAACTCTATGATTATACTAACATTGAATTGTGCATCTGATGGAATAAAAATTATATCTCAACAAAGCTTTTATTTTAAAAAAGGCATATCACCATACACTTACCATATGATTCAGCAATACCACTCCCAAGGTTTTATATAAGAAATTAAAACTTATGTTCACAGACAAAAAAATTGTACATGAATGTTTATAGCATTTTTATTTATAATCACCCAAAACTGGAAATAATCTAGGTAATTTTCAACTGGTGAATGGATACAATGGGATAGTATTCAGCAATAAAAAGGAAGAAACTATTGATTCATACAACAACATGGGAGAATCTCAAAAGCATTTTTCTAACTGAAAAAAACCTGACCTAAAAGGCTATACATGTATGATTTCACTTATATGACATTTTGAAAAAGGCAAAACTAAGGGGATCTAAAATAGATCAGTGGTTGTCAGGGGTTGAAGTTTGGAGAAGAGCTTGATTTCTAAAGAGCAGCATAAGGGCATCGGGGGGCAATGGAACTGTTCTGATTGTTCTGTATCATGACCATGGAGGTAGGTACCTGCCTATGCATTTGTCAAACCTACAGAACTGTATACTATAAACAGTAAATTTTACTGAATGTAAACTTTTAAAAATAGCAGTATGTGGATGGAGGACCCAAAATGGAATACACATGATAAAAAATAAACATAAGTGTACTACGAATGAATAAAATGACCATCCTGAAGAGGGTGATAGAGAAAAGGACTAACCTGTTATGTTAGAAAACAGTATTTTTACTGCCTACTGTAAGGCTAAAGATAAAAAGGACTAAATACAAATACTGTACTCCCTTAGTAAATTTGTTTCACATAGGGATACAGGTTAGCAGTTCTGAAACTATTTTATTTGTATATGAGATTTGAACAAATAGGTAAATATGTTGCAGACAAAGGGAACCAGCTTTTTCACTGTCAGTGACAAAAACTTACACATGAGGAGGGAGAAAGCTAGAATGAGCCTGGTGTTATTGAGTTGGAAATAGATATCGGTATGAACTCACAGTTTTTAATACACATACATATAGATAGATATAGAAATACAGATGTGTATATATGAATGTGTTGATATACATGTCTGTATTTCCTAGCTGTGTCCACTGAGAGAGTCTAAGAAGTCAATGTGGAAACTTTGGATCTGACACACCCGGAACTAGATCTTCCCATCGGATTGCTGTGAAGAGAGCCAGGCAACTGCTCCAAATTTGGAGAAGGCAGAAATTTAAATATGAGACACAGAAGAGGAACTCAGTACTGGCCACAGAAGCTGAAAGATGACGAACCCAGAAAAGCCATTAATCAGTTGTCATGAGACAATGGAATCCATGAGTAAGCAGAGCTTTGAGGTAAAGGGGAGAGGCGTGGACACTATAGCAGCAGACACCTAGAAAAACTGCCGCAAGAATGTTGGATTCCCTGGAGCAGGGAGCGAGGGACACCTGGTGCTGAGCTAGCAGAGCTGCTGGGACCCAAAGCCCTACCGTGTCCCTCTCAAAGGGATCCAAGGAGACTTCTCCATCAGCCAGCAGCCTCCTCAGACCAGACACTCTGGTATGTCAGCAAGATGTCCTTTCACGTCGGCCCCAGAAAACACTAATCAGCAGCTTGGGAAGCTGTCTGCTCACCGTCATTGTCGTTTCTGTGGCATAGTACCAGGAGACTTTGCCTGGCTCAGGCTCTCCCTAGGCTCTAGGCTGGAGCAGCTTCTGAAATAAGACGTGAGAGTTTGTGCAATGAACTGAGCGTCTTGGAACCTCTCTGCCCACATCTCTCAGTACCACTAAAACTTCAGAACTTTCCTCAGGAAAGCAACTATTGTTGCCTTTAGCTTCCTGCCGTGTCCTGTGCAAACTTGGGAATGAATGTGTGTAAACTGAGGCCTATGCCTTCAAGCAGGAGGTCACAATTTATAAGTAATATCAAATATTCATACTCTCTATTGTAAATTCCATAGAACCATTTGATTCTCACAGAACGATTTTTTTTTTTTTTTTTGCCAATTCTTGAATTCATAGCCAATTTATGGGGATAATTCAAGCACAGGATCACATCCTAATCTAACTTTTTCCCAATAAACTTATTATCATTAGATCTGATATGTGATCTGCTAGTAAACTATTCCTTAACCTCATACAAATTATATTAATTAAAGTGAAGCCTCTTTCAGCTTTAGCACTATGTATGCCAGAATTTCACTTGTTCATCAATGACCCAAGCAACTTCTTTGCTGAATAATAGCTTTTGAATAGCGGTAGATTTTCCCTTCCCTCTCTTCTTCTCCCCTCCCCGTCCATGCTGTCCTTCCTTCCTTCCTTCCTTCCTTCCTTCCTTCCTTCCTTCCTTCCTTCCTTCCTTCCTTCTTTCCTTCCTTTTCTTTTCTCTCTCTCTTTCTTTGGTACTATTCGCATGGTAACAGCCACAGACAGGATTTATTTTAAGTTTAATCTTCATTATTAACATTTTCCCCATTACTGTCTTAAATCTAGATCAGCAAAGTATGGTCTACATATTTTTGTATGGCCCAAGCTGGGAATGGTTTTTATATTTTTAAATAGTTGAAAATAATCAAAAGAAGAATAATATTTATCATGTGAAAATTATATGAAAATCCAATTGTGGTATACATAAATAAGGTTTTGTTGGAGCCCTGCCACTGTTATTCCTCCGTGCATTATTTAGGGCTACTTTTGCACTATGATGGCAGAGTTGAGTAGTTGCAACAGAGACTATATGGCCTACAAAACCTAAAATATTTATTCTCTGGCACTTAATAGAAAAAGACTCCTGATTTCCGTTCTGGACAATCAACAAAAAAGTAAAACAAGCCTTGATTTGTAACATTTGCCTATTTCTAAGTGCAAACAGGCCCACCAGCCTCAGCCGGGCTTCCAGCCTGGGTCTGTGTTCCTGTCTTCAGTCCATCTGTCACTCCAGGGTGGCTTGAAATTAACATATTACAGTTCTAAAGGGAGGCCTGATGTGGCCCCCTCTCTTCCCCTCAGGGCACTCTAGTAACCATTAGCAATGTATCAGCTCATGTATCTCCCATGCATGAAATTAGCAACAAGTTACTCTTCTTTGCCTATTGGGCAAGCCCTTAACTCAGTTCTAGCTACACCCTTGTGCCTTTAATATTATCCTCATGGTCATTTCAGAAGAACAACCAGTTTTTCTCTTTTTTGAAATATATTTTTATTAAATTTATTGGGGTGACATTGGTTAATAAAATTATATTGGTTTCAAGTGTAATTCCGTAACACATCACCTGTATATTGCATTGTGTGTTCACCACCCAAAGTCAAATCTCTTTCCATCATCATGTATTTACCCTTTACCCTGTCTACCCTCCCCAATACTGCCTTTTCCTCTGGTACTCACCATACTGCTGTCCGTGTCTATGAGTTTCTGTTTGCTTGTCTTGTTTGTTCATTTGTTGCTTTCTGTTTTACATCCTACATATGAGTGAAATCATATGGTTGTTAAGTTTTTCATCTGACTTATTTTGCTTAGCATGATAATCTCAAGATCCATCCATGTTGTCACAAATAATGGCATTTCATCTTTTCTGAGTAGTATTCCGTTGAATATATGTATCACATCTTCTTTACCCAGTCATCTATCAAAAGACAATTTGATTGTTTCCATGTCTTGGACACTGTGAATAATACTGTAATGAACATAGGGGTACATATATCTTTGTAAAGAAATGTTTTCAAATTTTTCCGGTAGATACCCAGAGGAGGGATTGCTGGGTTATGTGGTAATTCTATTCTTAATTTTTTGAGGACCCTCCATACTGTTCCCATAGTGGCTGTACCAATCTACATCCTACCAGCAGTGTATGAGGGTTCCTTTTTTTCCCTATGACCTCTCCAAGACTTGTTATTACTTGTCTTGTCGATAATAGCCTTTTGAACAGGTGTGAGGTGATATCTCATCATGGTTTTTAAAAATTATTATTATTAGTTTCAAGTATACAGTACATTGGTTAGACATTTATACAGTTTATAAAATGATCTCCCTAATTGTTCTTTCTTTCCTCTGGCTCAACGCCTATCTATTACAGTAAAACTAACTGTATTCCGTGTGCCATGCTCCCCATCCCTATGACCATCTGTCAACTACTAATTTGTACTTCTTTAAACTTTCACCCCTTTCATATGTGGTTTTGATTTCCATTTCCTTAATAGCTAGTGAAATTGAGCATCTTCTCATATATCTGTCAGCCATTTGTATGTTTTCTTGGGAGAAATATCTGTTCAGGTCATCTGTCCATTTTTTAAATGGATTGTTTGTTTTGTTGTTGTTGAGTTGTATGAGTTCTTTATATATATTGGATATTAATCTCTTATCAGAGATGCTGTTTGCAAATATCTTCTCCCATGCAGTCAGTTGCCTTTTTGTTTTATTGGTGATTTCTTTTATGTAGAAACTTTTTAGTTTGATACAGTTCCATTCATTTTCTGTGCTTTTACTTCCCTTGCCTTTGGGTTCAAATTCATAAAATTCTCTCTAAGACCAAGGTCCATAAGTGTAGTATCTATGTTTTCTTCTACTTATTTTATTGTTTTAGGTCTTATATTTAGATCTTTGACCCATATAGAGTTAACTTTTGTGTATGGTGTCAAAGATAAAGCAGTCTAGTTTCATAATTTTGTAGATGGCTTTCCAGTTTTCCCAGCACCATTTATTGAAAAGGCTTTCTTTTCTCCATTGCATATTTTTGGCTTTTTTGTTGAAAATAATTTGCCCATATGTATGTGGGTTTATTTCTGAGCTCTCGATTCTGTTTCCTTTGTCTGTGTGGCTGTTTTTCTGCCAATACCATGCTGTTTTGATTATTGTTGCTTTAGAGTATAATTTGACGTCAGGTAGTGTGATACCTCTGTCTTTGTTCTTTTTTCTCAGGATTGCTTTGGCTATTTGGAGTCCTTTGTGGTTACATACAAATATGATTATTTTTTCTATGTTTCTTTAAAAAATGTCATTGGGATTTTGATGGGGATTGCATTAAATCTCTTTATTGCTTTGGGCAAGATGACCATTTTAACTGTATTGATTCTTCCAATCCACGAACATGGAATATGTTTCCATTTCTTTGCATCTTCTTCAATTTCTTTTAATAATGTGTTATAGTTTTCAGTGTATAGGTCCTTCATATCTTTTGTTAAGTTTATTCCTAGGTATTTTATTATTTTTGTTGTTATTACAAAAGGGATTTTTAAAATTTCTTTTGTGAAATTTCATTGTTAGCATGTAGGAGTACAATGGATTTTTGCACACTGATTTCTCATACTGCAACTTTACTGTATTTTTTTTATTGTTTATAATAGTTTTTTGGTGGTGTCTTTAGAGTTTTGTCTATAAAGAATCATGTTATCTGCAAAATGTGCCAAGTTGGTTCTTCATTTCCAATTTGAATGCCTTTTATTTTTTTCTCTTGCTCGATAGCCTTAGCTAAGATTTCCAGTACTATATTGAATAACAGACATCCTTGTCTTGTTCTTTATCTTAGAGGAAAAGCTTTTAGTTTTTCACCATTGAGTATGATATTAGCTGAGGATTTGTCATATATAGCCTTTAGTACACAACCAGGTTTTTTCCAAAGTGAAGATTAGAACACTGATTTTTTTTCTTTATAAAAGAAATATATCACAATCACCTATTTTGAATTATAACCAAAGGTATTTCCTTATTTTTAAGTAGTTGAAAGGAATGGAATTATTTCAAACTTTCAGCATAAACAACTGGCTTACCCTATATTTTGTGCAGACAAACCTTACAGAATAAACAGAAGAGTGAGAGCACTTGTAGGAGTGATAATAACAATATTCCTTCCATCTTAAAGTGTTACTGCATTATGAAGTACGAAGAGGACTTTAACAAAATGAGATCCTGGGACTCCTAAGTCAATTATTAAACACTTTCCATACATATTTACTACTCATTTCTCTTTTCATTTTTGTATGTGAAGTTTTTTTTCTCTTAAAATGAGTCAGTGACATTGGGAACATTTTTTTTCATCAGAAGTAAAAATAAAATGCTAATAAGCTTAACATGTATTACTTGCATCATAGAAAAGGATTTGTGTCTAATAGGAGTTGTAAAATTAAATGATAAGAAAAACCTTAAAAAGATATTCTAATGTGAAGCAATTATTTTAATTCATTTGTCACATGACAAACCTGGCAATGTTGACTTAAGTAGTAGTAGATTCACACAAAATAGAAACATCCTCAGAAATAATAAAATCTTGAGGTTCTCTCAAACTAATAGATACTGCTCTTTTATAGTGAGTTTGGGGGAAAAAATCATCTGCAGGATTCTGTAAACTTTTCCCTGCCTAAAAAAATATTCTCAGACTTAGTCCTAATTCTCTATTCCATTCCTTAATCCACTTAGCCATGGACACCTTTCTTCAAATTAGAATTCTGCTGAGAAAACATTAGCTCAACCTATCCATGTCCTAATGATTGGGTTCTTTTACAAATACAAACTCCCAAGGAAGCACAACAAAGTAAGGTTGAGTTGCTAAGATTAATTTGTTGTTTTAGGCCCAATGCCTAGTTGGCTAAGTCGTGACAATAAAGCTAATACACACAGCACTTAACACTACTCTAAGTGCCTTACATATATTAACTTAGTTAACCTTCACAACGATCTATGAAGCAAGTAATATTGTTCTGTTCATTTTTATAGAAGAGGAAATGAGGCAAAAAGAAGTTAAGTACCAAAGTAAATAGCAAAGCCCAGATTCAAACCCAAAGAGTCTGGCTCCATAGTCCATGTTTGTAACGGCCACGCATGTAACCCCTCCTGTGCCTGTGCATGTAATATTTTTTAAATATGTTCAACAGAATAATGTTCGTTAACTTGGATTTGAAAAGTCGTTCTGCAGAAGTGAAAAGAGGAGCTTAAATGGTTTTTAGACTGTATCGATATATATTAATGCTTTAAAAGAAATTGTTTTATATATATATGTGTATGTGTGTATATAGATAGATAGATAGATAGATAGATAGATAGATAGATAGATAGATAGATAGATATATTTCCAACAATAAGAACTAACTCCCAGCTCCTGAACTATGTTTCCAGACAGAGACCTTGCTAGGGAAGGGAAAGTTGTACTTATTAGCTTTGTTCATACATGTTCATCTGGTGAACTTGAAAAACAACTTATTCTCTTCAGTAGATTTAATGAGTTCATGAATACATATTCATAATGTCAAGTTGCTTAGCAAACCTTTTATTGGAGATAGTGTCTTTGCAGTTATATCTTGAGTCCTATCCAGACTGAATAATCAGAAATTTTATATCAATTGAGTCCAAAGGAAGGAGCTTGACTTCTGTAAACAAATAGGCACGAGAGCATTTTATTGACCAGACTGCTCTCCTTGCTAACTTTCTGAGCTAGGAAAAAGACTAAGCATTATTTTAAAATCCTAAATAAACTCTCTTTATTACTGAATGGGATATTTCTTTAAATAGAGTCCTATAGATCCAACCGAAATTCTGGAAAATGGTAAAATCTTAGTAGACACAAGCCCTTTTTAGCCTCCATGATAGAAGGTTAGGTGATCTGGTCATTTACTTTTACTCCACAGTAACAGGGACTTTGAATCACTAGAACTCCCCTAGCTGACAGAAGGGGGGAGCTGATGAGATGGGGACTTGCTAAGCTTGAGTCTCATGTAACCTCATTGAGTCAAGTGGTCTGCAACATAGTCTTGGCTGTGCTGTCAGAATAAAGCAAGGCATAGAGCAATCTCTTCTTTCTTTTCTTTTTTAAAGCTTTATTGAAATATAATTCACATACCGTAAAATTCACCCAAAGTGTACAGTTTGTTGGGTTTTAGTGTATCCACAGAATTGTCTTGTACATCTATCATCAAAATCAAAGTTAGAATATTTTCATTACTCCCCAAAGAAACCTCATGCTCCTTGGCCATTACTCCACAATTCCCCTATCCTTCAGCCTCTGGTGACCACTAATCTACCTTCTGTCTGTACAGATTTGCCTAGTCTGGATATTTAATATGAATGAATCATACAATATGTGTGGCCTTTTGTGTCTGGCTTCTTTCACTTAGCACACAATTTCAAGGTTCATCCATACTGTAGCATGCATCAGTACTTTATTTCTTTTTATAGCCGATAATATTCCATTGAATGGAAATACCACAATTTCTTTATCCATTTTTGATGGACATTTGGGTTTTTTCTACTTTTTGGCTATTGCGAATAGTGCTGCTATAAACATTCATGTGCGAGTTTCTCCATAGACATATGTTTCCATTCCTCGTGGGTATGTACTAGCTGCGGAACTTCTGGGTCATTTGCTAACTCTATGTTTAACAATTTAAGAAACTGCTAAACTGTTTTCTGAAGTGACTGCTTTGTTTTACATTCCGACCAGCAATGTATGAAGGTCCCAATCCTTCTACATCTTCATCAACACTTATTATTGTAAGTTTTTATTACAGCCATTACAGTGGGTGTGAAGTGGTATCTCATTGTGGTTTTGCTTTGCATTTCTCTGATGGCTGATGATGTTGAACATCTTTTCATGAGTTTATTGGCTATTTGTACACCTTTGTTAGAGAACTTCCTATCTATCACATATTTCTTATTTGCTTCGGTTTCCTCTCTCATGGAGAAGGGTATTGCAACATGACTTTCTATCTCTGGCTTTGTTCACCCTGTTACAACACATGTCCTCTAGCAAATCATGAAAACAGATTTATAAAGCACATAAATCAGCCAGATTACTTGCATTACCAAAGTATCGATTTTAATAGAACTCAAGACTTTAATAAAGATTCAAATAGAGAATTCAAAGTCCATTGTCAATATACTTCTCTTAGGTCTAATAGAATATCCTTATCCCAAGGCCCCATTTGAAACTTCAAGGCATTATTCTTGAGCCTATGACTTAAAACAGAATATCAGAGAAAGCATTCCAAATAGAAAGATCAATGAAATAGAATGGTTACATCATATGACTGAGAGCCTTTCAAATCCTGAATAGGGTGACTGGCTACTAACTTTAAAAGTGAAAGCCCAGGGAAACCCTTTAGTCCTGGGCAAGCCCTGTTGGTTTGTCAACCCAGAGCCATTCTCATTCTCCCAGTTACACAGGCAATAGATTTATAAATGAGGATGCAATGAAGAGCAGAGGCTACACATTTAGGCCTAGCTGGCAGCATGAGCTTGAATTCAGGCCCTGCCACTTATATCTTGGCTTGTGAATTCTGGCGTGCTACTTTATCTCTGTGAGCCTCAGAGAAGTCAGATGAGATACGGTGGGGCCATATCTAACATAGTTTAAGTTCAACCGCATTAGAGATGCAGTTCATATCTGGTCAACGGTAAGCTTGAAAATCCTTCAAATACAAAACCAAGTGTAGTTCCAGTACATGTTTTGGTGTGACCAATGTTGAAGTTAATTCCACCAGATTCTCTAACTCTTCATTAATTACTCTCAACGAATCCCTCACTTTCTTCTATCACCGCTCTTATACCTGCCACGGGGAATAAAGTCTAGCTTTCTGGATCAAACCCTCACAGTGGCTCACGAAGTCTTTTAAAGTTTTCAGTAGACTTATGTTTCTGGTTTCAGGCGCAACTGTGCCTTCTGGCACTTCTTGAAGCATACTCATTTGGTAGGCTAGCAGGGCCATTCCCCGCATTATTTAAATTCCCTTTCTCTTTTGCTAAGGACACATAATGGAATTCTTGCGAGGTAAATGTGCATATGATGTGACTCCACTGTGAAGCAGATAAACCACTTAGCAGAGGGCTGAGTAAGCCTTCAGGAGAAAGAACTTCAGACATCTAAGAAGAGGTCTAAGCCTCCAAAATCTTTTTTTTTTTTTTTGATTGAGGTGGCAGCTCCCAAGTTTCCACTCTCAAGGGAAGTGTGTCAAGAGTTCAGAGCCCAGTTCACAATTCTAGAAGTAGTCCAATTTTGATGACCTTCCCATGGGCGCTGTTCTGGAAGTTCTGCCCAGGTCTGCCCCACTGAGCCCATTATTTCATACACGAATCATAACTGGCATGTCAGAGGTCAGCTGGGTGCCCAGCAGAACAGGCCAATCTGGTTGGATCTAGAGTGTCAGGGTCTGGTCTGGGGAGTAGCAGCGTTCCAAAACTTGAGGTTTGTAATGACCTAAGACTATAATACCCCTCTCCTTGTTATGCAACAAGAATAGGTAGGAATAGAGTGCAAGGACAAAGGTACCATTTACCGGGACAACTAAGGCATTTAGAACTTTACTTGGTACTACAAAGTAGTATCTTGCTAATGCCATCATTTTACATTTTTTTGTTACTTTTATTTTTATTTACTCTTTAGGATATTCAACCGTGACACCTTTTAAGTAAAGGCAAAACTGTTAGCTGAAGCAGAAATCCCTTATTAGTGAGGTAGCAAAAAAAACTGTAACAATTTAAATGCCCATCAGTAAAGGAGTGGTTAAGAAAATTACGGTATATCTTTATATTAGAATACTAAACAGTTATTAAAAAGAATAAGATAGAGCTATCTGTTCTAACATGGGACTCCCTCTGAGACGTATTAAGTGAAAAAAAAAAAACAAACAAGAAGCATATCAAGAACATTAATCCTACCATTTGCAAAAAGGGAGGTAAGTACATATAGGTAAGCTTGTATTTGTATTGCATATCTCTGGAAAGGTATATTAAAAATTATTAGCAGCTGCCTCTGTGAAGGGGAATCAGGGATTGAAGGAAGGCTTGTTTTTCATTGCATGTTCTTTTGTGCCTGTTTGAGTTTTTTTTTTTTAACACGTTACATTAAGCTTAAAAATAATAATAATATGGAAGTCTAATCACTAGGAAACTGAAAAACCCTGCATCTCACCTGTATTAAATTGGAGTGGTGAATAACAGATTTCCCTATTGCTCTTTGTTTTTTCTTTTCTTTTCTGGTAAATCATTAAGTAAAGTAATCCATATGCTGTTGAAAGAAGTGTTCTAACAGTCTTTCGAAGACAAAGTATAGATCAGTTAATGATAGTGCCTGGAGTTACAATAGTGATGCTCATTTCGTATTATCTAATAGAAATTTTCGCTTGACCCTAAGAAAATGAATGTGTAATAAAGGCTGAAGAGGAAGATGACTTCATAAAAACAGTTTCAAATTTCTATTAGTAGCTAAGATTAAGCCAATTATTAGAAAAACTGTGGAAGCCAGAATTTACAGTCAGAGAAAACATGAGTCAGGAAGGTGCCTGTGTGATCAGAATTGGGCGAGATTTTTCTCTAGGGGGGAAAGTAAGTGACAGATTACATCAATCCTTCATTCTACAAGCTTTACTGAGGCCTTACTCGCTTGATGGTAAGGTACAGTGTAAAGTGTTAGAGGTACAGCTGTCTTTTTTCCTTGCCCAGAATCCATTTTCCCCTTTCCTGGTGATAACATGTTGATTTCTCTTTAGGAAACCACTCATTCCCTACTTTTGGTTCGTTTGGTTTCTTCAGGTCAGTCTACCCTTGTACCCTGCCCTCCCCCGACCCTACCACCACCAGCAAACGCAATGACAGGAGGGGTACTCGGTATATTCTAAGCTCCTGGCCACAGTGTTGTGCATGGGACTAAAGAACAGCAATCTGGGACTCCTGCAGAACTATCGAGAGGATGAAGCTGTGAGCATGTGAAGGGCTGTCAGGGACCTGACAAAGAAGCCAACAGAAACAAAAGTAGAGCTGAGAGAGACAGATTCTGGGTACCATCATTTGAATATTGGATCAGGCTATAGCTGAAATAGATCTGGAATTTTTAGTGCTATAACTAATTATGATTTCTTTTCTTTTCTTTTCTTTTCTTTCTTTCTTTCTTTCTTTCGTTCTTTTTCTTTCTTCTTCTTCTCTTTTTTCCTTCCTTCTTCTTCCTTCCTTTCCTTCCTTCCTTCCTTCCTTCCTTCCTTCCTTCCTTCCTTCCTTCCTTCCTTCTTTCCTTCCTTCTTTCCTTCCTTTCTTCCTTCTTTCCTCTCTCTCTCTCTCTCTCTCTCTCTCTCTCTCTCTCTCTCTCTCTTTCTTTTCCCTTAAGTAAGTTTGAGTAATATATTTGTCAACTGAAAACAGAATGTGCCTGACAAACATAGGAGATAAAAAATTGTTCCTTCCTCTAAGGCACCACAGTCCTTTGGGGGAGAGGCAGACACATAACTGAGAATGTTACCTTATGATGGGTGCTATGACAAGGTATGTACCTGGTACCGTGGGAACAGGAAAGGCTCAGATAACGTGATAAGACATTTTAGAGTTGTAAAGGACCTTAGAGGTTATCTGAAATAATTCTCCCATTCAAATAGAGATTCTGAAGCCCAGACTCTTCTAAGAGATGCAAAGTAGCCAAGAATGGTTCTGAACTGTACTCCACCTTCTAGCATAAAAGCAATTTTTAAATAGCATTTTTTTTCCTAATAAGAAAGAATTATGCATATTCATTGTAGGAAATTCAGAAAATATATTAAAGGCCAAAGAATAACGTAAATGTCATCCATAACAGTCACACATCAACCAAAGATATCTACTGTTACAATTTTGGTCAATAACCTTGTAATCTTTTTCTGTGAATTCCTTATTTTTTTTTTAAATGAAATCATACTGTTTCATAATGTGCTTCATAAACTCAACACTACATTATAACATTTACCCATATTATTAGATATTCTTCAAAAAATACTTAATTGACTGCATAATTTATTTACCCAATCTCCTCTTGGATGCTTAGGTTGCTTCCAATTTTTTATTATTATATACAATATAGAGATTAACTCCTTACAGATAAATCTTTGTGGCTATCCTGATTATTTCCTTAAGGCAAATTTCCATCCATGAAATTGTTAGATCTAAGAATTCACATATTTTAAAATGAAAACTCATATTTCAATTTTAAGCCAAATAGGTAAATATTTTACAGTGCACTCTTAGCCTTTACTAGGAGGGGCAAAAATCTCAAGTCGGTTGCATGTAAGAAGCTGTGTGTATTATAATTATAGAGAGTATCTTCCTAATGAGAGGGGGAAGAAATAATTTCACTGAAACAGGAAGCATGTTTTCTGATAGAAGATGGGTATAGATGTACGATGTGTACCTGCTAATGTTTATCATGCTATAAAGTCTAAGCAGTAAGGTATTAGAAGAAAAGTTAGAAGCATGGAGAGAGCTCTTCAATCTTTCCTTCTTTAAAATCATTCATCGCTGCCTGCTCCCAGGGTCACTGACCTCAAGCACAAATAAGATCATGCCAATGTCCTTGCCCAAAACTTTTCATGCCTCCTTACTGTCTCCTGGCTACAATTCTTTATGGAGGCTTTCTAGGCCCTTATGATATGACTCCCAAGCCATATTTTGAGCCATATCTCCCCCTAATCACCTGTCTCAATGCATCTAATGCTGTAGACATGGTCGCGAGTTACGGGAGGACCCCACATGTGATTCACTCTATGCCTTGGCTCACATCGTTCCTGTTTTCAAGAATGGCATTTTCCCCATCTCTGCCTGTTGAAACCTTACCATTTCCAAGGCTCAAATGCCACTTTCTCTGCAAAGGTTTCTGAACTTATCTCAGCATCTCTCTGGTTTAAGTTACAGTTGGCTGTGAGGCGCTAGATGCCCCTGTGGGCTCCTCGAAGTCAGAAACACATCTCACTGAGCTTCCTTCCTCTCATCAACCAGCTCTGTGCCTTGCAGATGTACATCATCAATTAAACATTTGTAGAATAGTATTTTTTTAGGCATTAAATTTATGTGAAATGGCATAAAGTTTACTAAGCTAGCAGGACTGTGTTTAATTGAGTTATTCTCCTTCTTTACGCTATTGGACAGCAGTCCCCCTTATCTGCAGTTTTGCTTTCTGTAGTTTCAGTTACCCATGGTCCACTGCAGTCAAAAAATATTAAATGGAAAATTCCAGAAATAAACAATTCATAAGTTTTAAATTGTGTGTTCTGCTGAGTAGTGCGATGAGACCTCGAGCAATCCTGCTGTCTTGCCCAGGACATGAATCATCCTTTTGACTAATTTATCAATGGCGTCTGTATACACTATCTGCCTGTTAATCACCTAATAATTGTCTCAGCCTTCAGATTCACTACTGCTGTATCACAGTGTTTGTGTTTAAGTAACCTTTATTTTACTTAATAATGTTTCATTCACCTCACTTCATCTCATCACACAAGTATTGATTGTATCATCTCACATCATCACAAGAAGGGTGAATACAATACAACAAAATATTTTGAAAGAGACTACATTCATATAACTTTTATTGCAATATATTTTATACTGTTCTATCTTTTATTAGTTGTTTTTGTTAATCTCTTGTTGTGTGTCTAATTTATAAATTAAAGTTTGTCATAGATATGAATATGTAGGACAAAACAGTATGTATAAGATGCAGTACTATCTCAGGTTCCAGGCATCCACTGGGGTCTTGGAACATGTCCCCCCAGGGAGAAGGGGAGACGACTGTATTAGCCATTCTGTCCTTGATCTCTACCTTCCTAAGCAATCAAAAAGAGGCTTATTCGTGGTAAGTAGAAAGGCATCTGCAATGAACTTCAGCTTGAAATACAGCCTTCCAGAATTTCCTGGCAGTGCAGAATTCCATATTATGCTTAGAGAGAAACTGAATTGAAATGGGACATTATAGTTTATTTCAAAGAAACATGAATAAAGATTGTACTAAAAAAAAATTGGACTAAATAAACACGTTTATGGTTTCCCCTCACGCTCCCCCAACACACACAGAAATCTGTGTGTCAAGTGCAATCCTTCCATTAACAGAACTTCGTGAAATGAATCTCTAGTATACAACTGACAAAACAATTTTGAAAAGGGCTTTAGAACAGCTTGACTTGGTGCTGAGACCTCAGGACGAGATGAACCAAGAGAGCCTTGTCCAACTGCTAAATTGCTTTTTATGCACTTCACTCTGCCAGAAGCCGCTGAAGAATGTCGCTCAGTGTGTTTCATTACACGCTGTGGGTAGCTGGTATGAGTGAGGTCGACATCACATACTTGCCAATAAATAAATCTCCAGTGCATTTCCTAGCCTGTCTCAATATGTTCGATATGCAGAAATGATAGTACATTCAGAATGTATAGGGTTTAAAAAACTAGAGCTGCCATTTGAAACTGTCCTAAAAAGAGTGTCCATCTACATCTCAATGAGAAGCCTGAGAACCTCTTTCACAGATCACTTGTGCTCACCACCTCTTGTGGGTTCAGGCTTTGAGCTGGATGTTGGGATATGGAGAGGGATCACACCTATCACTGTCCTCAGGGAGCTGACAGTGCAGTGGAGAAGACAGACCTCTATAATAAATAACTTAATTCTGTGTAATTGGTGAATTCTGTGTCACACGGTGGTATCAATGAAGAAAGCTGGGGGAACTCTGGGCCTGACCAAATAGAAGAGACTTCACAGACTTCATAAAGCATGCGACATGTGAGCCGGATTTGGAAGGATAAGTGAGACTTTTTAAGTGGACGGGGGACAAAGGGCAGCCCAGGCAGATGGAGAGGTGTGTACAGAGAGGCACAGCAGCATGAACAAACCTGCTTGGTGTAGGGAATCACAAGCGCTTCAGGGAATTACCACGGAAACATTAAGTGGATGGTGGGGAGAGGCAGGAGGCGAGGCTGGTGTGAAAAGGAGGGCTAAGGTTACAAAAGATGCAGCCAGCCAAGATGCAGCCAGCGTGTGGCCCAGGAGCCTCATCTTTGCTCCAACAGTGATGGGGAGCCAGTGAAAGGCCTTAGGCCATTAGTAGCACGGCCAGATTTGTATTTAAAATGCCTCTCTGTGGGAAAGTAACTGTCGCTGTTGGATAGTCTCGATTTGCCCCTGCAGATCCACCTTCTCCTCCTTACTCTGTGCCCCAGGAAGCTGATCTCTGCAGACAGTATCCATGGGCTCCCTTTTCCCCAGCTTGCTTTCATTTGGCAGGCAGTGGCAGGAAGCCAAAGCATAGGAGGAGCAGTTAGGAATTGTGTTATTCTGGGTCCTCCAGAGACAGAACAATAAGATATGTGTGTATATGTAGTTATATATACATATATGTAGGCATGTATGTAATTATATGTATGTAAGCCTACACATGTACATATATGTATGTGTGCATATATATTTGCACTACACACACACACACAAGAGAAAGATTTTAAGGAATAGCCTCACGCAATTCTGGGTGCTGGCAAACCCAAAATGTGCAGAACAGGCCAGCAGGCTGGAGACCAGGGAAGAGCTGTTGCAACTGTGAGTCCGAAGGCAGTCTGAAGGGAGAATACCTTTCTCCTTAGGAGATCACAGTCTTTTTTTCCTCTTATTAATGCCTTCAACTGGTTGGACAAGGCCCACCCACATTATGGGAGTAATCTGCTTTATTTAAAGACAACTGATTAAATGTAAATACCTTCATAGCAACATCAAGACTACTATTTGACTAAAAATTGGGTACTATGGCTACACATAAAATTAACCGTCACAGGTACTTATTGCCTTTGCTCCCTCCCTTCCCAGCTGTGAGTTGGTACTGGCTGCCATCGTTCCTGTTGGCTGACCCTGACCTTCAGCAACAGCTCTGTCTTTGATCTTTAGACACAGGAATGGTAACAGGATCCTGTCGTTGCTAGTCCTTGGCTTCTCTTAACTCTGTCCACAACTTTGTAAATAGTCCCTTCATCAGGCTTTTCTCAATAATAACACTTAATTATTATATATCTCTGCTGTCAGGATTCTGGCAGTGACTCTGTGTCATCGTAGGGTTCATAATATTAAAAACAAAAACAAAATAGAATGTATGACTTAATCAGACACAAATCTTCACTGGACAGTAAACTCTACAAGGACATGTATCCTCATTTTGTTCAGTGGCCTATATGTCTGTTATTCAGTAGATGTTCAATAAATATTAATTAATGAATGAACAAATATATCTTCACCTTTAGAAAAACAAAGTTTAAAAATTTATACAGAAGACATATATGAATCCATGGCTAGAAGTCTCTAAAGAGATTTATATGTTTAACAGAGGTAGATGGTTCTAAAAATGAAAATATTAAAAACTGCGAATAAGTTCAATAAGAATAAAAACAATTTTTTTCATAGTCCTAAAGAAAAAATAATGGCCACATTGGTAGCTTTCTGATGAAAAAATATATTTGAAAGAACACACATAACAGAAATGTAGAAGAGGTGAGATGTGTTGCTTAATTAAGGACAAATCCAAGAACTGACATACCCTTATCTGAAAAGTATCAGGGATACTATAACCAAGATTGTGTGGAAATACTAAAGCGGATAAAAGGTCATGTTAGCACAATGCTGGAACAAGAGAGAGTGCAAGGAAGGGCTAAAGGGTGGGCTGGTGACAGAATCACTCGAGTGCCATTTTGCTGTCCTCTTTCCAACAAGAGTCTTCGAATGAAGTGTGAAGAGCACTCGCTATAAAGAAGGGAATGATGCTCCAGGTGGTCAGGAAAAGTGAGGACACTTGGCCATTTAAAGGAACTCACTCTTTCACCTCCAGACAACCTACAAACCACAGGCTGAAAGAAAATGGCAGATGTGATTCCAGAGATGTTACTGGTTTTCTCTTTTATCTCAGGGGGCTTTAAATACTGTCCCTCTGCCTGGAACAGTATATGAACCTTCTTACCCACCTGACCTTACCAGTTCCTCGGCAGAGATCACATCCCCCCTGGGAAGTCTTTTTGGACCCTCAAGACTGCTGAGTGCCTTCCCACCTGCACTCTTATGTGGTCTTCCTCTGAATGGCCCTCCTGAGGGAAATAATACTGTTATCCCTCCCCTCCGGGCACGGCTAGCTCCAGGCTGTAATCTGGGCAGAGATTGGGTCTTGCTCACTACAGTCTCCCCAGTGCTCAGCCCAGTGCTGATACATCATAGTGATAAGAGCAGCAACCATAATAATTATGCCTAAGGCACTGGCAGATCTCGCTTCACTGCACTTCACTCTATTGCACTTCACAGATGTTACATCTTTTACAAATTACAAGGCAAGACCCTCCACTAGCAAAAAGATTATGACTCACTTTATTACAGTGGTCTGGAACTAAACCTGCAATATCTCTGAGGTACGCCTGTACTGTATTAATTTCCTAAGGCTGTTGTAACAAAATACCACAAACTAGGTAGCTTAAAATAACAGAAATTTCTTTTCACAGTTCTGGAAGCTGCAAGTCTGAAATCGAGGTGTCAGGAGGACCATACTCCTTCTGAAACCTGTAGGGGATCCTCCCTTGTCTCTTCCTAGGTTCTGATGGTACCTGTCAATCCTCGGTGGCCCTTGGATTGCAGCGGTATAACTCCAGTCTCTACCTCTCTCATCACATGGCATTCTCCTTGTGTCCTCACTTAGCATTTTCCTGTCCTTATAAGGACATATTGGATTAGGGCCTGCCCTAAAGACCTCATTTTAACTTAATCACATCTGCAAAGACTCTATTTCCAAATAAGGTCACATTCACAGGTACCAAGGATTAGAACTTTAGTATATCTTTTGGAGGGACACAATTCGACCCAGAACAGTTACACTGAGAGTTTACTCCGGGCAAAGATTTTTCTCAGTGTTTCACATGCATTAACTCATTTAATTCTTGTAACACCTTTGTGAGGTAGGCATGATTACCATGCCCATTAGATAGACAAAAGAATTGAAATAATTTTCCCAAGTCCAAATTTCAAATAAATGTAGGAGGCAGAGCGTTTCCTCTTCCTTTTCCCCAATTCCTCTCTCTCTTTCCTTCTCCTTCCTCTTCTTGAGTAATTAGAAAGCTAATTTGTGGGAATGGCTAAGATAGTGCTCCTCAAACTTTAATATGCCTAACAGATCCCTGGGGATCTTGTTCAAGTGCAGATTCTGGATTCAGTAGGTCTGAGGTAAGAGCAGAGTTTCTGCCTTTCCCACCAGCTCCCATACTTTGATTAGCAAGACCACTTGGTTCCCAGGTACTAGCCATAGCAGATTGACTTGGTCATTTTCAAAATGACCGATTCTGATCTAGCGTATGATCCAGCAATCCCTCTACTGGGTATTTACTCCAAAGACTTGAAAACCCATATCCAAAAAGATATTTGCACATCGATGTTCATAACAGTGGCTAGGACTTGGAAGCAACTGAAGTGTCCTATGATAGATGATTGGATAAAGAAGCTGTGGTACATCTATATAATGGAATATTACTCAATACAGTCATTTGCGCAACATGGATGGACCTCAAGATAATCATGCTAAGTGAAATAAGTCAGACAGAGAAAGTTGAAAATCACATGATATCACTTATATGATATAAACCTAAAAGCGACAAACAAACAGGACACACAAACAGACACTCACGGACATGGACAATAGTAGTTACCAGAGGGTAGAGAGTGGGGGGAGGGGGAAGGAAAATGCGTAAAAGGGGTCAAATATATGGTGACAGAAAGAAATCTAACTATGGGAGGTGGACACAGTATAAATATATGTATATGCCTTACTGTTGTTAAAACATTCAGCTGAAACTTACTGGACTTCATTTACCAATGTCACCATAAAAATAATTAATTAGTTAATTTAAAACAATAATAAAATGACCAATTCTCAGAACTCACATAGAACCTATTAACTCGGTCTCTGGGGTAGGACTTTAGAATTTGTATCTTAAGGAAGGTGATTCTGAAGGGCACCATGATTTGTGAATTACTGGTCTAGACAAACTAAATGTTGATTGGAATTGGCCTGTTACAAAGTCTTTCCTGATCACATTGTAGCTAAGATGAAGACATTTCAGTTAAATAATGGTAATTAGGATATTCGAAATTGGTTGAATAACTATAAAAGTGTTACAAAAAAATATGTCAAGTCAGAGGCAGTCCCTTAAATGAGTGGTCTGACCTTGCCTTACACAAGATCTATATAAGTAACTTACATGGAATCAGAAAAAAATATGCTTATCAGTTTTTGGATGGTAAAAAGCTGGATGTGAAAACTAATGTGTTACTAAAAGAAAATCAAGATTTAATAGGCTGATTCTGAGCAGTGTTCGTAATAAGGTAAAGTCATCCAATCAGGTTTATAAAATGGATTGTAGAAGTAAAGGATGAAGAAAACCTGGCTTGATAATTTTAGTATAAAAAGAACCTAGAGAGTTTAATCACTAATTTAATATAAACCAACAGTAAAATGCAACTACCAAAATACTTCAAGAAATTTTAATCTATATTTCTAATAATATAGAAAGGCAACCAGAATGAAGGAGATGATGGCCTCAGGGTTCCCTCCCTGCCTGGTCAGAGCAGAGCTGGGGTGTCATGTTCCTCTTGGGGAGCCAAGTGTTAAGGGTAGCATTAGATTGTGCCCAGTGGAGAAAGATCAGGTTGTCACAATTTGTAAGTAATGGTTCTGAGAGCACGGATGGAAACAATGGAAACTACCTTGGAATACAGAAGACAAAGGAATACTTGAACTCCATCTAAGAATACTTTCGAGCTTGTCTGAAAGAAAATGACCTGATTCTAAGTAGCTTCAAAGAGGCAGAAGCAGAATCAATGGATAGAAGTTGCAGGGAGGCAATATTTTAGTCAGCATATATGGAAGACATTCTCAGACTTGATCTGATTCAATGATACAATCGGATGCTTGATAAAAGATTCAACTCCATGTTCCTGAAAGTGTTCAAAGAGCCATATCATAGAAAGGAGTCTTTTCGTCGTGTGGAAGGCTGGGCTAGACGGCCTCTGACATGCTTCCCGCTGAAAAGGGTTTAGTGATTTTGATAGAATTAGAAAAAGATGCATTTATATATTATTAACATTTTGCCTCATCTCCTAGAAGGTTTTGTTTTCATTCTTCTTTCTCAAAAATAGAAATTATGTCCAGATTTAACATACTTTTTTAAAGGTGGTTTGGTGTTGCTGAAAATAACATTTTGGCATGAGAAGAATATTCATAGTTTCATTTAATATATTAATTAAGCACCTATTATATATAATAATTAATAACAACAACAGCTAAAGCACATAGTGGTATGTACCAGTCACTGGTCTTAACACATATTAGCCCATTTAATCTTAGCTACAACCTAATAACTATGTGATGGGACTATCTCTATTTTTCAGAAGAGGAAACTGACATTAAACAACTTCCCTGAGGTCACACAGCTAGAGAAGGACAGAGTCAGAATTCAAACCCAGGTAGCCTGGCTCAAGGATTGCCACTATTAACCACTATACTAAACTACCTTTTTATGCTACATTATAAGATAGAGTCTCAGGGCCGACTACCCCTTAGGCACAATTCCTAGAACTGGATGATACTTTTAGAGGCTCACCAAAATGTTTTAGTTTCTTTTAAAATCAGAAGAAAAACAAATGAATGTAGGATGAAGAGATGTTTCACTTTTCCCCCCCTACCAGGAAAAAAAGAAAATTTTAGGGTCTGTGAAAATCCATTTTGGTGGAAGAAGGCTCATTAAGGCAAAATGCTTAGAGCTTGTGAAAGTCAATACGTGGCCCAGACAGTTCTACCGGCAGGAATTTTCAAAAACGCATTTCTTGGAAAAGATGGCATTTTTTTTTTCTCCCTCTCTTTCCCCACACCCTTCCATGTATAATCTCTGCCTTTTTTTTTTTTTTTTTTTTTAAGTAGCCTGCCACCAAGTTCATCTGGAGGCTGGATAGAAAGCTGAGTTCCTTTCAACTTCTATCTACCAGCTGAGAGTATGTGGAGTAACTTGTGATTCTTTTCTTAACAGCTTCAGAAAGGCAACCCAATGGCTAGAATCACACTTTCAAAGAGGTAGTACTTTAACTCTGCCTTGTGATTAAATTGGTGCCCCTCTTTCTTTGAGGTAACATGAGGGGAAGGGAAGTGACTGAGAAGAAATCCAGGTATAGGCAAGAAAGGTACGGAGGCAGGGAGATAGGAGAAATATTAATCCAGCATGGGTGTGGGAAAAGATGAGTGTAGCAGGTCAGAAATGGTTTATTCAACCTCCTTGCTAGAAGAATTAGACCTCTAGAGAGTAGTGGGAGAAGGCAGTTAGGGCAAAAGAGTGCAGAATCCATTTTGTACTGGAGAAGACACTCTTATCCGGAAAGGAAAGCACTTCCATAGAGATTGATGAAAAGAGCCTTGGGGGTTGGAAGGTGTCCAAAATGCTTGTCATGAAAGTAACATTTACCCTGAACTGGTAGGTAACAACACAGATGTAAAAGACTTCCTGGAAAAGGAAATAACATGGGCAAGGAAGAATATCTTCTAGGGAAATCTGATCTATTTATTGTGTAAAAGATTCTAGGAAGAAGATTTGCAGATGTGAAAGACCCTAGAGCATATAGCTAAAAAGCTGTATAGAGGCTGACAACTCAAAGAATTAGAAAAGATGAGGATTTTATACCACAGACTTTAAAAATCTTTCCAAAATTTTGCTGTACTCAGCTTTTCAATTTAATTAGCATACATTCACAGAAATTCCATGGGGGAGGAATGATGCTATTTGAGCTCAACTAACACTAAAGGCGAGTGTTTCTGAAAGAAACATTTTCTTGGTAGTGGTACTTGCTCTTACACTGGAGCAAAAGTGGTCTCTACCTTAGCCCCCCACATTTTGAAGTAACTTTCTTGAAATTTTCTAAGTCTCTTTATGTTGAGGACCTGGACTGGGACCCACTTGGCCTTGTATTTATTTTCTCCTCTATGGAGTGTTATCTGACCTTCTGCCCCATGCCTTTGTAGTCAACCAGATGCCCCTACTGGCTCTGCAACTCATATCTATTGAGTCCTTTCACGAGCCTTTTGTGTCCTGGCTCCAGTTCCAGAAGGGTGGCCTGAATTGCTCCTATCTAGGTTCTTTCATGAGATCACATCGGACTGGACTTAGAACCAACAGAAGAGTGATGGACAACTAAAAAAAAAAAAAAAAAAGATTTTTGATGCCTTTATTGAGAGATAATTCACACACCATATAATTCACCCACTTAAAGTGTACAACGAACACTTGCACGAAATATATTTGCCCTGCATATTGCAGGCACATTCTCACCTATATATCAGGAATATTGAAATGAATGTGCAAATATAGGTAAAACTTGTTATTCCACAAGGAATAGAGCAGAAAGTCAATTGAATCTCTAAAAGACAGGACAGGATTTGTATAGCTACAGACAAGAAGTATGTTCTATTGTAACGAGTTAACTCCAAATTAGAGTTGTTAAAATTGTTCCTTCAGAATCAGATAGCCCAGGGGGGTTATATCCTAGAGTATAGAACACACTCGTAGATTGACACATTCTTTGTCAATCTCTTTTTATAATATTGACAATGATGATGATGATTATAACTGAGTGACTACTGTGTGTAGGCACTACACTAAATGCTTTAAAAATATTAATTAATTCTTACAATACAGTATAAGAAAGTTATTACCTTCACCTTACAGATGATAAAACTGAGTTAAAGAGAGAAGGCAATATGACTAAGATGATAAATTCAATAAGTGGCATAGGATTCAAAGCTAGATCTGATTCTGAAGCCCTTGCTTTGGTTGCTTGTGCTTTTGGTGTCATATCTAAAAAATCATTGCCTAATCCAAAGTTGTGAAGCTTTACATCTGTGTTTTATGGTTTCGGCTCTTTCATTTAGATCTTTCATCCATTTTTAGTTAATTTATGTATATGGTATGTGGTAGGGATTCAACTTTATTCTTTGAATGTGGATAGCCAGCTATTCCCCCACATTTACTGAAAATACTTTTCCTGCCCCAGTTGAATTGTAATGGCATTCTTGTCAAAAATCCACTGACCATAAATGAATGGGGTTTTTTTTGACTCTCGATTCTATTTCATTGATCGCCACGTCTCACTCAATACTTGGTCTTTAATGTATGTCACAGCTGAAAAGTAACTCAAAAAGATCCTTAGATCTAAGAGTAAAAATAAATATAATGAAAATGTAAAATGGAATCATTTTAACCAAGTGGCTAACTTATTAACATTATAAAGGCTGAGGCAACCTTTATTCTGGTGAATTAACATTTTATTATGAAATGATGACTTACTGACAGTATTTTAAAATTTTATCCTGTTTTGACTGGCATTTACAAAGCTACTCCAGATTTCCTTTAGTTAGATTTGACTGTTTTTTTTTAATCCATTCTATTTCTTTCTACTTTTTTCTATTCTGTTCTTTTTGTTGTGCTTTTTAAAAAAGCACATGTTTGGATTTCATTTTTTATACAGTCTAAGAAACCAAAGCATTTACCTGAAAAGTTCATGACATTGATTTTTTTTTGTAATTACTGACTTATTTGGATTTATTTTCCCCTATTATTATTTATATAGAGTATAGACTCTCTATTTATTTTGCTTTTTTTCATGTTTTCCTCCTCTTGGATTGATTAGTTTTTCTCATTCCATTTTTCTGCTCTTTATCAGTTTGGAGCATATACATTTAAGTTCTATTATTTTGGTGGTTTCCCTTAGAATTTTTACATACATACTTAAAATATAAATTTAATCAACATTTCATTCTTTAAAAAGTATGACTCAAAATAGTCTCTAGTTTACATGCTATTGTGTAGCCTTTTATTTACTTCTTACTATTTTTACTCTAAAAATGACACATTAATTTATATTTAGTACAGGTAATATTTATTTATATTTATTCACATGTATTTCTGTTGCTAGGGATTTATTGAACGTTATAAATCTGAATCATTCATGAATTCTGACAAAGTTTCAGCTTTATTTCTTTGAATATTTCCTGTCCCCCATTCTCTCCTTTATTTCATTCTAGTAATCTGATAAGACATTAAATTGATCCTTCTATGCTATCTGCCACATTTCAACCTTTCTTTTCTACATATTACCATTTTTCTCTCTGAGCTGCAACTTTCTTCATAATATCTTCTAGTTCATCATTTCTCACAGAAAGAAACTGAATATACAAAGTACGATGGCTATATCATACATTATAATTGAACTCTGTCAAGGAAAGAACGTCTTCCCTATTGAAAAGTTTTACAAGAGGTTTTCTGAGCCAAATTTTGAGGAGATTCCCAGAAGTAAAATCTCAACAGATTGAGAAAATGCCCCAGAGAATGGCAGTTTTCTAGTTCCTTTTATGCAAACATAAGGAAGGTATATGATGAAATCTATTGGTGGTAGATTAAAAAGGCAAGAGAAAGCAAAGTGGGGAAATCTCTAGGACTGAATAAATTACGGAATGGAAAAACACATACTTCTTTTACATTGGTAGGTGCTAGATATTTAGCAATGAACATTTACATCACATAGAGGTGGCATGCAGGGAACGAGATAATAATGAGGGTTCTGTGGTCTTGTGTACTCTGGTGCCTGTGGTTGTGCCTTCAAGGTATCTACAAAAGAAAATTACTCTGACATTTCAAAGGTATGTTATCCTTGATGCATGAGAAAAATGGACAGGGCTCGCTTAAAGTAAAGATTGACCTTTGCTAAGAAAACTAGATTGGCTACCCACTGTGACTTGCCCAGTTAGGAATTTGCAATCAGATCATCCTGTGTGGTTACTTCTGGTCACTGAGCTAGCCAGGCCTGCCATGTGCCCCCTTCCCTCCGTCCCTTCCCCCATATGAGAAGCCCAGGAAGCCAAACGACAACCTCTGTAGCTATTGGCCCCAAACAGTCAAGACCTGGTTGGTAGCTGCCAACTTTCCAATTTTTTGTTTTAGCTTCCAACTGAGGACCAACCAAAGAAAGCCAAATATGCTTCCAAAACTAGTCACAGAAAACGACCATTTATAGTTAGCCACCTCTAGGTTCCATGTGTCAATAATCTCTAATCAGAGAATACCTAAATCCTTCCCCTTTTGTCACTGTACAGTTTACTCATTCCCCGCCTGCCTTTGAATCTCTGCCACACTCAAGCGATGATGGCTGACGCCCTTGCTATAGCAATCTCCAAAGAAATGGCCTGTGATCATTTGGCTGGTTTTGGTTTCAGTGCCACTTATGGCTACTCTACTGTTTGATGCTTCCACCTGCTTTTTTATTTCAATTTTTATATTTTTCAGTTTTAGAAATCCCATTTAATTCTTTTTCAAAACTGCTTGGTTATTTTTACGTCTTCTTGTTCTTTTGACCTCTTCTATCTCTGTCAGCATATTAAACATTTTATCCAATGATTCTAATATCTGAAGTCTTTATGAAGCTGTTTTTATCATGTGTTGTTTCTGCTGTCTCTCATTAATGGTAGCTTATTTTCTTGAACATTCCTTAATTTCTTTTTTAATATTATACGCTCAAGTATGTTGTGCTCTCTGTGAGAGTTGCCTAAGATCCGATCAAAGGGCATGTTTTCTAGGAAAACATTTGTATTTGTTTCTTCTGGCACCTGGAAACACTCAAAGTTACTTAAAAGGAAGTGCTGTGTCAGTCTCAGCCTGATAGTGATGCTCGGCCTAGGAATGCCCAAGACACTCACCCAGGACACATTTCCTGTTAGCAAGCCCCATGGACACTTCCTCTACTACCACCAGGTCCAGTGCTGTAGCTGGACTGATCTTTGTGGTTTTCTTTATGACTGCAGGACATACCTCAACAGAACCAGCAAACGTTGAAGAACAAGATGTATTACTAACAGGTCCTAGAGGGTATACAAGGCATAACATGCCCGAGGACCACACAGTCAGGTTGTGGCTAGAGACGCAGGGAGCAAGTGCAGACCTGGCTCTGCCTTTGTAAGGGTTTGAGGGTGGTGTGCCTAGGGTATCATGGACTCATTTTTCACTGGAAAATTTAAAGCTTAAGAGTAAGAATTAGCAAGTGGGACCAGAGAAGAGGGTTCACTCAAGTGGTTAGTTATCTAGGTTACCTAGGACTTTCTAAAAGGAGAAATTCATGCATGGGTGCGGGGGACCTGGTTCCTTATCTAGTTGTTTTATTAGTAACTGTGTCATAAAGCTGGCAATGTCTTTATTTGAGATGGATGACTTTGAAATTAATGACTTGGCAATCAAAAGCTTAATGTCAGACACTTACACTGCAATCAAAAAGCTTAATGTCAGGCACTTACATTACAGAATTTCTCCTTGGGAATTTTCCTATCCACATTGCAGCATATGCACCTAACTCCCTTTGGAGAGCACTGCGTGAGAGTGAAATCCTATGTCATTTGTCTTTGTGTAAATTTAAGAATCAAATGTATTAGTAATAATATTTGAAACTGAATATGTAGGCAGACATTGACTGATCAGTATTTTCTAAATTCTTAGACAACTAAAAAATTATTATCCTTTAATAATAAGAAGTGATCACAATATATGGCAAGTATGTTTTAACATACATTATAGAACTCATTGCCCCTTTTTTAGAATGGAAAGTAAGTTTAAATGACTCCATAATTTTGCTAGCTGTAAATGTACATATACACACATCTTAAAAACACATGGATTGCAGAAATTATGAGTTGAGCCTCAAGAATTATTCTTCTGCCTCTTCCAAAATATTTCTTTAAATTGTGTCATACATTTAAAAATAATTTCCCTGTGTTATGTTAGAGTCCAAATTTTTATTGAAATAGCATTGACTGGGTCCATATAAAATCTGTACCAGCTTCGTCTTTTTCTTGTTCCTGCTTGTCATCTGTATTTCACAGCTCCAGTTCATTTAATATAGTAGTTATTGTTCTGGATTAGGCTGTATTAGAGACACAACGATGAATATAATAGGAGCTCATAGTTTAGTGAAGAGTAAGTAAACACAGAGAAGAAAAACAGACTTAATAAGTGCTATAACCTAGCAACAAAGCTTTATGTAGCAAAAAAGAGGAAGAAATCATTAAAACTGAGGCTCAGGGAAAGGGCCACAGGACAAAATATCATTTTTGGTTTCCTAGGAAGCAAAAAAGAATTTGACAGGGACTCACTTCCCTGACAAAGATCCAATTTTCTTATCTATTAGGCCTGCAAAAGAGAGATCTGCCCTCACCCGCTGGGGAGAATGAGGCATGAACCAGGGAAACTTGGGTTGGATTCAGTTGGCTAAATAGTGGTTTCCATAAATAAGAAAATTCCAACACTTAACTCCTAAGCTTTACTTCACTGTTTGACAGAAACTGTAGAGTGAGGACTTTGGGTTACATAGTATAAGTCAGTCTGGAGACTGAGTTCAAACATGTGAGCAAGCAATTGATAACTCAATCATGTTTACATAATGGAGCCCCAATACAGACTCGGAACACTTTTTAAATCAACATGTCAAACGCTTTAAATTAAAAATAATAATAATTTAATTTAAAAATTCTGAACACTGAGGCTCAGGTGAGCATCTCTGATTGGCAATATTGTATACATTGTCTCACATTGATCCCAGGATGGTAATGTATACTGTGACTCCACAGGAGAGAACAAAAACACATTTGATAGATACCACCCTCCCACCCCCGGGTGCCCCCCCTCCCCGCCACACACACACACACACACACACACACACACACACACACACACACCCTTTGGTCTATAGGTCTCTTCCTTTGGCTGATTTTAATTTGTATCCTTTCCTTGTAATAATTCATAACCATGCATATAAGAGCTTTCAATGGGTTCTGTGAGTCCTCCAGGCAAATTATAAACCTCAGGGTGGTTTTCAGCATACCCCGAAGTTATAGTTAGTGTCAGTAGTGAGGGCAATCTTAGAGTCTGTTCTTAATATTGCAGTCGGCTGAAACTCCTTATACTTGGTATTAGAAGTAAAGGTAGTCTTATGTGGAGGCTGTGCCCTCAAACTTTGCAGGCTGACTAACTCTGGGAAAAGATTTACAAAAATCTAGCAATTATTAGCTATAGAATATGTCTCAACAAAGTTCAAGAATCATTAGTATGCAGATTACTTTTTATGACAACAATGCATTCCTTAAAAATTAATAAAAACAAAATAATGACTCCCCATATATTGGGAATTTCAAAATCACATATAGCTTATGGATCAGTATAGACATTATATGGAACTTAGAAAATTCTGCAAAGTCAATGATAATAAAAATACTACCTAAACTTGTAGATGTAACTGAAGTAGCTTTTAGAGAAAATTTTCAACACATTAGGGGGAAAAAAGCCTAAAAATTAATAACACTCAACTTAGGAGTTTTGAAAAAGAATACCAGAATTATCCTTAAAAAATGTAGGAAGAAGGAAATAATAAAGGTAGACAAAGAGATTAATAAAAAAACCCCAATAGATTATATTATGTATTTTAAACTAACATAGTCTTTTAAATGGAAATGTAACTTAAAAATGTTTACTGCAAAGAAACTATGGATTGAAGAAGATATTAATAATGTAAACACAAGTGGATAACAACAAAATTGAAGAGCTGATATTTCTCACACTTTCTAGTACATGCTTTACAGAAGAAACTTAAGTCCTCTTTAAACAACAAGCTAACAAATTTGAGCTCTGAGGAGATTATTTTGTAAATGAACCTTTGAAAATGTTTTCATTGTCCCACAGTTTTAGTTGCTAAAATTACAGCAGTTTAATGACACCTTCTAAAAACTCTCATGGTTGCATTTTTGAAAATATGAAAAAAAATTTTGCTAACCTATTTTTTAAATCTTCTAAATGAAGAGTTTTAGTGAGTTCTGTATCTATGTGTGTGGGCGGGGGGGAATGCAGTACCTTGCTATTGGTTTGCAGAACAACTCAGACATCAGAAACGATGGAAACCTACTAGCCAGATTTTCAGCCAAACATTTGCGGAATTGGTGGACATGACAGAAAATGATTAGTAAAAGGAGTCAATGATGCATTTTCCCACTCGATCTAAAAATCTTCTCAAGTTATCTTTTCAGCTGTGCCATACATTACAAACTAAATACTGAGACATGTAAATCAGTGAAATAGAATTGAGACTCCTGAAATAAATTCACACTTTTATGGTCAGTTGATTTTTGGCAAGACTGCCATGACAATTTAACAGGAGCAAAAATAGTATTTTCAACAAATGTGGTGAGACAACTGGCTACCCACATTTGAAGAATGAATTTGAATCCCTACCACACATCACAGACAAAAATTAAGTCAATATGGATCAATGAAAGAGCTAAAATTATAAAACTTAAAAATAAACATAGTTATAAAGCTTCATGACCTTGGATTAGGCAATGGTTTTTTAGATATGACACCAAAATCACAAGTAACTAAAGAAAAATAATAAATAAATTGACTTCCCCAAATAAAATCTTCTGTGTTGCAAAGTCCACTAGCAGAAGGTGGAAAGATAATCTGCAGGATAAAAATAAATATTTGTAAATCATGTATCTAATAAAGGTATAATGCCCTGAATATACAAAGAATTCTTATTACTCAAAAATAAAAAGTTATATAACTCAATTTAAAAATGAACAAAGCATTTGAATAGATATTTCTCCAAAGAAAGTATGCAAATGACCAATAAGCACATGAAAAGATGCTCAATAACATTAGTGATTAGGGAAATGTAAATCAAAACTACAATAAGGTATTGCTCATACACGCTAAGATGGCCATAATAAAAAGATGGAAAATAATAAGTGTTGCTGAGGGTATGGAGAATTTGAAACCCTCATATCAGCACTGGTTGGATTTTAAAATGGTGTAGCCACTTTGGATACAGTCTGGAATTGTCTCAAACATTTAAACAAAGTTAGACCTGGCAATTCCACTCTTAAGTATATACCTAGAGAACTGAAAACAGATATCCACAATGAAAGTTTATAGACAAATCTTTATAGCAGTAGTATTGATAATATCCAAAAAGTGGAAACAGCCCAAATGTTCATCAACTGATAAGGACGTAAAGAAAAGGTGGTATGTTCATACAATAGGACAGGGGTCCCCAATCCCTGGGTCACGGAGCAGTTTGTGGCTTGTTAGGAACCAGGCCGCACAGCAGGAGGTGAGCGGCAGGTGAGCAAGTGAAGCTTCATCTGTATTTGCAGCCGCTCCCCAGGGCTAGCATCACCTCTTCAGCTGCACCTCAGATCATCAGGCATTAGATTCTCATAGGGGCACCGATCCCTGGTGTCAAAAATGTTGGGGACCACTGCGATAGAATATTATTTGGCCGTCAAAAGGAATGAAATACTGATACCTGCTACAGCATGGGTGAACCTTGAATGCATTATGCTAAGTGAAAGAAGCCAGTCACAGAGAGCCACATATTATTCAATTCTATTTATGTGAAATGTCCAGAACAGGCCGCTCCATAAAGACAGAAAACAGACTAGCAGTTGCCAGAGGCTAGAGGAAGAAGGAAACGGAGAGTGACTACTTATAAGTATGAGGTTTCTTTTGGAGGTGATGAAAATAGTCTTAAATGAGATAGTGGTAATGATCACACAATTTTGTGAATATACTAAGAAAACTGAATTGTATACTTTAAAGGGGTGAACTTTATGGTATGTAAAGTATATATCTCAATTTTAAAAAGATTAAAAGAAGACAAGTATTGTAACAAACTGAACTAGTCCTAAATTTTGTATTACAGTGTCACAGAGTCACAAATCATCTTTTTAAAAAGAAAAAAGTGTATTTAATCATATTGTTCTCCTTAGCAATGCTTTTTATACTATTACTAAATAAAACGTAATTCCGAAGTACTTTTAAGATAATCGATGCTTTATTTTATCCTTTAAAATTTAATTCTGGACTGTTTTATATTGTTTATAAGCTATCAATGCAGCAATACAGGGATATAATTTATAAATACATAAATATACATATATTTGAGATCAATGCACAGGGGTTATTAATGATGGGACACAATGGACAAAGGTTAGAGAGACCACTGTTTCATGTCTTGTTAGATAATGGGAAAAAAAATCTCAGGGAAAATGACATAAAAAAATCAGCAAGAGGTACTGACATATCAAATTCTAGTTTATATTAAGAATACTGAGGTCATTTGTGTATATGATTAAAATAAAAACAAATCTTGGGGTCTCTACTGGAAAGGTCTCTGAAGTTATATACATGATTTATGAACTTTAACTAACTTAAATCCTTCATCATGTGACAGCAACTTGGTACTAAGCAAATTTCCATTTTGTGTTGCTCCACAGAAGAGGGCCACATTTTTTATGCTGTGTATTGAAAATACATCCTTTGAGAATAATAACGTTACGGTTCTGTCTTTAGTCATTTCCCTGACTACCAGCCAACCACTGGCACGCTTTACCAGTTCAGCTGGTGCCATAGACGTTGTCTAGCCCAGCGTCTAATTTCTTTTTCCAGCTTACTCTGGAAAAAAGACAGTGGTGTCCCTGTAGTCTGTGATCTGTCTCTTCAGATGTTTGCCTGACCTCATTATTCAGAACACTCTATAAACGTAGTCTGCTACACGGCACTGAGTTTGTGAAGAAGGATACTCCCTTGAAACTGACAAAGCAAAATAGAATGATCTGTCTATCCAGCCTTGGAAAATACAGTTGCCAGGTTGTTATTGCTTAAAAAACAAACAAACAAACAAACAAAACACATGAGTAATATTCTGGCCCCAACCGTCTGTTCCCAAAACCCTGCTGTGAACACTTTTATGGAAGAACCAAAAGCTGAGAGGAAAGCCTACCTCTTTGCTGGCATATCTGCCCACTAGCCGTTCTTCAGGAAGTGCTTTATACTTTATAAGTGGTCACAAAGCTCAGAGGCAACACCTGTCTCCCACAGTGCCAGCTAGTCGGCCTATTGATCAAATGTCGTTCCTTTCAGCAGGGTGACACTGTAGGAAGAACACCTAGATTATTGTGTTTGATTTCCAAGTCTTCTACTTACTAGCCTTGGGGTTGTCACTCGACTTCTCTGATCCTTGGTATTCTCTTCTATAAAATGGAGATAATGATAAGTATTGCATAGGGCTGAAATAAGAAACCTAAAAATAGCACAGAATCTCGCATATAGTAGGTACTCAGTGAATGTTAGATTTCTTTTTTGCACGCCAGGGATATAGGATCTGGGTGATTTCTCTTTATTATCCTATAAGTACTATAGCTGACACTGTTGTTGCTTAATCAACAGGCAAATGGCCATACATCCTTACTTTTGGTAACTCTGATTTTCTTTGGATGATGTTTGGGCTTTGATGCTCCTGAAGGCAGAGCCTGACACAGGAGTAGTGTGCAGGTGTTTATTTGGAAGGTGAGCCAGGAATCAGGAAAGAGGGTTTGGGGAGAGTGGGACAGAGAAGGAAGAAAATCCAACTGAAACATACATTATTCAGATCACTGCTGTGGGCAATGGAGTTGGAGTCTATCACCTTCGAAAAGGTGTGCAGAATGCCTTTCAAAGAATGGGAAGCAGGAGCATTTCTCCATTGGTTCTGTCCTGCACTAGTTAAAGAGTGGGATGTTAGCCTCCCCACCTTTGCAAGCTACCCATGTCCACCAACTAACTGAACATACCCACTGGTGCCTGCAGTTTTGGAGAAGCCTAGGACAGAAAGTAAGGTTATATGCCTGAAGCAAGAGGCTGTCAAGGAGAATTAAGTCAAGGTCTATGTGGAACTGCCCATCCCAGCCAGGACTGGCTAGATAATTTGCAGGGCCCAGCGCAAAATGAATTTCAAGAGAGCAACCGAAGAGCATTAAACCAAACATACAGCTCATCTAAATGAGGAGCCTATACAACTACGCAGGTCTCAAGCCCCATGAAGCCAGCCCTGACCCCAGCTAGAATTAGAGACAAGGTCAAAGCAATGTGAGTGGGGCACCACAGACATCGGATACAAGTAGTAATGTGCACAATCTGAAAGATTGAACTAAAATTGGCATACATTCATTATGGTGATCGCATTCCTTCTACAGCGATTGGCTTAAGGATGGCCAATAAGATGTAAGGGTATTAAAGGATAACACTAAAGGGTGTTGGACAGAGGGAGACAAGCAAAGCAAAACCGTTTTTGCTCTTTCCTCTCTCCTTTCTCCCAGAGATTCTGTGTTGTGAGGATATAATGCTGGGAGCTGCAGCAGCCATCTTGTAGCTATGAGGAGACACTGTTGCCACACTGAGGACTTTGGGGAGATTTTTGGGCTTACCCTGGGACCACTACTTTGGAACTTCCTGCTTAGTAACAATAAATGTCCTATGGGTAAAGTCTCCAGCAGCCAGAAGCATTCCTGACTTACATAACTCCTATGGACATATCTTCTCTTTGGGCCCACATTTCCCAAGTTCTTTGAAGCAGAGAAAAAGCTGTTATCTATAGGCTGTGCTTTGATCAGGCCAGGGTAGACAAAGAAAGAAATGAGTGCTAGTTTGCCATTAACTAAGTAGAGAAAAACTACCTCCGTTTTACTTTCCTTTTCTGCATGATTTGCATTATTTGCCTTGGTTACTTTCCAGCTTTTACTCACCGGGTGGGGTGGTAAGAAGAGAAACAATAGTTGGTTCCCTCATGCCCACACTAGTGGAGACTTAAGCAAGAGCAGATCTTTTTTAGGATGAAGCAGCTTAAAATTTGAAGAGGACATTGTTGTAACTGTCTGCCCTGATTCTCCTCATCTGTTAGTGTATTCCTTTTATTTGGAGAACTATCCAGCCTCTTTGCTTGCACTCTTGGTGAGATTTTAGAGTCAAGGTGCCTGGCCCTCCCTTGACAAAGGTCTGGGCACCTAACGCAGAGGCCAATTGGACTCTCTATCCAGAAAATTTCAATCCCAGAATGGATTAATCCTTGTTGTTTAGATTCTGGGTGGTCCATGGTTCCTGTCCTTGCTGAAGCTCACTCTGTGAGCTATTCCATATTCCTCATATACATACATACATACATACATACATACATACATACATACATACATACATTATTAGCTACAATTTCTACTGCATGCCACCAAAGAATCAAAGAACCCAAACTTCAAACCTAAAATTTAAATGAAATGAAAGCCCCAAATACATCATCATTACTCAGCTGCTTATAAATGAGCTCCTTTACTTTCGTGCATTCTCTCATATTAATTGAAGGCCTACATAGTAACCCGGTCACAAAATTGGTCCCAATTTTCCTCCCTTCGGGATGTCCATGCACTTTGCAATATGACTTTGTTGCTCCTCCCATCAAGAGATGGTCTATTTTCCAATTCCCTTGAATACAAGTTGGCCTTGTGATTTGCTCTAGACACCAGACAGGGGTGAGAGTAATGATGCATCTCTTCTAAGCCTAGGCTTCAAGAGGTTTGCCTGCTTCTATTCTATCTCCTGGAACCCTGTGACTGCCATGTGAACAAGCCCAGGCTAACTTGCTGAAGAATGAGAGACCACATGAAGCGGAGCTGATTCATTTCAGCCAGGTCTATCCTAGACCGGCATGCTGCCGAAACCCAAATCTATGAATGAACGCAGCCAAAAATCAGAACAGCTGCCTAGAAATGTACCATAGCTGACTGCAAATGTATGAGTGAGTCCAGACACAACTTGAAGAACGATTCAGATAATTAATAGATTCTTGAGCAATAATAAATGGTCATTGTTTTAAACCCACTGAATTTTGGATAGTTTGTTATACGGCCATAGCCGATTGATATAGCCTGTAGAATATAAGGTTCTAGAGACTAGTATTCAACCAATTATTATTATGTGCTTAATAACAGCCTACCACTATGCTCATACATGATTGCTTACTGAGATTCTCATGGTGATCCCATAGGTTGTTTGTTTATTTATTTTAAAAATAATGTTGCCCCTCTCTACCTGCATATTTTAGAGAGGAAAAGCTTCATATAACTATACTGTATAAATGGTAATTGGGAAATTTGTACTAGAATGTGTGTTTTATTACTGGCATTAGCCTGGTCCATCATATTTCCAAAATCAGAAGAAGACTGTTTTAAGCAAGGTGTTGTGAGAAGTTACTGTGGACTTAGGGCAGAGACTGTTCCTACCATCTCTCTCCCTTTCTCCTCTAGTACAGTGCCTGGCACATGTTTGAAAAACTGAATCAAATGATTAAATCTGCCGGTGCAAAACTGGTGGTTGTAGTCAAGACGGGTGTAACCTCAGGTTTCTAAGCCAAACCACAAAATGACCCTAACCTGACATACTCAGAAAGCTTGAGTCAGTTCTATGATCACTTTTGGAAAAATTCTGAAACTGACTAACCATTTAGAGCTGATGTATAACAGGGGGATCTGTTAGGTTTCAAAGAGGCAATTCATTCCACCAACTAGAAGGAGAGATTTGGGTAATGGGAATGTATGATTTTCTCAGGCTTCAAATTTAACTTTTGAAAGATGCATTCTAACCCTGGACATAAGGCCAGTGGTCAGTTTGGCATAGTGGTTTCCTTAAGTAGATGAAAAACATAAATATACTTAACATATATTCATCATTTCTATTGCACAAAAATGTTTCTGACGAAATGTCATTAGTAATTTAATTTTTAAAAATTTTATTAAATTTATTGGAGTGACATTGGTTAATAAAATTACATAGGTTTCAAGTGTACAATTCTATAATATGTCATCTGTATTTTGCATTGTGTGTTTATGTTGCATTTTGGGTTCCCACAGAATCTAGAAGGTGTTTTTTCTGACTCATTGGCAAAAAGGTTTCTTTCAACCACAATAAAAATCTACTTGTAAGACAAGTTTTCCAGTGAACAAATATATTTTGATAGTGGCTCTGGTTATAATGCAAAATAAGCTCTGGGCTTCCTAAAAAATTTTTTTTCTCTGCCATGATGTAGTGACAGAACTATCCTTCCAAAAGACTCATAGGAAAACAAAAACAAAAAGTACTTAAGGATGTCATTAAACACTGCCAATTTATTATGAGCAAAATGTATTCCTCTTTTAGATATAGGAGGTAAGTTACTCAAATAGCACATAATTTAAGAAGTTCCTGGCAGAGAAAACAGTGGTTTTCCATTTTGTCCATGCTATTTCTGATTTGTCAGACAAAATTTCAATTTATTAATGATTATTTCAAAATGTCCTTTTTCTGAAAGAAGAAACAAATCAAACTATATAGAAAACAAACTTCATAGGGTAAAATACACTTTGGGGGCATAAGGAGAAATGGGAAATATAATTAGCAATGATGAAATTATCAGAAAGCAACCATTTATTTTATTTTTGTGAAATTGGCCTGTGATAGGATGCTTCCTCATTAGCAGGCCTAAGTATTCACTATGCCTAATTAGAACTTGTTGTTTCATATTTTGTTTTGTTTCATATTGAGCAACAATAAGACAAACTTGAGACTTTGCAATATAGCCCCAAGAAACTCAAATTGCTAACTCTCCCATAACTCAGGTTTCAAACTAGAATAATTAATTAAGCGGGGCGGGGGGGGGGGGGGGGAGGAGGGAGGGGGAAGTGAGGGGGAGGCAGAGCTAAATCTCTTCCCAATCCAAATTACAACATTAGCTGATTATTGATCTCGGATTTCAAAGGTTAAAGACAGAGTTTTTTCTCAACTTTTGTAACTGGTTTTGTGTTACTGTTTAAGCTTCAGATTGTAAATTTGTGGGTGCTAAGAGTCCTGGCCATTGTAATTTTGTATGTTGTCTTATTCTGCCTCGTCATAGTAGTTTGTCTACTTTTCATCCTAACAAACAGTCCTTGTTTTATTTGTCCTTGGGTTTTTTCTCAAGCTTTGCTGAGGTGAAACAAACAAAAAAACCAAAAACCAAAAACCAACCAACAAACAAACAAACCCTTCTTATTTCTTCTCTGAAGGAATAAAATTTCTTAAAATTATTTTTAAGTGGGTCAAATGTATTTTAGAAATCTCTTTATTTCATCACCATGTGCTACCCTTTCAGAGGACATGAAATAAGAAAAGAGAGAGATGAGGAGACTGTTCTTGGTTCTCCCTTTCTGAGAAGCGTCTTGCTCTTGGAACATTTATTTCAATTTAATCCATTTATAAATATACTTTTGTTGTTCAGTACCTATAAATACTGGGGTAAATGGTGAGATTCCCAAAGAGGATATTCTCAAAATCCTCAAAGAAATAAAATTAAGTGGGAATAAAAGCCACAAAACAAGAAAAAGTTTGAAACTAGAACTTGCAAGAACTAGAATCAACTAGAAATGTAAAAATAAAAAGTACAGTTATTAAAATAAAAATATAATAGATGAGCTTCACAGCAGCTTCTTTACTGCTAAAGAATGAAAGAGTAAACTGGAAGGTCAGACAAAATTTATCTGCTAGAACACAGCTCATAGAGATAGAGAGAGTAAAAATATAGAAAACTTCAAAGAGGACACATCCAGACTGTTCAGTATATATTTAATAGAGTGTCAGAAGCAGAGAATCAAAGGAATGTGAAGAAATAATATTGAGGCAATACTAGCAAGAACATCCAGAATCGAAGGGGAAAAAAAATGAGTCCTCAAGTGGAAAATTTCCACTAAGTGCATAGCAGAATAAATTGAGAATACTCTTTTAGATATATCGTGTAAAATTCCACATCAGGGATAAAGAGTACATTCTAAAAGCTATCAGAGGGATGGACTGCCAAAAACTATCAGAGGGAAAAGGCATATTATGCACAAGGAATGAGAATGAGATTATTAGCAACACCAGAGGTCAGAAGTCAATGTGCTAAAGAGAAGTAATTTTGGACCCAGTGAGAAAATAAATTATTAAAAATATGGTGCTAAATCAAAATAAATAATAAGTTTTAAAAATTACATGTTTAGAAACAAGCTAGAGCCAAATTTTCGGAGTAGTAATATGGGAGTTGGGAGAAAGAGGGTAGAGAGAAGTAAATGTAAACTAAGTGTCTTACCTTTTATGTTTGAAGAATAGCAAGACTGATTGCATTTAGACTTTATTTGAAAGTCTAAATTTAATTACGTGTTTAAGTATTTAAAAGCAACCACTTATACACACACATGCACACACATATATAAAACAGTAGACAGGGAAATGTGGGAAAAAGAAAATGCAGTCAATACAATAAAAGGTAGGACTCGAAAAGAAGTCCTCACCGCACTTCATTTTCATGCTGAATTAAATGCTCACGTATTTCTACAATATGTCAGAATTTATTTTTGAAAACTTCTAGGATATAAATAATAAAAACGAAAAACAACAACAACAAAACAACCATTCGCTGCCTTGCTAGATCTCTCATCCCCCTGACTTTTCAGCATCTCAATCAACTCTGCCATTCCTCTGCCCTGCATAGAGATAATACCTATTTTCCATGTCAGTGTCTGGGCCACAGGTTACTTAATGGGGGGAAAAAAAATCACAAAATAAATCAACCGCTTCCACTCCAAATTCATGCACTTTGACCCTCTTGGTCTTGCTTCCTATTAGAGCATAAATGTGTGAAATCTGTGGGCTTTGGTTTCACAAGTCGCTTAACATCCATGAACCTTAGATTTAGAACGATAGAATGATATAGTTCTTGGCCCTTCCCATGAATGCAGAGCCCTCAGTATTCTACAGTTATTTTGGCATGTCAGGACTTCTTGCAGCTCCAGTCACTTGTTTGTTAGGTGTATTAGTTATCTATTGCTACATAACCCATGATCCCCAAACCTTAGCAACTTAAAATGAAAATCTTTTCTCATAACTTCTGTGTATCGGGAATCTGGATGCTTTTGGCTCAGGGTCTCTCACAGGTTTTCTGGAAACTGCAGTTATCTTAATGCTCAACTGAGGAAGTTCCATTTCTATGCTCATTCGTGTGCTTAAAAACAAGCTTCAGGTTCTTGTTGGCTGTTGGCTGGAGATATTATTTCCTTGCCACCTGGGGCTTTCCACAGGCTGCACACAGTATGGTAGCTGGCTTCTCCCAGAGTGAAAAATCCTAGAGGAGGAAAAGGAGGGGGGTGGGTAGGAGGGAAGAAAGGAGAGAGAGAGTGAGAGAGAGAGAGAGAGAGAGAGAGAGGAGTCTCAAAAATGACATCCCATTATTTTTTTTAGAGGCAAGTCACTAGGTGTAGCATACATTCAAAGGGAAATGATCGCACAAAGGCATGAAAACCAGGAGTATGCTGGAGTGTACCCCAACAAGGCTCTTCATTACTGAAACATCATTGAACAAACTGGTGCCATCTTTGGGGCTGCCTAATGAGCCCAGCAAACCTAAACATGTCTGGGGAAAGGTAGCAGACTCTTCCCTAAAACCTCATGTACCCCAGAAAATAATGACCAGAACATACAGGAGTGTCAGGATATGGATATAAATGTGGACGCTTTCAACTTAAAAACTTAAGTTCCAACCTAACAAGGTGAGTGAGGTAAATAACCAACAGGGAAGGGAATGTTCAAGGTAGTTGTCTTGAAGGTAGATCAGCTGTAGACTTTTAGGTTAGATGGAACAAATGACGGAAGAGAGCTAAGGCATGCCAGGAAGACTCACTGTGTTTATCCATACTTTTCCTGAGTTTGGTGAGCATATTTATGACCATTACTTTGAATTCTTTTTTAGGTATATTACTTATCTCCATTTCATTAATGTTATTTTTCTGCGGGTTTATCACGCTCTTTCCTTTAGAGTACACTCTTCTATTTCCTCATTTTGCTTGTCTTTCTGTGTTCGATACTTTCTATTAGCTAAAACAGCCACCTCGCCCAGTCTTAAAGGAGTGGCTTTGCTAATGCAGTGAGCCTTATCACTCAACCTAGCCCCAGCTCTTTGTTGTTCCTGGCACCTTTACAGTTGTCTAAGTAGCCTGATTCATTCTTGATAGGTCCTAGTTGCCAAGGTGGTGCCAAGCCCTTGCAGTGTTCCAAAGGGTGGCATATTAGTCAGCATCCAGTGATTGGATGCCAAGCTGATTGGAAGCCAGACCCTTATACAGCGGCTTTTAAAGTGGGCAAATATATACAGTCCTGTGGGACCACAGTGACTCCTGCTGACCACCAGACCTGACAATTTGGAAGTGTCCCTTTGGGGATAGTTGCAAAAAACTGGGGCTCCAGATGAGTGTATAAGCTCGTTTCTGGAAGAAACCAGTGAGCTGTAACCTCTAGACATGTGGTAAACCTGAAGTCTGCCTCTCAGGGTGAGGCTCCCTGACAAGTAAATGGGCCTTTTTCATAGGCAAAGTTGGGGATATATTTTACTTGGCTGTCTGAGCTGTGCCCTGGGTGTGGTAGCCTACCAAGAACTGTCTCTCTCATTGTTTCAGTCCTGTGGGGACCAGAAACACAGTCACCTCAGCCACCAGAGCCAGGTGCTCAAGGGGTGTCCCTGTGTAGACTGCACATGACCATTGGCTTCAGCCAGGCCATAGGAGAGTCTGGGGACCAGTTTTAGTGGGGTCCCTAGGCAGTCCGGGACCAAGGCAAGCCTGCCCACTTCAGCCTCTCCCATTTCCCATGAGATGAGGACTATGTAATACTAGGGCCTCCAGCATTCTACAAACTAGTTGACAATGCCACATAGCCATTCCGACTAGTTTCCTTTTCTATCGTCATCCTAAGAAATGTCCAACCTGTAGAGAATTTTCCTAAGAGTTTGAATCAAATTGACTCGAACAAGATCTCAAATGCTCTGAGAGTGGGCTTCGCAGTTTTTATACATTTGGTATTAAGGAGGGAACCTGAGGAAGACAGGGAAAGCTCTGGGATTGGATTAGAGACTGTGATCCCTCAAGGGTGGTTTTACCTCAGAGAGGTCTGGAAAAGAGGATGACTTCTGGCTTTTCAAAGGTGTGTTAACCTAGATGCACAAGAACAATGGACAGACTTACTTAAGGGAAAAATAACCTTTTATAGGTCTGGGATGTGACTGCCCACCATGGCAGGACCTGCCCAGTTAGGAATTTATGATCAGTGCCCTGTGTGCTTACTTTCTATCACTAAACTTGTCAGACTTAGGACAGAGCCCTTTTCTTGTTCACACTATCCTGTGATATTATCACCCTCATAATAATATGAAGCTAGTGTTATGGGTGGACAATTTTCCAGTAAGCCAGCATTAAGTATTTACTTCTGATTCTGTTAACCAGGGCGTGGTAATTTGATCAAGGAGATGCTGTTAACCAGGGTAATCCGATCAAGGATATGCTAACGGCCAACTATTAACCAGGGTGTGGTGATCTGCTCAGGGATGTGCTAGTGGCTATATAAACTGCCTCTTCTGGGAGCTTGGGGCCAATCTCTTCTAACCCTGCATGGTAGTGAGTCAGTCACCAGCCGGCTAATAAAGGCTCACAATTCATCTCAATTGGCTCCATGGGTCTTGGATTTGAATGCACCACAACACCAGTACTTCGAGCTGGATTTAAAGCTTCTTGGTCATCTGCAGAAAAGACTACGAGATGTAAGAAGTTGATTGGATGAAACTGGTTTAGATTAAACTTTTGACCTTCTCAAATATATTTTATTTGTCTGATCATTTCTAACATGGGTAGGGTTCATGATTTTGAACTGGATTCCATAAATATTCAGTTCGTTTGAATCCTGAAGCCATTAATATTAACCAATTGTTATAAAGCAACTTTCCAGAAAAAAAAATAGTATAGATCCAGATTGGTAATGAGCTTGATGCTTCAATTATATTGATCTCTGAACAGCTAGCTACCTCTCCACATGTCTCCACGGTTAAATTGTATGAAAGTTCCATTAATTTCTCCTTATCCCTAAATAACGAATTAGTCTTCAAGAATGAATCTGAGCCTCATTCGGTTGTTCTGTACCAAGGAATTTTGAACTAAGCTGTCCTCTCTTGTCTTTCACTGAAATAATGAGAAGAAATTCTCTGACATTTAACTTTGAGGATATAAAATTAGAGCAAAAATGAAACATAGGATATGCCACTTAGATAGTTCTTTCATATCCAGTTTGATATGAGACAATAGCTCAGAGATCACTAAATAATCATAAAATAAATCACTCAGAGAACTTCTTTTCCAGGTCTACCAGCCGCAAGTTTCCCTAACAGAGAATTCCCTAATCTGTTTTATTTCTGTAGGAAGACACTTCACATTGTTTTCCTGCTGCACTCACCAGCCAGAATTATCTCTCGGCTATCTAGACAATGAAAACTAATTCCTACATAATCACTCTTTCACCGCTTATAGAGAACCTGGAGGCTTTTAAACATTCCGCCATCAGCATTCACCTCAGGGTGATGTGACTTCTGGTGTCTTTCTCCTATTAGATTATTCAGACCCTTTGGCCAGCGTCTTTGTGTTAGTGATGTTTTAGTTTCAGTGCTTAGCTAGGGGCTGGCCCGCAGTGATTGCTCAGTAAACACAGGATTTTCCCTAAATACAACCAACCCCGTGCATTCTAGTGTCCTTACCTCAAATGTCCTCCTCATTCCCCCTGTACCTACTTACATGTCCAATTTAGACCCTCTCTTCAAGGCCCAACTTCAGTCTCACTTTTTTTTCCGGGAAGACTTAACTGCTCCACCCCTTAGCGATAACCCTCTTTTTTGGTGTCTGCCACCAGTTATCTCTTGTTTTATTATTTTCTTTATCAAGAGCTACAATTAGGGTACGTGGCAGCTTTGGGCAGATTTGAAAAAAGTGCTCTCTTTGGGGAGATGCACCCTGAGGTGCACTAGGGCACATGGCTTTGGGGGCAGAAAACAGTTTAATCTCAGCCCTTAGTCATTCTGGTAGCTTTGTGTCCTTGTGCAGTGAATGAGTGAAGAGCCACAGGAGGCAGCCCTGACACAGAGCATCCTTCCTGAACCAGACCAAACCCGGGGCAGAGACTTTGTTCGACACCCTCCCCTAACCTTTTAAGTTTGCTTTGTTTTGTTTTAAGCCTCTTTTTACATAACAAGCCATTTATCCGCCACATTCTCCACTACGTGATAAATGTTGTAGTTGCTGGTTATTGTACCGATTTGCTGATTCTTGATAGTTACTAGGTTTCTATTAACTAGGATAGTTAAATGAAATAATGACATCATTCCCCAAACAGAGACAAAATTATTGTGAAGCAAGTATGCTTAATTGTTTTTAGTTTTATGATATAATTCACATAGTATAAAATTCATATCTTTAAAGTGTACAATTCTATGGCTTTTAGTATATTCATAGAGTTATGGAACCATTATCACCATAAAACTTTAGACTATTTCCTACCCTAAAAGAAACCTCATATCCATTAATATTCACTCTCCTTTCTCCTCTCCTTCTATCCTCTGGCAACCACTAATCTTTCTGAATTTTTCTCTGTGGATTTGTCTTCTGGATGTTTCATATAAGTGCAATCATATAGTTAATGTGTGATCTTTTGTGACTGGCCTCTTTCACTTAGTATAATGATTTCAAAATTCATAAACATTGTAGCATACTTAAGTACTTCATTTCTTTTGAGGCTAAATTATAGTTTATTGTATAAATGTAGCACATTTTATTTGCCTATTTACCAGTTGATAGATATTTGGGTTGTTTCCACCTTTTGGCCATAATGAAAATGCTGCTACGAACATTTATGTACGAGTTTTATGTAGACACGTTTTCAATTCTTTCAGGTATATACCCTAGGAGTGGAATTGCTGGGTCACAGGTTAATTCTACGTGTATGTTTTTTTCAGGAATTTCCAAACTGTTTTCCAAAGTGACTGCACAATTTCACAATCTAACCAGCAATGAGGGTTCTGATTGCTGTACATCTTCACCTAAGCTTACTGTCATCTTTTTAATTATAGCCACCTTAGTGTTTGTAAAGTGGTATTTATTTCATTGTGGTTTTCATTTGCATTTCCCAAATAACTATGCGGTTGAGCATCTTTTCATGAACAAACAGACTGAAGGTGGCGCAAGAATGCAGCAAGGCCTCAGAAACAACTAGAGCCAGGATCACAAATGCACCCAAGACTCCCTCCCTCTCTCTCTTCCCATCACTTGCTCTGCTTCTCTCTACAGGTGAGCTAAGCTTCCCTCTCCCGCTGCAGACCAACTTCTTCCACGAGACTGCTGCCAGCTCTTGCCACCAAAGAGGGCCTTGACTCTCTTTCTCAGGGAGCTCTGATTTATTTGCCTTGGGACAGGCACTCAGGACCGGACCAGTCAGTAGTGACAGGAACTTGAGGTAAGGTAAAAACATGGCACTCCCAATGGAACCCCATGATTGGAATGAGAAAGGAGAGTAACTCCTGTTGATGCAAGAAACATCCAAACCTGTAGAGAATTTGTATGAGTTTATTTGAGCCAAGCTGATGACATATACTTGAGAGCCAGATCTCCAAGGCTTCGCAAAATAATAGTTTTGCAGCTTCTTTTTTTGCATTTGAAATTTAGGAAGATTGGAGAAAGCAAGGTGGGGATCAGATTATAAGATAGTTAACAAGATAATATGCTCTCTTGAGTGTAAACACCCCCTTCAAGGGGTATTACTTCTGGCATTTCAAAGGTGTGTTAACCTAGATACACAAGAACAATAGACTTAAGGCAAAAATAAACCTTTTATTTAAAAGTTATATGTCTAGAGCATGTCTACCCACCATGTCCGCCCCGTTAGGAATTTATCATCAGATCACTCTGTGAAGTTACTTTCTAGAGACACCCCCCCCCCTTTTCATCCACATTCTCTTGAAAAGTCAAATTATTTGGCAGCTTTGGGCCTGGATCCCCACAGAGAGACAGGAGGAAGCTGCTGTTGAGGAGGGATTGCTACTTTAATCATGATGTTTATGTTCCAGTTCACAGGCACCACCATTCTGCTCCCTGACCTCTGCAGGCAAGTGAGTTTCGTAACCCCTGATTTAAATTATTTCGATCACTAGACATTAATTGTCTCTGAGAAAGCATTTATCAAGTAACTAAATCATAATTTCCATTCATGTGGCCTTGCTGACCTACAAGGTGATAGGGCATGAATGGGGATTTGTTTCAAAGTTGAATAAAACAAAAATCTTGTCCACAGGCACTTACAGTTTATGGTCATTTTACTTTCAGCCTCTTGTGTGACATCTAGGGAGAATATAAAGACAATGTAAATTCTCTTTGCAAATCCAGAAGTGTCTGTATTAATTCTCCTGCTCTCCTCTCAAAGCAGGCAACTCCTAATTAGTTTTAACTACATACCCCTAAAGGATCATATTTATGCTTTTCTGTAGTTTCTTAACCAATTGTCATCAAAAGTGTTTTTAGCTTGAAGTACTCAAAACAATGCTGATGCCAATCTAAGACTATCTGGTGATTATCTTACTCTAACTGATTGCAAGTTTATAATTTAACCCTTGTACATTAATCAACCCAAGTGAAGGGTAGCACTCTGTGATACTTCGACTCTGTTTCTTAAGACCCAAGAGGCCAGTGTATTGGGCTGTTTTACCCAATGACCGCCTGAGGTGGATATTGTATTACACTACCCAGATGCCCCTTCAGGAGTGAAGGGTTCATCCCCTCAGCTGCTGGGAGTGCTGTTGGAAGATGGTCTTCAGCTGTCAACACTATTTAAACTGCCACACTCAGGTCTTACCTCCTCCAAGGCATGACAACATTGAAAGAATGATCATTCGAGAATATAAAATGTTGGCCCCTTTGTCCCATGCTGAAGCCAGCCGGCTGAGATCGAACAGCACCTGAAAGAGGGGGGTGTGGCCTAAGGGAAAAAAGAGAAGACAGAAAAGATCTTTCCGGGAGGGCATACAGTCAGAGCTGTAGCCCCAAGTTTATTTAGCGTAGCCTTTTTGTGTGATTTTGAATACCATAATCAATCACTGCGTTACCATAGCAAAGCACACCATACATATCTATAACAATGCTTGTCAATTACATATGATCATACATATCCCCGTCTCCATGGTTGTAAAACATTCTGTTACCTTAAAAGGTGAGTTTACGAGGCTCACCAAGGTAACTCAACTTCTTGTTTCCTAGAACCATTGTTTAAGCAAACTCAGTAGCCATGTTATGGCTTCTAGCTACATGACTTCTTCAGTGCCTCATAATGGCTTCCTTCATGTCTCAAAATGGCTCCCGACAGTCGCAAAGTGTGATATCTAAAAGGGCCATCCCAGCCTCAGAGCTCCTTGTGGGGCTGCCTGAGGCCTTCGTTGGCATTATGTCTCCGTTCAACCTCTGCCTAATCCTGCTTCCTGCCTGTCTCTTCCATAGGTGTTGGTCTCAAGCACTCCCTAGTCATCCCCATGCACCCTAATCTCCATCTCAGAGTCAGTTTTGCAGGAGCCCAGACTGTAAACTACTATGAACAGGGTGATTATGGAACGAGGATGGTATTTCAGAGAAGAGGAAGAAGCCAAGATAGCTGTAGTGAAGGGCTCCTACTTGGGAATAGAAGAAATTAGAAAGTGGGAAATGTTTGAACATCCAGCAGACAAGTTTCCATTGATTCTCAACCACAACTTCCAGAGGGCAGAAACCAGAAACCCTTTCTCCTACTTCTTGTTGAAATACTCATGAACACAAAGAGAGGAGATGAAAAAGTTATAGTGGCATTACAAACTAGAAATGCTGCTCAGCTGTCTCCCAGATCTGTGTCTCAAAACCTGGAATGAGAAGCGCAGAGACAAAACAGATGTGCTCTAAGTGGGAGAAGGTGGGAAGGGTAAATATGGGCAGAACTACAGACTGCTAGAAGTTATTCTCTTTGGGGTGATCAATTTTGAAGACCAGAAACCATATCTCAGTAGAACTAGGGCTCTATCCTTTAGAATGCACAGATTCAGAATAAAAGAAAATAGCAAGCTAACAGAAAGATGAGCTAGGTGGTTAGCATATCCAGTCTTCTAGTTTAAGAAGCAGATGGAAGATTCTAACATTTCTAATCATTTCTAATCATTTCTCCATGATTATAAACACTCATCAAAACTGAATAGAGCTCTCCCTTTTTAAGGATAATCAATATTTTAAAAAGTATGTGTGTGTGATGGAAGGGGGAAGGGTGGGGTAATCTAGCACTTGTTTTCAAAAGAACATGTGTTTGGAAAATAGTCCTACTGGAAACCTAATTAATTTGAGAGGTTTGCCCTCTCAATAAGATGTAGAAAGATATGGCTCTTAAGCAATAAAAAAATGAAATATGGACCAGACAACAGATAAGAAAGGAGCTAGTTGAGGTGGAATTGGAAATCAAAAGCGACAGGAGATAATAGGACTATTGAAAACGAGTTACAATCACAGAATTAGTCACACATTGACAGGAAAGGAAATGAAGCAGTAATTTTGGAGAATAAGCTTATGAGGAAGAAAGCATAAGAAAAAAAACAGAGAGAACCTATTTTCTTCTGAATTGCTTGTTTTTCTTCTGTTTGTTTGCTCATTGTTTTCACCTCTGCTTTCTACTTAAAAGATCTCTTACTGGCCGGAAATTCAGGATCCATTCTCAGTGTGCTCTGTCTCCTTATTGATTTTATAATGATTAATTGAGCTTCACCTTATGGTATTTGTTTTCCTCACCAAGCACCATGTGAATTTTGCGAATGACTCATCAGCAGCGTTACCCTCCTAAATATCTATAATTTTAACTTTGTGGCATTTGAGGCCCTGGGGATAGTGTTTCTGAGAGGAGGGCGTGTGTGTGTGTGTGTGTGTGTGTGTGTGTGAGGGGGTAATGGAATGAACAGTTACTCAAGGGAAAAAAAGAAAATCCGAGAGGCGAAAATGTAATAAATATGTAGGACAGAGACTAAAGATTCAACAACAACAAAAAAATAAGAATAAACAAGCAATAAATTAACAATAGGAGAAAAATTTCCTGATGTGAAGATGTACAACAGCACATGGAATTCATGAGCCTGTCATATACCCACTAATAAAAATAATAATAATAAAATTAACACCTAGACATAGCCTATTCATTTTTTTGTTTAATTTTTCTTTTTAGAAATGTTCTGCATGCAGGAGAAACAGCTGACTTACAAAGGAAAAAATGTAGGCATAAAATAAAATGTATTCTTTACCTCTCATATAGAGATTTAAATCCCAGAATAGGAAGGAGGGCTGTAGGAAGAACAAGGGTGTCAGAGTTTGAGCTATTACAGTAATTCCCTGTCAAAGCAGATCCTGGATCTAGGACTCGGGCCATACCCAAATCCCTAATAACGTCTTAGACTCCTTCGACCTGTTCGCCCCTCACTTTGTTCCCTGCAAAGAATGGCCTCCCACCGATGCTGTTGTCAGCTGATGCACCATTACATCTTCAAAATATTTTAGGCTCAGTAATTACCAGGCCTCCATGAGACTGACTGCTCTGAACTCTACTGTCATCAAAACTTGGAGGCACCCAATCTGCAGAATCATCTATAGAGTGATTTTTTTTTTTCAATTTGTGGCCATGAACAAGTGTATTACTATTGCTATTGTAACATATTAGAACAAACTTGGTGGCTTAAAACAATTCAAACTTATGATCATACAGTTCTGGATGCCAGAAGTCTGAAAGGGGTCATTTTGGGCTAAATCAAGGTGTCACCAAGGCTGCACTCCGTTCTGGGGGTGGAGGCAGAAAAATCTGTTGTCCTGCTCTTTCCAGCTTTTAGAGGCCACCTTCGTCCCTCGGAACATGGTCTCCTTCCATCTTCAAAACTAGCAACAGCTGGCTGAGTTCTTAACACACTGTATCACTCCGACCTTTTCCTCTCTCTTCCACATTTAAGGACTTGTGATTATACCGCGCCCACCTGGATAATACAGGATTCTCTGCTTCTCTTAAAGTCAGTTGATTAGCAACCTTAATTCTATCTGCTACTTTAATTTTCTTTTGCCATGTAACCTAACAGGTGTCAGGGAGTAGAATATAGCTATCTTTGGACTTTTATTTTTCTGCTAACCACACTTCTCTAGTTTTGCTTCTGGCTACCTTAACTTTTCATTAGCACTTCCAGAGAAGAGTGATGATAAAAAAAAAAAAAGAAAGAAAGAATTTTTAAAAAGAGGTAAAATGTTGACCTTCACTGATAACTGATAACAATTTGATAAAGGAAGCGGGGAAACATAGCTAAAATGAAAACTTGAGATTAAATCCGTGGTGATTAAATCAGCAAATGTTTGTGAAATCCTCTACCCCAAGGCTTAAGCCAGAGCACTCTTGGTTAAATATTAGTGGAATCTGAAGTCGATAGCTCGTATCTTTCAGAGCATGGCTACTAGCCTGTGGTCTTTCATCTACTTTTGCACAAAAAATGTCGTTATTTCACAAACTCCCCACTACCATCTTTCTCTTGTCCTCATCACCCTTAAAATACTTTTTATTTCTCCTCTGGACACCTTCAGCATGAAAAGGTTGCCATGGACGTTGTAGTCACTTTATTGTTGCGAACAAAGAGTCTGTCTAGTCCTTCTTCTGAGCTGAACTTGTGCACCTCTGATTTATAATTATTATTTCAATGAAGGAATTGACAGAGGGAACTGTATAGTGAGCAAAGAGTGAAGGAGTTCTAGCTGTTTGGGAGGAAAGCAACCTCATTAATCAAGAAAATGTAGAGTTTCATTTATACACATTATATTGCTTAAAATTAAGTTTGGTTGTACATAACAGAAACCCCAATAAAGGGAGTTAAACACACAAGGGTTCTCTTGCATGTAAAAGAATTTTAAAAATGGGCAGTTCTAGGCCTGTGTGGCAACTTTGCAAATAAGACTACAGTTTGTACAAGGCAAAGCAAATGTTAATTCTTTCCTTTTAATGACCAGTTTTTAACGTATGGTGTTAGTGTGCTAGCTACTTCAATGGTGAACAGTTTCATTTTTTGGATTTTTAAAAAAGTTTTACAAACTCATATTTTTCAATATTTAATGTGTTTCAATCAATTGAGTTATCCTTTTTGATGATCAAATTACCTCATCTCTGGCCACATAGAAGCCCGTGCAGGTTGGTCTAGTCATTCTGACATGAGTCGATCAGTCTTTGAGTACTTCCTTGCCTTGCACACAAAGGATATTCCAGGCTCATTTTGTAAATTCCTGCCCCAGACCAGGAATCAGCCATTTCTCAAGGTACCCTGGTTCCTTCTGGTGGGAAATGGTTTTTGGGGAACACAATTAGGTCTTTGCTAGTAGACTGTCATTGCTCTTAGGTCTCAGGGGACAGAACTATTAAATACGTGTATTTTTTATGGACAGAAAAGTAAATCGCAAGTTCAAACTAATAATTTCAATTCCAATTTAAGATTGCAAAGATTTTACTAAATTCTTTGATCTTATATTTTATATCTGCAGCTCTCTTAGGTTAAAAAATTGATTCCTTATAATACAATAAATCATATAAATAAATAATAGTATCAAAATTTAAAAACCAACATAACCACTAATAATGACTACTGAATATAATTTACATTTCTTTAAAATTCTCTTTGCCCTTAGAATAGCTCCTAAAAGTGTGTGTTTTAAATGAACGTGAAAAAATTCTCAGTGTAAGCATGTCACCACCACCTTGATACTCAATAGGGGTTTTTATTTTTTTTTTTTTTGGTTCATGTTTATTTTTGAATATTAGTGATTGTGTATGTTTCTTTTTGACTTAATTTTATTTTTTAATCATAACATTTTCCTAGTCACAAATAAAAATTTTAAATGCATTTCGAAAAGTCTAGTCCCTTTCTCATAAGTAATTATTATTAATTTTGGTTTATCCTGCCATTATTTTAAAAAACAGAAAATACTCACAGATATTCACATTTCCCTCCTCTTTTTACATAAAAAGTATTATAGTATAAAAACCGTACTGGACTGTAATTTTTTTAACTTAAAAAATGTCCTGGAGCCTTTTCCATTCCAGTATGTAGAGCAAAAATATTGAATAAATTCCCATTAAGTTGCCATAAGAGCTATGAAAGGACAAGGGGCCAAGCTACAGAGTAACAGGAAGAAGTGCTTTTCCGTAGGATGGTTGTCTCCCTGACAAGATAATATTCAAGCTGATTTACAGAAGAAAAACAGGCTTTGGGACCAAGTAGACCCAAGGGCTTTTGGACACTTTTGAGGGCTATTAGAAACATCTGAGTGGAATTTACATGAAGTACTTTGTTCAGCGCCTGTTTTACAGTAAATGATGATGATTAAAGTGATTTTCTGCTCAGCCAGACCTTCTTTTAAGGCCCGTTTCAGACTAAACTACTCCATCATTTTCCTTAGTGAAACCAGCTTGCACCGATAAATGTATTCACCAAATGTTTATGGGGCCTCTACTATTTGTCAGGTACTGTTCTGGGGATACACTGGGCTCTGGGGATACACTGATAAAGCTGACTTGGCCTTCAAAGAACATATGTTACAGGAGATGACTCAATTTAGCAATTATCTATATTTTCTTTTCCAAACTCAATAGGGTGATAAACCCTTGGAGGGCAGGGGACTTATCCTTTTTTGAGTCCCTCCTCACAGTTCCTGGCGTGAACTAAGTGTTCTGTAAAGTACTAGACTTAGTGACCTTTTAGCTGATCCAAATGCCCCCATCCACCCACTAGACAAGGATCTGAGACTTGGCAGTGCTATTAGGAGAGAGAAGAGAATAATGTAGAGTCTCACACATTAAGGGCTCAAAAGCTATTTTTATGATTTGAAAAAAGGCCAACAACTATATCATTCTAGTTTGCTGAAATGTTTGAAGATGTAAATTTCCAAAACTCAGATCCTATTGGCATGGCCTTTAAACAAACGATTCTTACAAACTTGTTGAAAAAGATTCTTCTTAAGAGAATATGTTCATCAATCTTGGAGAAGCTTTTGGATTCTTAACATTAATTAATATCCTTCACCTTTCCCACTATTTCCCCCAACCCCACACCCACCCATATGTACATCCACATCAAAATACTATGCAGAGTCTATATTTTTGTTTCAAAACTCCATGTTTTCCAGTATAAAAAAATAAACACTTATTCTGCCATAAATTACTGAGTTAGAATTCACTTATTATTAGAGTTCATTATTAGATAAAATAATAGAGGATGCCCGGTTATGTTTGAATTTCAAATAAACAACAAATAAATAATTATTTCGTGTAAGTATGTCCCATGCAATATTTGGGACATACTTACACTAAAAAATTATTTGTTATTTGATGAAATTCTAATTTAACTGGATGGTCTATACTTTTATTTGCCACATTTGGCAATCCTACTTGTTATAGGTCTTTATGTATGTGATCTCTCATAACCCCTAATAAACATACGAAGTAAGTATTATGCTAATTTTACAAGTAAGGAAACAGGCTCAGAGAGAGATAGTAATATCCTCAAGATTACAGCTGGTACATGCTTCAGATAGGATTTGAAGCTAGATCTGTCCAAACACAAAGACTCTGTTTTCACACTCCTCACAAAAACCAGTAAGTACTACAATTGTTTTGTTCAGAGTTAAATCAAGAATATTAAAATTTTTAATCAAAAATAGACTCACAAACATAGAGGACAATTTGGTGATGTCTAGAGGGGAGGGAGATTGGTGGACTGGTACAAATTAGTAGTTGACAGATGATCACGTGGATGGAGAGCACAGCATAGGGAATGCAGTGAGCAGTGATGTAATGGCTAGGTGTAGAGCCAGAGGGAAGAGAGAGTAATCAGGAGGATCATTTCATAAACTATATAAGTCTAACTAATGTGCTGTTTACTTGAAAGTAATAAGAAAAAGAATATTAAAGTTTTATAATTGTGAAATGAATGGACATGCTCTTGCAGTTCCCCAAACACAGCTCTACTCCATGTGGAGACCTGGGACCATCTGCCTCTTCTCACCATGTGAGTGCTACTCGGCCTTCATAGCTCAGCTCAGAGGCTACCTTATTGAGGAAGCTTCTCTGACCATCCCAGGAAGAGCTGATCATTCTATGCCTCTGTTACAGCACTTGCATCGTGTGTTGCAATGATCTTAAGGATGTCTCCCTCAGAAGACTACGAGTTTCCTGATATAGGATCATGTCATTTTTCCAATGCCTAACATGGGAGTGGAGCCTCAGTCGACGCGTAGTAGATGCTTGAAGGATGAAGCTCAAATTCTGGGCATCAGATGAATTCTGTATGAGATTATCAACTAGGAGACAATGGATTTCCTGACTCCCTTTGAAAAATGTCATCAGGTACTAGAAACTAACCTCTATCTAGAGATGGGCAGGACAACCATAATCCTTTATTATTTAACTTGGGAATAACACTACAAACTACCTTTGTTTATGATTCTGTTTTGCTGTGACCTTTGACATGATTGTAACTTACATTATTGCACAAATCTCTTGAATGGAGCATCTGAGAATGAATCAGCTTTAGTTAACATTAATAAATATCTGGAGGGGAAGAAGGAAGAAGTAAAGAAAATTTGAGCTTCACTTTACTAGCTCAGCAAAATTCAAACTAGTTATTTTAAAAAGCCAATTCTGTATGAAAAATGAAGTCATATTATATGCTAAAGATATAAATGCTTGGCATATAAGGTTGTTATGCCTTAAAGTATTTCCTTGGATATATTCCAGAGACTTTTTTTTTTATCTTCTAAAAGTAAATTATAATTCCAGTGAATACAGAGTTTCTCTATGTCTTTCCTCCTGCACTGGACAGACCTAGTGATTTCCAAGGGCACCCAATTAGATTATTAAAAAGAAATATGGTACTCTTGTCCCTTGGCTGGCCTTCTTGTCGTCTGAACTGAAACTCATGTTTAGTGCCAACAAAGCACTGTTTTGCTGAGAACAGAAATATATTTATTCTCTCTGGTTTTGAGTCGTCCTACCACATCCATGTTCTTTAGCTCTTTTGTTGAAATATTCCAGATAAGAATAATAATAGGTCAATGCCCTTTCCAAAATAACATGTAAATGCTACAAATGTAGCTATTTATATTTGTCAATAAATGTTTTAAGAATGATTGACAAGCTCAGATTTAGATAATTTCTATTAAGACAAATAGTGATTAGACCTACATGGCAATTCTTCTTTGGGGGAAGTACAAAAATATAAACAATCCATTCAGGAAAACATCAAATTTATCCTTTCATGCTGAGGAAATGACTGCTACAACGTGACATGTCACCTAGTGTACTGGACAAAGCTTTAAGTCAAAAGGAAGTCTATCTATGGTGGAATCCCAAACAGCAACCATGCAGTGTGGGTGGTGAACTCCCTTCCCCTTCAGAAGCAAACACTTCTAGTGCATCAGCTAGGCTGGGCAGCGGTAAGCACTTTGTTGGCTGTTCCCCATCATGCAGGGGTGGAGGAGGGAGACATTTAACAGGCAAGAACATGAGCTCCAGAGTCAGATTGCTAGGATTTGTCACCTAGGCCTAACACTTCCTGACTTTGGGCCAGATACTGTTCTCTGAGCCTCATTTTCCTCATCGGTAAAATGAAAATAATAATAGTATCGTCTCATGGGTTACTATGAGGATTAGTGAGACTGTAGGTGAATGATTTAGTCAAGGGCCTAGCACAGTAAGCCCACAATCTCTTTGTTCCTCTTACTATTCTTTCTTGCCTATCAGCATGTCTGAATTCAATGAAACAGTAAGTTGGCACACATATGGGCAATGTTTCGGCTTCTGACCACAGCTTCCTCCAGATTTCCATGAATAATGTAAGTCATATTTAAAAGGAGCAGAGATTTATATAGAGAGGGAGGTATAGCAGGGGCATAGGATTTCAAATGCCTCTCTTCCCCTTCTCTCTTCTTTCCTTTTCTCGCTCTTGGCCCCCTTCCCTCCTTAGGTTCTTGAGAGAAACAAAAACCAAAAGCACAAAAAGACAAGACCAGGCGAATGCATGTTATAAGACTTTGCACCCCACCCTCCTGCAGAATGTAGTAAGCTGGGCTGACCCTTGTGAAGTATCCTCGTGGCTAAAGGCAGGCCTAGGGCCTAAGAGCAAAGAAATTCTGAAGCCCTTTCCTCCTAACACCTACGCCCAGGTTTCTCTGGACCTGACCACTGTAACAGCACAGAAAGAGAGTACAGGAAGAACTAGTAGGTTAGCAAAGAAGCAACACATTCAAGAGAACATGTTGTTCCTCACCTAGTGCTCAACTCCAGGCTTTCTCAGGAGGTGAGTGTGAGTACCAGGACTCCTGGCCCATCAGAAGGAGAGAAAGAGGAGACAGAGTCAAAAGCAACCACTATACCTTGCTCAGCACTTTAACTCATTCAACATTTATTTCATTGAGCTCCTATTATGTGCTAGACACTTGTTCTGATACTGAAAACCCACTCACACCAGCTGAGAAGTCAGTCACAACCGTAAAGAGGATTCAAGCCCTTTACTCTGTGTACCTCAAACCTGCCCTCTACTCTCTCAGAGCTTAACTCCTTCCTTTCCTTCCTGCCAACAGCTTTGCCCTTTACCCCGACCCATCCTGAGGGCGGGGTGTGACAGAGGGGAAGAAGGGGAGCAGTATGGAGATTTAAGCTTCCAGAGCTAGCACATAGCAAGAGAGTTGATGTTTTTGGTTGTTTTTCCCGGTTTCACTTTCCTAAGCACTGGAGTCAGAAAGCAAAGGTCCTGGTGGCCTAGGTTCCGACTGCTCTCAAAGCCTCTTTGGATTTTAAAAGGCACAAAAACCTCAGTCCCTCTCCCTCAATTCCCAGTCATTATGAACCTCATATTTCTGTCACTGGGCTATCATTTGGCCCCAAATAGAAAATTAGCATTTGATCTAGATTGGGGAAAGGTGGCTTGCACAAGATGGAAGGGATGCAGATAGATAGCCTGTACTTGTTTGTTTGGGGAAATAATTTGCCTGCCTTATATTATAAGCAGGAAGATTTTAGCATAGGATTAGCCTAAAGCAATAATAATCCACTCAAGTGTCATGAGCTGAGGAGAGGCCAATGCTAAAGACAACAAAAAGATACTCTGCCAGACACTTCCTTTCCAGGCCAATCTTGATCATCCATTATGCCAATAAAGGTATCTAAATGGAACTGGAGGCACCGTAAAGGGAGAGCTTAGCACAGGCTCCTCTAAATCATAGTAGGGCTTGATTTTTTGAGTTGTTACTTAAAATTCCCATTCACCTAACCTCATGATCTTTAAAATAAAATCAACTTAGATTAACCTGCTTACATTGTTTTACTTTGGGGTTCTTAAGTTGAACTAATTCAATCAATCAGGGTCCTTTGTGTTTAAAAACAAAGGATAGAATTTGAAGAGGTAAAAAGAACTCCAGACCACATGATATGAGTGTTTTCTTGTTTATTCTATCACTAATGTCTCTCTCTGGAACTCTCTTCATTTTCCAGATGAAAATAAAAAGATGAGATACAAACAAGGTAGGTCACTTTCCTCAAGTCACATAGCTAATTAGTTGTAGAGATCACAGTACACCCCGGGTTTGTTTTGTTCTCGAACACAGAACACTTCCTTTTGTCCATGGATTGATGTTGTATGCTACTCTAAGATGTTAGATGTCAGAACAGGAGCCTGGATTTAATTGGCTGAAATAAATGTTATCAGTTTTCTGAAAGTTCCTGGTTTCGTGTAGCTTTTAAAAACTATTTCTTTAGTTGGTTTAGTGAGTAAAAAAGCAAAAAGAATTATTATCATTATTACTTTTGACTAGGACCTACTTCCTTGATGATGTGGTAATTCTAATTGTTTTTATGACCTAAGAACCATTCCCTAATGTCATTCTTCCTTTTCTGCATCAGGTGTATTGCTTACACTGATCATTGCTCCCAGTTTTCAGAATTGTAATAATCATGCTAAAAAGTTTCTTTCTCAATTGCTGTCCTTTGTTCTTTGCATAAGAATCAACTTGTTCATCAGAGAGGTTCTACTTTTAAACCTTATTATATCTTCTGTTTGGAAATCCCTGAAAGTGGTATAAGAGTCAGCTCTGCCTAGAGAAAAACTGGAGAAATCCCCCAACATTCTAGTAAGACGGAATTGGGTGGATGCGGCATGCTATGATTTGATTTCTTGATTCTCTGTTATGTTTACAGTGATAGCTGTGAGGTATGGCAGAAATAGCTCTTGAGTCAGAAAGCAAAAACATGGGTTCCAAGTCTCCTGCATTAAAAGCTAGCTGAGTGAACACGGATACAAAAATAGGTTGTAGGTTATATAAGTTTAGGTTGGAATGGACTTTCAGGACCTTAGCTCAATAGCCTTTACAGATGAATAAACTGAGGTTTAGCGAAGGTCAATAATTTTCCCTAAATTTGAAAGTAGCTACCAATATTAAAAATATATAGTTGAATTTCTGGTCAAGATGATTCAGTAAGTTCACACTTTGCCATACTGCTTCTGCTCAAATAAATAAAAAATAAAAATAAAAATAAAGAAAACCAGGAAGGGCCTCAAAAATAGGCTACATATTCCATGAAACAGACACCTTCACTGATGACTTGTACCAAACATTCAAAGAAGATTTAACTTCTTTCAAAAATACTGCAGAGGAAGGAATGTTTCCAAACTCAATTTACGAGGCCAGCCTTACTCTGATACCAAAACTGGACAAAGATACCACAAAAAAGAAACTTATGCGTCAATATCCCTGATGAACACAGATGCGAAAATCTTCAACAAAATATTAGCAAACCAAATTCAACAATACATTAAAAAGATCATACACCATGATCAAGTGGTAATTATTCCAGGAATGTAAGGATGGTTCAATATTCACAATTGTTCAAATATGAACAAAATGAAGGATAAAAATTCTCATCTCAGTAGATGCAGAAAAGCATTTGACAAAATTCAACAACCATTTATGATCAAAACTCTCAACAAAGTGGGTGTAGAGGGAACATACCTCAATATACTAAAGGCCATATATGACAAAGCCACAGCTAATATTATACTCAATGGTAAAAAGCTGAAAGCTTTTCCTCTAAGATCAGGAACAAGACAGGAACAAGACAGGAACCTCTCACCACTTCTATTAAACATAGTATAAGAAGTCCTAGTCACAGCAATCAAACAAGAAAAAGGAAAGACATCCAAATCAAAAAGGAAGAAATAAAACTTTCATTATTTACAAATGACACGATACTATCTGTAGAAAACTCTAAAGACTCCACCAAAAAACTATTAGAACTAATAAATTCAGTAAAATTACAGGATACAAAATCAATATACAAAAGCCTATTGTGTTTCTATATACTAATAACAAACTATCAGAAAGAGATATCAAGAAAACAACAATTCCACTTGCAAATGCATCAATAAGGATATAATATCTAGGAATAAATTTAACCAAGGAAATAAAATACTGAAAACTGTAAGACATTGATGAAAGAACCTGAGGAAGACAAAAATAAAGACATTCTGTGCTCATGGACTGAAATAATTATTATTGTTAAAATGTCCATATTACACAAAGCAATCTATAGATTCAGTACAATCTCTATCAAAATACCAATAGGATTTTTCACAAAACTAGAACAAGTAGCTCTAAAATTTGTATTGAGCCACAAAATAGACAGGCTGTCTTGAGAAAGAACAAAGTTTGAGGTATCACATTCTCTGACTTAAAAATATACTACAAAGCTATTTAGTAATCAAAACAGTACTGTTTGGGCTATATATTATTTATAATAGCTATTATATTATATATAATATAGTAAATTATATTTTATATTATTTATAATATATAATAGTGTATAATATATTATACATTATATATTATATACTATATATTATATATAATAGATATAGTAAATCTTCATATGCACTGTCAATTAATTTATAACAGAGGAGCCCAGAAAATACAATGAAAAATGACAGTCTCTTCAAAAAATGCTGCTGGGAAAACTGGACAGCCACATGCAAGAGTGTGAAGCTAGACTCTATCTTACACCATACAAAAAAAAGTAACTCAAAAATGGGTTGAAGATTCAAATGAAGACCTGAAACCATAAAATTCCTAGAAGAAAACAGAGTTGGTTAGCTCTTTGACTGGGTCTTGGCATTGAATTTTTACATTTGATTCTAAACACAAAAGCAGCAAAAGCAGAACTAATCAAAGGAGACTACACCAAACTGAGAAGCTTTTGCATAACAAAAGAAATCATAAATCCAATGAAAAGGCAACCTACTGAATGGGAGAAAATATCTGCAAATCATATTTGCATATCTGACGAAGAGTTAATATGCCAAATATATAAAGAACTCAAATAACCTAATAGCAGAAAAAGAATCTAATTTAAAAATGAGCAGAAGATTTAAATAGGCATTTTTCCAAAGACACATGGATGGCCCACAGGCACATGAAAAGATGTTCAACATCACCAATTATCAGGGAAAGGCAAGTAAAAACCACACTATCACCTCATACCTACTGGAATGACTATTATCAAAAGGACGAGAAGTCACAAATGCTGGTGAGGATGTGGACAATCCTCATACACTGCTAGTGTGAATGTAAATTGGTGCGGCCACTATGGAAAACAGTATGAAGGTTCCTCAAAAAATTAAAAATAGAACTAGCAATGAACCATTCTACCTTTGGGTATTTATCCAAAGAAAATGAAAGCATTAATTCAAAAAGATACATTGCCACATTATTTATAATAGCCAAAATATGGAAATACCCCAAGTGCCCATAAATGACTAGGATGTAGTATATACACAATGGAATACTACTCAGCCATAAAAAAGGAAATCTTGCCATTTGCAATAACATGGATTAACCTTGAGGGTATTATGCTGAGTGAAATAAGCCAGATGGAGAAGGACAAATACCTTATGATTTCACTTTTATTTGGAATCTAAAAAACAAAACAAAACTCATAGATACAGAAAACAGATCAGTGGTTATCAGAGGGGAAGGGGGTTGGGGAGTGAGCAAAATGGGGTGAAGGGGGTCAATTGTATGGTGACGGAGTGTAACTAGACCAAATTGTGGTGATCATTTTGTAGTGTATACAAAGATTGAATTATTATATTGTATACCTTAAAATAATATAATGTTACATACCAATTTTCCCTTAAAAACACCCCCGAAAAACAAAAAACAAAAAAGCCAAATTATTGGTGGTATGGTCATGTAGTATTTGCTATAATGTTGTTACTTCGATGAGAGTTAAAGTGTCACACTCTATTTATATGATGGAGTGGGACAGAGATCACTGACGAGGTGTAACACATGCAACTTGCAGTGAATCTTGTCTTTTTCATTCTGAATTCCCTTAGAATTCTGCATCATGAATATACGGTAGAGCATCTGCCTGCTGCCACTGCTGTGTGCTCAATGAGCCTGGCTTTACGGACTTGACAGGTCAGTTATGGAAGTGAGGCTATGAGGAATGACATAAGTAGCTGTTTCACTGAATGAAGCAATGGAAGGGAAAATAAGTACATAATATAACAATAGTTTCCATTATTCTGGAATTCAAACAATCTAGACTCTCCAACAAAGTCTGAATTGTGCTTTGCTTTGAAATACTACAAAGACAATTCTAAGGGATGCTCTGTAATATCACAATCAATTAACTTGCCCTATCCTCCTGGTTAACTCAGAAAGCCCTCTAAAGCATGGCACAGTCAGCTGAGCCTGAGGAGATAGAAGCAATTAATGTATCTTGGAAAACATCATATACGAGGCTCTGATTACTTTTGTCTCCCTTCCATTTCCTGCTGAGCATGCAACTTCTTGGCCTCAGCAATTATAGCCAACAGCAACAGTGAAGGACAAACATCTTCAAAAGCATTTTGATTGCAGTGGTGAGCAGAATCAAGATATTTAAGTAGTTTACAGTCAGTGTGCATTACTCAGTCTACACACCGAAATGTCCCAAACGCATTAGGTCCAAATTCCACTTTTACCATTAATATAAAAATTTGAAGAGTGCTTAAAGTATAAACAGACAAAAGAAAATGCATTCTCAACCTCAATTTCCTTATCTGTAAAATGAATTTTGTATCAACTTCATAGTATATAATGAAGAATAAGTGGAATAACGGGTAAAGTACCTTCTACAGTGTTTGGCCGGTGTACATATTTCCCTTACTGAATGACAACTATTATTTCACAGGCATTTTTTTTTTTTTATAGATAACACAGTTAACATCAGGTACATTGCTGAGTATTGAGAATCATAAAGTACCTGTTACATTATGAATGTAACACGAGATGATCTTTCTCTTAAAACTAGCCTCCACACATCTATTTGGGCAAATACTAACAAATACATTTACCCATGTCTTACAAAAGTACTCATAAAATATTTAGTAACCAGAGTTTTAGACCTGTTAAAAAAGGAGTTCTTTGAAACTCATGGAGGCCCATGGGTTGGAAGAAAGTCTTCCAGCCATGCTCGAATTTTTTGAGAGCTGGGCTGATAGAAGCTAGGCTTAAAAAACAAGTATAGTAGGCCCCCTTTTGCACAATTTAACTTTCTGTGGTTTTAGTCACCCACTGTTAACTGAAATCTGAAATATTATGTGGAAAATTCCAGAAACAATTCTTAAGTTTTAAATTGCACACTGTTCTGAGTAGCCTGATGAAATCTCATGCCGTCCTATTTTGTCCCATCCAGATGTGAATCATCCATTGCCCAGTGTATCTACATTGTATACATCTGGCCTATTACATAGTACCCACCTTGGTTATCAGATCAACTATTGCACTATCACAGTGCTTGTGGTTAAAGTAACCTTATTTTACTTAACAATGACCCCAAAGCATAAGAGTGTTAAGGGTGGAAAATTTTCAAGTGAGCCAACTTCTGCTTCTGTAATCTGCTTGCTTGTTTGATGTTAACCAGGGTGTGGTTCTAGGCTTTATAAACTGCCTCTTTTGGAAGCTCGAGGCTGATCCCCTCTAACCTTGCATGGTGGAGTCAGTCGCCAGCCAGCTAATAAAGGCTCACAATTCATCTCAGTTGGCTCCGTGGGTCTTAGGTTTGATCGAACCACAAAGGTAGTTAGTATTCTGGCAACTCAGATATCTCAAAAAGAAGCCATAAAGAGCTTCCTTTAAGTGAAAAGGTATATATGGGAAAAAAATATAGTATATATAGAAAGACCTGGAGTTCCCTGTTTTGTTTATCTTCCAGCAAGAAAAAGGCAGGGGATTGTTTCTATCTTATTTCTTCAATCTTTTGCCTCAAGGATCTCCATATCTTTCCTCAGACTCTTCAGTTATCAAGCACTAAAGTAGCAAGAAAAGCTATGAAACTCAATTGTTTTTTTCCCACCATGGATAACACTTTCACTTAAGGAGACTACAAAACTATATCTAAAATAGTCAAATTAGAAAACCAGGCTCTCATCCTAATCTCCGTGTTGTAAAAAGTGAGTTTTATGGAGTAACACTGCAGACAGAAGGAAAAAAGCACTGTCTTATCTCAGCAAGATTAGTCTTCTCACCTTCTCAGCAAGGCAAGGGAAAGAAAAAAAAATTGTAAGGGAAAAAAACCCAAACTGTCTCTCCAAAGGAAGAGCAACTACAGCAGGAGCAAAATTAGTGTTCTTTCTATCTCCAATTAAGAATGCTTATTAAATAGAACTTTCTCATCTGTATGTATCTAAAGATATATTTCACCAGTATATTTTCATATACTTTACATCAAAACTTGACTTTTTATTTCAGAATGAGAATATTTGTTGTAAAGTTTTCCAAAAGCACTTAAATTTTAACGTTCAGTCAAAAGACAATCAGAACTGAGCCTGGTAGAATGAACTCTAATGAAAAAAGCAGAGATGAAAAAAAAGCAGAGAAAATCTATAGATTGTCATCCTAACTGAATTTTCCATATTAGATACCTCAGAAATAATGTAAAATATTCTAATGAAACGTTCTCATTGTATCAGGAGTACTATTCAATTTGGAAGGCTAACCTTTTTTTTTTTTTGGAAAGGCTATCATTTTAATGAACAAATATTTGTTTTCCCAGTACAACAAACAAAAGTGAGAACATGCTTGTTCTAAATAATGGTTTAAAATCTGAGAATAAAATATGGAGGATATTGAATTATGAATTGTTTTAGAAATAATAAAATTAAGAATCCTATCTTTAAATGTTACTTCAGTAATGATAAAATAGTAAAACAGTTTCAAAAGTTAACTTCCTCCTAAGAAAAGCTATAAATCTTTTAATTGGAAAAACATGACATTTTTTTTTCTTGCTGTGAAATTTTCTCAAAAACACTCTCTCCCTCTTACCCACACACACACCCACACACACACGCACACACACACACACATCAATTTTAAAAAATAGTTTAATAGATTAAAGTGAAGGTGCTTAAAAGTGGACTGAGCTGCCAGGTGAACGGGAGGAAATGCTTAAGAGAAAAAGAATGGTTAGGAGAAAATTGAGTGATCTGTTAAGTAAGTTCAAAGAGCTAGTTAAAGGCAAATTATATGATAATGCAAATATTTATTTTCAGCTTACATTTGGCAGAAGACAGTCCTTATTCCAAGTATCATTAATGAATCAAATGAAATACTATCTTAAGAAAATATATTCCAAAACTTATATATTCTGGTTTGGTTGTATGCAATTCCCAAATATTTCATAAATATATCATAAAAGTTGATCATATCTGAAAAAAAAAAGAAGCTCATTTTTCTTTACAAGTTGAATTTTGCTTTCAGTATTAAAACAACGATCCAGATTATATACAAAAACAGTTTCAAGTAAATGATTGCTATTGGAGAGCAGAAACTTCAAAATGATGAGTATAAAAACAGTAAGTACAAATACACTGCACTCATTAAGTTGTAGATTACACAGAAAAATGGCAAATCCACAAGCTAGTTATTAGTCTACCAAAATGCGAGAACCAATAGTGATTAAATTTTAGCTTAACTGAGTAATTTTGTCATCCATTATTAATGAACTCTTGTTATCCAAAAATTTTTTCAATGTTCGACTTTTTCTATATCCAATCCTCGATAAGACCTTTAATTTTTATCATGGCATTCTTTGGTTTCAGGCATTTCCTAAATGAGAATAATAGCACCAGAAGACTATCACAACCTCTGTAACATTAGCAAAAATGAACCACACTAATCCCCATTCTGAAATATTTTACATACCAAAGGCTACAAAGACAACAACACGGTTCTATTTAACAACTGAAATTAAACAATTCCTATAAAACTTTCATAGTCTATAAAAAGTTTATGAATCAAAAACTACTTAATGTGTCAGACATCAAGAAAATTTATTTAACGTTTTTTAAGAGAACCCCCTTGACGGAACTAAGGTCATTCAACTTTATATGCCTACAGACTGAGCCTAGTGTTTATATATAAAAAGTACTCAACACGTGTTAATGAATTGATGGTATTAATTTGTGACAAACTATCAAGATCAAAAAACAAATACAGCAGCTAAAACAAATAACTCATTCAAGAATGATATGCACAGGATGTCCTTTTATAGGATATTTTTAAATTTCCACAACAAATCTACAAGTTTCCAGAATTAAGCATACAATGGAATGGTGAATAATGAATTTTATGTTGATGGTTACCTCTAGTCAGGAAGTGAGGGCAATAGTATCAATGAGACATACAAAAGTCCTCAATTATTCTTATTTGGATTTAAACCAAATGCTATAATGTTAATTTTGATAAAAAGGGCAGTGGGCATGAATGTTCATCTTATCTGGCTATTTACAAAAATTTTTTAAAAGGAAACACTAGACTTTTTTGTAAGAACAATCAGCAGTATATGGATGAATCGACAGTATTTATCAGATAATCATCTATGCGTCTTCTTTTATAATTTCAATAGTTGTGATACTTTTTTAAAGCTTTTTAATAAAATGAATTTCCACTTTTCTTTAAGTTAAAATTTACTTGAGGAAATTTCTATTAGAAGAAAATTGCCTTATATTACCGGATTCAGTCAAAGCTGCTTGAAATTTCAACCTTTTACCATCAATTAATTACTAACTGTATATCAACATGAAGAGCAGAAAAGACCTGGTAGTAAAGTCACAAGAATTCTGTTTACTGTTATAACAAACACTTTCATGGCCTTTGGCAGACAGAGCTCAGAGCTATTTTTTTGAAATGCGTTCATGTATGTGAAACTAAGCCAGCCTGGATGAAGACTTCATTTAAAAAAAAAAAAAAAAGAAAGAAAAAAAATGAAAAAGAAATTAAGCAACCAAAAGATATTTTACATAACAAAATATAAAAAATAGAAGCGAAGTGACAAAATGTTAAAAATTGCTAAGCAATGGATTTAAGAAACTTTGATTCTATCCATCTGACTTGTTGCGAATGGTCCTCTTTGTCCTTCCATTGTCATATATGTAAAACAGATATGAAAATAATTAGAGACTGGCCTTGCAGGATTTACTAGGAGGTTAAAGGGAATTATTGAAAAAGTGTTCAAATACATTATAAATACTATTAACAAAAATATTTATTTTATTGTACTTTTTGTCTTCCTTCAGTGAAAGTGTCCTTTTAAATCAGAGTTTGTTCTTAATATTGTTTCAAATTCTCAAATAGAGAGATATTAGCTTTATTTCAAAGTGATACTTCCAGTGTGTCACAGTATTTCAGATTAAGAGATTCAATACTAGAACTGTGCTACCTGAGGCAAAAAGAGAGAATTGCAACACAATTGGTAAAAATCTTAGACTGAGTTCAACCAAGTCATCGGTATCCAACTGACATATTCTGTTACTCCAGCACTTTTAAGTATCATTTTGAAAACATTCTCAATGTGACATTTCTTATACAAATAGGAAGAATTTAATTTCTGTAAACATTTGCAGTGCCAGTTATTTCTCTGAATAGATTTTTTTCCCCTTAAAAGAGCTGCTCCAATGAAGAATCGTTTCTTACACATCTGTGTCTAGACTCAGATGGAAACTCATTGCTTCTCTGTGAAATGACAGAAACACCCAAGCAGTGTGAAAGCTTTCCGTAACCAGGGATTGCCTACCTAATTCCATGCGTGTAATCACTCCCCATAGATTTCTGATGAATTAAAAATGTTCTCCAGTTACTCATAGCTCATCAGATGTGTTGTTCACCTTTGGTAATTTACATTCTTCACTGGTATTGCAACTCTGAAGGATGTCCTTGTAGTGGTTCTTCAGATCTTCATATAAAGAAACAGTTTCTTGTGAGTGAGCCAATGGTAACACCTTTTCATTCAATAATATCTGCACTTGGAATTCTTCTTTAGGAGTCTTAGCATTTTTACAATGGTAAAGCACAAATATTAGGTTTGAGGCATAGGGTACAATGTGACCACTTCGGAATTTCCGATGCATTTGTTCCTTGTAATTGTAAGCTGTTAGGGGCTCCTTGTCTTTGAAGTAGCCCATGAGAGAAAGCAGTGGAAGAAGGGTCTCTGCATGACCGAACTGAAGGATGACTGGAGAGGAAACTGGCTGAGACCTTAAATGAGAAATCAAGAAAAAATATGTATATATATATTCACATCACAGACCATAATATCTACACTTAGAAGTATTATACAACTTTCTCATCTCTCTCTATATATATTTTATAAATAACTCAACAATATGGCTGAAATTCTGTGTGGTAGAGAACAGAACTTTTTATACTAAAAGTTCTAAAATTCAGGATCACTGTAGTGTTGCAAATCCATCTAAAACACTATACATATATATTATTCTCTAAGTTTAAAGAGGGAGTAAAGTCTTTACTTATAGATTAAGGAACTTGAAGCAGACATGTATTTCAAAACTATATTGCCATTCTGTGAATGAAATTAAGCAAATTGGCCCTTGGTAAATATTGATTACTCCATGGAGCTCTTCTGAACTTCAAATGTTATTTTATCTATACCTAGGGAATAAAGACAATATTCAGTAAATTTCTCAGTTAAAACCAAGTCTTAACAGTGAATGGCAATTCACATAATCCTTCAATGTTTTACAAAGGTCTAACTTTGGCACCAAATTCAGAAGAGCCACAAAAGGGGAGAGATGCAACCTATTCCAGCTGTTACACTGCCTCTGTGGTTGGTAGTGGAGTTTATATATACTGTCAGAAACATAACAGTTTTCAACACCCTGAGCTAAAACACTCCTTTTTTTTTTTTTTTCAAGTTTTCTATGATTTTCTTCCCCCTCTGGAAAGGCTATTTTTAATAAACAGCAGCAAATGACTGCTTAGCCTTTTCTCAACTTTTATAGAAAAAATGTCTATTGTTCTTAAATGTAATTTGTAAACCTATTCAAACACAAGTAACCATCTGACTTCTTGCCATGATCTCACACATTACAAATTTAGTGCATCTGGATTTTCTGGGAGGAAAGCAGCATTTATAGCAGTTGTTGAACCTTCCTCATTCCCCACATAAAAACAGATGGACTTAGCAGCTGAAATTGGAAAGGTTTAGCACACTCTAGTATTTGGTGAGTGCAAGGGAGAACTACCTCTAGGACTTTTCTGGGGCTGGAGAAATCTAGTCCCTGTGAACCCTCTAAACAAGCTCTCTAAGGCTCAATTCTAGGACAGAGGCTACACTAAGGAGAAACTACTAGGACTGCAGTCAGACTGAGCAGTAGAGGGACAGCAGATATGGGAAGAGTAGGTCCAGATAAAAATGTGGAGAGGGGACCGGAATCCAAAAATCTCAGAAAGCAACTCACCACATTTCTGAACAACCACTACCAGCACCAGCACCAGCACCAGCACCAGCACCAGCACCAGCACCAGCAACCTCCCCCCCCCCCCATACACACAAGCTCTGTGAGGTTAGTAATCTAATCTGAGTCTTCTTCTAAATGTTCAGAACAATTAAATTCACAGTAAAGTTAGCAAAACAAGATAGAGTAAGAGAAGAAGAAACAGAAAAACATCCCTACATAAAATCAAAGTATACTGGACATATATACTCAAAAAATACATAGAAACTAACATAATATTTCACAGTTATCCACTATTTTATAGGTTATATATTTCTACAATAACCAAAAAAAAATTTTTTTAATTTATGAGGTAATGCCAAATACAAAAGATAAATGAGCAAGATTTCATTTGTGATTATTTTTTATTTGTCTAATTTACTCTGTGTGTCTTAAAGGCTACACCCAATTTTCTAAAACATACTAAAGAGACTTTTCAAAGATCCATTTGGTTATTTTGTTTAGATGTGACAGATCTTAGAATTTCCTGCCAAGTGTCAGATACCATGCTAGTTTCTTTTCTTTTTTTTTTTTTTTCTTTTCTTTTTCTCCTTCCCTCCCTTCCTTCCTTCCTTCCTCCCTCCCTCCCTCCCTCCCTCCCTCCCTCCCTTCCTTCCTTCCTTCCTTCCTTCCTTCCTTCCTTCCTTCCTTCCTCCCTCCCTCCCTCCCTCCCTCCTTCCCTCCTTCCCTTTTTTTTAAAGAAGGTAGAAAAGATGAGAAGGGGAAAGAAGGTGATAAGGTGAATGATAAAATACAAATAAAACATATTTCTGTCTTTTGCAGATTAGCCATTTGTCTAAGTGTTAGGGGAACCCAAGAGAGGTGAAGCGAATCCTTCCATCTGGGGAAGAATTGGCTGGAATTTGCTATGTTCTAAAAGTAGCTGGTTTACTCTATGATGTAGCTGTCATCCTTTTTTTTTTTTTTACAGATGAAAAAATGAGATTAACTTACTTGCTTTCAAAGTTATCTTTGAAGCACCAATTAAACTCTCTAGAAAATACCATCCATTAAATTCATCAGAATAGTTTAATGTGAAAGATTAACCTAAACCCTTTTTAAAAATATTGGTCTCTTTGAGCCTAATTTATAAGTTAAATTTTTCAAAACTATTTCATAAAGCAAGGCAACACCTGAAATTATTTAAAAACTAACTTTTTAGCTTGAACTTGAAAACAAGCATATCATAAATCAAGTTTCATGAATATAATTTACACACAAAAAATTCACTTGGAAAAATCTTAATGCCCTCTTGCATGAAAAATATTTGTGCATCTGGGCTAGAGCAAATGATTGAGGAATTTAGTCTCCTTAGTTTACTTTAAACCATTGCTGATTTAAAATCATTTCAAGTCAAATTTGTTTTTATTTGGGTGGCATTTCACCATATTAACTAAAGAAAACCACATTGTTAGTGCTTGGTAACAAAGATCCTGGCATACTAATTTGAATTGCACAATTTCAAAAATACTTTTTTGCAACATGTTAAATCCTACAGAATAAGAAAATGGGTTATCTCTTAAACAAGATATCAATTCTTCTCCAAGAATGTATAAAGGCAAAGACTACATTTCCCAGGTTTTCAACCTGAAATAAATATAGAATAGAGGATGAGCAAAGACAGAGAGAAAAGAAATCCTGCTTCGGGAACATAGTATGTGACTAGCTAATCCTGAAAATTAAGGGACCAAGTTTCTATGAGCTTATGGAGACTATCTTTTCTCACTCAGTAACTCTAAGGCACTCAGTTGCATTATACTCTCCACCTTGAATTCAGTTTGCTGAGTAATAAAAGGTGTATGCATCTACATTTTTATTCTAGCATAAAAGAAGGGCATATGTCCACAAATGACCATTTTTAATTTAATTGAACCAATACCTAAGCCAAATAGGTTCCAACTCCAATCAGTTTGTATAACTATCTGGAACGCTGCATTAAGGAGGATTCTGAGTTTGTATCCAGACCTACTGTCATCTTCCTCATATTCCCTACATGCATTCTTTTCCATACGTAAACATCCTCTCTTTGCCAACCAATCTCCCCATCATTATTTACCATTTCCCAGATATAACTAAAATCTCTCTGCCCATTTCAAAAACACTTGATTACAAGATACAGCAATAGAAGATGCTTCAAGTTTATATCATGATGGTGTATGAATTTTTGCTTTTTGACGGTGATATCACTGCTGGTCAAGTGTGTTATAACAATATAAATATAACCACCTGAAGCAAATTATCACTTTAAGAAGTATATAAATCATTTCTAAATGTATGTGCACAAATCTCTATTGGACAAAGAATAAGAAGATACATGATTAGTTTTCTTCATATCTTTTTAAAACATCTCGAGAAAGCAGACCATTAAAAATCAGGTTTGAGGAAATTTATCTCACAGGAAAAGAGGTTATAAAATAGAAAAGAATGCCTTATAGTATTTTATAAAATATGCTATCAACATGAACATAAAACTGAAACTATGACATGGCCTAAAAATTATCTCTAAGTACTTACATGTTTTATACAATTTAAAAATTCTTCTTTCTTGGTTTCTGTATTTCAAAAAAATTCAGAGCTCACTAAATGTCTAGGTTGGGTTAGAAGCAAAATTTAGCACGCTCTTAAATATATTCCAAGATCTAAAAGAATGTTAAGTATTTTTTGCATTAACTGAAAAGTATTTCCATTAAATAACAGCTCAGACTATAAATCACTGGTCTCAAACATAACTGTTTTTTCTTCAATATTTTATTTTTTCCTAGCCAAAATTCAACTTAGTAATCCTTAATGGTTCAAGTATTAAAACCAGAATATAATAAAGCAATCTTCTTCAGTGTCCCTTAAGAAAGTAATAGTAAAACATCTAACTCATAATTATGAGGTATAAAATTGAGAAGGACTTAGCCAATAATTTTTCAGCCACTTTAAACTATACAGTTCAAATCAGGGTTCCACTTACAGCTAAGAATGTCAGAATGCTTTTAAACTTAAAAACAATGGTTAATCAATATGTAAAGAGATTTCTACAATATCTATTGTTTGAAACACAATTGCCAAATATCAAACTCTGGGTATGAAAAAAACCATCTAGAATTTCCAGTTTCCAGTCTGTAAGGAACTTAGAAGTCACTACCCCACCCTGACAACAGAGCCCCTCTTTATCCCTGATAACTTTCCTTGCTCTGAAGTTGGCTCTGTCTGAAACTTATATAGCTACTCTCACTTTCTTTTGATTAGTGTTAATTAGCATGTTATATTTTTCTCCTTTCCTTTTAATCTTCATGTGTTTTTTCTTTTCAAAGTGGCTTTCTTGTAGATAATATATGAATAAAATCAAGGAACTAAGTAAGTGGAGAGATAGTCCACGTTCATGAATAGAAGACTCAATATTGTTGAAATGTGAGTTCTTCCCAACATGATCTTTGGATTCGACATGATCTCAATCAAAATCCCAGCAAGTTATTTTGTGGATCTTGACAAACTAATGCTGAAGTTTATATGGAACGACAAAGAACAGAATAGCTAACACGATATTGAAGGAGAACAAAGATGGAAAATTGATACTACTCAACTACAAGATTTACTATAAAGCAATAGTAATCAAAACGGTGTGGAATTGGTGAAAGAACAGACCAATAGCTCAATGGAACAGAATAAAGAGTCCAGAAATAGACATAATCAACTGATTTTTGACAAAGGAGTAATGGCAAGACAATGGAGCAAAGACAGTCTTTTCAACAAATGGTGCTGAAATACTAGACATACACATGCAAAAAATTGAATCTAGACACAGACCTTACACTTTTCACAAAATTAACTCAAAAAGGATCACAGACCTAAATATCAAACTCAATACAATAAAACTCCTGGAAGCTAAGAAGGGAGAAAACCTAGATGACTTGGGTATGGCAATGACTTTTTAGATACAACACCAAAGGCATGATCCATGAAAGAAATAATTAATAAGCTGGACTTCAGGAATATTAAAAATTCTGCTCTACTAAAGTAAATGCGAAGAGAATGAGAAGACAAGAACAAGCTACAGATTGTGAGAAAATATTTGCAAAAGACACATTTGATAAAGAACTATCATCTAAAACATGCAAATAACTCCTAAGACCCAGCAATAAGAAAAAAAAGAACCAATTAAAAAAATGGGCAAAAGACCTGAACTGTCAGCTCACCAAAGATATATACGATGGCAAGTATACATATGAAAAGGTGTTCAACATCATATGTCATTAGAGAACTGCAAATTAAAATGACGAGATACCACTACATACCTATTAGAATGGCCAAAATGCAGAACACCAAATGCTGATGATGGGATTTCATTCAGTCACTCTTGGTGGGAATGCAAAAGATAGAGCCACTTTGGAAGTCAGTTCGGCAGTTTCTTATAAAACTAAACATACTCTTATTATACGATCCAGCAGTTGTACTCCTTGGTATTTACACAAATTAAAAACTTATGTCCACACAAAGACCTGAACATGGATGTTTATTGCAGCTTTTTTCATAATTGTCAAAACTTAGAAGCAACTAAGATGTCCTTTAGTAGGTGAATGGGTAAACGGATGGTGGTGCATCCAGACTATATTATTCAGTGCTAAAAAGAAATGAACTTTCAAGCCATGAAAAGACATGGAGGAAACTTGAATAGCTGGCCATGCTTATACCTGTTTGCCCTTTTATATGACTTACTCACATTTCAATTTTCTTTGACAAAGTAGCATAAGTGTTAAATGGAAAAACATATTGTGTTTCTCTTGTAAATTATACCCAAACATCACAAATGGGGACTTAGATAATTAGTGGAGGCTAAAGAGTTGTGAAATTTGTGTGTGTGTACAAATACAGCAGAGTTTTGTTTTTGTAACTCTAAAGATAGCAAAACAAATATACAAGAGTATTTATTTATGGTCCAATTTTCATCAAAGGACATTCAAGTTATGTGCCAAGTGTCTGTAAAGTAAACCAGTAATTTCTATGTAGTGAGTTGTTCCCATTTTCAGGAACACACTGTTCTTTGCTCTGTCCCACAATGGAGGTTACTCTTACAACTGTTATGTATCTGCTAGTAACTGACTTACTACTTAGCATAGGCCTAATTGATATCTGAAAGAACCAAATCCCCAGCTTGTCCTTGAATACTAGACCAAAGTCCCAAGGATGGCATGAGTACTTTTCTGGGTTTCATTCCCAACCTTCTTCAAAGCAAAGCTGTTATGTGATTAAGTCCAAAATACTGGCAACAGCAAATGGCTAAGAGTGTGTATATGTCTGAATGAGGGAGTAAGGGAGTATGTATGAGTAGGAAGGAGATAGAGGAGAGAACGAGAGAGAAATTAATGTATGGGAGGACGAAAGGGGAAAGAATGTGAAAAAAAAAGTCACTTAACTTTACTAGATTACTAAGGCACTGCACACACTTTTGTCAGAAGACTGCTGAGAGTATAAAGATTGCTACATTCCATGGTCCCATGTGGCTTTGTCATGACCATTCAATAAACAGAGTTGTGAGGTTCAGGATGCATAACAGAAGAGACCACGTTTTTATCCTTAATGAAAGAACGCAGCCTTTGGCAGGAAGATGCACATATTTTTTTAAAGAAGGAACTAACAAGACAATCAGTAATAAGGCATATTCGATACCTACTGTAGTTTTTTAACTTTTGGGACAAAACCATTTGAGATCCTGACTAAAGGAATGGGACTTCATCCTAGAGAAATGTACATAACAATAAAAACTTGGACAGTTTTGGGAATTCGGACTCTCTATTCCCCAAGTATCCCTGTGCTATGCATTATATTACAACTTGACATTCTGAAGAATAGTCTACCTACAATTCTGTCCCATTTTGGTTTATATCTCCTGCATCTTGTGTATTCCAGAGAAGTCTAATAATTTTATCCTGAGTCTTATATTTATGATGACTAAACAGATTAAATTTATATTTTATATTAAAATACTTAATATCAAATTAAGACTAGTCAGACATTCTATAATTTGCTTTAAGTTTTCCTATTTTTCTTGAATCTTTTTGTTTCTTCTGTATTCTGACTCCATATTTTGATCCATCAATAAACAGACTTCTATTGGTCACATTCTTCAAATTAACTTGTATCTCTCACTTGTAATGATTTTTTTCTTTAGAGCTCTTTGTAGAATAATCTCCCAAAGAATGAGGAATACAAAGGCAAGGAGCAGGATATCTTTAACTCGTTTTCTCCCTCTGATAAAAATGCATTCAACTTGTTATGTCACATTTTCTGAGAAGTGACAAAAGTACTTTAAAAGTGGTACATTTTAGCTTTTTTTTAAAATGAGAAACTGTAGTTTTAATGTAAATATAAGGAAGAAAATGAATAATTAATGTGAATGTATATATAGAAATACCCAGCTGGAATCAATGTTTTAGGATTGAGATCTGGTCAAACCATCTCATTTTAGAAATAAGGAAAAGACAAGTGAATTACCTGTTATCTAGCAAGATATGAATGCAGTTCTTCAAATTATAGACCTCTTTTACTTATGTAAGTTGCTAAGGAGATTTTATTAAATCATCGATTAAAAACTAAATTTTATTTGAAATCTAAAATTATGTTGTTAAATAAGAGTTGATGACTATGTGTTCAACGTAGATAAAACACCCCAAAGTACAAGTCACTGAAAAAGCTCAACCAGAAAAACAACTAATAATTGCATGTTTATCCCCTAAATGTACTCAGCTTAGATCTTTCTAAGCCCTTAATTCACGTTTCACACTCAACTGTTATGCAATTTGTGTCTTTAAACATGATCCATATAATCCCTATGTTTATGCAGATGCACAAATAAGCAACATGAGCTGCCAGAGATATAAGATACTTTGGAAAGAAAATTACCAGGAAAAATTAATTTTTTTAAGTCTTCTTATATATCTGTTTGAAACACCAGCTCCAATGAGACATTTGGAGAAGCATCTGTTTGACAGCGTAACATAAATGTGGAACTAAATAACTCAAGCATAAAAGTTTTTCCTCAAGCAAAAACACGTAGAAATTACTTCTGCTTCCATCCAAGATGGAATGACAGAAACTGGATTTACCTTTCTGCCTTAAACTGCTATAAAGCCAGACAAAATATATTAAACAGTAGTTTTCAGACATTCAACAACAGTCAGAGCAAGATCAAGAGAAAGGGAATGAGGTAAACCCCAACTGTCCAAGCTTACTGCCTAGAGTTTCCAGGCTGCAGCACTAAAGGATGGCACTGTTCCTGAGAAAATGAGACAGAATTGAGGATTTTGGGAGGCTACACTGGCTGGAATTCACAGGATAAAGTACCAGAGAGGGAGATCTATAGGGAGTCCCCACAAGTTTTCAGCTAGTACTGATCAGCACGTGCATGTGAGAAAATTATCCATACCCATAGAAAAAAACACATTAAAAAGGAACAGTGGAAAAATTCCCAAAGCTAAAACAGGACCAGGAATAGTGTGTGCTTCCATAAGCCAAACTAGGAAAAACTCAAAATATATAGGGTGCCAAATAGATGCTCAGGACAAACTGCCTCAATAGTGGGGGAAAATCAGCCCATAAAAGACCTTATTAAAAAAACAAAAAGAATATATCTGTAAAGCATAAACCTCAGAAAGGACTTGCACCTAGAAAATATATATATGTGTGTGTATATATATATAACTCTTACAACAATAAGATAAACAACCCAACAAAAAAATTAGTAAAGATTCAGACACCACCAAAGTAAACACATGGATGGTAAATTAGCACATGAAAGGATATCACTAGTTTTTTAAGGAAATACAAACTAAAATCCCAAAGAGGTGCTTCTAAACACCCATTATAATGGCTAAATTTAAAAAGACCTACCATACCAAGTGTTGGCTACAATGAAGAATAACTGGAACTCTCATATAATAGTGGAAAGAATTTGGCAGTTTCTTGGGAAGTCAAACATACACCTATATATGACTCAGCTATTCTATCTCTAGGTATTATTCAAGAGAAATGAAAAATATAGGTCCATAAAAAGACCACAAATGTTCACAGTGGCTTTATTTGTAATAGCCTCAAACTAGAAACAACCCAAATGTCCATCATAAGGAGAATGAATAAAGAAACTGTGGTGTATCCACATAAGGAATACTACTCAGCCTTAGAAAAGAACGGACTACTGATACCCACAACATAGATAAATCTCATTACCCTTATGCTGAGTGAAAGAAGCCAAACCAAAAGGTACAGATTATATGGCTCCAATATATAAAATTCTAGAGAATACAAATTAATCTATAGCAATAGAAAGCAAATAAGTGGTTGGCCTGAGTTGGAATGGGTAGTGGGAAGTAGATTAAAAAGACTCACAAAGAATTTTTGCATGTGATGTATATTTTATAATCTTAAATTTGGTGATGATTTCATGGGTATACATATATAAAAACTCATTAAATTGTACACTTTAAATATGTGCTGTTCACTTTACATCAACTATACCTCAATAAAGCTATTTAAAAAATGAAAACATGTATTAAGGGCTAATATGCTGAGGTTTGTAAAAGAAGTCTTCAGTAACTGATCTCAAAGACTTCTCCCTCTCAGAAAGCCTTTACCAAATCCCACAGTTCAAATTAATTCTCTTTCAGTACGTCTTTTAGTGTTGTTAATCAAATATCCTCCAAACTAGATCATGAATTTTTTGAGACAATAATTTAAATATATTCATCTCTGTATACCTTCTATTGCCTAAACAACAAGCTGTAGTAGAGTTGAATGGGAATAATACTGAAATCAGGAAAGCACTTAGGAGGCAGCTGCTAAAATCTAGGAGAGAAGAGATATAAGCGTGAATTGAGGTGGTAGCAGTGGAGGCGAAGAAAAGTAGAAAGAACTGATATAAAACTGGAAGCAAAACAAAAAACCAAATAGAACAGAAAACCGTACAACACAGTGAGCAGATGTAAAAGATGAGGGAGACAGAGTCAAGAATGATGCATACATTTGTGGCTTAAATGCCTAGGAGGATGATGGTGACATTGACTAAAACAAGAACTAAAGAAGAAAAAGAATTGTAGATATTTCTTCAATACATATTGAGCACCAATTACATCCCAGGCTTATTCTTAGGCACTGAGGAAACAGCAGTGAAGTAAATAAAGTTCCAGATATGAGAGACCTAGTCTACTGAGTCAACAGTTTCTTTCCAAACAGCTGGACATTTGAATATGAATATGAATTCAGAGCAAAGCCAGACTAGTTATATTAATTTTTACATTATTTAGCCAGTGTCTTTTAATGACTAGCCCTAAAACAGACTCCTGGTACACTGAGTTAAAGTCCATAGAACTCTGACTTAAAAATTAACAACGACAACAAAAAAACCCAAGCAAAAACAGGTTTTAAAGACTTAGACTTTGAGTACATTTCTCAGAAATTTAAAAGACAAAGCTCTTCCATTACATTGGGCTAACTGACCAAAAGAGCTATTTTATGCATTTATTTCAATGCTGCCATCTTATGTTAAAATGTGGAACTACACAACATTAAAAAGATACCATTATTTAGTGAAATCTTAAAATATCAGAAATTCGAGTCAATGAAAAGGTAGAAAATGAGATTTAATGACAATAACAAATACTTATAGCAATTAATTTTGGTGTCTTAGACTATCCTTGACAAAATGGAAGATCTCATGAGGCAACCAATTACAGTCTGGAATATAACCTTATTTTGAAAAAGCAGGAATGATTTATTGAATTCCCCAATCTAAAAAGATAAAAACATATAACAGAGATAATGGGAAAGGAAATAGTAGAATAAAATCTAGATATATCTCATTTCTTTAGTAAATTCAATCTGCTTTTCTAATCACAGCTGCTTAAATAGCAATAGCTAGTTAAACAGCAAATTTACTGGTTTTAATTTTTTGCAATTTTCATTTTTCCTGTCAAGTAAATCATGCTATTAAAATTATTTTGAAAAATATTCAGAAACATTGAAGAATATCTCCGATTTAAGGTTAATATAAAAAGATAGCCTGTGTATTTGTACAACTTCAATGTGGGATGGAGGGGGAGGGAGAAGCCTGAAAATAGCTTGGAAACTCTAGAATTAAATGAAATACATTTCCTCAGGAAACATTAATGGCAAAATACTGTTGATATATATACATATATAAATGTACTCACTTATAAACTCTAAATTCAAATACAAAAATATTTTAAGAGTGATGAAGAATATTTTTAAATTTTTGATAGATCTGAAAAAACACAAAAATAGAAAAGATCTGATAAAATACTCTATTAAAATATTATTCTAACATGCTGGTGTGTGATAGTAATGGTAAGGAAGGCTGTGTATGTGAAGTGGTATATAGAAGAACTCTGTAATTTCTACCCAATTTTGCTATGAACCAAAATTAAATAGTGGTGGTGGTTGCATAATTCTGTGAATGTACTAAAAACTGTTAAACTGTACACTTGAAATGAGTTAACTATATGGTATATGAACCATTTGTCAATAAAATTAAAGAAAAATAATTCTGGTGTGGGATTCTGACAGTGGGGAAGGCTGTGGATATGTGGTGGGGTGGGGGGGATGGAAATACTGGAAATTTCTTTACCTTCCACTCAATTCTGCTGTGAATCTAAAAGTACTCTAAAAAAATAATATTTTTTTAAAAAGCAATTGCTCCATATGACTGTAAGAGCCCTAATTTTAAAAAATTGAATTATTTTCCAAAATATTTAATTAAGGCAGGGAAGTGAACTAATAATTTAAAAACACATTGTTAACAATTATATGTCATAAACATTTTGGAAATATCTTGTAAAAAAAACTCTCAGATTCCATTTTTTTTTTGAATTAGTAAATTCTTTAAAAATTATTTCCACTTATACCAAAAAATTCTCTTTTATTTTCCCCATTTCCTTTCATTAAATACCTATATTATTTTAGAATGTTTTATTGGCATATAATTTAACTACCATAAAATTCAACTGTTTTAATTGTTAAGTTAGATGAATTGTAGTAAATATAACAGGTATTCAATGGTCACAATCCAGTTTGGGAACACTCTATCGCCTTAAAAAATTCCCTTGGACGTGGTTCCATAGTGTAGTAGTTAGCATGTCTGCTTTACATGCAGAAGGTCCTGGGTTCGTGCCCCAGTGGATCCTCAGCCCATGCCACTCTATGGCCATGCCACCCTGAACAAGCCCGATGCCTGATCTCAGAAGCTAAGCAGGTCAGGCCTGGTTAGTACTTGGATGGGAGACCACCTAGGAAGACCAGGTGCTGTAGGCATAAACAATAATAGTAAAATTTTAAAAAAATATTCCTTAAACCCACTTGCAGTCAATCTCTGCTCTCATGTCCAGATCCAGGCAATCACTGATGTACTTTCATCTGTAAAGTTTTGCCTTTTCTAGAAATTTCAAATATACAGAATCATTCAATATATAATCTTATGTAACTGGCTTTTTATAATATGTTTTTGAAGTAATTCATTTTGTTGCATCTATCAGTAGTTTATTTTTTTTTATTGCTGAGTAGTATTCCATCACATGAAATAAATACCACATTGTGTATAAATATTTATCAGCTGATAGACATTTGAATTGTTTACAATTTTTAGCTATTATAATAAAACTGCTGTAAACATTTAGCAAATCCAGTCCTAAGTACCCAAAAGAAGTATACAGCAGTGTACACTTCTTTGAAGTGTACGTAGGACTTGCTATATCATATAATAGATATATGTTTAACTTTTTAAGAAGCTGCCAATCTTTACCGCGTGGCTGTACAGTTTAAAGTCCCACCAGAAATGTATGAGGTTCCCAGTTTCTCCAAATCTCATCAACACTTAGGACAATGCTTTTTTAAAAAAAATTTTTAGCCAATGAACAGGAAAAACACTCAGTCTTTTCCTCCTGTGTTTTCTCCTTTACTTGCGCACCACTACGATACTCACTACACTTTTGAAGCTTCTGTTCACCAAATGTCTGGGTTTTTCCCACACCAACTAATTCTCTGTGACACCAATATCTCAATCCTGACACTATTACCTAGAAACAGAGTCAAATTCCACAGGTTAAGAGCTCAGTCCCACGAGACTGCCCCTACTTCAGGTGTCACTTTTCAAGTAGCAGGTCGCCAAGTTACCCACGACTCCTGTCTAACTTGGCTACAAATCAGCGGTTCCCACAACACCCTCCTCAAGTTTAGTCAGGCTCAATTAATTTGCTACAATGACTCATAGAAATGGGGAAAACACATTTTTCCATATAGCAAAGAATATGATAAAGGATATAGATGAACATCCAGATGGGACAGATACACAAGGGAAGGTATGTGAGAAGTGACATAGAACTTCCATACCCTCTCCAGGCACACCACTCTCTCAGCAACCCCAAGGCTCCCTGAACCCCATAATTTTTGGATTTTTATGGCAGCTTCATCATGTAGACATGATTATTAACTCCATTTCCAGCCTTTCTCCTTTTACAAGAGAAGAAGGGTTAGGGCTGTGAAGATTCCAAGCTTCTAATCATGGCCCCTCATCCAGGAGTCGTCCAGAAGCCCACCCAGAGTTGTCTCCTTAGAACAAAAGACACAATTACAGAGCTTCAGGAGGCCTATGTCAGGAATCTGAGGCAAAGGTCAATATATATTTTTTCTATTATTTCATTGCCAGTTTAGGGGATATATTAATGGTATTTGACTGTAGTTTTAATATCTAATGATGTTGAGCATCTTTCATGTGTTTTTCATCCATACATCTTCTCAAGTGAAGTGTCTGTTCAAATGTTTTGTGCTTTTTAAAAATTGGGTTGTCTCCGTATTAGTGAGACATAACTTCTCTATATAGTCTGGATTCAAATCCTTAATCATAATGTATATGTCTTACTAATATTTTCTCCAAATCTATTGCTTGTCTTCATTTTCCAAATAGTGCCTTTTGAAACACAAAAATTTTTAATTTTGATGAAGTCCATTTAAATCAATTTTTTTATGACTATGCTTTTGGTGTTGTACCTAAGAAATCTTTGCCTAATCCAAGATCATGAAGATTTATTCCTATTCATAGTTTTAGTTCTTATATAAAAGTTTTTGTCCCTACGATTTCTTCCAGAAGTTTTCCAATTTTATATTTTACATTTAAATCTATGATCCATTTTTGTGTATAGTGTGAAGTAAGGATCTACGTGGCATTTTCTAACATATAGATATCCAAATTGTTCCAGCATCAGTTATTGAAAAGACCATCCTTTTCACTAATGCATTGCTTTGGCATCTTTGTCATAAATTGACCATATATATCTGAGTTTATTTATTTACTATTCCATTGACCAATCTGTCTATGGCTACAGTTTTATAATAAGTTTTGAAGTTGAGTATATATAAGTCCTGTTGTTGTTTCTTTTCAAAATTGCTTTAGTTCTTCTAGGTCCTTTGCATTTCTGTATAAATTTTAGAATAAACTTCTCAATTTCTACAAAGAGACCTACTGGGATTGTCATTGAACTGAGTCAACAGATGATTAATCTTGAGTCTTTAAATCCATAAAAATAGCAGAGCTCTGCATATATTTGGGTCACCTTTAATTTCTCTCTGTAAAGTTCTGTAGTTTTCAGTGTACAGAAATACTTATTTTCAAACACCAATGATAAACTCCTTACTTACCTTTAAGTCTGGAATCAAATTGTAAAAGTAAACCTTCAAAAATTATTTAAGAATCTTTTTGACATGTTTTTAAGTTTGTTATACCTCACATTCGACAATAAGATGAACAATGAACAATGAACAAATAGTAAAGACCTGTTATCTCATAAAGTATAAGGGTTTTAAACCATTCACAAAACTAAGCAGAAGAGAAGTTAATGCCTATCTCAAAGATGGAACTTGTCTTGACTATTTTTCCCCCGTGGAAGTGGTAGCAGAAACTAAATAATCTTGTTTTCCTACCTAATTCCCATTCCTCCCAAGAAAACTGCATAAACTAGAATCAGATCAACACACACAAAAATTCCTCTTTTTCTTGCTGTATGTATATAACAACTTAACATTGCAAATACAATCAGCTACAACATCTTGTCTTTCTGTATCAATCTTTACAGCATGACTTTTGTCTCCAATTGTGAATGTATAAGCTTTCATGGAAGTATATTTGTCAAATAAAATGAGGTTTAGATTATATAAAAGGTTCAAATTATAAAAAGTGTTTTAAAAATCTTAAAAAATATCAATGTTAACAAAGGCTTTACAATGAGAAACTCTCATTTAAAATAAAAACATTTTGCAATTCATACTGTGAGCCATGTAAATTTACACTATTTTTATAATAGCAAAATATAGAAATGCAAATGCCCACTGACAAGAGAAGATGTTATAAACTGTGGTATTTATTTACTGAATATTACGCATTATTGAATAGTATACTGTAGTAAAAATGAATAAACTGTAGTATATGCAACAACATGATGACTATTATAAAGGTAATGTTGAGGGGGAAAAAATCCCAGAAGACAATAAACATATGACTCTAGGCAAAACTAAACATATTGTTTGGGCAATAAAACTATTTTTAAAAAAGCAAAGTAATGACAGACACCAAATCAGAACATTAGTTACAGGGGGTAGGGAGCTGAGGGGGCAAGGGGAGGTAGGAAATTAGAATCACTGAGGAACACAAAAAGAAAAAATGTAAATTATTAGTGATCTAGTTCTTGGGTTGAATGGAGGGTTTATATACTTTATAACTTATATATATCATTCAATTCTTTTATAAGTATAATTATTATATTAAAATATTTTTTAAATACACAAGCGATTTAAAAATCTAATTTTTAAAATCACTCATTACAAAATATTTTCCAGAAGCTTAATTGGGCATTCTGAATAAACATCAAAAAAAAAATTTTTAAGTTTTTACCTTTTTTTCTGTTCAACTGCTTTGTCCAAGTGCTGAAAGATATCCTGAAACAATGTGCAGCTGGATCGACTATTGATAGTATACCCATATCCTCTTTTCCAATATTGTTTTAGGTCATTTAAATATTCTAATACCTAAAAATAAAATTTTCAAAAATTATTACTATTAATTTTTATTAATGTAACAGATTCCCTAATTTAATAATGATTCCAAAAAGGTTACCCTGTTTAAATACCATTCTATAGAAAGTATAGTAGAATCTTAGCATTCAGTTTACACTTACTGTTTTAAGCATTTAGTCATTAGCCTCAAAGATCATGACACATAGATTTATGTTGATACACAAATTTAAATTGTGGGATTGTAGAAACTGGCATGCAAAAGCGAGTTAGTAATCACAGTGAAAAATCCAGCATCCATGACAGTTCAGAATAGTGGGTTGACGACATGTGCTCACCTTCCTTTTCTTCTAAAATTATATTAAAATGATAGCAAAGATATATTCAGAAAAAAAAAAGATATACATAGAAGAATATTCATTATAGCATAGAAAGATGCCAACAGTGGATAAGGAATTTTTAAGAATTTTAGGAAGGCAGAAACCAACTAGAATATGTTACTTTGGTTCATATATCAATTTGGCAAAAAACTAATAAAAGTAAACCAAGAATATGGAAAATCTGTGCTGCTGAAAGGAATGTATATTAGTATAGATGTTCTAAAGGGCAAACTGGCAAAAGTCCCTGAAAACATACATCTCTATGATCCATTTAATTCCATTCCTTATAAAGTAAAATTCACAGAGGAATGAAAGAATGTACAAAAATATCTTAATAGCTGCATTACTTACTGTAGTCAAAAAATAAATAAATTTCCAGAAATACCTAAATATCATTTATAGATTGATGGTTAAGTAAACTAAATAAACACATACTATGGAATACTATGCAGTTACTAAAAAATTTTATATAGATCTACAAATACTGACATGGAAATACCTGCAAGATACACTACTGAAAGAGAAATGTTAGAATAAATACAGTAAAATACCATTTGTTACCAACACACACACACTACATGGCTTACATTTCTCAGAATGATACAAACTATAAATAGTAGCACAGAAAAGGGTAAAAAGGCACACAGCAAACTGACAGCAGTGATTAATATCTGTGGAGTGGTAATATAGGTAGCCTTTTTCTGAATGTTAAACTTTTTTTTTTACTCAAGTATCATTTGGTCAGTTAAACATTAAAAATATTGAACTAAAACCTGCAACCTAACAGGGGTACAAGAGAAGCCTATGCAGTAGTTATGAGCTATTCTTTCCAAAAGAGCGCCTATAAAAACTAAGTAAAAGCCATAATGATTTTAAGAGAAAGAGCAAGGATGGGCAGTGCCATATACCAAAAACAAAACTAAACATATATTAGAGAGGCGATTAAATCAAGAAGTTAGCAAAAAGGACAAAGTAAACATTAAAACTAGTAAAAAAAAAAAATGAATTAAAAGAATTAATAAAGTTCTGCCAAATCTATTCAAGAAATAAAACAAAAATAGTATCAGAAGTGAAAAAGAAAAGAAGGTATAACTGGAGATTTTTAAAAAATCGTATGTGCATGTTATTAAAACTTTATATCAAAAAGTTTTATATCTCAGAAGAAAATAAGCATAGAAATAAAATGGGTGGTTTTTCTAGAAAAATATAAGTTACCCACACTGACTATAAAAAATAACTACAGCGTCAAATGTCTACTTAAAAGATATCAAGCATAGTTGGTTTTAACAATGAGTTCTACCAAACCTTCAAGGAAGAGTTCCTAATATTTAATAAGAGTTCCTAATATTTAAATTATTCCAGAGTACAGAAAAAGATGGAGAGCTTCTCAGCTCATTTTAGGAGGCTAATAGAAGTCTGTTGTCAAAACTGGATAAAGAAAGCGTGCACACACACACACACACACACACAAAGTGAGGCGAGAAAATTCAGACCACTGCATTGCAAGACAGCATCCTGTGCTCTCACCCACTAAATGCCAACTGTATAGTTACATACAGCAGCGTCATAGATAAATCTTAAAACATGATACTGAAAAAAAACTCGACACACAAAAAGTACATACTGGGTGTATTATATATTACATATTATATAAAGTTTGAAATTATATGTTACAGTTTCTTAGAAAAACAAATTAGTAAACACTATATTAATGTAATGAAGAAAACTGAAAACACAAATAAACAAATAAATAAGATTAATGGGGAAATAATCTCGGAAACAGAGGAAAAACTTCAAAAAACCAGAAGATACAAAATTTTTTAAAAAGAAAAAAATTAAAAATTATGAAATAAATTTGCAAACTCTGCAAACAATTCTGAAAACTTGGATTACAGGGATGACTTTTATAAGAAAATATTAAATACCAAAACTGACTCCAGAAAAGACAGATCTAGACATACTCATTTCAGAAGATATATACAAAGTTGCAAAAAGTTATCTCACAAAGAAGTATTTAGTTCATGCATCATTTCTTTTGTAAAGATTTATTTGATAACCATTAAATCAACTTCCTCCTTTGTATATCACTATATCTTATATATACTTCTCTTATAGCCATCCCATTGTCTTGCAATAGTTTATCTGTGTCTTTCACTCCTTATGGCATTCTTTGAGGACAATGCCTTCAGTTTCATCCAAGTGCCTGGCACAGAGCAGTCACTCAAACAATATTTGCTGAATGAAGGGACACATGGTCCAGCATTTCACAAGGTCTTGAATATCTGATAATCTCCATAATTCTCAGAATTTCTTAAGTATCTATTCATTGTTAGCTTTTTAAACACTTAAAAATTTTTTTTATGAATTTATTTGAGCCAAACTGACAACATATGCTGGACAGCAAGATCTCAAATGCTCCCTGAACATTTTTAATAAAGAATTTCAAACATATAAAAAATAGAAAACAGTAGTATAATGAATCCCTGTACCCATTATCCAACTTCAAGATAATCAGCATTTGGCCAATCCTGTTTCAGTTCTGCCCCTACAACCACCACTGCATTATTTTGAAGCAAATCCCAGACATTTTATTTCATCTGTAAATATTTTAGCATGTAAACATATTTTACAGTGGAAAACCCCCAGCAGAGATAAATTATTTTCTATCAAATCACTGAAAAAGAAAGAAAATAATCCCAGGAAATATGTAAATCAAAAGAGGACTTTGTATTTTTAAATGAAGAATCTAACTTACTTGCATTTATATATAAAAGGAAACGTATATTCAATTAATTTAATTAACATGTATTTCAAATTTTCAAATCATGGTCAATTAAATGAGAAGTTCTATATTTACAAAAGAAAAAAGGTACCTCCACTGGGGAGAAATCTGGCAGGCATCACTTCAATCAAATGATCGAACATATCATAATCATCAATGAAATGACAAACTGACATCCTTCTGATGTGATGCACTGAGACACATCACTTAAATAGTATTTGTGTCAAAAAAAAAAAAAAAACGATTCATAAGTAAAAAATCAGACACAAAGACGTTCTGCCAAAACATTGCCTAGATGTCTGCAAAATGCCAATGTATAAAAGACAAAAAAAAGGTTGGAGCACTCATCTAGATTAAAGAAAACTAAAATGACATCTAGATTAAAGACAAGCATATGCAATGAGTGGCCCTGAATTTAAAAAAAAAACATATACCTACAAATATGATTTTAACACAAGCATGAAAATTTGAATATGGACTATATATTAGATAATACTGTACTATATAAGTATATATAAAATTATATTTTATTATGATTATGTAGGAGAATGTTCTTGTTTAGGTGCATGCCCATGTATTTCAGAGTGAAGTGTCTTGATGTCTGCTAAGGAAAAAGATTAAATAGATATGAGTAGCTAGAATAAATGGCCCTCCAAAGATGTCTACATCCTAATCCCTGGAACATATGAATGATATTTTACATAATAAAAGGGAATTTGTGATTAAGTTAAGGATCTTAAAAATGGCAAGATTATCCTGGGCTATCCAGGTGTACCTAATGTAATCACAAGGATCCTTATAAGTAGACAGGAAGTATAGTCAGAGTAGATATAACAATGGAAGCAGAGGTCTGAGTGATACAAGGAACACAGGTGGCTTCTAGAGACTGGAAAAGGCAAGGAATGGATTGTCCTCTAAAGCCTTCAGAAAGAACACAGCCTTGCTGATACCTTGAGTTTAGCCCTGTAAGGCTCATTCTGGACTTCTGACTTCCAGAGCTTTAAGATAATAAATTTGTGTTGTTTTAAATCACTAAATTTGTGGTAATTCATTATAGCAGCAATAGGAAACTAATATATTATATATAGAAAATGTAAATGTGGAAAAAAAGGTTAACAACTGATGAATATAAAGGACATGAATGTTCATTGTATTATTCTTACAGTGCGTTAATCTGAAATTTTTCAAAATGAGTTATAGGAAAAATGAAACATTCATAAGCAATAAAGCATTCGTAAGCAATAAAAAGAAAAGAGAGGAAAATAAAAAGACAAGTAGTATAGAATCTCACAGTTAGAGGGGTATTCCTGAGTCACCTAATAGTTCCATCTTTTAATAGATAAGGAAATTAAGGCACAGAAAGTTTAAGTGCTTTTAATCCAGGGTTAAGTTACTTTAACCCAGATCCTGATTTCTAGGGTTTTTGCAGTGTGTATCAAATTACCTCCCAGAAGAGAAAGAGAAAATGCACAAAAAGTGAGAGCACAATGTTTGAAAGGAGAGGGATTCAAATAGGGAAAGGGGGAAGCACAAGTATGTGATGAGAAGATGAATAAAGAGGCTGGTTATGATCTGAGATTGTGTCTTTATTTCAGGGAAAGTAGCCGGAACTTAAAGCAGAGTTGTCAGTCTTCAGAAGTACAGGACCACATGGGCATAGCTACTCAGAATAGGAAATGAGCAGATAACAGGTAGCCAGGCATGTACATGCTAAATATTCTATCAGCTATAGTAACTTGGGCAAATAAATTGTTCTTCTCTTAAAAGAACAACACTCATCAGTCATTTACACAATACTGAAAATCACTTCAATTCTGTTTATTGGCCTTCGACCCTAGTACAATCTGGGTATGGAGAAAAGGGAGGTATTTTGACACATGTAAATGGTGATTGTAAGCCTCAGTTTATATCTACATTAGCATAATTATTAATGGTGCCCATTTCACTTTAAAAGTATGTCAATTTAGAAGATAAATTGTAAGGTCATCTTAAGCACAGGGCACTTCAAAGGAAGGTAAAGCCAGAAAGTATCTAATGTTACAGACAGAAGAGATGAGAAGGGTACTGGGTACTTGGGACAGAGAAAAAGTAGATCAGAAGAAAACAGAGAGGAACTACAATATACTTATTATTACTGGTGCTCAGCATCCTAGAACAATCATCATTGAAAACCCTTTCCCCTTCTTCCAATTTGCCTGCTAAGCCCTAGTTCCACATTAGCACAATATCACATAAAATCACTTTTAATCTGGTTGCTGGTCACTTAAGTCTTTGAGTAACAAAATAAAGTACTTGTTTACCTTTAAATGTACATTAACTCTCAATTTAAAAGCCTGCTTCTATCTAGCAAATAGTACACTACTTTTCACAGTTTTGAAGTTAAATTCTAAAGTTCATAATTGATTTTCATATGGAATATTGAAGGTTTCATATGTATGCCAAGAATGACTGAAGCTTCAGAAGTCCATATTTCTGAATGATCCATACATACAGACACATCCTATTTTATCCACCAAAATTCTATCCAACACTGCAGTCCTCAATGCTTAAGAAAACAATACACTCCTATAGCACCTTTCTGGCTCCCGGCATTCCAGAATTTAACTCCCTCAAAGCCACTAGACGCCTGTCTGCCCCTTCTCTTTCTAGAGTCTAAGAAGATGAAAAAACATGAAGTAGGCAAATGAATGGTCGATGAATTACTGCCATCACCAGGTGGAACACAGAACTGAATTATCATGAAAACTGCTATAAAAAAACGGCATTTGGAAAACTTTTCATTCTCTCTGAGCTTTGGTTTACTATAAAAAGAATTTGGATTACATTCACTCTACAATCCTTTGCGGCAGTAAAATGTGATGTTGGGTTACATGGATTTTTAATAAGGAAGACCTAGAAATCAAACTACAATGGAAAAATGTTTTCCAGAGTTATGAACCCAAACTAGCTGCAGGTAGGCAGGTCCTACCTGAATAGTCAAGTTCTCTCTATATAAGTAAAATTATGAGTTAGTCGAAGACTCAGAGTAACTAATGTTCCTTACTCTGCTTATTTTTTGAGAAACTGCTTGAATAACGAATTTTTGCAAAATCATGCAAGAAAAGCAAAGAAACAGCCAAAGTAATGCTTACCTTTGCATCATCCGTGTCAAAGACATCACACCAAGGAGATTTAACACCTTTAATTGCCAGGTCAAATGAACAGGTAAAAAAAGCTACCTGAATTAAATCTGGAGGGAAAAAAAGGTAAACTTTGTGGGTTACTATTTTCTACAATTTTCCAAAGGTTGAACATCCACAGAATGTTATATGCAGCACAGTTGAAGAAACTGGATATATTTAGTTAGGAGAGGAGACTATTCAGTTTTTCCCTGGCTATCAAAGAATTAAGACTTACTCTGTAGAATCCAAAGGGGAGGAACTGGAACTGTCAGAAGAAACCATGAGGAGGTGTAAATTTCAGTCTAACGAAACTAAAAAAATTTCTCTGTAAAACGGTAACTTGTTTTTAAAAGTAATACGTTTGTTAAGAGTATGCCTGCCTACCAGAACCAACAAATGTTAACACGCAGACTTACTATATAAAACATAACTTGATTTCTCGTTAATTTTAGAAGTTTGGCAGAGGGGAGAAAAAACCTTATAGAAAGTTTTAGTCACTGACTTGAAAATTAAGAATAACAAAGTACACTTACTGAAGTTTTTAGCTACACAAAATTCATATCATAACTATCAAGAAGCAAGTACAGAGAGGATATAAAAAGGGAGAAAACTGCAGAAGGTAGAGAAGGAAAAAAAAAGGCAGAATAAGTGAGGAGTCAGGAAGAAGGTGAAATGAAGAGTCAAGAAGGAGAGAAACAAAAAAAATCACACACTGAAGAAAGAGGTATACAATTTTTTTTATCTAGAACATATTTTTTTTAATGTAAAATCAACTATGGGCCTTTAAAAAGAGTAACTTCATGTTTCCATATTTTTTTCATTTTCAGAGATGAAAGCTAGCAGGCATATTACCTGCATTTAAACTGCTGAATGGCACTTGCAAAGCAGCTGCAACTTTTTTCAAAATGTTCTGCATTTCTGGTCCAGTTTTGAAGGCTTCAACATGATAAAGAGCTGTATCACTCCCTTCTACTTCAGTTAAAAACTTCTCGCAATGATCAAAGAACCTCATTAGTTTATCATTAATTCTTGGAGGGCCACACTCCATGTCTGAAAGAAAAAAACATATATATACATATATACTTATATATATGACATAAAATGACAATTTCAAGTTATTAAAAATTTTGTTTCAAGTGTGAAAAAGAACACCAAAAACATTTATTCGTTGGCATGTTTGAAATAAGCATACATTAATCAAGAAAGACATAAGGTAAAACTATTCCCCATTTGTAATTCTTGAAAACAGAGTATCGAAAAAAAAAATGTGTTATAACAATATTACACAATAAACTTAAGGTAACAATGTTTTATTAAAGAAAACAAAAATAATTATACATAAAAATCATAAAAAGTACAAAAAGTATATGTAACTACTATTTCTGTCAGGCACAGAAAACTTGAAAAACTAAAAATTAGCAGTTTCTAATTACAGGGTGAGAGATTATTCAACAGATTGAATCTGTTTTTCTACTCTAAGCCAAAATCTAAATAGAGTATTTTATTTTCTCAATTAACTTCCCAACCTTGTGTTATGTTACAAAAGACTGCTTAGGACAAAAACTACTGACAACAGCACAAAATACATTAATGCTTTTGTGTTTCATTGTGCTAGGTGCTTCTGATTTGGTTTACTTTCTAACTGTAGCTTCCTGATAACTTTCCATTTAGAATTTGTTAAGTTACATTACTTTCCCAATTTAGCAACGGTTATGTATTGGAAAACGATTCATAATCATGCTTCAATAACTAGGGTGCCTTTTTTTTTCAGTCATATTCAAAACACACAAATCTCAATTATTTCTCTAATTTACCATGAAAGGAACAGCAATTATAATATTTGTGTATACAGAAAATTTAATCTAGTTAAACCATTTTGCTTTGGATGGATGTGTGAAATATATATATGTGTGTGTGTGTGTATATATATATACACATCCATTTCAGGAGATCTTGAAATGGATAATTCTGACCATTTTAATTGCCGACTGGATTAGAATTAAGGAAACATCTTAAATAGGTAAAAAGTTATCTTTGTCATCTGTTTCTGTGGCATCAAACTTTGTTTCCCAAGTGGATCTAGATATTTCATCCTTGTTATTCTCTAATTACTACTGCTCTTTAAAAAAAAAAAAAAAGGTATTGTTCTGCTTCTGTAAGAAAATCTTACAGAAGATTTTAATTCAGTCTCCTCCCTCAAAAGCCCAGATGTACACAACAAGCAAAACAATTGTCTATAGATGATGAAGTAGCTAGGCAAAGGGTTTAATCTGAAACTGAAAATGGTGAGGGGTCGGCTTATCCTGAACTATTCTGATCACTGCCTTTGTACTTTCAGGCAAAAGCCAATCCCCACAACACCATCTGTGGGCAAAAATTCATTCATCCCAGGAGGTCCAATAGCTCCTTTTTGGTATATACTATATATACTGTGCTATACTGAAGTATGTTCTACATTCAATTAATTTAAAAAATATGTGGGGAATTTTCCCTCATATTAATGGAAAAAGCCTCTACTATAATTAAAAAGCAGAATTTAACAAGTGACTAAATGTGCCAGCCAACTGAATCACCCACAGAGCAATAACAGGACACACAATCAATAGAAGAACCGTTGGAAATGGTTGAACTGCTTAAGAAAGGATGCCATTGGAGAAATGAAAAACCAGTCTATTTAATTTTTCACTTGGGCTTTGAAGCTAGCTAAATGATGGCTCACCTCAACTCTGACCTTAAAACTCATCAAGAAAAGTTTTAACACTTGATGGTCTCTCTGGCACAAAAATGTTTTGTTTTCTTAAGTTACAGATTTCCTGGGTCCATAACTAGCTTTATGAAATTAGACAAATTATTTAGCGTTTCTGTGTCTCAATTTCCTCATCTGTTAGGTGAGACATACTATCAATCTTAGAAACCTGTTATTAGGATTTAGTGAAATAAATGAGGAATGCTTAGCACACAGCAGGCATTGAGTGTTTGCTATTATTATTGTCTATTAAACATTTTCTGAGGGGAAAAAAGCACCATTCGAGGGGAAAACAGAAGATCTGGATTCTGGGCCTGATTCTAGTCTTCGAACTAATGAAGGGCAATCAGCAAGGCATATTCGTGGCTCGTGGGCTCGACTGCTCCACCAGTAAAATAAAAAGGCCCCACTATATGCTCTCTTAAATTTTGCAAAAGTAATGGAATAAATCAGTAATGTGTGTAACCATGGACACAGCTATAACAAGAGTCACTCTATAGTATACCCAAGAACATAACAGAGGAAAAACTGGTAAGTTAAAAAGAACAAAATAGATATCAGAAGTAAAGCCTGAGGAAAAAAGTCCTAGATTGTATTTAAAGTGTGCCCAACTGTATAACAGGCTGCCTAAAAGGAAGGAAAGGAAGTTTGTTGCTCAGAGGGGGCAATTCAATTTGGTAATGGATAATCAAAACCGCCGTTTGTCTCCTTTCCTACTGGATCTCCCAACGTTCACCACAACATCCTGCACGTAGAAGGTGTCAAATTCATACCTGATAAGGGAATAAATGAATGTGTGTATGAGAAGGAAGACTGCCAAATCCTGAACATCCCATGGGATGAAGGTTCGAGAGATGGGGGACTAGGGACAGAAAGAAGTGAAGGGAGGTTGGTACTGGGGAAGTCTGGGACCTGGTGGGGGGATTTAGGGAGGAAATGGGTGTGTCCAAAGCAGGGCACTGGCCTGGCGGCCCGGGTGGTCACCTGCGACGTCCGGCGGCGGCAACCCAGGGTGGTAGTGCTGCCACAGCCCCTTCAGGAAGGCGACGCCGCTCTCCACGCAGCGATGCTTGGAGCTGGTGACGAGTTGCAGGCGGCTGTAGTTCTCGTGGCTGAAGAGGGCCGGGAAAAGGGAGGCCAGGCGCAGCGCCAGCTGTCGCATGTCCTCCCGCCCCTTCTCCACCAGCTGCCCGTCCATCCAGTCCGCGTACCACAGCGGCCAGTTGGCCAGCGCAGCACCTAGGTCTCGGCCGCCGACGGCGTCGGCCCTGTCATCCCTGGGCCTGCGGGCCTGCAGCAGTCCGTGTAACTGCCGCAGCTTGCGGATTTGTTTGGCCGTAGGATAGCGGGTGCCGTGGCGGATGAGGGCAACCAGCTGCAATGGGGTGCAGGTGTCCTCCAGCAGCTCCGGATCCCGCCGCGGCACCTCGGGGTCCCGCAGCAGCCCGGAATTGGCATCTTCGTAGCGCGTCTTGGTGCCGAAGTATGGGCTAAGCGGCGAAATCACAGGGTCCGCCCGCTCCAGAAAGGAGCAGTGCGAGAGCGACGAGAGCAGAGCCACAGCCAGGGCCGCAGCGGGCGGCACGGGGACCCAGTGAAAGTAGCCGGGCCCGCGCAACATGCTGCGATGCGGCCCGCGGAGGGCGACTTACGGCCTAGAGACGTCAACTTCCGGCCCCGACGAGCAGGGGGCGGGCCCGGGGGGCGCTTCCGGCCTGCGCCCCAGGGATTCGCGGTGCGTGGCCTACGCTCGGTTGTGAGGGGGTCTGTGGGAGTCGGCGGGAATTTTCGAATTGCAGCGCAGACGTGTGGTTCGGAGGAATCTTGTAGAAACCCCCGAGAACCTTCGGAGACGTGTGGCTTAGGTTGAGCTGGTATCGCCAGGCCTGGAGCGTTGGCGAGTTTCCTCGCAATGGGTGCCTGCTGGTCTGAGTCAGCGACTCCCCAGCTTTTTCAGTTTCCCAGGGCGTGATAAGCCGGGACTAAGCCTTAGCCTCCAGCGTGGTCAAAACAGGACACCTTTTAACTGCTGCTGACTCTTGTATCACCATTCTTACCCCTTTCTACTCATTTTCAGAATGCAGGCTCTGAACTATCACATCAAATTCACTTGTGGCAGTTGTTGAAAATGCAGATCCCTGGGCCCTGCCTCAGCTTGCCTCCTGTAGCCCAAGGTTTTTTGCCGCTTAGGGTTCGAAAATAAACAATATACAACAAGACAGAGAAGAACCTGGAAAGAGGCTCAGTTCTCCAGGAAATTTAATTCCTGAGTCTTTGGTAATCTCTTGACCTGGACTAGAGAAGCTGACATCAGCGAGAAAGCACCCCAGGAATATTGTGCTTGTTGATACCTAAGGCTTAGAGAGTAGAGACAGAAATCCTGATAACTTGGGCACATTGAGTCATGGCCCAAACATTCTCTACCACCACTTCGAATCCAAACTCTCCTCCCATGTAATTATATATTCAAATCAGCAACTAGATTTCTCATGGGTTATTGCTCAGAATCTTTGACATTACCCTCATCACAACTCTGAATAATACCTTAGTTTCTCCACTAGAATCCCATTTTTTAAGGCCAGTTAGAAAAAGAATAAGTATTAAAGAAGTCATAAGGGAATTCAAATTTAAGGAAGTTTTGATCATGTTTTTGTATATCAAGCTTTTTCTTTCGAGGACTATTATATTGCTCTTGGTAAGTCATCTTCATCTTTACTCTTTTTGTCCTTAAGTGCCTCTCTGCTCCAGAGCAGTGTACCTTTAAATGTTAACCAGTGAAAAAGCCATTAAGTCTTGGAGCTACCAAGTCTTCCTGAAGGCATCATTCTATCATGATGAAGCACACATTCTTATACACTAAATTTGCCTCTAGCTTTATTTAATCTCCCTTTTAATTACTCATCTTTTCATTGTAAGCTGTTTATATCCTTTTATATCCTTATATAAACCAACATCAATCATTTTCATGTTAAGCCAAGGTGGCAATGATAAAGTTGAGCAATGTCTTTTTAGCTAGGAAAAAGCCAGATATAGTGCAAGGAGGACAAAGACTGCATAAGCTTTGGATCTAGATGCCAAGCTCGGCCACACATTAACTGAGTGACCTTGGAAAGTTATCCAAGTTCTCAGAGCCTTGGTTTCCTTGTCTGAAAATTCTGCGTTGCAGAATTATTGTAAAATTTGATGTATTTAAAACCCATGTAAAAAGGCTGCTTTGAGTGGTACTTTTATCATCAATAATATTCAGCATTATTATCCTCTATTATGCTTAGCTCTCTAGCAACTATGCAGTATAAACTTACTTCCACATTAAAGTGAATGATGTTCCTTAGCAAGACATGTATCAAAGATAATTTCAAAACTTTCTAATAAAAATCCACTCATCTCACTTAAAAATGAGTCTTTTATTCTTAAAGCAGTGACCACTTTTGAAAAGTTTTATGAAGGTGACAGGACCTGCTCATCTTCCAGGTCATGTCTTAATTCTCTGGCCAGCCTATAAGTTGGCTGCCCTTTGAGATGGGTGCTTACATGTTCCAATCAGCACAGGAATTTACATGGTATAAAACATGGCTGCCCCTTTGCAAAGACCATGGATTGCCTTCCCTCATAAGAAGTTGTGGGTATGGCAGCAATGTATTTGCTAAATCTCTCAGAACACAAGAAATACAGTAAAAAATTAATGGTTCAAGTTCTTTAAAGAGATGGCAGGGGGCGGAACCAAGAACACTGATAGAGAATTTGATTTGAACCAGAGGGAGAGGAGACATGATCTTCTGAGGGAATGTTGGAAGGATGGATGCACATTTGGGTAAATTTTTTAGTCCAGCAGGAGAGAATTCATGGATTTCAAGTCTGATGGCCTGTTTCCTCAGTGACATAGGAGCTAAAATTGTCTGAAGAGATAGAGGAATAGTTGCTCGGTCTTATGGAATATGGAAATGGCTTAGATTCACAACTGAGAAATGGGAAAATAATGGGAAATGATTTGCAACTGAGGAATAGGAAACAAAAGGTTGGGTGATCAGCTCTGAGAATCAAACTGAAAATGGAAGACTTGAATCTTGTGTCTTTCAGAGTAGAAAAGAAAAAAGTTGAGTTCTGTTGTTCTACATAAGTTCCTGGCCCTAAATAAATGTCACTCTTATTTAGCAGAATTAAAATGCTTTTTATTATTCCTTCTCCTTTAATCAAGTAAACTGACAAATGGCCAGTTTTTCATAGATAGCTATTATCTCACAACTACATTGAGCAACTTAATTTGTTCCTATTCCAAGGAAGTTTTAACTCTGGTATCGTACTGTTCTAACGTTTCATCTTTCTTTTGCCAGTTATTGATTTAGTACTTATTTGTTTTTATTGCAGTAGAAGAAGCCAACAGAAGAATGGCCTTTGTTTATGGACTGAGCTGGAGTGATCCATGCTTCAATGGCAGTCCCTTCAACCTTGTTCGAATCTGGAGGCTGCATAGATCACAAGATCTGCAGACTACAAGATACCATTGCTCAAAAGGAAACACCATCACTGGAGCTAACCACTACATTTTCCCCAAGTATATCAAAGCTAAGATGAATTGTCTAAATTGTGTTTCAACTGATGAGTAGAACTTCACTGAACCACACAACAGCAATGAGGTGACCTGCTGTTTTACCTTCTCTATTATACTCTGCTAAGGGACTTATTTTGTGGTGACAAAAATTCTCTTCTAGTGGTCTGACATATCCCAGGACTCTGATGTTGTGAATTCTTCCTTCCCATCAAATGTTGGTTCTAAATCCCCAGAACTGTTTGAGAAACCAGATACAAAATTATGGTAAGTTTAAGTTACCAGTATTTTTATCTGTGCTTTGCTACTACTATTTAATAGGGGAAAACTATAGCTATTCACTTTCTAGTCATGTACTATAATGATTTTCCTGCACAAGCCAGCCCTGTTGCTCAGAAACACAATTTTCTCCAGAAGTCCCCTTCATCACAAACATAACTAGTGGGTTCCAAATCCTGGTAAAAATCTCTTTTCTCCCCTGTATTTTTCAAGAACAAGTATAGAAAATAGCAGTTGCATTTTAACATCTCATTTTTTTCTGAAATGTGAGATTATAAAATTTAAAAAATTTCTTTGAGTTATTAGATCTTTATAAAAATTTGTTAGCTGAATTCGAAGCCATAATGTTTTTTTATTCTGAAGAATGGAGCACTTTCAGAACAAAAGTTCTTTCTTTATTAGTTCTTCATCAGGAAAACTGTTTTTACTTATTTCATGAATGCCAATTTCATGTTGTCTCACTAGCGCATACATGAAGCAATTTACTTTTGGTTTTTGATTGCTATTTTGTTGTAGCATAAACCTATCTTGTTGCTTTGCCTATATTATAGGTCAGTAAATATTAAAACACAACAATACCTAAGCTAGAAAAGCAGTGTAGGCACCTGTGGACTCACACACTTGGCTACAGCCACTTTAGTAAACAGGATAGTTCATTTTCCACTTGAAGCAACTGTTATATTTTCACAAAGAACACCCCTCATGACCCCACTTTGCCATTATTGTCTTATATCCTACACTGCCTTTCCTGTTTCTGTACTCCAAGAGATAAAGCAGTTGCTGCTAAGTCATTCATTGGTTAAATACCTTACATACAGGGACCACGGCGAAAACTTTTTCGATTCTCAAATATTCATCCAATATCTTACATTAAGTAGACTGTCAGCAACTATTTGTTTAAAAAGTGAATGTATGAATAAACAAATGAAAATAGAACGAATAGGCAGTATAGGTCGCTAAAATATGGAAATGGTATTGTTTTGTATTTATGCAGTGTAATTATCTTTTCAGCTCTCCGAGGACATGTGAAGAACAATATTTAAATCATCTTATAGATGTGGAAATCGAGACAGAGGTTAGATATCTTACCTAAAGTTATCCAACAAGGATTTAATAGAACCAGTTCTAGAATGTGATCTATAGAAACGTAGCTATCATTTGGTGTGTTTCTTTTCTGGATACCTATCCTATTCTTAACCAATGATTAGTGACTTCAAAAACTGTCACTTTTGCTGGAGCTAAAAGATAAATTTTACACATAATACTACAGCAGTTACTAGTAACCATTCAACATTTATTCTTCCTTTTTTCTTGGAATCTATGTGTAGATATTCACCTCTTAGGAAGATCTTCTATCCTCACCTCAGGAAAAAAATCCTGCTTGGTTTAAATCAATACTGGTAATTATTTTTCTTACAAGTTTTGGTTAGGAAAGATCATGTGACTCATTTCTGACCACTGAGATATGAAGGTCAGTCTACTGGGCTGTTTTTGGGAGGTTTTTTGTTCTAAGAAAGAGACAAATTATAAGGTGATGAACAACTAATATTTTATAGGGTCAATGAATTAGAGATCATGTTGAGTCAAAGGAATATTGAAGTATGCACAGTAAAATATTTTGGAAGGAAAGGAGATGGTATTCGATGAATGAAATGCTTAAAATAAATATTGCGAAGGTGGTGCAGTAGTTGTTATTGATTAAATAAGACAGTTTAGAATATGAGACAAAGAAGGTTTAGCTGAGGCAAGTTATAGAATACAAATCTTTTAGAAGTAAGGAGATTAAAGAAGAGAAACTGATTGCTCAAGAAGTCCTGGCTCAAAAGTTTTGCTCCTGTTTCCAAACTTCTGTTCTTACTGGACTTATGCCCCACTAGCTTCTCACCTTCTACTAGTCTATGCACCATCTCTTCACCCCACACCTAAAAATCCCTAGCTCATTCAGCAATGTTTCCATGTGTAATGTTGGAATTATTTTACACATTTTGTTTTTAATATATGCTATCGATGGTTTGGAAAGATGAAAGAGATTGACAGCACAGATATGCCGATAATTTTAAATATAATCTTAAGGCACTTCATTCTTAAAATGTGAAAGAAAGATACAGACAAGGAAGAGGCAACTTCCTTGGATATTAGCATGTCCAAATGTGATGAGTAGACCTGCTATAGCCATTTTGCTACCAAAGAAGAACCAGCTTGAAAACAAAGACAACATGATGAGATGACATAGCAGAAAGTGGAAAGAACCTGAGTCGTTAATGATACTATTGAGCTGATGAATTAAACCTGGAGTATACCTACTGTGTGCTTTCTGTCATCTAAGGTCTTTACTTTTTAAACCAGTGTTTCATATTTTCTGTAGAAAGCCTCCTAATTGTGGTAAGTACCATAATAACCCCACTTACTCCTCTAGGATGTTTTTTTCCCCCTTTGCTTTTCTGATTTTGCTGAAGTCATCAACTGAGAATAACAGAAAATTCTGTCTCCTTAGATAGGACCTGGGTCCTCTCACTCAGGTTTAGTGTAGTCACTCTCAAAATACAAACTGCATTTGTTTGCAGAAATGGAAAACCCACCCTAAAATTCATATGAAATTTCAAGGAACCCAGGATAGCCAAAACTATCTAAAAAAAAAAAAAAGTTGTAGGACTCATACTTCTTGATATCAAAACTTACCACAAAGCTACAGTAAACCAAATAATATGATACTGGCATAAGAGTAGACATATAGACTAATGGAATAGACTTGAGAACCCAGAAATAACCTTCATGCCTAGGATCAATTGATTTTTTACAAGAGTGTTAAGACCATTCAGTGAGAAAAGGACTGTCTTTTTTACAAATGGTGCTGGGATAGCCACATTCAAAACTGAAGTTGGAACCTTACCTTGCACCATATATAAATATTAACTCAAAATTGATTAACTCTAAATTTAAAAGCTATAAAACTCTTACAAGGAACCATAAGGAAAAATCTTCATGAACTTTGGTGGTTTGGTAATGGTTTTTTAAATATGACACCAAAAGCACAAGTGACAAAAAAACAATAGATAAGTTGTGCTTCATCAAAATTAAATGTTGTGTATCAAAGGACACTATCAGGAGAGTAAAAAGACAACCCATGGAATGGAAGAAAATATTTGTAAATCATATATCTGATAAGAGACTAGTATTAAAAATATATGAAGAATTCTAAAATTCAACAACAAAAAGACCAACAAATTAAATTTTTAAATGGGCAAAAGACTTGAATAGACATTTCTCCAAAATAAGATATACTTATTGTCAATAAACATATGAAAAGATGCAAACAAAATCTCAATGAGATATCATTTCACACCTAGTAAGATAGCTAAAATTTTATATTTAATGAAAATAATTAATATTGGTGAAAATGTAGAGAAAGTAGAAGCCTAGTACATTGCTGGTGGGAATGTAAAATGGCACAGTTGCTGTGGAAACTAGTTCGGCAATTCCTGAAAAAGTCAAACATAAAATTACCTCATCCAGCAATTTTACTTCTTACCCAAAAGAATTGAAGATATAGGCTCAAACTGATACTTGTGCATCAATGTTTATAGCAGCATTATTTACAATAGCAAAAGGTAGAAACAACCCAAATGTCCATCAACAGATAAATGAGAGGGGGAAATGTGGTATTATACATACAATAGAATATTATTCAGCCACAAAAAAAAAAGAATAAAGTGCTTGAAAATATTATGGTGAGTGAAATAAGCCAGAAACAAAAGGACAAATATTTTAATGTACCATTTAAATGGAATATCTAAAATAAGCAAATTCATAGAAACAGAAAGTAGATTACAGGTTTCCAAGGGCTGGAGGAGAGAGGAATGGAAGCTATTGCTTAATGGGTACGGAGTTTCTATTTCAGGTGATGAAAGGGTTTTCTGTAAATGGATAGTCATAACAGTTGCACAACATTGTGAATATAGTTAATGCCACTAAACTGTATACTTAAAATGGTCAAAGTGGTAAATTTTTATGTTATATACGTTTATCACAATAAAAAATAAAAAAACTCGCATTGGAAATTGGCAAGTACATTGTTTGGGACTACAAAATAATTTATCCAGAGGATCAATGCTATAAATAGTTGTTTGCTTCCCAATTTAGGTTCTTTAACACAGACTATACGTTTAGCCATGGAATTTTAGTAAATAATTCTGTCAAAACATGGATAACTAATCAGAACAGGAAAGCAACGCATTGAATCAGAAATAGTGTTATTTTTATCAACTAGTGACATATGAAGAAAAATAGATTTCATTAGTGGAAAATGAGAAAATAGAAAGTTTTCTCTAGATTCTGGGGAAATTTCAGAGCAGTATCTAGAATGTTAAATGGACTTGTTCTTTTTAATGACTGTGGTAGGCTAAATAAAGTCCCCTATTCTATTCATGTCCAAATCCCTGAAACCTGTATATGAGTAACCTTATATGTTACCTTACATGGCAAAAGGGACTTTGTAAAATGATTAATAAGGATCTTGAGATGGGAATATCATTCTGGAGTATCTGATGGACCCAATGTTATCACAAGTCTCCTTATAAGGGAAAGCAAGAGGGTCAAAATTTAAAAAGGTGATGACTAAAGTAAAGGGAGAGAGAGTGATGTGAGGAAAGAAGCAGAGGTTGGAATGATACAGGGCCACAAGCCAGGGAATATGGGCAGCCTCTAGAAGTCGAAACTGGCAAAGAAATGGATTCTCTCTTTAGAGACTTCAGAAGGAAAGCAGCCCTAACCATCCATTTTAAACTTCTGATCTTCAGATCTGTAAGATAATAAATTTGTGTTATTTTAAGCCACTGTTTGTCATAATTTGTTATAGCAACAGAACAAAACTAATACAATGATTAATTTTACTTCCCAACTCATTATTTCTTTTCCTTAAAACAAATTTGTCACAAGCACTATTTTTATACTACTAAGTTAAGTTTATGAGTTTGGGGAGGGTTGTTTACTTTGATGAAGATAATGTAGATAATACTACCTTTTTCAATACATTTGCCAAATACAAAGGTTTATGCTAAAAGCTTTACATACTTTACTTTAAAAATTCTTACAACCGTTCAAGTAGGTACCATATCTCCTTTTACAGATAAGAAGACAGGATCTTTGATGTTACATAATACAGTTAAGGTCATACAGTGGTGATGTAAATGTGCACATGCTGAAAGAGAATAGGCAAGTCGAGAATTATTTTTAAATTTCCTATAATAGATTAAGGGTAGTTGTTATCATTAAGAGAATGAAAGTCAGAGAAAAGAAAGCAGATAGAAAGAAATATTGGGTTGGGCAATTCCCTATATTTAGGATTTCAAGATTGTTTACCCAGGCTAGCTTGTCTGTAGTTCAGACAGGAATATGGGAAAATAATAGGCAACTAGCCATTTCTATGTTTTTGAAAGTCAAACATTCTTAAACCTTAGATGTTCTTAAAAGAAAAACCCATTTTTAAAAATTTCTGGAAAAAAGAATGTTCTCTATATTAAAACTTCATAAGAACATTGCTACATTGTACATTAGGCATAAATATTATTGAAGTTTTTTGTAATCGTTATTCATGCAACTATATATATATGTCTTGCAAACAATCACAAATCTAGAGGATATTCTTTGAAGCAAGAAGCAGTGGTGCTTAATACTGGACTAGTTTTATTTATCCTTTCTTTTTTTATATAGAAATGCAATAAAACATTTTTTAAAAAATTCAAAATTTTTAAGGAGAATGGATAAAAATATTTGATGATATGAGATATAGATGAAGGATGTCTGGTATTATTTTTTTCTCCAAAGAAAAAGGTCTTTATTGGTTCTTAATGTTTGGATTAATGACTGCAATAGAGTTTCTGCCCTCAGATAAAATCCTAGTGACAAGGTATCTGTTCTTAACATGAGCAATAACTGGAGTACTTAGGGTTAAACAAAATATTAAATGTCATAGGATAGAGGAGGTAAGGAAGTGTAATGTGATAAGGAGCTAGTCAGCTCAGAGTGGTTGTTTTATTGTGATACAGCAGAGTAGAAACTTGTCAGAAAGGAAAGGTGCCAAGCAGGAGATAAATATGTGCCCACATTATCTAATGTCAAGAGCTGGGAACACTATTTTGAATTTTTATCCTGAAAATGCAAGTAACATCCTTATGAGATACTGCACATTAAATAAACATGTCTTAAACCGATTTTGCCTATCGACACATATGTCCATTCATTTATTTGACAGATAGTTATTAGGCCTCAGAATTAACCCCCCCAAAAATTATAAAGTAGGAAGTTTCATTTCTGTCGTTTTACCTCTTTCTATTATTGCTCTGTCTTGAACCTTCAGGTTTTCCTCTCCTCCATCAGGCTTCGGAGCTTAGAAACTAATAACACTAAGAATCCAGTGTGGTCAGAGGAAGAGATAGAGTGTGAGCTTAGAAAAGAAGCAGAACCAAGGTGTTACATTCTATTACTTGTGGATTGGTAGGATTATGGTGTCTTTTATGTTATTTTTGCTTTTCTATTGTAATGATATGCCTTTTCATAATAAGAAAAAAATAAAGTACATATAGGAAAAGAAACAACAAAAAGAATGTGTTCAAAAATGTTTCTACCATTTTAGTTATTTTCTTTCTAATTCATTTTCAGTTTATCAAGCCTGCTTTGTTTGTTAGGGAATGTTATTTAAATTGTTTAAAAACTTTTCCAACTTGGTCAAAACTTAATGTTTCCAAATACTACAGACTTGTATAACTCTTATAAATCATCCAAACATCATGAAGTGTAGTATAAGGCAATGAAGATTTTAAGTTGTTTCAAACTTTAAGTATTAAACACATAGGGTGCTCTCGACTTTACACAATTACCAATAGAGTAGAATAAATATAACTAATTAAGATTTTTAACTGAATATTTTGACAAATTATAGCATTGCTTTGGGGTCCTGAAGGATACACACACACACACACACACACACACACACACACACACACATATGTTTATAAAAAATATGCTATGAAGGAAAAACAGAGGGTGCTTATCATAAGAACCCTCTTAAAATAGGAACACCTATTTTATCTTGGGAACATTAGAGAAGTGCCTTCGAGGAATATGGGAAAATAATAGGCAACTAGCCATTTCTATGTTTTTGAAAGTCAAACATTCTTAAACCTTAGATGTTCTTAAAAGAAAAACCCATTTTTAAAAGTTTCTGGAAAAAAAGAATGTTCTCTATATTAAAACTTCATAAGAACATTGCTACATTGTACATTAGGCATAAATATTATTGAAGTTTTTTGTAATCGTTATTCATGCAACTATATATATATGTCTTGCAAACAATCACAAATCTAGAGGATATTCCTTGTCCTTGCTCAATCAGCCTACAGGCACAAGGGACCAACCTACAGTCTGACAAAGTCAGATTATTGACGAATTGTAATGAGGGATATCATGCACAGAACTGTGAGACCTCTGACCAAGCAATGAAACAATAAAGTTATTATAAATGGATTTTGGTAAGATGAGTTTGGGTAAAATTAAAGTGAAGTGGGGTTTGGATAGACTGAAAGTAAATCAGAGGTCAACATCAGGTCTGAAGGTTCCAGGGTCCTGTTTCCTCGGAAATTACAAAGTTAAGATGGATGTGAAGTGTTTTGTTCAGAAGCAACTTACCTGAACCTCTGTATCTTGTTGGAAATTGAGGCTGGTTCTCTGTATTGAAGAGTCTTAAAATCTCCAGACGAGAGTAGGATATTTTATTCTTAATGATTTAATTTCAAACAACAATTCTTCTAATAGTCTATTGTTTTAGAGAACAGAGTTTTTCAGCAAGTAAGAAGACAGTAATCTCTGAAAAAAGAGTGTTGTTATGACACTTTATAGCATGTCCTTGGCAGAATTTGCTTCCCATGACTTTGCAGTTGGCTTTATTTATTTTTATTTTGGCCTGATGAGTGATGGAACAGATTTTTACTTCTTAAGTCTCAGCTAATGCTTAACCTAAAAGAGATAACTCAAGAGAGTGAAAAACACATTCCCAGGCAGAAAAAAAGCACGTGTGAAGGTTGTGAACTGAAAAAGGTCTTGACACATTCAAGAACCTAAAAGCCAGTAGAACATTAACACAGCAAATGATTCAAAATGAGACAGAAAAGATAGGCAGGGGTCAGATCTTGCAGAAAGCTGTTTGCCTTATTAAGGATTTTGCATTTTATTAAAGAGCTACGAGAAGTCACTAAAGGGTTGTAATACGAGGAATTCCCCAATCTTGATGTACTAAGATGGAGAAAGCATTGTTGGGGCAATAGTGGAAGCTGGACTGATGGAAGAGAAGGTGATTTTTATTACAGTGAAACCAGTAAAGGACAGAAATGGAGAGATTCAAGATTTGGGGTAAAACCAAAAGGTCTTAGAACTTGGATATGTAGAGTGAGAAAGATGAAAGAGTTAGAAATAGTTTCCAGGTTCTGTCCTGAATATCTGAGTAGAAGGTGGTGACATTAACTGAGATGTGGAAGACCGGAGGTGAGGCAGGATTGGTGCGATAGTTTTATACTTTTTAAATTTGTGTGACAATCAAGTCAGTATGGCATGGATGCACTTAAATATACGGGTCTGGGGTTCAGAAGAGAGGTTTGAGTTATTGATAAATAGAGTCATAAGTATGTAGTTGACACCATGGAAAAAGAGGCTAATATGATTTTTAAAAAAAAAAAAAAGAGGATTCAAGACAAAGCCTGGAGGAACTAATAAATCCAAAAGTAGACAGAAGAGTGAGCTAGGAAGATAAAAACCCATGAAACATCTGATATAGGGGAGGAAAGACTTTTCCTAAACCCTCTTAGGTTCTGTGGCTGGGCCTGACAGTTAAAAGATAGATTTTTATATGGCATTAGAACCTTTGTAAAAAATAATGTTGACCCAAAAAGCAGATAAGCTTGAGAGCTTATATGCTATTTCAACAATAATAAATTGTGGCGATGTGATAAGATGTGATAAGTCCAAAAAAAGGGGGCAGGGGTTGGGCGATAAATTGTAGGAAAGTAAGTAAGAGATATCTAAGAAAAACTAATGAAAGATAGGGTTATTTTACTAGGATCGTTTATATAGATTCACCTTGACATTAACTCTCTGTCTCTGGTGATAAGAATGTTCTCCCTGGTACAGTGAAGGCACCTTTCTTACAGGAAATTTTGCGGCCTGCTTTTAGATAAAAAGGAGGACCTCAGAGAATGCTTTTGGCACCTGCTGTTTCTCAAGTAACTTCAATTCAAAATAATCAATATGCCAAAGTGGCATATTTTGGGGTGGCATATTCTGATCCCCTTCACTGGTTTTAGAGTAAGTTTTTCAATATGAGGTGTAGGGGTCTGTTTGGGATTGGGCAAACTTCAGGACTGGGTAGACTTTTGGACTGTACATGGTGAGGCAAGGATTATAAAGCCAGTCTTGAAGGGTAAACTGTCATTTGAAAAGGCGAGTTTGAGCTATTATTCTGCAACAGGGGCTGTTTACACTGATGAGGGCTATCTGAGTAATCTTTTTTTCACGTATATAGATTTTCAGGAAGTTCCTCAAACAAACAAAAATATTTGTATCTTTACCGTCTTGGGAAAGAATTTCCTGGTAAAGTAATGTTAATGCAAACAATTCCTAATCTTATTCCGCTCCTTGGCTTTAGGTTGTTTTAGTTCTCATCATATCCTCTCTATAAGATTCGTCTCATCTCTTTTGTTTACAAGTCATCTTTTTCTATTTTGATCTTTAATTTCTGGTTTTATATTTATTAATATTAATTGTCTTTAAAAGGGTATATGAAGGATATATTTATGAATGCTCAAATATTAAAAAATTTTCTTGGGCCCTTGCTTATAAATGATAATCTGAATTTCATTTTGCATTCTTGGATCATTATTCTTTTCTTTCAAAGGTCTATAAGCATTTTTTCACTACCTTTTAGCTTCCAAAGTTGCAGACTGGAAGTCTATGCTAATGCGTTTCCTTTTTTATTGCAGTGCGGCCACAAATTCCTTATACATGCTAATTTTAAGTTAACCATGGGCTCCCTTCCATTCATTCTCTACACAAATTTATATTTTCTCCTGTGTTCTTCTAGACAGTTCTTAATAGAAGTTTTTGATCTTTAGCTGTTGCCACACAAAGTTGTTGGTAAAATTACTAAACAGAGGACACAATCTATTCACAGGCACTTTGAAACAATTCTATAGGAATTGATTCTTTTAAGATACTCTTTATGTCTTTGGAATTCAGTTATCTTACTGGCAGTAGTTGTCTGGCGTATAGGGAGATCTTTAGTTTTAAAGCTTCAAGACTTTCTTTAGCTCAGGAAAGCTTTATTTTATTATTCTTTTAATGAAAGTTCTACAGTTGTCCCTTTCTCATCTCATGGAATTCCATGCACATGTGGTCCCTGAATCTATCTTTCATTTTTGTTAACTTTTCATTCATTATTTTTATTTCTTTATATTTTGACTCTGTGTTGGGAGATATTTCCTTTATTGATCTGATAAATGAATTTAGCAGGATACAAAATTAATATTCAGAAATCAGTTGCATTTTATAAACAAAATGAACTATCAGAAAGAGAAATTAAGAAAATAGTCCCAGTTATAATTGTATCAAAAAATACCTAAGAATAAATTTAACCAGGGAGATAGAAGACTAGTACTTGGAAAACTGTGACATTGAAGAGAGAAATTGAAGAAGATACAAATAAATGGAGGCATATACCATGCTCTTGTATAAAAAGAATTAACATCATTAAAATGTCCATATTACCCAAAGCAATCTATAGATTCAATGCAATCCCTATCAAAATATCAATGGCATTTTTCCACAAAACTAGAACAAATAATCTTAAAATGTATATAGAACCACAACAGATCCCAAATAGCCAAAGCAATCTTGAGAAAGAAAAACAAATTTAAAGGTATTATACTATCTGATATCAAACTATACTACACGTCTATAGTAATCAAAACAGCATGGTACTGTCATGAAAACAGACACATAGATCAATGAAGCAGACAATAAACCCATGCTTATATGGTCAAATAACCTTTGACAAAGGTGACAAGTATATACAATGGGGTAAAGACAGTCACTTCAATAAATAGTGTTGGGAAAACTGGACAAATACAGGCAAAAAAATGAAACAACTAAAGTTCTTATTCTTACATCATATACAAGAATAAATTAAAAATGGAGTAAAGACTTAAATGTCTGACCCAAACCATAAAACTCCTACAAGAAAACACAGGCAGTAAACTCTCCAACATTGCTCTTAATAATATATTTTTTTACATATATCTCCCGGGACAAGGGAAACAAAAGAAAAACTAAACAAATGGGACTTCTTTAAACTGAAACATTTTTTGCACAGCAAAGGAAATTATCAACAAAATGAAAAGGCAACCTAATGAATGGGAGAAGATATTCACTAATGATAGATCCGATAAGGGGTTGCTACCCAAAATATACAAGGATCTCATACAACTTGACACCAAAAAGACAAACAATCAACTAAGAAATAGTCAGGAGACCTAAATAAATGTTTCTCCAAAGAGGACATACAGATGGCCAACAGACATGTGAAAAGATACTCAGCATCACTAATTATCAGTGAAATGCAAGTTAAAACCACAATGAGATATCAACTCACAACTGTCATAATGGGTATTATCAAAAACGTCAGCCAACAAGTGCCAGTAAGGGTACAGAGAGAAGGGTATTCTCACGCAATTAAGGTGGGATTGAAAATTGGTGCAGCCATTATAGAAAACAGTATGGAAGTTCCTCAAAAAAATTAAAAATAGAACTACCATATGACCTAGCAACCCCAAGTCTCAGTATTTATTGGAAGAAATTCAAAACACTAATTTGAAAAGACATAAATTCACTTCTATCTTCTTTGTGACATTATTTACAATAGCAAGATATGGAAGCAACCTAAGTGTTCATCGATAGAAGATTGGATAAAAAAGATGTGGTACATATACATGATAAAATGTTACTCAGCCATAAAAAAGAATGAAATCACCATTTGCAACAATGATTAACCTAGAGGATAATATGCTAAGTGAAATAAGTCACACAGAGAAGGACATGCACCATATAATTTCACTTATACCTGAAATCTAAAAAAACAAATGAAATGAACAAACAAAACAGAAACAGACTCATAGATACAGAGAAAAAACTGGTGGTCGCCAGATAGGCGAAAGGTCATCTGGGGCTTGGTGAAAATGGTGAAGAGATTAGGAAGTACAAATTGGAAGTTATAAAAAAGTCAGAGATGTAAAGTATAGCATAGGGGATATAGTCAATAAGATTGTAATAACTATATATGGTGTCACGTGGGTGCTGGACTTATCGGGGGGATCATTTTGTAAATCATATAAATGTCTAACCACTATGGTGTAAAGCTGAAACTAATATAATATTGAATGTCAACTGTAATTGAAGAATAATTTTTTTAAAAAAAGAAACAAGCAATATTCTTTAGATATATGGTACCTTATGCTTTCAAAGCACTATAACCCTTTCCACTAGAAATGTTTTCTCCCAACTCTTTTCCCTCTTCTTTGCTTCCAGAAATTTTACTGCTCCATCATGGCATATTGAATGTCACCTCCTATGAAAGCTTTTTCGGGTCCCCATTCTCAAACAGAATTGTTATTTTCTCTTGACAGCTATGACTCTTAGTTTCACCTCTATCATAGAACTTATCAGTGTAAATTTAAATGAGATGAAGATTCTCAAACTATTTGAATAAAGAATGCAAAAGAATAATAGGTTAATTATCCTTTTACATATAAAGGGAAAAGGACATTATGAAGTTCTTCATGCTTAGTGAAGAAATCCTGCAGCATTTATACTTTTCAGAAAAAAAAGAGGTCAATTTAAATGTTATTACTTGAACAAAAAAATTATTACTTAAGTTCACCAATCAGAATTACAGACTGTTATCAATTTAAAGGTTCTTTTCAAAGGACATAGCAATATACTCAGAAGTCCAGCTGTCTTAAAAGACTTTTCTGTTAAACAGAAGAAAGTTAGTATAAGACTATGCAGTTTTTACTTATCTTCACATTGAATGAGAGGAGTGATACTTTTGTGAATGTGCTAAATTCTCTACTTTATCAGAACTGGCTATATATACAATATGGGACAATGTCTGCTCTTCCGCAGCTCTAAGGAAATATTTTCTTCTCTTTCTTATTATGAGTAGCATTCTCAAATCTAATTAATTAGTTAGAGAATAGAGCAGACTTGAGAATCTTAAAACTTACCGTCTGGCAAGGTAAAGAGCAGAACAGTTGTTTAACAAATGGAATATTAGGCATATAATATTTTTCTTCCACAATGGAGTCTATTCCCCATGTAGTTAGAGCTCCTTAAAAATTGGTCCTTAATATTGTCTAACTTGTACCTTCCATCCCTGGCATATAGAGGTTATTTGAATGTTTGAATGTTTTGAGAGGTGTAATCAAATACGTCCTCATCTGTTAAATGTATAATCATTTTATATTCACTAGTGAAGTCTCCAATGCGATATATGATTCGTAAAGAGCAGTTCAAAGACTAATCCAAAGTGAGTATATAGCATATTTCTTGGAATAAACTGAGATTTGCTATGAACCTCAGGGAATAGAACTCAAGAGACTTTATCCTAACTGGATACTTTCCTCTTAGTTGATCTGGCTTCATCATGTTTACACAGTCTCTAGATTCAGAAGTATGTTAAAGACAAGATAACAGGCCTAAAATATAGTTGCTCATGCTAAGCCCCACATCATCAAACTGAGACTTAATTGCTGTTTCTGCTCTCCCATAAATGAAATTATAAACCAGTCAACTAGGAATTACCTGATCAGCATTATTTAGGTAATTTGCTTGTTAAGCGCTTGCTATCCCTTACATAGAAAGTAACCTTGCAATAACCAATTTTCTTTTCTGCCTAGTATAACCTGTTCCTGATCCCTTCTGCCTATAAAAGTTTTTCATTTTATACAGCTCCTCAGAACTCCTCTGTATCTGCCAGATTAGGTGCTGCCTTATTAATGAATTGCTAAATAAAACCTATGAGATCTTTAAATTTTACTCAGTTGAATTTTTTAAAACAAGTGTGAAGAAGCCAATACACATATTCAGATTTTTGTATTCCTTTCTTCAGCACCCACATGTACCTACTGAGTTCACAGGACTTGCTTGAGGCTAGAGCCTCCCAATTTAGTCTTATTAGTAAAAGGTAGCATCTCAAACTTCATATCCTTCTTTTCATTAGTATTACTGACTTTTCCAGTTCTCTCAGGGTTTTGCCAGCTGACTGGCTAATAAAGTAAGTTGAGCTAATGTTGCTATTTATCTGAGATAACATTTGCCTTTGTACTGAGGTCCATTAAATTATTAATGTGGGACATATCAGAACCAGTAGAGACATTTTATGTTGGTGGTAGGTAGCTGTCCTGGGATTCTTAAAATCTCAGTTTCCTAGTCTATTTTTTAGTCTGGACTTGACAGAAATTTGTACCACCTAAAAGCCTGAAGAGGAACCTTCTTTCTGTTTCCTCAGAATTTCTTTTTGTGGGCAATAGTATCAATGATGGGTCTCTTGTAGTTCATTCTCATCAACCATACATAGTAGCTTACACGTAAACTTTCCAGCGTAAACGCTCCAATGTAAACCTGTGAAAGGCCTGGTTACCACAGACACTTAATCTAGTCAGTGTTCAAACACTCAAACTGAAATAATTTACAAATGGCAACCAATTCATGTTGGATGGCAGAGAAAGTGAATCTGTTTGGAACTTTCCTGTTTCCATTTGAATAACAACCTTGTAGAATAGTAAAAGAGTATTATGCCCTTGAAAGTGAAAGGGAGCGGTAGTTTAGTCTTAAAGGTTGTTATCTTAGTCTGCCACACATGAATAGTCCAGAAGAAGCTGGAGTTCTTTAACTGATGTTTGAATCATATCTTCCAAACCACACAAAGTCCCCAGGGAATTAAGGAGCTAGGGAGTGGCTCTCTCATTCTGTCCAACTGTATCTCGCAGCCCTTCAAGGGGTGGGGCTCCTTCGGTCTCTCTAGGCACTCGTTCCTTTTTACTCTTTCTCTCCTCCCACCTAACAGCTCCTAAATTTCTTTAACACAGTGATTCTGAATCCATACTACACATTAGAATTTTCTAAGGTGTTTTTCAAACATACTAAATTCTAAGCACCACATTCAGAGGGGCTGATTAGTTCGTTCTGGGGTGAGGCATCGGGCATCGTATTTATTTATTTATTTCTCCTTTATATGCCCCTAGGACAATGCAAGGCCTAGGTTGAGAGCCTCTGCTCTGCTTCTCTCACTCAGGGTCCTACTTCTTTGTGCAGTTACCCTTGCCAGTCACTTAGTTCCACCAGGTTCTAGGCTGGGTAGAGTGAGAATCATTGGAATTTGAGAATGGAATAGTTTAAAAACCATTAGTTTTCTCATTTTGAAGAGACAGAATAGACAGAACTGTTAGCATTTCTTCTCTTACATTATTATGCTGAAACGATTTACACCATTTTAGTATCCTTTTATTACCCTTGCGTCATTTCATCTAGGTAATAGCCTTCGAATTTGACCCTATGCTAACTTGACAAGCACATTCCTGGGCCAAGAAATGTGCTTTCATTTAGTCCTTTGTAATGCCCCAGGGATTTTTGAGAAGATAACATTGACTTTCTATTTTCTATAAGAAATTGAACCAGCCACAATATGAAATTTGCTTGTTTATGTGTTTATATACATCTGAATTTTAATGACTGCATTTGTAACCTTCAGATTGGCCCTTAAAATAAAAGTTTAATTTCTAAATTATTTTCTAGTGCTCTCCAGAACTCCCCAATAATTCGCTGGCAACATCTCTTTGGAACATTAAAAAACTGAGGCACTCTGTCAAATATAATTATTAAAAATTTAAATATTTAATTTGCTGTTTATTACTTATTTTTGTTATTGTTATTATTTCTGTGCAATTTTTGCTCCTCCAATTTACTGAATTTAACTTTTAAACCAAGTTGGGTGTTTTTTTTGGTTGGTTGGTTGTTGTCAGCCTTCACATCCATGTTAAATCTGGGCTAATTTGTTCAAATAGTGTCTTATTATCTTAAGAAGAGAATTACTAGATGCAGAATAGAAAAAAAGAACTTGGTGTTCACTATATCCATCAAGGAAAGGCTCTTTTCTTTTTATTTTCAATCATAAAGTAATATGTTAAATTTAAAAGAAAATTAAATTAAGCCCTTGGAGTTTTGCATTTGGAAACATACAATTAGGTCCGCTGGGGTAGGTTTTGGGGGGCAGGTGTGGCAAATTCCTCTTGCTGGTACTAAATGACCTTGGAGAAATTATTTAACCTCACTAAGCCTTGTCTTTCTGATCTGCAAAATTGGGTAGTATTCGCTCTCTTGCAGGATCATTGGGAGAATTAAATGAGATAAGGAATATTTGTATAGTACGTGACATTTAGCAGCATAAACAAAGGTGAAATCATGTTATTGTTTATATCCAAAAATAATGCATGAATTCATAGTAATAACTTTAAAATATTGTATCTATACTGTACATCAAAAGCAGTTTTGCCTATAAACACAAATCTTCTAATGTTGAGTTATAAAACCTAAGCGGCAAAACAAGACCAACAGCAAATGTCAGTTTAGCTCCGATCTTTTATCAGTTTCTGGAAGATACCCAATCTCCTTCTCACCTCAAAGTCTTTGTATTTCTATCTTCCTTGGTGTGGAAAGCTCTTACTCAAGCTGTTCACATGACTGACTTATCTTTTAGCTGTCAGCTTAATGTCACCTCCCGAGAGAGGGCCTTCCTGATAATCTTAGCTAAATTAGGCCCTGCCTTCCACTAGTCTTTATTACAGCACCCTGTTTATTTCCTTCTGAGAGATCGTTGCAACCCAAATTACTTTATTGTTATTATTTTTTTGTTTATATGTTTACTAGCGGTCTTTCTCACTAAGCTTCGCAAAGCCAAGGGCCATGTTTATCTTCAGAAATGTTGAAGAAAAACTGCCTACTACATGTCGAATGGCCAATAAATATTTGTTGAAACAATTGGTTAATAAACATGTTTAAGTCCTTCGTTTTATAGAAGAGGAAGCTGAGTTTAATATGTGACCAACGTTACAGAAATAGTAGAAAAACCCAAGCTTCCAAGAGTCATGCCAGTATGTTAAGTCTTGTGTCACTGGACAGTGCCATCATCATATTAGTAAACTCTTCTTTCCCCAACTTCGTATTCTACTCTCTTGATCCAGCATCCTTGGGATCCATTTTCAGGCTTAAGCTCTAGGTACAGGTGGTATGTATCAGTCAGATTCTGCAGTTCCTTTGCCATATATTCCTTTCTTCCCTTAGCAGACCCTGCACTTCCTCAGTTGGGTCATACTAAAATTTGATTCTAGAACAAGCTGGTGGCCAGGAGAGAAGTGGGGTAAATTCTGAGCAGGGCCAGCACTATTTTGTAAGACCCATAGCTCATTTAAAGCTTCAATATAGTTTTCAAGCAAAGAGAAGGCCTTCTATCTTCTAAGGGAGTGAGCCACCCTGTAGATCCAAAATATTCAGAGAAAACTGGGTGATCAAAGTTCTCAAGTGTGTCTAATGGGTATCACAGTCCCACTCCTTTTCTATGATGGCTCTGATTATGTCAAGAAAGGAAGCTGGCGAAGATATGAGTTTAGCTGAAGTCTATCCTCATTCTGATCCCACAGGGAGTTTTGCAGGATGAGTGGCACCACGGTTCTGTAGGATTTGTGCCCACAAATCAGTCAGTCATTGGCTGTGAGCTAACCCTGGTGGAAGGGTGTATCTATCCTTCTAGGCATTTCCTGGAATCGTTGGTTCAAAAGCAGTCCTCAGGAGAGGGATGTGAACTTTAGCTGCCGATGCTCAGAAACTCAGGGATTCATTCTCTAGCCCAGTGAAGGGATTCTGAGCAGGGCACCAATAGTGTTTTATATAAAGATATACTTCAGTAGGAAGAAGATTGAACCCAAAAGGAAGGAGTCAGATATAAGAAGAAATGATGAGACAAGAAATTTGTAAACATCTGTGTATCTCTAAATAAACATTCTTATAAACAACAATAATAGGAGTAATGATGGCTAATTTGAAGGTGGGGGTGTAACTAAAGAATTAAAACAATAAACATTAATAAGGATTATGGGGTGATCAGTATTAAAGGTTTTTAAAGCTCTCATATTTTTGAGGTAAAGGGTAAACATATTGATTAAATTTGGATTTCATTATGTCAAGTTGTGCTTGTTAGAAATTTAATGGAACTTCCAGGTATAGAGGATAATTAAATGCATGCATCGAATTTTGTACCCCTCAAATCCAATTAAAGTGACAGAGAATTTTTTTAAGGCCTACAAAACAGGGGAAATGGGAGAAGAAACAACAAGAACAAAATTTTAGAAACTTGAAAGATGATGGATGAGTTGTAAAAGGATTTAGCATACTTCCCACAATTAAATTACTTTGCCAGAAATAGGAAAACCAAGAAGCAATGTATTTTAAACTAAAAATCCTCAAAGTCTCAGGAATTGGCAGCATCAAATTCTTCTGGAAATGAGCTGAAAAGGAGAGACTAAAATAAGGATGACTCGTTAAAAGTTTAAGAAAGGGTCAGGTCTCCAGACCCCTTCCAACCATGAGAAGCCGCAGTAATACTCTTCTTGCATTGGAGGCATATTCTCAGGAGAGCAAAACATTCCCCTTCTTCTGGCTGGGAGATCCCAAGCAGAGTTGAAGTTGGGGGAACTTTATGAAGAACAGTGAGATTAAGAGAGCGTTCACAAGGGAGCCCTCTACACCCACTATCTTGTTCTACTCAGCTCCACAATACTAGAAGCTAGAGTTTCATTTTTTAAACAGAAGATTGGAAGTCTTACCTGACCAGACCAGGAGGAAAAAAACTAAAAGCAGTGACGTCAGAGTTTCCCTAACTAAACTGCCCATCTAGATCACTCTACAGTGATACTTACTAACTTCACTAAAACAAGAAATTAAAACAAGGAAGTAAAAGATTAGAAATAAAAGAGTGAAGAAGTAAGCTTAGGATGATAGGGAAGGGAAAGTTCAATGCAGCAGCCATACATCGGACATAATGACTGAATGAAAGCTTGTCAGAAAAATCTGGAAGATATTTCATCAGGAAGATGAAATTGGTACATCTGAATACCTTAAGATTTAGAGAACTGGTAAAAAAAAATTAGGAATTAAACTAGTGATAAGTACATGGAAAAATAAATGATAAGACAATTAGCTCCAGGGCAAGTAAAAAGCTTTCAGAAAAAAAATAAATCATAATTTCCTATATGGTTCAGCTGTGAATAGTTTTTGCATAGCCATATTGACATAAACATTATACTGATGGATATAATCAAAAGAAAAATTGCTGTGATCATATAGTAAAGTTGTGAAAAAGGAAAGAAAGTTCATGTGTGGTGGGAATAGTTGTACTCCATAGTGGGAAGTCAGGGAATAGTAACAAAAGCTGCAAATCAAGAAATATAGGTAAATGCATGTTTTTTAGAGATGTGGAAATAAATACCAATATGACCAGTAAAATAAATGAAAAGTTATTTCATCAGGGGAAAAGGCGAGAGGATATAAGACTGATGTTTTAACTAATAAACCATAAGAAAGTATTTGACATTTTAAATTACATGCTTTTTAAGATTTCGATATAAACAAAATCTAAACATTTCATTATCACTAGGATGGCTTTTATTTAAATAAATTAAATAAATAAATAAATAAATAAACAAAACTGAAAGTCATACCTATAAAATACTTGAAAATATATTAATTTTCACCAAGCTAAAATGAAAAATGTTTGTATATATGGAGTATAGTATGCTATGGCTTCTGGGATGGACCCTTAAGGCTATGAAGCCAACAATATTAGGAAGAAAGGAAATTTGGAGGAAAAGGGGAATGGGAAGTCTTAAAGTTTGGAGATCTTTGGTTACTTGCTGGGATTTGCATTAAGTAATGAGTACTGGGGTTAAGAGCATGGAGCTCCAGGAAGTTATTAGCACCATGAGCCAGATAGATGCCCACAGTAAGAGCTCATTGACAGTTTCCACCAAGACAACTGTGATACAATAATTTTCACACTCAAAATACACTATTTTTCTGTACTCAAAGAAATCTTTTATGGAAGCAGATTTTGAAGGAGAGGTGAAAGACAAAAAATTATGTTCCAGGGGTCTGAAGGAGGAACTCTAAGCCAACATCCCACCAAGCCGTGTAATACCACCATCCCCTGTTCCAGTGGGTAGGAAGTTACTTAACGAGTGGGAGCAGCGTAAGTGATTACAATTAGGGGATTATTATCACTGTCTTATTTAAGCGTATCCCCAGAACATAGTGGCCACCATCCTTCAACCAAACACACTGATGAGGGCAGTAGAAACTTGCTATGAGGGCAGCCTTTACATTGAGACTCACTGATGTGGAAGTTAGAGATCTGAAGGTGTGATCAAAATCTAGATAGTTTTGAAAGGTGGTACATAAGAAGGCATACATTCTGCTCACCAAATCCTGGAATAGTAAGATGAAGGGGCATCCTTCAAAGTTAAAAAAATTTTTTTGAGTAAATAAAATGAGAGCAGTAAATTTAAGAAATTCTTTACTCCAAATAGTAGTGCAGGCTGGGAACATATATTTAGTGCAGACTATGTGATACCTGCTGAGAAGAAAATCAGTCCCTGCTCTCATGAGGCTCATGATCTGAACAGGAAGATTGATGTGAAGTAATTAGCTCAGTTGTGGGAAATCAGAAAAATGAAATAGAAAGGGTATGGTAATATGAAAGAAAATCTTTAGAAAATATAATGACATCCTAAATACATTGCCATTGATTTCTTTATTAAAAGGTTTTAATGCCTCCAGTTTTCTCTAGTTTCCAAATTTACTAGAAGTAGATGATGTGTGAACTTTTCAGATTAAAAGAAATGTTTCAGAATAGATTTATCATTTTTGTGTTCTTTTGTTCCTTGAAAAGTGTGATTATAAGGCAGGGGATTTAGGATACAGGAGCTGGAAAATATTTATGAGACTCCCGAACAAAGCTATTGCAAGGTTTCATTATAAGCAGTGAAATACAGTTAATGACAAGTTAATGACATCTGTAAAACCAAAGATGCTGCTTACTTGTCTGGACTCAATCAATATTTGTTTACTATTATTTTAGGTTTTTTTTCTTCATATAGAAAAGCACTTTATTTCTTAAAAGAAATCAATGTCCATACCCCAAAATAACTTAATTGTGAAATGGCTTTATTTAAATCAGGTTTTTCTGGTTATTAAACATTTCATAAATTAATCTTTAAGAACATGATGGCTTATTTGAAATAGCTTTTCAATCTTTTAAAATGTCAGACATCTTTCAGTATTTTCTTAGCATGAAAATACTGAAGGCATTTTGCTATCACATGGTTTATTAGCAGAATAGAAAAATTAATCTTATCCTAAGCTAAAGCAGAAAATTGTGACTTTTGCCCATGAATCAAGAAAATTGTGACTTTTGCCCATGAACTCTTCTTTTCAATAATATATCTATTTTGGGAAATCATTAGACCAAAGTAAGAACAAAATATATGAGAAAACATTAGGCATCTCTAAGTAGTTATTGTTAAGTATTAGGAAATGAATGTGGCTTTTTATCTGTGACCTTTTCAAGATCTATATGAAAAGAAAGTAATGTATGAAATTAAAAGATATGTCAGTTATTAATAGCAATTGTAGGTTCTACAGAAAGTGAATAGGGGTGTCACTCATTGTAGTGTTAGGTGAAAGACTGAATTTATATGGTTTTCTCTTGAACCCTTACACTGCCTTTCTGAGTCTAAGCTGCACATAGTATGGAATTTGTCATACTGCACATGCTCCTAGAGGTTCTGTTTCACTTCCCTCGGAGCCTAGAAATCATTTGCTTTAAAATTAAAAAAATTTAAGACCTGATGTCCCCAAGCTGTTCCTCAACTTTGAACTTGTTGAACCTCTAGCTCTAGGATAAATTTGTAAAAATGACCATAAACTTCCATTTGGGTCTAAATTTGTATTTTCTCATATTGTGAATATTTACCAAGATTATTACATTGGAGAGCTTGACTCTATTGCATATTACCATTAAAAAAATAATAATAATAAAAACATTTTCACTGTAGAGGGAGCTATTGTGCAATGTTTCATAATGTGTTGTGGGAGAAATTTGTGTCTGAAATTTGTTGGACATATGTGTACAGCTTTGTGTCTGTGTGCCTATAGAGGATAGGCAATTACCTAGATTTAACGAAAATGCAACAGCAATGTTTAAAGTGCTTATTTCTGAGGACTGGGATTATAGGTGAATATTCTTTCCTTCAGAACGTTCCTCTTTATTTTCTGGATTATTTTTGCAGTGAATATACCTTATTTCATAGTGGGAAGAAAAAAAACTAGTTCCCTCCAAAATCACTGAGAGCTTTGTATAAGTACAATACTGCACTTAATAATTTGGAGAATAACAAGAACAGAATTCCTTCCCTTTTGACACTATGTGATAATCTTTTTATTGCCTGATATGTGCCAGATAACTCATTTCACTTCACATACTCTATCTCTTTTAATTCAAACATACAGAAAACTTTTAAGTTCACTTGATGGTATATTATGCAGTAATTTCAAAGGATGTTGATGATGAACATGGAGATGAATATTTTATAACCGTAAGTTATAAACACAAGACAAAAAAAAAAACAGACAAAAAGCTATGTATAAAGACTAAATGGAAAGCAGTCTAGATAGTAATAATATTTTTTCTATCTTTTAAATGAACTATTATAAGCATCTATCTTTCCCGTAATGGGAGAAAAATAAACTTTTAAATATTGGAATATATATGACAGCTAAAGAACAATTCTTTTCTAATTTGGGGCACTGATACACAGTGTAATAGACATTTAGTGAAAAGATGGCAATATTTGGAGGAGGCTTCAAGAAGCATGTACTCCCTGAGTATTTGGAAGGAAGGGTAAGATTCCATGAGAATGTGGAGGGATGACATTCAGGAGAAAGAACTGTATAACAGCAATTTAGAACTGAACCATTTGTGAAACAGGATAATCCCAACTTGCTCATATGGTGGCTATAAGGATTAAGTGAGGTTGTGCACATTGCATCATGTCTGAATGAGAGTTGCCCAGAAGGAATTAGCCATGATGATGATGGTGACAGTGAGAATAAAGAAGGGAGATGAGCTCCAAACAGAGTCCAAAAGAGTAAACAGTAGACCTGTTTAAAGTCTGGGTCCTTGAATGGAAATAAGAGTGCTAAATAGGACTTCATCTTTCCTTACCTCAGAAATCAGAAGAAGGGTGCCCAAGCCAAAACGGAACAGGCTGGGGAGCTGGTGTGTAGAGGAAGGTGATGAGATAAGTTTGTAACATTTGGAATTAAAGTTTTTAGTGAGATAATCATTATGTAGTCGTGAATGGCAGTGAAATTTTGTCGGGGCCTAGAATACAGGGAGAGTTCAGGGTTAGATTTGGGGATTTTCTGAACAAAAGCAAGTGTTGGTTTTGGTTGACTTGAGCCTTAGAGATTACCTGTGATTTAACGTAGTAGAAGGGAAAAGGAGCCAGTTAAGGAAGCAAAGGAAGAGTGGTCAGTAAGACTGAGAATACACTGAGATGAAGTTTGGCATCAAGAGAGGTGAGATTTTCTCAAATGTTATCAACTGTTTCTTCAGAAGAGTCTGAGGGAGTTGAATAAGTACAAAGAGAAGCCACCCAATGCTATAGTAATTGTGTCACCACTTGAAGTGTTCTGTTTTCTCTCTTCTTGCATCCGATTGCGATACACTATGGTGAAACCAGTTCTTTCTCTGTTCAACTTGCTGTTCTGCTTAAGGGAATGCCTAGACTTTAAACTTGATACTTGAAGGCTAATTGCTAGGGGCTGTTAAATTAATTACCCCCAAAACACTGTATATAGATCAGCAGTTAGATTAAAGATCAGAGTCATTTATCAGGGAGTGGGAAAATAAAAAATTTTTAAAAAGCATTGAAAGAATTTTTGCAAATCAACCTAATTAGAATAAAGGAAATAAGATTTAAGTCACAAAGAAACAAATGGAAGCTTCAGTTCAAGTCTTCTTTTCCTTTCCCAAGCTTTGGCATTTAGGAATTAAGGAGCTGAGTTGAGTAAAAGATTGGGTAGAAAATGAACAGGAAAGCTAGAGACATGTTGGAGAGGCAGGTTCTTCCATAGTTCCAAAAGACTAGTGAGATATCATTTATTGGGCATTTTCTCTGTCAAGCACTGTGCTAATATTTCACATCATTAACAGATGTGGTCTTCACAGCAACCTTGAGGTAGGTGGTCTCGTCATCCTAATCACAGCTTCGGGGACAAGTGAGGGATTACAGTTACAGGTGAGGTAGGTCAAGTAACTAACCCAAGGTCACTTAGCAGGTTAGCAACAGGGACAGCATGCGTGGTAGGCTCTTGTGACACCTATGGTGGCTCTCTCATCTTACTGCACCTTGCCACCTCTTGGTGCTATTCATTTGCCTCAAAAGGAAACCATCTATCTTCTGAAAAGCTCAGGATGGTCCACAAGATGCCCACTACCAAAAAGCATGAAAGTTAAAAATTAGTCAGAAATAAAAGGGATAAACTACTGATACACAAAGTGGATTAATCTCAAAAGTATTAAGCTAAATAAAAGTCAGACACAGAATATTACAGGTAATATTTCATTTATGTGAAATTCTCAATGGGCGAATCCTAGTAAAAGCAAAACTAAAATGATAGAAAACATCACTGGTTGCCTGGGAGTGGGAGGGGACAAGGAGATTGACTACAAAGTAGTAAGAAAGAATTTTTTATCATGATGAAAATATTCTATGTCAAGTGTGGCAGTGGTAAGTCGATTGTTTACATTTGTCAAAACTCATTAAATTGTGCATCTAAAATGGGTGAATATTATTATGTGTAAATAATGTTTTGATAAAACTAACCCAAAAAATGTCACTCTTTAAAGTAAATTTCCTTAAAGCGATGTTACCTTTAAGTTTTGCATTGTTATTATCTGTTTTAGTAAAGAAGAATACCTTCACAGTAGCAAATTAGTATTTAGAAAACTACAGCGGTTAGTCTAGAGGCAATTTAGGATAAAAAGTGATCAAGTGAACTCAGGAAGAACAATCTCTGCACACAAATGTAATCCTCTGTGGTCTCTTGGTGACAGCAGTTTAAAATTTTAGTTCATTCATTTATTCAGCAAATATTTCGAATGTTGAACCATTCGAAACTGCCATTTTTATAGGTCAAACATTGCCATATGTTAGGAATTCTAAATGGTTCAGCCTAATATCTTTATGAATAAATGTTTTCAAAAGTTTTTGGGAAGAAGGATTGCTGCGTCATATGGTAATTCTAAATTTTTTGAGAAATCTTCATATTGTTTTCCACAGTGGCTGTACTAATTGACATTCCTACCAGCAGTGTATGAAGGTTCCTTTTCCCCCACAATCTTTTCAACACTTGTTATTACTTGCTTTGTTGATAATAGCCATTGTAAAAATTGTGAGATGGTATCTCATTGTGGTTTTAATTTGCATTTTCCCAGTAGCTAGTGCTGTTGAGCATCTTTTCATATGTCCGTTGGTCATTTGTAGGTCTTCTTGGAAGAAGTGTCTGTTAAGATCCTCTGCCTATTTTTTTTAATTAAATTATTTGCTTTTTTTGTCATTGAATTGTATGAATCCTTTATATATTTTGAACCTTAGCCCCTTATTGAAGGCATTGTTTGGAAATATCTTCTCCCATTCAGTTGGTTGCCTCTTTGTCTTCTTGATGGTTTCTTTTGCTGAGCAGAAGCTTTTTAGTTTGGTACAGTTCTATTCATTTAATTTCGCTTTTACTTCCTTGCCTTTGAGGTTAAATTCATAAAATTCTCTCTAAAATCAAGGTCCATAAATTTAGTACCTACGTTTTCTTTTATGTAATTTATTGTTTTAGGTCTTACATTTAGGTCTTTGATCCATTTTGAGTTCATTTCAGTGTGTGATGACAGATGGCAGTATAATTTCATTCTTCTGTGTGTGGCTTTCCAATTATCCCAGCACTATTTACTGAAGCGGCTTTCTTTTCTCCATGATATGTTTTTGGCTCCTTTGTTGAAAATTATTTGCCCATATGTTTGTGAGTTTATTTCTGGGCTCTCAATTCTGTTTTATTGTTATGTGTGTCTGCTTTTCTGCCAGTACTATACTGTTTTGATTATTGTCCCTTTTGTAGTATAATATGAAGTCAGGCAGTGTGATACCTCTGGCCTTGTTCTTTTTTCTCAGGATTGCTCTGGCTATTTGGGTTCTTTTGTGATTTCATATAAATCTGATGATATTTTGTTCTATTTCTTTAAAAATTGTTATTGGGATTTTGATAGGAATTGCATTAAATCTTTGGGCAATATGTCCATTCTAACTATGTTGATTCTTCCAATCCATGAACACAAAATATCTTTCCATTCTTTGTGTCTTCTTCAATTTCTTTTAATAATGTTTTATAGGTTTTACAGCATTTGTTAAGTTTATTTTTAGATGTTTTATTCTTTTGGTTGCAATTGCAAAAAGAATTGTTTTTTGCATTTCTTTTTCTGAAATTTCATTATCAGTATATAAGAATGCAATGGATTTTTGTACATTGATTGCAGCATTAGTTGTGATGGCCAAGACATGGAAACAACCAGAATGTCCATTGATACATATTGGATAAAGAAGATATGCTACATATATACAATGGAATATTACTCAGCCACAAAAAAAGATAAAATACTGCCATTTGTGGCAACATGGATAGAACTTGTGATAATTATGCTAAGTGAAATAAGTCAGACAAAGAAAATTGAGAACTTTGTGATTTTAATCATATGTGGAATATAAAACTGAAAGCAACAGATGGACAAGATAAACAAGCAAAAACTCATAGATACAAACAATGGTTTGGTAGTTACCAGAGGGAAAGGAGGAAAGGGGAAGGTAGATAAAAAAGTAAAGGGAGGTCAAATACATGGTGATGGAAGGATTTTTGACTGGGTGGTGACATACAGATGATGCATTATTGAACTATACACTTGAAACCTATATAATTGTGTTAACCAATGTCACTCCAATAAATTTATTTATTTATTTTTTAAAGCACCTTCTATGTGCTTAAGTAATATTCTGGGAACTGAGAATATAGTGTTGTGTAAGATGAACCAAGTTTCCTGCCTTCATCTCACTTACATTCTCATGGTCCAAGACATGAATAAGCAAAGAATTAAATTAACAAAATTATTCCAAACTGTAATAAGAAATAAATAGGATAAAATTATTGGCATTTCGGATAAGACTAGAAAAGATGAGATAATGAGATAGAGCATCAGGAGATCATTTCAGATAAAGGGAACAGCAAGTTGAGCATCCATAAAGTAGGATGAAAATCCAGATAGGGGCCATGCTGAGTGGAGGGACTTATGATTAAGGCAGTTCAGAGAAGTAAACAGAGATGAGCTTTGTAGGGCCTTGAGGGCTTTAAAAAGGAATGTGGATTTTATTCAGATTTAGAGGAAAGTCAGTGAAGGTCTTTTACCAAAAAGGTTAACATGATTCAGTTTATGTTTTAAAATACTGTATAACTTAATGAGTAAAGGAAATATTCTATATCTTGATTGTGGTTGTTACCTGACTATAAACATTCGTCAAAAGTCATTGAACTGTATACCTAAAAAAAAAGGTGAATTGGTGAGTTTCACTTTATGTAAATTATGTCTTAATAAATCCAACCCAGAAAACAAGACAACTCAGAGCTAAAGGACTAAAAATAGTTAGTCTGGAAAATGTTAATAAGGAGAGTTTAGGGTTTGGATTTATTTATTCATTTTCAGTGATTTTTTTTTTTGAATACTTTGCCTACTTAAACTCTGTGCATGTATATTTTTTAGTAAAATAAAGTTAAACTTAAAGATGGTAACTGGGGCTACTGCATGAAGAAAAGATAATAAGACAGGAAGATTAGAGACAGGGAGGCCATTTAGGAAACTGTGACAGGAGATGACAGTGGGTTAGACTAGGGTGATGACAATGGAACTAAACATACAAATTTAATTTTGAAGTAGAGCTGACAAGACTTGATGAATTGGATGTAGGTAGAAGGGATATGTAGGTGGAGGGGATAAGGAAAAAGAAATCAAGGCTGACTTTTGGGGTGGGGTTGTCAACATGGATGAGGCATTGTTGGCAAAAAGGAACAGTTTAATCATGGGTTTGTTTGAGACTTTTAAATATTTGAGATGCCTAATATTTATTCAGAGGAGGCATCAGGAAGGCAGTTGGACACATAAGCCTATAGCAGAGGTAAGAGACAAAGACTAGATTTGAATGCCATCAGTGCATATATACATGATGTTTAAAGCTCTGGGCCAATTGAAGTAGAAGTTGTAGGAAGAGGATGTAGACAGAGCTAAGAAGAGGGTTTATAGCATGTTAAATTTGGAGTTTTGGTAGGCAAGGAGGGAACAGCCAAGCAAGAAGAGCCACACAGCCGGTTCCCAAGAAATTTACATATATATGCATATAGTTTTATATATATATATATATATATATATATATATATATATATATATATATATATATATAACTTTTTGTGTTTTGAACCTGCCGGAATGTAAAAACCACATGTACAGAGCAATCTGAATGTCCTCTACCTTCTTGCTACTACTTTGGGTAATCTGGCACCATAGGCATCACCTAGAGCTTATTAGAAAATCGAACTCTTAGGCTCCACTCCAAACCCACTGAATCAGAATCCTCGGGTGATGCTTAAGTGAATCAAAGTCTAAGAAGAATTGTCCAGGTCTTATCAACTTGAAGAGCAGCATCTGGTCACCTTAACAATTTGAACCAAAGGTCTCTAGTTTATTAGCACCTACATACCTAACATGAGACCACAGGCCCCTCCAAATGCATATCCAATGTTTCTGAAGGGGTATGCATAAGTGTAGACTTAGGCATTGGGGTGGTGGCTTTACTTCTCCCTCAAAATCCCTGAGGGGAAATATGATCTTTAATAATGGTGATTATTTTACAATTACGTCAAAGAAAATGAGGAAGATTGTATTTTTTTTTTTCAGCTTTGTGGTCTCTCATTGAATATGCCTTTTGTGTAATCTTGGCCATTTGTTTTCCTTTCTGTACCCTCTTGTCCCTCACGTGACTCCTCTCTTATCTAAGAATTTTGAGTAGTCAAGAAGGAGACCCAGCACCCCAGGGTTAGGATAGTGCCCTCATGGGCAATGATGGGTACCACCCCAGAAGCAACATGTTAGCTCTCTTACTCCTTCTCATTGGGACATGGGTGTTACTATTCCTTTTGGCCTTTTCCCAATGGCCACTTTGCTGTGGTGCTGACCTTGCTGATGTGGCCTACCTTGGTATACTGCTGGTCAAAACTCCCCTCTGACCACTACCCTCATGGTCAGAATGGTCCACCTTGGACCGTGGCTGTGACTCTCACTGCTTTAGATTATCATGTAGAGTTTTATAAAGTGACTACCCATATCATGGTTCCTAAGTCATGAGTCTCTGCCCACCTAGCTGCTGGTATCTTCAGATAATCCAGTGCAATGTTTTTGGCCACCACTAGAAGTACCTTTGGACTTTCTCTTCTCAGAGCTGGCATGACCATCGTCACACTGCAGAAACCGAATATCCACCAAGAAGACGAAATGGGAGAGGATATGGGGTTTAGCAGAAATTAGACTAGAGCTAAGGGGTTTGGGACTAGGGAACATTTTTCATGAGAGTTGCCTGGGAAAAAGACCATCTTGGTTATATTCAAGCCTGGCATACATAATACAATTATAAAGCAGAGTAATACGAGTTGGGAGACAGTGTTTTGTCCTACTTCCCTCTGTGACTTTGAGAAAGTCACTCTCAGACCCTCAATTTTCCTTTTTATAGGATGATAGATAAAAATATTTGCATGACATGTCTCCAAGTTCTGGTCAAGTTCAATTAAATAATATTTGGGAAAGGGTTTTGAAATCTATAAGATGCAGTATTAGTAGCAATAATTTACAAGATCAGTAAGAAAAAAGTTATCTGTGTCCAAAATTGGCCTCAAGAAATATCACACCCAGCTACCTGGTAGAACTCATGAGTCGATATTGTATATTACAAGGTCAAGAGTAGATCTGGAGACTGGTCTAGGTTGAAAACCAACGGTATGTTAGAAAGCGATGCACAGCTGCTACCTGGTAGGGGAAATTGAAGGCATCCAGAAAGAGTAAAATGTTTATTACAGAAAAGAAACCATTCTGTTCTAAAAACACAATTAAAGAATATCTACATTTTATTTTCTCAAACATCTATGCAATTGTTCAGATCCTAAATTTAAAAAGTTTTTGCATTTCATAATCTACATAGAAGTGTAACAAAATAAACACCATGTGTATAACATAATGGCTTTCCTGACTTGGTTAAACTAGCTGAAGGCATTGTGATTTCATTGACATTCATTTCTTAACGTTTCTTAGCTTTACTGACCTTTCATCAATTCTTCTTTAGTTCTATTGTCATTCCTTTCCTTCTGTTTCTTTCAATTTTCTATCTAAAATGTTCCAAAATAATTATTATGATTTAGAAAGAGAAGATGAAAAAAATATATATATATATTTTGAAAAGAAATGAAATTTCCACACTCATTTCCAGCTCATTATCACAGCACCTAGAATATGGAGTGGAAATTCATATCTTGAGAGTGCCTTGGTGCTTACGCACACAGAACAGATGTTTCATTTAGGAAGTTTTCCCAATCTATTATACATGATATCTTTATCTGTGTGAGAGGAACACTGCCTTAGAGAATAGGACTTTCCATTTTCTCCAGCAAGCCGATGCATGGAAATGGGCTCTTGAGTCATCTTGTATTCATCTCAGGAGAAGAGGTTTTCAAATGCTGTTTATTTTTGTACAAGGACATCAAGGAGAAAGAGTCACAGTTTCGTTCTCTCTCCTCTGCACATGCCATTTCTTTACCTGGAATGCGTTTAATTGGAGTTACCCATTGTCATCATTAGCAATGTAGGAAGGAGGAAGGTGGTACTGCGCAGGGAAGTAATATTATCTTGAACTCTCCTTGTTGCACTGTGAGGTATGTGATGGCAGAGACTATCCCTACCCATCTTTGACACCCCTCCCAAAGGCTAGCGCAATGCCTTTTCCACGGTTAATGTTTTAAAAAGATTGCTTAGTAGATTATGTAAAATAACTTTAATATTTTGTTAGCTTAACTTTGCTCTTGCATTTGGGCCACAAAAGAGGGAGAAGAACAAATAAGAAAATAAAAATCAATCCTGAAGGCAATGGGGCAAGGAAAAGTAAGGGGCAAAGTGAGCATTATCAGAAAAGCACAAAAATAGGAAGCAGATAATCCTCATGTCTGAAGGTCTAGTTTCTCTCCTGGTCCAGCTACTCACTCACCTCTGCTTATCTTCTCTTTATTCTCTACAATTATTCTGCAAACAACCCTGATTAAGTCTTCTAATTTCACGTACTTAAGAATGTCCAAACCACTTAATCTCAGACACTGCCAGTGGGAGGGTCAATTGACATAACCTTGAATAGAAAGCAATTTGGCAGCAGATACAAAGAGTTCTAAAAATAAATAAGTATACCCATGTCTCAGTAATTCCACTAATGAAACTGTAATGAAAAAATTCTAAATCTAAACAAAGAAGTATGCCTCAAAAGTTTTAATACAACATTATACAGAGGTAGGAACAATACAGCAATCTTGTAGAAAGGGAGAAGGTGAATAAATTATGACACAAGCCTCTTGCTTGAATGTATTAAAAACAATTATTTTATGTTATGTTTTAAAGGCATTTCAGCCCATTTTATTTTTTAAATTTACATGTAATAAAATTGACTTGACTTTTTTGTGTGCACAGTTCTATGAATATTAGCATCTGTATGGATTTGTGTAACCACTACCAAAATCAAGATGAGAAACAGTTCCATCATCCCCCCAAAAGCTCCCTGTGCTATTCCTTTGTAGTCATACTCTACCCCCCACTCTCCAGCCCTGACAACCAGGACGGTTTTCTATATTTATAGTTTTGTTTTTTCAGGAATGCCATATTTGTAGAATTGTGAATATACGATTCAATCTTTTGAGATTGTCTACTTTCACTTAGCATGCCTTTGAGGTTTATCAACATTGTTATGTGTATAAATAGTTATTTTCTTTTTATTGTTGACTAGTATTCCATTGCATTGATGTACCACAGTTTATTCATTTACCCACTGGAAGACATTTGGGTTTTTCCCAGTGTTTGGTGATGAACAGACATGCACATTCATGCACAAGATTTTGTGTGAAAAGTTTTCATTTCTCTAGGGTAAATACATAGGAGTGGGATTGCTGTGTTATACAGTACGTGTTAATTCCATAAGAAATTGTCAAACTGTTTTCAAGAGTTAAAAGCATTTTTAATAATAAGGAAAAGTGCTTATGTTATAAATGAGAAAGTAGGAAATAAAGTTGTATACATGGTATAAATATATGCATAGGATGAAGCTTGGAAGGAAATATATTAAAATGATAAAAAGTGGTTGTTTTGCTGTGGTAAGCTTTTATGCATTTTTATGTAAACTCTCTGGCTGCTGACATCACTAAGCAATGAGTAAAAACATATCAAATTTACTTTAATTACACAAATACTAATGCTCAGAGGTCCCGCTCCCTCTATTAACTGTAAACATCTAGTCTTGTCCTGAGGACCCACTACCTAGTTTTTCTTGTAGAAGTGAAGCCATGAAATCCGATTAGCTTGTGCATCTCTGAAGACCCTCTACTGTAATGTCTGAAGGTTCTGCTTCTTACCTTTTTGTTGCCCATCGTGCTGTACTACCTCCGACTCGAAGGCTTCGCTCCTGGAGGCTTCCTCAGAACCACTGACCTTCGGTGTTCTCTTTCACCTTGGCCACCACCAGGAAAGCTCCTGCTGCTTCTCTGGTGGCTCCTGGTGACACCTTTCTTTCCATGATTCCCAGGCAATCATGGAAAAACATCTATATATAAATGCAAACTATTCTAATAAGTGAAAAGATAGTGCTATCATTTATATACACAAAGGCATGAGTTTTGAGTCTTTTGAGTTGGGCTAGTTCACCCACTCTTTCCCTATGACCTGGCTCCTAGTGATGAAGGGGACATACAGATCCATCAGATGTGTGTCCAGGAAAAACCAGTCTGGCCAGAGTTATGGGTTGGATATAAAGATAACCAACCGATGTCAGGTTCTTAGAAAGAAACCTCTCCAGAAGAAAAATTTATTCATTCACCAAATGTTTATAGAGTGTCCTCTAGTTGTCAAGCACTGTTCTAGGGATATAGCAGGAAATTGCAAGAACAAAATTCCAGCTCTCATGGAGTTAACATTTTGGGCCTGAGTGGGAGATAACTACAAAAGAAAAAAAATAAGAAGACTATCCTCTTGAGAATTAAAATAATATAGAGATTGACTCATGGGGGCTACTTCATATTAGGGAGTCAGTGAAGGTCTCTTTGAGGAGGTGGTATTTAAATTGAGATCTGAGTGATAAGGAACTAGCCTTGAGAAGATGAGGGGATGGAGGGAGAGTTCCAGGGAAAAGAAACACAAAGGTTGGAACAAATTCAATGGGTTTAGGAAACAAAAGTAGGCAAAAGTGGCTGGAATACAGCAGCAAGGGATGAAGATAAAGTCAGAAAGGCAGGTAGAGTCTGGTCAAGGAACAGTCTTATAGGCAAAAGTAAGGCATTTAAATCTTATCTTAGTGCAATGAGAGATGTAGAGTATTTCATACAGAGAAGTGAAGTGATCTGATAAGGTTTTTAAAAACCACTCTGACTGCCATTTGGAGGACACGCTTAGGAGCATGGAGAGCATGTACGCAGATATCACAACAACTGAGGCCAGAGGCGATGAAGGTATGGACAAGGATCGTAGCAGTAGAGATAGAGGGAAGGGGACAGAGTCATGGTATTTTTGAGAGATGGAACTGTTGGGATTAGTTGATTTATTGATGTGCATAGTGGCAGGGGTTTGAGAATCAAAGGACTACTCTTAGCTTTTTAATATGAACAACTGATAGGTGGTAGTTCCACTTCTTGAGATGAGAAGATTGAGGAGAGCACGTTTCAGGGATAAAAACTGGTGTCGAACATGGGAGCCTTCTAGCCAAGCCTTTGGGTGACTTCGGACTTATCCCTCTGCAGCTGCTGGCTGGAAGGGTGTGGCCAGGCTGGCAACCATTGCACCTGAGTAAGCTGGGTTTAAGATCTAAGGTCAGCAACCTGTCACACCAACAAAGAAATGGTTGTTAAGTTGATTGATACATAAACATCCAGAAAGAGTCGCTCCTCAAAGTGGTTAAACAGCTCTTCAAAACATATTTTCAGTCCCCCCAAATCTTAATATGTAAATAAATGCTTTAGCTTTTGACTCTAAAGCTGGAGAATTTGAGATATTTTGAAGAATTTTGAGGTGGTATATTTACTCATAGAGATCCTGAGTAATCATAGTCTCTAACTATAACTGCTACCTCTTCATTATTGCCATTGTTTTTATTAATCACTAAAAAGATTCTTTTAGTGAAAAAGCTGTCGCAGCTTCAGTTTTCTTTTAGGAAATGAGACCGCCCACTTCAGCAAGCTCTTTTTGAATTGGGGTCTGCTGTGAGAGTCTTATTCTCCAGAGAACTGAGGGATTCCCCAGTTATACCCTTTAAGTGGTGGGAGGTTCAGGAGCATGATGGCTGGACCAGCAACCAGAATCTTATATTATGCCTGAAATTCCCCAAAGCAAACACCCAAGGAGGACTTATTCAGGCATCACCACCTTCATCTCCTACTTATTTCCCCAGGGTTGCTTATAAGTTCCTCTACCCATCAAAAGCAGAACTTTGGAGAATTATTGAATGGCAAAATTTAGGAGTGTATTCTTTGTACTTACATTCTATTTGAGCAGCCTGGGCATGGGCCAAAGAAACCCTCTTGCAGGATATACATTATTAATAGAACATACCTGAGAAAATCTGACCCAGAGCTTTGCAACATTTCAGTGGCCTCCTGGGCTCTACACTGACTGGTTCCTTATTAATCTCCCTGTCCTTGTTTCCTACTGTTGTCTCCCTGGTTCACTTTGCTCCATTCACTCTGGTCTTCCTGTTTTTCCTCAAAAACAGATATACTTTACATCGGGGACTTCACCTTTTCTGGTCCTCTACTTAGAATACTCTCTTCCTGTGTCTATACAGCTTGCTCCTTTAGGTCTTGGCTTCAACGTCACTTTTTGAACAAAGCCTACACATATTTACTTCATTTAATATTGCTAACTTGTTGCCATCCCCATTATCCAGCTTTTATTCAAAGCATTTATATTGCCTTATTATGTAATATCATGTCCATACATATAATATTTATTGCTTATTGTCTATATCCTCCTACTAGAATAGTTCTACAAAAGGAAGGATGTTTGGCTTTTTGTTTATTCACCACTGATTCCTCTAGGCCTACAATAGTGCCTGGTATATAATACACTTGCAATAATAGTGTAGATTAAATGACTGAATGTAGCACACCTAAGAAAACTGGAGCTTGGTATGGTCCCTGCTCTCAAGACTAGCACAACAACCCAAGTCTAATCCTCTCCCAGCACTGTTGACCTGCTACCGGTTTGTCCTCAATGTGCCGGTGCCCGGCCTTGACCCCAGTACCTGCTTAGTCCTCACCCAGCATTCATACACCACCGCCACTGCTGCCCACCGCCCAACCCAGCTACACAATGCCAGCAGCTTGTCTAGGTCTGAAACTCTTCAAATGTCAAAGTCCTTCCTCAGTCTGTGCCTGCTCCCTGCATTCTTGCTCCTGCCTGCATCATTGAAGATGTCCTCCCCTCTTTCAGGTGGCAATACATCTCTGGGAAGACTGACTGCAAGGCAGGATGGCAGTCTCTCCAGCTTCCCCTTCCATTCTCCCCTGCAAGAAGAGCTCCTTCTCCTGTGAAGATTTTTCTGCCAACCATTAGGGAGAAATAGACCTGGAATAATAAAAACAACCAACAAGGAATTTTAAAAGGTTATGAAATCTTACAAAATGTTTACAGTCGTGTCTATTAATATGTTTTGCTTGACTCATTTTTGAGATGTTTACATAGAATCATCACTTTTTCTTATGTACTTCCTTTTAGGGAAAAAAGTACTTTCAGAATTTCTCAGTTATGTAAATAGTAACGGAAAACATTTATTTAGCAATTACTGTGCGCTTGGCACCATAATGCATTTCTCTACAAATTATTTCATTTAATCTTCGGAACATCTTAGTAAGGTTGATGCTGTCAATCTCCCCATTTTATGGAGGAGAAAACTGAGGCCCAGATAAGTTATTGACTCCTACCTAAGTTTACACAGCTGGTAAATGGAGAACCCTAAGTTTAAACTACAATTTATCTAATTTGATTTTCAACCACAGTAAAATATCTCTGATGCATGAGAGAAGCTGAGAAGTAAGTATTATTTTCTGAAACTTCCTTTATTTTCATTGGCTGGTGCCATATGTTAATCCATTGAACAAACGTTTTATTGAATCCCTTCAATGACACTAGCCAGTGGGGAAACAGAGGTGAGCAAATGAACATGGCCTCATGGAATATATGTTTTTTCTTAAAATAAAATTCCTGGCAATACATATTAACAGACTTTAAAATATTTACGACCTGTAATCAAGAACTCCATTTGTGAAAATGAAAATAATGTGAAACAGTTATAAATAATTGCACATAGAGATGCTTATGAGAGCACTGTTTGTAATGGTGGCAAATGGAAACAAGTGATTTGCCCAATAGTAGGAAAATCATCAGATAAATTGTAGCACATTTGTATATTGGAATATAATATTCATGATAACATTTTCAAAAAAGTTTTTATATAAAGAACAAATACTTAAATTATAACATTAAATGAGAAAAGCAAGCTACAAAACAATGTTTAGTATGCTTTTAAGTATGTAAAATAATATGGATATGCCATTAGGTAAATTAGGGTAAACCATATGAAATTAACATTTTTGTAAGTCAAAAAGATTAGATATCAGTAATTTCATAATGGAAAACAATTTGAAAGCAAATAAGCCAAAATGTTAATGGTGATTATTTCTTGATGATGGGATCATCAGCAATTTTAGTTTCCTTTCTTGTATTTTTCAACATTTTTTGATTTTCAACCATGTACATATATTACTTTTCTAATAAAAACATTATTGTAAAACAAAAAGAGAACAAATATTCTCCCTGTAGCAACTTTACTAAATCACAATGTTAAATGCACTTTGGTTGAGTACCTGTAATCCATCATGTCAGTAACTGCAGCGAACGTAGCAATGTACTATAATTTTATTTTATACATACTGCAATAGAGATTTGGCCCAGAATTATATTTCAAGATAGTCTGAAGCAGGGGCTGGTTCAGATAAAATAGATGCTAAACTGTCTGAGCTTTGTAGTAATGGGAAATGACTCACAACATTTCCAAGAAAACCATCTGAATTTCTTATTGATAATCTCAAGTACTTCCAAAGCATTTGGGGGGAAAATTATATATTAAAACCCAAACAAAAGTATATTATAAAGTTCTAGGTCTTGAGGACAATGGAGAAAATTTTTATATGCTGGAAAGTAGGTGGCTTTTTTTTTTTTTTAATGAATAACCTGAAACAACTTGTCAATCTTTTACCAGTCAGTGTTGATGAACAGTCACATCTGTTAATATAGTTAGGAACAATACAAGATTAAATATTTAAGAAAAATTGGTCATCCTTTTCAAAATTTAATATAACCACTCCTTATATACTTACATTTTTAAACTATAAATTATACATCGTATATATGTTTTATGAATGCTTACTATGTTCCAAGCACTATGTTGAAATTAAGTATATATTAGCGGACAAGACTGACAAATCCCTTTCAGCCCAGTGGCAGAGACAGGCAAACTTGCAAATAAATGCAAAATTATCCATTATGAGAAGTGAGATGAAAGTAAAGAACAGGATGCTGTAAGAAAGAGTTAGGTTGAGGAAATATCAGACAGGAAAAAACTTGGAATCTGAATTAGCTCAGGATGGTCTCTCTGAGGAAGAGACATTTAAACAAGAGGATGGGCAGAAGGAAAATCATCCCAGGGTTAAGAAAAGATGTAGAAAGGCCATGACCCAATGAAAAAGAGCCAGAGGTACTGAAAGAAGGGGAGTCTGCCTGAATTTTCTTGAACAAAGTATAGACATTCATAAAATGGTGTTAGTGTGGTAAGCCTGGGCCACATGACTCAGGAGCATACAGGTCATGTTAAGGATTTATCCAAAGTAGAATAGGAATCGGCTAGAATATTTTAAACAGATGTGACTAGATTATCATTTAAAAAACATTGTTCTACTAAAGTGTCCTACTGGGTTCTACTGGTTCTACCATTCTACTGGGTAAAAGTCTTGGATTTGCTTTAAAATACTTTAAATATAAAGGAAAAGGGGGGGGGGAGTAGGGGTAGCAAGGGGATGGTGTGGTAAATGCAATTAAATTGTCAAAAACATTGAAAATTGTTGAATCTGGAAAATTATATGTTTCTCTGTATTTTGGGGTATGTTTAAAAATTTTCATAATAAAAAGTTATTTAAAAAAATGTAAAGAGGAAGCTTTGGCTCTGAAATCATAATCCCAGTTCTGCCACTTAATATTAGCTCTGTGATTTAGGAAAAGTTACTTTTCTTCTATAATCCCTAGTTTCCACATGTGCAGAATAGTGATAATTTTAGTACCTACTTCAATATTTGTTAAAAAGATTAAATGAAATAATAGTAGAGAGTCTGGTTCATAGTCAACACCTGGGAAATGATGTTAACTATGATTTTAGTATTTACTCTGTGTATATTGATATATTGACTTGAAATTTTTATTTTGGTGTTTGTGTGGAGAATGGATAGGAGAGAAGAATGTAATGTGAAAAAGGTCACTTAAGGGTTATTGCCGGGTTTCAGCTGAGTGGCAGGGGAGCAATGCAGGAGTGAAGTCTGGGCTACGGATTACAATCAAGGAGTCATGGCATGTGGGAGGTGCTTAAAACCTTGTGAAAGAACAGGACTTCTTGAGCAAGAGTTCTCAGGGGTTTTTGATCCCCCTTTTTTCTGCCATGGACCCCTTTGGCAGTCCTGTGCAGCCTGTGGACTACTTCTCAAAATTCCGTCCACGTGCAGAGGAGGCAAAACTTTATCTCTACTCTCTTAGAGTTTTCTGTGGGACCTGAAAATTAAACTGACATAAGACAGATCAATAGGAGAAAAGTATACAAATTTATTTAATATAAATTTATGAGACACATGAGCCTGCCTAAGGAAATGAAGACCCACAGAAGCATTTAAAGTCGTACACTTATATATTGAATTGGATAAAGAATAGTAAATTGTGAAAACATGACAAGGTAAGGGGGTTTGGCCTAGAGCAGTTAATTGTAAAGAAGGGACTAGAAAGATAAGGTTAGTTTATGAAGTTTGTTTGTTAGATTTCTCTCAACCTCCACTGTCCCATCTAGATTGTCCCATCTGAATTTACCCATCTGTGGTTACAAAAATGTTACTTTTCTCCTGGACTAGGGAGGACATAGTCCACAGGAGGATTTTATCTCCTGCTTTCAGGAAGAAAAAGGAAGTCAGAGACCTCTTCTCGTACCTGTTGTTTTTCAAGTGACTTTAGCTCAAAATAATCCTTATACCAAAGTGACATATTTGTGGGTGGCATATTCTACTGTTCTTTGCATACATAAAATAAAATTTATGGGATGACAAGACTAATTTACCGAAATACAATTATCAAAATATTAAAAATAACTTCTAATATAGTAAATTATATTTTATTAACCTATTAAGCAACAAGATTCAGCAGCCTGATAACTACTCTAATGTTAAAATCAGGATAAACATATATAATACTTCAAGATATAAAACTACTGGTGTTTCTCTTGGTGAATGCCACAGATCGGGTTCCCTAGAAAGCAGAATCTGAGCAGAAGATTGCCATTCAGGAGGTTTACTAGGGAGTGCACCCGGGGAGAAGGGAAGAGAAAGGAAGAGAAGGGAAAGTAAGAAAAGGAAAAGGAAGTTCAGAGCTGAATCAGAGGAGAGAGCCAGGCCTGCATATCCCAGCATTGATTAATTGTTGGAGGTCGGCAGCCCCAGGAAAGTGATGACCCAGGGTGAGGCAACACTCTGCAGCTGAGGCTGTCCCTGAAGGAACCGACAGCTGAGGGCGCTCTGCCAACAGCTTTCTCAGAAGCTGGAGCAGAAGTCCTCATTGTTGAAAGAAAATTTAAGTGGAATGTCTTAACATCCATTGGAAGGACAAAGTTCTACTGTGCTTTGTTGCCTACATTCATAATGGAAGAAAATAATGAATTTCAGTTAAAGGTTAATGGAAATGAATATGTCATTTTTTAGATCCCATCCAAATTCACAGACCCGCATGTGGAAATTCAGGTTAAGAACAATTTTGAGTGAGAAGAGGGCCCCATATAGAGACATGCTGGTCTGGCTGTGTTGCTTGCTGGAACAGAGTGAGGCTATCTTTGGCTCTAGGTAAAAATGAGCCTGTTTTCCAGAGTGAGAATGATGCCCATTCACAAAGAAAGTCAGACACAGGAGAGTCTGCTGTCCCTAAAAGAAAGACACAGAAACTGAGAAGCAGCTGAATTTGTTTTAGAGCTTGATTTTAATCTCCCATGAGACCAAACCACACCTCCAGCTCTTGATGTCCAAGAAACACCCTGTAGTTTTTCAAAGAATTAATTTTTAGAGCAGTTTTAGGTTCATAGCAAAATTTAGAGGAAGGTACAGAGATTTCGCATAAACCCTCTGCCCCACACAAACATAGCCTTTATACCAACATCACCAGAGTAGTCCATTTCTTACAATTGATGAACCTACTACACTGAAGAATCATAATTGCCTAAAGCCCATAGTTTACATTATGGTTCACTGTTAAAGTTCTGTGGTTTTAGACAAATGTGTAATGACATGTGTCTATTATTATGGCATTATACAGAGTATTTTCACTTCCCTAGAAATCCTCTGTGTTCTACATATTCATCCCTCCCCACCAACCATTGGCCTTTTTGCAGTCTCCATAGTTTTGCCTTTTCCACAACATCATATAGTTGGAATCATACAGGATATAGCCTTTTTGGATCGACTTCTTTCACTCAGTACATATTTAAGATTCCTCTGTCTCTTTTTATGGCTTGAAAGCTTTCTTATTAGCACCCCTGTGTCTTTATAAGCCATTTTAAGAAGGTTTTGGCTGCTTCCAAGCTAAAGTACCTTGTTGAAGGCAAAGAGATACTTTTAACACTCCTTCCCCAAATTCTTGAAATCTGCAGAAGTTTGGGGTGAGGAGCATCTGTCAACAGATATGGGCTTGGGAATGGTGGAAGCACATCAGGTCTGAGCGGTGTCAAATAAGGCTCTGAGATCTCCATGAAAGTATTGACTTTCTCATTGAAGGCCCTTGTTATAGTCTATAACCCACCTACAAAAACGACTTCTTAACTTCAAATTTTGATGACTGTCAGGCTTTAAAATGAGAATAAAGATAGCTGTTATATTTTTTTAATTTGACAGAGAAAGTCAGGTGATAATGAAATTGTATTCATCTGAATAGCAATCTTTATTTTTAAAATCCAAAGGCAGTAAATAACGTGATTTATAGACTTTGCTATTGTGATGACATATAGCATATAAAATATTAAGCACATCTAATATTTAATTTATTTCAATCATATCAGTCTATCAAGATATAATAAATCAACAAGAAAGTCTGCCAGCAACTCCTCCACAAACATTCTCTATTGAACTACTCTTAGCTTTTATACTTAGTCATGAAACTTGAAAATTGCCTCTAAATTAGCATAGTTATTCACACATTACTTCCACCACCAACAAAGAAATGTCACTGTAACAGTTGCTAAGTACTTTTTTATGCAAAACTGATGTTAGTGACAGATTTTTAAGCATGTAATTTGTCTCAACACATGTGTCATTTTATTTGTAAAAACTCCCAGGAATAAAAAACAGTTTCAAAAAATTATTTATTTTGTTTCCTTCAGGGTAGAATGGATATGAATAATCACTCAACAGAATTGTGTGATGGCCTATTAGATTCAGAATTATACCATTGCTGTAGAGGGGAAATAAAAGATATTTCCTCTATACTGCCCACCCTCCTTTCTCAGTAAGAAGTGAAGAACAAATATACCAAATAAACATATTTGCATTTCATTTTATTATTTGATTGGATAATGTAATATCTTATAAATAGTAGAAATATCCTAAAAGAAAAATTACACTGCCAGCCCAGCTCTCTCTTTACCATCGTAACTTTTAAGAGTCCTTTGTAAACAGAAAGTGATGTGTCCTAAATGCAGCATCTGGGGGGAGTATCATTCATGGTGTATCTTTAGCCTGCCCCAGCAGACACACATCCAATTCCTGTCAAATGTTCTAACCTCTGCCTTTGTATTAGGCACAGAAGGCCCAATACGTAATAAGTTATGTCACTTAAGGGCCTCACAGTCAGTATGAAGAAAAATTATTAGAGAAACAAAGGGTTAAATCTTCTAGCGGAAGTGTCAACAGAAGGGTGTGGTGCAACCAATCTCTGGCCAAAGTAGACAGGACAAGTAACTTACACCAGACAAATGCTATATTAAAATTATCATATAATATGCATTATGTAATATAAAATGCCTGTACATAGTAAACACTATTATGTATTAACTATTATTTATTATATTTGACGTATACTTAATTTTAGCTTTTAGTAACCCAAATTATTGTGTGCTGGGCAGTTCAATTAATCTATGTCTATAGTGAGCTTTGTGGGAATATTTGCATTAATGAAGACTATGGGAAACTGCATTTCTGGACCACATACCTGATAGTCCACATAATGACTTTTATCACCTTTACCAAGGCACTGGTCATGTTCATGTCAAAATTCTTTACAGTTATTCAATAGAAGATATCAACTTCTAAAGCATCTTCAACTGTAGTGTTTTTCAAATTGCTTATTAATTAAACTAATGTGAAGAATCTAAATCAGCATTAAAGATATGAAATAGAAAGAGGAGCCGATTTTCATCACATATAATAATGTAAGTTGTTTTATGAAACTTCAGTTTGGCTGTATGTGTCACTTTATCCAGGGTCACATTCTTTATAGTGGGTTGCAGTCAAAAGGTTTGAAAGCTACAATGCTATGACCTGCTAGAATCTTTTGTTGGGGCCCAGGTCGGCTTCTTACAGTAGAACTTTTGTTACGTCCTTTTCCTCACTGGACCTCGTTATCTTTATTTAAGGTATTCACCTATAACAAAGCAGTTTACTAGGTAGATCCTGTCTAGACATTGGAGAATTAGTGAGCGATACAGACCAGAACTATGTAAAATACTTGAAGAGGACTTGAACTCAGGACCTTACAAGATGACTTTCTTAGTCTGTTCAGGCTGCTATAACAAAAATACATTTATTTCTCACAGTTCTGGAAGTTGGGAAGTCCAAGGTCAAGGCACCAGCAGATTTGGCATCAGATGGGGACCTGCCTCCTAATTCATAGATGACTATCTTTTCTCTTTGTGTTCTCCATAGCAGAAGCTGGCAAGAGAGTTCTCTGGGGTCTCTTATTTATAAAGATACTAATCCCATTGAGAGCCCCACCCTCATAACCTAATCACCTCCCAAAGGCCCCACCTCCTAATACCATCACATTGTGGGGTAGGATTTCAACATACGAATTTGGGGGACGGGGACACAAACATTCAGTTCATTGCAATGACTAAAGGATTTATTAATAAAATTACCTTATCTTTGTGTATGATATAGGAAGAGAATTATGTCTAATTTACCAGAAATTATATAAAACAAGTAGGAGATTCCAGTACATGTTTTTTCCTCCTACTTGCTAGGGATCTGCCACAACAAATAATTTGTAGAATGTGAAAAGTTATGAAATTACCTTTCTCTCTTTCTTTTTTAGGAGAACTGAGAAAAACCCTTAGCCCGATGTGGTTAGAAGGATGGGTTTCTGTTCACATATTTTGAGGTCTGGCATTCTCCTCTGTTGTTCTTGTGTTTTGATTACAGCCATGTTTCAAGCTATTGTCTGCTGGGACTATCACTTCTCAACTTCCTACCCATTCAAAGCACATTCTCTCCATGGTATTGTCCCTTTAATGGTGTATACTTTGTGAAAGGCCTGCTGCCAATTTTTCATTACCTTGAAATAGGCTTTGCTTTCCTTTTACTTTGTTCTCTTCAAGTACTTCCTTTGTTGCTCAGTGCTGTCAATCTAGCTTCTTCCAGGCTACTTCTCATGAAAAGGGTTAATCCTCCTTGTGTTTGGGATTGAGGTTCAGCGTGGCCTCCAGATTGGGAGCAAGATGAAAAAAATATTCTCTGCTAGGCTGAAGAGATCACGGTCCTTCCTGAGGAGTGGTGTAGGGGTTGTGGAATGCTGGGATCTGCAGTATCTCCAAATGTCTCTTTGTGAAAGACTTATTCTCCTTTAGGGAAGACTAAGGCTCCTTAGGACTTATTCTCCTAGCTGCTAGGAGTGCTGCAGGAAGATGGTCCTCAGAGTCAGACCCCTTGGGCCTCAGCTGAACAGAACTCCCTGCCTGAGGTCATGTCCCCTGCTGGAGACCTGCATCCATTGGCTAATGGACTAAGGGTATGACGTTTCAGTCCTCTCGCCCCAATTCAGGTCATCTCTGAAGGCTCATCCCATTTTCATAACTCCCCACAGGATCAGCTGAGGCTTGCTTTGAGACTGCATAGCAATTGAACTCTCTGCCCCACCAGCTTCCTCCTCCTCCCTTCCCTTCCTACATGCTAATTTTTATCTCAGAGTTGGCTCCCCAGGGAACTCAGTACTGTGTTACGCTGTTTTATATCTTTCTAGAGTTTATTTTTTGACGATCGCTCAGCAAGTCTGTCACGCTCTTCATTCTAATCTTTCTTCCAACAATTTCCAGGAAATGGAGGATCTAGGCAAATAATCAAGAAAGAGGTATAGGCGTACAGGGGAGGAAAAGCAAAGTTCTGTATGGGAAATGAAAATGAGCTCTGGGAAGTGGTCTCAGCCATAAGGTAGAAATCCATCTACTAGAACTGGAGTAAAAATAAGGCTTGGAATAGCAATAGATTTAGTATTAGTGTGGAGGTTGTTGAATATCCTCTTACTGGGATCAGAATTAATTGGAAAATTTGGGGAGATAGAAAGGGAAAAAAGGGTGAGGTAGCAAGAAGAAAAATATTTGGAGACTAGAGGTTTAGTCAATGGGTTGGATATAGAAACAGGAAAATAAGCAAGTTATAAACATTTACACACACACACACACACACACACACACACACACACACACAAGCACACCTCCCTGCTTTTGGGAAAATAACTGACCTTAAGGAGCACTATACATTTGAATTGACTTCCCTTTTCAAACCATTACTCTGCAAAATTAAAGACTACCTTTCATATGAAAAAATCTTCATATAGATTCTTTGCATTTGTTCTTCATAACATACATTATATATGGATAAAAAAATCTCCAGGAAACCCAATGGAAACAAAAAATATAAATAAGACATCTATATTTTTGAGCATAGGAAGTAAACGTCACCCAATGACAGGAAACAAGAAAAGGAATATTAGGGTCTGGAAAGGAGCAGCTAAGTGATCTGTGACTTTGCTCAGTTCCTTCAGGGTTGGAGAATTTGCATTTTGAGAGAGTCCAGCAGATGGTGCTGCTCTGGTAGACAGCAGAAAATTCATTTAGTTTTCTCAGATGTAATCTATCCTGTTTACGACTTTGAACTCATATGGTTTCTGCCACAGTAGAATTTCAACTCTATGTCCTCAGATGTTAATATTTATACTGAAGCTAGTGTTTATAGCAAATTCTAATCTTGGTTCCATCAGTTGTCATCTATTTTGGTCTATCTCTAGAAATGCCACTGTTAATGTTTTGTCTGCCTCTATAAATATACTAAGGTATATATATATAATAAAAGCCATAGTAGTATGAATAATGTTACACAAGGAGGAAATAAGTCAGGAAATCTCTAAAAGATCACCATCATAGACTACTGGAGCTGCCCTAACAAAATACTGTAGACTGGGTTGTTTAACAATAGGCATTTTCTTATAGTCCTGGGGGCTGGAGAGCCCCAGATCAAGGTCCAGCAGGGTTCTGTTTCCAGTGAGAATTCTCTGTCTGGCTCATATAGAGCTGCCTTCTTACTGTGTCCTCATGTGGAAGAGAGAAAAATCTTTCTCTTCCTCTTCTTGTAAGGCCACCAATGCTTTGGAATTAGGTCCCACCTCATGACCTAATTTAACCTTTATTGCCTCCTAGAGGCCTTATCTCCAAATATAGTCCCCTCAGGGGTTAGGGCTTTGACATATAAGTTTCGGGGAGTCCAGCTCAATCCATATCAATCACTAAATATAAAAGGAGTAAATACTTAGATGTGCTGGAATGGCAAAATACAGGCACTATCATGTATTTTCATCAGATGAAATATACATTATTCTTGAGTCTGATCCTAACATGTTAAAAAAAACTTTTTTTTAGAATGACATCATAAGTCATTCTAAGATGTTTAGCCACCAAGTAGTTTCTTAAAAAATGTTTTTTTTTTAAAAAAAAAAAATTTATTTGTTTTTCAACTTAAAAAAAATTAAGATACAGAAAAGTTGAAAGAATAATATACCCAGATATAGGCTCATCATTTTGCCACATTTTCTTACATCCCAATCATAACCTCTCAATTTGGAGTGTTACTTAAAAGACATTTGATTCAACTCTCACCTCATGGACAAACTCAATCCAAGGGGTCATTCAGCCTAAACGTCTAGATCTTTGGCGGCAGGGAACCCAATTATCTTTGAGCCAACTCCTTCTGCTTTTATAGGTCTCTGGGCATCACTAAGTTTGTGCTTAGAATGAACTGAAATCTGGCCCTCTGTAATTTCCCTCGGATAAACTGATTCTAGTTTCTTTTCATATGGCAGCTTTAAAATGCTTGAAGTGCTCAAGTCCTGAGGGAAGAAAGGGTTACCAACCCTGATTTCTTCATACAAGCCTTATTTGGAGTAGTCAGGAGTCCTTACTTGCTTGGGTAGCAGGTTCACATATTTTCAAAGTGTCACTCAAAGTGAATAAGACAGTGAGGCTTCATTATCTTCTCTAATGAATAATAATTTCCCCCACTGGCCATGCCAGGTGACTCAGTCTCTTTGGGGTATGCAGAGATTGGGAATGTCCAAGGCCACGCTCAGGTTCAATAATTCATTAGAAAATTTACAGAATTCACTGAATGCTGTTATACTCACAATTATAGTTTATTATAGCAAAATGATATAGATTAAAATTAGCCAAGGAAAGTGATGCCTGGGGTAGAGTCCATGAGAGTTCCAAGCACAAAGCTTTCAGTTGTCCTCCAGGTAGAGGCTCTGACAGTACTAACTCCTCCCAGCAATGATGTGAGACAATATGCTCTGAGTATTGCCAGCCAGGAAGCTCACCTGAGCCATGATGTCTAGAGTTTTTACTGGGGCTTGGTCACGTAAATATGGTTGACCACCTGCATGACCTTAGCTTTTAGCCCTTCCAGAGGCTAAGTGGATAAAAGTGGCCCAAAACCCTCACCATAAATCACACTATTAGCGTAAACTATCTGGTGTGCCCTAAGGCTCCCAAGTAAAAAGGCAGAACATTTCAATTGTTTAAAGAATCTCTCTCAAGGAAAAGGCCAAATTTATCTTTGGGCAAAACTAATTTTATCCCACACAGGGTAGATGAGCCAAATTTCCTCCCTGTCTATTTTCCACTTCTCTGCCTGTACTTCTCTGTCAGCATGATGTCTGGGCATGTGAACCCCATAGTGACAGGAGAGACGATCCTTGATCTGAGTACAGGTGTTGTCATGCCCCATGCCTCTGCCGTAAGGTGTCTGATCCAGCCATGGTCCTTCCCCCCACACAGTGTTGTTTCTTGGCTAAGTTAGACCTACCCCCCTTACATCTTCTGGAACATGCAGACCTCACTGAGTCTCAGCCAGGTCCTCTCTTTGGCCTTTGGCAGAGGCACCTCTAGCCTTGATGTTAGGGTTACCTCATACTTAACCACAGAGGCCCTACCTTAGTAGATCTTGAGGAGGCTAATTCTTGTCTCTCACAGGGGACTGTGGGAACTTCTAAAGGTCTTCCATACCCTTGAAGAGCCAAAGCGGGCTTGGGAGGGGACACTGAGGTCCTCCCTCTGCTGGATCATACCTCCTCACCGTCTTCATTGTGCTATGGTAGTCCTAGGATGGTGTAGGCCATTCTGCATGGCAATCTCCTCTCAGGGCTCTGACCAAGGACTGGGGTACAAGTCACTTCTGCTTCTGTGTCTGCCTCATCCTCAGTTTATATACCATCTCTTCCAGATTGCGACCTGGAAGGACAGGCTACTTGCTTTTTCTTTTGCCTTCCATTATTTTCCCCACAACCCACCAGGCCAGAGGAAAGACTTCATCTATATCAAATTTATCCTAATGATTTCCTCACTCTATACTAGCTAAATGGCATTAAGGAGCCAGATTATAAAGGAAGGGAAAGAAAAATACTTTCAAAATATTATCTCTATCATACTGTATAAAGTTTGGCAACAATGAGAGCCTGGAGCCCACTTGGAATAGGAAAACCTTTTCCTGTCACATCTTCCTTTTCCTTCTTTCAATCTTCCTTATAACCTAAAGTACTCACAAATAGCTTAGCAACTGCAAGCTCATGGTTTTGGAAATGGTTTGGGAATGTCAGTTTCCATGATAATGATAATAGCTGCCTTTTATTTGAACACTGTAAGCCTAGTATTATGCTGACTTTATTTAATTCTTCCCAAAGCCCTAGCATTACTCTCATTTTATAGATGAGAGAATTGCTCCAAGTCCTACAGCTGGTGAGTGGTGTCGCTGGAGTTTAAATTCAGCACCATCTGACTACAGAAACCATGCACTAATTAACCACCACCCTGAACTATCTTTTCATGAGGCTTTCGTATTTCTGGCTTTCTCATTATTGCTATATAAAGGCATTTAGTAAAGCACAACTTTATACCTAGTTGCACCCACAGCTTTGCAAGCTTCCAAGGATCCCTTGGTGATTGAGTAGTAAGTGTGGCATTTAAAACCTGTCTGGTATTGGCAAGCACCCAAAAAATGCTGCTAGGATTACTGAGGGAATCAGCCACTTAGGATTCTACCTTCCTAATCACTCCTTAAGGGAACTTATAATAAATCTAATTGGAAACATCTACTTGATTCCCTACAGGATTATGTCACATAAACCAGTAGCAAAAAAGGTAATAAAATCAATGAGAGAGAGAGAGAGAGAGAGAGAGAGAGAGAGAGAGAGAGAGAGAGAGAGAGAGAGAGAGAGAGAGAGAAAGTTGAAAAAATAAAGCCAAGGGCAGGAGGATAGGCAAGACAGTGATTTTGTAGTTTAGGAGGAAAGTCTTGGACACTTTTTTGATAACTGCCATATGTACAAAAGAAATGTATGATTTGGGTATGGGAACTTTGGGCATATATTCATATATTTTCCTTTTGACTTTTGGTAAGCTAACATAAGGGAATTTTCTATGGGTGTTGATTTAAAATGAATAGGGCTGATCTGTTTGAAGGGTAGCACTGCTGGCAGACTTCAGGCCACAATGAGAATCTAGACTATATGACTGTGATTGGTATCATCTTAGGGCCTTCATTCAGTTATTCATTTACCCATGAAAGAGTTGAGCTGGACTTACTTGAAGGATGGGTAGGATTTGCGTAGGTGGAGATGATGGGGCTGGACGTTATATGTGGAGTTGATAGTGAGCAGAGACCTAAATATGGCACGTGTTTGGGGCACAGAGAATTGTTTTCTCCAGCCAGAATTTCAGAAGGAGGATATAGAGAGACAAAGTCAGAAGAGTAGAAAAGGGTCAAAGTGTAAAATGACGACTGCTAGGCCCCCAGGAATGGTACTCAGTGTGAACCTACAGTGTCCCTGGGAAATTCTGAGGGTAGGAAAAGCAGTGAGGTTCTGAGCTTGGGTGGGACAGAAAGGAGAACTTCTTTACATTTGCTCCTTCAGTGGCTGCTTTAACAGGCTAGCCCTTCAGTCAACCGCTGCTTCATGATTGTCCGCCCACGTGTGTTTTGCCAGTTCCTCCTCTTGGTGAGCCTCCATCATGCACCAGAGTTGTGTCTTTTGTCTTCCTCTACACCTTCCCACACCACCTTCATTATGTATGTTGGCATTGTCTTTTAATCCTTTGGTTTTAGGTCATATTTCCGGGGAGATGGCCCGCAACAGTCTCTTACAAAGAGCAATAATCAGGATGGTGGTAGCAACCGGCCAAATTGCCGAGTATAAGAGTGTGACTCAGATGTACAGACAGTGACTGTCGGCGAAGGGAGAAGAGGAGAAGGTAGGCCTTTAAATAATTTTGGGGTCAGTACTCTAGAAGGAAGCAAAGTATATAGGAGGGAGTGAAGCTCTGGATGCTACGAGGAAGTAGTTCATGTACAAAGGGAGAAGACAGCAAGAGTTGAAATTTATTAAATGCTCATGTTAAAAAGATAGTCTCATCTAAATAGATTGAAGCTACTCAAAACTAACTTCTTCAGTATCTCCTCATATCAGAAGGTCTCTACCTTTTGGGAAATATTCCTCGATTTTTTTTCCAAGATGGCATTTTCTCAAAGCAAAACCAGCAGAAACCTAAAATCCATTTTCTCATAGGTTTAATAAGTCAATCGTCTAGTTGCTCAATCTATGTGAAATCAAATGTGCAGATAGACTGAATTGTTAAATAAAACTTTCCATTCCATCGATGTCTAATTTGTGTCCTACCATCTCCATAGCATCATCATCACCCCTGTGAATTCGTAGTAATTGCTGCCTCTCAGAGCGCCTAGATCTTTTATTTCAGAGTTGTTTATTCCAGATGGTAGCCTGAGTATTATCTTTCTCTCTCTCTCTCTCTCTCTTTCTCTCTCTCTCTCTCTCTCTTTTTTTTTTAAATGAACTAGTCCTTTAAAAAAGTATTCTAAATTTATTTTTCTTCATTTTGGGACAATTAGGCATTTGTATAATAGGTCTTTATTTCTCTTTAAGATGTAAGTATATAGATATTTTTTTCTTCCAGGTTGGAAAGAAAGCTCTGACTGGGAGTTCAAACAAATCCACTCCGTGTATGGGTAGGTATATTTACCATCATGCTAACTCACTTCCTTTAAGGTATGACTTTATGACAACCATGATGATGATGATGATGATGATGATGATGATGATGTAAGTCTTAAAATGCAAATATTCTTGGGAAGGGGTTCATTTAAAAATGAACGTTCCTATTAAGGAACAAAATAAACAATACATAATTGATCCCTTTTTAAAGGTTAGATTTGAGAGAGGAGAGGGCTCAGCTCTGGAAAAAAGAGATGTCGAAAGGGAGGCTTAAAGCACCTGATTAGCCTCCCAGAAGGGTGGCAGAACTACAAACCAAACTAGATTTACTTCCCAGTTTTGCTTAGGGCCATTTATGTTAAAGATAAACATTAGAATTGAGCGCATTTCTACCTTTGTTTTCCTTCTATAAATTTGAAATCTAAGTTATGAAATATCTTCACTAAATGGGATGCTCTTTTGTTTCCAGTGTTGTACAAAGCTATATTTATGGTCTGCCAGTGAATTGGAATAAATTGAGTTTAAAATGATTTTTAGGGATATTATAAAATGAGTTGAGTGCTTTGAAAAGAACAAAAGCAACTCTGAACAATGGCCATGGAAAATTGTTTTATACTATTAAAAAAATTACTCATTTACAAAGAAAGTCTTCTTTGAAAAAATGAAAACTCTATCATCTTTAGTGCTATGCACAGCTAGTTGTTTCTAAAAATAAGGAACTGTTAGCAAATTCATTAACTAGAGTCATGTGCATAGTAATATCTATTTGTTTAAAATGAAACTTCTTCCATTCAGTACTGCCTACTTCACAAGACAGACAGTTCTGTTTTTTAATTGCACAAGCATGCAGTAAATTATAGACTTGAAATTCCCTACCAGAGATCTAATTTAGGTCAATGCTGAGAAAATAATACTTTACAACTTGCCACAACAGAATCTTGATGAATTTGTAACAGAGGTTCCTTACATATGGGATACATTCTCAGATAATGAGTATTGAAATGACCAGTATCTTTAGGCAAGTGGTGTCTTTTCACAAACTCTAGGTGAAGAGTAACAGTTAACAGAACTAAAACAATAATGCTCAGCAGTTTAGAGAAATGTTTTGATTGATCCATTTCCATAAGAACCAAAGATCTAAACACCTGCTCTTCTAACTCTTGTAAAGCCATTTAAAGCCTGCTTCTGGACGTTGGCTGCAGATATTTTAAAGCTGATGCCTAAATTCCTCCCCCCGAAAAGGTTTTGATTTAATTGGTCTGGGATGCAGCCTGGACCTCAGGAATTTTACAAGCTCCCAAATAGTTGAAAGAAACAGCCAAGGTTGTAAACTTTAAAGGTTTACAGCTTTACAGGTTTGGCGGCAAGTCCACAGCAGCTGATAATTTCCTCTTTCGCTTAATTCCATTTCAGGTAACCAATGAATAGTGATGTCTCACTAGAAAATAAATACCCAAATCTGAACCTTCCTTGGACCCACTGAATAAGAATTTCTGAGAGTGGGACCATGGCATGAGTACTTTTTATATCTCCCCAGATAAATCTAATGTACAGCCAGGGTTGCAGATTCCTGCTTTGTAATTGTCTAGACCCAACCATGTGACACTCTTTCACATGATTATTCATTATAGCATTTTATTTAAAAGTGGATTTTGTTTGATAACAATTTTTTTATTTTTAATTTTATTTTATTAGTTTCAAGTATATAGTACATTGGTTAGACATTTATATATTTTATGAAACGATCCCCCTAATTGCTCTTTCTCTCCCCTGGCTCTCTACCTAGCCAACACGTTAATGCTGACTGCATTCTCTGTGTCGTGCTACCCAACCCCGTGACCATCTGTCAACTACTAATTTGTACTTCTTTAGCCCTTCACCCCATTCTCCCAGACTCCCAAACCCTCTCCCTTTTGTCTATCACCAGATTGTCTTTTATATTTGTGAGTCTGTTTTTGATCAGTTTGTTCTTTTTTGTTCCTTAAATTCTGCATAGAAGTGAAATTATATAGTATTTATCTTTCTTTGTCTGACTTACTTCACTCAGCATAATAACCTCTAGGTCCATCCGTGTCATTGCAAATGGTAGGATTTCATTTTTTTAATGGCTGAGTAATATTCCATTGTATATATAAACCATAACTTTTATCCAGTTGTCCATTGATGGGCTTTTAGATTGCTTCTATATCTTGGTTATTGTAAATTGTGCTGCCATGAATATTGGGGTGCATAGATCTTTATGAATTAATTATTTTTGTTTTCTTTGGATGAATACCTAGAAGTGCAATTGCTAGGTCAAAAGGTATATCCATTTTTAATTTTTTGAGAAACCTCCAGACTGTTTTCCACAGTCTGCATCCTCATCAACATTTGTTGTTCTTTGATTTATTGATGATAGCCATTCTGACAGGTGTGAGGTGATATCTTATTGTGGTTTTAATTTGCATTTCTCTGAGGATTAGTAACCTTGAGCATCTTTTCATGTATCTATTGGCTATCTGTATTTCCTCTTTGGAGAAGTATCTGTTAAGGTCTTCTGCCCATTTTTAAATTGGATTGTTTGTTTGTTTTTGTTGTTGAGTTGTATGAGTTCTTTATATATTTTTGATATTAGCCTCTTATAAGATGTATCATTAGCAAATATCTTCTCCCAATCTCTTGGTTGTCTTTTTGTTTTTCGATGGTTTCCTTTGTTATACAAAATCCTTTTAGTTTCATGTAGTACTATTTGTTTATTTTTTTCTTTTGCTTCCCTTTCCTGAGGAGATACACTGGAAAAGAAATTACTGTTAGCAATATCAGAGAGTTTACTGCCTAGGTTTTCTTCCAGAAGTTATATGGTTTCAGGTTTTACAATTAAATCTTTACTCTATTTTGAGTCTACTCTGGTATATGGTATAAAAAGATGGTCCAGTTTTATTATTTTGCATGTATCTGTTTAATAACAATTTGATCATTGTTTATATTATAAATGTAATAGATTTTGGTTAGAATAGGCTTCTTGATCTAACAGTATCTGGGAGGTAAAATTGTATCTAGGTGAAAGGAAAGTGACATGAATACATTTTAATTTCACAATTGTGTTACCTAAACATTGAAAGTCAATTGCCAATATCAGCAATTTTTTTTAATGGCTGTAGGGTACCTACTATTTATTATGGACTACTTCAAATTGTTCATCTGAGAGAAAGTATTATTTCCATTAAAATCCACCCCTTGTTAAAACTAAGAAGTTCCTGCTTGGCGTCTCCTCTACTGGAAAAGTTTTTATTTTCTCTTAGTGAGATCATGCCTGCTTTTTTGTGCCTTTGGTCCCAAATATTCTTTCTCTGATGGGGCATGGGCCTCTGATGGTCTTCATTGTCCAGCTGCATCAGCACTTCTCTTTCAGTTAACACCCTTTCGATTTGTGGGTCAATTTTATTCATAGCCCGCCTTTGTTAGAAAAATTATTCTTCACTTAAGGATTTAAGACTAAGTATCCTAACCCCTAAATAAGTTCCTAGATGCTTCTCATGCAGATGATTGGCGAACCACACTTTGAAAAACATCGGTGCTCAAAGGGGCTCTCATGCTAAGGTTAAGGACTTTTTTGGTATTGGGAACAGTTTGAGGCAAAGAAACTTGTTTGTAAAATGTACTGTTGGAAGAATAAATAGCAAATATTTAAGGCCAATAATTTTATTCCCAAGATCATGAAACTTCTACATACATTATTCTACATTTATATTACCTAGTTGTTCAATATTCTTCTTTTTAATCTTTCATCAGACATTTTATAAGAGCTTGTTACAGTGTGCCACAGATTTTGATGTTGGAGATCAAAAGTAAATACGATACAATCTAACTTGACTATAAGGATCAAGTCTTGAATTATGTCTAGTGAATGGAGGATCAATGGGTTTTTGAATGATGAATGATAAACTGCACCACAAGGAGATGAAATAGTGAAAAACGGCGCCCTCCTGGTTGAACGATATCAAGGCTCAGAAAGATCTGGTCTCTTGTAGGTACCTAGAAACACCTTCACAATGTCATATGACAGAGGGGCTGACATTAGAGCATTAGGAACAGCTGTTTTCATAGATGTTTTCAGAGACACAGCAGGGGCACCTTCTGAGTCCCACTATTTATTTTAAAGTCCAGTACAATTTTTAAAAACAAGTAAAATTCAATGATGTGAATCACAGCTATTTTCTGAAAAATGGCAGTCTCAAAGTTAAAGCATTAGAAGATTGTTATTTTACGTTCAAGAAAAGGTTGGTGGATAATTTTGTGAAGTTCCTTTTGCAAACATAACAGGCAAATAAGGTCTATACTGTGAATCCTTCTTGCTGCAGATAACATTATGTAAAGTGGATCTGGTACCCTTGCATTTGAACAGAATAATAAGAAATTAGCTGTTCAAATATAAGCCTCTCAAAAAATAAAATCATTAGTGCATAGCGATTATGATCTTTATTAATTTTTGTCTCTCACATTATTGTAAATATTGTTTCAGGAACATGGAATTATCTGTATATAACAAAACTATTTCTGTTCAGAATTACTGTTGCCATTGTTCAGTCAGTGTTTTCCATTAATTTATGTTATTAGACAAAAGGGAATTATACATAAGAAATACGATATTAGACAAGAGTGAATTAGCAAGTTGAGACATCATTCAAGTTTCACTCAAATTGTAATATAAGATATAACTTGTTTAATGTTGTTTATACCCAAAGTCATGTTAAATGTAAAATGTTAAGGGAATTTGGAGTAAATACATATTGGTGGAATGCTTTTAGAAGTAACACTTTTTCTCATGAAGGAGAACACTTAAAAGCTCTAGGAAGAAACAGTTGTTTTCTGCAGAGCATTGATATACCTTTATCACAATGTCATGCTTGGGGAGAGTGCCTGCCTTCTCTCCTTTGCTGCTGTGCCGGAACGGTGGACCCCAGTTCCATGCAAATGGCACAGAAGAATGTTAGCAGAATACAGGGGATGAGACGGCCTGCTGCTAGACTATCTTCCCTTATCTGGGTCATGGCAATAGCCTTTTGCCTGGTCTCATTCCCTCTGCCTGCCTCCAATGGCTTAAAAATTAAAAAAAAATTTTTTTGTTAAACTATAGTTGACACACAATATTATGTTAGTTTCAGGTGTACAACTTAGTGATTTAACATTTACATTCCTTATGATATGATCACTGCAAAAGTCTAGTAACCATTTGTCACCATACAGTTACTACAATAGTATTGACTATTTTTTCCTGTGCTGTACATTACATTCATGTGACTTATTATTTTTTGTTTGTACCTTTCATTCCCCTTCACTTTTTTCACTCATTCCTCTACCTCCCTGTCTGCTAGAAACCATCAGTTTGCTCTCTTTGAGTCTGTTTCTGTTTTGTTTTATTTGTTTGTTTGTTTGTTTAGATTCCACATTTGTGTGGTCTAGCTCAGTGATTCCCAGCCCTGGCAGCCTAGTAGAATTACCTAAGGAGCTTATAAAAGATATTGATGCCTGGGCCCTACTTCAGCTCAGTTAGATCAGAATCTCTGGGGTAACTAGACATTAATTAGAGTTTCATTTGATTGAAGTTTGTCTCACCACCAGACTATAGGCTCCATGAGGGCAGGAACCAGGCCTGTTTTTGCTTTCCATGATATCTCCAGCTCCTAAGTCAGTGCCTGCCACCTAGGAGGTTCTCAGTAAGTTTATGTGACGTGAATGAATGAATTAGTGAATGAATGAATGAGTGGAAGGGAAATAGAAGTATCCTCCTCCCCTATTTTGCTGCCTCCCTGAACCCATGAAAGGAGAGAAGGAAGGAATAAGTTACCTTCCTTGGTCTCATCTCCATCTCTCCAGAGCATCATTACAAAATTGCAGTAGGGATCACAGCTTTGCTCCAAGAGAGATCTAACTCATAAGCATAAGATCTGGAAATGATGACAGTGCTTCCTTCTTCACACTCAATCAACAAATTTAATGTAAGTGAAACAGAAGCTGACAAGGAGGCTGAAATGACACATAATCTTACTCATGCAGAATAATAGGAAACATTTAAATGCAGCTAAAAAAATTAAAGGCCCCGAAAGAAATGAAAAAAGATTTTAGGGAAGGCGAAAAGCGAGGGGAAAGGAGGCTCCCAGACTTTGACCATTTATTCATTTGACTAGTATCACATTTACAGAAAGTCTTCCATGCGTGCAGCTCATTAAGTCAGAATGGTTTAGTTATTATTAATGAGTTGTAAAATAATGCTAATGCCACCATCCTCTGAATTGAGCAAATTCCAAAGCAGTCTTGGGGCTCTACTAATTCTATCGTATTGCCCACCCCCCAGCATTTATATCAAACTTTATAGTGTGAGCACAATAATTAACATTTTAAACAATTTTCTTGAGACATTGCAAGTTCTGGAATTTTATACGAATCGTAGTCCACAAAATAACATGAAGTACAACTTTATGTTCAATAACTCCATTTAATTTCCATATCTATACCATCACCACCACCACCACCACCATCCATTGTACTTAGCTGGTGAGAAACTTACCTTTATTTTTATTTTTGGTGGGGCAATGTTTTTCAAGTGCTCCCTGGAACTGTCAAGGTTTAGGGTGGTAGAGCATTGTGGGGGTTGTGAGTGCATTGCCCCTTGGGTCCCCTCTTTTTTCAGGTGGAAGGAAGCAAGGCCTTTCATGTCAGACAGCTCCACTGTTTGGACTCATGCTTTAGACTCGGGAATCTTTTTTAGGCTGCTTATCTTCACATCTGCCCAGATGCCTCAGTAGCCCTTCCCTCTCCAGTCTTGCTTTCCTCCTGACAGGTGTGGTGGAAAGCACCCTTTTCTTTCCTTTTCTCTTGTCTCCAACCAAACAAAAATCTCTTTCTAGTTTAGGGTGAAAATTAGTCCCACTCATTCCCTTCCTACCCACTCCCACCCTTCTTCCTGGCTAAGACACTTGTTTCAGTCTACCAGGTCTAAAATTTTTGGAAAGAAAAGTCAGGAAGGCTAGCAGGCTGCTTCCTCACCAGAGTCTGTGAACACAGAACAAACCATGTGCCTAAATGGGGGTTGGATCGAGGCAGGTGAAAAAGAAGGAAAAGGGGATATACAGAGATGGAAAATAATACATTATCCCAAAACGTTATCTTGGAATAACGGCTAACATTTATTATGTGCTTGTACAGTGTGACAGGTGCTACATTAAGTGCTTTATGTGGATTATCGAGTAATTCTCACAAACCAGGAATACGTTGTCATTATTAGCCACATGAGATTTAGTCACTTAACCATTGTCACACTGCTAGTAAGTGGCAGGCCTGAATTCGAACCCAGCTTCCAATTCCAAAGCCCATTACCTCGAGCCTTGCTCCAGTTTCTGGCTTCTGGTTCATGATGTACTTCACAGAATGAATTTCTGCTTTAATCTTGCAGTTGTCCCTGAGGGCTAGCCTGTAGACATTAGAGTTCATACCAATGGCCCATCTGGGGCCCTTTATTTTTGCCAGCCAGGTTTCCCTGAAAAGTTCTCTGGTATCTTTTCCCAGCTCCCAGGTGCTCACCATGCCCAGCCCTCCAAGGTGGCTTGGTGAGCATTTTAACCCTTAGATCTCAGCAGTACCCTGGGAGGATCCCACTATACTATGTTGCAACAGGTAATTCAAGAGTGTCTGTATGTCACAAGCCTCTGTATTAAGAACCCATGTGAAGAACTGCCCCACTTAATGGTAGAATGTGTACCACGCACAGAGTCAGGCAGGGCAGCCCCATCCTAGTGAGAGTTTTTAGCTCACAGGGAAGCCCATTACCTCCATCTCAAGATGAACAAGGTGCTTAAAACAATTGGCTTGCCAGACAGGCAAACATGTTTTTAAAAAACTATCTCGTTAACCTTGTGGTAGCCCAAGGAATAATTGAGCAGTGTAGAACTATTATCATGGTCTTTAAAAGTATAATTTCAGTGTCACTGAGGTAGCTTAGCCCAAACCATAGATGAGTCACCAAAGTTTCTGCACTAAAAACAGGAAAAATGGCATGATAGAAGTGCGCGCGCACGCGCGCGCGCACACACACACACACACACACACAGGAATATAAAAAGAGAAAATAATTAAAATAGTTATAATTGAAAGACACATTGAAACTTGTGAATTTACTGAGTTTTGTCCTTTTAAATTTCCCCTCCTGCAAAGACTCCTCGAGTCCAGATGTGATTACTGATTATTGATCTCTTGCCTTCGTTACCTGCATGTTCTTTTTCAATCATTGCGCAAACCCTGTGGAGAGTTCATGTCATCCATAGTGCAGGCATGAGAAAATATGGCCCCAAGGGGTTAATGAACGTTTGAGAAGGCTAGGGGGCCAGAAAATCATTTTTTTCTGTACTATATTGACTCTAGCAAGCCCTTAAAGAATAGATTTAAAGATTTGAGGAAAAGCCCACACACCTGGATTGCCTGGCCTTTAGGTATTTTTCATATTAAAACACATATTACCTGTCTCTTCTACTTTTTTGTAAGGTTGAACTGGGGCAGAACTAGAAAACATTATATTGACAATATTGGGAGTTTCTCTTCCCTTTGACAATTGAGAATAAATTCTGTATAGCAATGGTATGTGCACACTGGAGAGATTTTTAAAATCTTCACGCCAGAGCGGCACCCCATACCGCTTATATCAGATATCGGTATTTTTAAAAACTTACTAGGCATCCACAGTCAAGAACCAGGGCTCTAAAACAGCGGTTCTCTAACTTGATCATGCATCACAATCACCTGGAAGGCTTGCTAAAATGCTGATTGCTGGATCCCACCCCTTGAGTTTCTGATTTACTAGGTCTGGGTGGGGCTCAGTGGATATGCATTTCTAATAAGTTCCCAGGTGATTGGAAAGATGAGCTGAGCCAAGGTAAAACTGGTCTGAATTTCAGTTCTTCTTCCTGCCCATGAGGTTTTTGAGGGGTTTGTATCTCAGTCAATTCTATGGGTTCCCATATGCCGATGACTTACCCAACAAGAATACTAGCAGGACATCATTTGCTGTGTAAATGCTAAATAGGCTGTGAACATGAGAAGTATTTTGAAATAAATCAGGCAACAAATCCCTTTAGGCTTTGGATGGATTTTAAAGAGCTTACCACAGTTTTTAGTAGGGAAATAAACATTTTTTGAAGGAAATTTACCATTCTCAAATTTAGTTGTGCTACTCCTTGTATTAGCATTTCATTTTTTAAGTCTTTGCAATAACCCTCTTTATTATTTATTTATTTACATTTTAAAATATAATTTTATTTTTCAGTTAAAGTTGGCATTCCTCTCTATTAATTTTAATGAAGTCAAGTTATAAAGTTTATGGAGCCAGAACTCAAGAGACAAGGATAAATCTTTGGGTCCGTATAGTAGGGTTGTTAGAATTAGCAAAACAACAAAACAAAACCAGAAAATCAGTTAAATTGGAATTTCAGATAAATGATCATTCTTAATATAAAAATGAGAAATAATTTTCTAATACAAAAAAAATACGATGCAATAAAGAAGCTGTGGTACATATATACAATGGAATACTACTCAGCCATAAGAAGAGATGAAATACTGCCATTTGCGACAACATGGATGGACCTCGAGATAATCATGTTAAACGATATGAGCCAGACAGAAAAAGTTAAAAATCACACGACATCACTTATATGTGGGATATAAACCTAAAAGCAACAAATAAACAGGACAGAGACTCAGGGACATGGACAATAGACTAGTGGTTACCAGAGGGTAGGGGAGGAGGTAAGGGGGTGGTAGATGGGATAAAAGGGGGTCAAATATGTGATGACAGGAAGAAATCTAACTATTGGAGGTGAACGCACAGTGTAAATATATATACCTTACTGTTAAAGTATACAGCGGAAACTTATTGGATTTCGTTAACCAATGTCACCATAAAAAAATTAAAATAAAAATAAATTTATAAAAAAGTACCATGCAACTTCTAAAAATCCTGATGAGGGGGAACGTTAGGATGGGAATAACATAGTGTACCTGCTGTAGAGAAATAGAACATACTCCATCCATTTCTGTTTGTGGATATACAGAACTACTTGATCTTGCAACTTGTCCACATAGAGCTCAATAATTATTGGAGGAATTAATGAAATATGGATACCTTATATATAAATTCAGTACATAAAATTGATAATTTCCAAGAGGAGTGCTTGATGGTAACTCAAGATCCCAGTTTCTTTTGATTCACTTATCCCACTTTGGTCATTATCTAAATCAGTGGTTCCCCCCTCCCCCCGCCCCCCCCCATTCTGTAAGGGGACATTTGGGAATGTCTGTCACAACTGGGAGGGGCAGTGCTACTAGCATCTACTTGGTTGAGGCCAGAGTTGCAGCCGAACATCCTACAACGCACCTTGAAATAAAGAATTATCTGGCCCAAAATATTCACAGAGCTGAAGTTGAGAAAGCATGACCTGGATCGTAGTGCATAGGATTTAATGTCTTTTGTCAAATCATTATAGCCATCTCCCGGAGTGTATTGGTATTTTATTCTAGGCATCAATTTGGGGGAGAGGATGTGTGGGAGACATAATTTTTGTTTCAACTCTCTTATTAGTTCTGGTCATCCAGGATATGTTTGCAAATAGTAGTTAGAGGATACTGACCCAAAATGTATTCGATATTTTTTGGGTACTACAGCTATTGCTATAATCTTTGTATTTAGAAGAAAGCTGATTGCTAAATACAATAAACATTCATAATACTTTAATAATACCTCATGTTTTCATTATATTTACCTCTAGTTAAAACATTTTATATAGTCTTATTAAAAACTTAATTAATTCCTATGATACTCATGGGAAGCACAGAGGGGGTGGGTTATCTTATTCCCATTTTAAGAAGCTTTGCCTGGAGTTGTACACTGACTATGTGAAGAGCTAAGAGTACATTGCAAGTCTTGACAATGGTGCTGTGTCTGTCAACCAGTACAGCATTCCCCTGGTGACACTGATTCATTAGACCCCGGTTAGAACTCAGTTATGAATGTCTAATTTCAAAATCCTTTTTAAATGTACACAGCAGGTTGTGAAGGGTGGTTGCTAATTAGAGAGGGACAACAAAGCAAGGACATTTCCATTCTTAGTGGTTTACCCTTTGAAAACAAAAACATAGCAAGAGAAAAATGAAAAAGGAAAAAGCATAAATTACAGTTAAATAAATTTTTACTAAGGGTTAGGGATACTTGGGGCAAGTCCTATGCTAAGTACTATGGAAGATGATGGTAAACATGTATCTTCAATATGTCATTTAATATGTAAGTTGGAGACTCAAGGCTTACCTGCAAGAAACATAAAGAGAACTATAAAAGACACAACATAACAAATACATGCCAAAATGTTTATAGGTGAGGCTGTCCTTGAAGACAGAAGTCATCAAAAAAAAAGGTGGAATTGGAGATGGGCCTCGAAATATTATTAGGGTTGTTTCAAGTGATCAGGAGCAATCTGTGGAAATAGGATTTAACTAGACAAAGAGGTTAATGAATGTGGGTGAGGTCATTCCTGCTACTGTTTGAAAGAGAAACTTGGGAGCTCTCTAGAGGTCATTTCCTGCTATGCGGACTGAAGGCAAAAAAAGCCAGACCCTAAAAGGAGGGAATAAGCAGAAGTGCAGAGAAGACAGATGGAGATTGCCTAGATGCCTATCAATACTCCCATTTCTAGTTCTAATCTCTGCCTGAGCCTCAGCTGCATCCCTGATCTATTGCAGTGTCTTCAAAGAGATTACAGGTTTTTTTTTTTTTTTTTTTTTTTTTTTTTTTTTTTTTTTTTTTTTTTTTGGTGACTAACAGGAATATCAAAGCAATTTTTGAAGCCAGGAATCCTAGCCTTATGCACAGGAATAAACATAGCGGTTGAATGTGACCAGATCTAAACACTGGGGTAAGTACTCGGAACCAGCCTCGTTGTCTCCAGTTGGCTTTTCTGGTTAGCACTGGTTTGAAAATCTGGTTGAGGGTTGGCCAGGTGAGTTTAAAGGGCTCATGAGCTTATTCCTGCTATTCAGGCTATGTGGCTCCTGATTCTTCCACTGAGACAAATTGCCATAGATACACAGAAATCTCTTTGCTTCTTGAACACTATTTCACTTTGACTATGGATTGGTGAATGATGGCTGCTGTTTACAGGTCAACTAGATAAAAGAAATTTTTAATAAGGTAGATTACATTCTAAAGGTGGAAGTCATTCATCAGAATAGCTGTTTTGGCAAGAGAACTATTTGACCCAGTATTTGTGTTTAGTATTATTTTTAACCTATTTTAATGACAGATTGTGACTAGATGGTGATTCATTTTTATTTCATAGTTGTCTTGACAACAATGTAATTTATGATATTCTATGTACTTGGGAATCATGAAATTTTACAATCAAGTGATATGATGCTTATTATAATTTTGATCAAAAAATACCCTGGTAAAATTCCATAGGGTTGGGTGAACTGGAGAGGGACAATTATTTGAATTAAAACATTTTCTGGGGTCATAAACCATAGTGACTCTAGGACCATTACTAAATTTAATTTCAGAGAGAACTCGTGTCCTTTACAATGACTTCCTCCAGAATTTATTTTTACTGCCTTCACAGTTTATTTTTAGATTTTTTTTTGGTTTATGTTGTTAAAAGAATTCACCTAAATAAATTTAGAGATCAAACTGGTTTTATTCAATAACTCATGATTTGAGCAGAACCCCACATAGCAAACAGAAAGGAATTTTGAGGAGCTATACAAAATGGAAGGCTTTTATAGGCAGAAGGGGGTGGGAAAAGAACATTTCCAACAAAAACTGGTTCCAAGCAAGGTCACCTTTACTTGGGGGAAGGGAAGGGGGGTCTATCATGCAGATTACTTCGCAAGAGCTGATCAGGTAATTCCAAATGAACTGTTTAAAGGCCACATTACTGGGAGAAGCTGAAATTGCAATTAGGTTAGATAGTAGTAAGTCTTGGCTTGCTGGTGCAGGACTTAGTATAAGTGACTCAATTTGGGGGCTTGTTGTATCTCTCTCTTCTTAATTTTTTTTTTTTAAACAATCCTCCCTCCTTTTGATAAGACTCTCAACTTAACTCAGAGTTATGATCAAATTTTAAGGCATTAGTGCCACCCTCAGCCACAAAGACCTTATTGGTCTTTGCGTGGTCTTAATCTCTGTGATAGTCACAGTCCATGACTTCAGATTCACAATTTTAAGTCAGTCATTCTCTTCATTCTTTTTCCGACATTGAAGTCTTAGGGAAACCATTTGCTTTGTGGTTAGTAGCTTTGAACATGCATTTTGAGAGAACAAAATGTATCCGAGAGACTACTATGATTATTTTAAGCGGGATAATTCCCAATGTCTGGAGTGTACTTTGGAGCCATAGTCCCCAAGACCCAAAGCAATCAACATCAAATAAGTCAAAGAAAGACCTTTTGAAGGAGTCACCTTTTTAAGCTGGTGGCTTGCCTCATGGTTTTATGTAACTGAGTTTCAACTTTTCCATATGTGTTAATTCAGGTGTAGCAGGTGGTGTTGCCTACAGCACACATCTCCTTGCTCAGCTAAAAGATAATCAAGGGCTATCCTGTAATCAACATCAACTTTGGTCAGGGAGCCTAAGGATTTTTCTTGGGCAGCTATTGCCTTAGCAGTGAATTCAACAGTATTTTCAAGTTAAGAAGATGTTCCCGATCATAGTCTCGTTTACATTTACTCCTAACCAGGGAGGTAGGGCCCTGCCAAAAAGCAGCAAATCCTGAATTCTGAATGCCTCCTAGTAGTTCCTTTCTAGCTCAACAATATGAATTCAAGGGTGTTGACCAAGGAGGTGTCTATGGGCAGTTAAGTACACAGTTAGATAACTTAAGAGGCATTCCCTGATTACGTGTCAGCTATCTAGGTATTCATAAGCCCAAAGAAAATGATAACCACCACAGACAAAGATAAATCTTTTGGGGCACAAACCACTCTTGCTAAGGTAGCACTATTAATAGACAGTTTTTGATGACAAACCTAGTCTAAAATGTTACCCCCTTAACAATGACTTGGGAGATATGGATGATGACATTATCTTTCCAGGACCATATCAGAGTAACAGAAAGGGAAGAAAAAAAAGCTTTCATGTTTAGTTAAAGTGTAAAGTCTTGATCTGGTGTCTTGGGAGATAGCAGTCTATGTTGACGTCAGCTACCTCTCTTCCTAGTCAATTAGATTTGGAGGTCTCCAGTGTTTGTAAGGGACCAGATGTCAGGTGGAGCCTTCTTTAGCTATGAGATGTATAACCAAGGTTGAATTCTCTGAAGTTTGGCTGCCATCTGTGTAGTGAGGAGGACCCGATATTGTCCCTTCTAAGGAGACTGAAGGGCAGTCTTTGTTCTTAGTAATTCCAAATTGGAAAGGTGGAATTGTGTTTGGAGATTTGCAGCCAGATATTTCAGGAAACTAGAAAAATTCAGGATCTTGTCCAGTTTACAGATATATAATGAAAACTCAAAAACAATTACTAGAACTAGAATCTAATATCTACAAAGGTGTAAACATAATTTTTCTATGATAACCTCGATTTTTTCCCCAAAGATGATCACAGTAAAACTAATTTGTTTCCAATGAACTTGGCCTGATTATTTACCTAAATGTAGCACGAAAGGTGATTGACCATATAAGCTTTTTAAAAGATTGTTTGGCTAGAACTTTGTAAGCAAGGTACAGGCTGATTTTTCTATGGGGCTTTATTGGCTCCATTAAGTCAACCTTAGTTTCTTCAAACTGTCTAGTCATATCTGAGTCTACACAGATCTCTCTCAAATATAACAGTCTAGTCAAGGCATTGATAATAAAGCCAATATTTTGAATTGTGTCTTGTTACAAAAAGAAAAGATTATCATTGAATTTATGCAAATAATTATATTGCTATGGAAAAAATACTTAAGAGTTTCTAAATTCTGGTGGGATCTGGTAGGGAGAAAAAGTAAATATTTCATTTTTGTTTACAAAGGTAAACTTTACCAAGTTGTTGTAAGTCATATATAGCTTATGAGAAAAAGTTTCCTCGGGGGTGGGGGGGGGGAACACCATTAAAGAACCAGCAATGTTTCAAAGGAGACGTCATAAAAATTGTAATCATCCTCCTTAGTTCATTCAGTCCCATGTAATTAATTCTTGTTATGCTTGAATGCAGGTTTTCACTAGTTCCAGAAATTCTTACCCGGTTCAGTTTCATCATCTTAAAGTTATCAGAAACTCATGCTTGCCAAAATTATTTCCATGAATCTCCTTGAAGAGGGAAGTACTTTTGCCTGAACGCTTTTGTAAAAGCATTAGAGTAAAACAATAACTGCCTCTGAAAAGACTTAAAGATGCTCATGTTAAAAATATGGGAGTTCATTATAATGGAATTGACAAAGAAATTAAGTTATTTCTGTGACACACAACACTTAAAAATAATTACTGGAATTATGATGATAACACTATACCAGGACATATCAAACTTTAAGGATTTCATACAATTTCTGGAACATTTATATACATATACAAATACAACATAAAGAAGGCTTAGTATTGCTTCTTGTATAACAATGCTTCTCATGTAACTGAACATATCAAGTAAGCCTAATTAGCTTAACATCTCTCTCTCTCTCTTTTTTTCAATAAGGAGAGAGAACAAATCTTTTGAGATGTTCCAGGAGCACTCCAGAAAATCCCAGAGTTAGTTTGATGTCAAAAAGACTTTACTTAAAATTTGATTGGAGAAAGTCTGTCAAAAACATCAAAAGGCTTAAAAACACTTGGTCAGATAGGATCACATAGGTCACTGTGAAATAGTACTTAGTCATTTATTTAACCATAGTGACAAAGAGTTTGCAGGCAAATGCAGAATGTTAACAGCTGTAAGAAAAATCCTTAGCTTTTTTAATAGAGAAAATTCAGCTTTCTTAAGCAGTCAAAGACTTGATAAAGACAACACAGAAAATTTTGACAAAATACAGAATCTTCATTTTCTAGGCAGACTATTTTCAAAGGCAAAAAAAAAAAAAAAAAAAAGTTTTATAGTCTCTTATCAAGAGCGGACAAGTAGTCCAAAAAAAAACATTGTCCTTTTAACAGAGAGAAAACCAAATTCTAATTTTGTACCAGCTTACTTTTGATATTCACTTGATCAACACATTTTAAAATATGTTATATGTATATATTTTAGAAACATGTTTTTCATATTAAATTTTTCACTGTGGCACAAGATATTTTTACTAATAAAACTAAATCTCTTAAACTTCTTGGCAACAAGAAGTCAAAAGTAGATAAACCTATATTCAATGATTAATGTTTCAGTATTTTATTTCATTTAGACCTCTTGATATTTGGTGAATTTCTATCATTTAACTTAACTCGGCAAAACTTTAATGCTTCAGGTTACCAAAAATATTTGAGGAAACTACTGGAAAACTTCACCTAAAAATCTTTTATTCTACTTACATCCATTTAATTTACTTTTCTTAACAATTATGTTTATATTAGTCACAAAAACTGCATATGATATTAAACAAAGTCGACCATCACGGCAAGATATTTTTCTTGCTGACAAATTTTATAAAAGAGATAAGATAAACTTTACTGGAGTTTTAGTAAATCTAGATAGAATCAAAATTTTATATGTATGCATTTTAACGCTGATAACTCTGAAGATGTTATCTATTTTGATTAAACAAACTAGCTTTTACTTACTAAAGATTATTTTAGATCATGTAAACTTGAAAAACATATGGCTTAGTTTCTATTATATTTCTAAGAGTTTAATTTATATAAGCACTTAGTTTTCTTTACACTAATTAAACAGAGGTTTTTTACAAATTAATTTTGGCAATACCATCCAGAGGTAGAAAAATAACATTCATTTACATCATATATATACAAAATAAGACAGTCAGATGCAGACAGAAACCTTATAGCTTTCATTCTAAAAGTTTAGCCATTTATACAATAATACAGAACTCACTAGTTTATAAAAAGAACAATTGGATCCAAATTTTCTTTTGACAGTTGTAATAAGTTAAGTTTATCTGCTCCACTGGCTAAAGTGTTTTACCAATATTGGTGTAGAAGACACATGGTTTTACCATTTATCTAAACTTCAAAAGATCTCTCTCCCTTTCATTCTCCTTCTGATTAAGAATTACTTCCTTGAAGTTTGTAGAACACTTACATTTCAAAGGCACGGGGAAAGAATGCAAGTTCCTTGAATAAGGACTTTGGTTTCCTAAGGCTGAAATTGTCACAATATTTACAAGCCTTGAGAAAAATAGGGGAGGTTTGGGGATTGGTAAAAGGAATAGGTGGACTTTAAGCTGTGTCTGGAGCTGCATTTCTGGTTTTGCAAAGATTTGTTGCATAAGGACAGTTGCTTTTAATTCCTCAAATAATTGGTTTGTAACCTAAGTGATATCATAGGTTATTTACTCATAAAATTTTTTTATGTGGGCTTTAGAAGGTTTTTCTTTTCCTCTGAGTACATTTAGCTTAAGGGAGGAGGCCTAAAATAATTTCTATTAGGCTCAATATATAAGCTTCCAAATTTGGGCAACTTTCTGGTTATCAAGTTGTTAAATCCTTTCAGATATCTTGCCAGGTTTCAGCCAGGCAAGCTGTAAATATTTTGGGCAGTATTGAACAACCTCTTGTACTCAAGAGGTGTCCCCGAAGAGGGTACAAAAAATATTTTAATTTCCCCTATGTTGGATACTACAGACATTTGGGAGAGAGGACTCTAGTAAGAATTCTCACATTTAGCTAGTTCTTCCAGTTTTCCCAGGATCTTATCTGCAGGCTCCAAGTGGGGTTTAAAGTAGAGGATGTAGCTCTGGAAACTAAGAGAATTCGGCTAGGTTTTTCATTAATTTTAATTTTAGTTTCCCCTTGGCTGTTTAAGGGAATAACGTGGAAGTTAACCAGAAAATCCATCAGGGTCTTCTCAACTCTGTGAGCGGCCCATATGGGGGTCTCTGTAAGCAGTCTAACAGGTCTTAAATGCTAGACCTGTGTCCACCTCACTTGGTGGACTTTGTTTACAGTCTTGTTCTAAGGTGCTTTCAAAGTGCTCAGCTCTGATCATGCGTTCAGTCAGAGTGGTGACCTCCCAATCTTTTCTGCCTTTTTAGCAATCCATTAATCTGAGGAAGTAATCCATTTATAGAAATGTTTGAGAATACTCCCAGAGTTTAGGAAAAAATTTTTAACTATGACTCCTAGTTTGTCCTTTGACCAAGGAATGAAAGATACTTGAGGAAGCGTCTTAGATGGTCTTATTTTAAAAAATAACTACTTGATAGTTTTTTTTTTTTTCGGAGTGAAAAGGCAATTCAGACAGAGGATTACTAGAATGAGGACTCATATAACTAAGGACAGAGGGGAACAGCACGAGTTGTCAGTTTTATAGTCATTGTTTTAGGTGTCTCTTTAATTTTTCATTAGCCTTTTACAATAAATCTTTCAATGAACTACTTTGGAATTTTGAAACCTTTTGGAGCTTTCTGCAATATCCACTTAAAGAGGTATGCCATTCTGTTTGATCTGGTGTACTTTAAGTGTACTTATTAAATGATCTTATCTAACTGGAATGTTCCCCATAATGACCACTGTAATCATAGGTTGTTTTAATAAGATTTTGCCCTTTTGCTAGATATTTATAGCTTCCGGGAATGTAGTTCTTAGACATAAAATGAACAGGTGTGCCGTAAGGTGGTGAGCTTAACTCCTTAGATTTTAAGGATCCCATTTAATTAGTTTATTTATTTTAGCTAAGCTTTTGGGTCTCTCGGAGCCCAAATAACATCTATGTGGATATATGCCTCTGGTTTGAATATTGTGTGGCGTTTCACAGTGTACCTCATTGTGCAAAAATTTTCCTGAGGTTTGTGGGTGACCTAGTGTTATTCAAATATGTTCCATGACCAATATATCCTAACATGAGAGCCTCTGAGGTAGGTGGCAAGCAGTCTAACAGCCCTTAAATGCTAGACCTGTGCCCACCAATTTTGTTGTTGCTCCTGAGATTCCCATTAGCAATAGCCTTTATCTACACAAAATAAGACAAAACATGTTCACCTTAATGGCAGCAATAACCAACAAATGTGTGTCCAGGTTAAGAGGAGATCCTGTGCACATCACCACCAATTCCCACTGTGGATTAGTGGACTGGGGAAAGGATTGAATTAGCAGATCTTAAAAAGGGGGCTCCACATAAATGGGTAACTGCAAAGGGCCACTAACAGTTTCTATGAGGATCTTGGAACAGAATCAAGGGTTTGGAGTTTCCACCAATTAAATGAGAATTGTGGACTAAAATAAAGGCTAGGGGTTTAGACTCTGGGCAGAACCGTCTGCCAGCTCAAGCTGACTTGCCCTGTATTGGAAAGTCAATTAGATTGGGAACCTGATGCAAGAGAGCAGAGCTTGGAACTGAGAGGAACTAATCCATGGCTCTTGAAAATGGTGAGAAAGAGAACTCAAAAGGGGTTTGTGAGTGTTATACCTACCTGTGTTTCTCATTATCCCCAAATGCTGTCAGAAGTTTGCTTTGGATCCCACCACTGCCACCAAATCTGTTAAAAAAATTCAATGTAAATAAATTTAAAGATCAAATTGGCTTTATTCAACAATTCATAATTAGGTAGCATCCCATGTAGCAAATAGGAGCTCTGAGGAACTCTACAAAATGGAAGGCTTTTATAGGCAGAAGGCGGTGGGAAAAGAAAGTTTCTAATAAAGAGTGGATTGTTTTAGGAGCTCCGTAAGTAATTATTATTAATATCACCGTCCAAGCTGTCCACCGGAAGGAGCTGTAGGATATTGCACTGCAGGGAAGAGCGACGAACTCTGTCCAGATGCTTCTGCCAACACATCACGCCTCTTCTGCAGGAAATAGTTAGAACAAGGAGGCGGCTGGAGCAGCGGTATTATTGCTTTAGTAAAAGAGACCCCCGCTGGGTAAAAGAAGACGGCATCCGCCCCCGGAGCTGCACTCTGCTTCTCGCAGCTCTTGCTTTTTGCCCAGCAAGGGCCTGTCCTCCCGGCAATCCTAGCCCCAGTGCAACGATTGCGGCGCCCCAGGCAGGTGTGAAGCGAAGGGTAGAGCCTTGTGGGAGGGCGTGGCGGGGAAAAGGACGCTCCGATTGCCCGCGGCCCGATGGCCCAGCAGAAGATGGCTGCCCGAAGCGCCGCGGACAGTCACGTGTCACTGCGATACCGCCCCCCCGCTGGTCAAGTCCCTGTCCCCACGGGAGGCGCAGCCTCGGGCTGCCTCTCCGCCACTGGCGTGCCGCGCGGACTGTCCAGAAAGGGAGGGCGCCGCGTCGCGAGGCCAGCTCTCCCGGCTGTCCACGCCTAACCCGGGTGCAGGAGTCCGGCTCAGGGAGTCGAGGAAAACCTTCCCTTGGGCAACCTGCACCAGCTCGGAATACTGGGAATACTGGGCATGCGCAATGTTTCCTTTTACGCGCGATCCCTCTCCGGGTTTTCCCCGCAACTCGGAGGGGCGGGTGTGAGGTGATGGCCCAGCGGAACGGCCCTCACGCGGTCTGAGTCTCTCCCGCAGTCGTTACAGCCGGACCGGCCTTCCCAGTTCTGATTGGCTTAGCTGCGGTGACACCGCAGGCGGCTGTTTTGCTTTTGATATGGAAGACTGTGGAAAGAGGTTTGAAAATGGTCTGTAAAGCCCTAGGTCCGCTCCTATTTAATGAACGATCAATCGGGAGTTAATCACAAGTGTCGCAGCAATTAAACTCGGTGAAGAGAAGCCTCCGCTAACTCGCGAACTCCTGCCCCAGAGCCCGACTCCAGAAGGCCGAGTTTGCGTTCCTTCTGAACAGCTCCAGCTCCCCAACTCTCTGGCTCCGCCCCAAGTCGTAGATCGCTTCTGACCATAATACTTGGTTCCCGTCCGACCTCAATAAACGGTCTCCTAAAAATGTGCGAACGGGCATTGCTCCTTGTTGGTGAAAACAATCACCTTCCGAGCTTCCAAGTACCTAAAATAAAAAGGGCCCAAACTCAGCGGCCCCTTGGTACATAACCGGCCTGGTTTGCCGGGTCCCGGGGAAGGGCCCCCGCCCCCCGCTCCCCGCTCCAGGGCCCCCGCCCCCCGCTCCAGGGCCCCCGCCCTCCGCTCCAGGACACCGCCCACCCGCCCCGCCCCTCGGCCGCCGTGAATACCCGGATTCGCGTCGCGCGGGAAGCCAGGCCGGGTCGGGCAGCGGACTGGGCATGCTCCGCAGCCCGGGAGGCTCACGGTGGCAAGTCGGAAGCGTTCGCTCCAGGGAGGCAGCGGCCGGGGCGGCGGCGGCGGCGGCAGGCAGGACGGGAGCGGCAAAGGCCGGCCAGGAAAGGCTGCTTGCGCCCCGCGAGCTGGCTGGAGAGCGCGAGCTGGTGCGGAGCTCCGACGCTACACTGCCCCGGATTTCATTCCGCGGCGGGGGGCTCGGAGGGCGGAATTCCGGCGGCTGCCGCGACTCTGGCGCAAGTGAGTCGTGGGGCTGGGGGAGAAAACCGATCTCCAGGGGCCAATAAGACACCGTCCTTACGGGCTTGGCCTGAGGCCATGGAGCGGAGTGCGGGCCGCCCCAGGGCGAGGGGGCGTGAGCGCAGCCCGCGCGGTGTCGCGTGCGTACCTGGCGGGCACTCCCCCCGCGCCACCACTCCTGGGGAGTAGGCGCAGGGGGCGGTCCAGTGGCTGGGCTTGGAGGGGGCGGGCCGCCCGGCCGCCCGCGGGGCTCCTGGACCAAGTTGGGGTGGCATGGCGGGGGCGTCATTGGGCACCTTTCAGAGGTGCTTCATGCGGGCTGGAAGCCTATCTAGTGTCAGACTGGGACGAGCGGACGGTGACTGGGCCAAAGAACCGGGAGACGAGTCGCCTTCGGGCAGTGACCGGTCCGGTGTCCGGAGACCCGTAGGAAGCGACCCCAATTCATGGCCCCACCCCCACTCCCTGGGCGGCGGCGTGACAGTTGGCATCTCGGAGCCAGATGGCAGCCGGTCAGGCGTCCAGGGTTTCGGGGTCCCCCCGATCCCATCCGCCGCGGCTCCTCTATCCCCTCCGCTCCCCTACGACATAGCAGGTGGGACCCCCTTCCCAGAGGAGCGAGCTCTCACCCCAGGATGCAAAACAGCCTCCAGGTAAAGAGAGGCTCTTTGAGATCCCACGGGGCTGCCTCTGCTGGATGAGGGTGTTTAGGGGTAAGGCCTGCAGGAGCCATGGGCGCAGCGTGGAACTGGACAGTCTGTCCGGAACTGGACAGTCTGTCCGGGACGCGGCTCTCCTCGTGAGTGAGAGGTCTTCGTGATTCCGAGGCTACTTGCCAAGGGCAGCAGCGGCTGTGTCTCCCACCGTCTTAACCCAGACTCGGGTTTGCAGCTTCTGTTTGTCCGAGTAGATGTCCTAGTCCAGCTAACGGATTCAGTCTGGCGCGTTCTGGTTAACGCTTGTTTCCCTCTTGGGAGTCGTGAGTAAATATCAGGACAAGGGTTGCCATGGCCGGAGGGAGTGAAGAGCATCCATTTAGGTGCTCTTCAAATGTTTCTTTTCACCTTCAAACGGTACAGACTTCAGCGGTATATGCTTATGAAACTAAGAGTGAAGGCTGCTCTCTGAAAGGGAAGTTTATTTTCCGTTATTGGGTCTGCCTACTATTTTAGCTTCCTTGACATTTACCTTCGTGGACCTTTAAAGCTGTTAGGTTATTTTGCTTTCAGATTTGGAGGTGTTTTTGGTTGGCTGTCTGGTTATGGAAGTGTTAAGTGCCTGTCATGGTGTGCTGTGAACTCCCCACGCTTCCTGGCACTGGGGGTTGAACATTCAGGGGGGACCGAGTGGGCAGAAAAAGAGGAGTGGGCCTAGTGACGTAGCAAGAGGATGTGCCGCCCAGGCGGAACGGGGTTGGCAGCTATTTTGGCCTGTGCGGACGAGTGTTTATTTTCTTGGGGTGTAAGATGTCTACAGGAGAAGACGGGTGGGGGATGGGTCCCTGTCTGGTCAGTGCTCCAAGGGAAGCCCAGGGATGTTTGGTGATTCAGCAGGTGGCAGCCTTCCAGTTCTGAAGCCATGCCTTGACCAAGCATGCCAGCAACACCAGCGGCAGCAGCAGCAGCAGCAGCTTGTGCCTGTTTTTGGAGGCTCCAGCTTTAGGGAAACCTCCAGGAGCTGGCTGCCTTCTGCCTGTAGCAGCAGCTCACTTTCTTTATCTTGCTTTCTGTTAAGGTCTGGAGGCCCTGGTCTTTTGGATTTCTTCATTGCTTTTTAAACTATGCATGTTTTTGAGGCCAGTTCTGTTACCTGCTGAATAGCAGGAAGTGGCAGCTGCCGCTATGAACAGTTTAAATAGTTATTCTGCATAAAGTGATAGCAATATGTAAAGCAGAGAAATAGTTTATTCTTCTATTTCTGCTTCAGAGATTTACATTTTAAATAAAATCGATGCGTTTTTGCAGCTCTTCAGTGCTGATAGTGAGCTATTTCAAATAGAAGACAGCGTATATATTTTTTAAATAAACTAATTCAAAGGATGGATTAAATTGACATTAAAGGGACACAGATATTAAAAGTGTCTTATTCATTTGAGGATACCTAGCATCCTGCACAGTACCTCATTTGTAAATATTTGATAATTGCTTATTCAACTGAAATTTTAAAATGTTTTTGTAATAGAAGCTTGTCAATAAGTTTTGACACTTAAATAACTTCGTATGTTTTTACAAGTTAGAATTGCCTGTGTTGACCGGAAACATTTAATTTCAGCTTGAAAACTCAACCATTTTTTCTCTCTAATAGTTAAGTCCTTTAATTTTCAAATTATCACAGATCCTGCACTTTAGCTGGAAAGACAGATGTGCTTTGCTGACATATATTATGAAAATCTGAAGGATTCATACATATAGCTGTCATACATTTTTTTAAACTAAAAAGTGTACCTTCTGCATATCAAATATCAAAATTTGATTTTGATACAAAGAGCATTTCAGGAAACTAGAATTCCCTATCGTACAGTGAGAAGTACTGCTGTAGAAAAGGCAAAATAATGTTTTGGGAATAAAAATTCTGGATTGTTTGCACAGGAGGATAATCACCCCAGTCTTTGGGGGATGCGTGAGTGTTTGGCCAGTTCCTTCTGTATTTTACCTTAGTGGTTCTCCTCCTTCCTTCAGATGTCTAGCTGTTTCTTCTTCCCCTCAAGACACTTGCCAGGCATGGGTGTGGCTTACTTAAATGTTGCTGCCAGAAGGATCTGTTGCACTTTCTCATATAAATTCATTCAGTGGGATTTTTTCTTTTCTGATTTCTTTTTCTTTTCTGATTTCCATACACTTTCCTATCACTTCTTATGGTAGACTGTTGGATGGTCCTTGGAAGAAGCTGTGGCCAGTGTGCCCTTGTGGGGATATGACAGATTATAGATGTCTTTTTCTTTGCCTTTTTTGAGTGAGAGCTATAGCCACAGCAGTCTCTTCTGGAAGACTTCTTATGGCATGCCTGGTATTAAGGATTTTGAAGTTTCCCATAAAGACCCAGGAATATAAATGGTCATTTATCATCATCTATCACATTCCAAGAATTTCGGCTGTAAAGTGTGTAACTTTAATAAGCTATGAAATCACTGGGGGACAACATTTCAGATCAGTCCAGGATGTGGGAGATGGGAAGCATTGTTGGATGTAGGGGAGGGGAAGGTGAAAAAGGGGAAGGGCTAGTGGGGACAGGAATATAGCTTGATTTTATAACTGACTTCTGGTTTCAGTAAAATGGAACTGAGTGGCTGATCAACAAGTATGGCTTATTGTCCACTTAACTGCTGCCCTCCACATTCCTCTTTACCTGCACAGGTAAACACCGCCCACACATAGACACCCATGGATCCACAAACACCAAAAAGAGACATAGACACAGATGTAGAGACACACTCCCTTTGCCAAAAGCCAAGATCCCCAGCTTCTTCTTAAATACTAATACACCAAAGAAGGAAAATTCAGAGCTCAGTAGCAGGTTGGATTCTGGGGACCTGAAATCACCCCTAGCTAGTATTTCAGAAAGATCCCCCTTCCCTTTCAGGCAGGCTGATCTGCCTCCTTACCCTGCAAAGCTGCTAGGCTTTAACTGAAGTAACATTGTATGTAAATACAGTAGAGTGGGTGTTAAGAGATAGCTTTGGTGGTTTTTACCTTTTAGAGCTCTGGTGCTGAGGGTTGAGTTAACATTACTCAGTTTTTGGCATAAGATCCTCTTCCTATGCAATGCCTCTTTCTTATTTTTTTTTTCTCTTTTTTTTCCCCCCACCCACATTCTCCTCTCCTTCAGAGGCGCCTCCTCTCCTCTGTTGGATATGTTCTTGGGTATGTCTGTATCTTTGTTAAGGATGCCATGTTATTTTGTGTGTGCTTTCAATTACATAAGTGGTACTGTGCTATAGATTTCATTTGGTTTCTTTTTCATTCAACTTAAAGCTTTTTATTATGGAAATTTTAAGACATTCATGAAAGTTGAAAGACTTTCATTCAACATTTTACTTCTGATACCTATTTTAGTGCAGGTTTATCTAGTGCATTGCTGTGACTGCTGCTAGTACTGCTGGCTTGCTGCGCACCCACTACTTTTACTTATTACAAGCAAAGTTGTGATGAACATCCTGTAGCATTCTTTTAACGGTGGGTGTGAGAATATCTCTACAGTAGTGTTTCTCAGAGTGGTCCACACCTAGCATCAGCATCACTTGGGAACTGTTAGAAATGCAGATTCTCAGGTCCCAACCTAAACCTCCTGAATCAGAAACCCTGGAGGAAGACCACATCAAGATATTTTAACATGCCCAGCCTGGAGATTCTAATGCATGGGAATGTTTGAGAACCTCTGCTCTAAAGGTATATACCCAGGAGAGGGATGGCTGGATAAAAGAGAACCAGGACACCTATGTTTACTAGACACTGCCAAATTATCCTCCAGTGCTGTGCTGCTTTGGTTGGCACTCCCATATCAGTGTGTGAGGTTCCTGGTTCCCCCTCATCTTTGCCAATGGTTGGTAAAATCTTTTAAATTTTACCAATATTCAATGGCTATAAAGTGGCATCTCATTGTTTAAATGTGAATTTATTAGGGAATTTGAGTGTCTTTTAATATATTTATTAGCTATTAAAGCATCTTTGACCAGCTTTAGTCTGTTTTTCTAATGTATTGATTTGCAGATGTTTCTTGTATATTTTAGATATTAATTTCATTCTGCCATCTGTCAACTTTGTCAGTGGTTACATTCAGAAAATTTTAGTTTTGATAGAGCCCAAATCCATTAATTTTTGCCTTATGTTGCACTTTAGGAGTCTTTGTAATCTTATTCCAGGATTACAAAGATATACTATATTTTGTTCTGTCAGCTTCTTAGCTAACTTTCACAAGGAAGGTTTTCATATCTTTGAGGTTATCTTTATATATGGCATAAAGAAGGAATGCAGCTTTATTTTTTCCTTTCCATTTTATGTGCCAGTTTTCCCCCAGATTATCTGTTAAACAGTGTATTCTTTTCCTAATTTTTATTGTGGAACATCCTTTTATCATATATCAGGTTCCCACATGCACACCCCGAGTCTATTTTTTCAACTTTATTAAGAGTTATAATTTATGTATGGTAAACTACATCCATTTAAAGTACATAATTTGATGAATTTTGACAGATGTATATATCAGTGAAACCACCACAACCAAGATACAAAACATTTTCATCATCCCAGAACTTCCTGTTAACCCCTTTGGCTTCCATTCTACTTTTTGTCCTCTCACACTAAGGTAACCAGTCATCTGCTTTCTGCCACTATAGCTTAGTTTTCATCTTCTGATTCCTTTCACTCAACATACAAATTTTCTGAATCTTTTAAAAAATTGTGGTAAACTAGACATAAATTTACCATTTAACCACTTTGAAGTGTACAATTCAGCAGCATTAAATGCATTCATATTATTGTGCAACCATCACCACTGTGAATTTCCAGAACTTTATTTACCCTTACCCTGAAACTCTCTTCACATTAAACTCGACATACTGATTTTGAGATTCTTCATGGGGGTATGTTTTTGAGTTCTCTTTTCTGCTCCAGTCATCTGTTTCTATGTCAAATTATTTTTTATTAATTATAGCTTTGGCGTGTGTCTTATATTGCAAGGTGAGCCCCTCATTTGCTCTTCCGTTTTAGAATTTGGTTATGTGTGGACCTTTATTCTCTCATATGCAGTTTGGAATGCTTGTCAGGTTCTCAACAAAGTCCTGGAAATAGGGTCGGCAGTGCATTGTGTAGTCTAATATGGGGAGAGTGAATACCTTTTTTCTGCTAATAATGAAATTCTATCTATGAACATGGTTATCATCTCATCTTTTAAAAATGACTTTTTGATAGAGTTGCTTTGAGGAGAATTTGAGTCTGGGCTTCTTAGTCTAAACCTTAAAGGAAGGCAGAGTAGGGGCTTTTGAGACAGATATTGTTTTAATTTAAGGTCTCCATTCACTAGCCTTGAGTGATACTGGGCAGGTTACTCACCTTTTGTAGCCCGGGTCCTTGCTCACTCTAACTGGATCTCAATAGTATCCCCTAGGAGACTGCTGAGGGGTTTAAAGGAGAAAATGTAGGAGAGTCAGGCAGCATAGATCTTGCTTAGTGAACATTGATATAATATCTTCCTAAATGCTGGCTTTAAATAGCATCAACTTCATACTTTTATTCTGCTTCTTAGGGGTTGATAACTAAGAAGTCTCAAAAGAGCAAAGTGAATAAGAAGAGCAAAGTGAATAAGCCAAACAGTTAACTGTATAACACTCTCTAAGTCTACATATGCTAGCCTATACTTCTACTTAGTTTTGTGGGGCTTCACAAAGTGTGGATAATTACAAGGAATTTTGCAGTCCAGTGTGGAAGAAATGACTAATATACAAGAAAGAATTAGAGAACCTTATGTGACAGATGGTACACAATTAGGTTAAGTGGTGCGATGTCAGGGGAGTTACAAGAAAGAAATGCTGTTCTGTGAGAGTTTTGAATTGACTTGAGTAGAATTAGGTTAGGAGTGGGAAAAGGGGCCAGAGCAACCATTTCTGCCAGAGCTTTGAGGGCCTAGTATTGAACCCTATGATGGATTTTTTTTTGTCTAAATTTATCTTAAAAATCATTGCTTTAGGATCAGTGGAAACAAGTGGCTGGTAGATGTCTAGATAGCTAGTAGCTCTGTCACATAGTACAGTGGCTAAGAGCACTGACTCTGGAGCTTGAGTGCCTGTGTTCAGATGTTGGCCTTACTATTGAGGAGCTGTGGGACCATAGACAAATTATGTCAACCTTCTGTGCCTTAGTGTTCCCTAATCCTCATGGGCAGGTATAATAATAGCAGGTACCTCACAGGGTTGTGAGAGCTACATAAGTTAACGTTTATCAGACACTCAGTTCCCGGAGTAAGATAATCACAACATAAATGTGAGCTATTCTTTTGATTACTTTTGTTAATATTTGTTGTGTTTCTTCTGTATCTCTTTTGGGATAGGTATGTGAGGCCTTGTGCCCCAGAGTTGGATGGCTTTTGTCTAGAAAGAGCTATTGGGGCACAGTTCTGTAGACTGGGCTTTCTTTACACATTGTTGGGCATGTGGTGGGTGCTCATATTGTAGAAAAAATAAGTAAATACTTGACAGACAGTGAGCCAGGTGCCATCTCTGTCAATCCCGGATGTCCTCAGTAAGGGCTCTGGACTGGAGTGGATAGAAGTCAGGTGGTTAGCATATAGGAAGAAATTTTTATTTTGCTGTATTTCTAGTTTTTAGTATAGTATTGTTTAGGCTAACCTGTGCCAAACACTGTCTAAGCTATTGACCATTGTGACAGTCCTATGAGCTGGATATTATTATTATCTCCCTTTTTAGAGCTTAGGAGAGTGGGACACAAGTAATTTGCCCAGCAAAGTAGAAGGAGTCCCCTAAAGGAGTTTAGCGTTTGGAGCCTTTGCCAGTTGGCAAAAATTACCAGAGTAGGGTGCCGTTGGTGGATAGCCATCATAATTACATAGAATTGTGAAACACAGGGTAGCCCAGTAGGGCATTCCCCTGACCTTGGGAGCTTATGGAGATGGTTCCCAAATTTCAGTGTGTATCAGAATCACCTGGAGGCTCCTTAAAACATCCCATGCTGGGCCCACTCCCACCAGAGTTTCTGATGTAAGCAGTTTGAGTGGGGCCTGGTAGTTTACTCATTTGACATGTTCCCAGATGCTGCTGATGCTGCTGGTCTAGAGACCATTCTTTGAGAACTACTGCCGTAAACAATGTTTGTGAGGAGCCTGCTGTTCCTACTTGTAGTTTTAGTCAGGTGAGATGATTTCAGATTCAGAAGTTTAAAAGATTTTCACTTTACGAAATAAAAACTGAACTCACATGGCCCTGTTTATCTAGGCCAGCAGAGGCATGTCTGAACAGTGCAGAGTAGAAATTTGCTTTTCATTCCTACAAGTGTTTCTGACATGGCCAAGATGGATGATAACCCAGGCTGGAGAGAAAATTTGGAAATGCAAGACAAACTCATTAGAAGCATGAAGCGCCATCTAATGCATCTCATCTCAGGAAGATGCCCTGATTTATTTTTATTTCGTATTTTTTCCCCTAACATCATCTCTGCTCTCTGCCATAGGCACAGAAAAGCTTTGTGTCCACCATTTATCCCTTTGGGAAAATTCAGGTACAGAGAAATTGAAAGTGTATGAGGACACATAGTCTGATAGGGGAGAGGCAGAAGATAATCTAAGTTGACTGGGTTAATCGTAGTATAAAACTACCTGTTTATAGGAAGGCCCTTAAAAAGAAAAGGAAAAAAAAGGTCTGTATATTCATCTCCATGTAACCTGTGTGCCCAGGCTTAGTACAAGGCCAACACACAGGAAGGCCTCAAGAAGTGTGAATTGCTGTTATTACAGCAGTTTTCCATTTGGAAGTTTAGGCTGCATTTCGAGTAATGTTACATATAAACTGTGGACAGAGAGATTTTTAGAGTGGAAAGATTTTGTAGGAAATTGGGACTTAGGATTCACTTAGAGGAAAAAGTGTGTATAAATTGTATTTGGGAAGAAACTTCTGTGCAGATTTCCCTGTGCTAGTTGTCAGAGTTCTGCTATGACCCTGGCAGCCAGGAATAGCTTGTTGCTTGGTGAGAGGATGTGGTGGAGCAAGAGGGGATGAGGGAATTGCTAAGGAAAGGCTGGGGAGGGCAGAGAGGCCTGTTTACATATGCGAACAAGTCTGGTCTTTATAACCTGGGGTTTACAGTAGCTGTAAACAGTGTGCTGAAGGTCCGCTATGGGCTAGATGCCCTGTTAAGCCTTGAGAGACAGAGATGAGTGAGATGAGGTCTGGGTCCTTGAGGGCTTAAATGGGGAAACAGACATGTCCACAGATGAATGCCATCACTGCGGTAGGGGGTGCAGCTACACACCAAGCCCCCAGGGGGCGGGGCTGGGCTGGACAGAGAAGGTTCCCTATGTAGCAGCACACTAGAGAAGGTAGCTGATGCCATAGGTTAAGGCGGATGGAACTGGAAGTGTTTTATTTATTTATTTATTTATTTATTTATTTTTCTTTTATTTTGGTGGTTTCCATTTTTAGTGAGATAACTCCGACAGCAGAGGGGCATCTAGAAAGATGCCTGCTGTGAGTGGTTAGCCGGCAAAGGGGAACTGAGACCTGGAACTGCACTTGAAAACCACTTAGGAAGTCATAGGGAGCACTCGACACTTTACTTTTTTGTCTTTAAAAAAATGTGGTTAAATTTTAGCTATCTCCTAGGAATATAAAACCTGGAGAAGATGAATGACTTTCTGCCTTTAAGGTAATAATAAGCTTTTTAAAGAGAGACTTTATTAAAAACAAGTTTTTATTTTATCGCCCCTTAGGTTTTAGCAACGTGCTGAATTCCACTTTTAATTTTGTTTTCACTGGTTTGCTTTTCTCATTTTCTTTTTCTTTTTTCTTTTTCCCCCTGCTTTCCCCCTTTTCTTTCCTCTTTCCCCTTCTCCCTTCCTAGCTTAATAGTCCTTATAAACAACATACCAGCTAAGGCATATATGCCAAGCTGTAACTTTGGCAAACTTGGGCCTCTGCTTCCTTACCTGCAAGTGGAGAGTTTAGATTAGTTAGCCCCTAGCCATCTGGTCCACAGAAGGCATGAGTCCTGTGATTAGGGTACACCAGACAGGAGTTGCTCATGAATGCCACATTATCAGTTCTTTATTATGGTGTTAATAAAAAAGAATTTTATTTCAGAACTGCCATTCCCAATCCTGTTTAGTTACATGTCCAAACCACTTTATAGAAACAGCAATGAGGTTGATTCTTCACTGTTCGTATTTTCCAGGTGGTGTTTGATGCCCCTTCCTGGCATGCTATCTCTCTTAAAGGTGTAGAATGTGGAATATTCAGTCTTTTAAAAAGTTTCATTCAGGCATGCTATGTGAATCCATGAAGATTGTCATAACTAACGTTATATAAGGACAAATTATGAGGGATGTGGTGACTAATCTCAGGTTATGGGGTGGGGGTTCTGCAGCTGAGCTGGGTAGGTGGATGATACTCAGGTCGGGATTGGAGATCCCAGGAGTCACAGGTTATGTAAAAGTTGGGGGTAGAAGCAAAAGGTCCTGGGGGGCAGGGTGGTGGAGAGCTGACCTCAAGAGTCCTATCCCCAAGGAGGTCGGGAGGGTTAACTGAAGGAGATGACCCCCTCCCAGTGGTAGCAGAGGCTGGAGAAGTCAGGAAGGGGAGACAAATGGCAGCTGATGGGAAGGGAGGTGCTTTACTGGGAACTTTTTACCTTCTTGACAAGCATAGGCTGACAGTTTGGGTAGATGTCTGAAAAGGGGATGGGGTTGCGAATGTGCCTGAGGCCCAAAAAGAAGAGTTTATTTCTACTGAGGACGCTGGAAGGGAAGAGGACAGGCGGGCAGTGGCTGATGAAGCTGCTCAGACAGGTGGAGGAGGAGAGCTGGTTGCACGCTGGAGGAAAAGCCATGGGAGCAACAGGGTGTCGGAAAAGGCCCTGGTCACCTGAGATGGAGAGAAAACAAATGGGGACGGGTGTGACTGGCCTGTTGGAGCACTGGCTTTCTCTCATGTGAAATGGCAATAATAACCACTCTGTCCCATTGTTGTCAAATGAAAGCTCCTGGCATGTGCCTGCGATGGTGCAGGGCAGCATTGCCAGTTGTTGAGGTGACCTTGGGAAGTGGCAGCAGGGGGTGACCCAGAGAGATTCTCCATCAGAGAGGGAGGGAATACCGCCGGTTCCTTTTCTGCTCACTTCGGGTCTTGTTGACCATTCACTTGACTATGTGGACCATATGTGAAACTTGGACCGACTGCACTGGGCTTTTCTGTCTGTGTACCCAGCTTGTTCAGATTTTCACCATGTGGTCTGTAATTCCTCCTCTTGTGTTTCTCCCTGATATTATCCTAGAGCCTGTCCCTGTTCCCCCTGGCTGTTCATTCTCCTCACCTTGTGCCCCCAAATGCATGACATGTTCTGTGTATGTCATTACTCTTGTGGAAGTCTTTTAGTGGATGACCTGTGTCTCGCCGAAGCCTTCCGAATTGTTGAGACCAGCAGTTTTGACTTGGATGAGGCTGAGAATATAATATAGATGTGAACAAAGCAGTCTCTGCCTGCGTGGAGTTTTCTTGATAATGGAGCAGACACAATAATCAAGTCAATGAATATGTAGTGTGCCAGGTGGTCAGGAGGCAAAGCCTCACCCATGCTACCTGATGGCTCTGCCACCCATTCACAAGGTCAGTAATTTGACATTTGCTTTACTGCTGCTTTTGGAGTAGTGACACCCAAGTTATTTCGAAAGACTCTACAAAGTTGCCAGCAGCTGTGCTGGGCAGCATTCCAACTTTCCATAGGGCTCTGAACATGGCCGTCTTTCCCCCTCCCTTTGATTTTAGAAACAAGGACAGGATGGTGAGAATACTCTCAGGAATTTCTTAAGCCTCTTTTCAGCCATTTGTTTGAAAGCCCTATCAGTAGCCCAGGGGTTCTTATTGGGGTCCTTGGACGGGTTTCACAAAGCCACTGAAATCAAACTTACCACTCTAGGTGTGTGCATTTTTCTGGGGAGTGCCTAAAGCTTTTATTAAATTCATCTGGAAGATCTCTGAAAGGTCCATTTTTATGAAAGTGAATAAAAAGTTAAAATTGTACCATCGAGGGTCTTTATTGCTCTCCTTCCCCTTTTTGTAGGTACTAATGAGAAGTGACTCTCTAAAGACAGGACACACATACACACACACATGCACACAGGTACACACGTAGCGTCATTGCAATTATATTGGACTTGACATTTCCGTGTCCTACTGGTGGGACAGGTTTGGTTATTCCTCTGAATAAATGAGAAACAAAATGATATAGTTGACATCATGGAAGCCTAGTTGACATCATGGAAGCCTGGCTAACTTAGTTGTAGAAAAGGAGGTGAATAAGATGTGATGCTACAGTGTACTTTTGTTTTCCAATAAGCGAGAAGAGGAGGATGAGCATTGGGAGGATCGCAGAGGACCACTTGAGCAGATGCTGCTGCTCAAATTTCTGGGTCTGATGGGCACCAAAAATAGGTCTGGAGAGGACAGTTCAGGACTTTGGCTATTGATGTCAAAGGTACCTATTTTAGGAAATTCCTTTGCTTGAGAAGTCCACAGTAGTTTACCTAAATAATAAATAATGAAGTTAATGGCAATTGTCCTTCAAGGAAAAGGAATGGAGGGTAGCTTATGAGTAGGATGACATAGATGCTTACATACTGTTTGATTCAGCAATTCTACTTCTGGGAGTTTATTTTAGGAAATAATTAAGACCATTATTCATCCCAGAACTGTTTATCATAGTGAAAAGTTGGAAACCTAAATATCCAGCAATAGGTGATTTATTAAAGTAATTATGTATGTCTGCACAATGGAATGTTAGGCAACCCTTAAAAGTAATATCTAGAATAATCATGTAGAAAGTTCTTCTGAAAACATCGTTATGTGCCAAAAGATATATACTGCTTTTGTAAAAAAAGAAACTATCCTGAAAACACTGGTTGGGTACCTACTATAAGCCAGGCACTCTGCTGGGCAGTGCTGAGACATAGTGATGAGCTAGGCAGATATGACTCCTGCCCACAACAAGCTTATTATAGTCTACTAGGGAAATAATCAAGCCATACTGATTCTCATTAAAATACTCATACGAGGACTGCAAAAAAGAATGACTCATTAACGGGCAGTTTGACCTGTTGTGAAGTTTGATCAGGTGTCTTTGTATACCTGTTACTAGCTACATCCCTGAACTGAACTCACTGATGTTCTAGAAAGCTTGAAGTAAGTCATTAGGCTGTCTGGTAATGCCCTCCTGTAGAACTGTCTTCTGCAGTCTTCCTTTCTCCACAGCACAGTACAGGGCTCTGTGGGTGGAAAGGGGCAGTGCTGGCACAGTCGTTTTTGAAGAGTGGGGGATATTCCTGCCTACTTTCTGGATTCTATTCTTTGTACTGTAGTTGTCATAAGCCTCATCACCAGCTCACCTGGAATTGCTTCTTGTGGTTCACTGTCACCTCTCTTGGGCCTCATGTTGTTCTGAATATTGGGCCTCTGGTTTACTTTTGTCTGCAGTGTTTAAAGCCATGTGGAGTGATGCTTTATTCTTAGAAATCATCTGGTTCAAATCCCTTCTTGGAGCCTGGCAAGGCCTGGATTGGAATCTGGGTGTCCTGATTTTCCATGAGCATCTTTTCTACTTGGCAACAGCTGTGGCTCCTCCCAGTAACCAAAGAGATGGCTCTTCCAGATAGATCTGCTTTAAAATCCAGTAGATATTTCAAACCAGGGACCCCAGAAGGGTGCAATAAAGGTTAATTCCTTTAAAGGCAAAGCAGATTTCTTGAGGAAGAGGAAATTAGCCACCGTCTTTGGTAGTGTGGCCACTTATCATAATATTGAGATAAAGTAGAGTTGCTTTTGGCGGTGTTTGTCAAGCTTGTAAAAGTTCTGTATTCTTTGCCAAACTTTATTAGCTTCGCTGTGTGCCAGACTGTTAGGCTCTCCGGGTCCACAGGGGAAGGAGCTGTTGGGTTCCGTTCTTAGCTACATTCTACAGAGGGCAGCTGAGAAATGCACCTAACAACAGTGCAGTGTGATTACATGCTGTGTGTACTGGTGATTGGGACTCAAGGAATTTTGATCAAAGTGTTATGGAAAGCATTCACTGGGGAGGGCAGGTTTGAGCTGGCCATTGATAAGGGATAAGATAGCTAGGGGCACTGCTGACATCAGAGTCAGTGAATGGTGATCTTTGGAGTCTGTCTGGCAGGGCACAGCCTATGCTGGCTATTAAAAGCTGCTCTGCATTTGCCTTTAAATCTAAGTATGGATTTTCTTGTAGAAAACCTTTCCTTTTTCATCTTTCTCCTCTTCTTCCCCATCTTACTTTTACCCCTACTCCTCTTCCTCCATTTAGAAAATATAGTCAAAAGAATATTATTCATAATATTATCATCCATAGATAACTACCATTATTTTGGTATATAGCCCTCCAATCTTTTTTCTGTAAGTCTTAGGTGTGCACCAAATAAATAGTGACCAAATGCTGGAAGATGGACTATTAAAAGGAATACTATTGCCAAAGCTAAATCTTACTCTTCTAGAATTGACTTCTGGGATACAAGTATAAATCTGAAATTTTACAAAAATTATTACAGTGTTATTAAAATTAAAGTTGGACATCATGGTATAGGAACTTCATTTCTTAACATACATGATCAGTACAGTGAAAATTCGTGATATTGGGTAGAACTTGACTTTCAGGCGAGATGGAGGAGGGAGGAGCAAGGCTCTTATTTATTTTGATTTATGAATTATTACTATTTTGGCTAGCTGTCAGTATAAAACACCATAAGTGGTAGTTTGTCTCCAGCTTATTAAACTTTCGTCAAATAACTGACTTCTCTCTAACTTCTGGAACTAAAGATTTCCTTGATGGTGATGCACTTTTATTAAAACTATCCCTCACACCGGCATTGTGCTGTGCTTCCAGGAGGGTATATCTTGATAATCTTAGAAAGAGAAGTAAGGTTGTTGATGTTATTCACATTTTTTCCTGATATTTTTGCTTGTAATTGCTGCTTTACACAACCACTTGAGAGAAAAATGCATCCTAAGCCTTGGCTCTGGGAGTGTGGCAGTGAGCATCATAGTTGGCTTTCAAGATAACAAAGCTGTTTTCCAAATCTCCATCTGCATTTCTGCTTTCACCGATTGCATACCAGTTTCAGCATCTTCCCTGGAGGAGGATGACAGAATCTTTATACAGGTAATATATAAGAAATGTTTGTTCTCTCAAGTACCTCAGTTTCTAATAATTGACTCCTTTCCCTGCAAGCATGCACTGGTCACTAGTAAGCATGCCCTTTGATATTGTTAGTAAGCAGACTGTGTTGATGCTGTTATTTACAAAGTATAGTGTTAGAATTTTCTTTTATTCAAGCCACCTTTTCAAATATGTAACAACTTGTCATCCCACTTTATCTTTGAACATCTCAGATAAGTACATAAGTTCCTTGGTGTCATGTAGGGGTGCCATCCTTGGGTGTCTGCGTGGTGGAGATTTTTATTCTAAGATACATCTGAGATGCTCACCAACATTTCAAAATGAATCTTCGGCTATTACCAGTAAATATTTGAACTACTTGCCTTTTTCATATTACGATGTTGCCGTGCTGATGTGGTGTACCCTACATGGTGATATAATCACCGATCATACACCAGTTCAAGGATTCCAGAACCAATATTTAAAGAAAGCATTCTGCTCTTTGGCCTTTTAAATCGAAACCAAAGATCAGATTTGGCCAACTTTGGAAGCTGAGGACAGTTTTGGTGTGTCCTTGAATATACATAGAAATATATATTTTATTTCTATAGATTTAACACATAATATTTCTGAGATATGACTGAGAATGTTTTGAATCTAATTAGTTTTTTAAAAGTACAAATATCATATGTCAGAAAGACATGTCTTCTAAATGTAAGAAAGTATTCTACGGGCAAAGATATCCAATAAAATAAGTAACCTAAGGTGCAAAAGAAAAACTGTACAAACATTGTTTTATTTTAATTAGTAATATATACATAACATAAAATTTATCATTTTAACCATTTTTAAGAGTACAATTCAGTGGCATTAAGTACCTTCACATTGTTATGCAACCATTACCACCGTCCATCTTTATTTTTCCATCATCTCACGCTGAAACTTTGTACCCATTAAATAATAACTCTCCATTCTCCTCTTCCCCCAGCCCTGGCAACCAATCATTCTGCTTTCTTTGTCTATGAATTTGACTATTCTAGGTACCTCATATAAGTGCAATCATACAGTGTTTGGCCTCTTGTGTCTGGCTTATTTCACTTAGCATAATGTTTTCGAGGTTCATCTATCTTGTAGCATATATCACAATTTCCTTCCTTTTTTAAGGCTTAATAATATTACATAGCATGCATATACATTTTATTCATTTATTCATTGGTGGATGCTTGAATTACTTTTACCTTTTGGCTATTAGGAATAATGCTGCTATGAATCTGAGTCAAATATCTTTAAATAGGCTTTTTTTTTTAAATAAGAAAAAATATATGCTTTTTTATGATCAGGTCTATTAGAGGGATGCCATATTTAAGTTTGGTCAAAGAAATGCCTACCTCATGGACAAGAAAACACTTTTAACAGTATTCAGCTGAAAGCATTAGTGTTTGCCCGAGGTCAAGAAAGCAGTTTCACAGTACTTGAGAGCAGTCTCACCAGTGAACTTGGCAGCAACCTTGAGTGACGCCTGTCAGCGTTCTTGGAAAACAGCCTGGTGTTTTCATATCTTGCTCTGATAGCTCTTGCCTGTCAGTACCTCGAGAGGGACAATCTGGCAGTAGTGTTGTTTTCTCAGCTCAGTCTTCGCTGGTAAAATTCTCATCAGAACCCTTTCTAGATATGCAGATATGATTGATTTAAATGGTTTGCTCATCTGTGACCCTTGCTCCCTGTGACAGCTCAGGAATTTCTGTTTGGGGATGACAATCAGTCTGTTTGGGAGGGGAAGCTGAGGTTCTGGGCTGCAAGCTGTGTGCACACAGCGAGCACTCATGATATAAACTTGTAAATTTTTCCGAATCTGTGTGGTGTAGAGGAGAGCTGATGGAGAATATAGAGCAACATGTTTCCCCCCCACTCCTTTTGGTGGTCTGCTGGCTTGGTGTGCAGTCATCTTGTAGCAACACGATTTAAGCACTTCTTTATGGAAATGTAGAAAGTTGAGGTTAGCTTCCTGTTTTGTAGACAGAGAAGTGAAATATTTTGTACTTTTACAGGCTAGATAAGAATCGGATGTGACTAACCATAGTTTAAACAATGCCAGTCAAGTCTGTTTATGCTGCCCACATTTTCTAAAGGTATGTGATGTATCTGAAGAGGGAGGCCCTTTGTGGATTTACATTGTGGATCGTATTTTTATATTAAAAGTCTGTTTTCTTGCTGTACGATCTTTCTTTTGTTTAATCATTTTTTGGCATCTGTCAGCGTCTTTTTACTGATAGGTACGTGTACAGATTTGTAGAGTTCTGGAGTGGATTTTATAAAGTTCTTAATTTAAATCAGTGACCTCTAGAACAAAATAACATACATGTTTGATAATCATGTAATTTATATATTTAGTTAATCACTTTTGGCAATGAGTCAAGTATTCTACTTCAAAGAATTATTGTAGTATTACCTGAATAAATTTTTTGGTTTAACATGTAAGATATAATCAGTGATGCATCTCTGGGAAAAAAAGGTAATTGGGAACCTTTTCTACCATTAAAATTTTGAGTGTAACTAACGAACCTGGCACTGCATCAGATATCTAGGCAAACAATTGCCAGTTTATAGTTGAAGTATTTTACTTTATGCATTTGGTGGCTGACTGGAAGTGTGGTTTTGAAGGTGTGGAACCTGCTGCATTCTGGCCGTCTGCTAAGTCATAGTTGTGGTTCTGCCTGGGCTGTATGGGGTGGTGGTGAGAGTGTGGCAGAGATGCAGGGCTCCTGCCTGCGTGCCCCATGAGAGACCAGAGGTACCACGTGCTCTGTGTCTTTACTGCTGCCGGGTGTGTTAGGGGAAAGTTGGCCCCACTCTCCAGGAGGTTATGATCAAAAGAAGAACACCAGCAAGTGTCTCCAGACTATTGCATCTTCCAGTTTCTACTCAACCCTTTTTAATCTGAATGTTCCCTTTGTTCTGTGTTGAGATCGACAATCTGGCATTACTTTGATCCTTTGGCACTAAGTACTTCTTCATCCTCCTCTTTGGAACACCCTTCTTTCATATCCTTTCCCTCTTTGGGTCTTTGGGTCTTAGAGGCTCTCCACCCTTCTGGTCCTTTTATCTTCCCAGTGGCTTCTTCTTTGACTCCTTCCCTGGTACCTTTGCCTGACTCTTACATTTAAATGTGTGAAGTTCAGCCCCCAGCTTGTGACGTGCAGCTGGGTCTAGGCAGGCTCACCCAAGGGGAGCAGTTCCCTTTCCCTGAGGTGGGGCGGCAGGAGGATGGGAGGTCCAGCTGGTAGAGCACTGGTTTTGACTCATAAAGTTTCTTACTGTCTGGGAGGTATAATCAGAGCAGTTTAGGTCTCTTAAACTTAGACCGCTTGGGAAAAGTAATGGAGAAAGTGCAGAGCCTTTTGTGCACTGAGCCTCTATTTTAGGAATAAACTCTAGGGGTCAGAAATATTGATGTATATATTAAATCTGACCTTTCTCATTTTCTTGTCTGTACTTCATTTCCAGAATAGTTAATGTGACTCCTACTGGAATAAACAATGGTATGTATTTCAAGTCGTGGGCTATCCTTAATTTTTGAAAATGCAGAAAATAGTAAAATCTCAACCTGCTTACATACACTCTAGTTCGTTGCACTCCTTTGTCTGCATGTAGAAGACCAATTTTATATACTCCACACAGTAACAAATGTTTAAAGATAAATAGTATTAGAAATGGACTTTAATCTTTTTTTTTTTCTCCCAAGTTTGTTGCCTTTAAGTATTATGGCTGTTCAATTTAAAATAGTTATGCAATATTTCTTTTATGATTGTAGAGGATTGTACAGTCTAGTTTTCTTTACCACTTTTCTTTATTGCTTTGAGTTTACATTGGAGGTACTGTTTCTGATACTGTATACCTCAAGACTGATTTCTTGGATTTTTTCTTTTAATTTATTGAACTGCCAGGTAGAAATTTTTTAAATTAGAGTCACTCATTTATGGACCAAGAAGCTTATGAAAAATGAGAGAGGGAATATCAGATATTGGGAGGCATACATTATGGTGTAATAAAAATGAAACCAAGCCTTCTGACTTGTGGCAGAGATGGGTTTGGGTGCCCCGCCCTGCCAATTACTAGCAATGCGATGTTGTTCACATTACTTGATTTGTTTTGAATCTTAATTACTCATCTGTAAAATTGGATAATAATACTTATCATATAGTTTTGTTACAGGATTGTCTCTGTAAATCCCCAGCACACTCTAGACATAGAGTGGTGGTTATTACTAGGGCTTCCTTTCCTAAGGACAAACTATATTAGAAAGTGGTTATGTTTTTCCGTTTTTTTTTTTTTTTAATCATTTACTGTTACAGAGGATATGGAGGTAGATGAGGAAAATTAAGATGGACCAAGAACCTCATTTTATTGTTCAGTTGAATTTATATTGTTTAAATCAGTGCATTTTTATCTTTTCTCCTGTTTGCTTTTTTAGCAGAGTATAATGTTTAAAATAGATCCCAATTAGATTTCTCTCTCTAGAACCTTTGCACATGGAAGCAGTTTGACTAGCAGGTTCTTTCTCCAAGGAGTAGAAGCTTTACATTTATTTTTTTCTTGTTTTTATTATGAAAATATTTTAAACATAGAAAAATATAGAGAATAATACAATAAACATGTATACCCAATTCCTAATTTTATGTTATTTTTAAACAACTATTCCGTCTCCACTGGACTGTAGGTTCAGGGACCCTGCTGTCTGGTTCAACACTCTCTCTGTGCCTAGGACAGTGCTTCGTGAGTGGGTAGGCTCCAAACAGACACTGTGTATCTTTCTCCAGCAGCTACCTTCTTCCTAGAAGTTAACACTATTGTAAGATAGCAAGCCATAGAGGAGGGAGAAATAGCATGCTAGGGTCAGCCATAATATAAGGTATGACAAATACATGCAGAAATAGCTCCTAGAGGAACCAGAACATTATCCTTGCATTTGCAGAGTCAGAGTGGCTGGTTATCGGAAGTAGCCATTGGAATGAACTTTAGGAAGCAGAGTTGGGGCAGGGCTTTGTCGGGTGCCAGAACAATGAGTCAGAGCTCAGTAGTGGGGACAATATTTCTTGAGATTTAAGCTAGGTAGACAAGGGTGGCCTGGATTCAGAAGGGAGTCACAAAAGAAGATAGTGGCCAGAGAACAAGACTATTGAGCCCTTGTTACATATAACTAAAAGTCATAGGCCCTTAATGGAGTAGTATAACATACTAGATGAAGACCTGACCTGGAAACATACCATCCTGGATTGAAGTTTAGTTCTCTCTTTGTTTAGCTCTGTGACCTGGGGTAAGCAATTTACCCTCTCTGTTGTGATGGTTATACTCACTTTGGCTACTGAGAAATTAGGAGCATAAAATTGAGTTCTTGCCTAGAAATTCTACCTTGTTTTAATAAGTTCTCTTGCCTGTGGGAATTCAAAATAGGCAGCTAAATGATGAGAAAAGTGATCTTTTTTGGTTGGTCATAAATGTACAGAGTGACCTCATATACATGAAATCATGAACAAAGTGACATAGTACAAAGTGGCACAGTACAAAGTGAACTCATCTTGCCTGCTAAATCTGTGCTTTATAATATCTTGTAAAAAGACTATTCCTCATCTTGGTCATCAAGACAGAACTAGGGAGTCATCTACAGTTCCTTTTCCTCTACCCCTATATCTTTCTGGTTACCAAAGCAAGGTCATTTTACCTCTGTGTTATCTCTTGCATTCCTCCATATTTTTAGTCTCTCATCACTTCCTGCCTGGATTTCTACTTAGCTAACTACTTCTGGTCTGTCTTCAATCTGTTCTCTCAGCTGCTGTCATAGTTCTTTTCCTAAACTGCAAGGGTGATCATTTTAGACCCCGCTTAAACATGTCCGTGGTTCCCGTTGCCCTTAGGAGAAAATCTGAGCATCTCGGCTGAACACGAGTCTCCATCATTTGTCCCTTGTCAGCCCCTCTCACCCACCTTTCTCCTTATCTGGTGGTTCCTTGTTTTCACTCCCCCTGCCCACTTAGAATGCCTTTCCTCTGCTTCACTTGTCTCATCTCATTTTTTACGACTCAGCTCAAGCATTGTCTCCTCTGTGAGGATCATGGCTGCCATAACCCACACAGCAGTCTGGGTTGGTGTTTCCCCCATTTTTGCTGCAGTAATTCCATCAAGCACAGTGGGTTGTGACTGGCTACAAAGCTATTTCCAGAGTGAACACAATTGGAGAGCCTATTTTGTTAAAAACAAAACAAATAACTAATCCTTCATAGTGCCTAGCATGGTGTCTGACACACAGGCTTTTGAAAAGATTAGTAGAATATAAATTAATAAGAAATTACTTTTTTATTATCCTGAAACAGGAGGATAGATGCCTTTTCCCACTACCTTTCTGTTATATCCATTCCAGCATCTGGCTCAACAGCCCAGCTGTGATAGAAGAGAAGCGTATGGTTGACTTGAAAGAGGCAGTTGGGATGTGATTATATGTGTTTGAAATATATTTACTCCCCTTTCCCCCCATACAGAATAGCAGTAATGACATCTTGTATTTGTCTTTTTATTTGTATTTTTCTCAAGTGCCTCCACAGACATGATCTCATCCAGCACAGGGCACTGATAGCCAGAGTGCTAGATGGGAGCACCTGGTTATCTCCCTTTTATAGATGCAGAAAGGAAGATAAGGAGTGAAGAAATTTACCCAATGTGAGTTGTTAGTGGTAGAGAGACCAGGCTTTGAGCTCAAGTCATCTGCTCCTCCTCCTCTTTCATAATCAGCAAAACTAGGTTATGTCAGGTGGATATTTTCATATTTAATGATCAGAAAAGAAAATCGGCAGAAGTAGTAGTGCTGCAAAAGTTTTCTGCATATTAACTTTTCTTGCAGGTGTCAACCTATGGTCACTGGTGCTAATTCAATGCCAACAGGAATCCCCAGTTGAGGTGCAGTGAAGAAGTAAACTTAATTCAGTGCAAATAGCTCAGTTGTGATACAGCACGGTTGAGGAACAGCACAGCAGTGTTACAGCTCAATTATGAAGCAGCATGCATGGCTGTGGAATGACGGTGAGGTGGCTCTTGGGTGAGTCCCCTCTCTGTGTTGACAGCTCTGCTCTGCCCTGCCTGCCCTATGCCCTGCTCTGCTCTGCTTCCCCTACTCATCTCTGCTCCGCCTCCTCATCTCTGCTCTGGGTCCAATGATATGTGGTTGGTGATTCATCTTTGGTGTTTCCACTATAGCCAGGGAAGTATAATCTCTAGTCTTTGGTGGAAAACAAAATGCACTCTAAGCTAGAGGGGAGCTGACTTATACAGAGATGGTTCTCTGATTGGTCCATTCTTATGCGGATGAGGACTCCGAAGCCTCACAATTTGATTTGTCCAAAATGTAGTGTCCCGATTGGTCAGAATGGAGCCACTCTACTTGGTGAAGATGCTGATGGGGACATACCTGTGCAGCTGATTAGATGGGGAAACCTTCACTCCTATTGGTCAAAATAGAATTCCAGGAATTCCTTTACAAGGGCTGCCTCAGGTGGCAGGAACACAGTGCAGGCAGGCAGTTCAGGGCAGGCTTCTCCTTGAGAATTTTGCAGTGAGAGGCCCCTGTTTAGAAATGACTGCTAGTCTCTGCTTTTAAATTTGAGTTTGGTTAGCCACGAGTAGTCCTCCTGGATAGGTATCTTCTTTCTCAGGGTTCACACAGGTATACTTTTTAACTGTTAATTTCTCTAATCTTCCTTCAGTTCTGGTTAAGTGCTCAGAGTGGTATGTCTCACTGGGTTCATTTGGCTGAAAGAGCTGAGGACCTATTACATGGCGTTCTGGGCCTGCTCTGGGCAGAGGTGAAGGATTTGTCACATTTCAGTTAGTCTGTTTGGGAATATTATTGACCTCAAGCTATTTACCTGCTTCACAAACTAATAAGGAGACAACAATAAAATCCGAGTCTTTCTTAAATTGTATTCTTTACATTCTATTAAATCCTTTAAAAATGAATTTTTTTTTTCTATTCTAGAATTCTGGAGTCTTTAGATAAATGGGTCAGTAGAACTTAACTGTCATTTTTAATTTCCAGGAATTTCTAAATTTTGAAAATTATAACCTCTGAAGTAGGCTATTGCAAGAAAACTATACTTGCATGTTTTATTAATTTCTGGACTGCTAACAGCAAAGATGAAGGCACAGTGAGATTGAAAACGCAAGGGCAAAACAATTAGAGCACAACTAAGATATATGCAGACAACATGCAAGTTTTGATGGCAGTCTTTTTGTTACTTATTTTTTTTTTTTGGCAGTCACTTTTGATCTCTGAAATACTTGTGTAATATTGTTAAAAAATTGTTTTTCAATTACAGTTGACATACAATATTAAATTAATTTCAGGTATACAATATAGTGATTAGCTGCTGAGTAATTTACAAAGTCATCGCCCCGATAAGTCTAGTACCCACCTGACACCATACAGAGCTATTGTAATATTACTGACTGTATTTCCTATGCTGTACTTCACATCCCTATGATTGTTTTTATAACTGCCAATTTGTACTTTCCCTTTTTCATGCATATCCCCAACCCTCTTCCCATCTGGGAACCATCAATTTGTTTTCTGTACCTATGAGTTTGTTTCCGTTTGGTTTGTTCATTTGTTTTTTTTTTTTTTTTAGATTCCACATGTAAGTGAAATCATATGGTATTTGTCTTTATCTGACTTATTTCACTTAGCATAATATCCTCTAGGTTCATCTATGTTGTCACAAATGGCAAGATTTTATTCTTCTTTATTTTATGGGTGAGTAATACTCCATTATATACATGTTCCACATCTTTTTTTATCCACTTGTCTATTGATGGATACTTAGGTTGCTTCTATATCTTGGCTTTTGTAACTAATGCTGCAGTGAACATCAGGGTACCTATGTCTTTTCTAATTAGTGTTTTGGATTTCTTTGGATAAATACCCAGAAGTGGAATTGCTAGGTTATATGGTAGTCTTTGTTTTATCAGTCCTCATTCATCTCGATTCCTTTGGCATTTGGTTCTTGAGTTCTTACAGCCCTTTGCCCACTGCCCCATTTGAAACCTGTTTTCTTAGCTTCTATTATGCAAGAAAATGGTATTCTGAGTCTCCTGTCTTTTCCCTGTTATTGGCTACTCCAACACCGTCACTCTTATCATCCACACATGTTAGTGTTTTTCACTTTTGTTGCCTGATGGCATTTGTGTGAAGGCATGGCTATTCTTCCATATTTGGGTATTTCTACTTATTTGTCCTGCTGTCTTCACAGATTCAATAGCTTAACAAACAAATCAACCTTAGAATATTTGTAGTAGGGAAGGACCTTCAAGATCATTTGCTTCCTTGTCTCATTTTAGAATTGGTTAAAGTGAGGCTCAGAGAGGGTGATGTGGTTTGTGCAGTTTCACAGTTATCATTTGGTGAAATCACCCTAGTAGCTGAGGTTCTGAATCCTCTGTACCGCTCAGAGCCTCTGTGTTGACTTCTCACACACAGACTCTTCATGGTCTCCTGTACCATTTTTGTTTCCTCCACAAGGAACTTCAGAGTTGCTTGACCCTCACATGTCACCTCTTTTTCCACAAGCCAAATGTCAAACACCCATTCACAAAGACCTACCAATACTTTCTATGATTTAAAAATTTTACTTTTTAATAATTAAAATTTACCAACAATAAAATTCACTTTTTTTGAACACATAGTTCTGAGTTTCAACACAGGCAGCATATAGAACAATTCGTCACTCCTCAGATTCCCTGATGCTGCCTCTTGGCAGTCAAACCCTCCCCCATCCCAAACTGCTGGCGACACTGATCTTTCCTCTGTGGCTATAGTTTTACCTTTTCTAGAATATGATATAGTGAGATTATATAGACTGTACCCTTTTGAGATGGCTTCTTTCATTTTGAAATTGAAATTCATCCACGTTGTTGTGTGTATCTATAATTTGTCCATTTTTATTACTAACCAGTATTCTACTGTATGGATGTACCACAGTTTACTTACTCATTCTCCCATTGCATTCCCACCAGCAGTGTGGTAGTCCTCGTTGCTCTACAGCTTTGTCAGCATTTGATATTGCTAATTTTTAAAATTTAGCCATTCTGATAGGTATGAAATAGTATCTCATTATAATTTTAATATTCATTTTCCTATTGATTAATGATGTTAAATATCTTTTCATGTGTTTATTTGCCATTTCTCTGCCCGTTGTGTATATCTGTATATCTTCTGTCTATTACGGTGTTTTTATACCCATTATTATTATTATAACCCTATTATTCCAGGTGATTATTGTGCTTAGCTTTTTATATTAAATTGTTATCGACATATTCACAGTATATTCCAAGGGTCAAGACACTGAGCTAGGAACTTTATATGTGTAATCTTATTTTATCCTTACAAAATTCTCAGGAGATAAGTAGTATTTTCTATTTTTATGGAGGAGAAATAAAGATCCCATGTTCAACAGATATTTATTGAGTATCTATCATATGCTATGAGCTAGTTATTATACCCATTAACTAGTTCTGTGAGTTTGAGCAAGTCATTTAATCTCTGAGTCAATTTTCTTATGTGTTAAATAAGGATCTATATCACAATATTTTTTCTGAGAGTTATTGAATGAGCGTTTTAAGGAAGAATGTAGGAAATATGTTTAGCAGAAGGTTTGGCCTATGGTATATTCTGAGAAACCATTAGTAGTGACTTCTATTCTCTTCCAACACCTTGTCCTGTACTGAGGCTTTTTCTCTCGTTCACTGACTACCTCCCTCTGGAAAATTGCTCCTTGTTGGATCTCCTACCCCATTCTGCATGAAATATTAGAACCAACACACAAGTCAGCCTTTTTTAAGGAATGCACTCTTCTGTTTCCTCTGTGTAGCCTGCTAGCTTGCTGAATGTTTGCTTCATTTGGTCAAGAAAGATGGGATTAGACCAATTTTGCAAAGCAGACTTACAATGCTACAGTTACTACTGCTCCCTTATTCCTTCCTTAAATGCAAAGGAGACCAGCTACTGTGGAAATTGCTGGTAGCTAACTTGAGTGTTCTGTTTCTAAATTCACACGTCATACTTTAAATACCTAATTTTAGGTATGGCAGATGGGGTCCTATGGAGGAACCTTATCTCTCATCGCAGTGGTATACGGACTATTGCTGAAATTCTTCTTGTCATTTACTAGTCATTTAATCAAGTTTTTTGTTATTGGCTAGATAATTTGGAATGATTTCCAGGAAACTGGAAATTCTATGAAGAGATGTTGCTATTTGAAACAAGTGCTGAGATTTTCTAAAGTCAGTGACACAAAAGTTAAATAGGCCGGATGTCTTACTTTGAATCCGTTCCAACTCCCATGTTTATGTAAAGAATGTCTAACTTTTACTAATGTCATGAAGGGTCGATCTAGTTGGCAAGGTTATTCTGTTTGGAGTAGGACAGAAAGAGGAAATTATAATATTAGTAAAAAAAAATCATGATACAAAGATGTCCTTTTACAAATTGTCAAATCATCTATCATAGAGTATGTGAAGCTTTGTATGTGGAAGCAAAGATATTGTTAAAATTGGCTTCCTGCATTTTCCTATTAGATAGCTAGAGCACATTTTCATTTCTTCAGTTGTTAGGCATATATCTGGTGCCTGCCATGTGCCAGGTCTCTTTAATGGGTTAGTCTCTTTAATCCTCATAGCAACCCTTTGAAATAAAAGATAGCCCCGTTTTATAGATGAAAACATTGCACGCAGAGACCATTTGACCTGTCCAGTGTAACCCCCCATAAGGAAGTGGTGTCAAGCCCTGGTTTTCTGACTGTGCCTGCTGCTCTTATTGGCGCCCACTTTGCCTCAGTCTGCCTGCCATGGAGGTATGGCAGCTGCTGCCCACTGCCCATCAAGAACACCAGCACATGTTCTCCCAAGATGGCACCTGCTTCCTTTGTGGGGGCTTTTCTAGGACCTAAGGTCAGGCTTGCCTACCACAGATCTTGGGATTAGGGAATTTTATGTTGTCCAGAGGCCCGTCGTAGAAAGAGCATGAACTTTGAAATCAGAGACAAAGTCCAAGTGATATCTCCACAATTTCATTTTATTGCCTATGTGATTTTGGTCAAGTTACTTCAATTATAAATTGTTTTAGTTATACAATGGGAATAATACATGCCTGGTAGAGATACGGAGAGGATTAGAAATAATCTTAGCAAGTGCTTGGCACACTGTAGATGCTTAGTTACTGGTAGCCACTCTTATTGTCACCTTTGCAGGGACTTCTGGCTGGCCTTGTGGAGGATGAAGAAGCTATCTGCGTAGTGACTAAGAATATGGATTCTGGAGTAAACCGCTTATCAGCTATGTGATTGTGAACAACTTAATTACTTTCTGTGCTTCAGTTTCCTCCATCTGTAAAAAGGGTGTAATAATAGTTCCTACCTTATAAGGATAAAAGATTGTAAAGAGACAAGGTCTAAAGGACCTCATTTTGGTCATCTAGTGGCATTGTTTTTTTCAGTGACACGATATGAGCCTCCTTGAAATTTACAGAAATATTTCTTCTCTCCTTCTGCTCAAATTGAAAGAATTTCTCATTTTTTGTATCTAATGCCAACAGAAATTTTTGATATTATGTTTTTACTCGAAATACAGATAAATTATAAAATTACTCTTGCCACTTAAGAAATTGAATTAACTAAATCTAAAAAGAACATGTAAGTATTTTTTGTAGAATTACTACATATGAAATTAGGTATAGTAAATAACAATCTTACCATATAGGTGAAAATACAAAAAAAATCTCAGCTCTCTGTTAAAAAAATAAAAAGACTTAAAATATGATTTCATTGAAATGATTTGACTCTTGGGCTTTAATCTTGAATTTGGCTGGGTTGAATGCGAGTTAATTTTTTTCCCACTTGAGGTGACAGCGATAAGATGGGACCGTGGATATGAGTCTACCAGGAGGAAAATACTCTGTGAATTTAACATCGGTCTAGAAATCCAATTTGACTTATCCCTGTGGGCAGTGTGTGGTGCTGCCTGGGTCTGCATCATGATTCTGAAGTCCATACTGATGTCCTGTGACTAATATATTCCAGTTGTCTGGGTCACTGCTTTGGAGTACTATTTATTTGCAGTAGTGATGCTATCAATAGGAAAAGCTTTCCCTTTTGTTGGTTGAAAGCTTTGCTGGTAATTAGCAAAACAAGCATGTCCCTTATTTGGAGAGAGACTGGAAAAGTGGCTTAAGAGTCAGTTGTACACAACCGCTTTGGAAAACAGTTTGGCATTTCTTAGGAGAGCTGAACATGTGCAAACCCCAGCCTAGCTCTCTTCTGCTAGGTATGTGCCGGGTCCTCCAGGAGAGGAGCACTAGAATATAAATGACAGCATTATGCGTAGTAGCAAAAACTGAAAAATTCTCAGATGATCCTCAACAGTAGAATAGAGCAGTAAATTGTGGATATGTTCATATAATGAAAACTATATAGTGGTGAAAAATCTGTTACAGCCGCATGAGTCAACAGGGATGAATCTCTGATTCTTAAGAGGCAGAGTCTGAAAAGAATACATATAGTCTGGTTTTGTTTATATTAGTCTTAAAACCAGGCAAAATGCAGCAACATATTGAGAATACAGACGTGGTAAAACCATAAAGAGGAGCAAAGGAATAATTAACTTAGACGTCAGTCTGGTGGTTATCTGTGTGCGGGGGAGGTGGGGGAGAATGGAGGAGGAGAGGTAATCAGGAAGCGGTACTAGGCACATGGGATTTACTTTATAATTCTCTTATCTGGTGTTCTTATATATACGGTTGACACTGTATAACAAGTTATCCCAAATCTTAGCAGCTTAAAATACTAATAAACATTAATGATCTCGCACAGTGTCTGTCTGTATGGGTCAGGAATTCAGGAACAGCTTAGCTGGTGGTTTTAACTTAGGATCGCATGGCATTGCATTCAAGATATCAGCCTAAGCAACCATCACCTGAAGGCTGGACCAAGCTGGATGTTCTACTCCTAAGAAGCCTTACTCCCTTGGCTGTTCGGGAGGCCTCAGTCCCTCGCCGCTTGCCCTGTCTTTAGAACACTTGAATGTCCTCATGACATGGCAGCCAGCTTCCCTCCCAAAGCAGAGTGAGAACAGAGCTGCTCTTTGACCTAGACTTTGAAGTCGCACTCCAGCATCTCCCCAATATTGTACTGGTTATACGTGCCAGCCCTATTCAGTGTTAGGAACCCCTAATAATAGGGGACAACACAAGAGCATCAGTATCAGAGGCAGGGATCATTGTGGCCATCTTGGAGGCTGGCTGCCATGGTTATGCAGTTTTTAATGTATTTTTCACAATGAAAAGTTGTTAGACAAACTAAATTGGTAAGCTTATTTTTCTTGAGTAATGATGCAGACATTCATTTAAATAGGTGCTGAATATGTTACCAGTTAGCATGGGGTTGAAGAAGAGCCAGTGGTGTAAACTGGGTGACTGAGTGGCCTGGCCTGCCTGATGGGAGTGTGCGGGGGGTGCTGAAGCTGGTAGGAAGGGCAGCGAAGAGAGGAATTCAGTAACATACCAGAATGTGTGGTATAGAGATGAGACTATGTGTGCCTGGACTTCAGTCTACTCAACCCAGATCTGGTGGAAATCTGGGATTTAGGATTTTGAAAAGAGTACTCCAGACCAAGGGCCATCAGTGCTTTCTGGGCCCACTGTGATATAAAATCCCTGCCAACTTCATACATTCTCCCAAGCCATCTTGAATGAAAAAAGAGAGAGTCCACTCCTTGCTCTCTTCCCCCACTTGTAAGGGTGTAGCCGGAAATGAATGGGCAAGTAAGGGTAGGAGTTTCATCTTAAAAATTCATGCAGTCATTGCATTCTACTCCATAATACATATTTGTTTTATTATTAACAGCTTTTAAATTATTGATTAGCTTGTCCTCACCAAAATCTTTGAGTAAAAGTGATGTCTCCAAAGGTGCATCATGTTTTTTCCTTGGTTTTGTGTAGCACTTAGCATAACTTCTTGGTTAGTGTTCCTGGGTTCTCAGTGCTTCAGTATATGAGGCATTGAGTGATATCCTGTCTCTTTTGTGGGTTGCAGTGTCCTTTGAACAGGTGTTCCAGCCCCCAGGTGAAGAGGCAAGTAAGAGAGGTTCTCTGGATTTTTAATCAAGCTAATGATGGAGGAGACAGGACTGAAAGCCAGGTGCAGGGGATCCCTAACTAGCTTTCCTTAGGGTTTTCTATGCCAGCACCTTCACAGGTATAGACCTCGATACCTCTAAACCTCTGTGCTTGCAGAATTTTGGTGACCGGCAAATGAGGGGTCAACTTAGGCCATCGTATAGGGACACTACTTTCTTTCTAACTATAATTTTAATTTTTTTATGCTCCTTCCTTCTTTATTGATGGAGCAGTATCTGTGCCATTATATTCTAATGTATTTTTATAAAAATGAATGGAAAATCTTCAACAGCAAATGATAACTGCCTTTTGTTGTGGCAAAGATAAGAATCATCATCGGTGCCATGTGATGTTGGTTTTCCTTCTCTTGGCTAACAGTGTGCTCTCTGTTAGGGAACAAGAAGGGAGAAAAATGAAATACACACACACACAAGCACACACACACATGAAATGTCAAAAATACAGTAAGGTTTATAGTGTTTAGAAAGGTATAATTACTCATCGTAATTATAGCTATTGGTAATCATAGTTACAGTATTAATGGTACTATTAAGAATAGTAATATATACTCTCAGGCAACACACTGTGGCATGCCCCCGCTTCCCCAATGGCAAGTGAGTGTGTTATTTGGCTCTTTTGCTTTGAGGCTGGGTTTTAGGAGACCATCATTTTGGGGGCTAGGGAGAGTGGAGATGACCCGTATGGTGAGACAAGCCTTGAGCTTGGAGTCAGGAGACGTAAGTTGAAGTTTTGTCTCTGGTGTTTATTGTTTGAATGTCCTTGCCATACATCATCTCTGACACTTAGCTGCCTCCTCTGGAAGATGGAAACAGTGAACTTGACTTACCTCACAGGACCATGATGGGGATCAAATGGAATAGATAATGCCAAAATGTAAGATGTAGTGGAGGCAGCAGGAATGTGACGATGGTACCAGGGTGCCCCATAGTATGTTCCGTAGTTGAGTATAGCGTAGATTGACTCTAGGAAGATCAGCAATTCTGGTGTGGTTCTAAGAGTGGATGTGGATGCCTTCTAGTTGTGGTCTCAGAAATCCAAAGTCAGAATAGAATGAAGCTCAGGTCTTTGAAACTCAAGTTTTTGTTTGAGTAGAAGTTTGAGGTAAGTCACCGCTCTGAAATTAATGTGAATTTTAAGAAACTTACTAAGGAATTCCTTTGTTCCACAAGTTTCCAGCATGGAAGAGGTTAAGTTTTCCCCACATTCAATATGTAATAGGATTTTCCCCCTCTTTTTACTCTTTTCCTTGCTTAAAAAACAAATAGTAAAGCAGTATTTTAAACTAGAGGCTTGTCATATATTGAGAGCATTTTCTCAAGTGAAATAGCATTAACATAATAAAAATCTTTGGTGATGACATGCTGTTTTGCTTATTCTTGCAGGGTGAGGGCAGCATGAATGATCCCTGAATGCGCCTTTGGGCAGACTTAGCCATTCGTTTTTTGATTAGAAGAAAGAAGACAGTCATCCAGTTGAAAGGTGAGTAAAGATTTCTATGCAACTTTCTGTTATAAAATTTTTCAAATATATTAAAAAGTTAAAAGACTGTATAGTGAATCCTGTGTGTCCATTACCTACATTTAATAGTTGTTGGCATTTTGCCACTGTGTGTGTGTGTGTTTGTGTGTGTGTATTTGTAGGTTTGTATATTTTTCTGCTGAAACATGTGCAAATTAGTGGCAGACATCATGGTATTTTATCCTAAATTCTTGGAGATGTAGCTCCTAAAAATAAGGATATTTTTCCCCAAGAGGCATTTTAGAACATTCATAGACTATGTGATATAGAATCATTTAATTAAACGCAATTATAATTTACTACAAAAGGTGTAATTTTGCATTTATGCTCCCTTCGTAGCTGATATGAAGTCAGATTTTAAAAAACATCTTTAAACAATGGTTTGTTTAACGGACAGACATGCAGAACAAATTTGTTTGATTTGAGAAACATCTGAATATCAAAGATTGGAATTTGTACCATGGGCCCTATATAAGAGAGGATTACTGTGCTTTCTTCATTCTATATAATCTGTCCATCTGCCCCACTGTGGCTGATGTTTATTGTTAGGTCAGTAGATCAGAATTACCACCCTTGCCTTCATCCCGAACAGTATTCACAAGTAGACTAGTCTCTGTGATCTAATGTGATCAGAGGTCTTAATTGATTTTTTTAAACCTGAATTTATTATGAGAATGTGTAAAGAATATGAGTGGTAATGTCAAACTGAGATTACTATATTAAAATCAACATTCAAAATGATGCTCAGCCCATAATTTGACTACCTGAATTGAAACTTTACATAAAATCTTAAAGATGTGTTCAGATATGATTATAATTGTAGGTTATTATACATTATAGCCAATTACATAGTCTGTTAGTACAACTCTGCAGTTCTTGAAGGGTGGTTGCCAAATGTTCCACATTCTAATCTCAGTTACATTTTATTTATGGTACTTTCCTCAAGTGGTCCCTGAGTAGCTAAGCATTTTTTCATAGATGTTTATAAACTAGACTTGCCTGTTTAGAGTATTATTTAAAAAGAAGGCTATTAAAGTGAGCCATTTAGGGCAGTAGAGACTTCTTATATTGTTTCTGATCTAGAACAAAAATTTTGTGATTGCAGTAAAGTTTCTTCAGAAGATACTGACATTCTGAAGGAGCTGTGACTGGAGTTATAGGATCTCAGAGTGATCTAGTTTGTTTTTTTGCGCTTTGGCCTCTGTCTGCTTATACTTTGAAAAATGAGGAGTGAGTGGGCTTCAGGCTTGAAGGACTGTTGAAGGGAAAGCTTATAGGGCCCCGCATGGGGGCTTCAACTGGCTGTCTGGCCCTGGATCACTTATACATGGGTTAATGATTTTCTATTGAAATAGAACATACATACAAAAAAATAGACATGTTAAGTATACAGCTCAATATGATTTTCCAAACAGCTCACCCATGTAACCAATGCCCAGACCAAGGAACAGAACATGACCACACAGCCTCATCTCATGTCTCCTTCCAGACACTAGACACTACCCTGCTCCATGGGCAACTACTCTGTTTACTTCTAGCAGCAGAAATTCATTTTGCTTCTCTCTCTCTCTCTCTCTCTCTCTCTCTCTCTCTCTCTCTCTCTCTGTGTGTGTGTGTGTGTGTGTGTGTGTGTGTGTTTAATATGTAACGCAGATTGTATTCCTTTGTGTCTGGTTTTTCTCGTTCAGCAGTGTAATAGAGAGATTTCTCCATATCATTGCATATAGTTAGAGATTGTTCATTTTCATTGATATTGAACATGCCATCGCATGAGAATGCAATAGTTTATTCATTCTATTAGATACAGGTAATTTTTTTGTGTTCACCCACCCAGAGGACCCTCCGGCAGAAATGAAGATTAAACAAAGTTTTATCCTCATTGTGGTTACAGTGGAGGTAGCTCCGGGTTGTCCAACCTCTGCCCAGCTTCTGCTGTGAAATGAAGGAGGAATCAAGGCAGCAGAGAGAAGATTGAGACACAGTTGGGAGATGTGTGTGTGGTTTTTCAGTCCTGTAATGATTCCTGCTGCTTTTCCTGTGATTCACCGTGTCCCTGCTGGCACATATTTTCTCATTCTCTTCTTTGCCATTATTACTTTTTCATAACCCCTTCAAGGAGGCCATGCAGAATATATCAAATGATAGGCAATCAGTGAATGTTTAAAGTTTTTTAGGTGTGGACATTTGGTGTTAGATGAAGGGCAAAGAATTGACAATTATAGGCTTGCTCTTGAGCAGCCTGTGTTGTGCTTATGGATTCACAGGTGTGGATGTGGACCATATCCTTGGAAACCAGTTGTACTGTAGAATTCAGGAAGTAAATTCAAAGGCTTGCATGGGCCAGGCTTGTAACATGATGAATATTAGCTGAGAGTTGCTCAGTAAGGAGTGATGGGCACTGTGGGGATGAGTATATATGCCCTGCCCAATTTTTGATCCAACAAAACATGTCTGGCTGAATTTAGCAAGTTTATCAATTTCCAACCTTTAGGGAATAGAGTGTTCATTGTAAGAAAGTGGTTTCCTTGGGATTTGGATGATTTTATGTTTTTTTTTTTTAATGGAGGTTTTAATGGATTATTGATGTTTTCATAAATAAAGTTTTATTCAAACACAATCATGCTCATTTGTTTATGTATTGTCTATGTCTGCTTTTGTGTTATAACAGCAGAGTTGTTTAGTTGTGAAAGACACTAGGGTTGAGTAGTGACCATATGTGACCACATGACCCATGATACTTAAAATATTTACCATTTGGCCCTTTACAAAAAACTTTGCCAACTCCTGCTTTACTTCATAAAAGCAAGGACATAGTAATAGTAATCTCTATAGTTACGAAGTAGTCTGAGCCCATTAATTTTAGTATTAATACCTTTATTTATTCAGCAGTTATTTACAGAGTGCTTATTATATGTCAGGCATAGAATGGTGATAGGCAGATATGGTTCTTTCCCCAGAGGAATTTATAAGTGGCTCCTGTGCTTTCTATGAATCAAAACGAAAGTGTAATATGGAAATAGAATTACCAAATTTTCAATTTTAAACTAATATACTGGCTATATTTATTAATTTTACAAATATGATTAACATTTATTTTATATAATCAATGGTTACTGTAGTTATGAGGAATATGTGGAATGGCACACATAGAGATGACTTTGTGTTTAACGATCCTAATTATTTACATATGGTTAATACCAGACTAAAAGGTAGCGTGTCTGGTTAGGGCTGTGAGCTGTGAAGTGGTTATTAAAGCAAGCCAAGCAGACCCCCAATCTTAGGCTACTTTAATGATAAATAATAAACCTCAACAAAAAATATAGTACACAAGGTAATAAAATTTTGAATGTAGTATAGCAAATGAATCTTTGTTAGTATGCTTATCTGTTTGCTTACTTGAGGTCAGAAAAGTTTGTTTCCTCTTAATAAGAGGCTATTGAGGGCATCATAATAAACAGAACTGGTTTTTAATGTCATTTTAATTCAGCATTTTCATATGTACTCATATATATTTTATGAGTGGACACTCAGGCTGTATGAGTGACTGCCCCTTCACCCTCCCTAGGTTGTCGTCTGACATAAAAAGGATACGCAGTCACCTTAGCTCAGTAAACCATCATAAGCCAAAGTGGCTGCATTGCCTTCTTCCAGCCTGAGAGGTCTTTTAGAAAGTGAAACTGGACATTTGTCCAGGTATTACAGTTACAGTTATTTAGCTGTGTGTAATAATTTAAAGATGTGAAAATGCATGAAATACTGGTAATGTTTACACATTGTTTTAAGAGCCATCTGACATCAAATGGAATTCTGCTTGCCACGTTTTGAGGCAGTGCAACATTGCTGTTCTCTGAAATCTAAGACTCTTGTGAGGACCTGTCTGAAGGAACTACAGAGAAGGAATGTCAACTGGTGCGGTGAATAGTTTAATGAAGTTTAATGCATGTGGTCAAAACACCATAATAGTTGTGTTTTTTTTTTTTTTTTTTTTTTGCCAAAATTAATGAAATTAAGATTTTGGTTCTCTTTATGAGAAAAAAATGAGATATATCCATTCATACTTTCTGCTTATGTTTAAAATGTTTTTAAAAAATTCGATTCTGTTCTTCATTTTGGCAATTTTTTATAGTGGTTTGTATTTATGAGTAAATGAAAAAATGAGAATTGAGAGGACAGAGAAAATATCACAGTTTTTTTCCTTACAAAGCTGGAAACTTCAGACTTAATTGCTTTGGTTAAAATAAAGTTTTCTGAAACAAATTTGATGATAGGTCAAATCACTTATCTGTGGCATTAGGAAAAGTAGATCTTCTGTTCTACATAATATGGAGTTCTTTCGTCAAGAACTCTAGCTTCAGGAGTGTTTGTCAAGGCTAGCTAATTAAAATTTACTTTCTCAGTCTCTCAAGTTTTATTTCAGAGAGGGGAAAGTACTGAAATACAGATGAATATAGCTTGATAGAACAAAATATGTTTTAGAAAGAGTATTAGAATGATTCTGTTGGTTGCACCCAACAGAAAACCCAATTTCAAACCATCTTAAGTGAAAAAGTGGCTTAGGTAATTGAAAGTTTAGAGATAGAGTTGATTTCAGGAAGGGCTTGATTGGGGTTCCAAATAATGTCATGAGGACCAATCTTCGCTGAATGTTCTTGGGGTACAACCCTTCAAGCTCACATCATTATAGGGATCATCTATGATACTGCACAAACAACATTCTTGGTCTTTTGCCTAGCATTGGACCAGTCACTGTGGCCAGGACATTGGCCTGTGCTAATTGGAGTGCCCATCTCATGTTGCTTCACCCCTAGAGTCTGAGGTCAGCACATCTTCAGTTGAAGATAAGCATTGATTGATGACAGTGGGGAATGGTTCCCTCCAGAAATAAATTAGGGCAGTTACCCAGAAGTCAGTGGATGCTGAGAGAGAAACAACAACAACAACAACAACAACAAGAATAATGAAAAATGTATCTTTATGGTTTGCAAAGCATTTTCAGATATAGTCTCTTGTTTGATCTGGAAGAAGCATCAGGGAGGCAGAATAAAGAAGTGATTAAGAACATGGATCCTGGGGCCAGACTGCATGGATTCAATTAGTAGCCACATACGATTTTGACAAATCATTTAACATCTCTTCACCCCAGTTCCCTGAACTGTGCAAAGGGGATAAAAGGTATCTATCTTACAGGGTTCTGGAAGGATTAAATTACCAGATATTTATAAGGCACTTAGGACCTGGTGCATGCTGGTCTCTCCGTCCCTTGCAGTTAATCTTTAAACAGCCCTGCCAACAGAGCGTCCTCTTCATTTCACAGGTGAAGTTCAGAGTCACATGGCCTGTAAGGGTGGAGCCAAAACAATTGGGTCGGGTCTCCTGACCTCTTCCCTGCCCCCACACTTGTGTTTCTATAATGATCGTGGGGTGTTTGGATTAATAATGAATCGAAGAAGCAGAGAGGAAAAAATTCCCACAAGGTAGGCCTGCCGTTTTGAAGTACCTGAGTGTACAGAGGCCAGCGTCACATCTCTTACTTGCAAGTGGATTTTTAGCTTCCCATATACAGAGTTTTCCCAGGCATATTTAGGCTACATTACTGTCTGGAATTCATACTGGCATTGTGCCACCCTAGTGGGCACATGCTTGGGACCATCAGCCATATCCAGATTGACACTCACTCGGGAAATGTTTGCTGCTTATTTAATCAGGTCCAGCATTCTGAGCTTTAGAGGAATCTAGGATTTTTGTGGTCGGGAGGTGGTTTGAACTTATCAGCATGATGTGAGGATGTAGTTTCTGGCAGAGAGACTTGGACCGCCCAAGAATGCTGCTTCCAAGGCCTCAAGCCAGTTCTGTCTAGAAATAGGCACAATTTTCCTCATTAAGTATTATTTTCCCACAATGTTAAGAATGTTCTGTGGGGAAATTATTCAAATGACTTACCGAAGAAGGCTTGCCCTAGGGATTCAGACTTCAGTATGACCCAGACATCTAAGGAGGGTCTTGTTTTCTGAAGACAAAGACAGTGATTTCTTTTACTTACTATGGACTCAAGACCCTGGAAACTTAAAGTATCACTGTGGGTAATTTGTGATGCACCCCCAAAATATGCAGCTATGCATGAAAAGAAAAATTTAATAGAAACCACAATTTTGGCTCTCCCTGTAGTGATTTTGAGGAAAATGGTGCTATTCAGTATTCCCAAAGCTTGCTTCATCTCCAGACCCACCCACTTCACTGCATGAAACACTCTGCCCGGCAGCAGCACGTCCTCCCCCACTGCCACTGTGCCTGGCATGTGGGAGGCGCTCAGATATTTCTTGAATGGAAAAACCAATCCGAACTGTGCCTTTGTCTTCATTTTCAATTTCTTTCGACAAGAAATTGTTCACCACATAGATGTCTTCAGGAATTTCAGCTCTGAGTCTTACATTATCTTCTGCATCTGCATACACCACATTGTATTGTTTCTTTAAATGAAGCTGATGTTTTGAGTATTGATTCCAACACCTGGTTTTACAATGATATTTATATTCTGAATAACAACACCTAATCAGACAATAAAGGGATTAGCTTCTAATCCTGTAGAAACGACCCTTGGTTTGCAAAATGCTTGTGGGAATCATAATAGGTTCTTAGATTTAATCCCACTTACTTTATTCTTAGCTCCTTGGGAGCTTTTTGCCTTCCCAAGTAGTCTAGGATTGAATATTAACAGTTTCTTAATTGTCTTTAACTTGACCCCATTTTATAGCTGGAAAAACAGGGCCAATCTTATTTCCTGTAATGTCAGCAACAAAAGTAATAAATAACATTATCACTGTATGAAAAGCACTACCCTGAGTTCTTTCTTTGATTATCCTGTTTAATATTCTCAACAACTCTGACTATTATTTTATGGATAATGAAACTGAGGCACAGGCCAGATGTGGCTGAGTGGCCACAGGTCTGCTCATAGCACTCATATACTGTACTCTCAATTGACATGGGCCAGGGGGACTCAAACTGCCTCTATATTGGAATCATCCTGAGGGCCTTAAAAAAGTACTCCATATCCAGGTATATGACCTCCCCCTGCCGCCTCCTCTTGCATTCTTGTTTACTTGGTCTAAGGTTTTAGGTGTAGGTACTGGCATTTAGGACTGAGAACCTTTGGACCCGAGCAGTGGTTCTTAAAATTGGTCCCTTGGATTAGTGGTATCAGCATCACTTGGTAATTTGTTAGAAGCAGAAATTCTTCGGTCCCAACCAAACCTACTGATCTGAATAAAATTGTGCAGGTGAGGTCTAGTAATCAGTGTTTTAATAAGCATCCCCACCCCCAGGTGATTCTTCTTTTAATTGTAAAAAAATGCATAACATTAAATTTATCATCTTTGCCATTTTTGAGTTTACAGTTAGGTAATGTTAAGTGTGTTTACGCTGTTGTGAAACAGATCCCTAGAACTTTCTATCTCACAACTTTCCCTTCTCTCCTTACCCCCAACCCCTGGTAGACACCAGTCTCTTTTGTGCTTCTGTAAATTTGACTACTTTAGAAACCTTGTGTAAATGGAATTCTGGGTGATTCTTATGCACACTGCTTTTGAGAACTGATGAACTCTGAAATTTGATTGGGCTCATCTCCTACTAGACTCCCACCTGCATTATCAGTATCAACCATATTGTAAATCTCAAACACACCTTGTGCATGCTGTACCCTTTGTCCTGCTGCCTCTGCCACTTTGTTGTTTTCTGTCACTTTAATCAAGTTACTTAATTTCCCTTAGGTGGTTCCCTCATCTGTATAAAGGGAGCAACTTAACTGCAGTGTGGTAAAAGTGAAATGAGTAGACACATATCAAAGTATTTTGCAAATTGTCAAGTACTATACTAATGAAATACTAAGTGTGGACTCTCTTTTTTTTTGTTTTAGTTTTTATTCAAGTTACATAAGCTTGAGTTTTAAAGGGTTATATGGTTCCACAAGGCCTCTTGTCTCCTTTAAGCTGTTCTTCCCTCTCCCCAATTTCTTATTTGGTGTTTGTTTTGTACTGTGTAAACCTGATGCACAGATATGCTATATAGTATAACTTGGTTAATTTTCCTTCATATAAATTTTGTTTTTTTGGACTTAATAATTGTCTTGTTTTTAAAATTTTGTGCACTAATCACTAATTTAGCTACAAACAGCATTCCATGTGAATCTCCTGCCAGTATTTTAAGACATTTAGGTATTTTATCAATTTTATCTTCTTGACAAAATATCTACCTGGAGTCTTATGTCCTGCCCCAATCTAGACTACTTCCTCTGTGGTCCTGCTGTGTGCTGCATCTTGAGACGGCTCTTCCTTTAGCACCATTCTGGGGGATTTCTTTTATCTTGCTTCTGTATTGGCTTCCCTGTTTTCCTCTTTCCATATTTTATACTTTCTTGGTTTACTCCCTCATTTTAGCAGACCACATCTTTTGGAACCTTCTTAACAAATTACGTGGGAGGTATGACTTTTGAGTTATTTTATATCTGAGACTCACATTCACACACATTCATAGTCTGCTTGGGTATAGAATTCCCGATTGGAAATCTCTGTATCTCAGAATAGTGAAGGCTGTACTCCTTGCCTTCTGGCTTCTAGTGTTGATGGTGAGAAGCTAAGACCTTCTGGTTTCCAGTCCTTTGCAGGTGACTGATTTTTTGTTATTTTTTCTCTTAGACTCTTAGGTCTTCTCTTTATCTTGAGTGTTCTGAAATGCCATGATATTATTCCTTGGTGGGGAGGGTCTGTTTTCATTTATTTTGCTGAGATCTAAATGGTCACTTATAGGCTGGAAACTCATGTCTTTCATTTTTAGAAATTTTCTTTAAGTGTGTCATTGATTTGCCCCCTTCGTTTTCTGTTTTTTTTTTTTTTCCTTCTGAAATTCCTATTAGATGTTGACTGACTTGTCCCATGACTATCTTTTTTCCTGTTTTTCACCTCTGTTTTTAAGCTGTTAGAATATTTTCTTTACTTTCTAATCCTGCTGTTAAAAGTCCATGTTTGTTATCATGTTTTTATTTTCTGATAACTTAGGTTTTGGGTCTCTGAATGCTTCTATTTTATAGACTCTTGTTATTTCATAACAATATTTTCTCTTGGCTCGCTGAGAAGATTGACGATACTTTTTTTGAAGCTTTCTTTTTTCCTACATAATTTTTGTTAAGTTGCTCCCCCCGCCCCTGTTGCTTTCATGTTAGATTCTTTATGTGTCTGATGGTCCTTGAATGTCTGTTCATGTTTAAGAGTGGGACTTCACAAATTGGAAGAAATGGCTTTTTTTTTTCTCTGCTATGTCAGTTGCCGTCATCTATTTAATTTCCAAGTTTAAAAAGTTTAAAATTTTAATCTCTCCTGTTATGTTTGCCCTTGTGGATTTATGCCATTAAAAAGCAGTGATTATTGTTATGGTAGAGTTTTAGGTGGGAGAGAAACTAAATATGTGTGTTTATCCTCTGCCAAACTGGAAGTCAATATAGAAGTCTTAAAAAATAAATTCAGGGCAGGATTTGTAGCACTGGTATTTGGTCAGACACATACCTGCAGTGGTGAGCCTTAGCTGGCATCCTTTTTTATTTTTAAGGCATGATATATATTTAAATTGTCTCAGCAGATAACTTGGCTTTCGTGTTAACTCTGCAGCAGCTGCCTCTTTTTCTTCGTTAAACACTTTCATTTTAGATATAAAATACCAATAAATTTGTAAATAATTGGTCTTTGAGATAAAAATAAGAATCCTTAAAAAAAGATCCCTATTGATGTTTCTAAAAGGAATTTTCTGAAGGTAAGCGTATAATCCTTAGATTAAAATGCAGCTGACACATTAAGCCTTCTTACATGAAAAGCTGAATAATAGGCTTTAATACCATTTGTCCTTGACCACCCACAAAGGGCATTCTGCAGGCCAGAGAGATTGGACAGAAATACAGCATAGGGAGTAAGGCTGTATTTGTGATTTTGATCCCTTGTAAATGGTTCAACAAAACATTCAAGCTCAGATTGTCAGAGAGTAAGTAAAAAACTATTGTAAAAAAAATAACCTTAATTCTGATAGCAGGTCTCTGCAAAAATTAAGCAGTTTTTTAGGAGGGCAGTGTGGTACTTTTATCATAGGCCAACTGACCTTGGATCGTTTTCATGGTGTGCTTCTTGCGGTGATAAATTCAGTTGCTTTCTGGCCTGTCTGAATGCTCTACATGTCCTCTGTCAAATATCCATGCTTCCTTCCTCCTTACTGGAGCACAGCCTCTCAGAGGAATGCCTTGGTCTTTGCCTGATAACTGAGATGATGATTCTTGGCCTTGGTGGTGATTAGATAACAGAAGTTCTCTTCAGAAGATTTGTAGGTCTGTGCATTAGCAGCTCTTCGATAGCTGTAACTTCACCACTTGGGGAAGGAAAGGAAGACCTCTTCGCTTCCTTGCTGATTGCTGTGGAAGCTTGCCAGAAGTACTTCCATTTGTGCAGGGCTGTGTGCAAAACCGAGAAATTGCTTTCTACTTAAATGCACTGGCCTGTTATTACTCTGTAAACTTTTGAGGAAATCGGATTCATAGGTTTCCTAAGTTTAAGAAGTCACATACTCTTATTATTTAAGCCACCGATGATCTAGGGGTAAATTTAGTTATCGTCTTGAGGTCGAATTAAAATTAATAGGAAGGACAGGAGTCTGGTTGTTGAGTTTTCTTAAAAATAAATATAAATAAATTATAAATTCTCATAAATAAGGAAGGGTTCCCTTTTGTTAAATTAGCAGCCTCCTCTCTTTTTCTATATTTCGTGTCCCTTCCCTGTGCCTTCAAAGTCTGTCTCCATATGTATGGTAATGAAGTGAAATGTTGGGGCTGTGTTTGTTACTTAGTAGACAGAGACCAGAGTTTTTTGTGCTAAGTAAGAGGAAACCCTGCAAATGATGACAGGTTAGCTGAGCAACGCCCAGCCTGGAGCTTCCTGAGTTTTGTCATCCTCGTGGATTATCAGAGTTGCTGCCTAGGCCACACTTCCGCTTTTAAAGCTCTAGCCCAACCATGAGCAGGATGTTGCCTTGGTTACCCTCAGCTTAACTGAAGTCGCCTGAGTCTTTTGAAAGACTTCGCTAAATTCTGAGAGTCAGCAAAGAAAAGTAAACCTTTTTTAAAAAATTAATTAATCAGTTAATTAAAAGGAGAACTACAACTATCTGTTTCTGATCTTGCTACAGCTACTTCACTCCCAGGGTTTACGGCCTCAGCTCTGTGCAGTATTTGCAAATTACTGGATGAAGAGTCAAGGAAGAACCAGATATTTATAGTTTCCGAGTGATTTAGATTATATTGCCAGCAGGGCAGTGATTATTTGAAATTCTATTCTGTTGCCAATATCATGTTGGCGTTAGTACATGGTAATTATAATTTGTATTTAACAAACTTCTTTTGGCAGAAGTTTATCACATATCACAGGTAATGGGTGATGGTATCAAAAATGCTCTCTAGGCTAATGAAGGGTTAAGTTTATGAGATAGATGACTTTGTGATTCAGAGAATGTATGATACAGAGTGTAGCTTTGTCATCTGTAATTTGAGACTGTCATGAATAGGCCCCTCATCTAGTTGAGAATTTTAACTACCCAGTTTCTCCATGGAAAAACTGTTCTTCAGATAGTGTGTGAATGAAATATTCTATCCATTGTGGGACTCCCCATGTTCTTGGAGTGGGATGAGAAGAAAGGATGGCATTTATGATGGAATTTGGCTATTCCACAGAAAGGGATGTGTTCCTCTAGCCGCAGCTATGGTGTCTGCTGGGAGGATAGTGGGGACAAGGGTGACTCTTAAGAGGCTCTAAGATGAGTATATAGTATGTGGTGAGGGGTTTCAGAGGTTGCTGGCTTTTCATATGAGACCCCAGTGTCTGATGCCTTTTGTGGAGACTAGTTATCTCATCGTTTGAGAAATTTACTCTTGGGTCCGTAATGAGGATGAACTGGCCATCTTTCTGTCTAAAGAAGTTGGGTATCACCTATAGGGTGAGCTGCTTTAGCATATCCATCACCCACCTCCTTGTGGGGCGTGTCAGAAGCTGGGGCTGAGGAGAGAGTGTTAGGTGGTTGAGGGGGCTGCCATCTCCCACTTGGCTTCGGTTAGGAAAGCGTCTGGGGGTCCCACCCTCTTTAACATGTCAAGTGTGATACAGGAAGGAAAGGAAGAGACGAGACTTGATGACTTTAAGGGTGGTGCTCAAACGGAGACTGTTTAAAGAAGATGTGGAATGTGGCTGGGGTCTTAGGAGCAAAATAGCTCTGGGAACATCAGAAGCATGTGTTTTTTTAGATGAGTGGTTATATTACTCTGCTTTATGTATTTTCCTTTGATTTCCTGTAGGAATAGAAGAGCCCTTCAGAAGGTATTGGAAATGTTTTTGCCTATGCTTGGGCTTTCAAGGTCAAATGTGTGCCCTGGAACACCCCTTCTCCCCTGCACCCTCAGCCCAGCCTGATGCTGTCAGCAGCAGTGCTAATGGGGGAGGGAACTCTCAGGAAAGCTAATCTGGGTGCTAGGTCTTCTGGAGGGTTCTCTCTTAGTGTTAAAAACTTTGGTCTGTGTTCTGTTTTAATAGTGGAGACCAGTCCTATAGTTTATTTCACTACTATATATGTTAAAGAGAAAAGGAGAATAAGGAAGGTGTATGGCAAGAGATTGTAGAGAAAGTAGAAGTTAAAAGGAAAACAAAAAAGGATCTCTTTTTAACTGTCAACATTTATAATTTGTATTTGGTTTAAAAATAAACTAGGCATCTTGGAGGTGCTGTGTTTCTTATTAATTTTTGCAAGGTCATAGAGTCATAATTTTAGCAATGGAACCAGTTCTTCAAGTACCTTTTTTTGCAAAAACCCACTGTGAAAAACAAATGACCGATATTGCTCTGATGGAGGGTGCCTCCTGTGCCCCCCCCCCCCCCAATCATGTATGAAGACACCTTTGGAATGCTGCAGAGCTCACTTGAAACAGATATATTCTAGAATTCTGTCATTTTCTGGGCAAGGAATTGTGAATTTTTTCCCTTTTGTTTCGGCAAATGAGAATGTTGGGGTGTAAGCAGTGGGTGGGTCTTACCTTTTTACTGCCCTCTCCCTTACCCACAAAAAGTGGCTGCATAGACTTTGATTTTTCAATTATTTGGGAAATCCTGCATAATGTAGTATGCTCGTATCCTTGGTTACAAATCTAATCCCATGGTGTTTTTTGCCTAGAGGAAGGGATATGAGCCTTGAAAGAGGTGGTCTTCACCAGGAACTGGACTTGCAGAAGACAGCGTGGTCCTCTGGCCAGGGAATGCCTATTGCAGCTCTGTTTCTAGTTAAAGAGAAGGCTGGCTGGGCCTGTGGTCAGAACTGTACAAAATGTGTGGTGGCGTATTTTCTCTCACTTTCGTATGTGGCTATTCAGTTGCTGGAAGAACCTTCTTTGGTACTATGGTGTGTAGGAGCCCAAGTTTTGAATCAGACAAGACAGATCTGGGTGTAAATCCTAGCTTCTTGGCTGTGACCATGAGAAAATTATTTAATCTTCTAAACCTTAGTTTTCTCATCTGTAAAATGGAGATGTTGTTTGCTTCAGAGTTTTAAGGATTAAAGGAGATTTAGCATATATTTGCGTATATGTATGTAAGTTTTTCATCTATGTTAAGATGCAGATTTTTATATCTGCTAAATACAGAGCAGATGTTATTATCATATTATTATATATTATTATGCTATAATTATACTCAAGCACTGTGATATGCTGGGCACTGTGTGGTGCCCCTTTCTGCTTGCTAACTTCCCAGATGCAACAGTGCTCGCTGTAGGGAAGTGGAAAAATATGCCAGACTTTATTTGAATGGCATCCAGCTTCTAATTTGCTTTCTTTAGTTCTTATGCTTCTAACTCTTAAGCCTTTGTCTTTTCTTAATGTTCCCAATGTTCTCTTAAAGTCTTAAATATTAGAACAGACATGAAATTTCTGGGGGGGGGGGCCAAGAATGTGGGCTGCCCACGCACTGGCAAAGTGGCCTCATAAAGATGAGTTTCTTAATCTTTTTACCTTTTTAAGTTTACTTTTTCATCCAAGGAAATTAGGGAGAGAGGATTTGCTCATAAAACAAACTGAATTTATTAGGCAATCAATCATTAGTGTTTTGTACTTTTTGTCAGTGATTTGATCAGTGCCTTGGTCAGCAAGAGATAACTGGTGTTTGCAGTTGGACTTGATAAGATTTTTGCCAGAGGCAAAGACTGTTTTGGCAGTTAGATTGTCCAGAAGGATTCCAGGCAGAAACTGTTTCTTTTACACTTCTCTGAAATAGCATGGAATTGAAGGGCCCACAATACAATCTTATTATTAGAACCTTAATTGGGAACTATAGATATAGAACAGTAGCATGTGGACCTCAAGTCTCTCTCATTTCACTCATTGAGTCTTTATTTGCACTTTTTAAAAGAATTTCATGTGTGATGCCGTGGCACTAGCTATACTTATGAGAGTCCAGATTATGTTGATTTTCTTCAGGATTATTTAAAAAATATGTGCGCAATAGTTCAAGTCTACATGGAATGCCCATTTCCTTTAAATCATTAACATTGTGAAGATTAACCTGAGGCTTAATAACAGGTTTACTAGAAGAGTTCCTGTTATGCTCAGTAATTCTATATAGTCAAGCTCTAGTCCTTTACTACCTTTGCTATTGAGGGGCAAAGATAATGCAATGTTTGTTGTGTGACTTTTTCTGCAGGTCGAAGAAGTCTGGTTCAAAAAATAAAGACTACCAAAACTATTTTCTATTGTTCCTGACCTTTCTTGAAAAAGTTTTCCATTTATTTTCATGGCATCATTCCCCTGGAGGGCCCACAGTTTGCAGTGCTTTACTGATGTAAAATTGTTTTAAGAAGTGTAACCATAAATTCCAGGAAGTCAGCAGAGGACCTTGCAAAAGAACCATGGTGAAGATTAGCTGTTCTCGCTGCTGTTGTGGCATCTGGGTGCGGTTGCCACCTTTGGGCCTCGTCACAGGCTCTCACCAGCCTCCTCTGGTGGGAAGTCACTCGAAGACAGGTGGTTAAGCTGCCTGTCCAGATTGCATAACAGTGGCCGAATCAGCATCCCCGCCCCCCCCACATCCATTTGACTCCAAAATGCTCAATTTTAAATATCATCTTCTGTTGTGACCTAGCTAGAAAAAAACCCACCAACTCCAAAATTAGTGCTTTTACTGCTATCCCATGTCACCCCCATTTCCTGGCATCCTTACTGTTCATCCCTTGTAAAAAAACAAATTTCTTGTCCACACCATTTACATCTATAGGTGCCTCAGGCAGCACTTACAGCTCTCACTCCTTTTGGACAGAGAAATACAACCTCAGCACATCCTAGATTGTTTTCTCTTATTTATGTAGGAGAAAAGTCATCACAGGAATGTAAATATAAGTTTGTGTGTGCTATTATTTTTTAAACCAAACTTTACTTATAGTAAAGATTTAGGAAGATGAGGGTAGGAATTATGAATTAGATGGAAGTTATCAGAATTCTGATGGTGTGGGCTTGGAGACAATGAAGGAGGGAATTCAGACAGCTGGAGGCATTGGACAGAAGATGCCGAGGATCCTCATGGCTCCCTCTGGGCTCAAAAATAATTTTATTCCGTTATTTCATGTATTTGTTCCTTCATTCATTCCTTTCTTCATTTGAATAGTCAAGCATTCACCAAGTGTTGTTGAGTGGCTATTGTTTTCAAGCTCTTTTTGGTGCTTTGTAATAACAAAAAGTGTGGGGAATTTTATCTGTCTCCTTTTAATGGGAGGAAAGGAAATTAGGAAGAAATAGAAATTTACTTAGTACTTATGAGTACTTAGCTGTTACTCATAGACACAGACAACAGTTTAATAGTTGCCAGAGGGGAAGGGGGAAGAGGGGATGTAGAAAAGGGTAAAGGGGGTCAAGTACATGGTGACAGAAGGAAATTTAACTTTGGGTGGTGAACACACAATGCAATATACAAATGATGTATTATTGAATTGTACACTTGAAACCTATATAATTTTGATAACCAATGTCACTCCAATAAATTTAATAAAAAAAAGAAATTCTAGGTCTGGTATGAATAGCATATGACCATTCCCAGGTTGGTTTAGATTGTCCGCTAGTTCAGGTACTTTCTAGCGAGGAGTAATTTAATGTTTATATTACTGAGAGTCACTCTAACAAATTCTAATAAAAAAAATTGTTCTCAAGCCTTAAAAAAAATACTGTTCTTATAGTACCAGATGCTTTTGCTCATAAACATAGGATGTTTGATATATTTTAGAAATGGTCAAAAGTGTATAAAAAATTGTGAGATTCCTTTCCACCAGCCTTTTTGCCCTAGTAAACTAGACAAATGTTCCATACCCCTCCCACACCTGACAGGTGGCAGTGTGAATAAAGTGGAGAGGTATAACATTTCATTATTTCCTGAAAACAAACATTTAAATACAAAATATAGTGATGAAATTAGAGATACAGTAGTTAGTATATTTAATATTTCCGTGAAATCTAAAATCCAAGGAATGTTTGATTAAAGTGGGAAAGAATCCTTTCTTCCTCTTTTTTTTTTCTTTGTGGAAAAAAGAAATTTTGAAACATTTGAATTGTGTGCGTCTGTTTTTTTAAAGTCCACTTTATGAAGTATCTAAAACAAGAATCCCAAACTCAAATGCCTGTTGGGGCCGAGCAGATAACATAAATTGGTGAAGTGAGTTGGATATTAAATAATGGCAGAGGCTGTGTGCTGCTTTAACAGGAGCAAATGCTGTTGGAACCTGCTCCCTATTGCCAGATGGTGGCCCATCTTGGGGAGGGGGGGCAGGGTGGAATGGGAGAGGCCAGATCTTCCAATTTTCATAGAAATCCAGAGTTTTACGTAACTGGTTGAAAAGCTTAAATAGCTCTAGTGCCATGTGGGTCAAATAAAACCTGCCCTGTGGTTTGCATTTGACTTATAGATCACTACTTTGAAAACTTTTGGTTTTGTACCACTAGAATATATTATATATTACTCAGAGTGGTCACAAAATAATTACATTGGTGTTTTACACTTAAAAATAAAAATTCCAAGCATTAATTACAAAATATCTAGTTGACTTTGAATCAAAATGTCTCCATTTGTTAATGAGTTTAGTTATAAATGCATAACGTAGTGCCTTGCACATAGTAGGCCATTGCTAAAGATTTGTTAAACTGAACTGAATGTTAAGGAGTTTAATAATCCATAGGCTGCCAGTTTACAAGGGTCAGAGAGAAATTTGAGAGCAGAAGAAGCTGTCAACAGAACAAAACAAAGAAAATCAATATGTTTTCTGGTTGTAGTGCCTTCCACTGTGTCAAGCATATAGAGGAAGCATCTGTTTTCAAAAATGAAAAAGCTTCATAAAGGTTAAGGTAAAAAAATAAGAGAAGGGCAAACTCATTGAATATCACCTTTGCAATGTGAATCCTTGCTCAGTCTCATTTTTTAAGCTATCACTTTTCTGGTTTGGCTTCCTTTGATGTTTTATTTTTGTCATCCTGTAGCACTTTTGAAAGCCAAAGGTTGTCACAATTTTCCCACCCTGTCCATGTGTTCTTGGTTGCAAATAAGAACTCAAGCAGAAAAAGCATTTATTGAAAGAATATCCAGCAGTTACGAAAGGAAGCTAGGTCGCCAGAACCACAACAAAACCATATTACAGGGACTATGAGCCACCACTTTGCTGTGGACATCCCAGTGAGGACACCCCTGCTGGCTCCAGCTAGGCCCTGGATGTAGAATTACCTGCACGATACTCAGCTGCATTCTCCTCTGTCCCTGTCTCTCTCTATCATTTAATCCAGTTCAGTCTTGTGTGGGAGCATCTGATTGTCCAAGCCTTGGTGACATATGCACACACTGAGTGCCTCAGCTGGGGGAAACGATGGCCTTTCTTCTCAGTGTCTCTGATGGGGTGGGTGCCCCTCCTACTCAGGACTTACACATCAAGGAGGATACCCTGACATTGGAGACACAGATGCACCACTATGTGTTAACTTTTAACTCACATCCCAGAAGATGGAGGCACTGAGGCTGATTAGAAGCAAAGGAGTCAGATGTTATGTCATTCCTAGGACTTGGTACCTCGTATCTCAGTGGAGGATTCAGACAGGTTAAGTGACTTGCCTGGGGCATTTAATGGTAGATGGGATTTTTAACCCATTTGTATCTGACTCTCAAACTCATGCTCTTTACTACTTCTTATCCAAATGGATCTTTCATGTAACATAAATGGCAGCATTTAAGAATTCTTTCCTGGATGGCTCCGTAGTGTAGTGGATAGCACGTCTGCTTTACATACAGAAGGTCCTGGGTTTGTGCCCCAAATGGACCCACGGACCATACCCTGAGTGTGCCAGGACCCCCGAGTGTGCTGGGGGCCCCAGCCCTGGAGTGCCTGGCTGGGAGTATGCCCTGAGCTTGGGGGAGACACCCCGCCTTCGGAGACCCAGTTCTTAGGGGGAGACAGCAGCATCCACAGGTTAGGGGTGGAAGTGGGGGATGTGTGGAATTAAAGAGGAAGAAAAAAAAAAAAGAATTCTTTCTCAATCTCTAGACTGAGGAATGCTGGTACTTTCTAGTCCAAGCGGATACAGTAGAATTCAGTGCTCTCTTGATGTAGATTACATTAAAAGCTGCTTTGCAGGAGCAGGAAATTCCTCAGTGTCAGTATAGACGGTTTTGGACACATATGGTTTTGTATAAGCATCTAATAGCATAGTTTTTAGAAAAGCATTTATTTTGGTGCATTCTATAAATATCTTTTTACATAAGGGGTTTCAGACACTGTACAAAACCCAGGGCTACTCAGTTGAATAAAACCATTTCTGCCCCTTCAGTTCTTACTTCAGAGAGAAGAAAAGAGTAGGCAACAATACAGAAACACCTTGCTTGTTTAAGAAAAAACCGACAAAGGGAAAACTTTAGAAGGTAAAGAAATCTTGAAAGTCCATCTAGGAAAAGAAGAAAATAACTTACACTAATCCTTCACCCAACATTCATATTACTTATGATACAGTGGTGGGGAGAGTGTGTGCCAAGAAATGGGCAAACACTGAGGGCAGCCAAGAACAGTTGAGAGGCACAAGACCAGAAAGGCCATTCAGGGCAAGTCCTATGTGAAGTAGCCTTTTTAAACAACCTGCTTATCTGCCATCATCTTTTCTGCTCTATTTTTGCAATGAGTAAAACATTATTTCATTGTAATCCATTAACTGTGGGTAATCCTCATTGTCCTATGTTTTCTCTTGTTCATAAAGTGCCACATTGGCTAGTGCTGCGTTAGAGTTGTAGAATTTTGAGAGTTCTGTAGACAGTAACTTTGTTACTGGGTGTAATGCTCAGCCAGTGGGAATGCTTGCTGAGTTTCAATTATAATGAGTGCTCGTGGTCTGATCAGCCCAGTCGCTGTCAGGGATGTGCGATCCTGAGACCTAGAGTACTAGTCTTATAGTTAAGCAAATTCATGATCACGATGTGAACGTGAGTTACCACAACCCAGGCTAAGAAATAGACTTTTTCCCCCCTGTTTCGTTCCTCATCATGACCTTCTCCCTTCACAATCCTGACTTATACTAGTCACATGCTATAGCTTGTGTTTTCTGTTTCACACCATGCCAGATCCTTTCTACCTGTTCAAGTCTCTGTGTCCAGTTCAGGGCGTTCAGGAAAGCCAGTGCTCCAGCATGCAGTCTCCCAAGTTGTTGTAAGTGGTTCAAGTACTTGCTTATGTGACCAGAACCAGGAACGTGTTTGGGTACAAGGGTGTTGTTCTCTGCGTTTGAATGTCAGGTTGGACAACAGGTTATTGTGCTAGGCCGGAGGACTGGTGTTTCACAGACCCTGGGTGGTACCTGCTTCTCTTTCAGGCTGAGCCCCTCCAACTTCCTGTAGTACTTTCCCTGGCAAGGTCTGATGTACGGGCTGGCCTGAGAGCCCTGGGAACTGTCATCCATGCTGCCTTTGGCACTTGGAGGTAGGTTGTCAGTTACTTCATTCTGAAGCACACACAAGTGTAATCAGAAACCCTGCACCTGTAGATCCTTATAACTTAAACCTCAGTCGCTATGGGACTGATTGCATAGGAAATGAACTCCATAAAATAGTCTCTTATGTAAGAGGATTTAACATGGCTTTCGGTATCGTAGTGTTTTTAAAAAGTTCATTTTAACTGTGGTATAATACATTTTTGTAATTGAATTAGCAGTTTATTGGCATTGTTTTATTTCAGTGGCCATAAGACTGCTTGGCCTGTGCGTATACAGAATGCCCTTCCTGTAGGCATAGTCTGGGAGTCTGGCAAGACCAGCCTCTCATCTGGCCAGAGAATGATGGGTTCAAAATCAGTCATAATCAGGGGCTGATCTTGAGTCCCAGGTGGCCCACCCCTGTCCTGCCACATGCTCTTAGATGCCCTAATGGGAAGCTAGCACCTGTTGAGCTGCTTATAGTTCATGAGTGAAATTATTGTTCTCACACTCTCTATGTGGATGATCAATGCTGAGAATGAGTTGCTGAAGCTGCCAGGAACTTTGCCACTGAAGCGTTTTTTTGTTTTGTTTTGTTTTGTTTTTTTTTTGTGACAGGAAGTGCTAGATCCTACCTAGTAAAGGTAGCAGCAGTGACCAGATCCAAGTAAGAAAGTCTCGTTTTGAAGATGGAGCACTGGGAATCATGATAGATGCACAGGGAAAGGGGGACACAAAAAACCTTCCCGTTCTTAGGCATATGGAGAAAATGTTTAGGCTGTGATTTCAAAGGGGTATAACTTTGCTCTTGCAGCCTGTGCAACCATATTTTTCAAAGCACGATCTTTGAAAACTGGAGGGGGAGGGGTACAGGGTAATGGTGATGGTGGTGGTGGGGTGTTTGTGTGTGTGTGTGTGTGTGTGTGTGCGCGCGTGTGCGCGCGCGCACGCACACCCACACACCCACACACACAGGCCCATGTAGGCAGTGTTAGAAATGTAGATTCATGACCCCCACACCAGACCCACCAAAGCATAATGCATAGGAGATTGGAAATTTGCATTTTAATCAGATACCTTGAATTTTGTGTATAGCAGAGTCCTAGAATCTCTGATCTTGAAAGTGGTAGTTTCATTCATTGATTTAGTGAGTTGAATTGGTGAGAGGCTGGAACTTGAAAAAAGAAAGAAAGGAAAGGGTGGGCCCCAGACTTATTTGTTGATCTGTAAAAAAGAAATACAGGTAAACAAGGGTGGTCTTTTCACATTCTATTGCAAGAGTCTCAAATTTCAAGTGCCCTTCTTAAATGAAGTATTCTGAACCCAGATGAAGATATGCTCTCTGGTGGCTTAGAGATGTCACTGCAGTCTGTCCCTCCTTGTTTTGTCTGGTTTTGGAGCAGTGGGTAGACCTCTAGAGTCTCAGTGGGGAGAGGCCCATCTGAAATATTTGTGAGCAGAAACCAGCTAGTGAGCCTTGAAACTGGTTATGGTTATATTTTCAATGTCATTTATTCCAAAAGCAAAATGCTTCTTTGTCTTGCATCCTTCCATCTTTCAATTTAGCTAGTAATTTAGTTATTCCTATATTAACTAAAAGTGGAATTGTTAAGAAGCATTTGAAGTACCACATGGATTTCTAGTTTGTTTTAGGGTGACCTTCCATTAAAGTCAGTGTCTAAGGTCAATGTCTTTGATAACTGCTTGAAATCTTTCAGTGGTTGAAGATAAAGGATTTATTATTTGTGAAGGGTATTTGAGCAACTACAAAATACTGGTATAGATGTGACAACTAAGCACAGCTCATTCCTGGAATGTCAGATTCATAGAGGGTGTGAGCCGGAAGGAACCTCAGAAATCCTCTAACTCAGCAATGAGCTCTGTACCCAGACTACCTGTGTTATCTGTTCTTGTTCTGCCTGCTGATACTAGCTGTATAACTTTGTGCCTCCGTTTCCTCAGCTGTCAAACCAAGGAAGTGATACCTACTTCATAGTGTTGTTACATGATTTTAATGAGCCAATATATGCAAAACACTTGGCTAGTATCTAACGTGCAGTAAATACTACCTTACCAAATCACAGGTATAAAACAGATTCAGAGAAATTTTGATTTGCCTAAGGTCCTATCAGTAGTTCAAGGTTCAGAAACCAGGCCTTTTAGCTCCTAGTCTTATTTTGCTCCTATCGACTGTACTAGTTAACTGGTTCTTAAACTATGGGTTTAAAAGTTTATATCTGCCCAATATAATCACTTAAATGTATGACACTCAGCTTTGCCTCAGTGCTCAGAGCCTATTCGTGACTAACAAGGTGTGATTATAACATAAAAAGATGAACAAACACAGCAAGTCTCTTTTATCCCAATGATTGTCGTCCCTTGCCAAGGAATGCAGCCTTAAAAAAATGTCTGTTAGGAAAACTGTGTAGCAGGATACAGAAACTATTCGTGGACTGTGATCACAACTGGGTGAAAACACTATATGAAGAGTGGAAGGAAATTCACTAAAATGATCTGGGTGTGTGAGGGGAATGGGGTTACCAGGTCAAAGGGTATTGTACTTTTATGGTTGTTGTCAGATCTCTTACTGAAAGGATTAGGCCACCAGGAATATCTGGAGAAAGCCTCTCACACCATTGATTTGACTTATACCTGTCATTGATAATATTCTTTATTCGCTTTCTCAAGGGCTGGCATTAAAACCTGGCAGTTGTATTGTTAGAATCAGTAAGAAAAAACATTAGACAATACATAGGCACACATTGGCACAAATGTATATGGATGGATATATGTATATATAACAAATTGAAGGGAAAATTGTAAAAATTCCTATTATGAAACCACATTCTTGCCAAGCTATTTATATCTGCTTATTTCCTTTCTTCTGTCTTAACATACTTTCCTTTCCTCTGTTTCAGGAAGAGGTGTCAGATGCTTCTTCCTGTTTATACAATCGAATTGAAATTCTTAATAGTTTTACATAGGAGAGAATGGATTTTGTTTTTAGGAACTTCTAAGTGATGGGGCACATTGAATATATCCTTGTGCCCTGTGTGACTAGTAAACACTCACTCCACGGGATGGGTATCTACCTAGAACTCACTACATGAGGAGCTTAATTTTTCTCTGATGATGAAAGTATTTCCTTTGCTCTTTGGGCAGTCTCAGCCTGTTGAGAAAACCTGCTAAAATTCTATTGATGATAAACAGTGAATACAGGTAGCAAGCAGTTTATACTCAGACAGACCTGAACCTGGACAAGTTACTTCTTTAAGGTTCAGTTTCCTTACCAGTAAAAAGGGTTTAATTCTAATATATATCTGATAAACAGATCTTTCATGTTCAGAGATTGGCCAACATAGCTATATTTTATCTGTTTTCTCCTTCACTTCAAAAGCAGTTTGGATATTTATTGTATGTGACTGCCTTTGTAGATAGGATAACAGATGTGGCAGCACACACAGAAGATGACTTGGAATGACAGTTCTGGTTGTAACTGGCAATTGGATGGGGACGAGCAGTTGGTCGTATCATTAGTGGTTTGGATGCTGATATTGCTTAAAGAAGCAAAAGCAAGTTGAGATAAAAGTTTATTTATGGCAAGTAAAACAACCTTTAGGGGTCTTCCTTGTCCAACACTTGTAGTTTTAGCAGCGGGTCTTTGGTATGTGATGTGTACATGGTGGCATATTTACCAATTTCCCTTAGCATTATGGTCTGTTTTAGGTCAGAGTTCTGTTTTCCAGGTATTATATGAATGGATTATTATGAGGCAGTTCTCAGTAGCTTCCAGGCTAATAGTTCCACTAAAGTGGTGAATGTTAAGTTGAAGGCCTTTAAGTTCCATGTCCTTAAACATCGATAGAATGCAGTTCTCCAATTCAGGAGAAGGTGCCAGATGTCATTTTTCATCATGGCGTTTGGCTCATTCCAGGTTGCTTATCTGAGATATTTCAGGCATGAAATTTAAGCACTTGGGTAGGGTGTGCTTCCAGTCTAGGAATTGGGTTCAGAACATGGGAGTGAAAGCTTGTGTGGTATCTTTAAATAAAATGTCTTTATAATTAAAACAAAATCAGCAGATAAACTGTAATGATGAGGATGAGGATGAAAATGATGTTAGTGAGAGTTCATTGAAGCATTAGCACATAAAACTGCCAATGTATTCTGTAACTGTAGGGTCCAGTTGAAGAAGCATAGAGGCAGGAAAGTGTAGTGGTTACTGGCATGGTCCTAGAGTCAGAATCTGGGTTTGAAGCTGGCTCTGCCAGTTGGTAGCCGTGTGACAAATAGTTTGATTTGTCCATGCCTCAGTTTCTTCGTTTTTAGGATGAGAGGAGGTAAGAATAGTACCTGTGGCTATGAGGGTTATATACATATAAATGTAAGTTAATTGACTGGAATAGTGTCTGGCACTTAGTAAGTCTATGAAACTTACTGAAACCTACTGAGTTCCACTATCTGCCTAGGTCTGTCTTTCCCTGTTGTCAGCCTACCTACAACTGGGAAGCAGTTCCACATGGGTTTCTCTTGTCAGTAGAGGTGCCGATTTTCCTTGTTTGTGTAGCGAATAGTCTTGGAAGACAGAGAGAATGTCTCTGGAGCAAAGATCAGGCTTGCTTATTGCTTGTTAAGATATTTGGGTTTTCTAAGCTCATGTAAACTCATTTTCTTTTATAACGAAATTATTTTTCTGATTGCCTCGATCTGGTTTTGCTGTTGAAATTGATTTTTTATTTTTTGCTCAGATTTTAGATCCAGGTCTGATTTCTACAACAGCATTTACATCTTTTCTTTGCATTTCTTCTGTTAAAGTACATTTTCCTCTTAAATTTTTTTTTTATTAAAAATTTTATAACATTTAAAACACCTAGTAAATGGCTAATTGTCTTACTTTATCTTTCTTAAGATATTTCCAGCATTCTTGTTACTCTTTACTCATTATTGTGGATATCTGAGAAATTGTTTAGTAAATAAATACTAAGTTTAGTAATATTTACAAGGAACTGTACCCTGTACTGAACATTATCTGGTAGTGTTCAAATAATATCAACATTTGGATCTTCTAACACAATTAGCAGCACTACATAGAACTGAGATGCGTATAAAGCATCCTATGCACAGCTTATTTATATCAGCTTTGTTTACAAGGTTGACTTAGCATTGGCAGCAGATAGGACCGTGAACACACTGAGAACTTGGTAACAGCTGCAAGCAAGATGGAATGGATTCAGGCCACATTGCTTCTCTGTGCTCCTGGCCCAATTCTAAAAAATGTTGACCTTAACCTTGACCTCTGTATGTTAGCATTTCCTGCTCTTGCTTTGGGCTTGATGTCAGTGGATTCTAGCTGATTGCTAAGCAAGCGGGAGAATTATAATAGTTTCCTACTATTTCTCGACTGATTTTTCTCAGGCTTCTCAAGAACAATTATTTTCTCAAGAAACCCTGGGAAGGAGTTACTATGCAGAAACACTGTTCCCGTTTCACTCTGGACTAGCTCCCTGTCATTGCTGTGGGCTCCATGGCTCCTGATCGCGCCTCTGAGGACTGTCCCTCTGCTCACTGTCTCCAGCCACTCTGGCCTCCTTGTTGTCCTCAGATGCACCAGGCATATGCTCCTGTGATGCACCTGCTGCCCTCTCCCATGGAATACTCCTGCTGACACGTTATCCCCTCTCATTCCTTCAGAACGTGCTCATATGTCCCCTTCCGAATGAGGCCTTTGCCGACCACTTAAATAAAATAACCCAGCCCCCGAGCACTCCCTGTTTCTCCACCTTCTTTCTTTTTCTCCATGGCACTGATCATTTATTGACACCACTATGAGGTGGTCCTGTGGGCAAGGACTCCATTATGCACCCTGCTTTATCCTTAGTGCCTGGTCCAGTGACTGTTGAATAGCGAGAGCTCTGTAGGTATTTGTTGAATGAGTGAATGGAATTACTCCGGCAGTTTTGTAGGGAACAGATGGGAGGTGAAAGACTGGTGACTGAGAATGAATTAGGAGGCTGTTACTCGAGATTTGGTGAGAACCTAACCAAATCCTTTATCTGGTTAGAGAGGAGAAGGGAGTCGAGAAATAGGGTGATTAGGGTGTGCTCCTGATGGATCTCATTTGGGAATGGAAGAGAGGGAAAAGGAGAGCAGCTGGAATGTTCCCAGTTTCTAGCTTGGCGACAGGGAAATGGTCTTTCCATTCAGTTAAGATAAAGGATATAAGAAAAAACAAAACCCTAAGCATTTCTTTTATACAGCAGATTGTATTAATAGCATATGAGAATTACTTATTTCTGCAATTTGTGTTTATCTGAAATATAGTTTCTCAAAGGCTCTAAGCAACCATTGCTGAAATGCTGATTTTTAATTTGAGGTCAGGTTTCCTAAAATGTTTTGAAAGCTAGCCACGCAGGGAGGCTTTGGCCTCTGGGGAGTTTATATCTTTAGATAGATGGCTTTTTCTAGATCCGGGAGATAAACTGGAGTTTCTGAAGGTCTGAATACTTAATTAGCTTTTCAGTATCTTTAGTCACTAACAGAATTAATATTTTAAGTATGAAATTTACAATTTTTCTTTTTAATAAATGTTTTCTTATATAAGGATGGCCTTTAAAGCAGTAGCCTCAACCACATCCTTTATTCCGTTAGCACAGCTCTAGATTTACCTGGGAGGCCCAGTAATAGGCATCTGCTAGATAGTTGGGATAGACAGTTTATTTGTGAGCCAGGTCCTACCCTGTTTCGTGAAGGCATCGAGTCAGGAAGATGGTGAACTTTATGAAAATCTCAGTTCATTTCACTTCAACTGTGTTTTGAAAATAGGTAGGATATAACTGCTAAGTGAATTCTAATTCAGTAACTTGGATGCATTTTGAGTGATTCTAGATATTCACTAATTAAAAAAAAAACGAAGTTGATGGTTGTGAGGTTCTTCAACTGATTACAATCCATTACTTTGCTCTAAGATAATTTTATCTTCCTTCTTGCTTCTCGCCTACCACGTCGGAAGCTTTGCCTCTTAGCTTGGCTCTTTTGAAAAGCAAAGATGCTGGCATGATGCTGGTGACACCTGCTGGCATGGCCCCATTTGGGGGATGAAGCAGGGGACTCTGGCTTCTTGTGGTTAGAGGTGTCCAAGATCTCTGGGGACCCCATCTGTTCATGGATTGGTCTAGAGGTTTTGGTCATCTCCCAACGTTGAAATTCTGTAATCTAACTCTAGACTTGGTAAAAAGAATGCAGTAGATCTGAATGTACTGACGTGGAAGGATATTTATGACATATTGTTGAGTGAAAAAAGCAACTAGTAGAACATCTTGTGTGTCTAGAAAAAGAAGGACACATAGTGATCTAATCTGTTAACAACTGGGGGAGTAGAAGGGAAGGACTTTTACTTCTTAATTTATATTCCTTGGAACTGAATTTTATTCACTCATTTGACTTTTATATTAAAAGAAAAGCAGCTGGAGAGTCTGGTTCTGTTCTGTGCTTCTCTAAGTGGGCCCTGCTGGTGTAGCCCCCAAACTGTCCCAAGTACCTGTCAGTCCGGGGCTGTTCCCGCTGCTCCTGCGCCACGCTCTGCGTGGCGGTCCTCGGTTTAGGCTGAGAGGTGTCCGTCCTCTTGGATGAGGCATGCACCTTCTGGTTTTTCTTACCCGCCAGCTGCAGCCATTTGCCCTCTGTGCCTGGTTCTGTCGGCATTTAGGCTTACAACTTCTATTTTAAAATTTAGAAGTAAAGGAAGTGCTTCTTAAAATTTTTGAACATTTAAACTTTTCATTAGTTTCAACTTGCTTTTCTGAAACAAATGGAAAGTTTAAATGTTAGCATTTTAACAGGCCTTAGTGAGGTTTTGCTGTGTCCCAGGATGCTCTTTCCCTGATTGATAGACCAAGACAGGTTAGTGTGTGTGTTTATGACACGTATGCTGTATGATTGTGCATCCATTTGTCACCGCCAGGGGAGTGGTATTAATTCTCTATTTCTTGAATGTGACCAGAGGTGTGACTTATTTTTGTTTTCTTCCACAGCCCTTCAATTGGGGTTGTTTCTACCATAACTTGTTAGTGTGACTTATGTCTCTACCGCCCCTCCGTTGCCTGCAGTTGTGCAGCCGAGGAAGCGGTGATTAGTGTAGAGATTTGGAACTCCCACCATCCGTGCTCTGAGATGCCTACTGTCTGCGCTTCCTTCCCAGTCCCTGCTTTTCTCTACAGGCCCCAAGGATAACTCAAGACCTTTCAAGTGCTTTTAACCCTAGTTCTGGAACTGCTCTCTGCCTGGCTGCCTCCTGACCTTGGCTGTTGCTTCTTGGCCACTCCACACAGGGCAGACTGACTCAGACTTAGGGGTCAGGAGGGGTGGAAATTTATTGGTTGTGTTGATGTCACTCCGTTTTCATCCTTGCCTAATGTAATCTGGCAACACTTGCGGTTTTGACTCTTGCAGAAGCAAGGGAAATCTTTGTCTATTTGTCGTCTGTTTCTTATGCTCTCTTAGTGGGTGCTCTGCCTGCCTGGGACAGCCCCCAGAAGTCGAGGTCGCCTTTTTTCACCTTTGTTGGAGGTTCTTAGTTCTAATGTCCTAAGGAGGTCTTGATCATTTTTCTTGTGGTATCTGTCGGAATCTCATGCCAATGCTCGTCTTCATGGCCCGTCTTACTTCACCAGAATTCTTGAAAATATATAACTAACGTTATGTTAGCCACGATTTTCTTAAGAATTCTTGATCATGACACCCCAAAGAATAGTGAAAATGGTATGCTTTTTTCCATATCCATTTTTAGAATCTTTCTACCTATTTATGTCAATTCTACTTTTGGCTTTTTTATACTAATGAGTATTGAAGCATGGAACTTTCAAATAATTAAAATACTGACTTTCTTAAGGATAGCTCCATTTTAGTAGAGGGCTCTTCAAGGCTTCAGGAATCCAAGCTCTAAGTCGCAAACACCTTGTGACCAATAGTACACCGATATTTGTGATCAGAAATGTTGTATGGTAGCTCCTAAATCACCCATGTAGGGAGGCTGTGCTGTAGGATGTGGCAGTGAATGGCACTTAGGTTGCCCATGGAGAATAGTGGCAGATAGGAAGAGACCAAGATATGGCAGACATGCTGGGAGGACTTTTGTACATTATACCAAGACCCTTCATCTCCTTTGCTGATTTCAGATGCCTTGTGCCATTCCTATATTGGGACCTATCAGAATAATTCATTGTTGCTCTGAGCATAACCAAACATTAAGACAGAAACTAGTAAGTAGAACATCGGTAGCTTAATAATTAAGAAAATAGGCCTTCATTGGCACTTTGACCTAATTAATATAGCTAACCCAAGCAAGAAGAGTAGCTTTAGGCCTTTTACTGAGTGACATGAATTTAACGCATGACATTCAGCACATGTCTTAGAGCTATTAGCTGTCATAATTAATCAAGTCATATAACCAAAAGCTGTGATTCAGAGAGGCAAGCATGAACTTTTCCACCTGCCTTACTTTGCCGAGGTTATTTTAAATATCCTAATCTAGAAATTGGGTAAAGATGTATAGTTTGTCAAACTGGGAATAAAATAATATGAGATTTAGCTTGGGCTCAAAGTGGATTTTTTTCCCTCTCTAAATAACAATAATACTATAATGTCATAATAATAGTTTTCATTTACTGAGTGCTGGTGTATGTCAGGAACTATACTAAGCTTTTTATATATGATCTGATCTAATCCACAAAGGAACTCTATGAATATAGCCCCATTTTACAGATGAGGCAACTGAGTTACAAAGAAGATAAACACCTTGACCATGGTCATATAATTAGAGCTTGTATGTGAACCCAAGTTGTTTAGCTCAGGGTCAGAGTCTCAACCACTGACTTCTACTGTTCCCCTTAGGTAGATGATGAAACCTCACTAGCCAAGGCTAATTGTGACCTAATGGTGGACAAGGCTAATTTGACTTCATTTAAGAACATTTCATGTTAGCAAAGAGCATTGCACCATGATTGGCATTGTGGTTGTATTAGTTTCCTATGGGTGCTGTAACAAATTATGACAAACTTGGTGACTTAAACAGCATAAATTTATTTTCTTTCAGTTCTGGAGGACAGAAATCCAAAATCAGTTTCATTGGGCTGAAATCAAGGCATTGACAGGGCCGGCACCCTCTGGAGATTCTAGGAGAGAAGCTGTTCCTTGCCTTTTCCAGTTTTTGGTGGCTGCCCATATTCCTCGGCTTGTGGCTGCATTACTCCGGGCTCTGCCTCCTGGTCACATTGCCTTCTCTCTGTCTGCTGTCCAAGCACCCACTGCCACACTTACATGAGTATATCTTTGATCGCATTTAGGGCCCATCTTTATAATTTCCCCATCTCATAATCTTAACTTAATCACATCTGCAAAGTCCTTTATTTTTTTAATTTAATTTAATTTTTTTTTGCTATGTAAGGTAATATTTACAGATTCTAGGAATTAGGGCATGGATATCTCTTGGGAGACCATTATTCAGCTTATCACAGTGACAAACTGAAAGAACTAGAAGTTTCCATCCTCCTTGTAGGAGTATGCTTAATTTCAACAATTCCCTTACTGTTCAGCAGGACACAGATGCTAAAAATCTGAAAAAATTTCATAACCAAACAGATCTGAGAGTTATTGAATAACATATTCCTTTCTGAGGGGATGCACAATGTACAATGAAGGCTTTGGAAATTTCTGTGACAAAGAAAGCTATTTAGCTTAGTTGAACTCAGAATTCTTCATACTTAGTTGATTTTAAAACATTTCATTTTAAAGGCTACACCTATTAACATGTGACAAGATACTTAGAACTTGCTTTCGGATATACTAATTCAGTTACTTATTACCTCTTAGTCTTTTGAGGGCACACGGTATGTATTAACTGACTTTGTGTTACTTAAACATACTTGAAATTGATTGGAAAGAGCAAATCCAAGACAAATATATAAAATTAAATGATGATTTTTAACATTTTAGCTCATGTGCCAGATAAATTATAGGGGTCCAGATAAGTTATGAGTTATAATAAGGGAGGGATTATTATGATGCGAAATGATCTGAAGACATTTCACAGAGGAGGTGCCCTAACTCCTCTAAGTGAAGAGGAAGCAGGGAGCATATCCACGTGGGAGCAAATAACTTAGCGAAAGTCAGGGGAACCCCTCTGGAGAGAAGGTTCAGGGGTACTGTGGATTATTCCTTGGATGTCAGTCTAAGGAGTTTGAACTTACTTCTCTAGGCCAGGGATTGGTATACTATGCGTGGCCTGTGGGCCAAATCCAGCCCTTGGCCTGTTTTTATAAATAGTTTTATTAAAACACAGCCACATCCATTTATTTACATACGATACATGGTAGGTTTAGTGTTGTAATGGCAGAGTAGAGTAGGCTTGCAGGTCTTAAAATATATACCGTTTGGGCCAAACCCTTATGTAGGTAAGGGGGGCTATTGAACAATTTTAATCAGGGAGGTGTTATCTTCAGACTTGTGTCTTAGAAAGGTTACTTTGGCAACTGTATGGAGGATGGACTAGAGCATACATACAAAGATGAGAGGGCAGTGGCTGAGGAAATGGGAGAAGAGGAAACAGAGATGTTTTGAACTACAGCCTGGGTGTGGGGTAGTGGAGATAGGAGAGACAAGGATAATATTTTCTTTTAAATAAACTTAATTTAAGAGTAGTTTTAGATTTAGAGAAAAGTTACGAAGATAGTACATAGACTTCCTATTTTCCAGTTTCCCCTGCGTTCACATTTTATGTTAGTGTGGTACATTTGTCATAGCTAATGATCCAATATTGATACATTATTATTAACTAAAGCCATATTTTATTCGAATTTCCTTAGCTTTTTCCTAATATACCTTATTCATTTCAGGATCCCATCCAGGATGCCATATTACATCTCGTTGTCGTGTCTCCTTAGACTCCTAGACTATGGCAGTTTATCAGACATGACTTCTTTTTGATGACCTTAATAGTTTTGAGGAGTATTTGTCAGGTAGTCTGTAGAATGTCCCTCAATCGGGATTTGTCCGATGTATTTTTCATGAGTAGATTGGGGTTATGGGCTTTTATGAGGAAGACCTCAGAAATGAACTGCCATTTTCATCATATCCACAGTACACAATGTCAACATGCATTATTGCTATTGATACTGACCTTAATCACCTTGCCGAGATTGTGTTTGTCAAGTTTCTTCACTGTAAAGTTATTTTTTTTCTCTTTCCATACTCTCTGGAAGGAAGTCGCTGTACAGCGCACACATAAGGAGTAGAGATTTATACTCCCCCTTGAGGGTAGAGTATGCACATAAATTATTTTGAATTCTTCTGCATAGTTTTGTATATTTTCATTCATTTAATTAAATCAGATCATCATGGTTTTAACGTATGCTTTGAGTTTTATTCTAATACCACATTATTTATTTTGTTGTTCAAATTGTTCTGGCTTTGGCCATTGGTAGCTCTTTCAGTTGGCTCCTTTGCCCTTTGACATGCTCCCATTTTTGTATTTGTGTGTGCATGCGTGTGCACACATATGTATATTTTAGTACTTTTCTGGCCCTGCAGGATAGTTTAGGCTCATCTTGTATATTTCCTGCTCCAGCTATAGAATTAGCCTATTCTCCACGGAGTCATGGCCAAGGATAATTTTGAAACTTCTGGCTTAGACAGGACTGCCTGCACTTTTCCCTCACAAACTCCTACTGCTCGGATGAAGAAGGGAAAAGGAGCAGGATCTTGGGAAAAGGGTGTCTATGTAGGGGTTGGACAGAAATGAAAGTCGTCAAAGGAGGCTGAGGAGTTGGGGTGAGAGAAGCAGGTGGCCAGCTGGACTGGTACAGTATTATGGCCTCCCAGATTGGTGAGCATTTCAGGTGCGGAGTGGTCAGTGTGCCTTTGTAAGTCCAGGAGAACAGTGTTCAGGTTACATAGTATGAATCCAGCTGGAGTGGAAGGTTGGGAAGGAAGGACAGTAAAAAATAAGATTGGAGCCAGATGTGTTGGCTTTGCAAACCAGGCCACGTCTTTCTGACTATGTGTTTGGCAGGCAGGAGAGGTATATAAAAGCTGATAAGAGCAGTGCTTTAGGATAATTCATTTGTCAGCTACACATAGATTAGGCAGGGGCATCAGAACTTGTAGTTGCTTCACTGGTGCCTTGAGGAATAGTAAAGAAAGGTGGGACCTGCAAGGGACCATTAGTAGCTCACCAAAGATTTCTGCAAATACTAGGCTTTCTCATAATCAGGGAAACAAAATAGAAATTAGTGAGTAAGTGACCTGTTTGCTTATAAACAATAAACTTAAACAATAAAAAAATAGGTCTTAAAATACCTATGCTGCCCTGTAATTACTAATGTGTATAAAGTCTCCACTTCTTGGAGTCAGAGGTGGGCGTGAGCTCTGCTCAGCTGGAATGTCACATCCAAGTTAATGGAATATGAATTTTTTATTTGGTTTGCATAGGCTGTCCCCAATTTAAAATTTATTTCCTGTTGTACTTCCTGCTCTATCCTCTTTCGGTGGCAGTTTTATTTTAAAGTTGTGGTGCTTCTGAGATAGTCGATGGTAGAGAGACTCTCCCTGAGCTAAGGTTGTATGGAGAAAATAATCCTGGGAATACTGCCTTGCTTTTAATTAGTTGCTGGCATTTTAAACTTGTCATTTCTTTTGCATATAATTAGGAGATACATACTGCTCTACTTTAATCTACACTCTTTGTAAAAAGGGAAGCATATTTGCCAAATTGGTAGTATGACCTGCACTTATAAAAAATCACCCTTTTACTCCTGAAACTTTTTGGGACACAAATCACTGATTCCAAAGTAGAGTCCTATTTTATTATTTAACTTAGCCAGCCTCAAATGTTGTGATTTGTGTGTTTGGTTCAGTAGAAGGAGTGAATAACCCTCCTGTGCCTTGTTTCCACTTCAGTCTTCTTTAAGCGAATGAATTAACATTAAACCAGAACGTCCTCATCTCTTTGTCCACTGCACTTTCCTGTCAACGGGAGCCTCTGTTGGGCTCATTTCTGAGTAGCAATATCCACTTTAGGGTGGAAACATTTTATTAAAGAGGAATTCCAGGCTATTTTTTATCTATAAAACGAGGATGGAAATACCTACCTCATGGGGTTCTTAGTTGGTATAAGGAATGAAAAGAAAGTGTCATATGTTCTAAGCAGAACTTAGAGAAGGAAGATCATTCAGCTCCTTCTACGTCATCCAACCAACAGAATCACCGACCAGGGGACTCACCAACACCTCTTTCTGAAACCTGGAAGGAAAAGACATTTTTTAAAAGCACTATTGAGAGTGGTCACTTTGTGCTCCTTTAATGCTGGGCATGTCAGGTGTCCCAGGGGCAGAGTGGCCGTGTGAGTCCCTTTAATAATACAGAGCTTCTCCTACTGAGGCAGCTACTGATGTTCTACACGTGCTTCAATGCATTGCTGCTGTGTCATCCCCAAAGCTAGCCACGTCACCTTTTCTTGATGTCATTGATCTTGCACACATGCTGCCATTTTCTCCTGAGAGTGACGACAGCCGCCAGGGCTAGGTTCATTCCAATTCTCTTTTTCCTCTCTTTCAGACAGAAACTGAATTATTTAATCCAATTATTTACCAGCTGCAAATCAAAGATGAAGGTAGTTTCAATAGATTGAATGTGTCCATGAAGTAAATGGTACACGGTTCTTGTTTCTTTTGGAAACAAATGAAAAGGGGTGTTCATAGCAAGTCCTAATCCCAGGGGTTCCTGGCATGTTTGGACTAAGCTTAGAGAACAAGATGCAGTGTGCTGCCAGCCCTCCCAAGCATCAGCCTGGGCCCTGTGTGTAGTTTCTGTTTTTCCCTGTTTATTTCACATCTTTAAAGCATTTCGCCCTCTAAAACTGCAAGGTGACATTTTAGTTCATTGTTGCACAAGGATCTATTTTAGTTTTACTTCTCTTGGACTTTGCTGTTAGACCTGATACATTGTCTGTTTTAGCTTTTCAGCAAAAGCTTTTCATTTAAATTTTCTTTGAGGAAAATACTGAATGTGAGCAGAAAGTAAACTACTTGCAGCTGAAAAATCTATCTTAGAGATGGAAACACATGCAAATGAACTGAAGAAGGCCCTTAAACCTGCTTTCCTTCACTATAGCAAGATTGTGTCATGGTTAATAGAACATTTAGAGATATAGATGTAGAATTACCTTGTTGAGAGCTCTGGCTTCCTGTGTTCCTGATGGTGTTTGCAAGAGTAGGCTCTGGTTCATCTTCGCTGTGCTTCGCTGTGTGACCTGGGCACTTCACCTTTCTGTGCTTCAATTTCCTCACCTGTGAAATGGAGACAATGAAAGTATCTCAGAGTTGTTGCAAGGATTAATGGGTTAATTCATAAAGCACTTCACACTTCAAACACCCTTGACATTGAGTAACTGTTACTTGGTATTGTTATTATCATATTCCTACAAGTTATGTCAGCATATGTAAGTACAGCAGACATTTGAGAAATAAATGTATGAGAACCTGTACATCTAGTACATAGAGTATTTTCTTCCTCAGAATGATCTCTCATGGAAAATAAGTTCTGACTTTGGTAGATCTGACTTTGGTAGTTTTGGGGATGCCTCCCCTGGGGTTGCCTTTGAAGGCTTTGTAGCTATATTCTTTTTTTAAAACAATACAGAGGTCTTTTATTTTTTACACTTCTCATGCCATGAATTCATGGGGAATGGGTTCCTGCAGCTCAGGCTCTTTCCATTGGTTCTCATAGAGTGTGCTTCTCTTGGGGGAGCAGGCTGGCACTTCATTTGAACCCAGGTACCTTTCTCTTTGGCTTCCTTTTTCTTTTTGATCATTTTTCTTCACACATTTCAGAAAGCATTCTCTGCTCTTAGAATGCTTAATATGCTCAATACATACATTAATTCTCTTGGCAAGAATCTTGCCGTTAACTTGTTTATTTACAACAATGCCAACCTTATGCTGGGTAACGTTGTAGACTCTTCCAGTTTTGCTGTGGCAACATCTGAGGGATATTCCTTTTTGAGCAATGCCCATTTCCTTGATGCCTACTTTTTTTTTTTTTTTTTGTAGACATCAACCAGGGGATATCACCTTTCTTGTAGATTCGCATATATGTGGCCAAAGGAACAACTCCATGTTTTCTGAAAGGCTTGGAGAACATATGGCAGGTGCCTCTCCTCTTTCTCTTTGTGGTGGTCATTTTGGAGAATTACTGAAAGATGGCTATTCCGGCCAAGAGGAAGCATAGCTACATTTTTTAAATTGCTCCTGTAGTGTTTAATTTTCTGTTGCTTAAATGAATGAAGCTTTTTTTTTTTTTTTTTTTTTTTTTTTTTTTAAATAAAAAGCTAAAAGACATTTGGAATTAAGTCAAGTTAAAAAATGTTTTGGTTTAAAAACTACCTGTGAAGTTTACTTGCAAGCATGATCATCAGGCCAAAGTGAGCCGAGTTTTAGGTTTCAACATGCAGACTATTTTGGGTCTTTGCCTTTTGGGACTCAATAGTTCCTGTCTACGTCCTGCTGAAGTAGCTGTTCCATGCCTGGTTATTTTGTCCTCAAAACCCAGTTATCTACCCTGCCTCCTCTATACATGGAATATCAGTCACACTTTGTTTCAGGGGTTCACCTGAATGAATGCAGGTCACAAGTCCTATGGAAACTCCTTTCCCTTCAGTCTTGTTTTCTGCTTTACTTACAGAATAAACCCTTTTGTTCTAATGGTTAACACTTTTTTACAACTAGATATAACACACATGTCTACTCACCTTGGCTTTGTAAACTAACTTGCCGGAGGGCCAGCCCAGGTCTGCTGTGCGGAGGCGCCGAAGTGCATTGCCTCCTGTCCCTGCTGCCCTCCTCCCCTCCCACGATTCCAAGCGATGTGAAAATCAGCCTGGGACTTCAGTGTCACTCATAAGGCAGGTTGCCAGCCTTGCTACAGAGTCAGTTTTTCCAGCTGAGTAAACTGTAATGAAAATCTAAGTTTGTCCTGAAATGTTCACTGCTCTGCAGAAAGTTAACACTTGGTCTCCAAGATAGTTTGGGTACTAACATTATTCCCCTGTGCTGTCTGGATGTGGCAGATCAGATGTGGGTATCTAATGTCGCTTGTTAACATTGACCTGACAGTAATCGTGTAGGCACTGTGTGAAGGAAGTGATTTCAAGTCTAAACAGTGATGACATACCATTAGTCTGAAAAACAGGTAATTTGCCTGTTAAAAACAATAAAAGCTGGGAGATTAGGAAATTTTTTTTTTTTTTTTGCTATTGTCATTATGTTTCAGTAACAAAAAAACTGCACGAATTCTTGCTGAAAAATAAAAAACAATAAGGAAAAATTGTGACTTTCTGAGTAATATCTATCATTGTGATATATGTATAATTTATAGATAAACATATAGTTTTTAGTATTTTATATGTATGTAGCATACATATAATATGTAATTTCATACATTGTATATATTACATATGTATAGCTTTTCTATTTTCTCACAAGGTCTTTATGACTCTTTGCTTTTACTTCGACTCATGTTATTTATAAATTCTCACTCTCTCGACTTTTTTTATGGACAGGTATGCATATGCATATTTTCTGCTCTAAGCCCAGATTGGTGGTACTTTCTTTATCTCAATCTTTTAAGTATTTTGTAATTTTTTCTTAAATAAATATCCAAGAATTGAATGATGGCAACACTTCAGAACAGTAATTTGTAAATAAATACATACCTGTGTCAGATCTTTTTGAATTTTTAAAAATAATTTTAAGAAGATAATAAGCCTACTTCCGGTATTTTTAGACACACAGAACCAGGGAAATTTTGTTTACATCCTTCTTTTGTATGCCATACAAGTCTTTGAAGAATGAAAAGTGGAAGTCATAGGGTGAGGTTACTTTCTGTTTTCTTTCCCACAAGGTCTAATTTGATTGCTGGAACTTCAAAGTTGTGCTTTGGGAGTGTAATGTTAGTGGTGGTGGCCTTAGGACGATTTTAAGAAGAAAAACTAACAGTTTCCTCCAGGGTGATTTGAGGCAAAGGTGTGGGTCATACAGCCTCTTCCATCTCCAGCACCTTGAGCTTTTCCTATTAAAACCTGTTGGCAGGAAAGAATCAGAAACTTTTCTTGAAGGGAAATAACTGCCAGTTTTGGTGCCTTCTTCTTTGGAGATGTGTATTTAATCAGGAGAGAAAATGTCAGCTCTAGGAATCAAAGTTCTTTTTTTAGGAGGATAAGTCCTGCAGTTTGGTTTTTCTAGTCATGACTTTTGGAGACTCCACCTTGGTTCTCTTGATTGAATTTGAACCCCACTCCCAGAGTGGGTAGCTTAGCCAGTGGTCAGCATCTTTATATCAGAGTTTCAGCGATCTTGGGCTCATCTCCTTGTCTTATGTCCAAATAGGGCAACTTACATTAGCCCCGGGCATTTAAAGTATGACAGCTGACATAGCAAGCCAAGCTAGGTAATCCTCATTCACAAAGCCAGGGACATTCAGGGAGGGGCACGAGAACATTATATAGGCAGGACTCTGAGTGGTAAAATTTAAGTAAGATATTAAATCTCTAAAGAAAGATGAAATGATGTTGGTGTGCCATACTTAACAAGGCAGGAAAGTGCAGAATCTTTACATAATTTTCAATAGCAAGAATTTTCTAGTTGCTTGAATTAAGTTGTTATGAGAGGTAAGAAATTGCAGTAAGTGCTGTAATTTAGAAAATCGGAGACTTATATGATAATGTCTCTGCTAGAGTAAGTCTTTTTAGGTGTAGTGGCATAACTATTACAAAATTTAACTAGATTGGAAAGCAGAAGATATAGAAATAACGTTTTTGATCTTATCATTGCCTGTGCCTGCGGTCCTCAGATTTTCAAATCTTAAACCTTTCTTACTGTCTCCAACCCAGGTTGGTCCAGCTGCCTTGTGGAATTTCCATTTCAATGTGTCCTAAGCACTTTCATCAGAGCTACATCTTGTTCTCCCTTTCTGTCATCCCCTACCTGCTTTCTCAAACCAGGTCACTGTAGATTCTACCTCTAAAAAGTATCTCAAATCCACCCACTTCCCCCTACCTCATCGCCAATCTGTTGGTCTAGCCATTCGAGTGACTTCAGTCATTTTCTGTGTCATTGTGGCTCTTCATGAAATGCAAATCTGGTAATTCACACTTGCTTCCCTCAAAAAAAGAAAAAAAAGAAAAAGAAAACAAACTGACATCACCCAGCTTTTTCATACCATCCCATTATCTTAAATTGAACTCATAATCTCATGTCAAAGTCCCATGGCTGTTGCCTGCCCATCCCTAGCCCTCCCTAGTCTCCCTCTAACTCTCTGTGATCCAGTCGTAGAGGCTTGGTTTCCGGTTTCTGAGAAATAGCAGTCACTTTCACTTTCCTCTCTCTTTGTTAAAAGTTTGTTGACTTCTGTTCTTTTCTCAATTCTCCCTTTAAGTGCCTTTTTGTTGAGTAAAGCCTTAGGTTAGACACCACCTTATTGCATCATGGCTGTCCCATTAGTGGTACTTTCACTTTATTTATTATTCCTAATACCTGGCATAATGTCTGACATATAGTAGACACGATGTATTTTTTGAGGGAAGGAATGAAAGTAGTGGCATTTATAAATATTTTAAATGCTGTTGAATATTTTAGGAGGTGGCATGTCTAGTATGTATGCGTAGACACCACCACTTTTCTTACCTGTGCTTGTGGCAGGTAATCTGTCACCACTCCCCTCCACTGGGCTAGCTTTCTGTTTCTGGTCTACTGGTCTACTTTCCTGGCAAGTGACAGGAAACTTATTTGCCCTTTCTAATCTAGCAGAGCTTTAGACATGTCGGGTCAACTCTTTATGCGTTAGTATGCATACCAGTAAGATGCTGCGAGTAATCAGATGGTAAGAGAAGATATTCTCTCATAAGGATAAAGTAGAAAATATTGAAAAATTAGTAAAGATTATCCAAGTATAAGATTGCATAGCTATGTTGAATGTGTTTTGGTATAATAAATACTCATTTTATGATCAGCTACTCTCATATGGAGACTAAACCCTAACATCTTTATACATATAAGTATACATTTTAATTACAGGCTTACCATATCTGTACATGAGCCTTACAAGGACTCTATTTTTCTTTCAGAATTAAGTTGACCTCTTGTTTTTGTATTTACTAGATGTATAGTTTTTATTTTGCTAGCGAAGAATACATTTCAAGTAGATAAAATGTCAAGAAGACGCTAGTTTTTTATTTAGTTTACTGTCATTCTGTGGCAGTTCTTTACAAAGTGTACCCATGTATCACCTGTATCAGAAACAGGTGAAGGTGGTTAAATTGCAGGTTCCTGCCCCTGCAACTTACCGAATCAGACTTTTTGAGGCTTGGAAATCTGCATTTTAAATAAGCTCTTTACATTTTGAATAAGCTCCAGAAGCTTGAGAACCACTCCCTTATAATACCTAGTATATTGTGGGTCATTGGTAAATTCTGAACAGGATTTATAAAAGATGACTCATTCACTGACCTTTTCAGTCTCACCTGGGCATAACAACATCAGGACAGATACCAATGCCAACGCTGTACAATGAAAGGCAGAGATGTTGATTGTGGCTTAGGTCGAAAAGAGTCAGGGACCTTATTCATCCAGAGCACAGAAGATCAACAAGGGGCATTGTTCACAGAAGCTTAAACACACTGGTCCTCTGGGAACAATGGCCCTTTGACTACAGCTGACGTGGGCAGAAGGAACCAGGCAAGGTTCTGGTCTCCTCAGTGACGAGTGAGGGCCAGTCCTGCAGTGAAGAGCGGGGGGTGCTTCTGGCTTAATTTTCTTGAGCAGCTCAGCAGGGCCGGGCTGGCAGGGCCCTTTTCTTTCACCAAGACTCTCACTGTTTTCCAGTCCTTAATGGATACCCAGGATGCAAGGAGAACACGTTCCCTGAACAGGAAGGCAGAAACAACAGCATTTTTAAAAGTTGGCGTTGCCAAGTGTGTAGGATGTGCTTTACTCGCATTAGCTTGTATAATCAGCTTAAAACGGGAATTCCAGGATGTCTATGATAAAGCATTTCACGACAAATTTTAACTCTGGACTGGACTCCTGAGAGAGGTTACAGGTCTCCGTCTCTCATTTACATCAAAGCTTGCTCTGTGCCGTCAGCCTTCTTTGATCTCCTTTGATCCTTTAGGGTACTTACGGCTTGCACTGCACAATTCCATATTCAGATTAATATTTTTTTCTGTTATTTCCTGAATGTTTATTCCATCTCACCAAGTAGAAACAGGGATGGTGTTGCACTCACCTATTACTCCCCCTTGCCCTGTTGTTTAGAAATCCGAGGGGGCATTTGTGGTTGTCACGATGATGAGGGGTATGTATGTTAACATTTAACGTCCTGAGGGTATGGGGTAGTAAATGCCCCTCAGTCCTTGGGACAGTCCCACCTAACAGAGACTTGCCTTGTCCAGAATGCTAATGGCACCCCCATGAGAAACGCTGGACTTCTTTGTGTTTGTCTGCATCTTGTCCGTTGTTTTCTTGAGAATAGTCCTGGCATATATATTTAAAATATATTGAATCTGTGTGACTTAATAGATATAGTATTAGCTTAATTATGTGCTGGGTAAATAAATAAGTAATTGAAGCCATCTTCCTGGGTGGCAGTTGTGCTCTGACAGTGAAGCTATTGCTCTTCTTGGATTTGTCTTTGCCGCTTCACCCTTCCTGATGCTGTGATGTAGATGAGACTTATGACCAGAAAGTAGTCCTGAGCTGCTGCTGTTTCACTCAGGAGATACTCTGATGTTAACAAACACTGCTGCATGTTGCCCCACTGACATCCTGGTCTCACAAAGATAAACAGAGAGATGCTAAGTAAATTAAATGTTACATCATGAGAGGAGTGGGGGCAGAGAACCCAATGTTTTATCACTGACACCATCCCAGGTGAGCCTTTTCATGAGAATAGTGTCTCACAGAATATATCCTGAGAAATGCTGCTGTGTCAACATCCTTAACAGTAAGAGGGCTTGAGATTTGCAGGCACTTGTTGTGAGCTCCCAAACTTTCTGAAATTACTTGGCCTGTGGTTTAGAAAGTTACTGTGGTGAGAAAAGAAGATTTGAATTATGTATTAGATAAGGTCAGTACAGGGTCCTGGAATATTTGGTGATTCATATCAATTATTCAGTTAGAAATCTCAGAAATGACAGAGGGATAAAAATTTAGGACCACACAAGGATGAACAGACAGGAGGACTTGAGATCTTATTTTAAAGGACTCAAAGGTTATGCTAAGCCAGATAGCTTATTGAACTAAGAATGTCCAGTAGACTGGAATTTGGAATTTGTGTCTCTTGAAAACCAGAAAATAATTAGACTAACAGTAAAGGCGACAGGAACAGACTGGGAAAATTCAGCCAACTGGAGGCTGAGAGAAATGCAAATGGAAATGATCCAGAGGGCTGTTTTCCCTGCAAGGCCTCCTGTGATTGAGAAACAATGTGTTGATCCTTTGACTCAGTGAGCCTACTTATAGGAGTAATTTCTAATAAATGATAAGAGCTTTATTCAGAGAATGCTTTTGAGCATTGTTTGAAAATAAACATTGGAGGTATAAACATTGGAAGATGGTTATGGGGATGGGGAGTATGACATAGGGAATGTAATCAGTGATATCGTAATGGCCATGTGTAGAGCCAGACGGGTGACAGAGTAATTGGGGAAAGGGGGGATCATTTCATAAACTACATAAATGTCTAACCAATGTACTGTATACCTGAAACTAATAATAAAAAAATAAATGTGGGAAGCAACCCAGATGCCCCCCATCGTGTACCCATGACGGAGATGTTGATATTGACATGGGACAAAATGGATGAAAAATAGGCTATAAGAGAATATATAAAGTTAACATTTTAATAAAGAAACTATGTAATATGGGGTAGGGGAAAACTTGGAAAGGCATCAATCAAGATATTTTCATGGATTATCTTTACGTGGTAGAATTTGAAGTATCCGGAATTTTTTCTTAGGGCTTTAACACTGCTAATGTTTAATATAAACATATATAATTAGTTTTGTAATTAAAACAAAGTTTAACACAGTACATAAAAATATGATCTAATGTGGTAAAAGGTGCTTGTCAACTTTTTATCCAAATATTTCAATATTTATTCCTTTTTAAACCCAAATATTCCTGGTAGTTTGAAGGAGCTGTTAGTTAATCTGTTAGCACAGAGGAAATGAGGGTTCTGGTTACAAGGAATAAATGTAGGTGGGATGGGGAGGTGCTGAGTCAATTAAAGGGTGGAAAAGGATATCAATATAGTTAAGAGAAAAGGATGAAAACTAAGTCTGATACAGTACTACTAAGAACATGCTTTGAAATTCTGCCTGGGAAATTTCCTACTGAAACATCACACACTCATGTCTCTTGAGTGCTTAAGGAGCACCTGCTAAGCTTGGGCTTGGTTCCCTTGCCCCAAAAGTGGCTGAATCAGAGCTGTAAATGCATGTCAAGTGTTAGAGCTGACTTTCAGAAGAGTCAAGTTTCCAGGGGAAGGCCCTGTGGATGGTAGGCTTGTAATTCTCCAAGACAAGGCCACAGGGCTATATCAATGAATCAGCTCATTAAGAATTTAGGTTTTATTTTAAGAAATACTTTGCAACAGCGTTTTTCAGAATATACTCTGTGGGAAACTATTCTTATGAGAAAGCTCATGGGGAAAACAAAAAGGCAGTGGAGGGGGATGGGGAGTGGGAGGAGAATAAGTTTGTAAAAGGAAATAGGTCAGCATGTCCACCAGCCCCTATGCCGCTAGTCACATCTCACAGTTAGTATATGAAGGTTCCAGAAGTTTCTTAGTAATGAAAAAGAACCACTTGGAATACAAGGTTAAGGGAATTTATCATGTTAAACAGTTATACAAAGTGAGGCACTTTCCCCAAACAAATAGAAGAGCTTGTTACTATTAAGAAAAGTAAAAACTGAGAAAAGACACCTTAGGCACAAATAAGTAGACTGTATATGTGCCTTTCAAAATATGAAATAAAACATGAGAACACTTTAGGATTGCGCCCCTCCTTCTGGTTAGGTGGTGATAATGGGGTCTTCAGTGGTAAGTGACAGAGCAGTTATAGGTGAGGGAGCTGACATGTCAACTGCCTGCTCCAGCCAAATGAAACCATCGTTTCTCAGTAGTGAAATAGTTGTTGACATTTCTGAAAACCTTTTATTTCGGTTATTTCTGAAAAGACCACATTCAAATGGTTTTTCCTGGAAGGTCTTGTTTTGGGGACCAACCTCTCTGTGACACTTTCCCATCCAATGTATGTTTTTAGACATCTAGTACTTTTAAACTTGAATAAACAAAAGGTATTTATTTATACATTATCAGTACCTTCCCTGAGGTACACTTTAATATTATGCTCATAGCATTTATTTAGAAAAAATGTAAGAAACCACTTGATAATGCTTTTACACGTATTGAAAAAAGACGACTGTTTCTCAGTACTTAAAGGGAAAAAAACTTTACATTCTTCCTTTGAGCAGAATTAGGTGGCCTGCCCCATTTCCCTTTTTGCTATCAGAACTTTAGAAATCATTTCATGTTCAAGCACGGCAACAGCATACCTGGAAAGTCAACTTCTCTATTCATTTTATGACTTTATATTTGTGACTGTTTTCCAAGTGCGTGTGTCTTTTACTGCATGTTGCCGTTGCCTTAAATCTCTCTCAAAGATGAATAGCCCTTAAATAATTTAATAAAACAAACTGCTAGCGATGGTGTCATGATTTTAGATAAATCATTCATTGGCTTGTATCTTCAAGGTTTTTGGACAGAATATTACATACAATTTTAATCAGCTATAAAGAAGGCCAGGGCTTTTGGATAAAATACTAGGACCAAAAAGTTCTGATACAGCTTAAATACTCGAGTTGGACATGTGTGTGTGTTAGCAGCCAGTATTACGGTGTGCCTGATCATTAACGGAAGAACTTTTTTAACTAGCATACATTAAAGCAATGCTCAGTTTTTCATGGATATAGATGGACTGTGCTGCTTTTTTGCTTTAAAGAAAATAATGAGGATTGGACAAGAAAATTGCAAAGGTCCTTTCTCACAATGTGGGATTGAAATGTGCAGCAAAGTTAGTCATTCCCTCCTCTGTACCCTCCTGCACTTGGTTCTACGTTGCCGAAAACATTATTTGTATTGCATTGTAATTATTTGTTTACGGCTTGCGTCTCTATTAAACTATAGTTGGCCCAGCCTTGTTCTTCTTTGTGTCAGCCGTATCTAGCACAATGCTAGCAGTGAGTTTTTTTGCATATATGATTCATATTTCTGAAATAGCAGATTAGGAGGCATATTTTAGTCCAGTAAATATTTCAAAATATTGGCAAATATTTTGAATAGTCAAAAGGGGTTGGGAGGCATTTTCGCCCCCAAAGTGTAATATGTGTTAATTCCTGTATATCTGTATTCTCCCGTAATCTCACATTTCTCTGTTAGGTTCCAGAGAGCATTTTGGTGCTGAGGCCTGCTGAAATGGGATAAGTAATATTTCCTCAGGCAGCTCTTCACACATTTCTCCTCTGCATTTCTAGATTGTGCCTAGTGTGAACATACACCCTTATTTATTGAAGGCCTACAGTACACCCAGACCTATATTGTCCTGAGGATACAGTGGTGATCAATAGCATGGGATGGAGGTCATATTCTGAACTATTAGAGGCAGACGCAAGTCTTACACAGTGAATGTTCTTGCTACCTCCTTTTCTTCTTGATGGTGGGCGAAACATAGAAAACCATAAATACAAAAGTTTGAGAGTCATTTGTGATAAAGATGTTCTGCTATAAGCAAAATTAGGAAAGGATATTTTCATTTATGTTTTCCTTCTCTGCTCTCACCCCGAACACTTATTTTGTGTTATGCCATTGATGTTACTTCCTTTTCACCAGTGGGCCAACTCTAGAATCCAATTTGTTGTATTGGAAATCTAGTCACTTTCAGATAACGATGGCTATTTGTAAATTACTCCTCTCTGAGAGTGCTGCCAAGGGACATTATGACTAAACTAGGTGATAGAATGAAATTTGTGCTAGTATGTCACTTTGATGGGTGATATACTGTGACCTTTCAGTGATTTGGGCTTCTTTAAAGCACATCTCAGAGATGAGGGATGGATTGCATCGAATGTTGCTCAATAAAATTCTGATAGGTGCCAAGGAAATGCTTTGTGGACCCTGAGATTATGTCCCTGCTTGCTTCACTGGTGAGTCAGTTTTAAGCATCAGTCTCTGCTGCCTATTGTAGTGTGACAGGGAGCCCATCACTTAACCCTGAGAGGCTCAGAACCCTCATCTATAAAACTGGAAATGTTTGATGAACCTGAGTGGTTTTGAAAATTGAATAACATCTGTGAAGTGCCTGTTATAGGACTAACAAAAGAGTAGGCTCTCTACACAACAGCTACTCTTATCTCTTAAAATAGAAGACTCTTTTTATTGTTAAGTATTTTGAAACACAGGTTTATACTACTTTTCGAGTTATAGTTCATATTTACTGATATTTTAGCGAGTCCACAATGATTTTTAAATTCTATAGATCACATTCTTTTTGGTCTATAGATCAGTATTGTTTACTTGTTGATATTTTCCCATGTGGCTTAGAATTGAGTTTTGAAGTGAAACTGCAGCATTTATTTGTTCGTTTGTTTGTTTATTCATTTATTTAATTTATTTACATCGTCCTTAGTGCCAGGTACTGGAACTAAGTAAGCTATTTACATAAATTATCTCATTTAGTTCTTACAATGAGGACATTGAAGCACAGAAAAAGGTCAAACAATTTCTTCAAGGCCAAATTGGAGGACCTGTGATTTAAACCCAGACATGTCTGACCTCGAAGCCCAGGTTCTTAGCCCTCCTCTTTCTCTCAGCATGTGTTAAATCACTGAGAAGATGGCCCTTCAGAGTGGCAGACACAGTGTTTTGTGGATGACTTTCAGTCTGGTTTGATATTGTGTACTGAAACACATTGTCCTTTAGTTAAAGGACTTGTGCTCTCTGTTAGGTATAAAGATCGCACACGTTTCCCAAGACACCGTGTGGTATTTATGTCCCTGATGGGCCCTTATCATAGTCTCTCCTTGCTCTAGTTCTTAGTGGTCAAGTTTTGGGGGCAGCGGTATATCAAGTGGTGAAAAGCCCAAGACTGAAATCAGACAGCTTGGGGTTGAATCCCATCTCTGCAATTACAAGCTATGTAACCTAGAGCAAGTTAGTTATCCTCTGTGCATCAGTTTTCTCATCTGTAAATCAAGGATAATAAATAGCGCTTACTTTAAAGTGTCGTGAGGATTAAAAGAGTACATACACACACATGTACATGGTGCTTAGGGTGCTTAGAACAGGGTCTGGCACATAGTATTTCACAAATGTTTGTGGTTAGCGATATGATGATGATGATGTTCTCTGAGCATAGCTATGTCAATTTTATCTTCGTATTCCATACAGGGCCCACCCCAGATGATCGGTGCTCCATTAAAATCTCTTAAGGGGGTAGATGGATATGGATGGGCTGAATGGTTGAACGTATGACCAGTTCTTTTTCAACTGGAAGTTATATTTGTCTTATTGACATAACTCTCAATTTTGGCTTTAATTGAATCAGAGACTGAATAACTAGAAAAATTTGTCAAAATTAATTTGTCATTAATAATAGCTGGCATTTGTTAAGTACTTACTATGTGATAGGAACAGGCTAAATATTATATGATTAACTTGATGAATCCTTCTAAGAGTCTCATGAAGCAGGTATTATCCCATTTTATAGATAGTAAGTTTCATATGCATTAGCTTTATGCCTATAGTTAGAAGACTGGACTTTAAAATAGGAGACTGGGCATGAATCCCACAGTATTGCAGAACTGGGCTTCCTTCTCAAGTCTCCCTGTGTGACCTTTAGCCTATTGGTAGAATACTCAATAAACAGTGTTATCTATTCTTACTGAAACTTCCTTGAGGCAGAATCATGAATACCAACACTACCCTAATACCCAGCTGGGAGCTCTGCATAGTAGTAATATAGCAATCATGTCATGCGTTTATAAACTACATGTTCTTTAGTTAAACATTCTTGCTTTTGGAGAAGTCTTCATATCATTAGCTAAAATTCTGACACTTTAGGTTAAAACTGTTTTCTCTGTTCTATCTTGGTAGAAATGGAAAAACATTGCCCGTTGTTCTTAGCAGGGTTGTGTGTAAAGTGATGTTAAGTGGTGGAGTCCGCCTTGTTTTTGCTTCCCTAGGTTAAGCCTTCCCTGTGAGTTTCACACCTTGAGTTAGGTTTCACAGATCTTTATATATCTACTTTGGATCCTTTTCCTTTTTTTTTTGTTTTCCCCAAATTTTTCCTAGAAATGTAGAACCCAGCATTGATCACTTTGATCCTGGCCGATATTTATTATGACATGAAGTTGTATGTCCTCTTTCACGGTCAGTCAAGGTCTGCCATGTGGAAAAGGGGTAACCTGTGTGAGGTGATGTGCTGTACTGAAATATTCATCTTCTTTGACTTACTCTTCCCGAGACTATTAGTGTAGCATTTGTAAGGCAATTCCTTTTCATGCCTCCTTCTTCAGCTTCCCAACTCCACAATCTGTGGTCAGAAATGAGCATATTAGATCAATGACATACGGGGCCCAGTTGGAGTACAACAGGATTTTTGCCTATTCACTAATCCTCACTTATTCAATTTGTGTAGGAAGTAGCATGGTACCCTTAGAAGAGGATTGATTGTATTGGTTGTATGATATATGAATTTATTGAAAATGGAATTGATTTAATGATATAAATATTCCAGGTTCTCCCCTCTGAGAGATTCTTTTAATCTTTGATCTAGTACACCTGTTATTTTTTTTTTATTCCCTGTAAGAACATTCTTCCCCGTTTTCCATAGTACTTTTAAACATTTTTTGCTTGAGCCATGCGTATATTCCTGGATTCTTAGAAATTGCTGGTCACCCCATCTGGTGAAATATTTTGGTCTTTATTGTAACTACCTTAGTTGATATTAGTTTATGAGTATCTTTATAATATCTTCTGAAGAATTTTGATGATTTTTTCGCATCTTATTTTCACCCTTTTAGTGTTGTTATGGGGTGACCATTTGTTGCCATTCTGGGCCTTTACCTGGAAACAGTAGTCATACTGTTAATTTTTCATTAAATGTGTTTAGTGCTGTTCTTGGAGAAACTGTCAGCTCTTTGACTCCTCCAGTCACCAGCTGCGTGACACTGTGAAACTGCCGAGCTTCTCTGCTTGTTTGTTCATCTGTAGAGTGGGCTCGTAACAGCACCTACTGTACAGAGGCCAGGTGAGAGCACTCAATGAGAAAATGCGTGTTAAGTGCTTAGAACATCATAAGTTCTCAGTAATTATTATTCATTATAAAGATGAGCACAGGTGTGTGAGAATACTAAGGTTGGGGCACTAACCCAGCTTTGAATGGTGACCATGAAATATTCCCCAGAGATTGTCAGGCTTCAGAGAGTTAATTAGTGAAGAGAAGAGGCAGTGTTTCATGAAGCCAAATGGCTTTAAGGTTTTTACTGCTGATGGAGCAGAAAGTGTCAGGAGATGAATGGAAAGGTGAGCAAGGAGCAGATCATGAAGGGCTTGTTTTATCAAGCCCAGAAGTTCTGACTCTATTTCTGAGAAATGGGGGACCACAGAAGTTGTGTTTAATTAGTGCTGGATACATGCTGATGTTAGGAAACAGTTCAACAAGGTCCACGTGGAGACACTGAGACCTGTGAGAAGACTGATCTAAGAGCCCCTATAAGATTGGGAGTGCCTGGGCAGAGAAGACAACAGACAGACACTGTGTTTACTTCACATTTCTGCTTGGGACTCTGAAATGCTACATCTGTGTGTGTGCGCATGTGCGTGCTGTGGTCACAAAGCTAGCCTGTGCAGAGAAGGACCTATTCTCCATTTTCCTGTGATTGCAAAATTCTTTTTTTTCATAGAATGTGATGAAAAATGCATTCTTGTTTGTCAGTTTCCTTTTGATTAACTTGGTGTCTGGGGTTGCAAGTTTCTTTTTTGACTGTTTGTTTTGTTTGTTTTTTGTTTTTTGTTTTTTGCTAATTATTTTCTCACCAGTGGTTAGAAGTAGAAATGGAAAGACACCAGAAAATGATTTATATGAAAAAGAGTCCTCTACCCACCCCAAAGTTCCTGTACATAAACAAGAAAAATGAAGACTAGCAGTTAACTATCATTTCTTTGGATAGACTATATAGTGTTTCGTTATACCATTTGAAGGAAGAGTTGTAGAAATTAATATAGATATGTGTCAGAGGGATAGCCAACTGGCTGTCCAAAGTGAGTATCAGCTTTGTGGAAGGAAACAAGATATTTTCCTGTCATTTTGTTTGGAATTGACTGACTGCTAGAGATCATTTCTCTTGTCACAGTGCTGCAATAAACATAAACATACATTTCTAAGAAACAAATTGTTAAGAGAGTTTCTTTGAAATGTTTTAAGTAAAGAGACTATTATATGCTCAAAGCATTTGATTCTTAACCCCTCGAATAGAGCAGTCCCCCATGTTCCTTAACATAACTAATGTTGAAGGCATACAGAGGAAAAGAGCTGTCTGCTGCTGGACTTGTCCTCTGGTGGTAAACTACAAAACTGGGGAATATACTAGGCAGTTGTTAGCCACTGGATGGCAAACAGCCAGGACCAGTGATCCTTGAGAGAAGAAACTCCCATGAGGTAAGACCCACGTTGGCACTGGAGTTCTGCTCGAGCACTTTTTCTCTTTTGTGCTGGGAGGGTAGCCCTGGCGAGCAGGATGGTGTCATGGAGGTCAGGGATGCACAGAGGCTAGAATTTGTATGGCAGGGTACCAGCTAAATCTGACAGTTTGAGCACCAAAATAATTAAGTCCAGCGATGAATTATAAACCATTGAAAAAGCAGGACTTCATATATCCACATTCATCATAAGTAGATAAACAGATGAACAACTAATTCAATGCTGAGTCATGACTGACAACGTAGAGGGGATGCAGGAGTTGGAATAGTCAGCATTTTGTAACCATTTTAATACAATTTAAATCAGGCAACGATCACCAATGGATGGGGGAAATTTTGCTGAGGGATATTTTTTATGGTCTTAAAGTAGCTCCCCACAGATTACTTATTAGTTGGAAAATTATTATTTTTCCATTGGAGAAATTAGACAAAGCCTTGGCTGGACAATTAAAATTAATTTTGCCACGGAGGGCCGGATGGACTTTATATCCTTTCAGATGTAACCCCTGGAGAAAAAAACATCACCTCTGGAGTTTCCTGACTTCTAATGCATGACCTGAATTGAATCATGAAGAAATGTCAGACAAGTCAAAAGGAAATGTTTTATTCATTTAAAAAAGGGGAGGACTATATTTTCCTAAAAGTGTCAGTGTCATAAAGGACAAAGGAAACCCAGGTGTTCCAGATTAATTGCAGTTAAATGCGATACCTGACCCTTAACTGGATCCTGAGTTAGAGGAAAAGAAATTTCTGGGTTAATTGAGAATGGCAGCAGAAAATAATTGTATCAGTATTAAGTCTACTAATATCGAAAACATTATGGCTATGTAAGAGTATCCCTATCTTAAGATATAAGTTATGAAGTATTTAGAAGTAAAGAGCATGATGTATGGAGCTTATCTCCACCTGGCTCAGAAGAAAAAATGTAGAGTGAATGTGTGTGTAGAGAGAGAGAGGATGATTAAGTATATGGGTTAAATGTTATAAGTAGGTGAATCTGGGTAAAGGATACGTAGTATTCTTTGTACTATTATTATTCTGTAACTTTTCTGTAGGCTTGAAGTTATTTCCAAGTTGAAAAAAAAAAAAAAAGCCCAGCAGTTGTAGTTATGACTTAAGGTGAAAAGGAGATTATATGAAAAAGATCCTGCATTTCTTAACTGTCTTTGTGTGGATTTTCTATCCTTTGGGTTCTTTCTGGTAAATAAACATTTAATCCTATGACAGTGTCTATGTCACTCAGTAAGCCAAACCATTTCTATATCTCTTGGCTAAGAACGTATATTTAGTGCGAGAAGAAATAATAAGACTGCTTTTCATGTTGAACCGTCATATCATTTCGTGCCATACAAGAGTTTGGAATGAGGAGGCATAGAGGTGGTTCTAATTCCTCCTTTGGTACTTGCTGGCTGAATGGTCATGGGGAAGTTGGCTAACCTTTGGGAAGTTTGGCTGCTGCATTTAAAAATAATATTTTCCTATTCTTAATATGGTTCGAATGAGAAAGTACATGTGAAAGCTCTTTGTAAATAGTAATGATTTGTCGTACAAACATTAAATTACCATAAATGCCTTAGAAAAATGCCTTAGACTAAGGTAGAAATTTTCCTTAACACAAATGGCCCTTTTTTCATTTAAATGTCAAGATGATTCTGAAAGAACGTCTCTTTCCTCAGCAGATCCTTTGGTTCCTTCTGGTTGCCCCCTTTCTCATTTCCTGACTTTATTGTTCCAGGCAAAGCTTCAGTGACCAAAGGAGTTGTGGATTTCCTGAATTTCAAGAACAGTGAAGTAGGAGCATAGACGGAGGCGTATGAAAGACAACACGTAAGTCAAACTCGGCATTTTCTCCATTCCCAAACTTCTCATAGATCTGAAGTTCCTCGGAATAGCTCCTGCTCTGCTCTGAGACTGCGTGTGAGGCTCTGATGGGTGGAGAGATCTTCGAGGGCCTTGAGGTGTCCCAGGTCAAAATCAACCAAGGAAAGGCCAGTATGGTTTGGGAAAAGAAGGGAAAAGGATCGAAGAAGCCAGCTTCCTCATGAGAGGAGGGAGGCAACGTGGGCCAGGGTGGTAGAAATGCTTAAAACAAAGGGCACAGGAGATGATGTCTACCCGAGTCGCTGAAATGACAGAAAAGGGTGCTGCTGGATTTGAAGTCACATAAACCAGGACATTTAAAAGTTTAACATTTAAATTTGACATTTAAAAGGACAAAGGGCCACATAAATGAAAATCTCTATCTCACTAAGTCATTTTTCATCTTTAACCAAAACTATTAATAATAATTTAATGTTTACAGAAGAAATTATTAGGAAAGATTCTAGGGAGGACTGAGAGAGTCATCTGGGGCCAGGCCTTTCCTTTAATCTGGAATTGGTTTTGATTGAGGCCCTTTATTCTGGAAGGTTGTAGTTACCAGGTCTGCCCTCTTCTCTGGAGTTGAAAAATTTTGGCCAGTGTTGCTCAGAGTGTCAGTCTGAGTTGAGATGAAGAGCTTACTCTAAAACATAGACCAGTAAATGTCTTCCTTCATGGAGGAAGTGTTGTGCCAAAGGTAAAAATCAGATGAACTAGTGTTCATAGTGTTGTAATTAATTTCCATTCTGGCACATAATTGCTACGTGTATGTATGTAGATAGATATATTTGATAAGAATGGTACATTGCATGAAGTGTTCCACAACATGCATTTTTTTTTTCACTCAGTTATGTTCTTAAAGTTCACTTGTTGCATGCTATGGTGGCAAATTAATTTTTAATGTTAAACAAAATTCTGTTGTGAAAATCTGTATTACAGTTTATCTGTTGCTTCACTTCCAACATTTGGTATTTTCTTGTCAGTCTAGTGGATATAAAATAGCATATCGTCGTGGTCTTAATTTGCATTATCCTGATGAATAGTAAGATTGAGCATCTTTCTTTTTAGCATCTTTATGACTTTAATGTGAACAATTTTTCAGTCTTTTCTTGTATGGGTAATGCAGTTTTGTTTATTTCTGGTTTTGTTTTTTAAAATATAATCTAACATCTCTCTTTTAACTGTGTATTTAGTCGTTTTTATTGCTAATCTTTTTTTTTTTTTCATTTGGATTGAAGTTTTTGTTGATTTGTGTTCTCATCCAGTTTTTTTCTCTACTGGTTTGGAAATTATACGTTCTATTTCTATTTTTCTAATGATTGCTCTGAAAGTACACTGTGCACACTTAACCATTTTGAAGTCAATCAGTAGTTAAAAAAAATTATTTATCTGTAATCTAATTATAGTATAGCTGAAGGGTCCTTCAAATATCTAGTTCACCACAATCCCTAAATTAGTAGTGCCGAAGAGATATTTTAAAATCAGTTTTTTTCTGTAAAAGCAAGCGCTTTATCAATTTTGTTAAACCTTTTAAACTTTACATGATAAATTACTTTATTTCACCTAAGGATAGGAAAATATTGAAGTAGTGATTTCTTTGAAAACTAACTCAGCCACATCTGTACTTTTGCACTTTTTGCCTGTTTTTTCTTCTTCTTCTTCTTCTTTTTTTTTTTTTAGTTAATCTCTTGAATATTTACTTTCTTGGAAGTTGGAATCACTGCTTTTGGAATAACTTATAACAGTGTTCTTACTCAGCATCCTTTTCTTATGCCTCCCAATGCATTTTCTTTTAAAGTGTCATTTTCTTTCTATCTGGAACACTAGATATAAAAGTTGCAGTTGTGAGGAAGAAAGGCATCTGCAGGCATAGATCCACAACTGAAACAGCAAAAATTTACTGTTTGCTGTTGTGAATTAGAGGCATCATCTCTGTAAGCTCCCTGTCCTTTCATTCTATATCCCATTCGTAGGCATAGAAAACAGCATGAAATTTTTGGTAAATAAAATGTTAAATTGACTTTGGCACATGAAAAAATTCTGATTTCAAAATGGTTGTCAACTGAGGTTGCTGATTTCATGGTGTATTCATTCTGCAGGGGAATAATCACCTGTAGGCAACCATACCTTTTTAGAGGCTACACAGATCCGACAGACAGATAGGTGTGGATTAGGACTTTATGATGAAAGTGATGTGTTAGGCATGTTTCTAATCTGCAAAATCTTTATGCTTTGTAGGTTACAGGTAGCATTCTTATAATACTAGTGTAATCATAGCAAAGGCAGGTGCTGAAAACATTCCTAGGAAATACTGAGCTCTGCGGCTCAGTTCTCTGAGGGACTGCCCGTTTTTGAACCCATACTTTCACTTGGAAAATATAAATATCAGGTAATTCTGTGTTTTTTTTTCTCTCTTGGATTGAAAGTTCTAGCGAGTACTTTCTAACTCTGTGTCCTCATATTCCTGAATTACTGTTGGCTGTCAGTTCAGGCACTACTGCTGGTTTTTGGTTTGGTTGGCTGAGCACTCCGGAAGCTGTGCCTGGAGAAGTGAGAAAGAGATGAAGTAGAACTGGAGAAACTTACCAGTAATGACCAGTGCTTCCCAAGGAAACCCCGCCCAGCCTTCTGGGCGCCTTGTTCACAAGTGCACACATCTTAGGGGTAGTGAGAGGGATCTTAACTGCCACTGTTCCCAGTTCGGTTGGCCTGGGCCTGGCAGTTCATTTGATAGAGCAGTAACTGGGTATTCGAGCCTTCCATTTTTCCTCTTTTACTGTAAATATGTGTCTCTTAGAAAGTTATGATTCGGATTATTAACATGATTTTAACAGAGTTGACTTGAGTGCAGTTTCTTTGCTGCTATAAAATTCTAGCTCTGGTCATGTCAAAATGATGCAGAGAGACAACCCAAGAATGCAGTCCTACAGATGTCCTTTTCAGTTAGGGTGTTAAAAATTGGGGCTTGACAGTCATTGTCAAGACAAGTGACCATAAATCTGAGTTTGGTTACCAGACCCTATTGTGTGACTCAGAGCAGCGCTTTGCTGCGCATGGCTCCCCATGTCTTGTGGGCATTAGTCCTAATCACGCTCCTTTAGGTGGAGAATTGTCGCTCGTCTCTCTCTGACTTGCCCCTGGAACACTTGGTCATTCGTAACATTTTTCTTCTTTATCACACAAGGAAATGAATTTGTATATTTCGAAATAAGGTTTTGAAAAGTAAGATTATTTTAAACACCTTCTCTAACTTGTTCTCCATCCTGCTCACCAAATTCACTTCCGCCTGCTTGTTGTCATATGCTTTATTTGATGTCTGAAAAATGCCCACAGAATAATTTTTATTTGACTTTGTCTCAGTCAGGGTGTTTGGGGTTTGGCAGCAAGGCATAGAGGGAGCCATTCCAGGTTCATTAATGGCCAGATGACCTGGCTTCAAGTTGAAGTTTTAGTCACAGTATACATGACTTTGGCTAAGAACTTAGCTTTTCTGAGTTTTTTTTTTTTTCCCATTGAATAACTACCTTAATCTCTTCATATGGTAGAACAGTGGTTCTCTGAAAAATTACTGGGGCCCCAAAGAGCTTTACTTATATAGGTTATAACTAGCATTTTGCAGTAGGCAGAGAAAAGGCCCCAGATTCCCAGAACTTGTCAATATGTTTCTTTCTCTGGCAAAAGAGACTGCAGATGTGATTATATCAAGGACCTTGAGATGGGGAGATTATCTTAGATTATCCAAGAGGGTTGAGTGTAATTAAAAGGGTCCTAATAAGAGGGCGGCAAGGGTCTCAGAGTTGGAGAAAGAATTTCGAGGATTACCATTGTTGGAAGGGAGACCTTGAGCCGAGAAGTACAGGCAGCCTGTGGTAGCTGGAAAAGGCAGGGGACATAGTCTGCTCTCACCCCAGGAGGAACCTTAGTCCTTCCAACACCTTCATTTTAGCCCTGTGAGACCTATTTTTAGACTTCTGACCTCCAGAACTATGATATAATTCAGGTTAAGCCACCATATTTGTAGTAATTTGTTACAGCAGCAATAGGAAAGTAATGCAAACAATTTCTGTGTTAGAAATTAAAAGAAATTTAAAATATATATAATTCATTAAAAAATAATAAAATATCACTTAGCATAGATTACATTTGAGGGGAAAATAACTATTTCCCAACTATTAGTGAGACTACCACTGCTATACGATTTTATAAATCTCTTTTATATCTGGCTTAATAGAAGATAAATAGATCCTCAAATTGGCTTCTGCATTCAGTCTATTGTGGCATCATGTGTCATGGAGCCTCTGAAAAATTTCCTATATACTCATGAGAGTGTGAGCATTAAAAACAAATACCATCTTAGTATTATTATGAGAATAGTTTGGCTTCATGCACTACCTAAAAGGGTGTTGGGGATTCCCAGATGTCCCCAAACCCCACTTCGAGAACTTCTGGGCTAGAACATAGCCACCTGGCCACACCTAGCTGAAAAAGAGTCTGAGAATTACAGTACTTATTCTGGGTGCCAGTTTAAAAAGTTGGGGTTCTGTTATTAAAGAAGAAAGGGAGAATGGATATTACAGTACATTTAGCAATCTCAAGTGCTTATCATATCAAAGTTTGATACCATACCATGGTAAGTAGATAATTACCAAAATGTTGGTTTCTCTTCTTCTTGTCATTATATTAGCTAGAGAAAATAGGCATTTTGCTTAGACTGCATCATTTAGAAATACCTGTAACAGAACACAGTGGCCTGTAGGCAGAGGCATAATTGCAGTGAATTGCATTTTTTGCATTTGTAGATAATTATATAAATATCTTTTGTTTACTGCTCACTCATATCTTGATATCTAGTTTGGGTCTTTTGAACTTAACATATGCTTCCTTTTCCTTGGGTAGGAGGAAAGTTGGAATTGAAATGAGATTTCAGACTCAGCTTTGATTCATAGTTATTTTTCATGGGTTCGAAAATACAAAGGGCGTGACATTTTCCTGGCAGCATCCTGTCACTGAAGAATAACCCCATTCCAGTTTCAAATGTGAAGCAGCGGTTAGGAATATTTGCATTATGTAGCTTATATTTTTGCAAAATGTATATAAATAAAACAGTTTGGGCTTAAGTGGCTTAATTTTGAGGTTTATATAAATAATACTGATCATTAATTGAAGACTTTGTGTTCAATGCAGTTTTAGTGCTATCCTTTTCTTTAAATCAATTATTGTAATACTTTGGGTGAGGGAGGTCTTGAATATTCTAACATACTGTATATAGTATTGAACTATTATTTCAGCCTCCGAGGTGGGAGAAGACTTTGTGTCTTTCACACCTTAGATTGTCCGTTTCCTAAGTGAACTGATTGGGAAGGAGAGTTTGGGTTTGGGATGGGAGGTGGGGGTGAAGAAGAAGCAAAGAAGATAATTTTAGAGCCTTGAACACTAAAATTGTAGGGAGAAGGTGTACTTGTTTGGGAGTCACACCTAGTGGGTATTTTGGGGACCAGAGGATTGAACTCGTGTCTGATGACCTTTATGAACTGGAGGTGAAAGGGACAGTTTTACTCACTTTTCTCATGTTGTCAGAGGCCACTGAACACCACCTTGCATATACCACTTTCTGTTTTATCTTGTAATGTCCTGTTACCAAGAAGCAGAGTCCTTCTCAGGTGAAACCTTGTTTTAAATAGAGAGTGGATTGGATCAAATATGGCAGTATAGGAGGACTCTGAATTCACCTCCTCCCATGGACACACTGAATATACACTTACATACAGAGCCATTCCTCCTGAGGAAGAACTGGGGGCTGATTGAACAGTTTTTGCACAGCAGACCAAAGAGGGACCACATAGAGAAGGGTAGGAGAGGAGACATGGTAACCATGGGAATCCCACCCTGAGGAAGCATATGAAAGGATGCTCAAAATCACTAATCATTGGGGTAGTGCAAACCAAAACCACAATGAGGTGTAACCTCACACTTGTCAGAATGGCTGTTATCAAAAAGTCAATAAGTAACAAGTGTTGTTGAGGATCTGGAGTAAAAGGAACCCTCATGCACTGTTGATGGAATTGTAAATTGGTGCAGCTACTATGGAAAACATTTTGAAAGTTCCTCAAATAATTAAAAATGGAACTGTCATACGATCCAGCAATTCCATTTCTGGGTATTCATGTGAAGCAAATGAAAACACTAATTCAGAAAGATACATGCACCCCTGTGTTCATTGCACCATTATTTATGGTGGCCAAGATATGGAAGCAACCTCGGCAACCATCAATAAATAAATGAATAAAGACACACACACACACACACAGACACACACAATGGAATATTACACAGCCATTAAAAAATGAAATCTTGTCATTTGTGACAACATGGATGGACCTAGAGGATATAATGCTAAATGAAATAAGTCAGACAGAGAAAGACAAATACCAAATGATTTCACTTATGTGTGGAAACCTTAAAAAAAAAATGAACAAACAAAACAGAAACATACTCATAAATACAGAGAATAATTTGATAGCTGGCAGAGGTTAGAGGGCTGGGGGAAGAGTGAAAAGGTGAAGGGAATAAGAGGTACAAACTTCTAGTTGTAAAATAAGTCACAGGGATGTAATGTACAGCATATGGAATATAGTCAACAACAACTTTTTACCATGACAGTCATTAGGCATATCGCGATGAGCACATCGTATATAAGTAGGAAATCACTATCTTGTATCCCTGAAACTAACATAATATTGTATGTCAGCTACATTTTAATAAACAGAGAGAGTGGAAGCAGTTTAGTGTAACTTGAACTTGTGGCTGCCTGCCTGTTCTTGGCACTTTGCATCTGAGCTCAGTGTTTATAGCAACTAGCATTATGAAAATAACATTTATTAGCCATATATGAGCATAATAGAAAAATTGTAAGCAAAACTGGTGGAAGGTTGTCCCTATTAGTTTTTGAATATATTTCAGATCATCACCTGGTGGCTCTTCGAGCTAGCCGTCCCTGAGATTTGCTGGGTGTTACAGGAGGGTGGCTACTGCGGTGTGTGGCTGGCAGCTGTGTGGCTGGCAACTGCGTGGCTGGCTACAGTGCCCTTGCCTCTTCTTTTCAGGTACTTTACTTCCATGTTCACATCTCACCCTGGTCTGCTGCATGATGGCAAAGGTCTAGGTGCTGGTTGGCAAAAGTCTAGGTGCTGGTTAAGAGAAAGTCGTGGTGAAAAGCCGTGTGGGGCTTTATTGCAACAGCTAGTGGTTTTGGAAACATGGGTGGCATAATTTTCTGGTATTTTCAAATAATAGCAAAGTAAGCGTTTTAAGGTTGCAAAACAATTACTGTTTCGATTTTGGAGTTTCTGCATTTACTAGTCACTAAATATAAAATATTTCTATGTGTAAGAGGCTCAACAAGAACAGTGCCAAGCGCAGCATCTTATTTTTTTCATCAGCTCTTTCATGGGCCTGGCGGCTTCCCTTGTAGCTGGCCCAGGAGGACTTTCAGGATTGTAGCCAGCCCTCACTGGCCTTCACGTAGGTCATGGCTTTGTGCACAGAGAGCCCCAGAGAATTTTGGAAGCTTGTTACAGTTTAGGAAAGATTGGGGTCTCTCTGCAAAGAGACAGAAACATGACAACAAAGTAGCTGTTTTCTGGAAGTTTTTTTTCTCCCTCTCTCATTTCCTACCATTTCTTAGCCGACTCCCTCAGCAGCTGTTGCCAGTGCTTACTTCTTTTGAACCTCTGGCCTACCCCAGCCTTGTTCTTGGCAAATGCCTTTAGAAATTAAGTGCTAGAGAGAGTGTTTGCCCCTTCTTTCCCAGCTCTCCTCCTCAAAGTATATCTGCCATTTTCCTGGCTGATATACTTTACCTTAGGGACACACACTGGCCTATATCTGCCCCCAAAATTTCTTTGACGTAAGGCCAAGATAAGCAGTCCTCTGCAGTTCCTGAGCCTTGGAGTGCCAAGCTGGTCTGAGTCTGAGCTTTATCATGTATGGATGAGTCTTGTTTCTTACTCCCTCACACCATCTCCTTCTGTCCCGCCCTCTCCTAGGTGGCCAAGCATCCTGCTGTTATATTAACTACTCTGTTGTTCACTTCTTGAAATGGACCAGCCGTCTCATGCTTCAGATTGTCATCTTTCCTATAGAGACCTATGTGCCTTGGCTCACTCCCTGCTGTGCACATTGTAATCTGATAGTCATATCTTGAATGATCACAAAAATTTACTGACCATCTATTGTGTGGTTGGTAGCTGGGGTACAGATGCCAGGAGATAAATCAGACTGTTGAGGCTACTAGTATAGAAGGGGGAGAGAAACATGAAAACAAACAGTGTTAGAGATTAATAGTAATAATTATATGTACAAGTTAGAGTGAGGACACAAGGGGAGAAGAGCAACTCTGCCCTGAAAGATGTGTGTGTGTGAGTGTGTCTGGGGGGCGGGGCGGAGGATGGCTCAGACAGGAAGAGAGAATCATGCCAGCCATCAGCCAGTGATGAGTTACTATGTCCTTCCTTAAAGGGATTTCACTGTGACTAGCCTAATGCAGATGGATACCTCTGTAACTAAAGGATCTCTTATGGGAGAATTTGACTCACTATGGCAGGTGGTTGGAAAGAAATTTTGGGGGCAGATATAGGCCAGTGTGTGTCCCTAAGGTAACTCACATGGACAATTGCCAATTATTTATATTTTTTGGGCTATGCTTTGACGTAAGGCCAAGATAAGCAGTCCTCTGCAGTTCCTGAGCCTTGGAGGGCTTCCTTGTATTCTTCTGCTTTAAGAACTTGTTGTCTATATACTTAACGCTCACTGGCTCAGATACCTGGACACTCTGTTCCTGTGGGAAGGCCACAAATACTGAGAGCCTGAGGATGAGGTCGGGTCACAGGGGCCTCCCAGTCTATACCAAATAGTGTTTTAATCTTTCAGTGCACCTTTTACTTTTCATTCATGGATAGTACTTGTCACAATTTGTAGTTGTGTATGTATGTGAATATCTCTTGCTTTATATTCTTTTAAAGGTAGGAACTACTGCTCTCCTGGTAATCATTTTATCCATACTGCTTCTATCGGGCTTGGTGTATAATATAGAAAGAATGAATAGGACAGACACCCACCCTGAAAAGTGAACTTCTCCATCAACAGTGTTTTGCACATAATAGTCTGAGGAGAGATAATGTTTAATTTGGTTAAGGAAAATGGGCAGAAAAGGTCATCATTTACCAAAGTCCTTCCAGCTGATGATGTTTGTAAAACTAGAAAGGTCTTTTCAAAATGTAACATGAAACACATGGAGCATGGAACATGATGGAACAGATCTATAGCCTGATTGTGGTAATGTTTCTATGAATCTATGCATGTGATAAAATTTTATAGAATTATATGCAAAAAAATACCCAGACATGAGTATGAGTACATATAAAAACTAATGAAATCTGAATAAGGTCTTTAGTTAATAGTATTGTACACTGTCCAGTTTCTGCTTTTGATAACTGTATTGTGGTTATATAAGATAAGGGAGATGGAGATCTGGGGTGAAGGACATCCGGGAACTCTACTATTTTCTCAACTTTGATGTGAGTCTACAATTATTTTAAAATCAAAAATTAAAACAAAAACACAGTGATATACCACTATATACCAATTACGATGACTAAAAAACAAGCACATGAAACAAAAGTGGATAATACGAAGTCCTGGCAAAGATGTAGAGCAACTAGAACTCACTTGCATTGTTGGTGGGAAGGTAAAAGGGTACAGCCACTCAGAAAACAGGTAGTTTCTTACAAAGTTAAACATATCATACAAGCCAGCAGTTCCACCCTTAGGCATTTACCTATGAGAAATGAAAACCTGTGTTCACACAGAAACCCATAGGCTATTATTTCTAAAAGCTTTATTTATAATTGCCAATAACTGGGAGAAACACACACGCCCTTGCAGCAAGTAAATAGATAAACTGATGTGTCTATCAATGGAATATTACTCTGCAGGAATAAAGAATAAACAGCAACTATTTGACTGAATCTCAAATATATTATGTTATATGAAAGAAGCCAAACTCAAAAAGCTAAATCCTGTGTGACTCAAAAGGGTACTCACTATATGATTCTATTTATATGACATTCTGGAAGAGGTAACAGTATAAGGGTCAGAAAAGAGATCAATGGTTGCCTTGGTCTGGATATGGGGAGAAGATTGATTTACAAAGGGCAGAGGGAATGTTTTAGAATGAATGAAATGTTCTATATCTTGATTTTGGAGATAGTTATATGACTGTATGTTTTGTTCAAAACTCATAGAACTGTACATTAAAAAGAAAAGGATACTGCATGTAAATTTTACCCCCGTAAATCTGACTTTAACATGAAAACAATACTTCCACCAAAACAAAACAAAACAAAACAAAACAAACCATGTGCTTGCCTTACATACCCATGAAGAATACAGTGTTTGCAGCTTGTCTATGATTGGATAAAGGTTTGTGAGGTCATTAGTTATATATGATATCTCATTCAAACATGAATTCAGCCTCTTCAGTACTTTGGCCTCTAATTGAGCGATGGAAATAACTATTACCATAGAGCTGGAGGCTCTAACATTGTTAAACAGAATGCTGCTGGGAGATCGAAACCAAAGCTTCTGGCTCTAGCTTTAGTGGATATAGCCTTTAGTAGGTGGATACTTAGTCAGATATCACTCTATCTCCTCTCCTGGCTTTTTTTGCTATTAAATGAGTCGTTCATAGAGTAGATTTGAGGTTTTGGATTGTTTTACATTTCCGTATCATAGCCGTATCAACTGGGTTGTCATTCCCTCCTACCTCTCAATGGATTATAAAATGTTCTACTGGGAAATGGACTTGTTTGATTTGATAGGAGGAGGGAGGGCTAATTTCGCACTGTAGCTAGTAGTCTAAATATAACTCACAAATGTTTATAGCAGGAATTGGAAGATTCCAAATGGAAATTTGAAGCCCTGGAGCTCTGAAGAAGTGTCTCTTGATGATCAACATCCTTTATAAATCAAAGTCAAAATTTGATTTTGAAAGACTAAACTCAGAACTGTTGGCTGTGATTTGTGGGTTTGAAGGATATAACTTCTACCTTTATGGAACAGTTATCTGGATAATGCATATGTGTGATAACAACAGTCTTTTCCCAATAAAAGACTCCTTGTTAACTTTAAAACCGGGATTTACTAGATTGGTTTGGATTTAATGCTATCCAGTGGTCATTTCAGTTGAGCAAACACTTACTAATCATTAACCACATGTCATGCCTATTATGAGGTGTTGAGTTTGCACAGGCAAATAAGCCTCAAGAACTGTTTTCAAGGAGTACACCATCCAGCAGGGCGGACCAAGCTATGTGCACCCCCCTTAAATTCAGCTACAAGGGAGACACCTAAGGAGGAAGCCCTTACCTAGGAGATGACATAAGTCGGGCCTCTACATGTAAGTAGAACATTGTCCTCTGCGGAAGAGAAAAAGCCTAGATTTCTCAGGCAGAAGAAGCTGAGTGCTATGTGAAGGCTTTTGTCGCCAGGGAATCATGACATAGAAACTGGGCAAAGAATTTCTTCCCTTCTTCCCCAACTAAATAAGAGTTCAAATAAAAGCGCTATATATATATATATATATATATATATATATATATATATATATATATATATATATATTCAGACTATCTAGGAAGATATAAAAGATATAAAATTAGAAGTAATTTACCTCCTTTTTTCCTCTGCATTAGTGTCTACTGCTGCTGTAATTAATTACCATGTTATTGTTGTGAAACAACATAAATTTATTATCTCATGCTTCTGTAGATCAGAAGCCCAGCCCGGATCGCACTGGGTTAAAATCAATGAGCTCGAGGCTTTTGGACTTTTCTGGCTTCTAGAGGTTGCCAGTGTTCTTTGGCTCATTGCCTCTTCTTTCGTCTTCTGTCTGACCATTCTTATGCAGTCAAATCCAGGATAGGGTCTTTGATTAGGTTGGGCCCATCTGGGTAATCCAGATATTCTTCTTATCTCAATATCCTTAATTTATTTAAAGAAAAAATTTTAAGGACAGTTGGTATGCAATATTATATTGGTGATACGAGTTTCAGGTGTATAATATAGAGACTCAACATTTTTATGCCTTACAATATGATTACCCCATTAAGTCTAGTAATTATCTGTCACTGTGGAAACTTATTACAATATTATTGACTATGTTCCCTTTCCTTTTTTACCCATCCCTTCCTCCCTTCTCATAACCAACCCTTTGGTGTCTGTTTCTGTGAATCTGTTTTTGTTTTGTTTTGTTTGTTTGTTTGTTTGTTTTAGATCCCACATATAAGTGAAACCATATAGTATTTATGTTTCTCTGCCTTACTTACTTCACTTAGCTGAATACCCTCTAGATCTATTTGTATTGTTGCAAATGGCAAGATTTTATTCCGTTTTATTGCTGTGTAATATTCCATTGCATATATATACACCACATCTTCAATATCCATAATTTAATCCACAAAGCCCCTTTTGCCATGTAAGATAATGTATTCACAGATTTGGGGGGTGAGGATGTGGACAAGGGGGCCATTATTTTGCCTCTCCCATCCTCCCACTGTATATATTTTTTTCTTCCCAGTAGTAAACTATTTTGACACCAATGCTTTTAATGACATGTATATTTTAATTTCTATTTAAAGTTTTTACATTTATATTTAATCGTACTGTGTAAAGTTATATATTAAAGCTATTTCTTTGTATTGGCACCCATTGAACTACCTTTTCATTTTAAGTGCTGTAATCAAATTCTAGTTAGCAGGCATTACTTTTGTCGAAGGTCACAAACAAAGCTGGAGTGACCATCACTGGACATATATCTTGACATACTTTTCCACACATGTCCTTAGGGAAAATATACCGAATTGCTAGAATTAGAATATATGTGGGTCATTAATTTCGACAGAAGAATTTGAGAATGTAATAAAAGGGAAAAGAAAAGAAATGCTTGGTACTAAAGAAAAGACATTCTTTGAAAGCATTGAAGATAGAGGCGAGCATTAATTTATGGTTTAGTATGCCATACTATGTATGATTCATTGTGTGAGAGGATGACTTCTTATCTGCTCTTTCACTGTGATACCAAGAGAGAGATCAGTTTATTGATGAGGAAAGCAGCAGCAGAAGCTTGAGTAACGTGACCCAGGTCTCAGTTCTGGGATTCCACTGGGTTATGCTGCTTACATCAGGGGTGGTGGGGACCCCTTACCGTTAAACCCTCTGCATCTCACTCCTAGAACGTGGTCAGCAAAATAGTGGATCTTTAATATGCTTAGATCATTTAGCTCTTTAAATGTTTGCTGTGCTCTTACATGCATTCTTAAAAATTCTCGCAGAATGGCTAGTTTTAAATAGAGCACTGCCATTGCACAGCACCCTCGGGGGACCCACGCATTGCCTAAAGCCTGAGGAGGCCAGTGTCTCTGGCTGAGTTGCTAGGGCTGATGGGAGTGGGGCGCGTTCACCTCCTCTGCTAGTTGTCCCAGATGGGATCTACTGTGGAAGACTGAGCGGGCCTCATCTTGTCTCAGGGCAGGCAGGGACTTACCTTGACCAGAGGAGCGAGCCTCTGGTCTGGAGCCCCTGTGAGAACAAGAGTTTTCCTGGCAGTTACCACTCTGGGGTGTTAGTGCACTGGGGTTTGAAGCTCCTGAGGATGGCATGAGGTCATTTAGGGCTGCTTCTCTGAAAGAGTTTCTAAGCACCAAGCACACATTGCTGGCTTGGTCTGGCCTGGCAGGTCCAGTGGTGGTGGTAAGTGGTATTATTATGCCAGGCTGTTGGCTGTTAGCTGGCTAATTTGGGCAGGGGGAGAGCTGGCTGGTTTCCACAGTAAATTGACTTGCATGCAGGTGATAGGATTTGCCACAGGGATCATAAAAATTAGGGTGCCCTTCAGGGTGTAGGGGAACATCCAATTGTTCAGGCCTGATTTTACTCGCTTTTATAGAAATAAGTGTCATTATGCATGCAAAATTGTGTTATCACTGCTTTAGAATGAGCAGTGTTCGATAAAGGAGTGTCAGAGCTGCCTGCTTTCTAGCCTGTTCAGCTCGGCTCTGGCTGGCCTGGGCCCAAGGCCTCTGTGTTCCTGGGTTTTTCTCTTAAAGAAGAGCTACATGGGAGTGCAGAGACAAGGCTCTGCTTGTGTGAATTCAGACCAGTGGCAGCTGCAAGAAAGGAGAATGCTAAAGTCCTTTTGCTCAACTTTAAAAGCAAGGGACCTCAATCCCTGGGCAGTGGACCAGTACCGGTCATGGCCTGTTAGGAACCAGTCCGCAAGAGCAGGAGGTGAGTGGCATGCAAGCGAGAGCCAGTGAAGCTCCATCTGTATTTGCAGCCGCTCCCCAGCCCTAGCATCACGGCCTCAGCTCCACCTCAGATCATCAGGCATTAGATTCTCATAGGAGCACCAGTCCCTGGTGCCAAAAAGGTTGGGGAATGCTGAAAGATACTTTAGGATTTTCATTAACATTGTGGTTTTTCTTAGGAAAGGTTGACTTGTGGCATTTATTTTGAGGGCTTGGGGGATCTTCTGTGAGGGGAGGTGCTGTCTGTCTATCAAAAGGATGGGCTGACAGGGACAGAGCTGTTGTCTGAATCTAGCTACCAACAACCTGTGTGATCTTGTGCCAGTTATTTCCCCTTTCTGGGCCTTGAAGCCAGGGAGCTTAGACAAGAGCAGCTGAGTGATTTACACTCCGTACCAGCGCTTTGGGTACTGGTGCGTTTGGTACTAGAACACTGGGTCCTAACTGACCTATTTTGCAGAAGTTTTGAAATCCAGCAGAGCTGCTTCTGATTCCTGGGTCACAGCACTTATTGGGTCTGTGAGTGTAAGCAAGAGACTTCATCTCCTTTACCTCCTTGAGCAGATGGGAATCAAGTCAGTTGGATCATGGTGTGATTGTAAAGATTCAGTTCAGTTAAATGAGGTAATGTGTGAGTAAAGCACGTAGAGTATCTGGCACCTGGTAAGGGTACAGCTCAGGGGCTCCTATTAACGTGGAAACTGAGGGCCTTGCAGCACTGTGCTTTTACTTCTGTCACAGAGCGAGTGGCTCCCATTAGCTTTAGTTTGTTAAAAATTCTGGCAGCTGTGGACCAGCAGGAAGTCCGTTCCCCCACTGCTTTCTGTTCTTCACATCACGTTAGTTTGCTCCTAGAGGATTGTCAGTACCTGACCTGTGGGGTCTCTGGAGTGGGCAGCTCTGCTTATTTGGCTGCTCTTTTAAAAGATGATTCTACAATGTGAAATGAAACTGAAGACAGATGTGGTCTAGATGGCTCAACTTGGGATGTCTCATTTTGGAACTTCATTATTTCAACATAGCTTTTTCATACTTCCTAACATTTGTTATTAGAAAAGAAATTTGCGAGGTATATATAATACAGTGAAAAAAATGCAACTGTATTTTCTCCTTGAGAGAGAACACAGGGAAGTATGAGAAGGCTCAATTTCTTCCCAAATATATATTGAACTCGGCTATTTTTAAGGCACTAGAGATGCAAAAAATAAGTACAGTTAATGTGCTCCTTGTCATTGCAGAGATTAGTTTTTCGGGGCAGGGCAGACATCAAATTGCGGAAAGTTGATTTAATTATAGTTGTGATAGTGCTAGAAGTACGACGTGTAATAAGTGTGTAATGTATGGTCCCATGCGATGGGGAGATCAGGAAAGTCACCTGGCGATGACTTTTAGCTTGAGGTGTGATGGATAAGAGGGAGAGCGCATGCCAGGGGAGATGGGGAAGGCATCTCTCCAGGCAGAAGGAACACACAAGCAGAGGTCCCTGGGTAGAAAGGAACTGGGCCCATCAAAGGAGCTGAAAGAAGGACAAGGTACCTTTGAGTCTAGCAGCTCTGGGGACAGAGGGGTGTGAGTAATCCAGAGAAGTAGGCAAGGGCTGGTGGCTTGGACATGGAAGATCCAGATTTCACTCCAAAGAGCAGTGGGAGGCATTGAGCTGTTTAGAGAAGGGACTATGATATGATTACATACGTGATTTTAAAGGGTCACTGTAGCTTCTTAGTGGAAAATGGCTTTGGGGCGAGGGAAGCGTAAAGGATATGGGGAGACCAGTTAGGAGCTGCTGCAGTCATCCAGGTTCGTGGTGGCAAGGCCTTATACTGCTCAGGTGGGGATTGGAGATGGATATTTAGGAGGTGCAGTTTACAGGACACCTAGGTAACTGGACAGGGATGGTGAGGGAAAGGAAGGATCCCAGCTCAGTTCCAGTCCTGAGCAACTGGAAGGGTGGTGCCATCTGGGCTGATAGAAATCTTTGGTTGGAGCAGGGTGAGCTGTTCTGATTTGGTTGGGGATGGGGAAATATCTGCCAGGCACCCTCCTTCCTCTCAGGGGATGCGCTCCCCATACATACTGTGTGGCTTGCTCCCCATCTCCCCTAGGCCTCTGCTGAGATGGCCCTTTGTCGGGAGACTTTGGGTTCTCCTTGGTTACATCAGCCCCACCCCTCTTCACTCTCATTTTTCTCTGCAGCACCAATCACCGCCTGACAAACTGCTTTTCTTATTTGTTTACTGTATATATATATATATATTTTTAAGGGAGCGTGAGCTCCTTGAAGGCAAGGGTTTTGTCCATTTTATTATCTGTTGTATCTGCAGCACCTAAAACAGCGCTGGTCACAGAGGCCCTCAGTAAATACTCGTTGAATGAATCATGAGTTTGATTTCAGTTCTTTTTTTTGTATCCTTTTGAAACTTGACTGGCTTTTAACCAACCTGAGGCTAGAAGAGGTGGAGGCGTAAGGGTACTACTGTTCATTTGACATAGCAAGTCTTTTTTAAAAAAGTTGAGGCAAGATAAGTGGAAAAGTTTGATTTTCTTTTTTCCTTTTTGTTTTTCTTTTTTTTTTTTTAATTTGGTGTTAGACAAGATAGAACAGCTACAAAAAAATGTTTGAGTATCACATCTTTTTTGTTCTTTTTGAATTGGTATAAAAAACTAGACTTCCATCTTTTATATTGTTCAGATTTGGGGCTAAATTATAGCACATCGTAAATCCTCTAAGCTACTTGTTTTACTGGGAGGGGCCATTGATGTTTTGATTGCATCTTTTTTACTTTCTGGGGAGAGGTATGGAGGCTAAGATCAAAACCACCTCAAAGCAGATATTTGAGGGTAGCACTGGATAAAAACCTTTGTTGGATCTCAGGGTCTCTGCATAGCCAGTAATTTGAAAGGACTAATAATTCAGAAATGTGTTCTCAGATTTCACCAATTTTTGAGAGTAAATCTACTGCTATAACTTGCAAAAATAAATAGAATCAATTCTTGCGAAAGAGGAGGCTGTATATATAATGGTTATGAGTATAGCTGTTGGGATCACACCTCTCTTTGAATCACCTGTCACTAGTTGTGTAACCTTGCACAAGTTACTTAACCTTTTTCTTTAAATAGGTGTTACCAAAATTGTATTATTACTTGAGAAGTAGGAGAAGACAGATATATGTTATTGTTAACCTTTAAGAGCCAACCTAATTGATGCTATTACTAAGTTGGATTTAGAGGTAGAAGTATCTTAAAGAGAACTAAGTATTAGGGAGTATAATTTGCCTAATCCGGTGTTCCCCAGACTTGCCTGAGCATAAGACTATCCTCGAGGTGCTTGTTAAAATGTAGATTCTCAGGCACCGCCCAGATTTGCTGAACCCAATCTCCAGAGCCCGAGCCTGGGAATCTTGATAGGTAGTTAGAGTGACGACACACCCTGGGTTTTGTGAGCCTGTTTTTGGTTTCAGATATTCTGCCCAGCGGATTTGAGATCTGTGTTTATACTTGTCATATTATGTCTCAATTTTCAGACAGGAAATATGGTCACTGTTTCTGTCGGCCGTCTTATTCCGAACTTCTCTCCAATCACAGCAGATATAACATGCTTCTAGTTTCCCAGAAACATGAGGTGACGCATACTACAAAACAGCATGGAGTCTGTGTAATTTACTCAGCTTTCTTGGCCTTTTTTCCTTCTCTTTACAAAACCTAGATCTTGTAACTCGCTCTGTGATATATATGCAGTGACATGATCAACATGTCTTGACAACCCTTTGTCTTCCAGAGTGTCTGAGGCCTCAGTCAGTCCAGGCTGTCAAGAGTGACACTGACCGTGGAAGCAGTGTGTCTGCACATGGTGGCGACCCCCAGGTTTTGTTTATTGGAGGCCAAGCCTGCAGCGCTGTTCTTTCCTCCTCTGAGAGCTGGGAACCAGGAAGGATGTTTCACTTGACTGCACTTGGGACAGAGTGTTCTTAATCAGCTGTTCTGGAAAAACAGTATTGTGTTGTTTTCAACACCAGCCTGCAGGTTCATTTCCCCTCTCTGGCCCAGGCTGTAACTACACATATTCCTGTCAGTGACAGAGGAAGATGAGCATCTAGAAGTTTTACTCTGAGGGCTGTGCTTTCCGTAGACATTGCAGATGGAGTTCATACCTCTTAGAGGAATATAGGATTTTCATTTTCAGTAAGGTGGTATCCCCCATGCCAGGTGGGGCTGCAGGTGGTTTTTCTCACATGATTCTGTGAAGATTTAAAGAATTTTCTCAAACAGCTATTTTTTTCATATTGATCATGGTTTTGTATTGATATTTTACTTTATTTCGGATTGGTCTTAATGGTATCTTTCTGTTTGCATTATCATGGGAGAAATTGATTTGTGCTAAGAATCTTATTTGGATGATAAGTTCATTTTCTGACCTATGACAAATCAATCCACTTTTAGGAACTTTTTAAAAACCCGAAACATTGATGTATGTTATAAATTTGCATATTTTTACTTCCTTAGAAAAAAGTCTTGAGGCATCTACCTAACTATATTTAAAGTTAAGAATCTAGAGATTGAAAGGGTATGTATTATTATTTTTTCCTTCTGCTAATATTTTCATGTGACAAAATTTTGTATCTGTATAGCATTACATGGCAGATTCCTAAAATAAATAGTGAATTTAAAGACAACTCATTAGGAAAATGTGAAATATGGGCAACCGTTTATTCCTCTGTGAGCACGCTTAAAGGACTAAACCTTCCAGATGGAAAAGGCCAGAGGTGGAGTTGGTGTGCAGGTGAGTTTGCCTTCTTCTCTCAGGAGGACAAATAGAAGGAGGCTGGCTTTTAGTAGGGACGACTCTCCCTCTGTGTCCCTTGGGAACTTAGTTATGGGATGAGCCTAGGCCTGCACTGCAGCTTTCTTTCCTGACTTCTCTTGCTGTTCCTGCCTTTTTTTTTTTTTTTTCATTCTTTCCTCATTTGTAAATCATCTTTGTGTGGGAGGGATTGGAGGTGGAAATTCCAGAGTCACCTTTTTACAGGCAGTAAAGGTGATTCCCCAGATAAGTGGTTCTTATCAGTCATAGCTGCAGATTAGCAGATTACTATCTTGTCAGGTAAGGAGACTCACTCTGGTGGAGGAGGAAAGTTTAGCCAGGAAAAGTAGCCAGGGACCTGGGTACTCAGGTCCTGTTGAGAGGGAGGAGGCAAGGCCCATGCCAGGCATTTTTAAATTGCAAATATAGTACAGAATGAAGACACTGTCTCTGTGTACAAAGGAAGCCCTCTGTTCAAAGGAACAAAAAACCCCAACTCCCTTCTTCCTAGCAAACAAACATACAACAAAAATGGACAACAAGCAAGATGTACAACTTTAATTCTGTTAACTACTCATACTTAAAATTGTAATTGTTTATGTAATTATATCTAATTATCTAAAAAGTCATCCTAGGATACTTTTATTAGGGTTTTAATGATACCATGTATTTTAACATCTCACCACATTGTCTAACCTTTTTGAAAGTGGGGTTCCTATCTTCTACTTAAAAAAAAGAAAAAACTTCTGCAACACTGAACATAGGACAGAAGACCTTATAAGGACACAGAGGTGACTTGTTGAATTGGGTTGCAGTGTGACTCAGTCAATGTATGTAGGTGGAATTTTGCACTACTTGCCTGTGGGCGTTCACATACTCATGATGTTTATTTACAAGCTGTTTTAGTTCAAGAAATGCCTGCTAATTTTTCTTAGTCTGTGTGTGAATCATGTGGAATTATCTCTGCAGAGTTATTTTCTTAATTAACCCGGAGAAGAGGGAAAAATCAAACATGTTTCATTAAGTGCTCTACTTAGAATAATTACAATATGGAACAAAGTACTTTTGTATGTAATACAAAATTTTGTATAAAATTATGTGTAAAATAGATAATTGTAAATAGTTGCCGCTGTAATTTTCAGATAATTTAGGATCCTGTTTTTATTCGTGTCACAATGATGGAGTTTGTAGACTCGATTCCTTCCCTCTCTCCAGTTCTCAGCATTGAAGGAGAGTCCTGAGGGAGTTGCTGTAAATGGAAGAGGGGGGAGAGGAGGTCCTCTAAGTAGGGTGAGGGGCCTGTGATTGGGGGGCCACAACAGGGCACGTTGTGGGAAGCGTGGCTGTTATTGCCAGAGCATTAATTGTCAGAGAGGGTGAAGAGAGATGAACGAGGTGAAGCCGGGGCACTCCAGGCAGAGAAGTCTTTACTTACTTTTGGGTTTTAAGCAGGAAGTGGCAAGATTGATACAATCTCTGCTTTAGGAAGATTTCTTCTGCACCTTGGATATGGACTGAAAGTCATAGCAACAGTTGCAGATCTGATTGCTCCTCCCTCAGCCCTCCCTGTGCCTGTTTCTGCTTTATTTCCTCAGAAGCACTGGTCACCAGAGCACACCTTATTTGCTCTGTCGAGTTACTTGCTCAGTATCTGCTTTCCTAACTAGAATGTATACTCCCCAAGCAGGGATATGTTCGTATCCCACTGTGGTGTCTAAGGTGCTCGGCAAGTATTTATTTACCAATCAAATGCATGAGTCAGTTTCTGCAATCAAAGTGTGTCATTGTTCTCCTTACAAATTTAATCACTGATTACAAAAGAGAAAAACAGTACCAACTCGGTGTGGAACCTGGACAACACCTTAAGGGATCAGAATCAGCATCACCAATAAGGGACAGTGGGCGTCATGTGCCTCTGGATGTCAGACTTAGTCAGGAATATAGCATCTGAATCTAATGATGATGAAACACCAGAGAACTCCCAAATTGCAAGATATATTCTCTAAAATAACCGGCATGTATTCATCAAAAATATTAATGGAATGAAGGACAAGCTGAAAAACTGTTTCACTTTAAAGGAGACTAAAGAGACAGAAGAGTTAAAAGCAGTCTGTGATCCTGTGCTGGATCCTGGGGAAAAAGAAAAAGGAAAACTGTTATAAAGGTCATTAAGACAATCGGTGAAACTAAAATATGCAGAGGGGGCAGGGTAAGAGTGCTTATATCTAATTCAGCTCTCAAGATAAACTGGCGGGATTCACAAGCCATGTATCTGGGTTAGTGTGAGCCGTGAGGAGCAAGAAATCTGGAATGGGATTCGAAAGACCTGGCTTCCAGCCCAGGTGCTGCTCCTAAGCCTGTGTGGCCATGGTTCCTTCTCAGGGGTTGGAGTTCTGAGATTCAGAGGCTCTGGTTGTTAACTGAATCTGAACAGTGAACCTAGTCCCAAGAATGTGAATGCTAGGGTTTTCTGTGGCTGCCAGGGGGAGGTAGGATTCAGATTTCAAAAAACAAATAGAGGAAAAAGTAAAGACCTCCTGACAAGATTCTTTGTTTGTTGGCACTGACTGTTCTTACTTGATAGTTTCTTCTTGGTGGTCAAGTTACAGTGAAAACTCAGGGGGAGGTGGGGATAGATAGAGAGAAGTGCCAAGTACTCCACACACACACACAGTTTTAGAGAGAATGGACAGTCTTTCTATTTTCTAGAGTGGTGAAGCTCGTTTATTTTAGACAGCATATTTTGTTATCAGTAGCATTTCAGCCCAATTCTTCTGCCTGACCCCACTGATAACTGAGGCCCAGTGATGATAGACATTCATAATGTGACTAGGAGCCTTCCTAGGATGAGCCAAAGAGTTCTTGAAAAACAGGTGAGATCCTTCCATAAATCCTGAACCACCAACAAAAGATTTAAACATTTATATACCCATATACCATAACTATTGAAATTAGAAAGTAATTTTAAAGCATTTTAACATAACAATGGTTGAAACAGAGTTTTCTGGTTAAACCTGAACTGATAAATCTAAACAAATTCCATTATCAGGGCATCTCAATGTTTTGAATCACTTCTTTGGGTGGGTGGGGAAAAAAAGGTTAGTTAGTATGAGTTTATGTTACCCAGTATGGAGAGAAGAAGACTGTCCAGAGACCTGGAGCCAAGAACATAATTAAGGTTTTGGAGTGTCATTTCACATGAATGTTTCTCAGTGGAGTATATAAATAATGTGTAGAAATTGTAAGGTGTAATTTAAAATGCATTATAATATTAATGGAACCTGAATCAGAATCTTCACGTAGAGATTAAAATAAATGTAAAGTGCTTAGAAATATGCATGGTGCACACACATACATAAGGGGTCTTGAAGTGTTTTGATGATGAATTAACACCTGTTTGATTTAACTTTTAATTTAAAATCCATTTTCATTTATTCAATTAGCTTTAATGCAAAATATACATTCATCTTCTTTTGTAACTGCTTCAGGTTCCCAAGTATTTTATGTTTTATTGTAATTTATTAGTTAAATTATAGAAAGAGAACCAAGAGCAGTTATTTGATGGGAGTTTGGTTGAAATGGTTTGGTTGAAATTAGTTTCTGTGAATTTAAATGAAAACCCAGATAAAGATGAAGAATAAAAGATATCTAGACAGGCTTCAACAGATCAAGCTCCTTTTTTTTTAATACAGTAGGTGAATTTAGCCTAAGCCGGACTTTAAAGCTTCTCTTTTATTAATTAACTGAGAGAACTGAGGAAAACAATTTTGATTCACATTGTGCTCTCTACCTTTTTGCTATAAAATACGCGACAAGTACCTATTACACCTTTTCAAACTGAAAAAGGTACAGTTTTGTGCTATGCTACCAGTGCTTAGTTTCTGACATTCTGACTACTCTAGTGAATATTTATGTTTATATATTTATATGTAAGAAAATGCTATCTTGGCTACAGTGACAACTTTGAGGTTTGAAGAGTGTATGTATAAATTATGTAGAACAAGATTATCTGAATAAATTTGAAAAGAATATGTATATATAGCATGCTAATATGAGATCTTTTTGTGAATTGCCTTTTAGTGGTATTCTGGTAATAATGAAACCCTTCTCCTCATCATCTGTCATTATAGTGCTAACTAATCAGGTGCCAGGAACATGCTAAGTGCTTTATACAGTTTTGCGGTTTAAGTCTCCCACAGCTTTAAGAAGTGGATATTCACAGCTCCATTTCACTAATGAGGAAACAAGTTTAGAGAAGGGGCAGGGTACATTTTACCTGCCTCAGTAGTGGCTGTTTCAGAAATGACGGTTTCAGATTTGAATACAAGATGGTTTGTGTCCGAAGCTTTTATATCTTAGCTACTTTATTAAAATTACCTTTCAGAAGATAATTATTCAGCATGTTATCGAGAATCAGGTTTGCTAACATTCTAAGTCAACAGCATGGACGGGACAGAAGTTTAATTCAGTTAACCAGATTTAAAGTTAAAAAATAAAAAATAAAGGATTGCCATTAAGATGGATGTTATCAACCCTGAAAATGACAAGTGTTGACAAGGATGTGGATAAATTGGAATCCTTGTGCACTGGTAGGAATGTAAAATGATGCAGTTGCTATGTAAAACAGTATGGTGGTCCCACAAAAATTAAATATATAATTGCCATGTGAGTATCCAATAGAACAAAAACAGAAATTGAAGAGATATTCACACACACTTTCATAGCAGCATTATTCACAAGAGTGAAATAGGTGAAAGCAACGCAAATGTTCATTGATGGATGAATGGATATATAAAATATACAAACAGGGGAATATTAGTCAGCTTCCAAAAGGAAAGAAAGTCTGACAAATTCTGCAACGTGGATGAACTTGAAGACATTACGCTAAGTGAGATGTGCCAGTTACAAAAGGACAAATGCTGTACAATTCCACTTATGTCAGGTACCTAGAGAAGTCAGAATTAGAGACAGGAAACAGAATGGTGGTTTCCAGGAACTGGGGTGAGGGGGAACGGAGAGTTATGGTTCAGTGGGTGCAGATGGATGGTGGTGATGGTTGTACAACAATGTGAATGTTCTTAGTGCCACTGAACTATATGTATACTTAAATGTGGTTAAGGTGGTAAGTTTTATGTTAAGTATTTTACCACAATAAAAAAAAAAATTTTTAAAAAGGGATGAAAATAAAAAGGATTGAAGTGATAGGCTGTGAACTCTTCCCTCTGAAGGATAAAAGGAATTTCTATCACAGTCACACATTTTGCAAGTTAAATTATTCCAGCCCACCCAAACAGCACACATTGGAAAAGTTAGGGTAGTGGAAAATCACTTGAGACCTTGAGTTTTATTTCCCTAACCCCAACTTGCTTGAAATTGTCATCCTCTTCATCTTGTCCAATGCAAAATGAGTGAATTTTTCTTAGAAATTGAATTCCCGGGAGGGTGATATCAGTGTACTTTGACTCAGAGCATTTTAGCAGTAGCTTTCTCAGCCCAAGAAAAAAAGCAAAGTGCAGAAATAACTTGGGGCTCACATTCAAATACATAAACAAGATGCTTCCAAAATGAAATGTGTAACCGAGTCATGCTTTTCAGTTAAGCTCAGTGTTAGATGGTAAGTGGACGAGTCATCTGGTCTGAACCGGTCAAACAAAGGGTGTGGAATTTAACTAGTATTCAGTTACTTTTGGTTAATCTTACAGAATCTTATTGGTTCCATTCAATTCTGTAGAGAAAAGTTTAATGTGATACAATAATGAAGCCGGGTTGCCCTGTCTACCAGCTGTAACACCATTTTGGGTTGTATGGATCGTCATACTTGACAAGATGGGTCCCACTTTCTTGTTAGTTGACAGCTATTTGACAACGTGCAGGAGCAAGCGGTGTCCTGGTGAATGGACCTCATGCTCTGGTGCAGAATGGTCCTTTTTAGGCATCTTCCTATTTAAGTGTGAAAAGTTCAACAAAGGAGTATTGGGAGTGTCTGACAGAGGCTTTTAACCTGCTTTGAAGGGAGAGATGTAGGTGGTGCCAGAGTTCCCCTAGTTAATGATAGTTGAAGTTGACCTGGAGAGGTTTGCACTAGAGCTCCTGGACTTCATTCTAACAACAGACAGTGGGGTGCTGTTGTCACTTTTCAGTAGGAAAAGGAGAGTAGAAGTAACCAGGATGATTTCACCCCTCCCCATTTTTAAGGTCACTTTTACTACTGGGTAGAACCTAGAGTGGAATTAGAGAGACCAAATAGGAGGCTGCTGCAAGCTCGTGCCCATAGATAACGGCAGTGATATTAACTTACAGGCATGGAGGGCTACCTATGTGCCAAAAGCTTTATGTGCCTTATCCTCACTCAGCTCTGTGAGCTGTATATGGGTGGCATTCCAGTACCATTTTGTAGATGAAGAAAACCAGGAGCAGAGATGCTAAGCAATTTCCTTAAGATCACACAGCTTACACTGACTGTATCCGAGATGGTAGGTAGGCTTGTAGGGAGGAGCTTTTTAAATTCTCCCAAAGAAATGTCATCATCAGGAATGTTGTGTAGGAAGGTCCAGGGGTGGTTGATTGCCTCAAACAGGGGTCCAGGAACTGTGGAGTAGCTCTGGACTCATCTGTGCCTTTTTGGAAGAGATGATAGCTACTGTACAGTATCAGTTGGGCTGGCCTGAATTTTGTGGAGGAATGGGCCAGTTGGAGGCATTTGCTAGAGCTGTGTGTGCCCAGGTACCTGGTTGCTTTTCTGGGTGGTGTAGTGGTGGGGGTGATGGACATAACTTGGGGGTGGTGGCAGAGTACACAGTGTGATTCTATTTAGTAAGTAAGCTGTATGTTGATATTTATTGATGTGAGCAGGTTTTGCCAGTTTCCTAGGCATTTGGCTGAGGAATAAAGAAAAACCGACAACCAGCCGAGTGCTTTTTGTGATGTTTACTTTATACAAGACTGTGTGCTTGGCACAACCTGCTTGACAATAAAGGAGGCAAGAAATTTGCAGCCACTGAAGAATTATTTATACCAGAATACAAAAACAGACTTCTCAAAAGTTTCATAGGCCTGTTTTCTGCAGGTGTCTGTGGAAAGTGTGTACCTCATGTACTAACATTTAGGAAAGGTGGTTAGTAGTTTTGCAGAGAAGCAAGGAACTGTAATTTTCCACTCTGTTTAAAAAAATCTATCTTCTTTGGTCATGCTTATCATTTAATACGTTGGATTCAGTATTAAAGGAAAACTGATAGGTAGAGAAGATCTGCTTTTTTACCCTTTTAAAAAAGGTTAAATTTTTCTTTTTTAATAAAAAAAATACACACACTTGGTTTAAAAAATTCCCTAAGCAAAGTAAAAGGATACAGAAAGTAAAGGATATAGAAAGTGAACAGCCTTCTTTTCATTCTAGTCCTCCCTGGCCTTCCTCAGAGTTAGTTTCAATTTTCTTGTGTATTCTTCCATTATGTTCTGTGCAAATGCAAACATCCGCATACAATATACATACTATTCCATTCTTTGCTCTTTTCATTGGTTAATACTTTTTGGAGATGATTACATATCAGCACATGTAAGTTTATCCCCTTTTTAAAAAAATAGCTACACAGTTCCAATGTATGGAATAACCAGAATTTAACCAGTCCCCATTTAAACCTTAATGCTTTTTAAACAATATTGAGAGGCCTAGCCTTATGGTACATCCTCTGTTATTAACTTCTCCATTAAAGTATGTGTACATTCACAATCTTGGGAGGCTTATCTTGGGCTTTGTAAAGCTGGAATTTGAACATCTACTGTCACCTTTTAGAATTTAGCTTGATTAATATAGTTTCTATCCTGCCAGCAATTGTGAAAAGGTGCTATTTAAATTCATCACATCTGTTTAAACATTTTCTTCTAAAAAGAAGGTACTTCAACCTAATGTTATTCCTGGCAGGTACAATTTAATCATTAAGCCCCGTCCTTGACAGATATAGCACAATCTTGATTCTGAGCCACCAGCACCCCATTGAAATCCCTGAACTGTAAGCTAACCATGATGAGCATGGGGGCCAATCACTCCCCTAGATGAGGAATGTCATGGTAGGTGAATATGGGAAATATGCTGAGGGTCTGTTAGTGGAAAGTCTTAAGCTTCTGAGAGATCTACAACTTACTGAAGCCAGTGGACTGTGTTGTTTGCTCTATTTTTCATCTGCACTTGCGTCACCAGTTCATGGGACATTCTTCTGCCAGACTGTGTATGCTAACCTGCCTGGGGAGAAGAGAAGACTTATTAATATCAGTATATTTCTGCAGATAGTTTTCTTTTCCAAAGTAAAAATCTTACTAGAAGGATGTGAAGGTGTTTAAAGAAGCTGGTAGTAGAGGTTTTGTTTTTATATTTCAGTATTTAACCTGGAGTTTGGAACATGGGCTTTGCCATTTAATTCTCTAGACTATTAATTATATTATAATTACTACAATTATATTGTGAGACACACCTGGAAACCTCTGTGTATACTGTGCCTCATTAGACAATCGATTAGTATGCCTTTTAAAAATAAACACAAAACAATGAAATACTAGCTTGCAGACTTGTTTAAAAGACAGTTTACTAAAATAACATTGAATAGCACCAATAAATAGGCCCTATTCCTTTTTACTGTAGTTACTGAACTTCTGAAAGTGTGTATCTCGCTTCTGTAATGTGGTCTTGAGTGGTAATGGAGTAGGACCGTCCATTAAGCACATATTAATAATGACTCCTGCACAGATAATAATAGCTAACATTCATTCAGCCACTGCTCATCAAAACCCTGAACTTTTTTGCCTGAGTTTTATGGATAAGGAAACTGCAGAGGTTGGTTGGACACACAAGTTTTAAGTGTAGAGCCAGGATTTGAACTTGAGCAGTTTATGCCAACCCCCCACCAAGACATTATACACTCGTCTCCGAAAGGACCCTTTGAAGCTGGTAACAATATTCCCATTTTACCTTTGAGAAGCTTGAGGCTTAGAATTAAATGACCACAGGTCATTAAAGGTCACACTGCTAATGAGAAGCCACGTGGACTGAAATCTAGATTCTTCAGTATTGCTCACAGTTGTTATTTAAGGCAGGACCTCATGTGTGGGCCCGTTCTACATATTTTAGGACATTTAGCTTCCCTGGAAACTACTCACTAAATGTTAATAGGGACCCCAATGACTGTGCCATCCAAAAATGCCCCACATATTTCTACTGTCTTCTACTAGGTGTCATATTTACATTTCTTAATTTCAGACTTGTTTCTTACTATTATTTTACATTGCCTCCCATGGCAATTTTTAAATTAACAGTAATCAAACTTGGCTCTTGCTTATAATTTGGAATAGTTAGAATAATTAGAATAATTGTAAATGCAAATCATTTCAGTACAGAATCACAGATGAGAGAGCATCTCACTTAGATCCCTGTTTTATGGATTACACACACACACACACACACACACACACATACACACACACACATCCTCTACCTATCCCAAGGTACAGAGATGGCAGGAAAGACTTTCTCAAAGTCAAAAAATAAATTGGCAGCTGACTGGACTCAACCCATGTGGAGTTTGGGGCCATTTCTTTGCATTACTAGTTTGCTTCAGACAAATGAATTTGACTGAGCTGTGTTTATTTTCTAATGAGTGATTTTGACCTTTCAGAAGGAGACATTTGGAGGGTTAATATAATAGAAACAGCAGACCATGGAACTGCAGAACAAGTTTGTGGCTATTTTGGAAAAGTTATTGCGAGCATGGTGTTTCCTGTAAGCAGTTTTATGATGTTGCCAAAACTGGACATTTATAGTGAGACTTGTCACTTGTACCCTGGGCAGTGTTTGTGCAGGCTCCCCCCAAATTTAAGTAAAATAAGAAACAGGTTGAATAATCTCATATATACTAATTCCGTTGGTTCCCATGGAGAGAAAGAATGCTTGGTGAATGGAAAATGTTATCATTTGAGAATATTCACTTGTTCAGAAAATTTGTGCAATGCCTGTTGAGTGACAGATACAGTTTTCAGATCTGTGGATGACTTGGGTATAGATTTTACCTGTTGTCTATGGTGCTGATTGTTTCCATATCCTTTCTGTATCTTCAATAGAAGATAATTTAAAAATATTACTTGCCTATATCCATTTAGATCACCAGACAACCGTAATGTCCATTTTACAGTAACAGGGTTAGAAGTTAGTCGTGGTAAATGTACCTGCTCTTTACCTGACACTGTTAGCCTCACTCATTTAATCATATGCATATAGAATATGAAATGAGTTTTTTGGAACAGATTTGGTGAAGTCGATTCATTACACAGGGAAGGTATTAGATGATTTTTTTTTTTTTTTAAAAAAACAAAAACATCTTTAGTCTCACAGAGTTGCTTGGGCCTCACATTTGGATTGTGATTAATCAGCGAAGCCACAGAGCTTCAGGAAAACTATGAGCAGTGAGAAATATCTTCTGATGAATGATGGGAGAGAATTTGCAGGTGTTTGAGTAAACTTTCTCCAAATACCCTTAAACAAATTTGGAGGTGTTGAGGGATATGCATTTTTTGCTGACTGTGGGAAAGAAAAGTTCACTGCAGTTGTTGACATAGATCTTTCATTAGTGATTCAGAAATATTAGAGATTGTTTTAAAATCACCCAAGTCATAGTAATAGGAAAATAATTCTCCTTCTCCTTCTCCTTCTCCTTCTCCTTCTCTCTTTTCTCTTCCTTATTATATGGAGAATGAGAATGTTACTTAGGAATAGTCTTTTTGAATTAGTAACTCACTTTGCAGACATTTAGATTGATTGTGAGCTATTTAATGTCCTTTTACTTTCATGAGTGGGAGACTATTGATTAAAAAGCTTGAGACTGGAGAACTCTTAAAAAAATAAAACCAATAAAACGGAACAGATTTGGGACATCTCTTGGGGTTATTCATCTTGATTTGTGTACATATCATTTACACCCACAGCTATAGTGTAGCTATATATAGCTAAATTTCAGTTATCAATGATGACCTTGACTCATGAAGATCATGTGAATGTGGATTTTAGGGATTCTTGTTTGAAAAAAAATTCAGGAAATAATCCCAGAAGTATATTTAAGGAGATAGGAAAATGTTTAGGATTCAGTGTGAGTGAAAACAAGTTTCAAAATGGTATGCATATTATGTTCTCAATTTGGTAAAACCCTACTATATTTTCCAAACTTTATGGTGAACCTGGATAACTCTTATAGGAAAATTAATGCTATTAGAAGTGGGAGTGAAAAACTCTAACACTTCACAAAGCAGTGAGTCTACCATTTCTCAACAAAGAAGAAGGGCAAAGATGTAGATGAATATTCAGTAGTTTAATAGCTTGGAAACATGTCCATACGTTGTGACCTGAAAAATGATTATGAAACAGTATTATAGTGCTAAACTTAAGAAAGGTAGGGGATGATGGTGGTGATTAGGATATAGATCTGAGAATCTCAAGTTAGGAGCTAGCTTGAGTTTAGTTGTCACTTTCTATGACAGACCTGATGCATGACTGTTGTTTTGACCTTAAGTGTCCCCTTGACATTTTACCCCAACATCTCACTGGCAACTTCCTTTAGGGCTTCTTGATTCCAGTTCTTGAGGCCGATAATCTGATTGGCTGACCCCATTTATTTTGCCAGTAAACACCAGTTGTAGGCTCCTGGCAAGCCTATGAATGGCTATCTTTGGTCAGGTGTTCTTCCAGGTCTTATCAGCTATGGCTGTGTGCGTGGAGTTGTATCAAGTGATACAGAAGATGGCAGTTGAAATTCACTGAGACTGAGGGTGTGGCAGAGTCCCCCAGAAATAGAAATAGTGAGCAGAAACTGTGATATGTGTCTATTACAAATCTGATTTCAGTAAATTGGTTCTCAGTTAAAAACATGTACCAAAATCTGCTCTGGAATTATATTTAATATTTTAATCTGTTTCTATATTAGAATAAGTGAGATTTCCTTTTAGTCCATCTGATATTCTTAATGGTCACATAATTTTGCCTCTTTTAGAAACACAAAAGGCAGCTTTTACAACTTAAAAAGTTTATTATGGTAGTTTGTTGTACAATTCATGCTGAATATTCTTTTGAAGTCATAATGTTACTTCAAAGTATTTGAAAAGGAAATTAGAAAGTTCTTATTGTTCTGAGTTTAACCTTTATGAAATATTGATTCTTCTTGGTAGCTGTAAAGAATCCAGGTTCAAAAGGGAAGGTAGTTAGCTTTTAAAGTATTTATTAAATTACTGAACTGTATATACTATATATTTGGGATATGACATAATCTATGATTAGGAGACTCTCTGACTAGTTAGAAAACTCTCTGTTTCAAAGGGAGGCTACTTGGACTTATAGTCTAGAAAAAAATTTTTTAAAGATTAACAGTTTTTTATCTTACTTTTGTTATAAAAACTTTTGATTGTGACATAAGGCTGTGTAAAGATGATTTTAATGGAAGTTAAGTTATAATCATATCATGTGGAGGTGATTACCAGTCCAGAATTTATTGCACGCACATATAATATCTTGACAAAAAAATGTTTTTATTAATAAAGTCAAAAAAGAGCATGTGGACAATTCCTCCATTACTGCAAATATATTTCCATTGTTCTTTTTAAGCCCGGTGATGGGTATGGATTAAAAGGGTAGGGGGCAGGGATAGGGGAAGGACATTACAGGGAATTATGGAAACGAATGTTTAGCAATGAATAAATCTTTGGAGGGTGGATAGTAATCCAGTTTTGAAAATAATGACTAAGCATGGGAAGTAAAGATGGGGAAACCAGAGGCTTGATTGGAATGGACTGAGAAACTTGATTTGATATTATTGATAGCAGAGACATGAATGGGGTTTTGTTGGGTGCTTTCCAATTTCTGTCCTAAGTAATGAGGACATTATCGGCTCAGATAAAGTGTGGCTCTTGCCCTCAAGGAGCAAGATTAAGTAACAAAGGAAGATTATATTAGCACATCAATGGGTAGTGATTTAATAATAAACAAAACTTGTACCCATTAAACTAGAGGCACAGGGCATTGATGATGGAGCCCTTGATAATGGGTCTAGTTAGAAAATTACTTCTTCAATTTATGGATTTCTCAGTAAAAGTTCTGAGAACCTGAAACTCTTCTGGGCAGCCTGCAAAGGGTAAAGCAAGGATTGAAATTTATGTTTTAGGGCAGGGGTAGGGTATCGGAAGATTTAATTAGAATAATAAATACTCTTTGCAAAATGCTTTTCTGTGTACTATACACTCTAGTCCCATCAGTAAAAAGGAGAAGGCATTTATCTTTCACGGGCTTTTTTCAAGGTTTATGAGGTATAAAATGTCTGGGAATTGTGCCTGGCCCCTTTCTGGGAAGTGCTTGTGTGTATTGATGTTGATATTTACCTCCATGGTATCAGGTGCCACATAGAAATGTAAATAGTAGTTAACGCATTTTTTTCCTCCTTGCTAAACTGTGAGCTCTTTCTTAGAGCCACTCTTTATCTTCTCTATCCCACTCAATAAATGTTAGCTGAATGAAGGCATAAAGTACCTTTTCTTTCCTTCAAGCTAGGGAGGACACTAGGTTTCTTTTTGTGGAAGGAGAGAGGATTGGTTGTTTGCCTTGAGGTCACACTCAGGTCTTCCATGGTGGGAGACTGCAACTCAGTCACCTGTTAAGCAAATTCAACCCAGTAAATTTGGAGATCTAATTGGCTTTATTAAGAGATTCATGAATTGAGGATTCTGGTCAAGAGGGTGTGGAAGATATAAGCTGTGACCACCACATCAATTACAATGAAACTATAGAATAGCCATCATTGGGAGTCATCTGAGATCTAGCAGAACAGAAATCTTAAAACTGGGGACATACATAAGCAGTCACCTCAAGACTGGTAGACGGGATATCCGGAGATGTGAAATGAGCCAGTCCTACAATCATGTGTGGTGGTGGAGAATCGAGAGGGTTATTTTGGCTGCAGAGACTCCTCCCACCCCCCGGAGGAGTGAGGGGTTCGAGCTTCACACTGTGCTCCCCAGCCCAGGGTTCCAGTGCCAGGAAGAGAAGTCCCCACAACCTCTGGCTGTGAAAACCAGCAGATACTGTGGCTGAGTGAGATGCAGGACTGCAGGAGTCTCAGATGTTCTTCTTAAAGGGCCCATGTATGGACTTACTCAGTGACAGACTCATGCCCTATGAGCTCCAGCTCTGGGGCAGCTGCTTGAGGAGTGCCAGGAACATCAGAGGATGAATTGAGTTGTTTGGCTTCAGGGCTGGGGCTGCGAGGGTGCCTTTCTCTCAGACAGAAGTGCTGGCACTATCCATAGTTCCTTTGTTGAGACCCCTCCCTCCCAGAGTGCAGAAGCAGAAAGCCACCATATCTGAGTCTCCATCAACCTGGTAAACACAGGTCACTGGCCCAGGTGATTCCCTGAGACTTGGCCTTTCCCAACTTGTGAGCCCATGCAAGCTGCTTCCAGTGTTTTTTTTTTTTTTTTTATTCCCCATACAAATGGCCTGTCTTGGCTCATGCTGCGGACTTTTCTAAAATCACTCAAAGGCTCAGAAAACTCAAGCAGTAGCACCAGGACTTTGGTGTGCCTTGTACCTCTTGCTGAGCATCCCTAGGTCTGACATTAGTGGCACCAGCCTCAGTTTCTGGCTTGGCCTCTTGAGGTACTTGTAAGCTCAGCAGAGGTGGCAGCCATTTACAGATTGCTAGGTGACTCTTTATCAGGTGGCCCTGGAAGTGCACAGGCTGGTGCAGAACCTGGTCTGTAGCTGGGCCACTCCTAGGAGACCCTTGGGCTAACACACCTGGTGGATTGTTTCCACTAGAGCTGGAGCCAGGGTACCCCCCAGGGCTGCATCTGAGGAGGACATACCTGAAGGGCATACTGGGAAGGCTCCAGATAAGGCCATTCTACTAAGACAGGGAGACATAACAGCTCTGCCTAATACATAGAAACAAACACAGGGAGAGAGCCAAAATGAGGAGAGAAAGAAACATGTTCCACGTGAAACAACAGAACAAAGCTTCAGAAAAAGAACTAAACAAAATAGAGACAAGTAGTCTACCAGATGCAGAGTTCAAAATGCTGGTAATAAGAATGCCCAGTGAACTTAGAGGAAGAGTAAATAAACCCAGTGAGACCTTTAACAAAGAGAAAAAAAAACATAAAAATGGAGATGGAAAACATAAAAGGGAACCAGTCAGAAATGAAGAGTACAATATCTGAGATGAAGAGTACATTAGAGGGAATCAGCAGAGTGGATGAGCAGAGGATCGAATCAGTGATTTAGAGAGTGGAGTAGCAGAGGACACTCTGTCAGGACAGCAACAAGAAAAAAGAATCCAAATAAGTGAGGGTAGTTTTAACGGGCCTCTGGGGCAACATCAAGCATAACAACATTTGCATCACAGGGATACCAGAAGGAGAAGAGAGGGAGCAAGAAATTGAAAACCTATTTGAAGACATAGTGATGGAAAACTTCCCTAACCTGGTGAAAGAAATAGACATACAATCCCAGGAGGCTCAGAGAGTCCCAAACAAGATCAACCCAAAGAGGCCCACATCAAGACGCATCATAATTAAAATGCCAAAGTTTAAATACAAAGAGAGAATCTTAAAAGCAGCGAGAGAAAAGCAATTAGTTACCTGCAAGGGAGAACCCATAAGACTGTAACTGATTTCTCAACAGAAACTTTGCAGGCCAGAAGGGCTTGGCACAAAACTGTCAAAGTGATGAAAAAGCTGAGACCTACAACCAAGATTACTCTACTCAGCAAAGCTATCATTTAGAATTGAAGGACACATTAAAGAGTTTTCCAGACAAGAAAAAGCTAAAGGAGTTCATCACCACCAAGCAAATATTACAGGAAATGTTGGAGGGATTTCTTTAAGAAGGAGAAAAAAACATGTATCAAAAATAGGCATAATAAAATGGCAATAACTACAGATCTATCAACAAGTACTTCAAATGAAAAATAATTAAATGCTCCAATTAAAATGAATGGATAAGAAAGCAAGACCCTCACATATTCTGCCTACAAGAAACTCACTTCAGATCAAAAGGCACATGCAGACTGAAAGTAAAGGGATGGAAAAAGATATTTCATGAAAACAGAAATGAAAAAAAGAATCTGGGGTAGCAATACTTATACCAGACAAAATAGACTTTAAAACAAAGGCTATAATAAGAGACAAAGAAGGGCCCGGTAATCTACTTCTCTACTTCTGAGTATTTATCCAAAGAAACCCAAAATACTACTTAGGAGGGACATGTGCACCCATGTGTTCACTGCAGCATTATTTACAATAGCCAAGATATGGAGGCAACTTGGGCGTCCACCAATGGGTGAATGGATAAAGAAGAGGTGGTATATATACACAATGGAATATTACTCAAATGAATGAATGAATGAATGAATGAATGAATACATAAATGAAACCTTACCATTTGCAACAACAGGAATGGACCAAGAAGATATTGTACTGAGTTGAGTAAGTCAGACAAAGACAAGTGCTATATGATTTTACTTACACGTGGAATCTAAAGAACAAAATAAATAAAATGGAAACAAACTCACAGATTCAGAGATCATTTTGATGGTTGCCAGATGAGCAGGGAATTGGGGGGTTGGATAAAAAAGGGGAAGGGATTAAGAAATACAAATGATAGTTACAAAATAGTCATGGAGATATAAAGTATAGTATAAGGAATATAGTCAATAATATTTTAATAACTAGGTATGGTGTCAGATGGGTAGTACTAGATTTATCAGGGTGATCACTGTACGTCATATAAATGTCTAATCACTGTGTCATATACCTGAGATTAATATAATATTGTAGGCTAACTGTAATTGAAAAATTAAAAAAATTATTAAAAAAAAAAGATTCATGGATTGGACAGCATTCCACCTAGCAACTAAAAGGGTGCCCAGATGAGTTATTCAAAATGGAAGGTTTTTATAGGCAGAAAGAGGGTGGGACTAAGAAGTTAAAAGTATGGATTATTTCAGACAAGGACACATTTTTTTTAGAAGTCAGGGGTTCTTATCAAGCAAGCTACCTCACTAGTGTTGATCAGGAAATCTCGGACTGATTGGTTTAAAATTCCATTCCTGGGGCAGGTTGAAAATGCTGTTAGGTTAGTAAGTTTTGATTTTGTGTGTGGCTTAGCACAGTGACTCCATTTTGGCCTATTTCTTTTTTTAAACACTCCATAAGCCAGACATGATGCGCCTAGGGCTTTTCAAATGTAGTTGAATCCTTCCATCCTGAGAGATTGTAAAGGTTTTTCTCCAACCAGAGGAAAGAAGAGGTTCAGTTAAGTTGTGTTTATTTGAGAGTTAGAGGAAGAAAAGACTAAACTTCGGATTTTGTATTCTCTTAAACCAAGATTTAATTTGCATAACGTGCTGTTTATGAGTAAGAATGAGAATGTTTCAATGCTTTTTGCTATTCTAATAAAGTATAATTTTAATAGAAAAATATAATTAAATTGATCTTGCTCTGTTACTGGTCTCCTTTATTATTCATGTCTAGTTATACACTGTATTCCTCCTGAGAAGAAATAACAATTATTATAGAGTTTGGGACAGGGCTGTCAAAAATGAAGAATGCCTGCTTCAATTTCTGTGTCATGCTTGCATGTTGGACAATGGCTATTAATTTCAACTTTGTCTCCCAGTGGAGTTCCCTGGACTGCCTCTCCGTATCAGTCAATCAGGTTGGCCCCCAAGATGAAACCACTGCCCTCCCTGGACTAGGAGCAAGTAATAAGATTTGAAAGGACTGCCCATACAAATACAGGCTTGTAAAGTGGGAGTTTGCCATGCCTTGCAGAATTGTGTAAACTTCAATCTTTTCCTTCCTCAGCCTTGCTTCTTATGCTCATTCCTTTTGACTCTTTGAAACTTCTGCTCTACTGTGGTTTTTCTTGAGAGCATGTCACCAGTAGTGAACACATAGGACTTTGAGTATTGTTATGCTGGAATTATTGTGAATAAGGGAAAGTACCGTATTCTGTATCTCTTCTACCCAATATTCTTCTGAATGCTGTTGGGTTAATGTCTACAAAGATTCTTGCTTTTCCGTACTCAGTCTTAATTGAAAGTTTAGAGCCATAGCCTTACAAGTATAATTCGGATAGTTTTTTTCTAGATGTTTTACTATACAAGGTGAGTGTAGTTAATTTGTTTACTTACTAGTCCCAGAAAGTACTTCTTGTGTTGTATCTTCACAGCATGCGTCCACTGTAAAATCAAGCCTGCAGCTTTTATTATGCATTCCCATGTACATATAATATAAAGACTTCACCAGAGAGCTCTCAGCTACTTTAGCAGTTATCTGATCTATAAAAAGAGTTCATCCAGAACCTATTTTGGTTTTCTGTTCTCAAGCCAGTAGCTAACAAGACACTTCCCCCATCTCACAGGAGAACGGAGGGAGTGTTAATGTCCTTTACTGAGGACATATCAAAAGCAATTTGAAACCAGAAAATAGTGAAAGAATCATTAAATGATTTGGAATTGAAATGCATCATTTCAAATGCATCATTGAACCAGAACTGTTCTGTGTCTTTGGTATCCAAAAGACTTGATTTGGAACCCTTTTCCACTTCCTTGCATTGTGATCTTGGATAGTTTCACAGCCTTGGACAAGTTATATAACCTCTCTGGGCCTAATGTCATCCCCATCTGATAAGTTGGGGATCCTAACCCTGCCTCACTTGCAGAATTCTTTTAGGATTAGATATGATGAATTTCATGATGTCTGACAACCATAGTTATTGTCACTGACTTATTACTTTGTATTTATCAGTGAGGATGTAGGAAGGCCTTTTTAGCCACATGCCTTTTCGTAGGTGCACCACATATAGTCTTATGTCAGCTTGTTTAGATAGTTTATTTCCTCCCCCTCTCAAACAGCAGAACAGAAGCTTCTCTTTTTGAACTGTGTTCCCATTTTGACTTCTGCTTTTTAAAAGTACTTATAGTAGAATTAAATATTCATGCAAGTTGACTTGTCCTTTGAAGGTGGCATTATCATAGGTTTCTCAAAGACTTTCTGCTTAATTTGCCTCTCTGCATCTGTGACTTTCTCCGAGGCACATTGTGTTCTTTTAATTTCCCTCATTGCAGTGGGAAAACACACAGAGCAATAAAAGAAGTTAACATGTTAGAAAATCAGAAGAGTAAGAGCGAAGAGTAAGATTTCTTTTGAAACTTCTCCTTTGCAGTACAGAAAGATAAGTGGGCCTACTTTACGAGTGACAGAACCCTTTCTTTGGTAATTTAGAAGACTTTGTGGGCCCTGAATTACTCAGTTCTTTTCCTTTAAAATAGTCATTGGCAGAAGCAATGCCACATATTCTGTGTCTAATTACAATGGCCTCTTTTCTATGAACGTTTTCTTTTTTGTTTTTGGTGTATCTAGCCCTGCACAGAAGCTGTTAAATGGAACAGTTTTGCCTCCTCTGCTGACTTTAACTTTGGGCATATACTTAGCTGCTTTGAGACTAGATATCCTTATCTGTCTATAGGCTTCATAGCAATTGGAAGATCGCCTGAGGTGATGTATCAGTAACTTAGGCTAGCTTCTAGCGCAAACTAGTTTGGTTATTATTTTTATTTTATAGGTGCTTTTGTACCTATAGGAAGAAGGCCCAAACTCCCTCTGCCTCCCACCCCTTTTCCCTCTGCTTCCTCTTCCCCCATATCACCCTCAGCAGTACATTCATCTTAAACAATAGGAAGGCCCCATTCCTTCTATTTATGTCATAAAACAGCTTCTCTGACCTACAGCCTCTGGAGAACTTTCAGGTCAACCTCAAACAACCATCCAACCACTCAAAACACCTTCTTCAGACACATCAACATCTTTTTGAAATAATATCCCCTAGTAGTCAGTGACTAGTTGCTTCGCTCTTCTTAAAGCATTCTATTTTGGTCCAGATATAGGAATTCTTAGACTCTAAGACAGATCCCTGAAAAATAATACCTTGTCCAACAGGCAAAACTAATGTGTGGTTTTTGAAGTTAGGGCAGTGGTTGACCTTTGGAGGAAGAGAGGTGGTCACACATATGTGTTCACTTTAGCAAAATTAAATCAGTCACTCCAGATTTCTGTGCTTTTCTGTATGTATATAATACATACATTAATACAAATGTTTATTAATTTTTAAGGAAAGTACCTCTTTCTGCAGGTACCATAATTTACTTATATATTTTACATGTACATTCATGGGCTGCAAAACACATTTTGGATGGATGGTGGTCTCATAAGATTCTAACGGAGGTGAAAAATTCCTATTGCCTAGTGACCCCATAGCCATCTTAATTACTTAGGACAATCACTGTTGTATGCCATCTTAGTCTGTAATAATCGACTACAAATGCCAGAGGGTACTCACCTGGGTCCAGCCAGCTTCCCACCAACATCTCTCATTTCTAAACCAGTGTTAACATCTGGACTAACCCTTTCAGTTCTTATTTTCATTGCAAGACACCCTTCAGCAATGACCGTTCAGAAACTTGGAAGAAAAAAAATGTTTATTATTTACAATCTCTGGAGCCACACAGCATGCTAGGGGACACGCAGTGAGGTTGAGGTTTAGGAAAAGAGAGAGTGCCTGGGCCTGGGGTTCTGCTTTCATTGGGGTCAAGGGTGGAGGCCTGTGGTTTTGCAGGCTCACTCTTTATTGGCAAATTTAAAACATAGGAACAGGAATTTAAAGATCCAGAAGAGAAAGAAACTAGTAACCCTAACGGTCAGTTATCTAAATCAGTCAAGATTTTTTAAAGCAGGGCAGGCTCATTGCGGGGCAGGGGGGCGGCCTGATTATTCATCTAGTTCTGCGGCCAGCAGTAGTGTGTTTACTCCAGACAGCCTTCCGTTAAGTGGAGGCCTCTTAGAAGTGGAGGCCTCGGTGATCTGAGCTTAAGTCTGACACTTGTACTAAAAAAGTCAACTGTAAGGATTACACTACAATTACTTGTTTGTGGTGATGCTGGTATAAACACACCTACTGTACTGCTAGTGTTATATAAGTATAGCACATACAATCACAGTAGCAGACTATACCTGATAAGTTTGCGTGAGTGCACTCTTTGACCCTTGCACGACACATTTCTTGGAACATATCCCTGCCATTAAGTAGTGCACAACTGTATATTCACATGTATGTTTTCAAAGAGTCATATTTCATTTTTAATTTAGAACGTCTGTCCTGAAATTAAATGAAGAAGTATTTCTAAGCCTTTGAGGTGATGTAGGTTAAAGCATTTATAAGCTTTTTGATCGTATACAGATGTATATGGTCTGTAATTTTTCCATGTGCTATTGATTGTGTTCTGGTGAAAATGAAAATTTAAACATGTTGCTACCCCTTTCAGCCTACAGTAGTAATTCCTTTGTTTTGAAACATGCTTTCTTACTTTTTTATATTTCTCTATTGTTAATTAGCAGTTATTTAACTGAATGGAGAAGAAATAATTTATAAAAGTGTATGATTTTACAACTTAGGTTGGACCATTCGATGTACTTGGTGTACAATTTTTTATTGACACCGGATGCACATGCTTGCTTCTGCTTGGCTTTACCTAGTAAAGCTTACTCTGAATACCATGACAGCTAGAAATTACCTGGGAAGTGGAAAAGAAAAATTTTTACTAAGGTAGAGAATGAGAAATTAATGACAATTACTTTGGAGTTTAGTTTTTTTTTTTTTTCTTATAAGCAGCTCTTTACCTGAAGAATGCACTCTAATTTACTTATTATTTTCTCCTAGATTGGAAAGAAGACTGATGAAGAAAAATAACATGAACCAGGTAAATGACTATTTAATTTCTTTAAGTATCTTTTATGCTTGGTTTATATATATCCTATATTTTCCCACAGTGAACTAAACAATTTTTGTGGCCCACTTGAACATATAAAGAATGTTTTGAGGCTATAGATTTAATGATCAAATACATTTAGACCTTTTAATTAATTTAGTTATTCATGTGTATTTAATAATCAAGTATTTATATAAAATGACATTATAACTTTTTTTCTATCTTAGAATAATTTCTTCCAACTCTTTACATACATATTCGATGTCAGTGTCTTCATTATTCAAGTTGTACTTTTGAAGTATCCAGTACCATTTTCCATAGCATGTTATCATTTTAGTTTGCAATACAGCACTTTGAGAATACATATATGGTGCTGTAATTGGAAATTTTATTCCAAGTCACAAGTGACCATTTGCATAATGCTAGGATAGTTGCTATTTTCATTGTTTCTGTGCAGATCAACATTGGAGATCCCCACTGTGTAACAATTTGTACGTTTGCTTTGTTAAATATACTCTCCCTCCTTCCTTTTCTCTCTTCCTTCCTTTCTTCCTTCCATCTGTTTACTCATTTATTTTATTTAGTTTGAGGCAATTGCATGGAGACTGTTTAAAATTCAAATAATACTATAATAGCCATTCATTGTTTGCTTTACACTCTCATTACTCCTTTGCCTAAAGATAGCCCTTCTCAACTCATGTTTTCTGGTGTTCATCCACCTTTTTCTGAACAACACAGTATAGGCTTTAAGTGCCATTTATTGATTTCTGTTTAAATTTCAGACGGCTGCATTGACACCCTTTTGAGGATTTACCTTTCGTATGTAGCCCTTTACCCTCAGTGCACCTCCTTTTGTTGTCTCTCCATTCTCTGGATGCAGTCATGTTTTAGTCTGTGGTTAAATAAATATTCGACGTTTACTTTACTATGACTATATTTTGCTCATGGCTGAGCTTTGTGATACTTATGTCAGATGTCTCAGGCCATTATGCTTCCCAGTTGGTTGCATATGTGCTGTTTTATTTTCTTGGAAAATGTTTGCTGCTGCTTCTTTTTTTAAAAAAATTTCAGTATTCTGAATTTGTATTGCGAAATAAGTCTTATGTTTTTTTGATGTTCACAGTCCTTTCAATTCAGAAACTCGTGTCCTTCAATTTGGGAAATTTTCTTATACTCTTTCTTTGATAATTTCCTTTTCATCCTTTTCTCTGTTGTCTGCAACTGTCAATTGGATATTTGGACCAACTGGTTTAATTCTCTTATTTTCTTGTCTTTTTCTTAGCTATTTTCCATTTCTTTGTGTTTTCGTTCTACTTTCTGAGAGGTTTTTTTTAGTATTTATTAAACTTTTCATTGCTGCAAGCATATCTGTAATTTCAAATTTAATTTTTAAATTAGTCTGAATATTTTTTTTTTTAAATAGGATCCCGTTCTTGTATCATGGATGTGATATTTTCTTTTTTTCCTTTGAGAATATGAATTGAATTATTTGCTGTTTTCTTGTGCTCTTCGTACTTTGCTCTTTGTTCTTATCAGCTTGTTTTGATCCCTGATTTTAGTAGTAGAGGCTTTACTTAAATAAGTTTTCTGTTTATATTTAGGAGTGAGACAATAAAAAGTAGAGTAGAAATTTGTTATCCTGGGGGCTTCACTATAGGGTCTTTGCAAAGGAACCTGGCTATTTGAGTTGGTGGTGACTCCTAGACATCAAAGTCTGCAGGTCTTTTTTCTTGGATCTTTCAGTTTCTCCAAAAGGGTAAATGCCTGCCTGTGAGGATTTGGGGGAGCCAGTAGGGAAAAGGAGCCAGAGTTCTCACATCCAAGCCTGTAAATGCTTAGATCTTACTGCCTCTCTTTCAGCCTAATCTGATGTTTCTGAGTCTGAAGTCTTGCTATATCATTTTCTCCAGAGAGTGAACTGCCCCCGTTATGGAAGTAGGGATGACTTGTCCGGCTTTACCAGGTGGGAAGAAGAGCTTGGGTTCTAACTGTTCCCCTCTCTTTTTTTGCTTAAAACAATACAGATTTATTATCTTAGAGTTCTGTAGGTCAGACGTCTGACACGGGTCTCACTGTGCTAAAATCAAGGTGTCCACAAGGCTATATTCCTTTCTTGAAGCTCTAGAGAAGAAACCCTTCTCTCATTTTTCCCAGCTTCTAGAGGCTGCCTACATTCTCTGGCTCTCCATCCACTTCTCCCCTTTTAAAGGAACAGTAGCAGGTCAAATACATCTCACATTGCATTACTTTGACCTTTTCTTCTGTGTCCCTTTTTCACTTTTAAGGACCCTTGTGATAACATTGGGTCCACCTAGATAATGCAGGATAATCTTTTTTTTTTTTTTAATTGTGGTACAAAACACACAATATAAAATTTATCATATTAACTATTTTTGAGTGTATGGTGCAGTAGTGTTAATTATATTCACATTTTATGCAACAGACCTCTAGAACTTTTTCATCTTACAAAACTGAAACTAAACCCATTGAGTAACTCTTCTTTTCCCCCTGCTACCGACTCTGGAAACCACCATTCTACTTTCTAAGAATTCGACAATTTCAGATACCTCATGCAAGTGGAATCTTACAGTATTTATCCTTTTATGACTGGCTTATTTTACTTAGCATAATGTCTTCATTATTCATCCATGCTGTAGCATGTGCCAGAATTTCCTTCTTTTTGAAGACTCAAGTAATTATTCCATTGTATGTACATACCACGTTTTCTTTATCCATTCATCTGTTAATGGAAAATCAGGTTGTCTCTTATCTCCTGGCTCTTGTGAATAATGCTGCATTGAACATGGGTATGCAAATACCTCATTGAGATCCTATTTTCAATTTTGGGGGAGAGGAGTATATATCCAGAAGTGAAATTGCTAAATCGATAGGGTAGTTTCATTTTTAATTTTTTTGAGGAACCCACATATACCATTCTTCATAATGGCCATGCCATTTTTATATTTTCACCAATTGCTCCCAAGGGTTTCCTTTCTCCACATCCTCACCAATACTTGTTATCTTCTGTTATTTTGATAGTGGCCATCCCCACACGTGTGAGGTGATATATCATTTGATTTTGATTTTGATTTCCCTGATGATTAATGATATTCAGCATCTTTTTATGTGTTTGTTGACCATCTGTATATCATCTTTGGGGAAATATCTATTCAAAAGTTCCTTGCTCATTTTTAATTTGGTTGTTTGGGGTGTTGTAGAATACTTTACATATTCTGGATATCAACTTTTTATTATATATAGCTTGCAGATATTTTCTCCCATTTTTTAGGTTGCCTTTCCACTCTGATTATTTCCTTTGCTGCACTGAAATTTTTAAGTTTGATGTCGTCCTGTTTGTCTATGTTTGCTTTTGTTGCTTGTGCTTTGATGTCATATCCAAGAAATCATTGCCAAGTCTAGTGTCATTAAGTTTTGCCCCTATGATTTTTTCTAGGAGTTTTATAGTTTCAGGTCTTACATTTAGGTCTATAACTCATTTTGAGATAATTTTTGTATATGGTATAAGGTAAGGGTCTAACTGCTTTTTATTATAGACTTTCAACCAGTCCCCTTCTTCTCAACTTCTTACCCTCTTCTTCCAAGGAACCAGAAGCTTCACTTCCCGAGCCTTTCTGGAGCAGTCTGCTGGCTTTTTATTTGGTTCTCAGACAGTGAGGAGGTCCCTAGGAAGTCACTAATATTTTTATCCTGGAGTCTTGCTTAGTTTAGCTCAGCTCAGCAATCATCTCTGCTTTCGGCTTCCAAAATGTTATTACAGACTATTGTCTTCTCTAATATACTTTGTTGCTCTTTTTGTCCCTATGGATTTATATCTTCTCTCTTTCCTATCATTTTAATGGGGATTTAGAAAGAAGCAGAGATAAACAATCCAGTTTCATCGGTCATCTGTAATCCCAAAATCCATATTGCTTTTTAAAATGATATTTAAAAGACTTTTAAAAAATTATATCTTGTATATTCTATTGTTAAGTCCTATCTCCAAAAATGATTGTTCAATCTATTCCTTTGCTTTCTTTCTGTTAACCAGTTTCTGTTGACTGACTTACACGTATTCATTGCTAGCATTAATTGAAGTTACTTTCCAAATATTATTTCGTTATTCAAAATGAACTGAGATTTTTGTTTGTAATATGAGCCTTAGTTTGTAATATGAGGTCTTGAATATAAGGTGACATCTTATTTCCTGAGATATACTTTTTTTGCGGGGCAGGGGAAGTACTTGATTTATCTTTAGGTGTATACACTGTATGTTGATATCATCAAGAAATGATCTTCCTTTATGTAAATATATTTTATTCTGAAGCTTTAAAATTGAATACTTGTAAGCTAATGTAATGACAAGAGAATCTTATGTTATTTTTAGTTGGTCGTGATAGTGGCTTTCTTTGTTACTGTATTTGATTATTTACAGGTGCAGCACTATTTCTTACAGATAGGATAAAGAATGATTAAATGAAGAATTGTCTGATATGACTAGGTCCTTAGGGACTATTAAGTATGTGTGTGGTTTTTTTCTGTTGTTATTCCTAGAATTGTTTTCTCATAGAGTTAAGCCTGTTAGTTGGCTCATGATATCAACTACTCAGTTTGGTACATGGAAGTCCCTAGAATTTTTATCCTGGGTTCTAGGGATGCCTCAAAGAATTCAAGGTCTTCTTGAATTTGAGTGATGGTAGAATAGGCTTATCTTTCATCAGGTACTCAGTAATGCAAGTATTATATGACCCTGAATAGAGTTGAGAACCCACTTCTAAGAGATCATTATAGAGAAAAAAATAGAATGATACCGATTAAATTAAACATGATAAAAATAAAATGCTACCTTTGTAGCTACCATTAGATTCCACATTCTTTCATACACAAGTACAAATGACTATAAACTAGGGGCTAAATGAACAATTAATTCTCTTTATTCTTTGTCAGATGTAAAACATTATCTCTAGCTTCCCGGTTGCACAACACCCATTTGCATATATGTTACTATACAAGGTATCATTTATGAGGGTAATATTTTGGTCATCTTTTTATCAGTCAACTCATACAGGGGATATATCAGTAGTTACCCTCATTTTCATATTGAAGCTGCTATACTTAATTTCTGAAAATCAATTATTTATTGACAGTTAAAAATAGTGAGTGAATATATAAAAGAAGAACTACCTCTATGTGTTAGAGGGTTATGGACTTGAGTTTTCGATTAAGAGAAGATGGGTAAGTTTTATGTTATGCATATTTTAGAACAAAAACTTAGAAAGAAAAAAAAGGGAGGAAAGAAGGAAGGAAGGAAGGAAGGAAGGAAGGAAGGAAGGAAGGAAGGAAGGAAGGAAGGAAGGAAAGAGGGTAAGAAAGAAAGGAAAAAAGAAAGAAAGAAAGGCAGAAATAAAGAAAAGAGGAGAAAAGAAAAAAGATGCGGATAGGAGTTAGGAAAGGCCAATTGTGAATTATTGGTTCCAGCTTCATACTTTAATGCTTTTTAATAGTGAGGTCTACTGATTTCCAAGGTCTCTTTTAGCTTTAGAATTTTATGATTCCATTTTCGAAGTGGTTAAGTTTAAATTGCTCCTTTCTTCTAGGTACACCATTGAGTTCTTTGGATGCACAAAAGTGTCTGGTTGGGAAACTTATGAAATAGAAGACAAGACCCTACCTCAGGAAGCGTACATGAGAATAACTTTAAAGGAACCTATCGATAAATGCAAAACAGTAGCCGTTGAAGGTATGTAATAACTTAGAGCTTGGGTTGAATGTAGTGTACTGACCGTGCTGTATTTAAGAAATGAACGGAATGGAGGCCGTTCTTAGGGCAGAACCTCATTCTCTGGTTGTTCTCTAAACTTGACTATGTAGTGGGATGTTACTCTTAACTCTTCTTTCAGCAGCTTTGACTCAGCTCCTCTAGGGTCCTTCCTATGGTCTGAAAGGCAATATAGGCGATAGAGGCAACAGACTCTGGACAGATGAAAGTGATAACAGATTTCTAGCCAGAGACATCATTGCCTTCTTTTCTGGGAATGGGGCAGTCAGTGTCAAAGTTCAGTGAATGTGTGTCCTTTGAATCAGCTGTTATTTATTGGCTTTACTCTTACCCTGAATGACATCAAGGCTGTATCTAATTGGGTGGTGGCTGGATCAAATTGACTGGTTTCCTGTTCATCATTAACTTTGACCTACTCGTATCCTTGACCCCCCCCACCCCACAATTTGTACCCCAAGTTACAGTGTTACATATTTGCCTCATTTTCTCACTTTTAGCCTTTAATTCTTATCTCTTTAACAATGTTTTTATTAAGGTGAAGGTCACCCAATATTTCATGTCTGGTGACCTTCAGTGGATGTCTGGCTTTTGATGCACTGGCTCTTTTTTTTTTTTTTTTTTTTTTTATGGCACGGCCTATGTCATGTTATATGTCAACTTTATCCTTTAGTTTTTTTTTTTTCATTTACCCATATAGAACGCTATAGACATACCCCATGCCAAATATTTTTCATCTCTCATTATCATACCATCATGAAAATGTTAAGCAAGTCCAATATTCTTGATAAGGATACTGCGGTTCCAAGTGCTTAAATAACTGGCCTACTATTTCCCAGAGAGTAAGCGTCAGAATTGGAATTCAGCACTAGGTCTGTTTGTCTCATATTCTGTGCTGTGGAGACAGTATACTGTGCTGTTTCCCCTTTTTGATGTAAGTTTGAAAAATATCTTAATGCTTGTGGAATTTTAATCATCTGCTCTATTTTTTTTTTTTACTATTATTTGCTATTATTTCCCATTTTATAGCATTTTATTGGGTTTGTAATTATACTTACATTTAATTAGGATATTAAAATTAAATGTGTTCAAAAGTTACTGCTTTATGATTTTACTGATTGTGTATTATCAGTATGCGATGTTATTAAAATATGCCCTCATTCTCACATAGGCTCTGATGCCTTTATCAATACATTCTGAGTTGATTATGGGGCCAGTATAAGAGGTAGGAGGAGTGGACTTTTATAATGCTTGTACAATCTGATTGTATCTGTGATATTATTTGCATCATTTCTCAGATCCATTTCCTTATAGAGTTAGTGAAGATTAAATAGGAGAGAAATGATGAGATTTTTCCAGAAAACTTAAAGAGTTCACAATGCTGTTTTGGAGCCTGAATCCTTTAAAATGTAGAACATCTGTTTAAGTGCTTAGTTTGGCTCAGGGATCACTTTCAGTGTGTAAATATTTTAAATCTGCACTAAAATCCTGAGATGCAGGTGTGGTCAGCCTTCTCTGATGGAAGAATAAATGGAGGCTTGTGACATGAACCCTTGCCCAAGCTCATGTAGTTGGAGAGAATGGTGGAGCCAGAACTTGAACCCAGATTTGTTTGATTTCACAGACTGTGCTTTTAACAATTACACTGCCTCACTGATTACACACAGTGGTGACATTTAGATTGCAAATATGTCCAAGAATTTTTTTGTGCTTTGCATTAATATAAAGGCAATCTTAAAACAAACAGTTAAATAAGCTATATCCTCTCTAGATAGGCTTGGTGCAGTCACTGAGAAGGTTGAATTCATATAATGACAATTCTGGTTTATGATGAATTGAGCCATTCTTGAGAACTGGGAGGTTCTCTGGCCACATGTCATTTCCCACACTGTGCTTGCTATGCTGCCAGGAGCAATTAGGCAAGACTCACCTTAACAGTTGCATGAGCAGCTATTCCCTCCAAAGCAATTGGGACTGGAGTTTGGCCAGACAATCACACAGTTAAGGACAGCTTTGGCATTTATATATGAATCTCAAAGTTTACAAAATGTACAAACTTCAAAATTTCAGGTATCCTGTATCAATTTTACTGTATGTAAAATTTCTTTTTGTTTAAAGATTTTTTTTTTCTGATTTTAAATCGAAAATTTGGTAAGTGTTGAAAACAACAAAATATAAGCCACCACTCAGATGTAGCCACTGATAATATTTTGGTGTGGATACTTCTAGTTTTTTTTTGCTATGAATATATATACATCTTAAAAAGTACAAAATTAGGTTTATAGTGTTCTAGATCCATTTATACTTAGCCTAACTTCAGCATTTCCCCCCATGTTTTAAAATATTCTTTTGCAACATGTAGAATAGTGGCTGCAGAGTATTCCATGTGGATAGTTGCATAAGTTGTTCCATCCTACTATTAGGTAGACCTGTTCTTCATTATTTATTTTGACAGTTAAGAATATAATAAGAAAACCCAGATCACTTCCTCTGTCACAACAACGTGACTTGTAAATTTTTCGGTACTAATGCTATATGTGATAGGAACACTAGAAGTTCTCTTTTGACCCGGAAATTTTGAAACCTCCTTTTTCTTTCATTGAGGGACTCATCTATGACAAGTAACTTCAGTTTTTCCATAGTTAGATGAAACTTCTGAAAACTCGAGTTCCACATAGTGTGTCCCTGATACTTGCTTGATGTACTTAATGCTTAGTATGCAAGTTAATTAAGCTTCCCTCGCCCCACTCTTTTTTGGGAGAGGGGGCTAAATGTTTCATATGGGCTAAACCTTAGGTCAGGCAGCTGCACTGACCCTAGGAAACTCCTAGCCTCATGAGTGATGCTGCTTTCGCAGTCTCTTGGAGAGACAGTTACAATGCAGTACCAATATGGTTTCTTCTGAACTGAAGAGCTCTGTGCTCCTAGGGATTAGAATTCTCAAACTAAGAAGGTTGATTACAACTGAGACAGGTGAGCATTTAATAGAAGCGCTTTACATGGAACAGGCTGTTAAGAAGCCGGGACTATAATGTATTGTTCTGTGTTATTCTTCTCTTATAGACTCTCATTATTAAACTAAATCATCATCATTATCATTATCATCATCCTCACCAGACCATTGCTTTTCAGACATGGTTTCTGATTGCTCTTGGGATTCCACCATGCCATGGGGTTAGGTTAGGAGTAAGCGGAGGAGAACAAGGCCTTTATCTACCTTATTGTCTCATCAACTAACAGCTATGCTTTTATATGTTTTTATGTATTGAATCTCTCTAAAGAATTGTATTTAAAAAGGACTCTGCTGCTTAAGGAAGTAAAGACCACTATGGAAACATTATGGCATATAGAATCAATGGGAAGATGAGAAAGAACATGAAAAAAGATATTCATACAGTATTATTTCACCTTTCCATTGTGGCTATAACTCTCCTGCAGGGACACAGTCCTTCTTGGGTTTCGGTATGTACCATGGGTCCTCTTGCTGGAATTCTCATAGACTGACCTATTCCTAGCACAGTGGTTTCCAATGAGGTGCCTCAAAAGTTCTAAGCTTAGGAGAGATGGCATGATAGCCTTACAAGCACTGGTGGTAGAAAGTGATCTTCTAGCTAATAGGTCAGCACACAGTGGTAAGTATAACCTCTTAAAGGCCCCAGGAGACTGGTTTCTATGTTCTAGTTGATGTGGTAATAGCAGGGTGTTCTTGCTATCAGAGTGATGTAGTGCATGAAATTGAGCCTGACAGTCTGTGAAGTCTTCATTATCTATTTCTAGACTCTTAAAACATTTTCAATGGGCTCTCTTAAATTGAAGACTGATATCGATGAGTCACAGAGCTGACCACTCTTGAAACCACTGTTTGTGCCACAGTTAAGTTGACTAAAGAATTTCCTTAAAAACATTTGTCATCAGGGAAGACTAAAAAACTAAGAAATTTATAAGGGCGAATTTATAGTTGGAGCTCAGACCCCTTAGTCAATAGTTTTATTTTCAGGAAGGTTGATGCAGGAGTATGTATATGTGAAGTCCTTAATATGAATATGTATTTAATTATTCAAAAAATGAGATTAGTATTGAGGTAAAAACTAGAGAGAAAATTCTTGCTTTCTCTATGAGGAAAGGGGTAATTGTGCCCAATGAGCAAAAGTAACAGGACACATTGGAGTTAAATAGAGTCTGAGGTGTCTGCATTCTGGCTGCCACAGAATTGACCTACTTCCTGCCACAGTATAATGTATACTTTCTGTGCACTGTACAACCCAGAAGATGTGAGTGAATGGTACCCCTGGAATTGTGCAGTCCTGAAGCTCTAGGTATACCTATCCACCCACCTGTCCGTCTGTCCATCCATCCATCCATCCATCCATCCATCCATCCATCCATCCATCCGATGGCTACAGAGCATTCGTACTTCATGCCACACACTACTCTAGATACTAGGCTATGACAGTGAGCAATACAAAAAGATTCCTTCTCTTATGGAACTTAGAGGCCAATGGGAATCAGGTAGGGTGGTTCAAAGACCCAAGTGACAAAGAAGTAGATAAACAGGGACATTTCAGACATGGATAAGTGGAATGAAGACAATAAAATAAGATGACAGTGTCTTGGAGTAGGAAAGGCTATTTTATATTTTAAATTGGATCTAAAATGTACAACCTGTGTATTTTTGGCTGTTTTTTATTCTTTTCTACCTACATTTTTATATTTACCAATTTCCTTAAATTATTCTGAGAAAAGACAAGATTCTTTTGTCAAAATTATATATTCTCTTGGAACTAAGGAATTGAGCTGTTTCTCAAGGTGCCAGTGTTCAGTAATGGAGACTGTGATGACTAAGTTTGTTAAATAGCTTCTGAAAATTGAACTAAAAAATAATAATAAGTTACTAGCCCATAGCACATAGAAATAAATTTCAAATCTATTCTGGGGAAAAATAATATATATTGCTAATAAGGATCGAAGTAGAGAAATTGGAAGTTCAGGTGTCCAGGGTTCTGCTTTTGGTGCTTTTCTACTTCCTAGCTTTTCCACTTTTACTCTTAACTCACAGGTGCATTTAGAAAAATATTACATCTTCTACTTTAGTTATTTTAATTGGAAAGATAGTTTAAGGTATCTAGCCTGTCATTCTACAAAAATGGAAGACTTATTTTGGTTGCTTTGTTTTTATTAGGTTCTTCTAATAGATGAGATGGGAAGATATTTAGGGCAGAGCTCAAAAAATTATTAAAAACAAGTAGAAGCTCAGCCTCCCTTTATAATTTGAATTAGTGGAATGTTATTGGTAAGTGAAAATAGTTGCACCTAGTAGAATATGTCAGTTATACAAAAAAGAATCAGTTTCAAGAAGAAAATTTTGTTTTATTTTATTTTCCCTGGACATGTGACTTTACTATTGTTATTTTTTGTTATGGTGACATTGGTTAATGAAATCAAGTAAGTTTCAGGTGTACAATTTAATAATTAGGCATATATACATATTGCATTGTGTGCTTACTGCCCATTGTTAGATTTCTTTCTGTCACTACATATTTGACCCCTTTTACCCCATCTACTTCCCTCTTTCCCCGTCATCCTCTGGTAACCACTAGTCTGTTGTCCATGTCCGTGAGTTTCTGTTTGTTTGTCCTGTTCATTTGTTGCTTTTAGGTTTATATCCCACATAGAAGTGATTATCATGTGGTTTTCGACTTTTTCTGTCTGGTTTATTTTGCTTAGCATGATTATCTCAAGGTCCATCCATGTTGTCGCAAACGGCAGTATTTCATCTCTTCTTATGGCTGAGTAATACTCCATTGTATATATGAAGAACCACAGCTTCTTTAGCCAGTCAGCTATCGTAGGACACTTCGGCTTCTTCCATGTCCTGGCCACCGTGAACAATGCTGCTATGAACATTGATGTGCAAATATCTTTCTGGATCTGAGTTTTCAAGTTCAAGATGAGAATTTCAATGTTATGGTTTAAATGTACAATGTGCAGATCTGCAGAATCAGTTTTATGATTTGAAAATTCAGCTGACTACTCTCTGAACACTAAATAGGGGTATATATAGCAAGAAGCATTGCTGTCTGATAGAAATATGTAAAACGTACATGTGCCACTCATTAACCTCAATAAATCACAGACTATTGTAAACTTTTTCTTTCTTTCTTTTTAAAAAAATTTTTTTGGGAATCTCATGTTAGATTAATTTCACAGAGGAGTACCTGCTATCCAGGTTACTAATGCACATGGCCCTTCCTGGCCCGTCCTTCAGTCTGCACTGCCACGTTAGAACACAGTTTCCTGGAACCAGCAATATATTTGGCATAACTTAAACTAATGAATAATTTTTTAAAACATGTATTATGGTGCTAAGCAAATGTTAAATGGAATAAATGTTAATTTAAATAGGTAGAAAGCTCAAGTTATGACGGTCAGAATAGGGATAACGATTGCTGGTACAGTTACGTATTTTGAGATTTTGAAAATTAATAGTGTGTTTTACATATTTGTCATGAAAGGAACCCAGAAACATAACATGGTGAGTATGCCAGCTGGACTGAATGCATAATTTGTCAGCTACACACAGTTACATAAGACCATATTATGATTAGAAATTTTAAAATTAATATTTGAAGGGCTTGGAGAAGTTTATGATTTTTTTTGAGTAGCTGTGTTTGGAAGTTTTAATTTTATAAAATGTGTTAGCATAACATCTTCACATTTAGTTATGAAAAAATAGCTGTTTGTTTTTCAAATATTGTAATGTTTACTTTGAATTGGCATTGGTGGAAGTAGTTGCTAAGGAGGAAAATGATTTGCATCCCACATTATAAATATTTTCAGGCTTTTAAATTATTTAATTCAGAGTATTCACTATTTATTATATTTTGCTCATAATTTGAGAACATAGACCTTTCTTAGTGTTCTTTTTTTTTTTATCACAGTTGTATTTTTTTATGCAATGCATTTCTAAAGATTATATCAATGAATGATATTTTTAATAAATTTAGTAAATTTAGATTGACAAGGAAAGGTCACTAATTTTAAAAGAATTCTTAAGAAATTCGTTAGTAAAATGTAGAAAACTTCCTCGATGTTGATACCTCTTTTTCTCTTTTTCTTATATAGGGGTTTTCAATCTTGGCCACTCTAGATAACTTTTTAATATCACATTCAAAGATGTGTTGAATGTTTTTGTTTGAATATATATATTTATTTCGACCTGCATTAATTTGAGAAATAAAACTATAATGGAAAACAAAAATTATATAAATAATAGTTCATTTATAGAATCTTTTTCTTCCAAAACTTACAAACTCCCACACTGTCAGAAAATCAATTGTCAAGAAAAATATTTGAAGGCATGATTATTGTCCTGACATTCTCACATTCTGTTGGTTTTCTTTTCTGTCGAAATGAATAATCGAAGTAAAAGGAAACTGACTTAGTTGTCTTTTTCACTGATTGGACCCTGTTTGGGATTAGTAGCCAGGGTGTGAAGAACACAAGTAACATTCACTCATAACCTAGAACCTGTTGTCAAACACATTGCTCACTTAATCTTTGTGTCCTGTGAAGCAATGTGTAATTTTTTAATGTTTGTCGTTATAGTAATGTTAAGAATGATATCGTTCCCATGGATTTATAGCAGTCATTTCTCCTTTCACTCTTTTGCTACTGAATCAGCTGCTCTGTGTCATCACTGACATTGTTGTTCTCATTATTTTTAGAAAAATAGTCTATTAAGGGTTTCAGATAGTCTCTTTTCTAAAGAGAATGTCTAGTATTTACTGAGCACCTTTTATATCCTAAAGGCTTTATTTACATGGTCTCTAATAAAAACCCTGGAACCTTGCAAAGACCTTCATGAGCTTCCTTCATTCAACCAACTTTTGGTGTAACCTTTATGTTCTAGGCCCTTCTTTAGATACTTTAGGTAGTGAACAAGGGGAAAACAAACAAACCTTAAACCTGCACTTTAAAGCTTATAGCCTAGTAGGAGAAAGAAGATAAACTAAATGAATAAGTAAAATGCATGTATGCTAGATGATGATCAGGGTTCTGGCAAAAAATAAAGCAGAGAAGTAGATTGGGAGTTTGAGTGTGGGGTGTGTGTGTGTGTGTGTGTGTGTGTGTGTGTGTGTGTGTAAGTGATGTGTTCACTGTAATGCAGGGTAGGTCAGGGAAGGCCTTAGTGGGCAGGTAACATTTAAGTAAGGACATGGAAGAAGAGAGGGAATGAAATAAGCCTGCTGTATCTGGGAAGAACATTCCAGGCAAGAAAATAGTAAGTACCAAGGCCCAGGTACAAATCAATCAGCCTGGCCCAAGGTGACACAGTTCATAAGTACAGGAATCACTGGTTCAAACCCGGATCTGCCATTGTTAAAACCTGTGCTCACTCTGTGACTCTCGGTAACTCTTAAAATTATATTTTTGTTCATTTTAGGAAGCTTTCCAGCTCCTAGCAAAATATGTTATACATCGTGACACTGATGATCTTACTATGTCTGCTTTCGAGCAAAAGTGGTAGATACATAAGTAGGTAGACAGATAGATTCGTTTTCTCTGCTCTGTTGGTGGAACCTCAAAATGATAACCTTCCTCAAGTCTCTTAAGAAGGTTAAGAAGTAACTTTTTAGGGAACTACCCTTCCTGCTTTTTCTTTTCTTTCTTTAAAACCTTAAGTTTATATTATTTTGCTTTAAAAATCCCTCGGTTCTTGTTTTATTTGTGAGATTTCAAGAGTATACTCTTAATTGCGTAAAAGCTGACACAAGCAGCAGTTTAGAAGGAAGAGCAAATGACAGTAACAGATGTGGGACAGTTTTTTCTCCATTCTATTAAGAGACATTGACTCTTTTGTTGTGTATATGGAACCTGTGAAAAGGTAGTTCACTAGGATCATGGTGTATAGTGTTGTTTTTAAGTCTGAGTAATGGAGCATTAAATTGGCAGCAGATTATTAAGCGCACGAGGGCTGTGAACCCAAAGACTTGCTTGTTGGGGAACTACCTTGCACCGAGCACCTCTTCCCATTTCCTCCCACGTTCCCTGCGGAGAGCTAGCAAATGACTAGTTACTACCATCCTTCTGCACCGGCCAGCTGAACGCTGGAATACCTGCTGTGATTTGAGTCCATAGGTGCTGCTCCTTCATTCTGGTCAGAATGAAGAAATTATAACTTCATAAATTATACATTATAATGAAAAATCTTAAATTCTTTTTGTATAAAATATTTGTCAACCAATGTACTGTTTATGGTACTATGACTTTGATATTAACTACTATTAAGTAACTCTGACATTCATTTTTGGACACCTGACCAAAGTGATTTGTTGCTGTTTGTTTTTCTAGTCAGACTCGCTGAATTTCCGTGGCAATAGGAATCTGGTTTAAATATAACTACTGGAGTGTTTTCTCCCTCTTGGAACCAGTTCGTGAAAATAACTGAAAAGTTAGTATGAAGCATGAAAGTGTGGAAAGTAGACTAAGTGGACTAATAATTTTCTTTTTCATGGTTTTCATTCACTTTTTTTTTTTGTATAAGAAAAGATTTAAATATATCAAAAGTATAAGATTGTACTGAATTGATTCATGTGACAGCCAAGGAACTCTGGCCCAAAGATGTGTGCATATTTTGAGTGAATTTTAAGTGCTATCATTTGCATAAACATTTGATAATCATTTAGTTCTCTAGCCTTTGTGGTAGTGCTATCCAGTAGCATTTCTTGTCTCCTTTTATTCATAGCCTTTATTTGGGTGGTGCTACTTTTTCCATATTCATAGTTTCTGCTCCTTCAAAATGCTGCTGGGCATGTGATTATCTTGGCCTCATACCTCATCACTTTCACCTTCAACTCCCTATGCTGCCTGTACTGGCATCTCTGTTCATCTGCTCAAAACAATATGCATTGAGTACCTACTATATAGTAAACGCTGTTCTAGGTACTGGAACATAGTGTTGAACCAGACAATTCTCATTTATTGGCTAGGGGAGAACAGACAAATATATTAGGAAATTATGAATTTGGGGGGAAAAATAAAGCAGGGACAGGGTATGGACTGATGGAGAGAATGGCACCTTTTAGGTGATGGTGTTTGAGTGTTGACTGAGGGAGCAAGCCTCAATTGGAGGACATTTGAGGGAAGTGTGTTTCAGTCAGAAGAAACTGAATTGCAAAGACCCTGAAGTGAGATTGTATGAGCAACAGCAAAGGAGCCAGTATGGCTAGAGTGGAGTGAGCAAGGGGAGAGCCGAAAGATACGTTTAGAGAGGTAGCTGGGGGCCAGATCACATAGCGTTTCTGTAGGGTGTGATGAAGATTCCAGATTTTTCTCTGAGTAAGGTGTGAAGGTACATGATGCCCTAAGCAGAGAAGTGATGCGATCTGACTTGTGCTTTAAATCCCTCTGGTTGCTACGTGAAGAATATACTACAGCGGAACACAGGAGGATGCATGGAGACTATTTAGGAGGCTCTTGCCAGAGTATAGGCCAAGATATGTAAGCTCGGACTAGGGCGGAAGGAGTGGTGGAGGGATAAGAAGTGATGGAATTCTGGATATATCCCTAAAGAAAAGCTAATAGAATATGAGTATGGGTTAGATGCGGATTTTAGAGAAACGGAGGTAATCAAGATTTCTTCAAAGATTCTGACCAGAGTTGGTAAATTAGAGTTACCATTTACCGAGATGGGGGAAAAGTGCAGGAAGAAAATGATGTGGGGGAGATGGAGTGTCAAGTCTTTATTAGTTAAAATAGAGATCTGTAGATACCTAAAGTGGGAATAGTGAGTAAGTAGTTGGCTGTCTGAACCTAGAGTTCAAGAGAGTCCAACCTAGAGGTATCTTTTTTAATTGAGTGTTGTCCTAGAAGACGTGGTATTTAAAACCGTGGGATCGGATGAGATTACCTAAAATCATTCTCAAAGTGTAGTAGGAACCCATGGGGCGTCCTTGGACTTCATAGGGGTCTACTGAGCTAATCTTTGCATACTAATACCAAAACTTATAATACAGTAATGTTTCCAGAGGAGAAGCTAGATGGGATGGGATTTGTATTAAAATTAGATTCCTGAGAGTGACAATTGACCAGCCATTCTCTTCATTTTGGGGCACAGCTTGACTTGCCTTCAGCTGTGAGGTTGCAGTGGAGGATGTGGGCAAGTAGTATAAGACACAGTTGCCTAATCCCCTTTGCTGTGGGTGGGATAATTTAAAAAGATATATGTGTTATTTTTTCTTGAGCTAAGAAACATGGTTATATGGAGTTAGTTATTAAGTGTTTCTTTCTTAAAATTATTGTCTTTCAAAAAGAATAACTGAATATATAATATTTACTTTCTACATGTTATTCATCAATATTAAATGTATGGTTATAGAGGGTTAAGAAGTGATATATTTTCCCCAAGTGAAGTCTTTTCTGATATATATTCAAGAACATTTATTTAACATTAAGGTAATAGTTTATGGATATATTTCCTACCAAACTAGAACTCCTTAACAGTAGGGTGTAAATTTTTCATTTTTATTTCCCTAGAGACTGTTGTTTTAGCTGGAATACAGTAGGAATTTAGTAAATATTTTAAAATGAGTAAGATAGAACATTCTGATTTATGTTTTATAGTTTATTTTCTGTGTCTTTTTTTTTTTCATTGTATGGTTAAAAGTAACTTTTAAATTTTTAACGGGATAAATACAATTAGGTAAAACTAAAAGAACCAATTTCTTTTAATTCCTCTAGGTTAGAGCAAATATTCAAAGAGTATTTTCATAGGAAGAAGATAACAGTTCTTTTTCTTTTGCTTAGATTGATTATATATTTTTTTAAAAAATGTCATGACTGAACTCAATATCCATACCTTCTGGTTTTGAGACTTCAGAGCTTGTCTCCCAAGGTAATAAGAAGGGAAATAGCTTTGACCTGTGGGAGACCATATCTCCTTCAGAACTAATTCAAAGACATTTTTTTTAGTGTGCTGTCTTCTAATTTGGGTATACTTTACGTACTATGCAATGTGCAAATTTTAATTGAACGGTTTAGTGAACCAATGTCTTTCTCAAGTTATAGAACATTTCCGTGACCCAGAAAATTCTCGTGCATTATTTCCAGTCAGTTGTCCCACCCCAGAGATAAACAGTAATGTGATTTCTGTTGACAGAGCTTAGTTTTGCCTCTTAATGGTGTTTTTGAGGTTCATACTTGCTACATGTATCTATAGGTTGTTTCTCTATGTTGTTGAGTAATATTCCATTGTGTGAATTTATCTATTTACCTATTGATGGACATTTGGGTGGGTTACAATTTTTGGCTATTATGAATATAAGTACTGTGAACATTATTTACATGTCTCTGTGGAATATGTTTTCATTTCTTTTGGATATACACTTAGAAGTGTATCACTGGATGAGTGTATGTTTAATTTTATAAAAAATTGTCAAAGATTTTCCTAAAGGGGTTATATAATTAATCATGCCCATCAGCAATGCACGATATGCTCCAGTATGCTCTAAGCCTTAGCCAACACTTGCTATTGTCAGTCTTTTCAGTATCGACATTCTAAGTGTAATGTGATATTTGTGATTTCCTGTGATTTCCTTGATAGTTTGATTGTGAAATTTTTTTTGTGTACATACTTACTTGCCATCCACTTGGTGGTTGTTTTTTCATTCTCTTAACTGTGTCTTTCAAAAGGTAGACGTTTTAATTTTGATGAAGTCCAATTTATCAGTTTTTTTCTTTTATTCATAGTGCTTTGCCTACTTCATAGTCACAAAGGTATTCTCCTGTTTTCTTGCTTTACAGTTTTAGCTTTTATGATTAGTTCTACGTCAGGTCAGGATTCACTCTTCTTTTGATATGAATATATATTTGTTTCTGCCCAATTTGTTGAAAAGACTATCTTTATACCCATTGCATTATTTTGGTAACTTATTCAAAAAAGTCAGTTGATCACATATGTGTTTATGTCTGTTTCTTTCTAGCCTTTGTTCTGCTTCATTGTTCTATTCATCTGTCCTTATGCCAATACTGTATTTTGTTGAGCATTTTGCGTATATGTGGTCTAAGTGATATAGATCTGTAGTTTTCTTTTATTGTCTTTATCTGGATTTTGTATTGTGGTCATGTTGCTATATCCTTTTCTACCTGTTTTTCTGCGTCTTTGCATTTAAAATGCATCTGTCGTAGGTAGTAAATGGTTGAGTATTGCTTTTTTATGTATTCTTACAGTCTCTGGCTTTTAATTACAGTATTTAGTCTTTTTTACTATAATTATTTATATGCTTAGTTGTAGATCAACCATTTTTTTGTTTCTTATTTGTCCTACCCTTTAGATTTCTTTTTTTCAAATCACATATCTCCTTTTCTCTCTTTTTCTTGTTTAATTGAATATATTTTAGTGTTACATTTTAATTTCTCTTTTAAGGTTTCAGCTATACCTCTTTGCCTTATTGTTTTTGTAGTTTCTCTGCAGAATTCAGTATTTATCTTTAATTATAAGCCTTTTTGAATTAATATTTTACTACTTTGGGTAAAAGTGTAAGAAACCTACAATATGTTTTCGTTTGCCACACCCTATCCATTGCGCTGCTGTCTTCATGTATTTTATATCCATGTATATTACAAACTATACAATGCAGCATTATACTTTTAATATCAAGTATATGTAAAGTATATATATACACAAACACTTAATATGGTGTATCTAATAACAATATCTTAAAGAAATTAAGAGAAATAATCTTTCCTGTTTACCTGCATATTTACTATTTCTGACATTCTTCATTCCTTTCTATAGATTAAAATTTACATCTGGCAACACTTCGACTTGAGGAAACTTTCTTTAGAATTTCTTGCAGTGTAGGTTTATTAGCAACAGATTCAGTTTTCATTTATGTGAAGGTTCTTTATTTTTTCTTTATTTTTGAAAGATTTTCATATATAGAATTCTAGGTTAACACTTTTTTTTTCGTTTCAGCTTTTTAAAGATGTTATTGTCTCATGGACTTTTGTTTTTGATGAGATATCTGCTATCATTTTTTATTATTGTCCTCACATATGTAATATGTCTCTTCTCTGGCTATTTCTAAAATTATTTTTGTCGTTATCTTTGGTTGTCATGGCTAAGCAAAGTTTCCTTGTGGTTACCTGAGTTTCCTGCTTTGGAGGATGGCTGTTTTTGCTCAGTTTTGAAAATTTCTGGTCTTTACATATATTTTTCTGCTCTTTTCTCTCTACTCTCTTTTAACATGTAAATTAGAACACTTGATACTGACTGAGAGGTCACTGAGGCTCTTTTTAAAACATTGTTTTTCTCTCTGTGCTTCAGCCTGGATTCTTGTTATTGACATATTTTCAAGTTCACAAGTCCTTTTTCACTATTGTGTCTAATCTGCTATTAATCCAAACTGTAGTTTGCTGCTTGAGTTCCATATTCATGGCACAGACTTGGTTGTGCTCTTACAGGATAAGCTACATAAGTATAAATTATCATCTAGTGTGGTTTCCTTCTTTTAAAGGCTGTAGATTGTCCACTTTCTGCCTTCTTTCATTGTTTTCTAGTGCCTTCAAAGTTGATTTTTATATTTGTTCAGTTTATAATTGTTATTGCATGGAGAACAGCTCTGTCATCATAAAGCCGATCTCTTAAAGAATTTGTTTTTTGTGGTTTATTTTGTGGTTTATTTTATTTGTAAAGAGGTGTCAAATCTTATAGTCATTTAGAGTTCAAAAATACCTTCAAGTCATGTATAATTGAAACTGTTGCAATAGGCCAATAGAACATTATTTAAATATAAGAATATTTGTGAAATACTTAGTATTTATGAAGAGACATTTAAGATATTAAAGCACATACTAAGATGGGAATTTGATGGTAATCACTTTGATTTAGGCACAGGCTGCTATTAGATAACGCCATGAATTGAAATTGAACATATTTAGTATATGTATTTAAAGACTCCAGTGTAAGCACTGGAAATAAATTTCAGGTAACTACTTCAGCATTCCTAATGTCTGGCTGCCAATTTTTGACACTGAAATAACCTTTCTAAGAGGAAATCTCACTTTTGAAGTTTCTTCTCTACACCTAATGGATTTTGGTCATGAATATCGGCTAGAAAAGTTAGCGCAGTTCTCAGAGTCCAAGGCCTGAGAGAAATTAGGCCAACTTAAAATATATCATGGTCCAGGAAAAGTAAAAATATAGTTAGAAACTCAAATTAACACCCTCAGCATTGGTACTATTTTGCTTTTGTCTGCTGATGCTCACCATGGTAAAATGTATCGTCATTATGATATTGGTAGGAATGGGTGAACATTTAAGGAGGTCAGAAATATTTTTTTACTCTGTCAGCAAAGCTATGTTAAATAGTAACAGCATTGCCCTGTTTTTACATTTTCTTTATATATGTCTCTTTTAAACAGGTTTAAAGTTTTGCCTAATCAGCAGGGATTTTTTTTTTAATATCTTTAAACTTTACAAAAATATGTGATCATTTTATAAAAAGAAGAAAATACTGACAAAAATAGGAAGGAAATTAAATTTACCCAAATACCTCTATATCTCTACCAGGTACAATCACCTTGGGGGCATATAGTCTTTCAGTTATTTTTTTGTTTTGTTTTTAATTTATATAAATGGATCGTGTTATATATATTTTATAATATATTTTTTTTCTCACTTAGCTCAAGCAGTTCTATCTATATGCATGTTTTTGCTTTTAAATATACTGTGCATATTTATTTGAACAAAAGGAAATTGTGCAGATACATGTTTTAAATCTAGCTAAGTATCTTTGAATATGCTAGGGCCTAAGGTAGTGAAAGTTTTATCATTAACTGAAATCACATTTGCTTTTTTTTAAAACTGATTAGCACGATTTGGGAAACTTTTTTGTAGCTTCTGCTTTAACAAACTTAGGCATGGGTGGCCTGCTCTTATTCTGTTTAAACATAGGGGCAGTTTGTCTACTGGCACCTGGACAGAGTCTTCTCTCTTGGCTTTATCACATCGTACGTGGTATAGGCCGGAAAAGCCCCAAAGTCGCTCTGCAAAATCATGCTTTGCTAACCATCACCAGCTATATATTTAGTCACTAAGTACGGAGTGTCATTTTGAAATGCTAAAGCCGTCTATTTAATCAAACTCTCATCAACAACGTAGGCCTGAGCAAGGCAGATTTCTAAAGTTTATAGTCCAGCCAGGAAGCAGACATTGAGCGAGTAATGAAGAAGTTCATTGGCATACGAGTGTATGGTGGGTGTCTTGACCTTATCTGGGATGTTTGAGAAAAAACTTCTTGGAGGAAAAGATGTGTAAATTGACACTTAAATAAGGAGTAAGAGTTGGATAGGAAAATACGGCAGGAAAAGTCAGGGGATGTTTTCCAGAACGTGGAAGTCAAGGATGGGCAGCAGGGTTCATTTGGTTGCCTGTGTGATAGTTTACTTTTGGAACATTGGGTGATTTTTCACCCATAATCATCCATATAAAATGTGATAACTGAGCTTAACAGTTCTGAGTCATAATCGACACAATATTTTGCAGGTTGGTTCTTTGAATGTCAATAACTTTGAATAAACCAAGACTGAACAAATGTATCACTTCAGTCTCTTAATCAAAAGGACATGCATTACTCGACCATTAAAAAAATTAAATCTTACCATTTTGAATGACATGGTTGGACCTAGAGGTTATTATGCTGAGTGAAATAAGTCAGACAGAGAAAGATAAATACCATATGATTTCACTTATATGTGGAATCTAAGGAACAGAAAGAACAAACTAATCAAAAACAGACTCACAAATATAGAGGAAAATCTGGTGACTGCCAGAAGGGAGGAGGGTTGGGGGGCTGGGAGAAAGGGATGAAGGGTTAGAGAAGTACAAATTAGTAGTTGATAGATGGTCACAGGGATGGGGAGCACAGCATAGGGAATGCAGTCAGCATTAATGTAATGGCTAGATGTTGAGCCAGAGAAGAGAAAGCGCAATTAGGGAATCATTTAAAAAACTATATAAATGTCTAACCAATGTATTGTATACTTGAAACTAATAAAATAAAAAATAATAAAATAAATAAAAGGCCGTGTTAAGCCCCCCACAAATTAGGTGCTTGTGGCAATGGCACTCCTCGTGTTATTTGCTGCCGGCTGAGTGGTTATACTGTCTCTAGATTTCTTATGACATCTGTACTCTTTCTTTTTGCTTCTTTAGTATGTCATAGGTTTCCTGGGGAGGCCAGGTGATTATGTAGTCCAGGAGGAGTTAACAAACTATAGCTGAAAGGCCACATCTAGCCTGAGGCCTGTTATTGGCACACAGTCTAGTCCATTTATTTGCATATTATCTGTGGTTGTTTTTGCACTATAATGGCAGAGTCGAGTAATTGCAAAAGATACCTTATGCTCTGCAAAACCTAAAATACTGACTCTTTGGTCCTTTGCAGAAAGCATTTGCTAACCACTGGTTTAGGCATAATTCATCACTAAGTGCCCCAGATCATTTCTCTATTTTAGTTGGTGTTTCTTCTGATATATTCCACAGCCAGTCCGCTGTTTGTCATCTCTGTCGTCTGATTTTTTTTGTTGCCTCTCTCCTTTCTTACCAGTTATCCTAGGCTGCACTAGTAACTAAGTGGGGCTGACACATCATGTTACATCACATCACACTATATCCCCATCAGTCTTTGTTTTTTGCTCTTTCCCACTTAAATTTTTTATCACTGCTCATTCTTAGAGGCTTTCCCCATTACTTCTCACTTTACAATGGCCTAAAGGAGAAAAAGCACAAACTTTGGGTCTAATAGAAGAACTATATTTCAAGTTGAGCCCTTCCACTTAGAACATAGGTTAATTTAGGCATGTCACTGTTTTTCTCTGAACCTTAGGCTTTTTTTTTCTTAAATTGGGGATAATGTTATAGCTGCCTTCTCCACATAAGGATTGTTGTTAAGGATCAAGGTATGTACATGCCAGTGTATCTGTCATTTGTTCTTTTCTATAAATCTGATGGTGCTAGGTGACTGACTTCTTTCACTTACATGCATTTGTGAAAAAGTTAATTTTGCTTTTAAATTTGTTGTGCAATAAATGTGTTTTGCTTTTTATTTTGAAATATTTGCTCAGGTAACACTAAGGAAACCATTCTTATTAAATACAGTTTGAATTAGAAAACATAAAGCTTAAAATTATCTGTATTAAAATTTCTCTATAACAAAAAAATCAATATTACTAGATGAAAGCACTTTTAAATCTATTTTTAAAACCAAAGGCACTACATTTTATGAGTGAAAGAAAGATCAAATGATAAGTCTAGAAAGTAGAGACATTTTTATTCCTGGATGACAGAGTTGTCTGTAGTATTTTTGTCCCTGTACTTTCTATGGTAGCAGTATCATGCAGTTGATAAAATACAGACTTTGCCAGGGTAAAGATAACATACACTATTGAACTATTGAAATACCTTGCCTGTTTTGTGAAAATAATATAATTTCTGATGCTAAGGAATTTCCCACTACTCTAAATTAGGGTACTACAGTAGAAAAAGTTACCCTATGTGTATTTTATTTATTTGGAAAGGAGATGGTGTTTTTAGTTCTAACACAAAGAAAAAAAGTACAGAAATAACTTTGTCTTTTGGACACTACTTGACAGTGAATTAGAGGATCCGGTTCATTAATGATGCACTCCACAGACACCTGTTGAACTATGTTATGTTTTCACATCCTTTTGCATTTTGGTTTCTTTTTCTGTAAAAGAAATATTTTGGAAATATTTTGTAAAAGAAAAATTACCATTTTTCACAAAGGTCTTGCCATCCATTTGGGTTTTAAAACCTATTTGTGGCAGGGCTTGGGAGGATGGACAGTTGGCTAACACCTTTCTTTCACACCCAATTTTGGGACCAATGGATAGACCAATGGCAGTTAGACAAACAGAGGTTTGTTAGAAATAAAACTGATAACAGGACTGTGGCCAGACCAATTTTCTGGTATTTCATGCTCGGGTAAGACCAGTTTCCACCTTAGTGTAGAAGGGAGCAGCCTGGGTTGCCCTCCATCTGTAGGCAGACTGGCTCTGAAAAGGAAGGAAATCAGGAGAGTCTGGGCCTTGTTGTCCAGGCCCTTCTCCCAAACCTACCACTGCAAAGCTCACTCCTTCTTAACCAGGGAGAACACTGGCCTGTTAGGCCAATGGAGAGTCCTCTAAACAAAAACAGGAGGCCAGGGGAGTGGAGGTTTCCAGCTAATGCTGTTGAATGAATGTGTTGCATGAATAACTGTGCCTCTTTTCTCAGGAACTTACTTCAGTTTTCTCTTCTGTAAAACTGGGAGAATAATAGTAATGTGCTCCACAGTGTCGTTGTCAAGATTAAATGAATAAGTACATGTAAAGCATTTAGAATAGAGCTCAGCATGTAGTGAACTGTTTTGTTATTTTTGCTTTTAATTATATGAGTATTGGTAATTAATACTAGTTAGTACTAATTAGTATTAACTAGTTATTAATGCTAATATTACTAAAAGCATTCAGACGGCATTTAAACACGGACAGTATAAATGATGTCTTGGTGATGGTAATACCCTTAACGGTTTTAGTTCATGTCGAGGAGAGAAAGCTGCTGAGTACTCGGGAGAAAATAAGCCGTTGTTCCTTTTTGGTTTGTTTAAAACATATATTTATTCTTGGTACAGAGGAAAAGATTAGAAAGGGGAACGTTGAGTGGAAAGTCTACTTTCTTTTAAAAATATTGCTTTTAGGCTACTGAGAAAGTTCCATAACAGGGTTTCCAGAGGGGTGTGTAACCCCTTAGTTTTGATAATACCACTGCTGTCATAAGGGCAGCATCATTACACAGAAAAACAAGTTGCTATTTATTTTAAATATGGAAGTTTTTAGGGGAAAAGAGAACTTCAGGCTACAGTCTTAATACCCTACCAAAACACAGACTGGAAATCTCTCACTCTGCAATAGTTGCTTGTTTAGATGTGGTTTCTTCTGCTGAAAATATTAGCAAGCATTATTTGTTTATGTCCAGACAGGCTTCTTCTACATAGCACCTACCACAATGCTTTGGCATAGGAGGTACCCAAAAAATATCTGTGGAATGGATCAGTGAATTTAGGAGCAGGGATATATAAAGCAATGGAATAGATATACTTACACAAGTATTTGTTCTAGGCCTCTTTTGATTTTCTTCCCTACGTAACATTCTTTTAAAAAAAGAGAGATCATTCATAAGAAAGGCAGCCTATTTTAGGAGCATTTCAGTTTACATAGAAAATACAGTGCATTGCTTCTGAAAATGGATTGAATATTTAATACGAATGTTTTATTCAGTGTTATTTTTTCCCCTTGCCACAGAGCTTAGTTTTTACAAGTAGGAGCTTTATCGTGTCATGGAAAGTTAGTTCCAATTTTTTTCCTTACAGAATGTTTGATATCACTGATTTCATTATTTCTGGTATGGGAGCTGAAGTTTGGTAGGCTTGAGTGTAAAGAAGCCTGAGAAACAGAAGGCCCAGTTGTACTGCTGAGTGAACCTGAAGAGGTCACCTAAAGTCTTTTGGGTCTGTCATCATCTGTCAACTAAGAGGCCAAGACCAGAAGATTACATAATGAGGATTATCCAGCTTTCAAATGATGTGAGTGTAGGATTTCCCCACCAGTTTCTGCTTATAGCAGGATGGCCTGTTGAGTTAAGAGGTCTCTGGCTTAGTGAGTTAGTCTTAGCTGTATACTCTACTCGAGAATTGTTACTTGGATTAATTCGTACAGGCTATTGATACTTAGAAGATTTAGTAATATGCGTGTTTGGTTTTTAAAGAGCTCATATTAGCAAAATTTAGATGGTACTTATGAGCTTTATAAAGAGTTTAAATCTGATATATGACATTTAAAATACTTATGTTAAAATTATTTTATGGTGGGTGGGGTCATAGTATATATTGTATGATGGTCAAAATCCCCTTGCTGTTTTAAATGTGTTAGTTTGGGCATGTGAAGTTGCTGTTGCAGGCCAGCCAGGGGATCTGATAACCATTTATAAGATTGTTATTTCTTGGGTAAATATGTTCCATTATGTCTTCTATATGTAAAGAACAGGGTGAGAGGACCTGTATGGTAAGAGAGGAAACTGAGGTCCTGCATCAGAGATAGCTGAGTGGGAGGACGCATGCCAGTCACTCTCCCAGATCCTGGCCTTTGGGCCTCCCTCTTCCTTCCTCTCCTCTCTCAGAAGGACATGTGGCAGCATCAGGGACTCGTCCCTCACGTCCCTTCTGTATTAGTTATCTATAGCTACGTAACAACATCACTATAAACCTAGCGGCTTAATCAACGCACAAACTGTCTCAGTTCCTGTGGCCCAGGAGTCTGGTCATGATTTAGCTAGGCACTTTATAAGGCTGTAATCAGGTGTCAGCGAGGCTGATGTCTTATCTGACACTCCACTGAGGAAGGATCCACTTCTAAGCTCATGTGCTTGCAGTTTCTTTTGGGCAATTGGGCCGAAGGCCTACATTATTGATAACTGTCAGCTGGAGGCTGCCCTCACATGGCTCTCACTTTAGGCAGCTCACCATGTGGCAGCTGGCTTCTTCAAAGTCAGCAAGGGTGAGTCTTACAGCGGTATGGACATTACAATATTTTGTAATGTAAACACATGGATTCCATCATTTTTATCTGATTCGATTGGTTACACCATCACCCTAGTACTGGCTCTGCTCCTAAGGATGAGGATCATGTACTTCTTCCAAAAGCAACAACATTCAGTGAACACCTACCATTTACCCATGAGGCTTATAAACTGTTTGCAGCCATTATGTCCTTTAACCATTATAGCAACTTTAAGTTGTGATACTGCTATTGCTCCCCTTCTATAGATGAAGGAACTGAGACTTTTAGAGATATCAACCAACATTCTCAAGGCCTTCAGAGCAGATTAGAGAATGCAAAGCATATGTACTTAATGACCATAGGATACTGTCTCCCATAAAGGAAACCCAAACTCCTCTTAAAAGAGTTTTTATCCACTTTTGCAGCCTTAGAAGCCATCTGCTAGCATTTTAGCACTCAAATTTTCTTGGTTTTGAGTCCCGCCACTCTCCTTTCACCTTGGGGGAGCAGGCTTGGCCTCACCCTAAAGGAGAGAACATACATTCCAAAAGAAGTATATTCTTTTTAGCTAGATTTTTTTGCGACTGTTTTAGAATCTCAACATTGCATAGGAAGCATGATTAAGAAGTACCGGGCTTTTAACAATCCCAGCCAAGACTTAACACATTCGGATTATTCTGTTTAAATGCATCAGCTAAGTTAGTTGCTTACAATCTGGTGATACTGCCATTGCTCTGCATTCTTTTAAATGAACTTCATCTCAACCCCCTTATAACTCCTTTTCTACCCCCAGTACTGAGCACAATGTCTTCGGTGAAATGGTTAGTTCATTAAAGTCGGTTGTCGAAGTCACTTGTAATTCTTTTGAATAACCATAGTGGTGGCAAATTACTGTCTTTGAGGATGAATTTGATTCTTTGAACCTATTAAAATATTTTCAGTTTTGTTTGGAAATCAGGAGTGACTAAGCTGTCATGAAACAGATTTTCTCGTGGGCATTGTATACCAGTTACAAAGGTAAAAGAAGAATACTCAACTTATTCTGAGCAGTCAGCATCATTGGAGTGAGTCCCAAAGAGGATGACTTAGAAGGGGTCAAGAAACATTTGTTTTAGATTGAAGTTCCGTTTAAAAGTTGTTATTGCCTCACCTATGCGTCTTTTTCCCTTGAAAACATAGCTGACAGATCTGTACTGTTGATGAGGCTGTACATGCGAAGCTAGCCAGGGCAAGGGGCCGCCCGGTGTTCCCAGTGTGGCTTTTATTTCCTACAGATGCCCCCTGAGTGCTTGGCATCACAGTGCATACCGGAAGAATCTGTGCTGATGGAAATGATTCATTCCTTCTTTCAAGAATTTATCATCAAAAAAAGAAACTCAGTAATGATATGAAGAATGCTAACAAATACATAGCTAGAATTTTCTGTTCGCACATTACTAAAGATTATCAGCTAAGATGGGGATTTTTATTTAGTGCTTTATGCAGGACAACATAGAAAGGTTTTATGTTGTTGTCAAAAGTATGATTTGAACCTTTCTCTAAAATGTTCACATAGGGAAAGAGTCTGAATTTAATGGAGTGTGTACCATAATTGCAGTTGTTATCATGAATTTAATAGACTATCATACTTGGACTAGTACACCTAATAATTGCAATTATATGTTAGGGATATATTCCATGATAGGCACTAACGCATTATCTCTAATTTGCATAACTGTTCCCCAAGGTACTTATTATTGTCCTTATTTTACAGACCTGGAAACGGAGGCTTAGAAAGATTACATTACCTGGTAAAGACCGCACTCCTATTAAATAGTAGAGGTGGAGTTCAAGCTTATTTATTTTAAACATATAACAAACCTGCATTTCCCATCATTTTAAAAGGCTTCCATGCCAAGCAACCAGGCATATAAAGCTATCCAGTGAGCTTGTTTCTCTCAGTGTTGGGTATAATCTACGAATCTTTGACTCTACAGTCCTTCTCTGCTATTTTTATTGATCTTGGCAAGTTTTTCGTTACTAGGAAGGTCTGGATTTATGTGGTGCTTTTTTCATTCTCTCCCTGCTTTATCTCACTCACACACACACACACACACACACACACACACACACACCCTAATAGTTTGGATAACGAGGTTTCTGTGTATTCTATAACTGAGGTGACACTGTCTCACATGGTACCTCTGTATGGAGCCATTTTACAATAATCGTTCGTGTCACTGAGTGACTTAACACTGGGGTTTCAGGCGAGGGAGGTTAACAGGTCTCTATTTTATAAGTGTTGGCTACTTGTAGTCATATTCTTCATATGAAATGAGTGATAGTTGCATTCTGCCCGGTGAAAATGGGGTGTTTTCATTTAGTGCTCTCCGTGAAGGGAAAGAAAGCAGAAGTTCCTGTCCCAAGGTTGTAGACCCTGTAATATTGTGGAATTAAAAAACAAAAGTAAAATATCATTCTGAATGACTTCCTCTTGGAAAAAGGAAGGCACTTTGCTGTGTGTATTTCATTATTCTATGAATTGTATGAATCTTCAGTGTTTGAATTAGACATATGGAGAAGGTAGCAAGTCTGGCCATTGGGTGCTGGGTGTCCCTGGTGCTGTGATAATATCCTTTGTTGGACCAAAGCATGCTCGACTTTGGCAGATTATATCTTTCATCTTATTTAATCCTCACAACCACATAATATAGTTGGGGGCATTTGATCCTCTTTCAGAAATGCAGAAATCAAGGCTGGGAAAAGATGAATGGATTTTTCCCAAGACCATGTGACTAGTAAGCAGTAGGACTTGAAACCAAGGTTTTATCTATGTATTGTCCTTCTATGGTTTATATTGTCTGATTATTCATCTTCCCTATCCTATAAGTTTTAAACAATTGGAGATATAGAACAAGGATTCAGATAGGAATCGAAATAGATAGTAGCTTAATCACTGACAAAGCGGAATTAGAGAACTCAGAAGTGTCAGTTACTTCCTTCTCTGAAACTAAAACATGAACTGGACCCTAGCACTCTCAGCCTCGTCATCCAGTAACAGCTGGAGAGAAGCTGGAACAGGGAGCTGGCTGGCCCTCTTGGAAGCAGGCAGCCATTGTCCTGTTTGCCGTGTGGAAATCAACTGGCTCCAGGTGTTAGAACTGGAGGGAGGCCCTTGACACTGGCTCAGTGTTGTGACTAGCCAGCGATTTTTCCAGTCTTCCTTGGCAAATTAATCAGTCACATTTGAGGAGAAGGAAGGAGGGGCTGGGGAGGAGACAGAGAAATTGGGTTACTATAACACTGTTACCTATCAAGAAACAGACTAAAAATCTCTTCCTGAAAGTATAATGGTGGGTATTATAAGGGTTTTCTACCCCAAACCTCAATAGTGGAAATACTGCTTTTCAGACTGCACCACCCCCCCCCCACCACCACCTCTTGGAGTGATCTATGTTTTTTATTCTCTCCTTCTTGATATTTGGGAGAAAGGAAGAGATGACTATATTTTTCTCTGTCTTGGGTATAAAGAAAGGAAAAGACTAACATAGACACAAAGAAATGGTCTGTATGAGGCATATAACTAATCAGATTCTTTCTCCTCATGACAGGTGATGGAAATGTACTGGAACAATGGGAGAAGACAGTAACTTATAGGAAGCCAAGATGACAAGAATTTTTTAAAATAATCAGTAAGTAAAATTTCGTGAACCCTTTGGAATTCTTTTGACTACCAGGTGAATTTGTTTTTTTATGTAAGAAACCATGGTAAGAGAATAGCACAATTAAATAACTCGAAAGTCTAACAGAGAAAAAATTTAAAAAGTTAATACATAAATACTTCAAAAAAATTAGGCTAACATTTCTCAAATCATTCTTTCTTGGGAAGGTGTTTTATTTTAAGTTGTGTACATCAGTTTGGTGGTTAGTGCATAAGTATTTAAAGGATTAAAAGAGTATTCCTTTTATATTAAACTTGGAATAACTTTTCTCAAATACAGATACTCTTGGTCTCATTGCTTCTGTGGGCTCCATTTCTTACTCACATTCTTATGGGTACATTTTGGAGGTAGATATGAATAAACTTGGTGAATATAAATAAAGCTGAGCTCTTTGTCTACACATTCTCTATATCCCTCTTTGTGTCATTTTTGACATATCAGAGACCATTGATGTTTGCTGATTATCACACAGTTATATGTGGTTGATTTTGGTTTCACTATGATGATGATAACCTTAGTAGGTGGAATAGCCTAGTGGAAAGATAATGTATTTTTGAGTCAGACATTTGTAGGCTTCACTTGTACCCTTGTGCTTTTAGTAATTACTCAACCTCTGAACCTCAGTTGACTCATCTGTATATTGGATTTAATATACCTCTCGTGAAATGAAAGACTGTGTGCATAGTACTTTGTGCTCTGACTGGTACATTACAGGACCACAATAAAAGTAGGTACTTTCCTTCCTTGTGTTTGTATCATCATCTATAATTTACAAGCTTTACTTTGCTTCAGATGATTAACCAGCTCAACTTCCTTAGCTATTATCAGGCACTGGTGAGTTAAGAGCTGGCCCTACAGGAAGGAGGAGGGTGTAGTGTTTGCCAGTTTCTGTGGTGTAAATACTCCCACCATGGCTGATTTCAGACTACCAAAAAAGTCTTCATAAGCAGAGTTGGAAAGTAATGTGCAGGAGCACACCGTTATGTAATTTACTACCAGCCAGATAAAACAATTGTAAATAATATCAAGAGCATAGATATAAGTAAACAGAAAGTGATGGGTTTTGAGTATTTAGTGTCTTTGCTTTTATATAATTTATTTCAATTGTATTTTTGTATAATTTAACTTTTAATGATGACCGTGTTTGAAAACTGATTTGCCAAAAATCCTGAGAATATGACAGTTGACTCTAGTGGACTCCAGCACATCACCAGTGATAGGTTTCCGGTTGTGAAGACATTTATAAGTCACAATTCTTCAATGATCTGTCTCAGCCCTGGTGGTAAGACTTTGGTTGGGTTGATAAAACCAGGTTTTGTTTTGAATCCTTGCTTATCAACCCAGGTTGTCATCCTCATATAGCTTTTGGAATTGAAGAGAAGTGCTGAAACTAATTTAGGACTTAAACCAATTGTGTTAAGTGTGACTGGAGTTCTCAAGTTGTAACTGGCCCCTGGCACCTCTCACCTCTTCTGGCTGTTGAGAGACAATGGTTGGAGATATGTCAAACTGTTTTTGCTCCCTTCCGAGCTCTCTTCTCTCCCTTTCCTGAACACTTTCTTATGTCTTCATTTCCTCCAGTAGTGGCACTGCAAGGAATCATAGCATGTAGCTTTGCTTTTGATCAGAAAATAAGTTTTAACGAAAGTGAATTGTCTCTTGAGAGAGAAACAAAAGAAAACCAAAGAAAACCTGGGCAGTTTAAAGTTCATATGGGCTTGATCAGAATCTTAGCAAATAAAATGGAGGGAAAAAAGGAAACTATATCAGATATCTCAATGTTTCTTCTAGAAGCAGTCTCTTCAGTTTTCTAACTTGCCCTTTAGAAGGGAACAATTGAAGCCTGATATTGCTAAGTAACAGCTAAGGTTGTGGTGGTTGTTATATTTTAAATCTCACCCACCTAATTTTAAAACACATTCTCTATTAAACCGTAAAAAATTGCCTTGGATATTTCAAAACATTCGTTTGTGTCAGTTCCCTGAATCACACTTACGTAATCTTAAAACATTTTTCCGTATTTCATCCTTACACAATAGGTATTTATAGTTCCTACTGAGTCAAAGATGGACTTGGATTATTGCAAGGTAATTTTTGTCCATTCCAAGCAGAAGCTCATGGATAGAAATCTGAGAGACTTGCCTCTGGATTAAGAAACAGTGACCTCTGTTTTAAGTTGAATAAGGGTATCTGTAGTAACTTTGAAAGCAAACAAGGGGGCAATAATTAACAGAGAAATTTTGCTGCAGGTAAAATATTCTGATTTATAATTTCTCTCCCCAGAGGATGTACGCTGAACTATTTCTGAACATCTCCAGTACAGATAAATTTTTGATTAGAGAGCTGCTAGGTGTGTAGTCTTCAAATATGTAAATTTTACAACCTTGCATTATATTCAAATCAACATACTCAGAAGTTTGCTGTATAATTGGGAGTCTTGGGTTATGATGGTGAATTCTAGTGCACATAAGATAGGCTTACTCCATTTTGGGAGTTGATAATCAAGCCTGAACATAGAAAGCTATAGTTTCAAAATAAATGTGGTTGATGTTATAAGGGCTAGGTAAGGGATGGTTTTAGGAGCAGACAACATTTGAATTGGGTACTTAATGATTAATTCTTTTTAATTCAAGTTCCTTTTTAGATAATTATGAAAACTAAGAGTGCTAATTGGAAAGAACTTTAAAAATGTGAAAATTACTAAGGTTAGAAAACTCATCAATATTATCACTACCCAGAGATATCATTATTATTATTATTATTGTTTTTAAAAAATATTTTGCTGTATTCCTTTTATGCCTAGATTAGATACACATTTTTTCTCCCTAAATTAGCTTGTTATGAATATTGTTTTGAAACATGATTTGATTGAAGTATACGAAGATCATGATACATCAATAAATATATATCTGCATCATTTTTGGTATTGTTATATAACATTCCATGTATATGTGGCTCATAATGTATTTGACCAGATCCCTGTTAGTGGGAGTTTGGTTGTTCTCAACTTTTCATTCTTATAAAGTGCACTATGACGAACATCTTTACACATAAATTGAAGTACACATATTGAATAATTTGTGCAGAATATTTGAATAGATTTGGGGCAGTGCTTAGGGAACACTCTAGGTAGAAGAAGCAGTTTGAACAACGGGTCAGATTTGGAGAAGGACTATCCCATTCTGGGGAAAGGCTAGAATTGTAGTTTAATAGACTGCAAAGAGAAAAAGGAGTAGTGCTTGCTAGGGCTGGTGGAGGTGGAAGAAGAGCTTTGATGCTAAACTCTTTATTCATTCTCCGTTGGGAGCTGAATTGGAATCTATATCATACTTCAAATGAAGATTCTGAATATTTTTAATTTTCCTTAATGTCCCTTATTTTGAGGAGAAATAAATATTATTAATAGTTCTGCTTTCCAAAACTTTTTGAGACTCTTAATAAATCAACCAGAGAGTGAACAGGTAATAGAAGTCAGGGAGAGTATGTCTATAGAAAAACTGTAAGAGAAGAGAAGGAAACAACATTAGTAAATGTATTTTCTACTCTTAAACTAATTATTTATGCTTAAAATATAAAGATAATTTAGAGAAGATGGGTTAGAGGACAAGTATCACAATTTAATAATACGCCCTTATAGTTACTGAGTGCTTGTGTGTACATCATTGTACCTAACTTCTCAAAAACCTCCTTAGGAAGGATCTTGGATTATCTCCATTTTGCAAGTGAAAGGGAGGCCTCAAAGGAGAGAGCAACACACTTGGAGTTGTTCTAGTTCAGGTGCTGCTGGGCCTTGGGCAGGTCCTGGGACTTCATTGGATGGATTGTGAGGATACAATAAGACAACATTTACAAGATTATGAAAACAGCATAAAGTACCATAGAAACAGAGGAACTGCTTTTTATAGTAGGACACTTTCTTTTATCATTACCGAAGAGAAGAAAGAATTTCTGTAGCCATTTTCTATTCCCTTTGCAGTAGATTATATTATTGTCAAACATTTATTATTTCTTCTTGTCAATCTTCCATCCCTGTGTAAAGTTTATGCTTTCTCACCCCACTGAGGGTTTACCCTTAATGCCGCCTTGGCCATAGGACTTAGTTTGGCTAATGAAATGTGAACAACAATGACACATGCCATTTCTGAGGAGAAGCTTCAATAGACATGGCCTGGTTCTACCATCTCTTTTTTCTCTTTGCCATGAGACAAGTATGTCCTAGTTAGGGGTGCTCGTTCTGCCTTCGTCCCAGGGTGAAGAGGATATAGAAGCCAGCATAGCTCACCTACAAGGACCCAAACAGGAGCCAGAAATAAACCTTTCTCTAAAGTTGGTAGCCTCCAAAATGTTGGTTTTATTTGTTACTGCATCATAATTTAGCTCGAACTCATATATTACAGAAGTTGCACTGCAGTCTCTCTCATTGGAGAGGTGAACCTTCATCAGAGGTTCTCACGTAAGGTTTTCAGGGTTTATCATGTTGACTTTTTTTTTTTTTTAATTCAAAGATTTATAGAACATGTCCCATAACAAGGTCTGGATGTCTGGAGGTTTAAAATAATGTAAGCCCCTGGATCCAGCTTTCAAGAATCTTGAAGTATAATGTGGTTGGATGCTGTATATTCCAGTAGCTGTAAAACAAGGCAGACAATTGAGTGCTAGAGGGAATGTCATTTTGATCATTGGTGAGCTGTGTTCATGTAGGTGTCCTTACTTTGTTATATGCCATCCTTAAGATGTTCTTTAAGTGTCATTGCTTTCTGTTAGTTAAGCTTATCTTTCCTTTTCTCTCTCTTCCTTAGCATGTATTTACTGTGTCATTTAATTTGTAATATGTGTTAGATTTCTTTATTCTCAATTTGTATTTTTAGTGAAATAATTTATTCTGACTCATTTGCTAGGTTAGTGTATATGTCTTTTCTTTTGATATATATCGTAAACTCTAACTTCACAGATGACTTACCTTAAATTTTATCCCCATAATATAAATTGCTACCATGCTATTATAATAAAATTAAGCTCTTAGTAAATTATTGACTGGTTTCTTTGATTTTTTTTCCTTCTGCGAGTTCTTGGTTCTTTTTTTTCATGATATATGAAGTGGAGTTCATAGTTATTAGTCAACATGCTCCTTTCCTTTTCCTTTTTATGGTGTTTAAGGTTCTTCATGGGAGAACCGGTTTGTCTTGGCTTAGTAATACCTTATTTCAATTTGGAATAATTTCAAGTGGGCCTGTCTTGTATCAGGTCATGTGTCTAATAATCTCAGAAATATTAAGGAGATCTAACTTCATTTTATGTTCCTAGTGACTAGTCCTATGGACCATGAGAGAAACCAAAAGCTCCTAGAGATCTGACTAGTAGTTTCTGGGTTACGACAACATGGAATTAGCTGTTCCTTTCCTTTGTGAATAAATTCAGCTATTTTCTATTTTGTTACTTCTAAACATCTCTCCACTTTGATTTCACAAAACACTGGAATAATTTATTATTAAAGTTTCATCTTGGACCAAGGACTGACATTTTTTTGGTCTGACACACACAGAAAGAATTGGTCATCAGACTCAGTCAGACAGGAAGTAGTACTCAGGGAGCTGCCATGGTTTATCGGCAGTGGTTTGCTTTTTAGGTTAGGCGGTGGGTTCAACAATAATATTAATTGTTGATATTAATATTATTTTCCCTACAAATATGTTAAATATATTCTCTTGTATTATTAAATAGTGCATAACTAAAAAGGATTTTTTTTAGTGTAAAATACAGTTAATGATGCTAAATGCATTCATTGCATTTATATTGGCAGAACTGAGTCACATTAGTCAGTTATTGCTGCAATTTTAATTTCTTCTTAAAACACCTTAGATGTTTTAATAGATAGTGCCCTCCTTTTTCAACAGTGCAAAAGATATATTTTTATGAAGATACTATTTATAATCCCTTGAGGTTTGGATGATCTTTATTTAAGTGCAAGTAAGTATCAGTATAGTTTAAGGCTTACCCAGAGAAATATTTTCTTTTTTTCTGCTACAGAGAAATACCAACGTCAATGTCTGGCTATTGACTGTGACTGTCCACTGGTCCCTTCTCTTTTTTGCAAGGAAATCCTGATAATTACATAGAATCTGAAACATTAGCTCTCAGTCTGCTCAATCTGGCTGCTGTATCACACATAGTAGTCTCCACACATGGCTTTGAAGCTGGCTTTGACTCATCTTGACAATTGACCTTGGGCATCAAAACCTTCTTGACTCTCAGTTTCCTTATGGGTTCAGTGCAGTCATTAATACCTGCCCTGCCGTTTTATGTACAGATTAGATGTAAAAAATCTGTTAACAATGGAAGCTCCGTGAATTAAATTGTGTAGCATCTTTTCTTGTTCTAGGTAAAATTTCAAATACATTTTCCCAGAGGAATAATGTTATGAATGAGATTTGAGTTATAGTATTAGAAATATAATTAACATATACTTCCGATAAATCACAAGTTAAAGAGACCTTTAAAGAATGGCCAGAGTAGTCACTCTCTACATTTTGTCTCTTGCGAAATACATTTCTAGTGCCACATAAGAGTTCATTAACTTCAGACTCTGAAAGTGAACTTTTAGAATGTAATTTATCACCAAGTTAAGGACTGCTTAGATAAGCTTTTACATCAGACATAAAGTAGAATTTCTTGATAGGTGGTGGTACTTTTTGGGCAGACAAATGAGCCTTCCTTCCCACTTCTGGTAAGTAAACTCACCTTCTGGAGAACTCTATTCTTCCTGACTATTCAACTAGGTAGTTCTAGAGTAGATTGGCCAAACATGGGACCTTGGCCACTGGGGTGGATGCCTGGTGCCCCAAACTAGACCATTGTGAGTCTTCCTTGAGAATTTTTAAAATTACAACTATGGAATAGTCCCTCTTAGTGGCAGAGCTGGGAGTTAAGTGGAAGAAGGCAGATTTCAGGAAAGGAGAACAAAGCCAAACTGTAGAAGCAAACATTCCATCTTGTCCTGGTGTTCATTTTGAGCTGATTCTAAAGCCCACCTGTTACTTTTGTGTTGTAGGTTATTTAGGGTTAATACATCCCACCTTGCTCCAAGTGCCATTTATGTTACCCGCATGTTGAAGAGTGCTGACTAATTCATTTGGTTGTTTATACTTGGAATATTTTAGAAGTCAGTGTCTTTGTCATGCGCAATTATAATAAATATAATTGCATAGTAGGGTGGCTGATACATGACATAGCTTTTTGAGAACAGTGGTAGCATTATTCTCATCTCATAAAAGCAGAAACGTGTCAGAACTAATCAAAGGACACTAGTGACTGTGTGTGTGTGTGTATAACGACTCTTTTGACAGTCTTGCTCTAATGCAAATGTCATATAACTTTTGATATTAAACCATATAAACAAATGGATATTTGAGATGGTTCTAGTTATTAGAGTTGCCTTGAAGAACTGCCCTTTGCTACCATTTATGGTTAGGAGCACTTGTAGGTAAACAGGTAGCTATACCATATACTCAGTTTGTGGCTGTACCATGTGCATTGAGAGAACTGTTTCTATTTGCGGATGGTTTTGCACTTTGGCATGATTATTAAATACATACATTTGTGTTCTTTACTTGAAAAGGAAGATAGAATGACTTAATACCTCTTTCCTCTTCAGTGGGTTATTGTTTGGGGAATTGAGATTTTATGTGACAACACTGTTGTAAACTCGACTTCCCTTTAGGAAGTATCAGATTTTCTTTCTCAATAGTAGCATTCTGTATTGTTGGAACGTTGTCGCAAAGAGCAAAGAAACGCGTCTGCCGTTTGCGTTCTGCTTGCCAACTGGTTTGAACAGCTATAATATTTGTTTATTCTTGATGTGTCGGCAGCCAGAAGGAAAGTTTTCCTTTCTCCTTTGTGGCTGTTATATAACGTAAGCATCATTGTATCAACAATGACTATTTATTCAGAATCTACTACTAGGTCCTGGGCGATACAAGGCCTCTGACACACAGTCTCTGCCTCAGAAGGACTTTTGTCATCTAGTGAGAAAGAAAAATAAGGGATCTCAAAAAGAAGGAAGACACTAAAGTTCCGTAAGTCAATTTTGAGATGGTGGTATAAAGAATAAGGTCTGTAGGCATTTGGAGGACAGGAGAATTCCCCGGGGCTTCAGCCATTGAGGAGGGATCCAGGAAAAGCAAGGGTGCCAGTAGGTCTGGAAGGTGATAACTAGTGAGAGTAAGGGAAGGTCATTAGTCAGAGGGCATGGTGTGGGCCCAGGTGTGGAGGTGGGTGATAATGTGCCCACTGCTTTAGGGGAACAACAAGTGGACCAGGTGGGTTATTTGGCCGAGGGTTTTTTTAGTGAAAGATGGGGCTTGGAGAGGTGGAGGCCAGCTTTTAAATGACTGAGCATCATGATGTTGGGCCCACAGGCTAATGGTCACTTTTTAAAACCTAGAATGTCAATCTTTGTACTTTGCATTTTAACTCTAGGCAACAAAGACGTCCTAGAAACAGCTACCCTTTTTCTATTATGAGAATGTTCTAACAAGGTTGGTAATTGTATTTTTATTTCTAATACATAAGGATTATTGTAAACATCTCATAAGTGCTTTGAGTTATGATTGCAGGTGAACATCTTTATGAAGCCTTCCTTCTTCCTGAACGGAGCACTCACTCTGAATTTTAAGCTTGACTGGATCCTACACACTAGAAACTAGATTGTCTCTCCTGTATGTGCTAGCTTTCTCTTTCTCTTTCATGTATCTCAGTGTATCTATATATGTCTGCATTTTTCAGACTGCAGTATTATGAAGTTTACTGAGTTGCTCATAGGCACATAGGTTTTATATATGTATGTATACTCATATAAAACAGCTGCTGTTCTTGGTGTAACAGCCAACATATTGTCAGTTTGGCCAAAATAATTGATTGTAATCATTTCATAAGCAGAAAATTGATGTGCTTAAAAATACATATTCGTTCACATGAATGTTTGAGGAAAGTTATCTACGAAGCAGATGTGTTCCTTTTGATCTCTACTGTAAAACTATAGTTGTTTTAACTGCTAGAAAGAGAAAAGGTTCATGACATGATGGCATGCTGGACTTTGATATTTATCATGTGATGGCGATGATGTCTCGGGAGCACAGAGTGAGGCATCTGGCAACTAGAATAGCAGTTAGGAGACACAACCTCAGTGACCCTGGCATGAAGGGATGGACCAGGAATGAGAAAAATGGTACAGATATGAAAGTCACTAGGAAGCTGTCATCATACTTGTTGATTGCGAATTGTCAAGAGAGGGACGGAGCTCAGATGATTCTAGAATTTAACTTAAAGTATCCAGGACAATAAGATTACCTTTGTGAGGTATGTGAGAGCCGGAGAGATTTTTTATTGGCTTCATCGTCTAGGAGATAAGACCAACTTTATGCCTATTGCTAAGAATAAATGTTAGATGATAGGCTTATCTTGCATCTGCTTTTTAAAATTAAATTTATTGGAGTGACAATGGTTGATAAAATTATATAGATTTCAAGTACACAATTCTGTAAAATATCATTTGTATATTGTATTCTTTGTTCATCACTCAAAGTTGCCTTCTTTTTTAAATCTTATTTTTAAAATATTTATTTTAGATTATTTTCTTTAAAATTATTTTCAGTTATAGTTGACATTCTATATTATTTCCAGGTATATAATATAGTGATTAGACATTTATATACCTAATGAAGTGGTCACCCCGATAAGTCTAGTACCCATCTGGCACCATACAGTTATTATGATTTTGACTATATTACTTATGCTGTACCTTAGCATCTGCCCTTTTTGACCATAACTTGGTCTTCCAAGTAGAAGAACTCTTAGAGATCTTCAGAGAGACATGAAGCATTTCATTTAGCTCCACACACCTGGTCACTTAATTGGCAGAGCCGGTGTTAGGACAGGAGCTCCTGATTCCTAGTAGAGTTCTTTCTTCCAGAGCTGGTTTGGAGAAAAGAATAGCATTTTAGAAAAGGCCCTTGATTTCATGGTAGATCTTATCTTTGGCTATTGAGTATTTTGAAGAAGTCTTGGCCTATAGAATGACTGGTTCTAAACAAGTATGAGAAAGTTGAACTCAGGAGATCTTCTCCAAAGTCAAGAAGGTTTTATTAGTAAATTAAAAAATTCTTCCTCTTTAAAAACTCCCTACACTCCCTGGTAATCACCTTATTTCTTAACTATACCTCAGGACCTAGCAATTGTATGGTCTGTAATTTGCCAATTCCCAATTACTTAAAGTGACTTTTAAATATTTTTATTCCAAAATAATGTTGAGGGCATGATGTCCCAGATATAATGAGTATTTCCAAAATTCTTGCTTTTTTAAAAGTTGGTTTAATTGTGACATAAATGAAATCATTTCAATTTTGAGCACTTTGCTCTGCTACTAATAAAGTTCCTGTTGTATAATAAGAACATCAAAATCCAATTATCTTAAACCAAAACCTTCAGGGTTTGTTTGTTTGTTTGTTTACTACTTAAATAAGGGACTCAAACCGTTCAATACCAAAGAGCTATTTCAGCTCTAAAATTCATGGGATATTTTAACATTGAAAAGGATAATAGAAAAACTATGGGCCAGTTTGTCCACAGTTTTGGAGATTCTGGTACAGAAGAACTCAGAGGGACAAGACTTAGCATTATTTAAGTGCCTACTCTTTGTCAAGCACTGTACCAAATGCTTTGCATGTATTACTACATAACAAACTCTATTAGGTGAGCATTTTATCCACCTCACTGCATATTTTTAACCTGCCCTAGGCCATATACAGTGTCAGAGATCTGATCCAAATCGGCTTTGACAACTGATCCCATCATTATATACAGGATCGCTCCCTAACTCAGGAACTTTTCTACTAAAGAATAGAAATTAACGTACATCCATTGTTCAAGCATTTATCATAACAAGATTAATCCTTGCTTTTTAAGTGTTTTTCAGAGGCCATATACCATTGTCTTGAAGTTGTTAAAGGCTGAAGTTTAAAAAAACAAAACAAAACAAAACAAAACAAAAATAAAAGGCTCCTAAGCCTGCTATAAATCAAGAAAGGAAAGTTCCGCCTTAACCGACAGTGAACATGCTTATTGGTTAGGATTGCACTGGCTGACTCATTTCTTTTTTGCTGTTAGAGGGCCACACCCTGCATTCCAAAAACCTCTGCTGTCCAGCTACACTCGCGGTCTTCCTGCTGGAGCCTTTGGGGTTGGGCTCCGCGTCTCAGCTCACAGTTGTCCCCCCGGAGAGAACCCGCCCGCCAGGCGCTGGGCTGTCGAGCACCGCTGTCCTTGCACCCGGCCCCACAGCCCGCAGGAGAGGGGCGGCCGGGAACCGCAGAGGCGCGGGCGCGCCCGGGGAGCAGAGGCCGGGGGGCCGCTCGCGGGCCGCCGACCGCGACCGCCTTCGCATCGCCTCTCGTGCGGGGACAGGCAGCACGCACCCTGGGCGCGCTGAGGCCGCGCGCAAACTTAGTGCCCCAGGAACTTTCCCGGAGACTGACTGGCGCGGAGAGACCGTAAGTGTTGCTCCGTCTGGGATGCAGCGGTTCATTACAATGATGTCTGGGGCAGGCTTTGTAGCACTGACAGACGGTGAGACCTGGTTAAAAGGGAAGTGAAACAGCCTTTCTTGCCTTAAACAAGTGCAGTCGTCGCTATTCGCTCTACCAGGGCGAAGTAAAGGGAATCATAGTTTGTACTGGATCTCGCTTTGGTGATAAAATGGGCAGGAGCTGTTTACACCTGAGCATGCTGACAGTGTAGTTGCTGAAACAGTGGGTCAGGATATAGGGAAGCTACATCAACAAACGCTCTAAATTTTGGGGGGTGCTTTTGAGAGCCAAGGATCAGGCGGTGGTTTCAGTTTGGGGTTATAAGCTCTGCTAATGGAGGTTTTTGAGGGAGTGGGATTGTATTTACTGTTTGTTACTAAGTTTTAGGGAAATACGCGCTTTCTCAAACTCCAGTCCCTGTACAAAACAAAAGATTCTTTAGTCCAGTGGACCCCAACCTTTTTGGCACCAGGGACCTTTGCTCTTATGAAAATCTAATGCCTGATGATCTGAGGTGGAGCTGAGGCGGTGACGCTAGTGCTGGGACCAGCTGCAAACACAGGTGAAGCTTTGCTTGCTCTCCTGCTGCTCACCTGCCATGCCACCCAGTTCCTAACAGGCCACAGACCCGTACCAGTCTGGGCTGGAGGGTTGGGGACCCCAGCTTTAGCCAATTTCTTTGGCTGGTTAGGAGTGAGATGTGTGCTCAGTGCCAGAAGGAAGCACGTGCTCCCCATGTTTTGGAATGAGCATTTTCTCCACAGCCATGCTTTCTATTTATTGCGGTCGGATAATTGCTCTTGTGGAATTTGTGGAAATAATAAATACACTGAGAAGAATGCACAGCACTTGCTTTTTTAGTTTTATTTTTTCCTATTTGTGTTTGCTATCTGTAGTTGTTTCGTTAAGTTGTACCACCATGAGAACCAGGACAGCTCAGGTCTATTCCCATTCCACTCTTAAGCCTATTGAGTTATCACTTAAATTTATGTAGAAGTCAGTGAGCTTCTTTTCAAAAATCTGTTTTTTGTGTAAGAAATTAGGCAGGAGTGCATAGAGATTTGTATGGTGCAAGTAAATTATTTTCTTGCAAGAGGCTGGGGGAGGTGGGGAATAAGAGAAGCAGAATCTGGTGATTGTTGCAGTTTTACTAAAGACAAAGACATACACAGTGCAACAGACACATATCACCATCAGAAACACTGTTCTGGAAAGTCAGCCTGAAGATGTTGGTAGCGTAAAGGATGATAGGAAAATTAAACCGACTTTGGAAGTAACAAATATCTGAGTTACGAACTTATGAACAGTATCATACTTTCTTCATTTCCGAAGATATAGACTAATATAGTAGACAGACTCTTAACAAAGAGTAAAATTCTTTGCAGCTAACTTTTTTAGGTCTGTGAAGAAAACTTCTCTAGAAAGAAATCACTTCTAAATGGAATAATTAAAATAATTTGTTAGACTATTTAATTAGTTACGTTTTGAACTAGCAACACCGTTTCCAAGCTTGTAGGCTAATTGTTAAGTTCAGGTGCTCTGAGTTTAATTGTTTAGGTGCCTCTGTGATAGGTAACAACTTGGAATTTCCCCTCCCCCCTTTTTTTTTGAGAAACACCCAATGTTGTTGAGAGAAATGGCCTTAAGTCCACTGGGGTAGTTGGAAAGCCCCCTCATGTGGTAAGAATGGGAAACTATTACATCTCTAAGATGTCTAAAATCTAAAGGCATATTTAAATTTGGATTTTGATTCAAGTTTCACCCTAATAATTGTAAGAGAACGCAACATTTAAGAGCCTCCTTTTAGCAGGTTCTGAGATGCTTTATACCCACTACTTCGTTTAATTTTCACAATAATGCTGAAAAGTGGAGGTATTATTATCTCTGTTTTATAGTTGAAGAAACACCCTCAGCAAGGTTACATAATCTCCAAATTTCACAGCTAGTTAATTTAATTTACACTAGATGTTAGCATTTAAGGTTTGTAATATTTCCCATGTGGCTCCAATTGCTTCTAACAAAGTAGTGTTGATTTTTCTGTGTAAAATAATCCAGAGGAGGTTCTTGGTTCAAAGCAGATTTTTAAGTGATTTTAAAAGCTCCTCATTGCCCCAGTGCCAAAATATCAAAGTTCAAGGAATAATGCATTTACTCTGGAAGCTTATGGTTTTCAAATATTAACTATGTAAGCCCTGTTCTTGATGAGTCTGTCAATATACATGGCTGCCTCATAGTTGCTGATTTGGGGTGACTTTATCCTCCTTTTTTTTCCCCAAAGCTCTCTTAGTTCTGGATGTGCATATTCTTCTTGCTGCTTGAAAAGTGCAACTCAGGCATTCTCTAATTGTTAAATCAAGCCGCTTGGTCCATGGACTTCCAGTAGTTGAATTCTCTGTGTGTGAATGCACACCTGCAGTATTTCCTGTGCTGTGTAAAAGGATTTTAAGTTTTTGTTAGCACCTCGGTTAGTGTTGAACCTGCTTGTTTAGAATGCTGAGGTCGTGAAAGGCACACTCTGTGGGCGCTAAAGCTTTTCTTGTTAGATGGAAGTGGAAGAGTCTCCACGTGTCCCAACAGAGGCAGTCAGTTCTGAGAGTCCATCTGCTGGATCATCTGTTGGGGGTAAGGGGTGGGTCATAATAAAATAGAACAATGCCACCTTCTTTGAAGACCATGGGCTACAGCATCTATTCCAGGGTCAGGTATTGCTCACATCCCCACCTTACCATTCTCGCCATCTATTTGACACAGAACACCCACCCACCGACCTTCCTGGGCAAAGCAGAGATGCTGTGGCCTCCTTAAACCTCTCTAAATCCTAGCTGCTTTGAGAGTGCCTTAAGTTCTTGAGGATGTTGAAAGAACATGCCAGTGTGATGATAAAACCACTTGGGGATAATCTTGTGGAAATCTTGGAGAGGAGGAAGTGTGCCTAATTTTCAAAACTAGAGAGATGGCAAATTCCAGAAACTTTAGATTCAGAGTTTACGTCTAGCAGAATTGTAAATCATATTTTTGAAAAGATGGATAGTGATCATTTAGAAAATTTGGTGCTGATCAGTATCTAGCATCACTCATCTCCAATTGACCTCATTTCTTTTTTTGAAAGTTACTGGACAGGTATATCAACATTACTATAGACATGGCATGTCTGCCTCAGCAAAACATTTAACAAAGTGCTTTGTGTTCTTTACTCAAGTTGAACAGAAGTGGGTTGGACAGCATTAGATAAGTTGGTTTGCATCTTTTCATACCCAGTGAGGGATGATCAGTAGGATGATGTCAGACTTGAGCAAGCTGCATTGATAACGGCATTTGATGCAGCTGGGGAAAAAACCTCACACATTAGTAGAGATAAGAGTATTTAGAACCAAGAAGGTGATAACCTCATAGTTCTTTGAAGCACTGTACACAGTGGTTAAGAACAGGGACTTTGGAGCTGACCTTGGGCACATTATTTGAGTGCTTTGTGCCTCCAACTCTTCATACCACCTCATAAGCTGTTGAATATGTTGAAGGATTAAATAACCTAACCCATGTTAAGTGCTTAAAAACAGAGCTTGACTGTAAATTGTATGTGTTAGATGTTAGTCTTTTGTCTTTGCTCCTGCTTTTACTTCTTGATGGGCAATTTTGTGCACATTTCGGGGTTTGTGTTTAAATGTGTGTCCAGAATGGAGTAATCATATTTTTGGAGAGGGTCTAAAAACTGTTTGAACAGTAGTTGAAGACACTGGAGATGTATACCTTAGTGTAAAAGCTTAGAGACAGTACTCACAAAGTGAAATGAAATAGCGCAGGTCACATTCTGAATTCTGTACATTTCACCCACCCTAACAAGTGCTTTCTCTTAAGGAGATGTAGCGTGGTATAATAGGAATCTCCACTAAACTGGGATTTAGAAGAGTTCTTTCCTAATAAAAGTTCAGTCTTTAACTAGTTATGTGATCTTAGGCAATTAACTTAGCTCAGTGGTTCTCCATAGGGTATGATTTTACTCTTCAGGGGACATTTGGCAATGTCCATACATTTTTGATTGACACAATTGGGGTAGGGAGGTGTGCTACTGACATTTAGTGGGTAGAGGCCAGGGCCGCTGCTAACATCCTACAGTACATAGGATAGCCCCTACGACAAAGAATTATCCTGTCCAGATGTCAATAGTGCTGAGGTTCAGAAACCCCGGCCTAACTCTTCGATATGGTTTTCTGTTTGTGAAATGTGAATACCAATCTTTGCTTTTGCAATACCACAAAGTCACTTTAAGAGTATATTTTGAAAGGCTTTTGAGAATTAATGTGTTTTGAAGTCTGCAGATGTACACAGTATGTACATTTTATCAGCAGCAGCACAGTAAAATCTCATTTGTTCCGTTCCCGAGAGTAGGATGATCCTGTGCTTGAATCTCAGCCCTACTGATTTAACTTGCTCATGTGATTTGGGGCAAGTTTCTTTATCCATGAAAACCTAATCCCTAATTCACAGAGCTTGGAAAAATAAACACAGTATGTATATAAATCTTGTAGCACAGTCCTTGCACATAGTTGTAAAATATTGTTTTTTAAATTGAATTGTTGTTGTTGTTGTTGTTGTTTTTGGTAATGAGATTGAGAAGTGCTTATTAAAATGAAAGATTTGGAAAGAGGATGACTAAAGAAATTAGATTTGTTACTAGTCAAAAGATGAAAAACAAACAGGCTTCTTGTCTTTAGAATTTAGGAGAGGTAAATGTCTTTGGAAGTTTAACTTTGGCTTTGTAGGGAAGGACCATAATATGCGCTAGGCTGAGAGGTACCTATTGGAAGGGGAATGAGTTGCATGGAAAATAAGAGTCATCTACTTTATATTAGTATGGAACTGGACAAGAATATAACCTCTATGTTTGCGAATTGCTCCACTATAAAACCTTGTAATGTTTGTTCTTAAGCAGTGTAATTTGCTTTATTTTTTCATCCTGTGCTTAATGTTATGGTCTCTTAATATATTTTCCAATGCCTTAAGACATAAGTAAGCAACACACCCAGCCAATGTATGTGCAGATGTGTCAACTTTGCAGTCTTAGTGAGTTCCTGTACCCTCGCAGCCTCGCCCCAGAAGATGAAGCAAAGCTTTCATGTGATCACTCTTTCCTCCACTCATTTATTAGCTGTGGAACTGAGAGTCTGGAGATCATGCATGAATCGTACTTTTCCTGTTGCTGTGGTAACCTATATAGCAAGTGGCATGTAGCATACCCATCAGAGCAATTCAAAGTTAATGTATTTAACTTGAGAGTGTGATGTTTTTGTGATAGGGCTTGGATGGAAAGTCCCTGAGTGTGTACAACCCCCTACTGTCTACTTTGTCAAGGCAGAACATTTTGCAGCTCTGTACATCTTCCAAAGAGGTAGCAGTGAGAGAGATCCAACAATGAAAAGTTCTCTGCCTCAGGAAGAGACTCTTACTCAGGTTAAAGAATTGAAGTTAGTGATTTTCTTTAAAAGGGATTACTCTTGATTTTCTTTCTCAAGATCCCTACTGCATTTGCACCGAGCTGTTTAAATCACACATAAACATGTGACTTGATTCCTCAAATGGAGCAGGTGTTGGTACCTCTTCCCCGAGCAGTTTGCCTCTCTGTGGGCTTCTGGAAAGCTCTCCTCTTGGAGCAGTAGGGAGAATTCATGGCTGCTTCACACCACTGGAATGGTGGCAGCTCCAAGGTGAAGCGCAGCAGCCACCACCTAAGTGGCGTGTAGAATGGAAATGACTTGGTGATCAAAACATACTTCCAAGAAATTTATAACACAGACTAAGCTCTGTTAGTGCTGGGAAGCCTTCGTTAACCTAACCTTCAAGCTTACTCAACTCTCTTGATTGTACAGAAGCAGAAAGTGATGTTCCACACTCTCACAGTCTCAGGCTGCCCCAGAGTTGCTGGTTAAGTATTATTGACAAAAATTCAGTGATTCTAACAAGAACACTGAACTGGTTACACAAAATTGCATACCTTATAGGGTCAGAAGGCAAGAGTTTGATACTCAAGCCAAGCCAAAGTCAAGTTAATAATAAACTAAAAGAGATAATAGACAAATTACAATTTTAGATGGTGCTAGTGATCATAATTCTTGACCCAATAGATGATTTCTCCACTTTAGGTATATCCCAGTCACTTCGATTTCTCAGATATGGATGAGACTGGAAAATTCAGTGAGTATCTAAAAGTGTTGTTGCAAGTGTTGGAAGACTGATTGTGTATTTGCAAGGCTCCTGGACATCAGCTTGGTGAAATTCCATAGTATTTTGTACCAAAATCCCAGGTTCTAGGCTTGTGCTGAATCAACAGATCTAAAGATAGTTTTCTTTGCATTTTGAAATTAGAGTGTTACCAAAAGTCCCAAACACATTTTAGACATAGAGGGAACAAAGATTTAAAATGTCAGAGTACAGTGGAACAACATATCTGATAGCCCGTGCAATAGGTATCTTAGCTTGTATTTTTAAAAGAGTGTAAGTTTGGCATTTAATGAATTCTCTAATGTACTTATTTAAATATAGTTGTGGGTGTGGTTTCCTTTATTTAAAGTGGTCCTTTCCCCTTCCCCAAAATTTCTAAAGCATTCATTTCACTGTGGAATTATTGGCCCCTATCATAAGTGTGGTTTGTGTGTACCACATGAGGGTCAACTCAAGATCCCTTCCTTTTTCCAACTTGGTAAAAAAGCTCGGTCTCCAAAAGAAACTATAAAACACATGTATAATGAATGGACTACAGCAAAGATAGACAAAATAAGTAAAGAGGTTAAAAAGCTTCTGGGGCAGAATTATAACTTGGTTAAAGGTACGGACATGTTATCCTGAAAGGGAATTTGTTTGAAGAGGAATTTAGAAAGTGGAACTTGGAGGCTGAGGTGGGAGACCAAGTTTGAGGTCATCCTGGCCGGCCTATAGGAGGCAGTGTAGCATGAATAGGTCTCCACATGGATCTCAGCCCTGTGGTGGGGCTGTCTGTAGGCTTCAACATCGAGCTGTTAAGTTCCAAATCTGATTTAGGGTATGGCTTTGCTCTAGTCACTGAATAATGCTGAGCCCACCCTAACCTCACAGTGCAGAGGGAAGCCACATAGGAAGCCAAAAAATGTATTTTTGTTCCATGCCCACTATGTATCCTTCTGATTATAATTTGGACTCTTTGTGTAATTATGCTTTTGGGAACACATAATCAGCAGATAGCAGCATCCAGTCTACATGATGGTTTATAGTTCTCACAACAAGGTATTAAATGGGCATTTTTAGTTTAATATCACCATGAGTATAGTTAGTATACACTGTCTTCTGATTATCATGTTAATGAGTTTCTAAGAATAAGGGCCAACCTTGGACTGTGAGGATCCACCAAGGTGGTAGTACATTGCAAGGACCAGATGGCTTCCCCAGTGTTGTCTTTTCTATTTGACTTGCAACATAAGAGTGTGATGACCATAAATACTAGTATCTTTTTTTTTGTATTAAGAAAATATTGAGAAGAAAAATGTGTGCCACTGAATGCTTAATCATGCTAATAATGTGTTCTGTTCTGTGAGTGACTCATGTACGCATGAGTAAAGCAAACTAGAATGCATTATCATCATAGTTACAATTACAAGGCTAACTAATCCCTACTTTGCTAGTTAGCGTATCCTATAATTCTCATTTAAATTGCATGAATTACCAAACAACTACAAAAGTTCCCAATTAAAGCAATTAATAACCAAAATTTCATGGTAGAAGTTTTCACTGTGTTTTTGTATTTCTAAGATTCCTGTAGATTTATGAAGTATACTTTTCTTTGGTTCTCAGAATAATACACCCAAGTCTTTTAGGACTCTGAATTCAGAAACTGCGGTACTTTTAAACTGTATTCATATAAGACCGTTCTTTTAATATTCTTCTATTTCCACTGACATACCAAAATGGTTTCCTGCCTTACTTACTGTGGATAGTGATTTTGTACTGTTGAGCAATTGTTTGATAAATATCAATCTAGTGACCTGGGAGAGTCACCTGTTTAAATCCTTAGCATTTTCTTCTAGAAGCGAAATTCTCAAAAGAGTCAGGTGCATGATGTCATTTACTTTGATTACGTCCATGTAAAGGTCAGGAATGTGAGTCAGGTGCATGATGTCGTTTACTTTGATTGTGTCCATGTAAAGGTCAGAGATGTGAAAGTAAATGTTTCTAACCCAAAATCTAGATAAAAAGGAATACCTTTCACAGGTTTAGCAGTGCCAGGATAGATAGAAAAGATTGTCTTCTGTGAACCACATGGTCCCAGTTGGACTCTAGGGGAACCCCCTTGGAAGGAGCAGAAGGGGTGGATGGGGACTGTTCGCTGGGGCTTAAGCAGGGGATGATTCCCACTGGGTTGAAGGATAGGGAAAACAAAGCAAGAATTCTAATATTATCTCTTTCCACAGAGAGTGCCTCCCCTTACTAGGTCTGTACCTCTCCTCAACCACCTCCATTTCCTCCACACCTCTTCATTCTCAAGCTGCTGTGCTCAAAGCACTCTTATTTTCTGAAAATTTGTTAACCAAGGTATCGGAATAAATTGTGTATCTGTGTGGACAGAGGTCAGGTAGGATAGGGTGTTGTTATATTTTTAAACTGTGTATATAATGAATTAAAGGGCTAATACTCTATGCTTCTCTGTATACCCACCCATTCCCCACCAAAGTCCACAAAAACACCACCAGTAGCAGAATTCTTTCCCCACAGTAGAGATTTGACCATATGTTAGACTTGTGCTTTCCAATACCGTAGCTGCTAGCCACATGCAGATATTTAAATTAAGTAAAAATTAAGTTAAATTAAAATTTCATAAAACCGAAGATTCCATTTCCTAGTCTCACTTACCACACTCAGGTGTTCAGCAGCTGTGTGTACCCTATGGCTGTGATGTTGGACAGAGCAGGTATGGAACATTTCTATCATCTCATTCGGGGAAGACGATTCAGCCTTCAAGAAAATATTTGTTGACATTGATCCCATTTTCCAGGAATTCGTATATAATCCAAAAAAATTCTGTGGTTAAATGTTGGCTCTTTTGGGCCAAATGAAGATATATTATTGGAAATTCTAAGTTTCTTCAAGTTTAAACTTTGGACTGTAGCAGAGCATGACGGGTTGCAGGAATAGCCAGAGTGAATCATCAGCACGTGTGTATACGTCTATTGTATTATAACTGGTTAGTCTGGGCCTGAGTAGTAAAAAAGAGGGAATTTAGTGAAGTTACTTCCACAGATGATAGTGTGGCAGTGAGCCCAACAGGGCACATTGATAAAACTAGAGAGCTTAGCCACACAGGAAGTCATTGCCCGCCTCTGCCGGGAGCCACAAATACAGGAAGCTGTTTTTTGGAGGAGCCTACTATTGGAGGTGGGGCAAATAGGCACTGAAGTCACAAGGAGATCCAGAGATGACAACCAAGAGGAAGGTGAGAAATGCTCCTGGAAGCTGCTCCATTCCTTCTGTCCTCTAGTCTTCTGCCACTGCCTCCCAGCAGGTTGAGTCCCTGTGATAACGCACAGCAAAATTAGAGACCAGAAGTGATGATCTGTGAGCCCTCAGGCCCAGGTCTAATGCAGCTGGTGTCTGTTCAGCTGAACATATTATGTATAACATGAGCTCCTAACACCGCCCCCTCCTTAGGCATGCAGAATCAAGCAGTTCTTCATACATCACTTAGCAGTTTGCACTAAATATGTTTCTCTCTTGTGGCCCACTGCATGGCAGAGAGATTGTTGTGGTGCCAGGCCCGTGGAACTTGTTAAAAATCCACACTCTAGAACTTGCTGAAAACCCATCCTTAGGGTGCCAGGGAAAGCTGTTGAAGAGGAGGTGTCTAACTGGAGGCACTCCACTACAGAATTGTTGGGAGACTGGTGCTGGCGAAGTTGCGCGTGCCCTAGAAGCCTGCTGAGGGAGCACAGCAGAACCAGGAACCACAGCTCCTTCCTCCTGGCGTGTCTTTCCAGCATCCTCTGCCGACAAAAGTTAACACCGTGCTGGATAGCAAGTGAAGAAGAAAAACTAATGGGCTCAGATTTATTTTTTCAGATCAAGTAGTAAAGGGTGAATTTGTAACTGAGAGGCAGTCAGTAGATAATTGATATAGGGAGGAAAAATGCCACCCTTCTCCACAGATCCTTTATTTTTATTGCGTCAATCAGGCAATTTGCACATGACGTAGATATATTCAGATGATTTTAATTTTTTTCATCAGGTCCCTCAGGCTTTTAACATCGCATGGTTTGATTACCTGTGAAATCCATTGAGTGACTCATCCTTAAGGGATTGTTGAGGATTAAGTTACTTGAATTATCTTTTTTATTGTTTGCCTCTTAAACCTTGGATAAATACATGGATAATGAGGAATTGGAACCCCATTTATGAAATGACATCCAGCTTGATGACATTCCAGGCTTTTTGTTTAATGCCTGTGAAGATATACAACTTAGAATTATAGTTGCTTGTGAAGTAATTCAATTAGGGATTTTATCTCTTAGGCTTTATAAATATTTACCAAAAGATTTTATATGCATTGTAAGGTTATGGTTTTATTTGTTATTGGTGGGTTTTTTATTTAGTTTGCTAGTGCATTTCTTTCCTGCTTCTTTGTGAATTTGGAAGAATAATTCTTCCAGAATTGCTTTTTAAAGATTTTCCCTCCAGGTTGTTTTCTACATTCGACAGCTTTGAACTGCTAAGATTTCTTTGTGGCTTCTTGCTCCCTACCACCATGTAATGCATAATTTATCCTTTTGTTTAAAACATTAAAAAAGGAGAAATACTCAAGCCTTGTCCTTGAACCCAAGTTAATACTTGATCTGTCTGCTTTGCCTTCTTTTTCATACATTTCATATTTTGTTTTTCTCCCTCAGAACTCTCCTAAAACAGAGTGTAAATAGAGAGAATTGCCCATAATCTAACACTCAGGTGACCCATGATATTGAAAATAAATAAAAACAGTGCATGTACGTGGGTAACATACAAATGGTGTCAAAAGATACAGAAAGGGAAAGAGAAGTAAAAGCCTCCCCTCAAATGTAACTATTATTACATTTTTTAATAATTTCTTCCAGGAAAAAAAATGTTTTTGGCACATATTTGCATCTGTCTGACCCTGTGCTTTTTATATTGTTTAATAAAGGGATTAAATTTTCTGTAGCCCTTTTTGGTGCATATTTTTTCCTATTTTTAGAGTTCTTTTCAGTCAACGCACGCAAATCTTCCTTATTCACTTTAATGTGTATAACATTTCATTATATGGATGCACAGTAATTGATTTCACCTTTGCCTTAATTCTGGCTATTTTAGTAATTGCCAGATATTTGGGAGGAGGAGCTGTATTGAGCCGTCGGAGATACTGCAAGTGAAGAAAATTAAGGGACCTTTTTGTAAATACTTCTGTGTAAACATTTTGCTGATGTATTCATAGGTTAATTTCCTAATAGATTGCTAGGTTGGAGGATAAAAACATTTCGAACTTTGATAAACATTATCTAGTTTTACTCTAGAAAGGATATGCAAATTGATTTTTTTTAACCAGGGTTATATCTTTTCCCACACCCCCACCAGATTCAGTAAATCACCAAGCTATGACATTTTTGACAATCTGATAAGTTAAAAATGTTATCTCTGTTTTCACTTGCTTATCTCTAATTACAGGTTTAGGATTCTTTAAGTTCCTTGGCCATTTGAATTTCTTTCTGTACATTGCCTGCTGTGTGCTCTGCTTTGTACTTTTTTCTTCAGCTTCCCCCTCTTTTCTTTCTCTTCCTTTTCTTCTGGGTCGGGTTCTTGTGTTTATCATATTGGCCTATATGAGCTCATTTTAAATTGGGGAAATAAGTCTTATTTCATATGTATTGCAAATATTTTTCCCGTGTTATCTCCAATCTTTTGATGTTCATTATGAACTTTGTTTTTATTTTGGTGTAGGGGTAGAAAATATGTTCTTTTATAAAAGAAATGAAAGAAGGTGGGGAGGGGGGGTGTTGAGAAAAGTTGACTATACTTTCTGCTGTTTTTAAGGCTGAGTAGTTGTAGTTTGGGACAAAAGGTTATTCCCACTGCTCCTAGTATGTCTCATACCTCTGGAGACCTGGTACCCCCTAGTTACACCACGATTCCTCTCAAGGGGTGGTAAGCCTTGGGGCCCTTCCCCTCTGCATTTGCTTAGGCCCTGGGCAGTAGATGGAGCCTCTTAGGAATAGGTGAGTTTATGAATAGCTCTGTCTATACACATCAGAAATTAGCCACCTAGTGAGATCAATTCAGGTAGCCAGCGTCAGAGAGAATATGCTCATTCCTGTATCCCCAGTGCCTAGAACTGTGCCTCAAATGAAACACAGTGTGTTGAAAGAATGGATGGAGACAAGAACAAGAAGTGCTTGAGGGAGAATGAGCAGGTACAGAGATCTTGCTTGAAAAAGATCAGTTTGGAATACTTTAGTCAACTAGACGTATGCATACCTGACAAGTACACCCCTAGAGTCCAGAACACTTCCCTTTCCTTTCTTTATAACTCCTAGTCAGTTAGCTTCTAGATAGCTGGGGTGAGTTCTAAAATAATCGTGTATTATATATCTCATGATAAATTTTAGAGACTATTGAATGTGGAATAACACTGGTGCCAAGTGTTATTTGGTTGAACTTTTTCTTTCTTTGTGTTCATATAATTACCTCTCTAGATTGGCCAGTGAGAGGATCATGTCAGTTCTCTTGTGAGTGGAGTGTTATTAAAACTATATAAAATTTATTTTAAAATCTGACTTTAATGAATAGATAAAGTGTGAATATCTCTCCAAATGTCTTCAAGGACTAAACTCTTTTGAATGTTTAAAGTGACTCTGGTGAACACAAATTGACCTTGTTACATTCTGTGTAAATTCTTACTCAATCTAAATCCAAGGGAAATGGTTTTCTAGTTCTTTATTTAGTGAAGTATCTCCAGAGAAGATTTTAAGGACTTCCTGACAATTTAAATTATATTTATATATGAATCTCATTCATACATATAGAAAGCCTTTTAATGGTATCCTATAAAGGGTAATAGGTTTGATATATACTGTTTCTCTCTGAAAATATCAATGAATCTTAATTTCTAGTAGGATTATGGCCTTTATTTGATGCCATTTGACCTGAAATGTCTAATGACAGCTTTGTTTATTCTTTTCACAGTTTCATTAAGCAGTTGATTCAGTTAATTTGAATTTACTGAAATAAAAATCTAGAATAGGAAAAATTAAATTTACTTTTGGGAAAGCTAATGCTAAGCTTTGACCTCTGTTACTGGTCAGTCTCATTCAGTATAAAAATAATTGGACACCAGGACAATAGAGAACCAGCTATCGTTGTTTTGAATGATATGCACTTAATTAAGCATCTGTTTCAGTGAAGACTGAGGAAATAATTGATGATTGATGTCATTAATTTGTCTTTTGACCACTCCAGTTTATTATAGTTTGGTCATGACAGTTTTCTAAATAGTATATCAGAACGAAAGATAAATGGAGATGTTTAAAATTGTTTAGCTCTGTCATATGAGAGCTCACAATAGTTTTGTACCACTTTGGACCACCTTGCCTCTTTAGTTTTAGCTTATAAATCAAGTGACTGAATAAGGCTGTCAAAAATTCATTTGTGAATTTGTATTTAACATTTTATACAGGAGGATAAATGAGTAAGGCAATGGAATTTACTTTGAAAAAGTGAGTTTCTGAAAGCAGGAGTTTCTGTCATTTGTTCTGGTCTGTGGGTGAGTGAGACCTTGGTGCCTTGTTGAAAACCAGTTGGCCTAGGAGAAACAAAGAAAATGAAGAGTGAAGTGCTGATATCAACTGTGACCATTGGAAATATATATCAAGAAAATTTCAGGATCTTTGGTGGGATATTTTTGGTTAGATGACCTAAATTTTTGGTGGTATATAGGCTTTTTGAAGGAAATGCTTTGCAGTTGAAATAAAAAAGCATGAACCACTAAAGAATGAAACTAGCAGTATTTACAGAGTGTGGGAAAGCAGCGGCTTTGTAAATGGATGATTTTGCATTTGATTCTCAGCCCTCCACTCAGGGGTGGACCCGAGTAAGGAATATACTTCCTCTGTGCCACAATTTTCTTAATTTGTAAAAGTGGAGATTAAAATACCTACCTCAAAGAGTTTCGAGAGAAATAGATGAATTTGATATATTGTATCCTGCCTTCAAGAACGAATTTTTAGTATTGTGTGGATTAAGGGGGTGGCTGTTGGAAAAGATCTGAAGGACTACTAAAGTTTAAAGTTCCCCTTACATCATGAGGTATGAGAAATGGCAGTGCTTTAGAACTTGCTGTTTCTCAGAGGTTTTTGCCTGTGTTATTAGAATGTTATAATTAATGACTTTTTCTGTTGCTGGTTCAAGTATCAGATAATTGACCCTGGTTTATGTTGTATGTCCCAAGATGAGGCCACAAGTCCCATTGAGGTCAATTATTAGGGTTAAGTGTTTATATTAGAGCATTTGTGTTTCAGGTGTCCCCTGCCCATTGGTCTGGTCACACATACTAATCATCTCTTGCATTATGAGCTGGTCACAACACATTGAGCCAAGGCACTTGGGAGCTTCCCACCCACGCACCCCCTGGCCTCAGTGTGGTCCACAGGGAGTTTGGTTACGCAGGTGTTGGTCATAAGACGGGCTCTGACAACTTGTCCAGACTTTGATTTATAACCTAATACAGTCTGCTCGCATATTGGTATTGAATATACCTGAGGTCAGTCAGTGCCTGTGTATTTATGTTTTTTTTTTCCCTGCAAAAATGCAGTTTTCTGTTTGTTTTTTTCTTACCAATAAGGTATTGGTGTACATGCTGTTGAGCACTAACAAAAAATACACATTATATGCTAGACTCTGTTCTAAGTGCCTTGTCTCTGTAATCTGTTTTGTCAGTCCTCACAGGCTATTGGAGAATAGCCTGTGAGGACTGACAAAACAGATTACAGAGACAAAAAGCTGCAAAAGAGTGGTTGAGCAATTGGCTCAAGATCTCACAGCAAATAAAAAGGAGCCAGGATTTATCTCTGGGCCATCTCTTGACTGCTATACTAACCTTCCTCTTCAATAAGAAAATATAGACAGTTTAAAGGAACATTAAAAAAAAAAAAAGATAAATCCCACATATCTGGTGACAGCCATTCTTAGCTGTTGGGTACACATTCATACTTCCAACTCCTATTCTTGAATTTTGGTGGAAAGTCCTCTTCCTCTTCCCAGGGCTTAGCATTACAGACAATTCGATATTTATCTTTCCAAATATTCATGCAAACACACGTACATACATAGATAATCCACACACATTTCTCATGTGTACTACTGTATGCATTGTTCTGCTAGGTACTTTTTCACTCAGTATATCCTAGATATATAATCTAACATATTCTTAATTGACTATTTAGTATGGACTACACTACTTTCAGAGGATAACTATACCATAATTACTTTCAATAAACCATCTCCACTGATAGACATTTAGATTGTCATATTTTCCCTGCGTAATTTACAATAAGTACATAGATTTTATTGTATGAAAGTACTATAATTTAATTAACCTCTTTTGAGATTCAGGTTGATAAAAGGTACTAGAATCGAACATTCTCTCAAAATTGAAGATTTGAGCACATCCTTACTTAGTTACTTTCCAGTCCCAATCGAAATGTTAAGTTCAAATGGTCACCCTGTCGCTTAAAACAAAACAAAAAAAGCCTTCATCGAGCTATATTTTTCATGCCATAAAATTCACCTTTTAAAGTGTACAATTTAAAGATTTTTTAGAAAGTTTACCAAGTTATGCAACCAGCTCCATAAACCAGTTTCAGAACATTTCCCTCACTCCAATAAGGTCCCTTGTGCCCTTTTATGTCAATCCGTATTCCCATCCCCAGGCAAGCACTAATCTACTCTCTGTTTCTATAGATTTGCCTTTTCTGGACATTTCATATAATCTATCACTGTTAAGAATTTGATATCCATGAATAACTTTTTTTCTTATTCTTTCAAATAATTTGGCTCACGCAAAACTCTTAGCTGTACAGAGGTTCGGTATTGTCTTGAATAATTAATAAATGCACACACACAGACACTATTCCACAGACATACTCTATCTCATAAGGTTGTGAGGCTTTCTCAATAATACTTTCCATATAAAAAGCAAACCGTTGGATGGCTTTCAGCATGATTACTTAATTTTTTCCTGTAGTCACTTGATGGTAATTGGGATTCATGGCGTAGTTCAATTGAGAACTGAATATGTGCTGGTTCTATAAAAGACCTGCGACCAGAACATAACGAGTACTTTCCAGAACCTCACCTTTGAGAGTTGATTCCAAAAAGTTCCCTGTGATGATATCCCAAACCTGTTTTGGGTACTAAATATTAGCTTCAAGTTGCATAAAAAGTTGTGCAGTTTACTGAACAACTCTGTAATGTTCAAATAATTTTTAAAAAAATTAAGTTAAAATTGCTATTTTGTTGCTATTGTAAACCATTTTGAATTAAAAACTGATATTTTAAAAATTTAGGATAATTTCATTTCGATGTTTAATATTTCAGTATCTGATAGCACTTGCAAGTATTTTATATGTTTACTCTATATTCATAGAGCTGTTAAGAATCTGCTTTTTAAAATATGGGTTGCTTTGAGGTTTTAATTTGAAATACATACTTATTTATTATTAATTGTCATTTCATGTGAATACTGTTTTCCAAAGACCTCTAGTTTTTTTTTATACCTTAACAGTATATTTTTTATTTTTACTTATTTTTATATTTAAAAACTTTTTTAAATTTATTGGGGTGACATTGATTAATACAATTACATAGGTTTCAAGCGTACAATTCTATAACACATCATCTCTATATTGCATTGTGTGTTGACCATCAAAAGTCAAATCTTTCGTTATTATGTATTTGACTCCCTTTATTCTTTTGTCCCTCCTCCCTTCTGCCCTTACTCTCTGGTAAGTACTGAACTGTTGTCTGTGTCTATGATTTTTCGTTTGATTGTCCTGTTTGTTGCTTTCAGTTTTATATCCCATACATGAATGAAATCATATGGTTCTCAACTTTTTATGTCTGCCTTATTTTATTTAGCATGGTAATCTCAAGATCCATCCATGTTGTTGGCAGGTGGCAGTATTTCATCTTTTTTATGACTGAATAATATTCTGTTGTATATACATACCACATCTTCATTCAGTCATCTATTGAAAGACACTGTGGTCATTTCCATGTGTAGGCCACCGTAAATAATGCTGCTGTGATGATCAGGGTGTATGTATCTTTACGAATAAATGATTTCAGATTTTGAGGGTAGATACCCAAAAGAGGGATTGCTGAGTCATATGGTAATTCTAAATTTTTTGAGGAACCTGCATACTATTTTCCATAGCGGCTATACCAATTGCCATTACCACTAGCAGTGTGTGAGGATTCCTTTTCCCCCACAACCTCTCCAACACTTGTAATTACTTCTCCTGTTGATGATAGCCATTCTAACAGGTGTGAGGTGGTATCCAATTGTGGTTTTGAATTTTTATTTCCCTAATAGCTAGTGAAGTTGAGCATCTTATATCCGTTGGCTGTTTGTATGTCTTCATAAGAGAAGTGTTCAGATTTTCTGCCCATTTTTAAAATTGGATTGTTTGTATTTTTGTTGTTGAGTTGTATAGTTCTTTATATATTTTGGATATTACTTTATCAGAGGTGCTGTTTGCAGATATCTTCTCCCATTCAGTTAGTTGCCTCTGTTGTTGATGGTTCCTTTTGCTGTGCAGAAGCTTTTAAGTTCGATATATTCTCATTCATTTATTTGTGCTTTTACTTCCCTTGCCTTCGAGGTCAAATTCATAAAATTCTCTCTAAGACCAAGGTCCATAGTTTAGTACCTATGTTTTCTATGCAATTTATTGTGTCAGGTCTTATATTTTAGCAAAGACCTCTATTTTTTAAGAAGCTCGGAGAAAGTAGAAAAATAACCCTGCCTCTTATTAATGAGGAGAAATATGCAGTTTATTAACTATATTCTGAGCACAAAGTCCAAGGATGAAATTATTTCTTGTGTAATCTTTTGAATGTATCTAGTAAGCAGAAGGTATCCCCAAGGCATATACTGAAGACAAGTGAAATGATTTAGCATCACAATTCTCAGATGCCACTCTGCCTCTTGATGCAGATTCTATCACTATCAGCCCTTCATAGGCTCCATAACTCATTTGTTCTTATCGGCTTTTTTATGAATCAGTAATCAACACCTGAGGAGGAGAAAAGCTCTTCTCTAGAGGAAATAACAGGTTTATCACAAATATCTTTGAAACCTGAATGGTTCTTTAGGTGACAGCTGTTTATCATCTTTTGCAAATCGGGAAGGCAGCTTTCTCAACTTGTGTTTCTTTTCTAAAGGGAAAATTAAAGCAATATGTAGTAGTTGTTGTTTATCCAGTAGTGGTTGTTGTTTATCCAGAAAAGATAACTCATTTGTATGGAGGCAGAGAGATGTAGACATCTAAATTAACCCAGACACTTTGTTCTTCAGAACTTTTACAAGTTGATTTTTTCTTTTGCGCAAGGGGAGTGAGCTGTGACCAGATACATGTGTATTCAGAATGTTGTTAAAAATAAACTAGCTGTATTCCCTCCCCGTCCCTTTCTCCTTTGGTTTGGTGTCATGGCTCTCTCCTTTCATTTAAGAACTAGACCAGGCCAACCATATTTAATCTTTCTTGTACTCTTCAACATCCTCACCTTTATTGTGCATGTGTATGATTCAAAATCCTTCTTTTGAATTGGGAGTGATGATATTGATAGACACTCACCATGACCCCGCCCTGCCCTAAACAAGCTCCCAGCCAGGTGTGCAGAGACCTTTCTCCTGAATGGTGATGATCTGCTCTTTTCAGGGTGTACAACTCGAGTCTCTAAATCTGGCAACCACATCAGAGATCTTTAGGTGATAATTCACTATAATAAAATGGATTGAGAGTATTGATGTAAAGAGAATAAACTGACTGGCTTTTTTTTGGGGGGGGGGGCTTTTGATCTTACCGTACATTAATTTTGAGTAACTTTAATAATATAAATCAAGCAACTGATGATCACATTTTGAGTGCCCCATTCTTTCTGAGTTCCCTAGAGTGTACTGAGGGATAGGGGACATATCATGCAAGTAACATAACTTTGCCCCATACAGCTTTCTTCATAGAAGTGCCCCTGAGCTGCTGCTTTTGGGAGTCATTGAGGGGTGGAGACCCAGCTGCATTTAAGAGGATCTTTGGGTTCTTAAATCAAGGGAGGGAAGATGTAAAAATAAGGCCATTTTGAGGTGTGGAGTGGGGTTGGATGTGAAAAGGTAGAACACTGAAAAGCAGCCATGATTTTGAGCACCCACTGTGTTCCCGGACTGTACGATGTGCTTTATAACTCTGTATCTCATTTAATCCTGTGAAGTAGGTGGTGATACCGTATTTTTACACAAGGAAACTGGCTTGAAATTTTTTTTAAAAATGATGCATACCCATCATAAACATTTTGTTAAACTTAGAAATATCAACGTTCAGAATTGCTCAGTCTTTTATGTAGTGTCAGGAGTTCTCCTTTGAATGTAAGTCCTCTGATTTATATTCTATGTTGTCTTTCCTGCATAGACCACACTCATAATATACCATTAACAATGTCTAAACTTTATTTCTTTAAAGTGGCGCCAAAACATCAAAACTTTCAAAGCAGCTGGATACTGAATTTATGTAGATTTTAAGTCACTATTTTTCCCTCAGAATATCAACACTGTCTCAAACACACCTAGTTTTGCAGCAATCTTTTTTAGTTGTTTACTTTTGTCAAGTGTTTCTAATGCATTCGATTTAGTTTTATAGAAATAATAGCTCAGTTTTTCTTTGGATTCAAATTTCATTGATTACTTAATATTTAATTAAATTATGTAATATCAGAAACAAGTCTAACCTGGATAAACATGTTTTGAAGCAAATATAACTTGATTCTTGGTAAGCACTGCACATTGACCAGTGGGAACAGTTGTTAGGCTTGTTAGTAGTACCAGTGACAGTGAGAGGTTGCTTAGCCATCCACATGCATCAGTATGTTGTGAGAGGGTAATTAATCCAGCCTGAGATTGGTTAAGAGAACTTCAACTGTGCTATAGTGTTATATGTGCTCCTTAATGGTTTAAGGCCGGGGTTTCCAACCCCTGGGTTGCAGACCGGTGCTGGTCCATGTCCTGTTAGGAACTGGACCACACAGCAGGAGATGGGTAGCAGACAAGCCAAGGAAGCTTCATCTGTATTTGCACCTGCTTCCCAGCACTCGCATCACCCCCTCAGCTTCAACTCAGCAGATCTTCAGGCTTTAGATTCTCATAGGAGTACTGGTCCCTGGTGCCAAAAAGGTGGAGGACTGCTGGTTTAAGGGGCTATTTATTACAGCTATCTCAGGACCCCGCCAACTTGTTTAACCTGCTTTTTACATGGATCATATCTGGAATTGTATAAACTCACATCATAACACTAACCCGTGAAGGTTGTTTTTGTGTTCTTTGTTTTAGAGTCTAATAAAAGTCACTGTGTGGCTAAAGAGGGCAGAGCATGGATTTTGCTATCACCTCAGGGCTTGATATCTCTAGGTATTTTTGGATAAGGGATAAGCTTATTTGTTAGATGTGAGACAAAACTGCCAGCTCACTCAAGTGCCACCAGAGAGCTTCTGCCAAGCTCTCCCTATTACATAAAAGCTAAAAGGAGTCCATACAGATTACAGCATTATTCTGTATGTAATAATTAGTTCATATGGTATAGTGATTTGTTAATTTGGTTCATGACTTGCTTTAAGAATCAGTCATTAAGTATTTGTACTTTTAAGATAGAGTGGGTCTAACAGCCTCAACATTGGAGTCATACTTGACTTGCTTTACTGCTTCTGAAATTAAGTTAGATATGACTTAACGCAAAATGCATAGGCAGCTATAAAAATAAAAACACTTATGTTTTTTGAAGTTATGAGTTTATTTTACATAACCTCATATGTGCTTTGATTTCCCTGTTGTGTGCCTGGTACCAGAATTTGTGTAGACCTGTTTAAAGACCGTGCTCTCAGAAAACTCACAATTTTGAGAAATATAGCTAACTGAATGGCGGAAGGAGTTCCTTAGTGGATATGTACAGAATTGGACAAATTCCGCCCTGTCGTATGTCATAAAATGTGGTTCAGAACGCATCCGAAGTGCCGGGGAGAAACCAGCATTATGCCATCACCCATAGTGCCATTTGTGACCCTCTTTCCTAAAGTAGGAATTCACATGACAGGTGATGGAAGTTTTGTTTTAGGATTCGTGAAGCAAACACTCAGACTCGTTAGATGTCAGCACTGAATCTTTAGGTTTAGTTCAGTTATAGTTTTGGTTTGCACATTTGGCTTAGGGGCTCCTGGCAGCCAAAGCAAAATGGGAAATATCATGATTCACATTATCCATAAGATAGGAACTGAGCAGTTTTCAACAAAATAAAACTTTCCTTAAAAGCGCAGAGAGGAAAAATAAGAGAATTCCTCCTCTAATTCTTATCCCCTTCAGCCCAAAGGATTGGCTTACGTTCAAGTTTTCCCCCTGCTTTTGTGTGATCCGTGTAGAGATAGGATATATGACTCAGTTGGCAAAGGTCAGGAGTCTGAACATTTGGGTAGTGAGTACTTTGCTCTGGGAAGATGAACTGAGCAGTGCCCCTGGGACACGTAAGATCAAAAGAATCCTTTTGTTTTGGGAGTTGGACTTTTATCAGCTCACCAGCAAAATCTTTTTAAGCTATCCTGCTCAGCCAGTGCTTTTGTCAGCTGTATCTTGGTTGTCCATACTAACATAAAAACATTCTGCCAAGATAACATTTTTTCTTGTTGAAGGATAGATCAGAAAAGGTCCACAGTCTCTCTAGCTGTTCCTAGTAATTGGTCTTGGAACTTAGTGCCTTTATCAGTTGGAATTTCTAGAACAGTGTGTCATTGCATAACCTACCTCCCTCTCTGCCATTGTGGAGTTTCTTAGCTATTTCTTGACTTTATTGTCTGCCTCTGAAGCTAGAAAGGAAGCATGGAGCGAGTGAGGAACTGGAGAGTAAGAAAACAGAGTAAAGCTTTAGTATAAATCTTCCCAATAAATGGCATGCAATGGTTTGGGCTTCTTTTGGTTTTTATCAGCCAGATAATGTGAAGCATTCTTACACATCAGAGTTTGGTCTTGTTGGCTCTCTTATCTCTTCTATTGTTGAGTTGACCAGGTCTCATTAGGCAGAGATGGATATCTGCATTTGTTCTTTGAGGATAGGGCTAGTAGGTGAAAGTCCCACTGACTATGGAGAGTGTTAGATGGGTAATATTTGGGTCTAGTCTCACTTCGTTCAGGGGTGTATGTATGGATAGATTATTGGTGGTTTCACAATGTATATATGTATTATATTATCACATCGTACGCCCTAAAATGAACAAACCAAAAAAGAGACGATGGCTATAATACATGATGAATGCATGCGGCTTGGTGGAAAGAGCCGTTTGCTATGAATAGTGGTTCTCTGCTTAGTAGTTGTGTGAAACTGACTGATTTATTCTTTGGTTTCATCCCACCACCCAAGATAACAAATTTTTTTGGTTCATTTTTCTTTTTTTGACTTACAACTTTATCTTGGTTTCAGGTGTACAATGTAGTGATTCGATATTTGTATACATGCAAAATGATCGCCACAATAAGTTTAGTTACATCCATCACCGCTCATACAGACTTTTTTTTTCTTATGATGAGAACTTTTAACATGTGCTCTCTTAGCAACTTAAAAATATGCAGTACAGTATAATTAACTATAGTCTCCATGCCATCCATTATTACATCCCCATGACTTCTCTCTTTTATAACTGGAAGTTTGTACCTTTTGACCACCTTCGCCCATTTTCTTAATTTCCTTTTAATGAGCGCTTTATGTTTTGTGTGCATGCATGTATTTTAAAACAAATTTGGTTCATACCAGATTAAATTACAGCTTAAAAATGTTAAGACAGCTGAAAAAAATTTTTTTTAATGTAGAGAGACTAGTAAAGTGAACTCCATATCCTTATCACATCATGTAGCATTAACAACCACCAACTTACTGTGACTCTCGTTCTATCTCTTCTCTTCCCTTGCTTTGTTCAGGGTGTGGGGGAGGGAGAGGGGAGGCTTTATTTTAAAGCAGATCTCAGACATCATACCATTTTACTGCAATACTTTGTCCTCGTATTTGTTATTCAATTATTTATTTTTTGTCTGTTGACTCTTCTTTCTTTTTTACTGAAATAACTCTTGGACAGTGTCCTGGCGATGATGTTATAAAGGTGGGCTCTTCTGGAAACGTTGTCCTTTGCATGGTGCTTAATGGGCTGGTCTTCAGGGATCCTGAGGAGGACAAGCTTGCTGGTGTGAAGTTTACAGTCCAGTTACTAGTAGAACCTAGAGATATGATTGCTCCCTTCCTAGAGATATGACTGCTTGTAACAATTAGGTGAAGGGGAAGGTTGATGTTATGTTTCGAAGAAGGGGAACCAAATATAAGGTCTGATTTGTATTATTTCTTAAACTCATAGAGACCTCTGCCTTGAATAATAAAACTCCTTTAAAGGAATATAGCTAGATCCTGTTTTATTTCTCTAATTACCTAAACAGAAAACCGTTCACATTAGAATTTATTTACTTATAAATTTACCATCCTTTGAGTACTATACTAATCTCTTTGTGTAGCATTTCACACTTTTTAAAGGATTCCATGTGGTTTGTCACATCCAATGCCTTCAATAAATAATGTCGTGAGTAAGAAAAAGGATTAAATTCCTCCCAGTTAAGTCAAAAGAGAAGTTGGGGATGAGAGGGTATAGTTTGTGACTCAACTTTCGGTCTTATGTCTCCCAGAAGTCTTTCCATGTTGAATAGTTTTTGAGTTGCTTTGGAATGCGTTGTGAAATTGGAACACGCCTTTTTCTTTATATCCGAACATTGTTGTGTCGAATGTTTGGGAAATTCACACTACTTTGAACAAAGTCCTGGAGAAGCTGGGGGAAGACTATACTCACGCTGAGTCTTGCATCTACCAGGGCAGGGCCAGCACCATCTTATTCCTGACATCACCGTCTCTCCCCTATGACACCGGTTTCCAGCTCTCTCTGCTGTCCCAAACCCACACTATAACCACTGCCACCTTTACCCTGGTGCACTTATTTTTATGACACAGTGGCATTCTTTTGTGACAGAGTGGCATTCGTTTGTGCCTGAAACATCTGATATTTTCTCTGGGGACTAGAGATATTTGATCCACTAAAGAAATTGTTCAGAGATTCCTCTACCTCCATAGGAATTTGGTGCAAACACCAAATTTCCTAGTTCCTTTTAAAATATCTAGGCATGAACATTATATTAATTTAAATTTTCTGAGGGAATATCATCATTCTTCATGGTTTATGCTTTATTCAGGAAATCATTACAGTAACAACCTAAAAATGTATGTATTTTGTTTCTCCCAAAGATACTTTCTTTTCTTTCATTAAAGTTGGTTTCCTACTGAAGTGTCTTGCCTACTGCGGGTGTATTTCATAAAATATGATGTATGCATTTTATTTAGGGACATTGCACATATTTAAAGTACCAAATATTTTGAGTAGTAATCGAACATGATTTCAGTGCAGATATTTCAACCATTGTTTATTATTCAAGGAATTCTTTATATAAAATAGGGTAACATAATTTTTAATATGAAATTTCTTTGGCAAAATCGAGGGAAAGCCTGTTAAAATCAGGGGAGTGTGTGTTAATGGACATTTTAAATGGGCGGTGCTATTTTCAAGCATGTAAACTACAAAATGAACACGAGTCAAAATGGTTAACCAAATGTTGTCAAACCAAGGTTCTGGTTTTAACAAATAAAACAGATCTGCAATTAGTACATTAACCAGTATGCAAATAGTGCAGCTAAAATGATTACTAAAGTGCTTAGAAACAGTTTTGTTTGTTAAAACAAAAAAGCTTCATACAAAGTATAATGAGATCCAGAGCTTGTTAGAGATTCTCCATTTTGTGGGAATAGCTAGACTGAGTTCACCAGTTAGGGCGAAGGGGCTATAAAAAGTGGTTCTGTAAATGGGCGTGGGACCCAGATGAGACATCTGAGGGTTTTCATTTGGGGGAGCCGGTAATGGCTGTGTGCACGTGGGTTAGAGGTGGGGACAAAGGGACAAACAAAAAGACTATCAGTCAAAATTGATGCTCCCACTGAAAAATTGCTCTCACAGCTGGATCTCAGCTTTGCCAGTATTTGCCATGTGACCTTGGGTAAAGCACTTCGCTTCAATAATCACCAGTTTGTGTAAGATTCACCTAGAATCTGATTTTCGAATTGGTGTGCTTGAATTCCCCTAGATATGGGATTATGGGTCAAGAGATGCAGTAACATGATAAATGCAGTACATGTTTCTTGAAGATTTGGGCAAAGACAATGGTTTTTGTGTGAATGTAGCCATGACTAATTATAGTCATTTGGGGTAAACTGTAAACATAAAAAATTGCCCCTCTTATTATAGAGCCCCTTAGGCCCAAGCAGCCAGACTTTGCATGGTTGGTTATATGTACTCTTTGCCTCCAGGTGTCTACGGAGAAAATGTTTAGAATGATAGCTGGTATCTTTGCCAGTTGCTTGATATCTAAAATATTTTACTCTTGGCTTATACTATTCCTCTGTAAGAACCAATCATGGATGCCTTTCTGTGTCAGTAATCAAGTAGTTTTGTTTGTTTTGCTGTAGTAGGTGACTTAAAACAGCATGTGCCATGCAAGTAGTATAATTTCTATTTTGTTAAAATGGACAGGCTCATTTGTTTCATTTATTTTGCAGTATTGATTGAGTGCTTGCTCTATGCTAAGCACTGTTTTGGACCTTTATTAAGTACATTTTCTCTTTTAATAAATACATTCACATGGTTCAGCATTCAAATGGTAAAAAAGGATGTAGAGTAACAAGCGTACTTCCCATCCTTGCTACCGAGGTCTACTCCCTGGAGCCAGTCAACATCGACCATTTATTTTGACACTTTTAAGTGATATTTTGTGTATATATTAGCAACTATATGTTTATCTCCTTCCCTCCCTCTTTTTTTACCTAGATGGTATTATAGAATATGTATGAATTGCACTCTCACTTTTTTCATTAACAATTAGATTTTCTTTTCTTTTCTTTTCTTTCTTTCTTTTTTTGTTTTTAAATCCAGAAGTATGCACATCAAACTGTTAGGACTGGTTATCTTTGAAGGAGGATCTTGAGGAAGTTCATTTGCCTACCTTCCTTTCCTTCCCTTCTCCCTTTCTTCTACCTACCTACCATCTATCTAACTTGAATGTGCTTTTGTATCATTTGGATCTTTTTACAAAGAGAACATACTGTTTTTATAAAAAGGGGGAAAGTCCTTTTTGAAGAAAGAGATAACATAAGGTAAATGAGTTCACGCACGCGCGCGCGCGCACACACACACACACACACACACACATCAGGTATTTGATCGTTCTCATAGCTGCTTAGGGCTTGGGGCCTGGCTGGGTTGGGGTGGGCATTTGACCTGGGAAAGGACGTGATCATGAGAGCTCTCTGAAAGAATTCCCCAGTAATGTTTTTATACCTGTGTCTAAGTGATTGAGGAAAATGAAAACATACAACTTCCTCCTCTGGCAATTTGTCCCCTGAAGTGACTTACTCTGTTACAAACACAAATGTGAATTGTGATCTGGAGTTGTCTATATGGTAGATGTGTAAGACTCCAGAAGGAAGGCTATGTCTCCAGTTCAGGCTTTGCAAGGAACCTTATAGCCCAGCTAATAGAGTCGGCGCGAAGACAGGGGACATCTTAGCTGGGGCAAAAAGCAGTGGAGGAAGCAGGAGAGCCTTGTGCTAGGAGCCTCCCAAGTGTGGAATGTTTTGACCCATAAGTATGCTCCTGAAACTGCAAGAAAAGAAAGGAGACTTCGTCAACAATTCTTGTGGTAACAGTGCACCTAGTGTTGAACTGAAAACAAGTTCCAGAATCTTCTATCAGCTTTACCACATGGTTTGAAGGGAGGTGCCTGCATCCCTACTTTGAGGTATTCTGTTCATTGATGGAGCATGCAGGCTTTGAAGCTAACCGTTGGAGCCCCACTCCAGCCCCTGATCCTTAGTGCCTGACCTCACTTCTGGGGCCTGTCTTCACCTATCAGTAGGGATTCACTCTCAGTAATGTTAGCTTTTATCATCTTCCTCCTTGCTAGGAGGAGGAGTAAGAAAATGAGAAGCAATTAAGTGACAGACCTTCCACTTCACTTGTCGAGCAGAAGTATGCTGTTGAAAAGACTTTAGACTCTCGATCCTACTTGGTTCTCTGCTTAAATTGCCCTCCGAAAATTCAGTCTTCTTCAAAGTCATTTAGAGGTCACTAGGATCCTCATCGTGGTCTCATCTCTACCTATCAGGTTTTACATGCATTTAATTTTAGTTCTGTGGCATATAGGTTCCTGCCTTGGCATTGAGAAACCTTAGGTGGCTGTCATCATCCTGGCCTTAAAGGTGTTGGATGCTGTATCACATACCAATTTTCTAATTACTTTGACACATACTCATGCCCTAATGCTTTTGTAATTAACATGTAAACCACATGAAGTAATGCAGTCTATTCTGAAGTACAGTCCATCTTATTACTCTCTTGTGTTTATAAATAATGGCTTTCCAAAGCAGAAATTAAATCCACAGAGGCTGTGGTGCAATAATTCGTTTTATAATTCTTCGTGTGGTCTGATGGAAAAGTGTTTTAAATTTTGGCCTACATATCCAGACCCCCCGCATTAGTTTCCAGCTTGTTTGCTTGCTCGCTTATCTATCTATCTATCTATCTATCTATCTATCTATCTATCTATCTATCTAATGGTTTTCAAGGTCAGATTTATATTTTTAAAAGGCGAAATTGTTTCATAATATGTTTTAACTATCATACCTGAGTATCCTAGAATTGCTCTCTTAGCTAATCTACACCCAGGTATAACAGCAGAGGCAACTGGAGAAGAAAAAACATTGATGTCCTGTGTCACATCCTAAAAATCTTTCACAAGATCCCAGCACATAGAGGCACTTATTTTATGAGAGAGAACCCTCCACGACACATACCAGGGACCAGGCATGTGAAGTAGTCCAAATCAAAGTTATATGTAATTTTATCAAGGAAAATAAAAACTAGTCATTGTCAAGCTGTCATGATTTTCTTCAAATGATTTCTAAACCCTGCATCCTCAAATTATAAATACTGTGTTTCTTCTTGCTGTTTAGCTCTTTCAAACTTTTCTCTATAAATATAGTTGGTAAAATTAAAATTGTACAAGTGGCACTTACACCATTTAATTCAAAAGGTGCATGAAGAAAACCATCTTTTATTTTATTAAAAGATTGATAGTTTGACAAAACATGTAGATTGTTTTAGAACTTTAGCCAAAGAGGAAAATGCCAATTTGAAAGAAAATCCTATGTACATTTAAAAAATCCCGATAACATATAATTTCATTAGAAAACTTTTCGAAGAAAAAAGAAGTGGACCTTTTGGTTCTGTTCATCTCTGAATAATTTAATGATAAATTCTGGACAATCCTTTCATTAATATAATTAGAATTTTAGTATAAAGATCTAACTTGAAATCACTTACTTTCTGAAACCTCCATGTCTTCACCTGTAAACTTACCCCAGATTTTGGCTGAGAGAGTTAGATAATTTCATAGCTTATAAAAGTACCTTGAAATATTTAAGCACTTATGTTTCTTTTATAAAAAAGTTTTCTTCCTTCTTAATAAAAATCTATCATATGTTGTTTATAACTCCTGAAGTTAATAATCTGCTTCTAAAGACTTTGACCTATGTTATTTAAATTTACATGTGGTAGGTGTTCCACAAAAAACAAGTTGCTGTTAGCCAAGGTGTTGCATCAGCTAGCAGACTTGGGTGCTATTTTTAATAGTATGTAATTCTTGTAGACATTTGATAAAACTAGAAACATACAAAGTGAAGCCTGGCATGGCAGGCCTAGAAAGTTTAGTTTCACAAGACCAGAACTATTTCAGGGAATGATTTTGAAAGGAACTGTAACTTAGATCTGTCTGCTAAATTTAGTCTGTCAACTTGCCAGGTCTCTCCTCTCAGTTTCTGTTGATAATAGAGGATAGGGATGTGTTTTTGATGGAGATGGAATGGGAAGATGGAATGTGTTTGTGTATTGTGGGGGGGGGGGGCATCCACTTTAAACCATCTATCTGTTTTCATAGTCTTATTGGTTATAAAAATATATGTATTCCTTATAGTAAATTTGTAATTATGAAAAGAGAAACAGAATTGTTAAGTCACCAGGGGTAAGTTTCATCAGTTTGGCAGGTAGACCTAAATTCTTACTTTTTTGTGTATATTTCTGTATATAATGTAGATAATACAAGACTGACCATGCCTTACATATACTGAACAAGCAGCTGCTTATAATTGACAACATAAAGTATCAGTGCATTTTTTTTATATCCTAAACTAAACATTTTTCAACAAGAAGATAATTTATATATGGGAAAGTTTTTTTTTTTTTTTTTTTTTTTTAGGTGAAGCACCCCTTGATTCAACTCATAAACCCTTATTTATTTTTATTTTTATTTTTTATGCCTACAGCACTTGGTCTTCCTAGGTGGTCTCCCATCCAAGTATTAACCAGGCACTACCCTGCTTAGCTTAGGAGATCAGACGGATCGGGCTAGTTCAGGGTGACATGGCCATAGACAAGAAGATGATTTATAAATGTGTGGAATTGCTTATAAGGATACTGATTTATTTGGTCAGTTTCTCATATATGTAGACTCTTCCTTCTGCTAAGATTGACTGGTGCCAACTCAAACCCACAAGTCAAAAGTAAAATTTAATTCCAATTCTTGTTTCCAAGGTTACTACCATGTAAAAGTTACCTAAAATAAAAGGCATATATGTGTGCAGTAACAATCTAACTTTATCTAATAGTTTCAACCTCAGTGGGATCAGAGAATTATAAAGAAGAATGAAGGAAGGCCTCCCTTCACCCCTTGTATTCTACAGCTGGAGAGTGGGGTTACCGAAAGCACCACTTTCTTTACCAGATTTTGCAGTAAGGGGATGCTAAGTTTAGCCAGCTGACTGATTACAATTTCATTCTTTCCTGAATCGCCCCACGCTCCCATCCACGCTGTAGTTAAACTCCTGAAGGGTACAATGTAGAGAAGGCAAAGCGTAAAAGCAGACACCCTCAGCTAGGCCACACAAAGCTGCCCACAGAACCGGCCCAAGCCCACGGTGGAAGACTGCTCATGATTCTTCTCAGCTCATTTGCTGGGTATAGTTGTCTATTTAACTTTGTTTTTCATTGTGGTGAAATACACATAACTTAAAATATGCCATTTTAACCATTTTAAGTACACAATTTAGTAGTATTAAATACATTCATATTGTACAATGATCACCCCACACACTACCCACCTCCAGAACTTTTTCATAATGCCAAACCTGAAGCCTTTTATAGTTGTCTTTTTTTTTTTTTAATTTTTGTTTTCCAATTAGTGTTGACATTCAGTATTATTTTATAACAGTTTTAGGCATACAGCATAGTGGTTAAACATTTATATAATTTGTGAAGTGGTCCTCCTGATTAGTCTAGGAGGCACATAGTTCTATTTTAAACATTAAGATTTGGAATACAGTTGAGTCCCCAGGGTCAAAGGAATTTGACCTAAAATAAACTGAAAATGGTGATAGAGGACACTCACAAAAGGATTTTTTCTCCTGTCTCTTCTTCCTCCATTTATGATTACATTTTTCATTAAAGATGAAAGATTTCGTGGTCAGAGGCAGCACCCCACTTTTTCCTAAGTAGTGAGTGCTCCAGAAGTTCATTCACAGTGCTCTAATTTGCACCTCAGTACATTTTCTCTGGATGGTTTTTTCAAGACATTATTCTCCAACTTTTGCATACCATGGGAACCAGACACCACCTTTTAAAATTCTCAATTATATATTTGTGTTAATGTTCATTAGTTTAGAAAGTAATTACCAGTACATTAAACATCTTGTGTTCATGGATATTGTTGCCTAGGGCAAGACTTAGTTGTAAAGAGAGCCAATTTGAAGAACACAAGTAAATAATACAGGGGGTATAAGGAGGTGGCATATTGGGTCGCAAATAAATAACATTTAGTTAAAAGATCCTGAATAGTCTTTGCGCAGACCACACCTCCTTCCACTGAAGCCTCTGGCAGCAGGAGAAGGCAGGCAGACAGTGACGTGAATCCTCTACGGATTCTGCTAATGTGCTGGCAAGGAGCTCAGGGACCTGGGGAAACTGAGAAAGTCTGTGCCTCTTGTAGTTTAGGTTCCCAGGGACATGCTCCAGACCTAGGCAGCCCCATGCTGTGATCGTGTTCTTCTGTTGATCATATTTTTACTGCTTGCAATATCAGAAAGAGAAGATAAGGAAAGTCTGCACACTAGCAGCGGTCCCTTTTTAAATTCAGTCCTGGATAGAAAGAGAAAGATTTATTTTGGTGAAGATTGTAGTTCATTGTTGGTGGGTCTTTCTGAGGATTGCTCAGATTTGGTGAGTCTGCACAGAATTTTGTCACTTGCGCAGGAGTTGAGGCTTGGGATGAGTGAGGAACTCAGCTCTAGGACAGAAGAGCAGTGCCTGCAGGGGCTTAGGAAAGGAGGGGGGAGCTGCTCACCCGCTTCTTCCTTTCTGTTTTTCTTTTCATTATCTCTTACCAGAGCTGTCGCTGCCAGCCAGGTTGGGGCAGGGCCCAAGCATCATTGGTTTCCAAAGAGGGAGGGTAGTGGAAATCCTAAGAGGATATGGCTGCAGAGAAGGTGAATTCCATGACTGCCTGGCTTGGGCAGCTGTTCCCAGACAGCTATTTATATTTAAAAAGGCATATGTAACTCTGGACTTGAGAATTCTTTGGTCACGTTTCTGCTTTTACATTTCATTGTAATCTTTCTCCTTTTTCTTTCACTCTCTCTCTAACCTTTTTTTTTTCTTTATTAAAGTACTGAATGATACATGATTAAAAAACAAGTGACATTTCCTTATCCTCACCAATCATGCATTCCTGTTCCCTTATAGCCTCAGTATTGTGTATTCTAGGTTTTAATGCTTATACATACATAATGCTTACACAGTAAAATATATACATTTTAAATAGAAATAATATCTATTTCTGCATCACAAACATGTTGGTATGTACAGGTACACTTCTTTCAAATGACTGTATGGTATCCTGTTGTAAGAAGGTACTAAATTTATCCAACCACATTGAAAAATGCTTTTGGAAATAAACAGAGATGCTGTGAACATTTTTGAACATACATCTGGACTCACTTGTTAATGTTTCTGTAAGCAAGATTCTTAGAATTGAGTTCTGGGGACGTGCGAAGTGTGTTGTAGATTTCGGTAAAGTAACATTGCCTTACTAAGAGCTTATGACAGTCTTAACAAAATATTATGTAATTGTTTTGCCTCTATTGAGTCTTAACATATATTATTTGTACTTATCTCCTATTCCACACTCTTGGACACTTTTTCCATATGTCCTACCTTAGTGTGTTCTCTTTGCTCAGTATCTGGGTTATGAATTGCTTGTCGTCAGTGATACATAGTGCTTTAATAGTAGATACTCAATACAATAATGAGATTTATGTATTTATTTATTTAGGCAACCCTTGGTTGACCTCACAGATTTCAAGGACCTTGTCAACCTACAATTCCTTATTTTTTTATTTTTTACACCCATAGTACCTGATCTTCCTAAGTGGTCTCCCATTCAAGTACTAATCAGGCCCAACCCTGCTTAGCTTCTGAGATCAGACGGGATCGGGCTTGTTCAGGGTAGCATGGCCGTCGATTAATAATGAGATTAAAAAAAATACTCCTTAATCATTTGGGGATAATAAAGTAATTCCAAGTTCAATCCTTTATTCTCCCATTCCTGTGTATGCTGGTTTGATGTTCCTGAATGATGGATAAACATCAGGTGCTTACTGGGGTATTGAGAGTAAGTACTCAGATTTGCTAGACACTAGTAATGGATTAATTCTACATTCAACAAATATTTATTAAGAGCCTAGTGTGTGCCAGGCGCTATCCTAGCGTACTGAAATATTTAGGTCCAGCTATATATTTTCACTCAAGTGTGGAGTATTTCTGCATAAAAATTTCTGATTAGTGCAGGACCATTTCTTTAAGTAATTCTTAGGGCTGATGGGATTGGCTTTGATGGATTGGTTCGGAGGAGGAAGAGAGTGCCAGCTAAGGGTCTTTGCCAGAGCAAATGGTGGGATGGAATTGCATACAGTTTGTTAAACTGAAGAAGGCATGCAGGAGGAGTAGGTTTAGAAGAAAAGCAGGAATTTGCTTTGGGGACATTTTAACCGAGTTAGTCAGGAACCATGGTGGATGCATTCTTGTGACTCACAAAACATCTGAGACATAGTAGGTACTTAACGTTTGGCTTTATTTTAATTCCGTGATTTGGCTTTTATAAATATGTGTAATATTCAGTCCTTAGCTCTTTAGTACTGACTCTGTTTATATCAAAGAGAAAAGTTCATCAGGATTATAAATGAAGATAAATTTGAGCTATATCTTTAGTGAAATTGATGTGCCTTTCACTTTGCCAGAGTGATTTGATAATTTTTTCTTTGAATGCTGATCATCGAGTTCTTTTAATGAACAGGATGTCTATCATATGTGCAAGCAGAACTTATTTTAGGTTATGAGGCTCTTTTATGTGTGTAGCTGCTTCCTTTAGCATGGGTATGGAACATGATCAGGATATGGAATGCATACTTATGGGACTGCCACTGTTGTTTTATGGTAAGAATGTAGTTTTCAGAAAAAAATTGGAAAGCCATTTTAGCATTTTAGGTGCTAAATTTTACCCCTCCCCCACTGAGAGAGTCTGTTCCCCTAGATGTAGTACATAATTGCTGTTCTTAGTCATTTTTCCAATTTTCATCTTCATGACTGGTGTTTTGTTCATTTACAAATTAAACTCATATTTTCCCTTGCTCCTTGTTTCTCTTTTATGCCAAAATAACCTGTGACATTTGAAAGTTAAATTGTTTGATCTCACAGTTTACATCTTTAGATCATTTGACAAGATTTTGAAACACTTTTAATGAGCTATGCTACCTTTCTAGGTTATGATAACTTAATGTTCTCGCTGGATGTGAAAATGACATTTTGGTTTAGGTGTTAATGTATACAGAATTTTGAAAAAGTGAGCATGACATGATCTGAGCAACTCAGAACAGTGACACCTGCAGTTCTATTTTAGTGGCCAGGACCTATTAGGTAATGAATAATTAGGGACATGCCATCTTGATACTGTGTTGTTCAGATGTGCCTGTGTTTTTTTATTATTCCAACCTATGTCTCAACTGTTACTAGTACACAGTAATGAACAATTCATCTGTAAAGTATCAGAAGTTATCATATCTTCAGAAGCTATTGAGAAACATCTGTGAGTTTTCATATTTAAGCTGTATTTCCCACTAGGATACTCCGAAAAATTTGATTAACATACACTGAGGAGTATTTCAGTAACTTTGAAAAGTGTGAGGGGTTAATTTTAGGTGAATGATAGCTGTGTATACAATTTTGGGGAAAAAATCCTTCAAGGATTTTTATTTTAATTCATTGTGAAAATATGAAATTATAATTTTATTTGAACATTGTTGGGGTTTTATAATATAACATGACTCTGGGTTTTTTGTTTACTTTGCTTATAGCAAAGAATAAAAATTGAGGAACCTCTGTGAATCTTCTGTTTAGGTATGACAATGGGATGCCTGCTTCTTTTTATATGTTTAAGAAATTAAGTTCCCATCAGGGCTCAATGCTATTTTCTTCTCCTACTAAAGTTAAGTCTAAAAGGAAGAAATGATTAAAGGAAGTATTTTTTCCCATCTGAGAATCCTAACTGTATTACTTTTTAAGAGATTACTTTTTTTTTTAGTTTTTTTTTCTTACAAAATAGTTTATGGATTTATTCTCTCTTTTTTAAAATAGGTTGGAGAAAGTCAGTTGTAAAGAGGATAATCTAGTCACTTACATTGTGAAGAATCCTGAATTAAGACCTGTGTTCTTAGAATCAAATACAGTTGACTATGTTCTTTCTCTAATATTTATTTTTTTCATTTATGGAACAGATATTTATATTAAGTGCCTAATATGTGCCAGGGACTGTGTTGCTCCTCAGGATACAATAATGAAAATCACAACAAAGGACTTCCCTTCTGGCAGAGCAGAAAGACATTCAAAAATAAGATGATGTAGACCAGAAGATGATCAGAAAAGGCTTATCTGGAGAGAGAACATAGGCGAGGAGGCCTGAAAGTTGAGCAGAATCCAATAGTGAAGAATAGGATGAAAGCGTTTGGGAACCCTAATAGTTTATTCAGAGGCTCCGAGGCCATTAGGAAATAAAAGTAAATTAGAGTAATTGAAGTGTCGTGTGCACTGATGGTACTTGGACTTACAAAGGCGGAAAGGGTCTGGCAAGCTATGTAACAATTAAGCATGGATTTTATTCGAATAGTAGTGGGAAGCACTGCAGCATTTCAAAGATGGGAATCACACAGTTTAAGAAGTTCTCTTTGCTGCCTTATGGAGATTGCAGTTGGGCTTTGGATGGGGTGGTAAGCACAGAAGCAGCATTGAGGAGGCTATGGCAATAATCAGATGAAGCGTGGTGTTGGAACCATGGTGGTTGCATGGAAATGAAGAGAAATAGATGGATCCATGATTGCTTCAGAGGTAGAACTGGCAGAACTTGGACCCTTGGTGATACTCGTTCTTTTAAATTATGGTTCTTTGTTATCTTTTCCGATTCAGTAGCTGAAGAATAGCATCCTACTATTGTTTTAATGTTTTTTTTTTTTTTTAGTTTTTGTTATCATTTGTCTTTTCATTTCATTTATAGAGTATTTTGACTATAAGTGTTTCATGATTTTTTTTTTTAACTATGGTTTATGTGCTTGGTGTCACATGTTTTTAATAATATAGACTTCATAAATGCATGTGAACTTGAGAGAGTATATGCTTCATTTTGAACTTATTTCAGTATAATACAGTGATATATGTTCAAGGCTTTTTAAGGGTAAATAACATTTCATCTAATGCAGATTTGCCTTAGCTATGCATGTTAAAATCTTTTATTTATTTGTTTTATTTTATTATGGCTTTTGTTAACTAATTTTACAACTTACATAATTTTACATAATATCTTTACAGTTCAGTTGTCATCATTGATTAGTTGCAAGGGCCTGATTTTGTTGCATTAGTTATAGTTGTGAAAGTCAGAAAATAACGTTTATTAAAGTTTTATGTAAAGCAAGGATAAATATTTACAGTGATTGTCTTAGGGTTAGTCCCTCTGATAAATGGTGTACTCTTTAATTGTAGGCTTTGGTACTTCTTTGAGGTCCTACATCCTAGTCATGGTCTTGTTTAGCTGAGATCATATGGTAGCTCAGATATGTATTATGCCTGAAAAACGGAAATGGCCACGTGGCAGGTGTTGCTTGCAAGTCACAGTTGCACAATAGAACAATAGGGGTATAAAAAGAAGGAGCATCAGTTGATGGTTTAGAAAACAGGGATTCTAGTGCTATGGCCTAGGTGTGTTGCTTGGGCTCAAGATCTCTGTTGGAAGGTAGCTACAAAATTCATTATAGCTTGAGAGAGGTACTGGTATGAGTATGTCATTTCATAGACTTTCTGCTGCCCCCTGGTGGTATTCTGTGTTAGTTCAAAGCTACATCTGTAGTCCCTTTACAACCCAAGCCTGTGCTCCAGTGCTGGCCTACTTGATGGATAAGCATCATCCCTTCTAGGCAGCTGACCTGTGGTGCTGTTAACCATCTGTCAATTGATAGAGAACCTCAGTGAAGATGAGCCCAGGGAGTCTGGGAAATTATCAGATAGTTAGAACCAAGAAATGCTCAATGGTGACTAGAAGGAAGTTGATGAATGTACGTTTTTAACAATCAGCATAATTACTGTCAGAAAAAAATAATGCTGAATGGATCTTTTTGAGTATGGAAATAAAGATAGAGGAGACCTACACTTGCTTCCCTTGGTTCTGTTTACTTCCAGGAGACTAGGAGAAGGGATGCCGGGGAAGGAGACTGGGGGGGACCCCTTTCTGAGAGAAGAGTAAACATGGTGAGAATGCGGACAGTGTCTTCATGGCAAAGACTGCCCAAAGGATGCACTGTTAAGTGCCATCAGTTTAGAATGTACCAGATGCTTTCTGGTCTGAAAATAGTTTGAACTCTTCTAGCTATCAAAGTAATTATTAGAATTTTATTTTGGGAGAGAGACTTGAACTTGATTTCTCCTATCTGGACCTGTGAGTTGTTGCTAATTTTGAAACATGGTGTTAGTCCCCAGGGTCATGTTCCTTAAATTAGGTTTCTTTTACCTCAGCGAGTTAAATTTATTTTTCTAAGTATAGGTTTAGAAGAAATTTGGTAGATTTTCTCTTACTGAAATGGAAAAGTTTTGGTTACTCAGCTAAGTGGGTACTTTTAAGTCCTCAGTGGACTATAAAAACTTACTTTGCTATAGATAATTTTTTTATGTGATTTGAGAAATATGGTTTTTTTTAGCCTGCTGCCAATACTAGGCAGTTCCCAATTAAAACACTGAAGGTATATTTTAAATTAGTTGTGTTTTATTGTTGTGTGTGGTATTTGGAGCCCCAATCAGTCTTCCAGAATTCGTAGAGTATTAAAAGTAGTTGTACTTCTGTATAAAATCATCGGCATACATCTAAGTAATAATTTTTAACTGCTTCTGGCTAACAGAAGCATTCTGGGAGAAAAGTAGTTTAGAAACTGAAATATTGAATCTTCTAGGGCATTTCGATGGCATATGAGGCAAGGGAAAATATATTTGAAATCTGAACTGCCTTAGAAAATCGAGGGGAATGGTTAGTGTATATACAATGTATGTAAATTTTATGGCACTATTCTCATTGTTTATATAGTATTAAAGAGGCATTGCCTAGTACAATAGTGTGATCGAAAATACAATTAAAATTCTACTTTTGGATACTGTAGGGAGGGAAAAAAATCTTTTTCCTCTACCTGTCTTAGATTTTCTGGCTGAGGCTCCATAAATTAGACTGACAAAAGACAGATTAACTGGCAAAGGGTAACTCAAAGGGGTGGTAAGAACTTCAGCTTATTTAGAATCTTAACAAACAAGTTTTATGAAAGAGTTGAGACAAAGGAAAAGGACTTTAAGCAGCTAGGAGCAGCAAATGTGGGAAGACAAATACATGGGGAAACGAATGGTAGAAGAAGGCTAATTTTAAGCAAGATTTGTTGGATTCCTCTGATGCCATCTCTGGGCCAATAAAAATCTAAAGTGTCTCCAGGGATTAACCGCTGTCTTTCCTGGTAGAGAGGGGAAGGGGAATACTTGTCTACATTTCTGTCCCTCTTTTAAGCAAATAGAGGGCAGAGAGCTTTTCTTGTACCTTCTTCCTCTTCTCAGTTACCTTCAGTTAAAAATAATTCTTATGCCAAAGTGGCATGATTTACTACCCTTCAATACCAAGAACACTGTCTTTTGCTTTAAGTCCCCAGTGGCTCCTCTGGTCAGGGACAGAAATACCAGTAAGGAAGTTCAGGGATGGAGGTTATATGCTGTGGTTGGCGTAGGACGGAGAAAAACATATCCAGGACGGCGGGATGGGGGCTGGAGTGTTCGTCAAGATTTCCTTTTCTCTTTTCCTTTAAAATAATTAACACAGGAAAACAATAACAGAAACATATTTTGTATTTTCAGCCATTGTTCTTGGACTCTTGATTAAACCCTTTCAATGAGGCAATTCAAGGAATTTTCTTGAATGATTTTTTAGATTATAGCTTCCCTCTTTTTTTCCTCTGATCTTTCTTGAGCTCCTATTCACATAGTGAACTGACTAGATTATTTTTTTAATGTTCTTACCTTTTCTCTCCATTTTCCATTTTTCTCTCTTGTTCTACTTTCTGATTTTTTTCAACTATATTTTCTGTTGTTTCTATTGAATTTTTTATATTCAGCATGGATTTCCAAAAGCTTTTTAAAAACATTCTCTGAATTTTTTTGTTTTCATCTGATAGCTCTGAGAATGTTAATAATAGTTTGTTGGGGTTTCTGTTTTGTTTTTGTTTTTGTTTTTAACATTATCATTTCCCTATTTACTCTTTTCTTCCGAGTTCTTTTTTTGTTATTTTTCATTTTACTCTCTGGCTGTTATTAGAATTTTTTCAGATGTCTGTGGTTTTTAACTGTCCATTCACATGTTAAAGGAAACACTAAAGTTGCTGTTTGAAAGTGCTTTGCATGAGTGGAGCTTGTTTATATGATTTCAGTACTAGATGTTGAGTGTTCTTAGGTCTCTTCTCTTAAAATGTTTGGGGTTTCCAGAAAAAAAAAAAATGTATCCAGTTGTCTACCTGGAAGATTCCATCCTGGCTCCCAGGATTCTGGGGATCTAAGGTAAAGGGCGAAGGCAGATCCAACTTCACATCTATTTGCAGCTTTTATTTAATCCTTTGTTTTTGGTACAGTGCCTCTCCTTCCAGCTGTGTAGTGGCCCCTAGTCCAGAGACTCTTCATTTCCCTTTTTCAGAGAATGAACTTCCAGGCTTCTCTGGTATGGGGGAGAGGCATTTGTTCTGCTATGCAAAGTGAGAATCCCGAGGTAACTTCTTTCAACCAGTCCTTTTATTTTTAGCTCCACCTTCACCCCCATTTTGTAAAGTACCTGTGCCACCAGTTCCTCATCTTTTTAAGGTTCCCGTTATGCAAATCAGATCACTTCTCATCTTTTCTCTATCCTGGCTCAGGGTGGTTTTCTTGGGTCTGCTAAATCAGTAAACTCTATTCCATCAGCTTCCTAACTTCTTAAATGGAGTTGCTGCTGTCTCCTTATTTCGCTTTGCCCCCCGCCCCCCACCTTTTTAAAAAATCCCTGTACTGTCTTTTTAGGGGCGTTTTAAGAGACAATGGAAACTATTGCATATGTTCAGTTAGACATCTTTTTTGAAATCTGATTCATCGTTTGATTGACTGGATTCAGTGTTCTGTTCTTTCCTCCCTCCCCTCTCTACCTCCCCCAAAAGAATATATGGTACTGGATTGCTTGAGTTTCTGAGATTTGAAGAAAACCTGTCAATTACCTTTAAAATTATATCCTTTATAGTTTTGCTGATTTCTCTTCCTTTTTGACCTCTCTTTAACCTTTTGCTTTCTTGCCTTTCTTCCTAAGATATCAGTGGTTCCAGGCCAAGAAGAGAACTTAGGATTTTTTCCTGTACCTTTTTAAAACATACCTGTTTTTTTCTTTTCTTTTCTTTTAACGCATGCATTTTTCTTTCATTATGGCTTCAGTTTTTTTTCTTTTACTTCTTTTATTTCTTTTAATATACTCATTCCACAGCCTCTTGGTTTGGTAAACATCTTATTTGTCACACCTGCCAAAGCTACCTCATGGCGGATCATTTCCTCGTGTGATTTATAATTTTCAATTGTTTTTCATCCTCAGCAGAGATTACTTTTTCAATGGGAATCCTGCAAACTCTTCCTTGTTGGGAGCTCTCTAAGGGGCAATTTTGCATTTACTCTCTTGTATTTGTATTATTTGGCTTGGAAACACCATACCGTGCAGGTAATGTAAATTTGGAGTCTGCATCATCATGTGCTAATTTCATGGGTCCAATTTTTCTAGTCTTATAGGGATCCTTGCTTTATTTGAAGGTCTTCATTTCAGTTCCCTTCCTGGATCTGACCTCAGACCATGGCCTCTGCCCAGGCAGGGATCTTAAAACCCCAATCCCTGGCTGCTGGTGTCCAAGGCGCATGTCCCTTTGGGCTGTATGTGTTAGCTGTATCTTTTCTACTCTAGCTTTGAGATTTCTCTTTTGATACATGGGAGATTCCCTCACTTTATTATTTTTTTCCCCCTCACTTTATTTTGAAGTGGAATATGGAATTAAAATTTTAGCAGTTACTTTTATGTAGATTTTTTATATGCATGATGTTTCCAGGAGATATACATAACCGGGGCCTTATTATGGACTCAGAAGCCATCTCTTTTGCATTCTTTGCATTCTTTGCATTCTTATTTATTCATGTGTTCCACAAACATCTGTGTGTACTCTCTGTTAGGCTCTTGAGATTCCAACACAAATGATACTGGGATTTCTGAGGGTGGCAATTCTAAAGAACAAAAATATAATGTGGGAAGGATATTCTAGATAGAAAGAACAACTTGCAAGGTGTGCAATGAACAGTGTGTGAAGGGGACCGCTACAGTTGGATATAGGTATAACACAGGCCTAGTGCCTGTATGGAGAGGCTGAAATGTAAGGTAAAGAAATAGGCTGGATTATGGAAGGCCTTGATGCTAAGCTAAGAAGTCTGAATACTGTCCAAATTGCTGCGGAAGCCACCAAAAGTCTTAGGCATCAAGTGAGGAGATCACATGGTATATAGAAAGACCCATCCAATAGCAGTACAGAGGTGGGTTGCAGTGGAGCCAGATTGGAGGCAGAAACTAAAGCAGAAGCAAATGGGGATAGAAAAAGGAGAGAAGATCTGAGAGCGCCTTCAGTGTAGAATCTCCAGGAATTAGTGGCCAGTTAGACACAGTGGTTGAGGGAGCAAGCGAAGTTTTAAAGTGGTGATCCCCATGGGTCACATACAGTGTGCATGTTTTGTCTATTTTTGCCATTTAAAAAAAAAAACTTAAAAAAAATAATTTTAAACTGCATTGGGTATGGCTTACCCTATTCCATTTGCATGGTCTTCCCATTCCCTATTCTCTAACCCAGCTGAACTTCACTTGCCTGGTCCCTGAAGGCATCTGAAGTTGAGAACCTGGTGGAATGACTTCCCTAGACAGTATTTCCCAGGGTATGAGGGGCGACAGGGATGAGGCAGGACTAAGAGTTGGCGGGGCAAGGTGCCCTCATTCCTCTCCTCTGTTTGATAGCTCTGTCGCCATCCCCAACCTCCAGCCTTCACTCTCACCCCGAGCCCCAGTCTCTTGACTGTCCATTATTGGATTTTCTGCAGGAAAGAGAGGAAAAGAAGAAGGATCTGGACTTTTTCTCTCATACGTGCCTTGAAAGGCTTCTGTTATTATGCACATACTAAATGTCATGTCAGATTTTTAATCCTTATTGCAGCCCTGCAGGAATGCAAGATTACTTTTATGTTACAGATGAGTAAATTGAGTCAGTTTATGTAAACCAGGCTGCCAGTGTGCTTTAGAATACTGCATCAGAGTTTCTTAAAAACAGAGGCTTGTAAAGCATGACCTCATCCTTTTTCTAAGCCATTTGACTTTTGTCATAACCCTGCTATGATAGATTCAGAGGCACACACAATCTTTTTATTCTAGCTGAACAAGCATAAAGTAGAAGGATTTTTAGCTTTCATTTTTAAAAAGCAGACTGAGAAGAAAGGCAAGGAGTGGAGTGGAAATAGAGAGCCTGTGTTAGCCTTTCCCAGGCTTCTTGAGACAAATGAAATCATCACTGTGCATTTCAACTGGATGTAAAAGCCAATGGATTTTGGAAACATTGATTATGTCCTAACATTCTTGAGTGCTGCTAGAGTGTTTGTGTCTGAGGACTATGGATTAACTAGATGAATATTAAAATGATCCTGCTGGTTTCAGACTTAGAGAGGCAGTTAATCAGTTGAGTGGGAATAGATCATCTTCAGAGTTTTGGTAATTAAGGTCTAAGAATGAACCCCCAGGGGAAAACTATAGTGATTAGCCGTCATTAGAGCGATGCAAAGTTTTCCTTATTGTTAATGACAACAAGGCAGAGTTTTCAAATGATCTTTTACATTTGACAGGAAACTGGATAGGTAGATATTGAAGAAAATATAGATGATAGAATAGTAGTAATCCTGATGTTTTCTCTCTGAGATGATGGGAGACATCCAGGACAAGTATTTCTTTATACATTTAGGTTTAGATTTCACCTTTATCTTTGTTGTTGGTTTGACTCATCTCCTGGGACCGTTATGTTTTAGGAATATGAAGGATTTGGGAACCTAATTATACATAGAGGGCAAAGGTTCCAATTATTTAGAGAAATCTGCAGGTCCACTTCATATTTTTATAGAAAGCTAATGTAGGAAGCATCTATTTTAATTTTACAGTGCAGCCTGTTTAAAAACACAGAATATGCTTAAGAAACACCTCTTTTTTAAAAAAATCTAAATACAAGTAGTGTGTGTGTGTGTGTGTGTGTGTGTGTTCTTCAGAGAATTTAGACAACACTGGAAAACAAAGCAGGAAAGTATTTTATAACTTTTATCACTCAAAAGTAACAGTTAGAAGTTGACATACACCTTCTATACTTTTTTCCTATGGATATTTGTAATACCTATGTGCTTACAAAAATGGTATCATTCTCTTTTCCAATCTCTGTCTAATCTCTAGTGGAGGCTTAATATCCTGTTACATTATGATGTGTTTAATGAATTTTCACTGTAGAACTTTTAGGTTTTTTTTTTTTGTTTTTTTTTGCTATAAAAAATGATTCTTTGAATTTTCTGGTTACTAAATATTTATATTCTGTCACAGAATGACTCAAATGGAGGCCCGAGGTATGGTGAATGGAATTAGCTAGTCTTGGTGGTGGTAAGACTCTCCATGGAAAAGATGAAGGTTTTGTGTTTCATACTGTCAGAGAACAACTAGAATCATGATTTATAGTATACAGTTGATATGGCTGCTTTCTTGTCAGTATGTCATATCTACTAATTTTGTTAGCTCCAAATCTGTTTTTTTTTTTTTTTTCTGGAACATTGGAAGTCATCATTTTAGGAGGAAGGCATAAAAAGGGAGGTTATCAATTGGGAAAGTTATAGGGCAACTGCTGAGAAAGAATACATTTCAGATATTGCAAAATCTAAGTATCAAATATTGTTAAATAAACAAGATGTAGAGGAGACCAAAAGATGTCATCACACGAGGCTCTTCTAACAGCCTAAAGTCTGACTGCCAAGGGGGACTGAAAGGCAAATATGTACTCTTGAGCCTGCCTGCCCTTTCTTGCACCTAAGCAAAATAGGTCAGCATCCACTTAGTTCAAGGAGCTGTTTCATGAGGGCCGATTTTATTTGCTAACCAGTTAGTCTGTAAAATTGTGAGTGCTGCATGTAATAGCAATTTAAAATAAAGGATGATTTAAAGGTTAAGGCATCAAAAGTAATCTAAAATTTCCCCAACTGTACATTGAAATAAATATGTAGGTCCTTCAGCTGAGACTATGTGATTTTTATTCTAGGCATTTTTTTTTCTTCAAATAGAAACTGTTTTATGAATTCTGCTCATTTAAGTTAACACTTTAAATGTTAAATAACAACAACAAAAAAATCTACATTCATTTGAATTGGTTTGGAAAAAAGCAATTCAGGAGCCATCCAAATTGAGTTAGAGAAGAATTAAACATTTACCACATGAATGGTTCAGTGGACTGCATTGCCCTAAAAGGTCCATTAGGTTATTACTGACTTTTATGGAAAGTTCTAGTGGATGTAAAGACCTTTATCTGGATTGAAGCATTTATAAAAAGGCAGTTCATCTGTTTCATAATAAAACATCACTTCTTGAATTCCATTGCTCTTAACAAGGTATCCACAGATAGTTTCACATTATAAAATCTGAGTAAAATATTTCATGCTCATCAAATTTTGACCTTGCATTATTGTTTATTATGTAAGCTGGTAGAGTCAAATTATGGATATGCCAGTGTTACTTTTGCTGTTATTTTTAGAGATTTCATGCACAAAGCAGAAAGTTTAGTTCACTGTATGCTTATAAAACTAATTATGAATGTACTACTTCCTTCTTTCATTTGCCATTATCAGCATTTAGAAACATCTGGAACTTCCCTGTGGTTTCTTCATTGACATGCTAGCTCTGTTTCTTCATTCTTGGGTCCATAGTGCTTAAATAATAAAAATTCAGTTCTTAATTTCATGGCATTCATTTTAAAAGTCCGTTAAATCCTTAAAGAAGAATAAATTATGTTCACTGTGATAATTTTTATATTTTCATGTATTGCTTTGTGTTTTTCAAAGCACCATTAGATCCATGTAAATTCCCTTAACTAATGGAACAAGCAGATGGAATAAATTATTCCATTATAGGAAACCGAGGCACTGGGGTTGGAGCACAAGTTAATGACGTCAAGCATTAGAACTCAGACTTTCTGAGCATTTGCTCCATGGATAGTTGTGTTGTGCATTTCATGGTATTTTAATTCTTGAAAATTGGTGTTCAGTATGTAATTCATCTGATAGTTTTTTTTTAATTTTATTATTAGTTTCCAGTATACAGTACATTGATTAGACATTTATATAGTTTGTAAAAAGATCACCCTAATTGCTTTTTCTCTCCTCTGTCTCTACACCTAGCCATTACATTACTTTTGACTGCATTCCCTGTGCCATGCTCCCCATCCCTATGACCATCTGTCTACTACTAATTTGTACTTCTTTAACCCTTCATCCTTTTTCCCAGCTCCCCAACCCTACCCACTCCCCCTGGCTATCACCAGATTGTCCTCTATATTTATGAGTCTGTTTTTGATTAGTTTGTTCTTTTTGTTCCTTAAATTCTGCATGTGTAAGCAAAATCATACAGTATTTATCTTTCTCTGTCTGACTTATTTCACTCAGTATAATAACCTCTAGGTTTATCTATGTTGTTGCGAATGGTAGGATTTCATTTTTTTTAATGGCTGAGTAATATTACATTGTATATATGAACCATAACTTCTTTATCCAGTTGTCTGTTGATGGACATTTAGGTTGCTTCCATATCTTGACCATTGTAAATTGTGCTGCCATGAATATTGGAGTGCATGGATCTTTACGAATTATTGTTTTGGTTTTCTTTGTATAAATACCCAGAAGTGCAATTGCTGGGTCGAAAAGTATATCCATTTTTAATTTTTTGAGAAACCTGCAGACCGTTTTCCACAGTGGCTGCACCAATTTTCAATCCCACCAACAGTGTACGAGGGTTCCCTTTTCTTCACATCCTCACCATCACTTGTTCTTTGATTTATTGATGATAGCCATTCTGACAGGTGTGGTTTTAATGTGCATTTCTCTAATGATTAGTGACCTTGAGCATCTTTTCATATGTTTATAGGCCATCGTATTTCCTCTTTGGAGAAATGTCTGTTCAGGTCTTTTTAATAGGATTGTTTGTTTTTGTTATTGAGTTGTATGAGTTCTTTATATATTTTGGATATTAACCTCTTATCAGATGTATCATAAGTGAATATCTTCTCCCATTCAGTCAATTGTCTTTTTGTTTTGATGATGGTTTTGCTGTACAAAAACTTTTTAGTTTGATTTGGTTCCATTTGTTTGTTTTTTCTTTTATTTCTCTTGCCCAAGGAGATATGTCTGTAAAGAAATTACTGGTAGCAATATCAGAGAGATTACTGCCTATGTTTTCTTCTAGAAGTTTTATAGTTTGACGTCTTACAGTTAAGTCTTTAATCCATTTTGAGTCTATTCCTATGTATGGTGTAAGAAGGTGGTCCACTTTTGTCTTCTTTTGTTTTTTATGTATCCGTTCAGTTTTCCCAACACTGTTTATTGACAAGACCGTCATTACCCCATTATATATTTTTCCTCTTTTACTGTGTATTAAGTGAGCATACAGGTATGGATTTATTTCCGGGCTGTCTGTTGTGTTCCATCGATCAAGGTATCTGTCTATATACCAGTACTATGCTGTTTTGATTACTGTAGCCTTGTAGTATAGTTTGATATCAGGTAGTGTGATACTGCCAACTTTGTTCTTTCTCAAGATTGCTATGGCTGTTCGGGGCATATGGTAGGTTTCTTTTTTACACAACGATGTCTTATTTTTAGATGATACTAGATAAAAAGATGATATCATAGATTCATATTTAGTAAGGATGAATAAATATTCATAAATGATTTATTTAGTGATTTTTGCTTGGTTAATTTTTTTTTCATTACCAGGATAATTGCTTTAACTTATTTTTCTATTGTTAGAGGTCTGGCTTTGATAATTAAGTATAGTTTAGTGTGTCATGGCTTATTATCTCATGGATTTTATAATAATAAAGACTAAACTATCTATTTAAGAATTGGAGCCAAATTGCATTTAGCATATTTATTTTTTACTTTGTTGAAACCCAATTGAAAATCCTGCTGAGTTTAGAATCTATAATGAATACGTTGTAATTCTTGCCCTTTATTATAGGAACTCCATATATATATATATATTTTTTTTTTAAAAGAGACTTTTTAAACTATCATGTATATGTGCTCAAATCTGTGAGGCCATTGAATATTTGCAGTGGAAGAGCCCTGAAAAGCATTTAGGGTCTCTGTCTAGCCCTAAGACCAACTCTTTGCTATGTATGAGATTTTAGACACATCACAATCTCACCGGACTTTATTTATAACCAAAAATTACAGATGAATGAGAGTCCCAGCACCTCTTCTGTCTCTCAATTGTTGTGATATTTTATTATGAAGAGTTATGTACAGTTTTTACTCTTCTATTACTTCTTCCAAGTTCTGAGAAGTACATCTAATGATTTGAGCTATGTGTTATTTCTTAACATTCTCTCAGTAATGAGTCTAGGGTGGCTTTTCTGCGTGATGGTATTAGTAGCTGTTTTGAGCCCACCCTAATGTATAGTCTTCTAGGTCTAGATGCGAAAACACTTTCCCTCTTCAGAAATGCCATAGTGTATTCTGAATTGAGTGTGTGAGTCCTGTGGAGAGTCACTTTCTCATCTCTCCTTCTATAGCTGGGCTTTAAATCCTTACCTTTTAGCAGTGGCCTTTGAAGTACTGAGTAGCTCTCCAACAGTTAACTTGCATAAAAATGAGCTTTCCCCCTTTGTTCCGTTTCAGCATCAGTTACAGGAAAACAGCATGTCTGACTTTATTTTTGAGCTTCAAAGCTTGCTTGAAAATAAAGGATTGTTTTCTTATGAAATTTGGGAGACGGTTTTTACTCATGCGCATCTGAATAATTAGGCTTTTAAAAATGCCATTTGGAAGTGGCAGCTTCAGTAAATATTTGTGGCATGCTGCTATGGGCCCATTTAGGCATTAGAAAGGAAGTAGAACTTTACAAAAAGAACAAGACATATTCCTTGGAATAATTAATATCTGTTATTCCTTTTACACAAGTGGATCATCACAGCAGTAGCACCCCCTGTGAAGATAGGTAAGGTAGTTGTTAATCCTGTTTTCCAGTAGAAACTGAGGCTTGGAGAGGTTAAAGGACTTGTCAAGAAGGGAAGTAGCTAAATTGGGTCTCAGCTCTAGGCTCCCTAACTCACACAGCTGATGCTTTTTCTACTACACCGTGCACACAAGATGAATTACATTATGTGTCACAAATATTAGTGATGCAGGAAATCAGGGAGGGGAGAAGGGTTGTAAAGTGAAATGATCAGGAAAGTCTTTGCAGAGAAAGGCCTTAAAGACTAAGGGGTAAATGGAGAATTCCAAGGGGTAAATGGAGAATTCCAAGATTGGGGGAAGCACAGGGACCCTTAAAGAGTGAACCATCTTGTTGTCCCAGTTATTAATGGTAGCCATGTACTTCTCATGCTATCTGTTAAGAGTTCCTCTGTGTGTCTGATGGACTTCCCTTTGTAAGATTAGTTCCTTTCTTTGGATGGATGTTCGCAATGCCAGAATGAGAGAGGGAGAGGAAGGGTGGGAGGGACACTAAGGTTGTGTGTCTGTGTCTGTCTGTCTGATGGCCTTATATTGCCTCCTACCATTGGATTTTTTTTTTCTATTTTAAAAATTATCACTGAAGAGGAGATTATCTGACTATTTCCCTATCAGAGAGGAATGAAATAACACCTTGCCTTCGGTCTGGTCTTTGTGGTTCTAAGTGGGGGTTCCCTTCCTGGAAGGCTTCCTGCATTGGACAAGGCAATCAATGAGAACCTACATGAAAAACCTATGTTCATTTCTTTGGGCCTGAATATTCTACTGAGAATTTTTCTTTAGAGTTCTTGTATCCACTTCAAGATGTTGAGGGCTCCCTTGATTGTTATCCTAATTCTGCTGAGAGGTATTTGGAAGAGGCCTGGAGTGTGATGCCAGCAGACCCCCTTTCCCACAGGACCTTCTGCCAGGGCTCGCATTTGGTGTGTGTGTCTTCTTGTCATTCTGGGCAGTACTAGTGACAATTGCAGTCCCTCTGCAGTGGTTTTGAAGTGATCAGAGAGAGATTCCCTTTGCTTTCATATTTCTCTCTGGAGAATGACCACACAAATTGTTTTAAAGCAGCTTTCAATATCAATGGCATTTTCCATTAAACCATCTACACACTGCTGGATGTAAGGGATAGTTCTCAAGATATTGAGCAGATATCGATTGAGCAAATTCTAAGCCCTAGGAATGGGAGAGATATGGATGCTTAAGACTGTAGCCTTCCACAGTCACTCATAGGCTCCTGGAGGAGCCTAGACAGACACTTATTCACAAGGAGAGTCTTAGGGAAGGCATACAGCATTGCAGATGCTCAGAAGTGAGCATGTCTAACTCTTTTGCAAGGTCTGGAATGTCTTTTAAGTTTTACTGTTATCTGTTTGGTTGTCATTTGGACCATTAAGTACAGAGTGGACATAATTGTCCATTGTCATTCCAGAGTCAGATTTGGAGGTTCAGCAGAGATGACTTTGGACTTGAAATCAGGAGACCCGAGTTCAAGTCTTGTTTGTGCCAGTACTTCACATGCACTACATAGGGAGTTAATAGGAGTTACTGAGGAGAAAAGGGGACAGGACAGGAGGGGAACAGCCTTTATGGAGTCAGTTTGAGAGATCCTGGTAAACAGTTTCTTTACTGGAGGATTTCCTGGAGCTTTTAACATGTTAATGTGTACTGTTGTTTCTAGGAGAGATTGTAGTATGCAGTTCCCAGGCTTATGTTGATGTTTTTCTTCAAGCATGGAACATTTTATCAGATTATGATTCCACAAAACATACTTAGGGAAATACTGCCATCAGAAATTTCTAGCTCTTAAACCTACACATCAGTGCAAGTGTTTTTGCTGTTACCATAACATCTGTCATTCGAGGGAGAAAAAGCCCTCTATTGGGCTGGATGTTGGCACAGTGAGATATAGTGGACAGTAGCTATTGGATATGATAGAAAATTTAAGAAAGAAAAAAGATATGGGTGTCAACACCCCTTTTAATATTAGGTTATGCATCATCAATTTTCACATTTGGTTTTTTAATCACTGATGGTAACAGTTTACAGATGAATAAACTGAAGCTCATCTAATGGGTTATGCATAGGAGGTACTGAATGTCAAACTACGGTCTGTCTTCAGCCAGCGGCCATGTTACGTTAACAACAAGGCTTTGTTATAAGAGCTGGGTCTTTCATTTTTAACTTTTCTTATTTTTTTAAATTTTAAATTATTGTTACAAAAATAATACATGTTTATTAAAGAAAAATAGGTGGGAAAAAAGTAGAAATACTCCCAGCCCAGTCATCAAGTACAATTTCAGTTAATATGTCATGTATTTCTTCCCAATTGTTTTATGAAATATTATGTTCATTAGCCATAGTTGTGTTTAAATGTGTATAGATTCATTATATATATTTATACTTACATAAATCTATACAATTTTGAATCTTGCCTTTGAATCTTCCCTTTGAATCTTGAAAATCAGATGTGCATTGATTTTTGACACATACTTTAAGTATTTTAATAAATAATACACTGGACTCAGAAACTAAACAGCTCTTCGATGCAAGCTGCCACTTGACCATGGACAAGTTCCGTCGTCTTTCTGGAGCTTAGTTTCCTTATTTATAACTGAGGGAGTTGGATCAGATTCTTGATTTTTAAACCATGGGATTCCATGAAACTCCCTAGGGGCTGAGAGTAGAAACGTCAACAGAGCAGGAGGGACCTTGGTCCTTTCTTCTACCTGTGTTTCACTCCAAGCAGCTGCATTTATAACTCTTTTATAGATTTGGGGTCCAAGCACATTTGGGAAAAGGTTTTTATTGATTTGTGTGTGTGAAAGAATATAAATTGCTGGACCAGATGATCTTGAAGCTCAACATTTCTATGGTATCTATTAAGTGGCTGTGTGTTATGTACATTTTTAAAACATTACTTTACCAGATGTAATGGTAGATTAAGCAGACTTGCCATACTCTTCAGATTATCTCAGTAAGCACAGAGAAAATCACTGATCCTTACTGAGCAGGGTCCAAAACACGGTTGAATTATTTCTTAGAAGATTCACCAAGGGGGAGGCTGTAAAACATTTCCACTTTGACTATTCATTGTCAGGTCCATTTAATGCTCTTTTAGGAAAGACTAACCAGAGAATCAGTGGTCCCTTAAATTGGTCCGTGTTTGACAGCTATAGACTTTATCAATAACTGGTTTTCCATCTTCCTTATTAATGTTAAGGTTTTACATTTTGAGAGCATTGATTTAGAAGACTCAGTGTCTGGACTTTTTCTCTTACCTCCACAGAAGGAAGAATCTTGTTCAAAAATGAGGTGAATAGATGCTTGGGTACTCAAGAACTCTGGACAGCTACATGAAGAGTTTAAAAACTGTCCTGACCATCTTGCCACTCAAGTCTCTGTCATGAGGCCTGACAGGATGAACACACGGCAAAGGAACAGCATTCTGCTTTGTAGGAACGGTGGCTGCTGACCTATCGAGAGCAAGCTGGGGACTGCACATTGTCTGCCAGTACAATGAAGGAAGTGGTTTACTGGTCACCCAAGCAGGTGGCAGACTGGCTGCTGGAGAATGCTATGCCAGAATACTGTGAGCCTCTGAAACATTTAACAGGCCGGGACTTGATCAACCTAACCCAAGAGGATTTCACAAAAGCCCCTTTGTGCCGAGTCTCCTCCGACAACGGGCAGCGGCTCTTGGATATGATAGAGACCTTGAAAATGGAGCACCACATGGAAGCACACAAGAATGGCCATGCTAACGGACACCTCAGCATGGGCACAGACGTCACCACTCCTGATGGCAGCTTCAGCATCAAAGTCAAACCTAACGGGATGCCAAATGGGTATAGGAAGGAGATGATAAAGATCCCCATGCCAGAACCAGAGCGCTCCCAGTACCCTATGGAGTGGGGCAAGACTCTTCTGGCCTTTCTTTATGCACTTTCCTGTTTTGTTCTCACCACAGTGATGATCTCGGTCGTCCATGAACGAGTACCTCCTAAGGAGGTGCAGCCTCCACTACCGGACACGTTTTTTGACCATTTTAACCGGGTGCAGTGGGCCTTTTCTATTTGTGAAATTAACGGCATGATCCTCGTAGGACTCTGGTTAATTCAGTGGCTGCTCTTAAAATACAAGTAAGTAAAGCAAAAACTCTCGGATTCAATGACTGAGGGGTTTCCACTGCAGATGTCTAGTCCTCGTTATTTGGAAATGAAATTTATCAGGCAATGGAATCAAAGCATATTATCCCTCCTCCTTGCCTTTTTTTATACCCAACTAAAGCTCTGGCAGTTTTAAGAAACTTTTTATTTCCTGTTTTGTACAAGATTTGTGCAAAAATGGTGAATAGGATTATTAGAGATGGCTGTTCTTCTCTTTTCACTTCATAGGAAAGAAAACTCTCAGACACCTTCAGAGATACAGGCCATTGAACCACAGATAAACTAGTCTTGGTGTTATTATCTCATCAGAGAAATTGTTGACAGGTGGCCTAAGCACCGTGAATGGCTATGTAGCTTTTCCCACACAGTCAGGCATCTGGAACCTTAGTAACATGTATTTAAAGGTTTCACACATAGAATTCAGAGCAGCTATTCCAGCGCGCCTTGCTGTTGGGAAAATGAAACCCTCCCGGAATGACTTTGTTTAGGTCAGTGAAATGCAGATGCACCTACATGACTTGCCACAGTATAGAATGTGTGGCAACTAAGGCAGATGTGGCTCTTCCATTCAGGTTTCTCAGGATTTTAAATAGGTACCTTCTTTTAGATCCAGGTAGGTCTAAAGTGGCTTCCATGTCTCTAGCTGTAAACTCAACACAGATCCCTTCAGGCAGGCTCTTTGCTTGGGTTGCCTGCAGCAAACTAAATACCTAAGCTTCCCTCGTCACTGGTGTCTGATTTTCCTATTATATGAATATCTTTATGACTTCCATGCATGGGAATTGGAAACTAGTTTGTTAAGGAACTGCATTTCTCTGTAATGGACTGTGTCTCATGACCCACAGTATGGTCGAGTATTAAGGAAATCATCTTAAATCTGGAAATCAAAAGGCAGACAGAGTTTATGCTGAACTTGATCTCACAAAAATGACGAGTATTTTCCTAGCATGTTCGTATGGACTGTACTTTTTTTTCACCTTGTAAATTATATATCTGCAGATGGAAATAGAAAGCAGTTCCTGACTGCCAGGAAAGAACTATAACTTGTGTAAAGGAAGTTATTTAAGTGACGAATGTTTATTTTGGAACTGATTTAGCAATCCTAGAGTTTAAGCTAAATTTGAAATAGGGATGATGATCTGGGCTGCATTTGATTTGGTGGAAAACCTTTTTTTTGTTTGTTTGCTTGCTTTAGTTTTAAAAAGCTAAATAGGAATAAGCTTTAAACATATGCGATTCTCAGAATTTATCATTTACATTTTTTTGGCTGCCAAACTTCAGTTTCTGCTTTTGACTTTTAAACTTTTGACTTCTTTTCCTAAAAACATATTAGAAAAAGTGCTAGTATTTTTCCTTTTAAAGGTGAAGGTCAACTGAATTATGTGTTCTGGGTTTACCTGATGTTTATTGTTTTGTTTATGAGAATTTGTTTTTCATAAAAATTTTTACACGCAAGCAAATAATTTATTGACCCAGATAGGACTTTGGGTAAGTCATACTATCATGAGACCAAATCTTTCACAAAACTGTGATTTTTTTAAATAATCATATTCTTGTTATAAGAAAGTGTCCTAACCATAGGGTTAATTTCTTTAGAATATATTACTGTTTATATTTCTCTTAGCAGGGACTTTTTCTCATATCTGTTTTGCTTAAGCTTTCTAATTTTATGTTTTACGGGTTACTTGTTGCCAATACTTTAGTCATTTGTACATTTAAATTGTTCAGTAGCAGTAAATCAATTAATTCATCCCTTGGGCAAAATTAACCCAGTGCTGGGATGCAGGCAGCCTGGTTCCAGCCCCAGCCATGCCTTAACATGCTGGGTGGTGTGGGTGAACCTCTGACTCTCAGGAGCTTGGTTTTTCTCACAGATTAAAAAAAAGAAGGTCTCTCAGTCTAGATGACTTCTATTCTATACAGCTATGTTTTACTTTATTCTAACATGATCGAATAGACCAATTATGTTTGAATATTATTAGCAGAGCTTTTTTTTGTACATAAAGTCTTCTCTCTGGTTTCCACGTTGTCAGGATAGGGACATGGGAAATGGAAGCCAGCTGTTGTCATGGTAATCCTAAGCATCCCCGTCCCGTCCTGCTAGGGCATATCCCTGGTTCTCCATCTCCCTCCTTGAGACCTCTCTTTAGTGTATATGGCACACCAGACAAGTAAGAGGTAGGAAGAAAGATGCAAATTGACATGCCAAGCGGTGGATGTTGATGTACCACCTTTCCCCAGCTCTCATAAAGAGGACCGCGATGTTCTGTTGTGTCAGAGACCCATTGTGTCTAGTTATTTGCCCATTGCAGTGTAGCACTTTTGTTTCTCCAATATGTTGGGGAAATGGATCCTTCAGGTTATGGAATATTCTGTTTAGCAGAGAGTTCACCTCTCCCTCTTTTGTGCTTGACTCCTCTGAGTCTTGGCCCTTTTCCCCATTCACCGCTGGGGGATTTGCCACGTAGGAGGCACACTGTACACAGCTCCTCAGAGTTAAGCCTGTTTGGCCAGTAATCCCAAAGGGGAATTTTACTTTGAGAGTCTTGGAGCCCTTAAAAAAATCAGCCTATTCCTTTTTGCTTCTGTACCTTCTACTTTTTAGAGGCGAATCAGAGGCTGAAAATGTAGAGGATGACTCATTGAGAAATGAGATTACTGGGATTTGGGCAACATCCCCCAACAACAGACCCTTCAGCCACACGTTCGAGGTGCCCGGAAACCTTGGTGCAGAATTTGTGACGTTGTAGCATTTGGGTCTATCTTTATGTTGTATGCCATTGTCCTTTACTGTTAAACATAAGTTTTGTTTTTTGTACTTAATTTTTTTTTCTTTGCCTCCTTTCATTCTTAATATCTCCCCCTCATGTCTGTATGTATATATATTTATATATACATATATCCACATGGGATTTCCATGGCATTGCAAAGTGAAAAGCAACAATAATGCCTGTCCTTGAGAACTTTTTGATTTTTAAAATTGTAAATAATGTTGTCTCCCCATTTAGAATTGGACTTTCAAGCCACTGACTAGGAAAAATTCCTGGGAAATCTCTGCATTTGTGTCAGACTTCACTGCAAAACAGGTATCCCTTGTTTTAAGAAAGCATGATAAAGAATATGTTAAACTTACAGACTTAGCAGAACTTTTCATGCATGGCTAAATCATGGCTAGCACGTGGCACCTCTGTGTGATACGTGTGGCTCAGCTCTATTCGGACATTGTAAACACCTGCAAAGAAAAAGGCCAAGGAACAGGACTGTACAACCTCCAAGTCAAGGATTTTCTAGCCATCGTGACTTAGAATGGTGATCATTATAACTCAGTAGTATCTGAAACTCAACTTGTCTAAAACCAGATTTATTGTCTTTTTCTTTCAACTTCTTCCGTCTATATGGGTAGTGGCATTTCCTAGACACCTAGAACTTTTTAGTTCATTTTATACAAAAGCTGAGTTCTGTCAATTCTAATTTCAAATTCATTACCTCTTTCTGTTCCTACTTAGTGACGTATAATTGGTGCTAAGATGGAGGCCCAACTCCTTAGCATGAAGCCCAGGGTTTTTCATAATCTAACCCCGATCTGTCCTACCTCATCTCTAGCGACTCTAGTCCACGGTTTCCCTCCGAAGCTTGAAGCTCGTATCACATTCCATTCTATTCCTCGTGTATGTCTCCTTCACTGCTAGATTCTAAGTTCCTCAAGAGAAAAGTCTAGATCTTATTCATCTTTATATCCCACTGCTCTGTACAGTCTGATACAGAGAAAATGCTCACTTAAAATTTATTCATTCATTCAACTTGTATTTACTGAGCAAGCTTCTATGTGCCAGGCACTGTCGTAGACCCTGGGGGTGCTACAGTAAGCAGAGGCCCCTGATGCACTCATGGAACTTATATTCTGGCTAGGCTAGAGCAGGCAGTAAATAAATGAATATCTAATTCCAGGTAGTGATAGGAAAATGAAGAAAAATAAGGCACGTAAAGGGTTAGAAAGTGTTGGGGAAAAATAATATTAAATGTCAACTCTAATTGACAAGAAAGTAAGAAAGTGTTGGAGATAACGGTGGGGGATGATATTTTAGATAGGGTGATTGGAGGAAGCCTCTAACGAGACAACAGTCGACCAGACGTCTGAATCAAGTGAGGGTGAATACCATGCCTGTGTTCGGGGCCAGAGCAGTCGAGACAGGACATAGAGCAAGCGCAGAGTCCCTGAGGCTGGGGGAAAGTGGTGACACAGGGCGTCAGCAAGGTGCGGATGGTGAATCAGGTAGGACATTGTCAGCCATGGCTGAATAGTTTAGATTTTCTTCCCAGTATGGTGACAGCTCATCAGAGGAGAATGATAGGAACAGAATAATATTTTAAAAGAGTCACTCTGGCTGCAGTATAGAGAGAATAGGGAAGCAAGAGTGTAAGTAGGGACTGGTCGGGACGCCACTACCAAAGTCCAGGTGGGAAATGATTGCAACTCAGAGTCAGTTAACCTTCGGCAATGAATAAATTTCGTGCTGGGTTGTGGGAAGGGATGAACTCTTTCTAGAAGCCGTGGTTTCTATTGCGTTTAGACTAGCTTATCTTGTATAGACGCAGTGCTGCCTTCTGCTGTAGTATCTTTCTCACACAAGGTTTTTAGGTCTCTCTGTGAATCCCTGAATTTTGTATGGAATTTCATAGGGAGACAGAATTCACTAATTTGGGAGCTCTCACAACTTTGCTTGAATGTATTTTATTTTAGAGCAAATTCAGGTTTATGTGTATATCCCAATGCGTGTTTTCTACCATGGCTTCTTTTGGATCAGACATTTGCCTGAAAGAAGTGGTACAAGTCATCGAGGGGCTGATTGTGTAAGGATGAATTACTGTTGCAGGATACATTGGTTCATTGGTAGTGAAAAGATCTGAAGAAAAAAGAGGGAGCCATTGGGTAGTTAGGGTGTAGGGTGATGTCGGAAGAGCTTGGTGGTCGGGGCAGTTGGGACATGGGGGAGAACATCCGGCATGAACAGCTGTGTAGAGTTACAGAGGGACTGATGGAATAGTCACTGAGTGGGTTCTTTGAAAACTGACCCCATGTCAAAAGGGAAGGAACGGGAGGAGGGTAATGGTGTTGGCAGATCCTGTTTAAGACCCACTGTGACATCTGTATTCAGAACTGTTTCCAGAGGCTTCATTTGTCCCACGGGAAGAAACGGATACGATTTTCCATGTGGCTTTCCTGGGATACACGCCGAGAGTAGCCCTGGGATGAGTTTTTAGATGTTTGGCAGCAGTAGGTATCTTATATTCAAGGACCACTTAGGAAAAGATTTGGTACTTTGACCTTTGATAAATGCTCTGTCTTTGGAAGCCTTATTTGATAGGTATCTGCCAACATAAGAAAGTTCGTCTGCAGCACTTAGCTCTGTTTTGTGAATGGAATCTAATTTCCAAGGGCATAATCCTGTATTGATTGGCAACTGCTGCTCTCAGATGCTAATTTGATTATTTTTGGTTCGTGTTTTATCCAACAGACTAGGCTTTCCACTAACATTTATCTTCATTTTACCCCATTGTAATTCCATCCGTGTTTCTTTTCACATTAACTTGATTGAATCAAAGTACTTATCTCTCTCCTAACCCCAAGGCAGTTTATAAACCACAGTTATCAATATTTTTAAAACTGTTTTTAAATCTCTGATGGTTGTGATTAAGTAAAGTTCTTAAAAAGCTATTGGTATAGAGCATTTAATATGAAACAGGTCTCTCTAAGATTCTATTCAATAGAATAGCCTTTACTTAAGGCCATTTCATTTTATTATAAATTGAACTTATACCGTGGACCACAAATCTAGTCTCTATTGGAGCTTCAGGGCATCTTCACATTGAGCTGTTTATCAAGATTTATTAAAGACTGTATGCTAAGGATGCAACAGCAACCAAAACAAAGCTGTATAGAGGTTATCTTCGGAGGAATTTGTTTGTTCTCGTTGTAACATCTCAGTTTTTGGAAGTTTGTGTTGGCCAAGCTCTATGCAAGCATAAAACTCATGAGGACAAAAATTCCCTCATGTTATTGAAGCTTTCGGGGGTATCTATCCCATTCTGTAATTGTTTGATAAGCAGTCATACTCTTCTCCAGGAATAAAGCAAGATAAGAGCTCAGGGAGCATCTCTTCCCCTCCATTCTTCCTCTGCATGTAGCCGCATCTATTACGTGCTTTCTCCAAGTGTGTTTTATTCTGTTTCTTGTCATCCATGTTGTTAAAAATCATTATCACCCTATTGAAGTGGCAGATTCCAAACCAGCTGATATTTGAATAACAAAATTGTTTACATGCATTGTATCATTGTATCACCCTTCAAAATAAATAGTGTAATTCTCTCTCAGTGAAGATAACTGAGACTCAGAGAAGCTATTGATTGCCCAAGGTCCCGTATGGTGTACTTTGGGAATTGAAGACTGTTCAGTATAAATCCAGTCTAGGTCATGGTATAATAGAGACCTATCCTCTGGAAATGTATTTTCTTAGCAGATATAGTGGTCTAAAGTCTATGTGCATAGGACAGATAGAATAAAAACAGACCAGATCAGTGTTTGATAATAAGGTTATGTGTCATATACCATCCAGGACACATGTGCACTTGCCCCAAAAGAGACCTGCCAACCTTGAGAGCGGTCACGTCTTGCTGTTGCACCATAGTTTGTAGAGAATGTACTTAGCTTTGCCCCAACTGACTCCTGTCTTACAACCTCCTCAGTGTGGCGTGTGATCTGGGAAATCTCCTTTTGCCATCAGCTTCAGTCACAATTTTCTACTGAAGACCACTGACTGGGAGTGTTCAACGTTGTTCTCTTCCCCTTAGTTTCTAGCAAGTTTTCTCCTCTCCTATTAATTCTGACCCATTGTCCGTCTGAGCTGTAGAGCCTGGGTTGAGATCCTGTTTTCTTTCTTTCTCCAGGGACCTTCCCTGTCCTGTTACAGTACAATTTGGATGTCCTAGGCTTCTCTGGCCCTCTGCTTCTCCTCCTTTTACCAGGGGTATTATTCAGGGTGGGGAAGAACAGTCTCTCTAGGGGCTGGATGACACATTCAGTCCCAGGCTGTATGTGCTTCTCATTCTCCTGTCAGACAGTTTGTGATCTTACCTGCTTTCACCTTTTCTAATTTTTACCAGTTTAGAGTTTAAGATGTGAATACTAGCCTAGCCTCAGGAATTGTAGGGAAACTAGATTCACCCAGTATTGCTCCCTAAATTCAGTAATTCCAGAAATTTGGCTTTTAAATTACCATAAGTATAATAAGGGGAAGAGCAAAAAAATAACATAGATGCAATAAATTAGTTTTTATGAGTTAATTTTTTTTATTTATAACACTGAAGAAAACCAGGTAATGCATCTTTTTTGTAGGCATAACAGAAGATAAAGGTAAACAAAAAGAAAAAGTTATTTACCACATTGCTAGAGATAAATGATAATGGTAATATTTGGGTTCATATCCCTTTTTATATTTTTCTGTTTTTCCTTATGTATTCAATGATATACATGTGTATTTTTAAATAGTGTAATATTTGCCTTATATTTTATACCGTGCCCAAGGATTAACTCTTGCCCTCTCATAAAACCATCATAGATGTCTGTCTAATCGTTCTTGATCTGATTTAGAAGTTACCATATCTGTCCCCCACCAGGCTATCAGTAAGTATGGTGACTACAGCAGTTAAGCATTCAGTTATTCTATAAATCTTACTAGTTTAAAATGGTTCTGCCCCTCCAGCCACCTACGAATTGAATGAATTTGGTCGAGTTACTTATGTGGTAGCATTGTTTCTTATCCCGCAAAGTGGGAATGATAAAATAGTGTCTGTCTCACCGTTGTATGAATCGAGTGGGATGATATATACAGAGCACTTGACTGAGTCCTTGGCATCCTCCTGGTTCCCAAACCTGCCTTACTTCCATCTCCATCTTAGCAAGCGGCATCTCTGTCCCTCCTGGCTCTTAGGCCAACCATCTTGGTTTTGTTCTTGGTATTTGCTTCTACCCCATATCTGATCTATCTGTTAACCCCACCACTTCTTATTGACTCTGTGGCTGCCCTGGGCTTAGCCACCATCATCTCTTACCTGGGTTGCTGCAGGAGCCTCCTGCCGGTCTCTCTGTTTCTGTTCTTTCTTTAAGTCACTCGTCAGCTTGGCAGACAGAAGGTATCACTGTAAGAATAAGCTGGTGTGTGTCACTCTTCTCCCACCTCATATAACTTTAAGGCCGAAGTCCTCATGGTGACCAAGGGGCCCTGTCAGACCCCATGCTATTTCCTGCCAGACCTCATGCCCTCATGCACTTCAGTTTCCTGTCCTACTTGCCGGTCAAACACCCATAAATGCCAGCCTCTAACTCAGAATCTTCTCCCACAGCTATCCTCACGGTCAACCCCTCATACATAAGGACACCTTCTCTGGCCAGCTTAGCCCCAAATTGTAACCTCTCTTCCCCTAGTGACACTCTCGCTTAGTTTCACACTTTAGCACTTATCTAACATGCTCTATATTTTACTTAGTTATCTTATTTATTGTCTGCCTCCTCCACTAGAATACAAGCACCACGAGGCAGGCTTTTTGTCCATTCTGTTCGCTGCTATATTCCCAGTGACCAGAATAATGCCTAGAACATAGAGTTTTATTACATGAAAAAAATAAAATAGCAGCAATTAACTTTTGTTGAGTGTTGCACTATGCTAGTTTCTGTGCCCAGATTTCAATAAATACTAGCCACTGCTGGTGATGTATAGGTTTGTTATGTTTCTAGAGACCTCCTGTTAAAAATGAGAGTATGTTACTTTTAAAGGTAATCCGTTAGCCCAAGAGCAAATATTGACCATTCAGTTCCACTAGCTGTAACTGAGCAAGCCCCTCAGAGTGTACTCGAAGGTGGTTGAGTTTTGATGAAGGGAAGGAATGAGGAGAGATCTGGGTAAACATGCATATATTGGCATTTAATATTTTATTGTTTATGTATATACATGTACATATATACATGTATTTTTTTATTAATAGCCTAAAATCCCAACAAGTAATATATAACTCCTTTTGTACACGTGTATGTAGCAGATTGCGTATGATACTTGATTTTAATTCTTCATAACTTTCTCAAGTAGATCATACTGATGTTGTCTTTCAGATCTTATAGAGTAACGTTTTTTTCTCCACACTACAATCTATATTTAACCAAGGAAATACCATTTTTTTAAAAGGTAAGCTGAGTGGAGACAATTGTGATGTGTTCTGTACGCATTCACTACCAAGATCATTTCCTAAACATAATCAACAGTTACACTATATTGCAGATCTTTTATGTGGGGCTTGGGAAAAAAAGCAAAACAAAACTGAGCTACTGCCTTTTTTTAAACTTGACAATTTTATTAGAGAAAAGAACAACTAATTGAAAGTGTAGAGACCTGGGTTTCACGTGGCTCTCTCATTGGTGGACTCTTGTCCCATGCTCGTACTTAAATTCTTTATATCTTAATTTTTCCTCCTGTAAAATGGGATAATAATATATGCAAAACAGGAGTGTGATTAAAATAATTAACACCAAAAATGTAAAATCTCTTCGAGTCGGATTTTAAAAAGGTGAATAGGCACTTTTTGTGTATGGACAGACACATTTTGGAGCTGGGTGCATGGGTATATCTCATTCTTCCAATTCACATGCGTGGGTATGCAGGAAATAGTGAATGAGTTATAGATCTCCTAGGAGATCATATTTTTTTTACTTCTGTTTGTTCTACAACATTTATTCTTTCCCTTTCATTTGTTTTACAAACCTTTCCTTGTAATTTTCTTTCCTAAAGTACTGAACAAAGGCTGGGTTTTCATGACTGACCATCTGGAGCAGTTGAGACTCCTGTGATGGGCAGAAAGTACACACAGGGCAATAAAGAAACAGGGGAGGGAAGGGAGAGAACACAGCCCAAATCTCCAGGGGTATACATCCCTAATTGATTGAATTCAGCGATCTTAGCAGGTGTAAATTAAAATATAACTGCAGAAAGGATACAGACTGAAGGGTAGGTGAACATCAGGGCAGGTTAATTCTGACAGTTAGGTGAAAGAGTTTAAAGCAGGGGTCCCCAACCCCCAGGCTACAGAGCCGAACCAGACTGCACAGCAGGAAGTAAGCGGTGGGCAAGCGAGGGAAGCTTCATTTGTATTTGCAGCTGCTCCCCAGCACTAACATCACCATCTCAGCTGCACCTCAGATCATCAGGCATTAGATTCTCATAGGAGCATGGATCCCTGGTGCCAAAAATGTTGGAGGTTGCTGTTTAAAGGGCAGACATTTATAGAAAGAAGCAAGTAAAAACTATCAGGGAGTAAGAAGCGAAGTTCTACAATCCACGGGACTGTATAATATTGTCAGTATCAGGTACCTTTGTAAATCTCACTGTGACTAAAAGATAACTAAGGCAAAACTTTGCTTAAGAGTTGCTTTTAATATAAAGGATAAGACCCTTGATTGGTAATGGTGATGCCCATCTTATTAATAAAAATACCATAAAATAGAAACAAAGTTGTGAAGTGATTTGGAGGATTAAGTGTCTCCTACCCAGTTGGAGACATCTGGAAGATTATGCAGAGGTTGTATTGGAGGTGGACGGATAGGATTATAGCAGATGGGATGATGGAAGAAACCGGGAAAGAAATCTGCTGGCAAAAGCAAGAAATGAGGGTTTCAGGGAACCATGAGTGGTTCCTTTTGCCCAGGGTAGTGAGATTCACTTCTGCAAGATAAGACAGATAAGGTAGCTTGGGGTCAAGCTGAGATGAGCCATGAGGGGAGTTTGAACTTCCGTAGGCAGTGGTGAGCAGCTGTCACAATCCGGGGAATCCAAGGGCTAGTAGAGAGGAATTAAAGGAAGGAAAACACATGTAAGAAACTCTTCAGAATTGATGTCAACAGAATTTGGGCTGCAGAGCAGAGGGCTTTGAAGTAATAAAAACGAGCTATGTTTTAGAGCACCAGGGAACTGCTTTACCGTGGGTGGGTTCTCAGAGAGCAGAATGACAGGCAGTGAGTGCTCGGAGAGTCCAAGAAGAGGGAATGGCTGGCACGAAGATCCTACCTGAGGCAGGAGGGACTTTGCACAGGGTGTTCAAAGAACACCAAAGGCATGACACTGAAGCTGGATTCTAGACAACAATGAGGAGAGCAGTAGGAGGAGAGGTCGGAGAGCAGCAACCAGATCATCTAGGGCCAAATCATCTTGGTGAAGGATTTAGATTTTATTCGAGATACATTTGGCAACCATTGGAGAGTTTTAAAAGATATACTCTGCTTAATTTTTTCGGAAAAGATAATCTGGCTGCTCTTTGGAGTGGATTTTAGGGAGGCTTGGGTGGAATTAGGGACAATAGGTCATTGTGGAAGTTCAGGCAAGATAGAATGTTGAGAAGTGGACGACATTTCAGAATGGCTGATTGAACCTGGGGGCAGCAGGTGGCGAGCAGATCTAATGGGGCGTAGAGTGTACAGACAGAATGAAAAAGGATGCGTTTAGTGTTGGACATCTGGAAGGATTTTTTTCAGTACTGTAATAACTAATGGAGTTATTAAATTATTATCAGAATGCTTATTCTGTAGAGTTCTGGGTCAGTATAAAGTACAACACAAAATACTAACTTAGTGATAGATCTGAATTCAATAGATTTTGAAATGTAACTTAATGTGATAGGATGTCAGCTCATTTATAGGTACACAGCAGTGTAGTCTCATGAAATTGGTAATTTTTATACAATTTGAAGCAATTTGCTGAATTTTTTGTCTTGTGTAATGTATTTCAATTTTAAACTCTCTGAACCACATTTTTCTCATTTGTAAAATAACGATCATAGCCATACATTACAGGCTGTCCTAAGAACTAAATGGCACAGAGCTTGGCATGCTGATGAGGAGGCTAATTTACAAGGAAGTTAATTGAGATGATACAGGTTGCCCAATAGATCTTTGTTAAGGTAGAGCTAACGTCTATATAAAGATAAGCTCAATGACTCCTTGTCCATTTTGCACACACCGGAATTGCTAATCAGACCCAAATCATGCACCAGCCTCCATGATGGCTCAAGAGATGTGGGCCTCCCTGATTCTGTGTTACAGTTGGGTGTTCTCTCCCACTTGTATATTGCCTCTTAGCTTGGGATCGTTGTTTAGTCCCACTGCTGTTTCAGGCCCTGTTTATATCTGAAGCCAACAGCTGCCATACGGAGTTTGCAGGCCAATTCCGAGCATTGAATGCATTATGTATATGTTCCAGCTATGGATCAGTTGCAAGAGATAACAAAAGAACTTCTCAGTATTTTAATATTACTTCCTAGTATATTCATTTCTTTCATCACTTTTTCTTTAGAATTTTAGACGGTTGTAGCAAATGCCAAAAATAATGCTACTATTTTAAGTCCAGCTTCGATAGTATTTAATGAATTTCTGAATACTTTTTCTTTTTTAAGTAGGGGTATTTGAAAAATAAAGGTGTAAAGAAAATAGTAAATAAAAATAAAGTCACCTGAACTGCACATATCATGCTATTCTAGCAAGTCTTAATAATTATCTATAAAACATTAACACTTTCATTACTATTTCTTTTTAATCAAGTTTAACAAGTATGTTTTCCTTTTCTCTCAGAAAAAGTAGTAATGAGCCTATTAATTCAACTACCTGTGAGAAGAATAGATAACTGGGACCAATACAAGGGTCTGTGAGGTGGTATAGTCATTGCAAAGTGTGAGCAGACGGGCAACAGGCTTCTTTCTAATGTGAAAGGAGAGATGTATTCCGTATGAGAAGAATGCCATTGTGCTTTTGAGAATTGTAACTTGCATCTTGTTCTTGGCATTCATTTAATCTCTAGTAATATCTCATTAACATTTATTCTATGGCTTTTTTGTGGCATTGATATATTTTTAACCACTTTAAATCTTTTTTTAAACACATTTCGAACTTGTAAACCTTTAAGTAAGAATTCTAATGTGTGAAATTCTTTGATTAAGAAAATAAATACCTTCATTACATACAACTCTGAAATGCTATTATATCCTACCCTTTAAAGTTTATGGTAGGAGATTCTTGTTTAACATTATATATTGAAGATATTCTAAGCTCAATTTCAAAAAGAGTAAGTAAATGCCGAAGATCAGAAGATCCTTAAATGCAACCGCTTCCAACTTATCACCTTGTTAACATTGACTAATTCACATGGATAAAGTCATTTGACTTTTTCACTTCAAGTCAAATACTAAATGTGACTGAATCTTCAGTGTTTGTTATTTAAAAAAATTTTTTTTGTAAAAAGATTTGTCTTTTCTCATCTTTTATCATTTTTCTCTCACACTTCATTCTCAGATAATTCTGAAATCCTTTCACAGCTGCTCATGTATAACTCGAAATTGAGGTACAGAATTATTGGTGCGTGTGTGCGTCTTTTGTGTACCATGAAACAATCAGGCAAAGTGTTTTTAAGTTAGTGTTCTTGTTTTTGAGATAGTATTCTTGACCAAATTGAGTGAGAGTAGTCATTGTCTTTGTTTTTCTTCCTCGAAAGAGATGAACAGATCTAGATTTAGCAAGTTTCTGTCTGAGATGTTTCTTATATATATCCAGGGAAACTGCAGGTCATTTCTGTTTGAGCAGGATAGCTAGAGAGGACATTTCTTTTTAAGAAAGATGACCATTACAATCTTAATATAAAATTCACTTTGTATTTCAAGTATTTTTGTTAAAAGACATTTAGGGGCTAGTATTCTCTAGTATCGTCCCTCTTTATAGTGTTTCATTTTATCATGCTTTTGTCATACTTGAAATTAGAGGCATACACCTTTACAAGACAGCTTTATGCTGAATAAATTCTCACCCTTGGAGGTGGCATACAGAGCTTTACTAAGAAAAAATAAGACAGCCTCTATGGAAAGCAATTCTGACCCAGTTTCTGAAATCTGGATGAGGAGACAAAACACCCAGACTCCACCCATTATAATCTTAACTTACATGAACTGTGTACTTAAAGTTAAATGCTAATATAGTTGCTTGGGTTATTTTTAAAATTTATTTTTAATCACACAAGTGACGTATCACTTCATTCCTCTCATTAAAGCAAGCAACATAAATGATACAAATCCTTCTCCAATTACCTCACTTCAATAAGAATATCCACCCTGCATTAAAGTAGAGCCACATTATACAATTATCGAGTGATCAGATATTCTGTATTCTCAGAGGAAAGCCTGTCCTTTGTCTCTAATATTTTTTGTTTGTTATTAACTTAGGTTGCCCCAGGCCAAGGAAACATTTGAGTTAGAGGAGATCTGCAAGACTATGATTCTGACCTGTGGTAGGTAGAGCAGGGTAGAAGCAAAGAGGAAAAGAACACTTTTGTCCAAGTGTACACTGAACTTTGTACAATTCAATCTAACTAAATTAAACTTATGTGGAATGTGTTGCTAGAAGTTATTAAACTCAATATACATGTTCACAGGTATATATCTCATCATTTCATTAGAACCACTAATCAGTTGAAATGGAAAAAATCGCTATTTCTTTCTTTCTTTTCCTTTTTTTTTTTAGGTGAGGCAACCCTTGGTTGATCTCACATATTGCAAGGACCTTATCAGCCTACAATCTCTTATTTTTTATTTTTTACACCTACAACTCCTGGTCCTCCTAGGTGGTCCCCCATCCAAGTACTAATCAGGTCCAACTCTGCTTAGCTTCTGAGATCAGACAAGATCAGTCGTGTTCAGGGTGGCATGGCTGTAGAACAATTGCTATTTCTAATTCTCACTTATTTCGTTATTCACTGTAAATTATACATTCAATGGCTACCATTGCATGTGTATGGCAGGGATTTTTCATACATTATTTCTGTTATACCTGGTTTACAAATTAGGAAACTGAGACTCAGATATATCAATAGTGTATCCCAAGGCCACATAGTAGACAGAGAGGAAAGTGGGGCTTGCATGAGGTCATTCAGACTGGCACTTTTCTTGGCATCATGCTTCTTCAGAGATCAGCTAAGAGAATCAGTTTCTAGGATGTACCAACAAAATTGTTTAATGCTGTTGGCTCATTCAATGTCAGAAAAGTTTTAAATTCTCATTTTAATGTCATTCTAATTTTTTAAACATCTCTTTTATGACAAAAAAAAAAAAATTCTCTAAACATTTAACCACAGGTACCGAATGGGTTCTGACCAATTCCGATGGGCCCCACTTGTATATCAGTTGACTGTCAACTCAGGTTTAAGGCCTTAGGGAACCTAATAAATAGCAGTATAGAGCATTTTAAACTTTGGCTAGTTAATATATTTTTTTAAAATCCCAACACATCATTCTCAAAATTCTCCACCTTAGTCTGCTATTAGCTGTAGTTATAATGTGCTGATTCAAAGCTCTCAAGTAGTTTTTTGGGGTTTTTTGTTTTATTGGGTCATTGAAAATGTAAAGTAAATGAACCTGCAGAATTTCATGACTGAGTGTCTGCCCTGTTTTTCCCTTTTTCCAGGTCTATTATTAGCAGAAGATTTTTCTGCATAGTTGGCACGCTGTACCTGTATCGATGTATTACAATGTATGTAACTACACTCCCAGTACCTGGTATGCATTTCAACTGCTCTCCGAAGGTAAACCATTCCTCACTGTAATTTCCCTTTTTGTTTGTTTCTCGTCTTGCCCAGGGGTCCTTTGACTAAGGCCAAAGGTAAAAATTTCTTTAGCATACAGTCAAGTCCCTCCACCCTCATCTGGGAATGTTACTGAGCAGTATGACTGGGTGGCCCCACCCTTCTCAGAATTGCCAGACCCTGTCAGTGCTTCTCAGCTGGGGAAGTATGTGATCTCGTCAGTGCGCTGGGAGCACTTAAGCTTTGTGAGTGGGTGTAGCTCTTTGGATTCCTGCCAAACTTTTAAAATATCATTCACTTCCTTGACACAGATTCAGAAGCTTTTATATGGCTTTTCCCTCTCTGACATGGAAAGTTCTGATTCAAATGACATTTTTTCCTTCTTTCTATTAATCCCTGCAGTGGTAAATCTGTAACAGCAGAGCAAGAGAAACTCTTCCTGTCTCCTTGCATTCTCCACCCACCCAGACAAGATCACTACTCTAGGGGTACATTTTGTCCTATTTATCATTCTTCTCTAGTGACATAGAAGCCTTTCTGTAAAATAAACTTCATTCCTCTCTTATTATCACTACCTTTACCTTGGAATAATTTCAATTTGGGAGATCACTGGGACTTTATGAAATAATAAGCAGAAGGTTTAGTTTTAAAAATGTTTATCTACAGTAAAGCTCTTTAGTGCAATAGGAAGTAGAAGAGAATAGTTCCCTTGATTTGGTTGGGAAAAGATAAGGAATACTATGATGTGTTTGGAATCGTTTCTTCGCATTGCCTTTGTGCCGGTGAAACACCCACGCCCTTTCAGTTTTATCCTTTCGTACTTTTGTACCTTCCAGAAGGGATATTCTCTCTGTTAGAACCTTGGAAGAGAGCTGAAAATTTGACTTTGGATTTTTAAAGTTTGGATTCCTTTAGGCTCTTTTCTTACTGTGGTCCCCTTTTCTTCCTAGACTTGCATATGTGCTCAGAGAGGTAGCTAGTTCCTTACTTCTCTCTTTTCATTTTCGCTACAATTTCCTTAACTCTGGAGGAGCCGTCATCAAGAATGAACTTTCCGACGTTCCACTGTCTGCAGCTGCAGCCCTGTCTCTCTGCACCTCCCGCCTTCCTCTTTCTGCCACCCTTCCAAAGAAGCCAGCCTCACATCTTCTTTATCCTCTGTAAAATCTCTCACTTACTTGCCCGCAGCTCCTGGGTTATAGGAAATACCTTGTTATCGTCGAAGATCCAGTGATGTACTTTCTGGGAGGCGGGCTTCTTAAGCAATATGTTCGCAGTATAGGATATTCACCTAAGTTTAGTTTAACCCCTTTAAAAAGTCTGTCTGTCTGTGCTTGGGAAATTTCTCCACCAAGGAACAGGCCATGCCAGTTTAGGCAGATGTGTGATCTGGCCAAGCACACGTTGAACCTGGATCCAGTATCGAGGACTCGTGCTGTGTAGCCTTTCTTCCCACACCAGCTCTAGCTTTGTTTCTTCTCAGGACCAGCTCCACCCTGTTGCAGGCAAACTCAGGTTTGGTTAGCATTGGCACTTGCAGAATCAGCTTGAGTCATCAGCATATCTAACCAAGATCCTGTGACTAAAAACAGCTTGTGGTTTTCTTGATGAAGGCAGAGGTAATAGTGGGTACTGTGCCCAAAAACCAAACCCAAACATGCCACTCATTTGTTGTTTTGCCACAAACCCCAACTAGAGCCATCATTCTGTGACAGTCTTCAGGAAATCAGAATCTTTAAAAGTATATAGGAGAGGGTAAAATGTTAGTAAACCTTAGCAAAAATTATCAGTTAAAACTCATTAAATCTAATTACTCCTTTTGTACAACAGGGCTTTTAGAAGAAAGGATCCAGGAAACAATTTTTTTATTCTGAAAATGTTCAAGTGTTTCTTAAAACTAGTTTAAGGAACCTCCATGTATACCCAGCACCCAGATTCAGTGATTATCAAGATTTGCTACATTTGCTTCATCTATATTTTTTTTCCATGTGAAATACTTTTTTGAAAATCCAAGAAAAGGTCATTTTATTGCTACATACTTTAGTGTACAAGTAAAATTTTTAGACATCTTATTGTGTACTTTTAATGCTGTTGATACATTCAACACAATTAGCAGTAATTCTTTGGTATGACAATTACCAGTTCATGGACTATCTTGATTGTCTTAAAATGCTTTTTTTTTTTTTTTACAGTTAGTTTGTATAAATTAAGACGCAAAGTCTTTACATTACATATAGTTGTTCTGTCTCTTAAGTCTCTAATTCTAGGCGTCTTTTTTTTTTAACCCATCAGTAACTTGTTGAGATCAGACCAGTTATCCTATAGAATATCCCACGTTCAAGATTTACCTGTTTCTTTTTTTTCTAGTATCAATTAACTTCTTTCTCTCTCCTCCATATTTCCTCTAAATAGAAAGGAGACTTGATTTGATTCAGTTTTACCTTGTTTGGCAAGAACACTTTACAGGTGAAACAGAATGATTTCTGAAGCTAGACAGAAGAGTTAGAAAAGTCCTCACTCCCCTTGGAATGGCAGATCAAGAATAAGAAATTTAGTGGTCAGTCAAAAGCTAGAATGCTTCACTGAACAGCATCAGAAAGAGGAGAAGGATAACAGTGCAGAGAGATCCCAGAGACCTGCTCTGTCTACCGTAGAGTCATACCCAGAACTGTTTCAAAACTGACAGGAACCCAATGTTCTAGTCTAATGTGCTATTTGCTGTCTCTCAACATCCTTAGCAAAACTTGATCAACCTCTCTCTGAACCATTGCGTAGAGAGGGAACTTATTACTTTGTAAAAATACAAACCTACCCAGTAATAGAGAGAACACTGAGGTCAGACTCGGGATGATTTTGCACAAACTCTTACGAACTGTGTGGCAGTTGTATTTAACATCTCAGAGAATCAGTTCCTTTATCAGCAAAACAGGGCTAATGACACTTTTTATATCTGTCTTAAGGAGTCGTGAGAGTGAAAGAAGGCAACGTGCAGGGGTTCTGTCGATGTAAAATGCTAACAGAAACTAGAAGAGAACTTGATGTCATTATCACGCTTCAATCCCAAGAGTCATTTGTTCATTATTCACAAAATGCTGTAGTCAGGCCTCAAGCTAAGCCACTGGCCCTAGAGATGGAAAAGAAGAGCCAGATTTGAGCAGTGTTTAAGTGGCTGAATCAATACAACTTGGTACTAAATTTGATGTTGGGAATGAGGATAGAAAGGAAGGATTTCAAGGGTGATTGGTTTTTATCGCCGTGATAATTAATTATAAGGGAAGGAGGAAAAGGGAGTTAATGACTTCAGATTAAACAGAGTTTGAGGTACTTGTGAGATATCCAGGTGGTGGTGTCAAGGACAGTTAGCAACATAGATCTGAAGCTGAGGGAAAAATCAGAGCTAGAAATTAAATATTTGTGAATCATCATAGTCTAGATGGTGTTAAAGCTGTGGGTATGAATGAAAGGCAAGAGACAGGAAATAATAGTATAATGCTTCTAGAACTGAGTATTCCCTGATTGGAGTCACAATTTAAGGCCCATCTTTGGTGGATACCTTTACAGTTATCAGTCATTAAACTACAAGGGAAGATATTTGAGCTTTAGAAAATAACTTTTGGTCTAACATAGTCATGTGAACTTAAACTTGGTTCTGCCATCATATTAAATCCCATAGTTAGCATACTTAATTTTTCCCTTAACGCCAGTACTTAAAACGCATGGCTTCTAAGAAAAATGTTTCAAAAAGAATGCAGTAGTAATTATGAAAATTGTTCCTATTGTTCATTCATTCAGTCGTACTCTTCACTTTACAAAATATAATAGCTCGGAGGAATAATCCATGTATGAAATGGTTCGGTGAGGAAGAAATGTGACTGCAGCAAAGACAGGCCACTGGGAACCATGGAAGGGGGAAGTAGGTGTGTTCAGTTCCTGATTAGAAATTTCTGGGAAGCACTTGACCTACATCCTGATGTATGGATGTGCCAGGCTTATACCAGAGGCAGCCAAATTTTCGATACCTTGATTAGCCCATATTAATCTCATCACAGCTTTTCTCCAAGGAGCATGTACACAGACCTGAAAACAACCTCTTTTCATCTTGTTCCAACTATTTAGGCTTCCATTAAAAAAGGCAGAAACAGTTGAGAATTGTTTGGTATTCTGAGCTTTCTATAAGAAGTTTTTTTCTAACTCTTTTAGCAAACTCCAAAAGGAAATTAAAAACCTACCCTCAATTCACAGACACCTTTAATGTTGATGAAGAGAGAACTTATGTTATTTTCATCTCATTTTAATAATCATATGAGTTAATCTAATAACTAAGCATTAAAGGGAGATGCATGTTAGATTCTGTCTTATGGTCTCCACAGTGACTTTAGATTTGAAAACCTTCAGAAAGAGAGAGTTATATTACTGCCAGGATAATTAGCTGGCTAATTCATTAATCTGACATGGTGTTTTCAGTGAAATGATTTTCTTGAACTTGAAAGACATGTTGTTGTTTTTGGTTTTTTTTTTTCCTCCCTAACACACTTGAACATAGCCCACTGTTGGACAAGGGTTATGTTCAGGTAGCTTCTAATGTTAATTTAATTGTTCAGTAGAGCAGTAAAATACAAATGCAATAACAGAAGGGCCTTCATATTCTCTTCTGCCAGTCAGTTTTTCTTCATTGCAAAAATTAGAAAGATCGAAGCATCTCTTTTATTCACTACTAAGCTTTGATGTGGAAATCATTAGCCTAAAGGTCTCTTAGTGGCATGAATTCAGACTTACAAGGTAAAAGACTCATCTATTGCTCTTTAGGATTTTATACATATTTTAGTTTTCTTACATTCTCAGGTAGCAGCATCAGCATTCTAAGCTGCCCTCCACACTAACAGATTTTGATATTCTGATTAGCTTTTGTTAACCTTATCAGTATTTCAGAATATGGCTTGTATTGTGTTACCAAAATAGCTTCATGTCATCTGTTGAATTGTGTGGAATTTAAATAGTCATTGATTTTACCTAATTTTCTGCTTGCTTGCCAGTCTCTTATTTTCAGTATAATTTTCCTTTTTGTTCATTCTCACTTTTTCCTATTTCTGACATATAACTTCCAGTAACTCTACCCATCCTGTCTCTTTTTAATTTTCCCATTTCTCTACATTGTTCTTTTCCTTTCGCAGTGATTAAAAAAAATAAAAAGACATTAAAACATTTCTTCCTCTTAAAAAAAGATTGTTTTTTTCTATTTAAAGAAACTCCACATTCATTATAGAGTCATTGAAAAAAATATAAAAAGAGGAAAATTTTTATAATTACTCATGGCCCTATCTACTATTAATGTTTTATTATATTTGTTAGTTGTTTATGCATATTTTCTTCTTATTATGATTTCTGTATAATTATTCCCATTTTCTTATAGTTAACATGTGACATAGGCTTTTTTACATGATTTTATAAACTCTAAACTTTCTAAATGCCTTTCTTATTTAAGAGAAATCACCTGGGAGGCTCACACTCACAGATCGTGAGACAGGGAATTTCTGGATGTGACTTCTTTTGACAAACAAGCAAGTTGCATATTTCCTGGACAAACATTTCTAGAGAACCTGTCCTGTGCAGGGTCGATTTTGAGGCTACACAAATATATAAGACAAGCGCTCCCTTGTTTTACAAATGGGCATCTGGAAACCATGGCAGACACATAACCAGCAGATTACTCGCCGACTTGTTCAGTCCTCCCTGCTATGGGCGTGTGGAGCTCAGTTGCCAGGGGAGCGTAGAAGAAGGTAGCATACTTCCCCAGGTGTGTTGGCTGCTCTGAGGGAGGGCTGTCTGAGCCAAGTCTCAAAAGGATAAGTAGGAGTTTGCCAAGTGGAATTGAAGAAAGGAAGAGCTTGTCATGTGGAGAAAACAGGAAGGGTGTGAAAAGGAGTCAGGAGGAGCAATGAAGCTTAGGATGCCTAGGCATGTGACCCTATTTGAGTAGCCAGAGACAGCCAGAGTGGCAAGTTGTGGACAGATTTTAAGAGGTCTTGTCACCCTTCTAAGGAGTTTGGCCCTAGAGAGCCAGGCAAGGTTTTATCAGGGATTATTACATCATCACATTTGTCTCTTAGGAAGACCTCTCTGCAGTTATATAGAAAGTAAACTGTTTGGGAGGGAGGGAAGGAGGTAGACTTAGCGTAGTGCTGAATTACGTGTACCTGTTTTGTTCCAGGCATGATTCTGAATCTGTTGTTTGCATTTAATCCTGACAACAGTGAGTGGGAGGAAATTGCCATTGGTTCATACACGCCTAATCTGCCTATTGTCTCACAGGTACTAGCGCTACTCAGTGGCAGAAGCAAAAAGTCTGACTACATCTCTGTTCCTGGTATTTCATATGAAGGAGACAGATGAGGCTGCTTTTGCGTGGTTGTCTAAATTACAGATGAGGAGGGCCTAGACCAGGGCAGGGAGAGCCACATTTGGGAGCCATTGGGAAGGTGACAAAGATTTTCTACATGGCAACAGCCATCTAGTGTGAAAGGATCACCACAGTCAGAAAGCAGTCACTAAGGAAATCCAGAGCCTCAGAGGCGACAGTTCATGACTCTACATGAAGTGCTATCCTTCGTGTAAGAGTACAGGTAGATGGGCAGCGGGACTTTCATCCCGAGGAAGGGTTCCAGAGCTGCCCAGACGCTGCAAGCCAGCAAATTCCATTCAAAACCCACATCGTCCTGCTTCAGAGCCTCCCACTGGCCTCGTTTGAGATGATTTAAGTGTACAATGAAATATTGACAATAATCAATTATAGTACATTAATAACAAATTTTTAAATCAGTATTAGGGGAGGAAAATTGAACTAGTTGATGTAAAATAAATATTAGAAAATTACCATTTTGCAACCACTGTAGTAATAATTCAAGCAAGAATCAATTGATGCTAAAGGATTAAGTGAAAGGGGTCATGATGTTTACATAATTTCAAAAAAATCAAAAATTGCTTATTAATTATAAATGGGCAGAGGTGTGTGTTCAGTGAAGGATCTGGCAGACAATTCCATAGCCAAGGGGTCAAACCGGTAGCTGGACAGACAATATCGGATGCTTTTTGATGGGGCGCACCGAGGAGGACATATCATTTCTGTGATATTATTGCCAGGTATATTTAACCCAAATTTAAATATAAGGAAACAATCAGATAAAACCAAATCGAGGAACATTCTATAAAGAAACTAGACTGGGCTCTTCAAAACTGTCAATATCATTAAAAAAAAAAAAAGACTAAGAAACCGTAGTAGACTAAGAAAAATTAAAGAGCATAACAAGTAACCTCAATATGTATTCTCTGACTAGATCCTAGATTGGAGGTAGAGAGGTCTACATTGTTGAGACTGTTGGGAAGTCTGAATAAGGATGTCTGTTAACTGTGATAGTACTGTATCATTGTTAAATTTCTTATGTGTGATTGTAGAAAAAATGTCCTTGTTTTTACATTTTTGAGTAAAGTGTCATAATATATTCAACCTATTTTCAAATGGTCCAGGAAAAAAAGTGAGAGAGGGAAAACAGAAGCAAATGTGGCAAATTGTTGGTAATTGATGAGTCTAAGTGAAGGGTCTACTACTGACTGTGTGCATTATACTCTTCTTTAGATTTAGAAATTTTCAAAATAAAAATCAGAGGGAAATTTTTATTTTTATTTTTTTACTTCAAGACCAGATAGGCTAAAGGATCTCTCAATACTTAAAGCAAATACAATTTTGTTGAGGGCAAATCTTGCCTGGCTGAATTACTAGGATTTCTTTAATATGACAAATAAGAATGTAGGTAAACGGGAAATCTATAGCTGACCCTTATTTAAGATTTTATGAAGACTTTGATAAGTCTCCTTACTAGAGGCCATGAAAAAATAAAAGTTTTTACTGGGGGAAGGAAGGCTGACTGAGGATCAATGTTTTATTGCTGGTAATCTCTTAGATTACCCACCCCCACCAAGAAAGGCTTGCCTGGCATAAGAGTCAATGGGTACAGTTGATAATGGGGAAGTGTAGAGGGTCAAATACAACAGAGCTTGGTGTGGAGGGACAGCTGTATATATGAGTCTAAGAGTTCGTGCATAGCAAAATCTCTACTTCAGATCAGTTGAGGTGGATGTAATATCTGTGGGTAAAACCGAATCTTTCCAGAAGTGAAGTGATTACCATCTAGAGGAAGAATTCAGAAGAGTGTCTCATGATCACAAATAAGCAGCTATGAGAGCTGTGTGTTTCAGGAGAACCATCCAGATTTCACTCGTTGACCGCTGGGCATTTAGTTCTTGCTTAAGGAACGTGCCTGTCGTCCCCTCACCCCAACACACTCCAGAATTATTAACCTAACTTGGTAATGGGTGTACTGCCTAGATTTGTATAGCACTTTATAATTTTATCAGTCACTTTACAAACATTATCTGGCTTTGGTTGGTGAGAGCTGAGGATGAGGAAGTGTTGTTCTTGCCGTGTTGCAGATGAGAGAATTGAAGCTAGAGAAAATGGTTTGTCCAGAGCCACTTAGATGGTTAACCCAAAAATGAAGTTTGGGGCGTATTTATGCTCATTGTTGTTCCAACGAAAGTAAACTTAGTTACCTTTGCAACATCCTTCCAGCACAGAACATAGTCGAGCAAGGAAAGGTAAAATGAAACTGAAAACACCTTGTTTAAACAGCAAACGAACAAGACAAACAAAAACACATAGACACAACAGTTTAGTGGTTACCAAAGCGAAAGGGGAGCAGGGAAGAGGTAGGAAAGGGTAAAAGGGGTCAAATATGTAGTGATGGAAGGTTTGACTTTGAATGGCGAACACACAATGCAGTATACAGATTATGTAGTATTGAATTACACACTCGAAACCTATATAATTGTATTAACCAAAATTATCTCAATAAATTTAATTTAAAAAATTGCTGAATAGTATTAAAGAAATGGCAGAAAATGGACAATTCATTTATGAAAGAGTTCCACAAAAATAGCTTTCATAGAGATGGGAAAGTTTGATTTAAATGGAGAAAACACTTATGAAAAATAGATCTTTAGTGAATAATGAATAAATTTTGTTTTAGCTAGTCAACTATATTTAAATGACATATGTAAAATGGGGAGTTGAAGTTGAGGGGGAAACTGCAATGTATGTAGTGTGTGTTTCTCAGTTGCAGGCTGTTGGGACATGGATTGACAGGGCGGGGGGGCACTGATCATTCTGCTCCCCAATGCTTGATTCCCTTAGCAGGTCTGACCTTCTGTGTGGGTGTTTAAGAGCAGTTGTCTTGGTATATCATGGATGATAATGAATTTTCTGTTTTGGAGGAAGATTTTTCTTCCGAAACAAGACAATAAATTATTTGCCCTGACAGTAGTAGGTAGATTCATTGAATGAATGAATGAAAGAATGAGTGAGTGAGTGAATGAAGTACTTCAAGAGACACCTGGTTGTTCATGGAATGGAATGGAATGTAGTATCATGACATTACCTCTGTAAGGTACCTAGGCTACTCAAGGAAAAGTTACTTTATTTGTATCCAGTGTCTGGTTTATGCAAGCTTGTGAGGGACTGGCCATGCACGGGTAGCATAGAGTTTTGTAGGCAGTACGTGTATGGAATCAGAGAGCTTGGGTCACATTCCTAGCTCTAACCCAGAACAGCCAGGGGTCCCAGGAAGCCTTGCTAATTTTTAGGGCCACTGTAAGATGAGGCACTGGTAAAGTACGAAGGTTATATTAAATAGCACTCACTTACAGCCTTCATCAAAGTTATACCAACGCCATTGATCTTGCGGCACTATCTGATGCGTTTTGATTCCAGGTTCTCCGTCTCCTACCAGTAGTGGGTGAAGCACAGTGAATATCCAGCTCTTCAAATGTATTTGAGAAGAGGTAGTGCACTAGGCTATCTGCAAAATTGAATGATGGTGAACAGACTATCATCAGAGTGCCATGTTATTCAGCACTGAAAAATTAGTTGGGGAAGCCTGTTTTTTAATGACCCAAAGGCTCTCTGCCTCAAACTGTACTGGAGTCGTCTGTTTTGTTCAGAAGCCTCCCCTTTATGTGACTTGTTTAAGTGATTTGACCAGTTTTCTTAATCTCTTGGCCATTCATTAGAAGTTGAAGGACATTGCTTTATGTTTACTGAAAACTGACTTTTTTTCTGTGGCGCTAGGAGACTGTAATTCACATACTCAAGCTATGAGACCTTGTCACAGCTTTGTAGTCAACTGAGAAAGTGTTTATATGGATGTTCCCCAAAATATCTCTGCTTTCAAAAATGAGCATTCAAAAGCCTACTGATGGGGAGGTTACAGTTTCTGTTACAATGGAGTAACCACACTCATTCCTGTCTCCCACTGAATGCAACCAAACGATACTGGACAGAATGTATGGAGTATTCTTTGTTTGAAGATTGAAAAATTATAGCATAGTAGGCACATTGGGGGAGGAAACTGAACTGGGAAGTATGAAAGATCCAGCCATGAGTTTCCTGTTTTCTTTTTTTCTCTTCCCATTATCTCCTGCCTGCACTCAAAGGCCACCTAAATCCCAGAACTGCAGAACTCCAAGAGAATGCCTGTTTTCCTAGCTCAGGGAGCAGGAATGGAAGTCCCCTTGGGACAGACTGGGAGAAACTCTACCAATTTCCATGCAAACCCTGTTAACATGAAGTGTGTACATTCTAGACTTTTTCCATGCGTATTTTTAAAAACATAATTGTACAAAACACTGGTTTTTCCTTTTAAGTGAATAAAGTATTTGTGGTACAAAGTTGCTATGCAGTCATTGTAAACTTATTTTTTTAATAACTCATTAAGCAGTCATCGCCTACATCAGTGCATTTGATTCACCTCAGATTCTGGTTCAGTACATGAGAGTGTATTTAAGCAGATTCCTACTGTTGCCAGTACATCCCTGGCCCGGGCTTTGAATAGCAAGGAAACAGTTATTAACAACGCCCATTTAGGTTGTTTCCAGCTTGTTGCTTTTACAAATAATGTTGCAATGAGATATTTGTACTTAAAGCTTTTCTTCATATTTGGGATCATTTCTTTGAGGTAATAAACTCCTAGAAGTGATGTGAGTCAGAGGTTATGGCTATTTCAATTGCTGTTCAATACTGATCATTATGACAATTGTAATAAATATGTTTCTCCCTGAGTTGTAGGTGAAGAAATTGAGGCTTAAAGTGTTTCGGCTACGTAGGGTCACACAGATGATTGGTAAAGGCCATGATTTTAGCCCAGCCTATCTGTTGCCAAGGTCGCTGCCACCTCTTCCTCCCTGCACTGCTGGCTGCTACATTCACACGTCTTCTCTTAAGTGAGCCTGTTTGAGAAAAGTCAGTGACATTGTACCTGCCCTACCACTGGCTGTCTTTCTTTAGTTTTGCTAATTTGATATGGGGGAAAAAATGAGCTCCCGTTAATGTTAATTTTAATTTCTGCTTTGCTCGACAGTTTCTAGCTGGTCATATTCTTTGTCCTTTGATAAGTTTTGTTTTCTAAATTGATCTTATTTACTTGATTTATATCTTCTGTGAACACAATAAAGATGTCAACTTATTTCTGCTCTGATCATTTTCATAATTTGTCTTTTAATTTATTTGCTTTTTTGAAACATAATTTTTTAATGTAGCTGGAACAATCCATCTTTGTCTTCTATGCTCTACTAAGCTTAAAAAAGAGAGTTCCCCCTTGCAGAGGTTTGACACACATAGAAAGATCTTTTTAAAAGAAAGTTTAGGTGTTTTAAGGGTACTCGTAAGAAATGCAAGAGAGAGAGAGAGAGCACGTGTGTGTTTATCCTCAGGTCTCTAAGTGACATGGCAATGTTTCTTTATAATTTCTAATATACACTGTGTCTGTTATTGACTTCCTGCTGTGGAAAGCCAGGATTTAGAGTCTTCATACCCCCACTGACCCATCCCATCACACACATTCACCCTTCATGTTCTGTCTTCCCAGTGTAGTTTTCTGCCCTAGATTTAACTCGGTTTTGAGTGCTTACATGATTAGTTTTGTAAATGGTATTCTCAGCCAAGTCATGTGGTTTCCTATAATTACATTTCTTTTTCTGCACAGTATTTTGTTTCCTATAGTATTAATAATTGCAGTGCTCTTTGCTTTATCAGTTGTCTGTGTACTTACTCATCCCCACCTGTGACTTTCCTTTCGCTGCATTCAGAGGCATTGGGTGTCTATCGGTCTCATCTCCTTTACAATGACTCCAGAGCTCCAACTTGCCCATTTGGGAGGCTCACTTTCTAGGCTGACTACACAATTTTTCAGCTCTCCTTTAACTGGTATCCTACTGAATCCTATTTCTTCTTTTTTCTATGTTTACTTCTTTTCTTTGCAGAGCATATTCTTTGTAATTTCCTGAATAAAAAAGAGAGTACATAGGTGGCAAATATTTTGAAATCTCGTATATATGAAAATGGCTTTGGTTTATCCTTCATTTATGCTTAATTAATAATATGGCTAGGTATAGAATTCTAAGTTAGAAAGCATTTTCCTTCGGAACTTGGAGGCATTTTTCCAAAGCCTTGTATTTTCCGGTGTTGCTTCTGAAAAATTCTGATACTTGATACTACATATGAAGCTTGTTTTTTATCTCTGGCAACTTTAGGGTTTCTTCTTTGTCCCCAGTTTCTGAAATTCCATGATGCCAAATCTTGCTATGTAGCTCTGTTTTCTTCCGTTGAGCTGGGAATTCAGTGATCTCTTTGAATTTGAAAATTCGTGTCCTCATTGTGGTGTGTTCAACCTGCCATCCTTAACTAGAAATCTTGATAAAAACTTTAAAGGGACTTTCTAGTGAATTTATAATTTATGCAAATGTATAATTTATATAAATATATGTTTTCCAAAGCTGGAATATTATCAGTTGAATTTTGAAATGGGATTATGTTGATTATATTGGCCAACCAGAATTTAAAAGAGTGCTGATAACCATAAAATATGGACAATCACACATTTCATTTGACAGAGTTGATGAAAGTTGCAGTGAGTGAGTTGTTCAAGCCATTTATTACTCTGATATCCAGCCCAGACTTGTATCAGAAACAGGAAGATTTATTCTTAAACGTTTTTCACTCTTATTAAAAGGAAAAACATGCAATTCTACCCCCATAATTTCAGGAGATTGAAGGTACGTCCTACTTAGCCCCTCTTTTAATTTAGTCCCCTAAAATCACATACAAAAAATATTTGCATGTTTGACTACCCCAACCTTCAGCTGCTTTAGCTAAGTTAATAGAACTGTTGTCTTTTAGGCCGAGCATGTGAAAATATATCTCTAAATTTTCCTAGAGATTAAAAAAAATTCCCCCAAAAATGGTAGTTATAGGAGTAAATCTGCCAGTCTTTATCAGTGTAATTTAAGAAAAAAATTGAGTGAGCATCTGCTGAAATGTGTTGTTAAAAAATGCTAACATCTGAGGAAAGTTCTGAAGCTACGTGCTTCATCTCTAAGGCCATACCCTTTCCAAGGGCTGCCCAAGGAACCATAGATGTTGAGTGGGCAGATTCCTGGTAAGAGATTCTATGTGTCTTAATATAATTTTGTAAAGGAAGAACGGTCCTGCATGTCTCCTCTATTCTCAGTAACCACAGTCAACATTTCTGTGACTGTGGAGAGGTTTTCCATTACACCAAACAGTTCTCCAACTCTCTTTAACTCAATTCTGACACTGTCTACCTGGAGATAGTGTCACATCCCACAGGTTAAGGGCTCAGTCTCACACTGATTATCCTCCTACTTCAGATGCCAATTATAAGTCCAGATTATCACCTGCGCTTCTGACTAACTGGCTGTAAATCAGAGATTCCCATGACCTTTTCCTCTAGTTCTTTTAATTTGCTAGAACAGCTCATAGAACTCAAGAATACAATAACTTACTAGATTAGCAGTTTATTATAACAGGATATAACTCAGGAAGAGCCAGATTAGATAAAGATGCATAGGGCAAGATATGTGGGAAGGGGCACAGAGCTTCCATGCCCTCTCCAGGGCGGGTCAGTCTCCCTGTATCTCTGCATGTTCACCAAGCCAGAAGCTCTCTGAAACCCTATCCTTTTGGACTTTTGTGGAGTCTATTATGTTTTGATTAAGTTACTGGCCATTGGTGATTACCCTGAAGGTGGGGGGAAGTGGACTGAAAGTTCCAACCCTCTCACCACCTGGTTGGTTCTCCTGGCTTCCACCCTTAGGTACTTTCCAAATGTCAGCTCATTAAGGTGAACTCAGATGTGGTTGAAAGGAGCTTGTTATGAATAACAAAAGGGGCCTTTATCTTTCTTATCTTTAGGGAACTTCCAAAGGTTTTAGAAGCTCTGCGCCCAGAACAGGGACAAAGACCAAATATGTATTTGTTATTATAAATCACAATATCACAAAGCTTAATTCCGAATATAAATAGTAATTAGAGCACACCGTCATGTGGGCTGGTAATGAATCTTGTTTTCTCTTTTCCCACCAGCTTTTCGGAGACTGGGAAGCCCAGCTGCGGAGAATAATGAAGCTCATTGCTGGAGGTGGCCTGTCCATCACTGGCTCTCACAACATGTGTGGGGACTATCTGTATAGCGGCCACACGGTCATGCTCACACTCACCTACTTATTTATCAAAGAGTGTAAGTCTAAAACAGGCTTCCGTTAGAATGTCCCATGGTCTCTGGCAAGTCTGCTGAAGACCGGAGGCCTCAAGAAGGCAATGCCTCGTCTCACCACCGTGCCTGGATGCAGCAGGCATGTGTGATCAGAAGGAACGGCTCTTCCTCACCAGAGGTTTTTATTCCCTCAGGTGTCAGCTATTGTATTGGGGTGTTTTACAGCTGCTAGAAGGAGCCAGAAGAAAATTCAGGGACACAGAAATCTAGAATTGGGCCTGATTAGATGATGGAAGATTGTGTGTTTACTCGGTATACATTTTTTTCAAGCACCTATGTTCTAACGTAAGGGTACAGTGGTGGGTCAGTTACCCTTATATGGGCTAGCGGCTCAGGAACACTAAATGAGGCAGACACTAAATGGGAAATTTCCTTTTGAAAAGAAGTACTTAAAATATTTTATGAAACACACAAACTAATATTACTGGTACTCCTGTACACTGCTCAGATTTAATATATATGAGCATTTGCCATATCTATTTCAGATAACTCCTTTTCAAAAGCAAATGAAATGTTAATATATGATTAAAACTTTTCACCCCTTCCCAGTTTTTTATTCATTGCCATGCATATTTTTGTATTTGTGTATTATTCTTTTCTGTTTTTAAAATTCACATACACAATATCTTGTTAAATGTAGTTTTCTGCCACTTTCAAATTATGTTTTTGAGATGAGATTCTGGTTTATTTTAATTGCTGTTAGTATTACAATACCATAAATGAACGAGAGATTATTTATTCATTTACTGGTAGAAAATTGTTTTCAATATTTTACTGTTGGAAACAGTCTCAGCGAGCAGGCAGTTTCCATGAAGAGCACTAGGCAAACCAGGATGCTGGTACCACAGAGGAGGGACACACGTCGCAGTTTGGGGGTGTCAACGTGGTACCTTGCAGAAGTTTAATATGGTTGGAATTTAGAGTGGGGGTGATGATCAGAAGTACAAATGAACTGGAAAGTAGGAACCAGATCATGGAGCATGCCTTACGCCCCCAGAAGGAATCTGAACTTCGTCTGACAGAGATGGGGTGCCCACCGAAGGTTATGTCAGTGGGGCAATATCATCTGACTCATCCTTTTTAAAAAGAGAAACCAGTCTTGCAGCAGCTTGCAGGATGGATTGGAGAGGGGCAAGAGTGGAGACCAGGAGAAAAATTAGGAGACCGGCTGCCGCTATAGTCAAGGAAACAGATGATGGTGGCCCATACTGCCATGGTGGCTCTGGAGATGGAGAGAAGTGAAGGGATCAGAGGGAGATTAACAAAGAAGGATCAACAGTAACAGGATTGTGGGGGTTCAGGAGGGACGTGGTAGACTGAAGGGTGAATGCTCAGTTATGGTCTTAAAAAGACTAAGATAGGAAACGCAGGAGAAGAGAAGTTGTGCTTCAGGGCACTAAGAGAGAGAAAAGAGAATAGGTGTTCTGCTCGCATTTTAGTATGTGACCAACTAGAGCAAATTCCAGCAATGTCTATTCAGAATTGTCAGGCCATGATGTAGCCCTTATACTAGGATGTAACTGAGTGTGGGAAATGGAAATGGAATGGGCCTGATGTCAGCAGCCCCAGGGGATGGATTTCTGCCTGCCCCACCCCCCCGCCCCCACTAGTTGGTACCTGAAATCCTTTAATGGGGTTAGGCCTTATTCTTCTGGAAGACAAGGCAGTGTGCCATATTGGGTCACAAACTCTTATTTTTGAATCCTGGTACTTTCACTTACTAGCTCTGTGACCTTGGGAAAGACATTTAACCTTTCTAAGTTTTACATCTTTAGAAAGAGATACTGATAGCTATTTCATGGGTAAGGGAGACGGGGTAAAAATTAAAATAGATGGCATATGTGGACACTAATAATAGAGTCGCATGGAGAATGAATGGTAGCCACTGATTTGTTGCTGTTTTGTTAAGGTTTCAAATACAGATTTTTCTGGGAATGGAATATGGAGCCCTATACATACACTGAGACCTCATACCCTGATCACTCCATATAAAATTACAAACACACTTCAGCCTTCTGATCCTCCGTCTCCTGTTCAACTTTTATTTTTTACCTTCTAACTATATAATTTCCTTATTTATTATAATTATTTTTTATTGTCTCTCGTCCCTACTAGGAAGGGACCTCTCCACAAAGGCAGGCTCTTTGATCTCAGCACCTAGAGCAGTTCCTATTCTGAGCACAATATTTATTGAGAAAATGCCCATTAAATATTGCGTGAATGAATGGCTCATTCTTGGACCCCTTGAGAATCCAATAAAACCCTGAAATTTCTCCCTAGGGGCAGGGTGGGTAGACTTAATTCAAACAGTATTTTTCCTAGAATTTCAGACCTTCTGAAATCCATCCATTAAGTATACATGTTCAGAAGGCCTGCACTTCAAAAGCATGGAGACTTTCATGCTTCCCTTAAGTGATTTTCCAAGTATAGGTACATACCAGTATTTATCTGACATTGTTCTACCATTGGGAATGCTTTTAGTCTAGGATTCCTGGGCATTTGGATTTTTTCTTATTTGTGTGTAAGATATGGGAATCTCAAAGACTTTCAGAGTATGGTTGTAGAGCTTGGAAAGCAAATGGCAGTTGTTATCAATTATAATCGCTTAGTCCATGTATAGGGATCCATAGGCCAAAAGGATTGATTTTTATATAGAACATTACCCCCAAATTATTTACAAGTAAATTAAGTGTCAATGGGCAGCTTTTTTTTTAATGGCGCATAATAACATTAACCTGTCCTCAATTATCTTCTTAAACTGCATTTATGATTATCTGAATCAACTAATAGCCAAATATGAATTACTATTGCTAGTAATATAACTTCTAAAATAAGCTGTTTTCATTCTAATATTGGTTGCAGGTAAGCTAAAGCCCTTAAATTTGCTAGCCCAAGAGATCTATTTTCAGAAGGAAAGATCTAGCTGTATTCACTAGAGTAGCAGCGGTACAATCAGGCAGCCTTAGCAGTACTTAAATAATGGGACTATTGCAGATTTCTCCTCTTTTCAGATTCCCCTCGACGACTCTGGTGGTACCACTGGGTTTGCTGGCTTCTCAGCGTGGTTGGAATCTTCTGTATTCTCTTAGCGCATGACCACTACACTGTGGATGTGGTGGTGGCATATTACATCACCACGAGACTCTTCTGGTGGTACCACACAATGGCCAATCAGCAAGTGAGTTTCCCCCTGTCTGATTTGGAGCTTCTGTTTCTCTTAGCTTGGTGTTACGGGCATGGCAAGGGGAAGAATGCAAAGAATCTACAGATGCCTTAGGTTTCTCTTTCCTGAGGGATAGTCAGTTTAGATGATGTTGTCTCTTGTGATGCCAATCCACTTCAGAATCAGAAATGAACAAGAAAGATGTTTATATGATGCCAGAAGATTTCATCATCCTAGAACAAATGTCACACCCTCATTGTCCCTGAAAATATTTTCCAAGACGTGCCCACCTGTTGCTTGATTTGCATTCCTACCCTCTTCTTCCTACCCTTGGCCCCTCACCAGCTTAATACCTAATGTTTAATTAAGTTTGTCCATTTTCATTGTAGAAGCATGAGTAACTAAAAAGTTAGGTGAGGTGTTTGTTTATAGATAGAAAACTGAGTAAGCTACAAGTCTCCTTGTAGTACCAGAATTGGAGTTATTTGTTTTTCCACTGGGATGTGGCCCGGTTTGCAGATGAGTGCAGAGTGTAGAATGGTGGTGTGAGTGTGAAACTGGGATATGTGGGTGAACCTGGGGCTCATCTGGGGCTCTTTGTGAATTTTAATATAAAAAAATATTTGAACTTAAAGTGAAAGATTATGAGAAAAATACGTATGTTCCTTTTGAGGCTGGAATGATTCATTGTTCCTCCAAACTTGATTTTTTTTCTTTCTTACTTTAGGTGCTAAAAGAAGCTTCCCAGATGAACCTCTTGGCCAGGGTGTGGTGGTACAGGCCATTTCAGTACTTTGAAAAGAATGTCCAAGGAATTGTACCTCGATCTTATCATTGGCCCTTCCCTTGGCCTGTAGTCCACCTCAGTAGGCAAGTTAAATACAGCCGGTTGGTGAATGACACATAACAGCTGTACAAAGTGGGGGAATGAGGAACTGTCCGAAGTGCTAAGAACTCCATGAGAGAAGATGCCATAAAATAAACACCTCCCTAATCCTACTATCTTTCAACAGTTACCTTGACTTAACCTATTGAGTTACCTGGTCAGCACTGTGATCTTTTTTTCTCTCCAAAGGACCTGCGTTGGACAACAATAAAGAAAATTTAACCTATCATGCACTGTACACATTTCCTGTTCATAAGTTTGGAATTTACATAACCCACGACCACCATGTTCCTTTGTATATGATGCAACAGCATAAATGTAAGCTTTTATATCATAAGTTCTGGTCTTTCCAGTCACATCTGGAAATAAAGCGTATTATTTTCTTGGGAAAACATACTTTTCATATCTCTTGCCCCAAAGATTGGGCTGTAAGCCATTTTCTAGCAAATGTCTCTATGAAGGTTTCTAAGTACCTGAATGGGGTTCGATTCTGAAATCTTTTTACCTGTTGCACCGATATTCAAATGAAAATGACAGACACAGAAAGGTTTAGTAACTTGGGTTTTGTAAAATCAGCAGAGACAGTGTGTCAAAAAGTGCAAAAAAAAAAATAGATTCTGTTATAAAGTGATTTTCTAAGTATTTCCTAACTTTATTTTTCAAAATGATGTTATGAAAACCAAATTTAAAGATTTTTACATGTCAGAGAAGAGAGTTAAAATTTAAAAATGCTTCTTGGGAGAGAAATTTGTCTATGTTTCTAGTGCCTTTCTTGTCTTGATTGTATGGTCAGTAGGCAATCTTAAATGTTTTTATTTAAAATAAAGTATTCCATGAAAATATAAATGTATGTATACACTACTAAATTTTGCATTTATAGGTAAATTAAATCAGAAGACTGCTTATGGTTTTTAAATTGTTCTGAATTAAAGAATGGGGCATTTAATTCGAAAGTCAGAGCCTGTTCCCATATTGTGAGCAGGCGGCAATGATACGTACCACTTAAATTCTTTTACCATCTATTTGGTAGTTCAATTTTAACTGTACAATGAAAACAGCCATGAATACTTTTTTTTAAAAGAGAGTTTTGAAAATGATCACTTAACTAAAACTTGAAAGCTATAAATTAGATATCCATACTCTCATGACAATTTTGTTGGTGAACAACAAAAAAGATATCTATTTCTTTAAAATATATTTGTGCAGAAACTGCATGTAACTTTGTTTTACTCCTAACATAAGTATGTTTGGGGAAGTATTCTATTCTATACTTGCCAATGTGGAGAACAAAATAGTTTTTTAAGAATGAAGAAGTATATATATCCATTCTGTATTTTACGTGCAGCAGAATTATCTTCCGTAGGGTTTTTTTGTGTATTCACAAGGTGATATTTGTATTGTAAAACAATAATGGTGAAGGAAATAAAAAGGCTTTTAAAATTTTGTTTGTTTTAAATCTTTGTAAAGTTATTATTCCAGAGAGTATACTGATATCTTAACAGCTTACCTAGGTCATAAATTAATCAAAATGCACTTTTTAATAAAAACTGATATATAAAATAAATGGTGTTGTTTTTAATGTGTTCACCTTCTTCACTGAAGTCCTAAATGAAGTCATTGATGCAAGGTAAGAAACTGAGTTTTGGAATTCCTTCACTTAGTTTTTTTGAGACAGAGCCTTTAATAACCATGTTTCCTTTTCTTCGAAGTTCCTTAAAATGTACTCTGAACTTCAGCAACCTCTATAGTTTGAGTGTATTTTTCAAAGTATGGTTGACCCTTGAATAACATGGGTTTCAGGGATGGTGACCCCCACCTAGTGGAAAATCTGCATATAATTTTGACTCTACAGTTGGCCCTTTGCATCTCTTGATATGAAGTACCGAATGTATTTTTTTAATTTGCACATAAGTGAACCCATGCAGTTCAATCCATGTTGTTCAAGAATCAACTGTATATAAAAAGAATCACAGATAATTTCAAACTGCAGACCATTGTTTATCGACATCGAATTCATTAATTCTCAATCAGGTCATTTAACATTTTTCCCCTATAACTGGAAGTAATACAACGTTTCCAGTTTAGATGTAAATAAATCTGAAATGAGAGATACAACATTAGTGCTTTGATAATAAATGGTAATGGAAAATAACTTTATAAAAAGAAAAAAGATATTCCTGATGTGGTAAAGAAAGGAAGGTGTTAACAGAGGAGGCCTGTGCTTATGAAGGAAGGTATCCAGGGAGGCTAGAAATGTAAAATTAGTAAGATGTCCTTCGTGAACTTTTGGACTATGTCTCAGTCAGAAAAAATGTTGTGGCCTCTTAAGGCAAATAGAGTAAAATTCTCAGATAGGTTTGTATTTACAGCCTTTCAATAACTTTGACTATTCACCAGGCGCTGCATATTGAAAGGGAAAGGAACTTGAATAGTAAAAATGCATTATTGGCACTGCTAACAGTAGTGATCCCTTTTTCTAAGTCGAAATAGTTACATTAAAATTTTCATTATTATAAGTTTACATACTACCTGTGTGCCAAGGAATTCGCTTGCTGATTACTCTTTATACCTGACTGCACTGATTTGTGAATTGACATATGTTGTGGCTCTCTAGTGTGCAAATCCCAGGAGACACAAAGAGACATCTCATTGTCTTCTGGAGAACTGTAGTGCACTTGATAATACCTGCCTGAATGAGGACATGTGCTTTTTCTGTCCTTTAATTTGGTTACGTCAGAGCGCTAGACATTAACGTCTTTATTTTGCTCTTTTTACAGGTTGGACATTTTACATGTATTGTTAATGCTCACACAACTGAGAGGATAGTGTTCATCCGCATTTTGTGAGAGATGACTGTGGTATATTAAATAACTTTCCCAAGGGCATGCAACTGGTAAGTGGTGAAAATCTGATTAGAGGCCAAGTTTCTACCCTGCTCTCCTCAGTCCCACCTCCCCTGAGCGCCCCCTCTCCCAATTCTCTTAGTTTTCCTAAATTCTTCAGTAAGAATCTGCAGTGGGGGAAATCTGCTTTTAATGGCAAAGCTAAGAAATATAACACTACGGACTGAGGAGCAAAAAGTCACACCATATGGTGTGAGAGATTAATTTGCCAGTTTCCTAATCACTATATGTTTTATTTGTATCGCAGGCAAGTACCTAAATTGATAAATATCTCATGAACTTGATAAATATGACATAAAGTGAGGATAGGTGCTAGCTTTCATTTGACCATTACATAAAAAAATCAAGCAAGTTTTGAATTAACTAGAAAGAGAATATGCCACCTGAATCCCTTGAAACTAATAGCCTCTTTTTCTCCGCTTAGTCAGAAAACTGAATAAATCAAAACTGCTGACTTGAAATTCTGCCTTTCAACACCTTAAAATTCTTATCTATACTCTGGTTCAGAGCACAAGTTAGAAGATTAATCGATGCCAGCCCTCCAAAGTCTCAGACTCCCAGCTCCCATGAGAAGATCAGACATGGGTGTGATCGGTGTGAGACAGACTAAGAGTAGGAAGTTGCAAAGAGTCTGGTGCTGGGCCCCAAGGGATGAAGAGGTGTTTGGATAATGGATGAGGCAGCAACATTCTAGGAGCGTGGCAGGACAGTACCAATGGCTCTGGCTTACTGTTGGTGAAGAGAGTATGGAGTTAGGGTTCATCATAGGAGTTAATGTTTATTGCACGTATTCTTTTATTCCTCAGGCCCTGGCATGGCACAGTGGTATTGTTTAGCATCTAATGATTCAGCAAATTGATGCTATGAATTTAGAAATACTCTCAAGGGAATCTGTTGTTTATTAATCACAATAGCATATGTGTAATGTTTGGTCAATTGGAATAGTATTTATAGGAGCTATTATTCCATCAACATACTGTGGTTGGTGAGTGTAAACATTTGAGGTCTCTTGAGAATTCTTAGGAAGAGTTTTAAGATTTTTAAAACAGTTTAATGAAATTGGCAGTCTGTTTTTTTTTAAGTTTAACAACAAAGTCCAATCTAGAGGCCTATGTAACCTCCAGTGTGATGGTTTCTGTGTTAAAGTATTCGTAGGTTTGGCTACAGAAGACGGGAGTAGCATTCAGGTGAGGATAAGAGAAGTGTCTGACACCCAAGAGGGGACTGGCCTAGAGTCCCCTCCCAGGCCTGTGAATGAATGGCTCCACTGTTTTACGAAGAATGAGAGTAATTGCGTGGGAGAGAAAGAAACTACTGGAGAAGGTAGAGGAAAGTATGGTATATCCATTAGGGTGGGGGTCCCCAGCCTTTTTGGCACCAGGGACCAGTGCTTCTATGAGAATCTAATGCCTCATGATCTGATGTGAAGCTGAGGCGGTGATGCTAGCCCTGGGGAGCCGCTGCAAATACAGATGAAGCTTCACTTGCTCACCTGCAGCTCACCTCCTGCTGTGTGGCCTTGATCCTAACAGGCCATGAACTTGTACAGGTCCATGGCCATGGGCTTGAGGACCCTTGAATTAGGGCATGAATTGGAGCCTCAGATGTGGGTTGGAACCTCAACTCTGCTGCTTGTAGGCACTGTGTCACTTGGCAAATTTTCTCAGCCTCAGTGTCCTCACAAGGGATGATTTTAACTGTTTTGTTATAATATGGCACAGTGATGAGGCATGCATACAAGTTAAGTGCTCAGTAAATAACCAGTAATACAGAGGAATGTGTGAGACAGAAATGAAAAGGAGGCTCCTGTGGCATTCAGGAAGAAGTCTCAAAGAAAAGACTGGCCCCAGCCAGAAAGAGAGCTAGCCTGGGTAAGAAACAAAGCCTGGACTCAGCCTTGAACTTCAGAGTATATATTATCAGTAGTCTGAACCAACAGACATCTTATTACTTTTGGTAAAACACTTGCTCTAGCATTCTGAACATCTGATGTGCATGCACAATAGTTGCTTTGAGTATTGGCCAACTCTGAAATAGCATGATACAATCATCTTGGATGATAAACCAGGGTAGCAATGAAGCAGAAACATGTATGACCATCATGATTTATTGATAGTTGGAGTCTGCTACCCTGGCCAGCTCTGTGTTGTCACACAGAGAAACTGGTATTGTTTGGATTGCTTCCTGCTAAAGGTATTTATCAGCAGGAGTGGGGAGAGAAAAGGGAGTTTCAGCCAAAGCAATCTGTCTTTTATTCATTGTCTATGACCATGGAAAGGCACATACTGGGTTTCCTGTTGGGGATGTATAGCAATGCTCCCTATTATTTTAATGTTTCTGAAAAATAAAATTTTTTGAAAAAGCAAAATCTGACTCTTAAAATGAATGTTTGTTTTGAAGGCTTCTCTGAAATCATTGGCTTTAAATTTAAAGAGGCCACAGTCAAATAAATCATTGTCAGGCTCATAGAAAATGTGTTCATTACGAGCTTTTTGGCCAAGGGAGCTTTTTGACCTTTCATTGGTGTTAGGCTGTGACAGCAGCCCCTGGCAGGGCTAAGAAGTGAGGATACAGTGTGTTTGCAGCACAAACTTCCTTTTCACAGCAGGCAACAACATTAGGACGCTTCAGTGAGGCTCCACACCAGAGGCGGACAGATGAATTTGCAGGCGTTTGCTAACTCCATTTCTCCACAGGCTCCGGGGATGAACACGTAAAGCAAATGGCTTGAAAAGAAATTGCATCCAATTAATGCTGCTGGCACATGTCTACTTTGGAAGCATTACTGGCTCCGGATTCTGGAGCACACTCATGAGCTGACACTAGACGATTCCACAGAGCTTAACGTCCCTTCCCTTGCAGCTTACAGTTGCATATTCAGAATCCTCAGGGCCAAGAGACTGCCTAAGGAGGTTTCTTTTCCCCTGAGGCTCTTGGTCCCCAAGCACCTAGGGATGCAACTTCGAGAAGACAGAGGAACCGATGCCAAGAATATGGCCAGAAGGTGTCATTCCTTGTTCTTGGACCATCCTCTGCACCAATTGCACCCCCAACACACAGCAAAATAGTCAAGAGGCGGGTGTGGCGATACAGTTCTTCCTTCAGGAGAGAAAATGTCAATGTATTCGGCACACATAACCCCCACATACTATTAACATTCACCAAGTGTGAATTCAAACAAAAAGTCACCAAAATTAGATGGGGAGGTATCTGAAATGTCACTTAACACATGGTGAGTATGGAGAACTGTGACGATTTGGCTTCCTATAGATCTGCGCTATCAAAACGTTTAATTTCTCAAGATGTTCAGGGCTTAATCACCAATTAAAATCAGTAACAATGAATTTGCTCAAGCCCTAGGAAATCTATTTTCCTCTTGAGAATGAGGGGGCCCAAATCCAAGTCTTTTTCATTTGACAAAAATGAGGAATTGATGGCAGTCTTCCTACTCCTAAAAGGAGGTCAGAGCCGGAAAGGCAGCCAAGCTCACTAGAAAGACCTGCTGGCTTCTGTTTTGATTTGCAGCAGCTCATAAGCCCAGGACCAAAGGCAAAGGAGCTAGTGAGAAGGGGGCTGAACTGAGGGGATGAGAGTCGTTGAACACGCCCCTGGAGGGCGGGCGAATGTTAGGTACTGGAGAACACCGCGTTCTCTGTTGCCCCGTTCTCTCTTCCCTTTCAGTTTGCTTTTGATGGGGTTCCCTAAGTTAAGGAGTGTGTGCATGCACGTGCACGCGCGTGCACACACACACACACACACACACATCTTTAGTACTCATATCAGTGTATTTAAGATGCTAATAAATCTTCCCTTGAAGAAACCTACTTAAATTTCATTAAGCTAATGCTTTCCAAATTTATTTGGCCTTGAAACTCTCTTTTCGTACAAATCTTCCCCCCTTTCCAACGTTTTATTATGAGAAAAAATTTAAGTGTGAAATTTGTACGCTTTTTACAATGAGAACCCATATAGGCACCACCTAGTTTCCACCATTGTTTTATTAACCTGCTTTGTCACATATTAATCCATTTATCTATCTTGTTTAGTATCTACCAATTATTCCTATTTTTTGGAATGCATTTCAAAGTGAATCACAGATATCAGTACACTTCTTCCTAAATACTTTGACATTTGTACCATTAACTAAAATTCAAAATTTGTTCAGGTTTTTTTTTTTTTTTTTTTGAGATAAAATATAGAGACAAAGGAATATATAAATCTTAGGTGTATATTTTCTGTTTTGACAAATGCATGTACCTATGTAACTCAAATGCCTATCATGACATATAACATTACTGTGTTCCCAGAAGGTTCCTTTATACCCCTCCCGGTCAATCCTGGCGAGCCCATCACTCTAATGCTCCCAGGGGCAAACAGCTACTGTATCTACCCTTTTTTTCCACTGGTGATTTTTTTTTCCTCACCATGCACTATGTATATATTTTTTGTGTCTGGCTTATTTCACTCTAAATAATATTTTGAGATTCATCCATGTTGTCTTGTGGATTGATAATTCATTCCTTTTTATTAGTATTTCATTGAATAAATGTACTACAGTTCATTTATCCACTCAATAGACTGTTTCCAACTATTGGATATTATGAATAAAGCATTCTCGTATGTTTTCTCTGTATATGCACGGGTGTGTGTGTGTGTGTGTGTGTGTGTGTGTTTCAGTTCTCATGGGTAAATACCGAGATGTGGGATTGCTGGGTCATAGGGCAGATATGTTTAATTTTATAAAAAAATTACCAGACCTGCTTATAGGAAATTTGTCTTGCTTCTAAAAAGACAAAAGTACCCCCTTCCTCTGGGCCCAGTTGTCTAGACAGAATGACTACTCAGAACTTCTATACCTCTGAGGATGGAACAGACGCACGGAAGGAGCTGGGTCCTGACCGAGCACTGGACACTGACGTAACCAGCCCAGGGGCTACCTTCCTCGGAGCTGTTATGTGAGTCCGTAACATTCCTTATTATTGCAGTAAGGTTTTTTTTTTTTTTTTTTTGAATTTTCATAAGAGTTGATTTGAGCCCAACCGATGACATGTGCCAGAGAGCAAGATCTCAGACGCCGCCTCAGTTAAAGCCAGATGTACTTTAAAATATTTTTTTACAGAGTAAAAATATTTTTATAAACTTTACTGACTATTGCATACATAAGGAAAAGCACATAGATTAATTTTCACAAACTGAATATATCTAAGTAACTGGTTTCTAGATTAAGAAACAGCATTACCAGTATCAGGGGGGCCTGGAGGAAACGAGGCAATATATTACACATTATCGAAATTAAAAGTTAGAAGTGAAAAATAAAATTTGAGGCTCAGTCAAGTTCACTGGTTAATTTCATCAAACATTTAAGGGGAAAATTATACCAATGCTCTACACAGATGAAACTGGACTTTCGCACTAGAACTCCCTCACGCTTCCTCGAGTTTCCCTCCCTTGGTTTCTCTGTCTTCCCCAAACCTCCTTTTGCAGTCAATCCATTGACACAGGTTTCTCTTTCATATTCTCTCTCCAAATTCTTTTCAATTTACACACTTCATTCAGCAAGGCAAAAGCCTTGTCAATTAGTTAGAATGGTAATCATTGAATTTTCCTGAAGTCGTCCTGAGTTCAGAGTGAGAATAGCTGGGAAGGAGGCACGGCTATTATAAAGTAACCCACAAAAGAGCTATGGTCCCATTGAATGAATTGAAACACTAGCAGTTTTAAAATATGTTATGTTACTTACCAGTCAGGTGACTTTGGACATGTGGCTACTTGAGCCTCAGATGTTATTTTATTTGTGGAATGGATAGAGCAATAACAGCTACTTCATAGGGCTGTTTTGAGGTTGGCTGTAAAGGCCTTACATGTATTAAAAGGGGGTGGTGGTAGCAAGAGTCACGTTCTGGGGTTCGTGGGATAACTTATTTCCTGTTTCTACCCTAAGCAGGAAGGGATTCTTTTCACAAAACACTGTCAACTGAAGATCACTGGTGTCACAGAAGCCACATGCAGACTCAGGTGGGGTCACTTACTGGAGTTTGGCAGGGGAGCTGCCTGCAAAACCTTTAGCTATCAGAAGACAGGGTAAGGCAGCAACTGGCCTTGTGCGGAGCTTATGAAAGAAGCATATTGTTCTCTGGAAATCAACTGGATTATAAGTGTTCCAATTAGAGTTGCCTTTGAGCAGTTGTATGTGAGCATGGAATGAGAGTAATTTACTAATGCTTGTTTTGGCCTTTGGTATAGGGCACACCACCCCTGAGCAGATCTCATGTGGAAAAAAAAAATGTGGTGGGGGATCACACAAGACAATTAGCCCACTGCAAATGAATAAGAATTTGGGTTAATCAGGACAGACTTGATGGCTAAGGCTTCTCTTCTCAGAGAATGACCTTTAAGGATTCTTAGATTAATTGGATATTAAATTGTATACCAGTATTGCCTAAAGTTCAACCATTAGTGTATAGCTGACATGATTTTTCTCCATAACTATTCATCACTTTACTATTGTTTAATTAGGATTTTCTTCTAATAAAGTCCTTAAAATTTGGTTCAGCCTCATTCTATAACCTATATTTTTAATTCACATCAAAATAAATAATTATCAAAAGAAAAAGTGATCACTCTGTACTACCTAAAAAGCTCTTTCCCCTTGGGATATATTTTTGTCTACTATTGTCATCTCAGGTAGTAGATCACTTCCAACCAATTTCAAGAATTCATTCTCATAAGATCTTGAGCTAAAGAATCCCTCCAGAATTGCTTTGCAGAGACACCCAAAGTTTGATTCTCTTTAACCAAACCTGCTTCTCTCACACTCCTCCCTACTTCAGCCAAAGTCAATTCCACTATTCCAGTTCTTCAGTCTACAAAGCTTTGGAATTCTTGACTCTTATCTGTCTCTCATCCTTCTAACCCAACAAGGATTTTCATTGACTGTGCCTTCAAAACACATTCATATTAGACCCCTTCACATTATCTCCACTTCTAGCCTTCTAGTCTTAGCTTCTCGCTTGGATATTGCAAAATGTTCCAAATTAGTCTTGTTGCTTTGAAGATGCCTCTATGCAGTGTGTGTTCATACTGAATCTAAGTGATAAATAGTGTAGAGTAAATTTTCTAAAGAACAGATCATACCGCTGCTTCATTCAAAAATCCCTAATGACTTTTCATCTCATTCGGAGTGAAATCTAAAGTCCTTGCCTTGATCTGTAAGGCCTTCCTGACCACCATCTCGTGACATCCATTGCACACATCTTGACCTCATTTCCAACTGTTCTTCTCTTGTTCTCTCTGCTTAGGTCACCCTGGGCATCTTTTCTTCCTTCCACCTACCAAATACATTCTTGTCTGGGGACCTTGACGTTTACTACTCCTTTTCCTAGAATGCTCTTTCCCAGGCATAAGCATGACTTCTACTTTCTTCCCACTTCCTTTAGGTGTCTATTGAGATAATCACACTCTCAGGGAGGATCTCTTTGGTTATACTGTATGAAACAAGCTTCTTACACCCTTGTTTTGCTCTTTCTTCTTTTTAGTGTTTACAACCAAATAAATTAATTTTATTTTTTGTCTGCTTGCATTTAGAATGGAAACATTATGAAAAGAAGGACTTTGCTTTATTCATCACTCTATCATCAGGGCCTAAAAGAGTGCCTGGCAAAGAGTAGGTACTTAATAAATACATGAATAAATACTGGATTGGATTACCATTACAGTCCAGATTCTGGTGCCCAGAAAGGGCAAAACCAGGTAAGGAAGTACCACTCCCCGAGCCCTCACTCCTCCACCTTACAGTTATAGATATGTCCTATGTTACACAAGTAGCATTCTTATCAATCAACAAATGTACTCATATAAAGTGCTACAAAACAATATAGTAAGACAAAAAGAATTTAAAGTATAGGTAGATTGGGATGACTTTATATTTTTAAAAGAAATTTAATTCAAAACAAGGCAACAGGCCCAAGATGGAGTCACTTATGCTAAGCCCCATGTCACCAAATCAAGACTTAAGTATGATTTCAACTCTCCCAGAAGCGGAATCTTAGTCAGGAATTGACTACTCAGCACCAATATACCCTTGCCATTCCCTCTAAGAAAGATTTCTTGCGATAATCAACCCGCTTTTTTCTTTTCTTTTCTTTTCTTTTTTTTTTTTTTGCCTGGTATAACTTCCTTGTTCCTGTTCCCTTTCTCCTATAAAAGTCTTTTATTTTAAGTTCTCAGAGCTCCTTTCTAGCTGATAAAATGGATGCTATCCAATTCGTGAATCATCAAATAATGCCAATAAGATCTTTAAAATATAATCGGTTCGATTTTGTTTTTTAACAGTTCCAAGGTCCAGTACTCCAGGAAACACGGAAGCGAAATATGGAAGCTGCATGGCCTTTTGTAACCCAGCCTCAGAAGTCACATAATGTCGCTTCCACAGTCTCAATTGTCAGACACTAGCAGTCACAAAGCCTGACCAGATTCTAGATGACATAGATCCCCACTTTGCCATGGATGGAGTGTCAAAGAATTTGCAGCCATGTTTTCATACTGCCTCAGTGAGGTATGATTCAGTTAAGAGGAGAGTATTTGGGAAAGTATTCGGGGTAAGGGTAAAAGTTTGAGCAGGAGTGGGGAAGGGCAGATAAATTAGGAACCATAAGGAGACCCAGAGTGGGAATCTAACCAGGTGAAAAGTCAAAGACAGAAATAAAGGAAAAGGTTTGGGCTGGAGTGAGTTTGAATGCCTGGTTAAGGAGTCTCGTCTTTGTTCTGCAGACAATGATTGGTCTTTAAATTGTTTTGCTTACATATTCCTAAAAGAATTCTGGAAAACACATTTTAATGTTGGCATCCAATATTTCCCCCATAATTTACAAGTAATTGCAAAGGTCAGCAGACCTCTCTCTGTTGTCATTTAGGCCGATGGAGGCTTTTCACTGTCTTCTTTCTGTAACCTACACAGGTCACTGTCGGTATCTCCCTCCCTGTTTGTTCGGAAGCCTGGAGGATCACACACGCAGATGGTTTTGTAGACCTAGAGTGGAACTGGTGCATATCACTTCTGCTCACTTTCCACTGGCCAGACCTCACTTACACAGCTACTCTTGACTGCAAGGGAGGAGAGGAAGAAGAGAACAACACAAATTTTGTGGAAAAATTAGCCGTCCTTGCTACAGAACATATCAAAGCATTTGACACTTGTGCTGACATGCAACAAGCATTCAACATAGTAGCTGCTGCTATTGTTACAATATCTCCATTCTAGTTATTACACATTCAGTCTGCAGGCTGTGTTCTATGCAAAGAAAGATTTGCACTCCCTTTGGGAAGCTTGTAGGTCCCCAAGATACGTGCACTTAAGGCAAAGGAGGCCCCAGAGCCTTGGAGCCCAATTAGTAGCTAATAAACCTCAGCCAGCAACTCTGCAGCTCCAATCAGTGGGAAGAAGGGACCTGTGTGGCAACCCCCTAATCCCGGTTTCTCACACAGTGTATATCCTGCCTACCTGTAACAGTGCATTTCCCACCAAACACTTATAACACTTCATGCCTTACACCTAACTTCAATTTCCCTGTAAATCCTGGGGTGAATTCTGTTATGGCTTGAAAAAAACAGGGACTTTCCCTAGGGTGAGGGGCAAGTTTTTGCCCCTAAAGCTGCTAAATTCTGAGTGACCAACCAGTAACTGGAAAAGCAGCACTAGTTTTTTTGAGGAATTTTAGGCTTCTGTGCCTCCTGCATGTGATGTGGATGGAATGACATGAACTTCAAAGACCTGATCAAACATTAAAAGCCTTTGATTTCCTTTCCCTGCCTTCGATACCTGCTAATCTGGGCCCCAAAGGATTAGAAGTATGAACATTTCCTTTAGGGAGCGTAGTAATCATATGATTTGTCTTAATACTGTGATATTGTTTAATCCTATAATACTGCAGGAAATTGATGTTTGATTTTGCCTGGAAAGGACACTAGGGAAAATGTAAGCACTGTCTTATTTGCTTTCCCAAACTGCCAAGGCGACCAAGGGGTGATCAACTTTCTCTATTGAGTTACAACCTTTCTAGAAAATTGGGGGCATCTGCTCTCTCAGTCTTAAGTCATTCATCCAAAATGGTCCTTACTTACATCTCCAGGGTGACTTACCCTGCAAAGTCCTCTTTCAGTGGTATGTAGTTGCTATGGTGGAGAAAGAATTTAAGATTTTCCAAATCCAATAGTAGAAGCAGGTCGGTGCGAGAAAACTAATGACTCCTTCCAGGGCTGTGCACATGCAGGGTGCAAAATGGTGAACTCCAGGTGTGACCTTGCAAGGATGGTGCAGGGGTTCGCCCATAGGCGGACTCAGCTGGGGTGTATCCTGCCGTGTGAATGAGTCAGCATGCAATTAGTTAAGTTGGTGAGCCTTTGGCTTCCTTGGTTAGAGCATTCAGCCTCTAAGAGTTAACCTGCAGCACGGCTCTGAAAAGCAGGGGACGAGGATACAAAAACACTGGGGACTCTGGCTTGCAGGAGGAATGACATGCGATTTTTAACACGCAGCTGCTGCAGCAGGTTTGGGTACGTAGCTTTGCCTTGATTGATAGTGTTTTGTTTTCTCCGGCGAGAACAAAACAATGGTTGTTCATGTTTGCAAACAAGATGCCTTGGACATTGAGAAGAAACAGATGTTTATTAGCCTGCTATTTATTATGAAAATAAGTAATAGGGGTGGAGGGGATTGGGGAAGCAGATTCTTCATACTCACTTATGTTTCCAATTGCAATGGTAAATTTTCTTTAATCCTATTTAAATTCCAGTGCTATGCAGTCAGGTCATTTGAATGTCATGGTTACAGTGGAACTCAAAGGTATCTCTTGGTGTTCTCTCTGTAAATCTTTATAACTACATTCAGAGACACAGATTTGGTTTGCAGAGTTATTTGCTGAATTAGTGAAGTCAAGTGGCAGAAATCCATTTTCCTACCCCATTTTGGAAAGCAAAATTCATCTCCTTAAGCTTAAAGTGCAAACTTTTCCAAATTTACCATATGCCTGAGTGAAAGCAGTAACATCTTGAATATGGTCTTTTTCTTTTCATGCAACTTGAAGGCTTTAGTTTCAGGTGTATGCAGCATGACTTGAAATAACCTTTAGAATCCCAGTTCTTTTATCATCCACTTGACTGAGTCACACGGATTCTGGTCAGGTCACCTTTCCAAGGATATCAGGGCTTAAGTAAAGTTAGTCAGGATCTCATCACATCTCCATTCTGGCACTGCAATGTCATCCACCAACTAACTGACACTGATGACTTTTTTTCCAGTTAGCACCTCCTGCAGATTTAAAATATGGGATGCTACTCGTCAGGCTTAGATCCTACTTAGAAAGTTAATGCTTCCCAGTGCACTGATCATAACTGGGCTCAGAAGGCAGAGGGGTGGCGAGAAAAAGAAACCTGAATAGATGCTGCAGTAGTGGTCAGGAGGACTTCTGAGAAGGGAGCCGCTGGGATGTGAGTGCAGGATCTAGATGGTGCTGTACACGGTGGCGCAAGCGAAGGTGCCTGAGCACTTCCGGGGCACATGGGCATAGTTAGCGTCTATGGGAATTAATTTCCAGGTCCTCAACTTAAATTTGAACTGCTTTCCAACTTTTTTTTTTTTTTTTTTTTTTTTTTGCATGAGAGCTCATCTGAGTTCTGCTTCAGAAAAGAAAGGCAAACTTCTTACTCAACTGGATTCTCACTATTGGTATACAATCTGACCATGGCCCCAAAGTGCATAGAAATCTCCTGGGCAGCATACTCAGGGATGATTTCAGAATACATCGCTCCAGAGGGAGAGCCCAGGAAGAACAAAGCAAACAGAAGTGGACCACATCTCATTTCACCTACATTTCAAACTCTTGCCAAAGACTGTCTTATCTCTCTGTCTTAGAATTACAGTTGGGTTAGAAGGTTATCATGAGAACAGGGTTTTCACATAAATACATTTATTGGAAACAAAAATGAAGTCAGTTATTTTCTAATAGTAATTTTGATTTGGCTGCCTGAGTTGATGGTGAGTTGGATTTGGCTAATTAGGGATATCTGTGGATATTTTCTATAAATTTAACATGTCGATTCTGCTGCTCAAGATTTTGGCCAAAACATATTTAAAATATGTGTACAACATACAAAAAATTAGATTAGATGACTTTTTCAAATATTCAAACCTATAAAAGCTTTAGATGTCATCTTTAAGAATGTACAAGGGGTTTCATGAGCAAAAATTTGTAAAGGCCACTGGTATGTGTTATCTGTGAGGTGAGATGAGCCTGTCTGACAGCAAGTGCCTTTGCCCTCAGACTGCACCAGGGTCTACTCCTCATCTTGTGCCTGCTGCATCCTTCTTCTTTTCTCCACAATTTCAGGGTCCTGTAGTTTCCGTTGTTCAGCCCCCACAACACTTCCTCTGTGAACCAGCTACTTAGTAGTTGTCTAGAGATCCGAAGGTAGGGTGTGCAATGGCAGAGCAAAGTTTTCATAAGGCAAGGGTTGAGGAAGAGGAGGGTTTATTCACTCATCGGGCATTTTTTTCCTACACCATTCATTGCTTTATTCATTCAACAAATGCTTACCCATCCTCCTCCTCTTGTGCAAGGCTGGTGGGGGAGGAAGGCATTGATGTTTGTGGTAACAATCCAATGTGATCAGTGCTGCAACTCCAGGCAGAAACTGGGTCTGGAGCAAGCGCACAGTGGGATGCAATTGATGCAGGAATCCAAGGGTCATAAAGGGCAGAGAAGAGGTAGATTTTGAGCTGAAATGCTAAAGACTGAGTAAGAGGACCTGAGAGGAAAGGAGGGAAGGAAGGCCTAGAATGGAAAAGAACATGTCTGGCTGGGAGAATAATCACTAGGGGAGAGGATTGGGAGGTGAGATGGGAAGGCAGAGTGGGCCTCAAAGGACCACATACACATACTCTCCAGAGATCTTTGTAAAAGGAGGAGGAGAGCGGGTTGTCATTCTTGTCCTGCTGGGACTCAGCTTTTGTCCTCTGTGTGGGCCCAGTTCTCTTTGATCCAGCAAGGCCATTGTTTCTCAGAAATGTGGTCTTTGTTCTCCTTAGACTTTTTATGCAAATCCTGCCCTGGTGGGGACAAGCTGGGGAGGGGTTCCCTGGGGGGATCCATTCTCTGGCAGTTGAGGGACAAAGGTCACTGCCTCCTTTCCTCTGTTATCAGGCATTTTTGATCACGTATCATGTGTCAAAGTGATGTGATTGCTGCAGTTGGAATCAGAGGATTTGAATTCAAGTCTTATGTCTGCATCTCCTTAGCTCTTTGAACTTCCTTGAGCCGCATTTGCTTCATTTGTAAAATCGGGATCCTGTGTGCAAATCTCTGGGATGGTGCTGGTGATACAAAGAGAAATAGGATGTGACTTCACCACCAAACTGACTAGTGGAGAGACACACACTCATTAAATAGTAAGTACCAGAATAGAAGAGTGTATAAAGTTTAAGAGGAAGAAATGGGTTAAGCCATTAACTCTGGGGGATTGCTATTCTGATAAATAACATCTTTTTAGCACTCTGCAATTTACACAGCAATATCACATACTTCCTCTCTGCATTGCCTCCACAATCCTGTGAAATTGATTCTTGGTAGGAGGACAGGTATGTCCTCATTCCAATCGCCTGTGCCAAAGGGAACAGTGGAACAGTTGTGCTGTGATGTGATACCTAGAAACCTTGCTTCGTTGGTTAAAGCAGAGATGCCAGGAGCTGGCTCTGAATGTTCTTCCAAATGGGCACCATTCCAAAGCCTTTCTGTAATGAGACCTTTGCGAGTCTCTTCATTTCCCCTTCAGAGAAGGAATGCCTGCTTCTCTGCTAAGATACAAGATCAAGTCAACAGTAGGTAAGAAAAAATGGAGAAAATATCAAGTTTCTAGTGCACATATACTTTTGAGAGGAGGGAAAGCAACCAAACTAATATGGACCATCTCTCAGGGCGAGCACCAGAAGTGCTCCTAGCATCAGGATGGAACACGTACCCTTGAAAAAAATAGTCATAGAAACTTTGAGATGGCCAATTACCCATCTCCAGGATCCAGGATCTAAAACAGGAGGATAAGAATACCTCTATAACACTGGATTTCAATGTCAGAGGTCACCCTAAAGAGATGGAATTCTGACAGCCAGCCTCCCTGCAGCAGGGCACACTTTGGTGGTGACTAAATTGTACTACTCAGCTATTTTCCCATTCAGCATGAGGGAATATATCCTACAGTTTTTCAAAAAGATGAGATCCAATAACATCTGTACCCAAGGTTCAGGAGACTTTTCCTCATACCTTACTGAGAACAGCTTCAGTGATAATCAAACACTTAAAGAGAAGGAGAGAAGGTGGTCAGGGGTTAGTCACCCCCAGATTATGGCAGCTACTGAAGCCACAAGAGGGCAGTGCAGAGAATGGCATTGGTGACTGTGAAGAATTTAAATGTCTGCTCAGGCGGGTAACATGAGCTTCTTGGGATTCTGCCAAAAAAAAAAAAAAAAAAAAAAAAAAAAAAAAAAAAAAAAAAAAAAAAAAAACGAGGTCCTCAGAGAACCTCCTAGAACTTTTTTCAATATTATTTTGATTGTTATCCATCTTTCCATATTTCCTTATAGCTCTTCCAGGCTAGCCTGGTCTGGAAAGAGCAGCTAACATAAAAAAAAAAAAAAAGAAAGAAAGAAAAGAAAGAAAGAAAAAAAGAAAGAAAAAAGCTCTCAAAATGTATTTATGATATAAAACAAAGTAGTGTGTACCATATGGATGGGGTTTCAGCAGTTACCCGGAGGATCCAGTCTCAGCTCCTCTCCATGTTGTTTCCATATCTCCAGGGACAGCATTGCCATCTGAGATTCTACTTGATACTCTACTTGATGGCTTAAGAGGTGGTTTGTGCAGTGACAATGGGTGTTGAAGAAAATTCATATTGGCTCATTGGAAGCAGTGTACAGGTCTTCCCAACTTCATGTTCAGTGACTCCCTTTGGTAGCTTGAAATCAAACATCGTAGGAGTATTTACACCACGGAACTTGGTGAAAGTTACACTCCTGGGCTTTTTATTCCTGGAGATCCAGTTGTTAAACATTTAGCAGCACACCACTGCCAATAGTTACAGAAAATTCTTCAGTGAAGAAATAATGTTCTGGTTTAAGACACTAGGAGAAAAAGTAGCTTTAGGACGAAATTATTTTTGTATTGTTAGTAATAGAACATTATGATAGACCTAGGATCAGGTTTGCTTAGCAGAACAATACTATGAGTTTACAAATGGGAAAGACTCTGGCCAAGTCACCTTTCCAAGTCCAGCTACTACTTTCCTAAGTGCTCAGATCCCTGAACTATGCTAATTTAATCACATAACCCCATTTTTATGTTCTTAATAAATAAGAGGAAGAATTTATAAGTAAATCTTTGAAACTGAAGTGAAAGAAGATTCTAGTCATTTTCTGATTTATTGAACTTTTCAGTTAATAGAAGTAGAAAAAAGAAATTTGCCATGCCCAAATGTGGAAGGTCACTTGTTGAAGTCCATCTCTCTACCTTCATACACATGGAGACTGGGTAAGGCTGGCACCTCACAGCAGATTTAACTCTATGGCTAGCATTACCTCATGTCTTCTCAGAGTGAGGGGAAGCCTCTGAGAATTCCCTTTATGGAGGCATCTATTCATCTACTCATGCCAAACCAAAGAAAATTTTCCTTTTAGAAAATGTGAAAACTCCCCATTGAACATGTTAATGTACAAGAGGAATCATTCAATGGAATTTGAAAAAATATCTACACAAAATATATAAGGGTGATTGTGAAGCAATCGTATTCAATAATTGAGTGTACTTAACATGTATTTCTCAATCCTCATAACAATTTTAAGAAGTGAATATTATTATTATCCCCATTTTACAAATGAGGAAATAGATGCCTCGGGAAATTAAGTGGCTTCAGATTAGGACAGTGCTGGGATTTGAACTCAAGAATATCTTAATCCAAGTCCCAACTTTAAACGATAATTCTTTATCATCTTCCTGCAAAGGAAACTAAAAATTTAGCTCGTCTTCTCTGAGCATGTGCTCACACTTTTGTTGCATGAACAAATTATCTCTAATTGAGGAAGCAATACATGGATTTCACAATTCGATCTAGTTTTTCATACATTTCATTAGGTGCGAACTTCAGAAACAGGAAAGGTGGAGCAGGAAACTTCAAGTCTCAACTTATGCGGTCAGGGCCCAGTAAACAGGGCAGGAGTCATTTCTCCCAATTGCTTCCTATCCAAAAACAAAACAAAACTCATTGGCAACCACTTCTTCACCTTTCTTCCTCTTCTGGGTTTTGCCAAGAATCTTGAACGATATCGTAATATATTTAGGGAAACTAAAAAGTCTGCTTCTCTCCCATATGTATTCTTTCAGTGTTGCTAGAAAATGCTATATTCATGAGATTTTTGCTTTGTGTTGTAGTTACAAACTTTAGCCTCAGCTCTCATTTAATGCTTTTAGGCCTGGTGTTTATACCCAGCACTTAAACTGAATTCATTTTCTTCTAACTTTCACAATCAGTTTGCTTTCCCAACTTCTTTTTTTGCTTAGTGTTATCACAGTTCTCTCCCAATCTTAAAAAACTGGATGGCATTTAGTCTTCCGCTCTCTTTCACCTCCCAGTTGAGTGAGTGTCAAATCCTAGTGACATGCTTCGCACCCGGTTCTCAAACGTATTCTTTCTTTCCATTCCCACTGCCACCTCCACATACCACCTTCCTCTGCTTCCCTCCCAAATAGGCTCTCAACACTTAAGTGGTTGCCTGTCAAGGTTCCAATATGTTTTTCAGCCTCACGTTCTTCTATGCTAGAAGAATATTAAGTTGGGAAGACTTTGGAGGATGTATCTGGGCTTCTCTAGAAAAAGTCCCTTGACGAGTGATGCCTGCCATGACCACAGCATAGGAGAAAAACATCCTCTTTCGGCCTCTCCCTGCTCCTTGTTACTCACTTTTGTCAGATAAGTGTTTGCAAAATACAGCTTACTTTATGTTTTTATCTTACTTGAAAACATTCAGGGACTTTTTACTGCCTTTATGAAGTTAAAATTCCTCAGCCTGGCATTTGGGAACCTCCAGGGTCTGCCTGTAACCTATCTTCTAAACTGCATCTTTTTTTTTTAACTTAAAAAAATTTTTCCAACTGCACTTGACATTCAGTATTATTTTATAATAGTTTCAGGTATACAGCACAGTGGTTAGACATTATATAGTTTATGAAATGATCCCCCAAATTAGTCTAGTACCCTCATGGCACCATATATAGTTTTTACAATATTATTGACTATATTCCCTGTGCTGTACTTCACATCTTCGTGACTGTTTAGGAACTATTAATTTTTACTTCTTATCCCTTCACCTTTTTTACCCAGCCCCTGAACCCCCTTCCATCTGGCAGCCATCAGTTTGTTCTCTGCATCAATGAGTCTGTTTCTGTTTTGTCCATTCATTACTTTTGTTTTTTAGATTCCACATATAAATAATATCATGTGGTATTTGTCTTTCTATGTCTGACTTATTTCACTTAGTATAATACACTCTAAGTCCATTCATGTTGTCACAAGTAATAAGGTTTCATTTTTTTTTTTTGTGGCTCAGTAATATTCCATTGTATGTATGTACCGCATCTTCTTTACCCAGTCATCTATCAATGGATGCTTAGGTGGCTTCCATATCTTAGCTATTGTAAATAGTGCTGCAGTAAAATAGGGGTGCATATATTTTTTCAAATTTATGTTTGGATTTCTTTTAATAACCAGAAGTAGAATTGATGAGTCATAAGGTAGTTATATTTTTAATTTTTTGAGGAATCTCCAAACTATTTTCCATAGTGGTTGTACCAGGTTTGCAATCCCACCAGTAGCGGATTTCTTTACATCTTCCCCAACCCTTGTGAGGTGATATTTTATTGTGATTTTAATTTGCATTTCTCTGATGATTAGTGGTGTTGAACATCTTTTCATATGTCTATTGGCCATCGAATGTCCTTTTTAGAAAAATGTCTATTCAAGTCCTCTGTCCATTTTTTCATTGGATTGTTCTTTAGCTGTCGAGTTGTATGAGTTCTTTGTGAATTTTGGACATCGATCTCTTATCCAATGTATCATTGGCAAGTATCTTCTCCCACTTAGTAGGTATCTTTTCATTTTGTTGATGGTTTCATTTGCTGTGTAGAACTTTTTAGTTTGATAGAGTCCCATTTGTTTATTTTTTTTCTGTTGTTTCCTTTGTCCAAGAAGATATACCAGAAAAAAAAAATAGTAAGAGAAATGTCAGAGTTTACTGCCTATGTTTTCTCCTAGGAGTTTTATGGTTTCAGGTCTTACATTTAAATATTTAAACCATTTTGAGTTTATTCTTGTATATGGTGTAAGAAGATGGTCCATTTTCTTTCTCTTTTTTTTTTTTGGCACATATCCAGTTTTCTCAAACCATTTATTGAAGCGAGTATCTTTTCCCATTGTACATTCATGCCTCCTTTGTCATATATTAAATGACTGTGTAGGTGTGGGTTTACTTCTGAGTTCTCTACTCTGTTCCAATGATTTATGTGTGTGTTTTTATGCCAGTACCATGCTGTTTTGATTATTATAGCCTTGTAGTATAATTTGATATCAGGTAATGTGATACCTCGAATTATCAGAAAGAGAAATGAAGAATGCAATTCCATTTACAATTGTATCAAAATAAAATTTACCAAGGAGATAGAAGACCTGTGCTCAGAAAACTATAAGCCACTGAAGAAAGAAATTGAAGAAGATGCAAATAAATGGAGGCATATACCATACTCATGGATAGGAAGAATTAACATTGTTAAAAATGTCCATACTACCCAAAGCAGTCTATAGGTTCAATGCAATCCCTATAAAAATACCAGTGGCATTTTTCACAGAATTAGAAGAAATCGTGCTAAAATTTATATGGAATGATAAAAGACCCCAAATCAATCTTTAGTTGCACCTTTCATTGCTCTCCTACCAAGGCTTATATTAGTGAATCTCAGACTCAGTGTCACAATGGACAGGGGCCAAGAAAGGGTGAAGTAGAAACCAGGGAACAGGTGATCTTATGTAACACATATCCTGTCGTAAGTCTGCCATAATTGGGTTATGAGTGTGAGAGTGTCACATATGAAGATTAAGATTAAAAAAGATTAAGAACTGTCTATGGCCATGCCACCCTGAACAAGCTAGATCCTGTCTGATCTCGGAAGCTAAGCAGGATTGGGCCTGGTTAGTACTTGGATGAGAGACCACCTAGAAAGACCAGGTGCTGGATTGTAAGCTGATAAGGTCCTTGTAGTCTGCAAGGTCAACCAAGGGTTGCCTTGCCTAAAAAAAAAACAACAAACAAACAAACAAACAAAACCCCCAAAACACAAAAAACAAAAACAACATTAAGAACTGCTGCACTCAGCTTAGCCAAATCACACTGCTTGCTATTATATATGTTTTGGGCTTTCCTTCCCTTGTACTTTACCTAATACTATTTATTACATATTCACCTCTATATCTCTACCTGGTAAAGTACTTTTGTTTTGTTCTTCAAAAGTTCAGCTCGAATTCTACCTTCTTCATAAGTCTTCCTTAATTTTTCAAACTACATATATCTTCCTTTTACAAGCCCCCAGAACATTTTATTTAAGATATATATGTTCAAACTTACATTATATTTTACATTTATTTTTCACCTCTTTTATAGTCCCCATATAGATAATCAACAGAGAAAAACCTTTCTTAAAATATCTCTATTTAACTGGACTGCATATGTGGTTGGCCCTTCATTATCCAACTTCTTATGACCACACTCGTCATATCTTTCCTCAGTACCCCCTTTGCCTTCTTCACCTCTATCAGACCAAACAACTTGAAGCTTCCCAAACCCCATTTGCTCTCTCTTATGTTCAGGGCTTTGCACATGCCATGTCTTCTTATCAGGTGAAGTAGATCGTTAAAATGGCCACAGTCCTCCACTGCTCTGTGAACCCACACTTTCTGCAGTGTGACTTCCTATCAAGAGATGAAGACTATTTCCCCTCCCTTTGCATCTGGGCTGGCCCTGGGACTTGATTTGATTAATACAGTGCAGCGGAAATTACCATGCGCCAGTTCTGAGTTTCGGCCTCAAAAAGGCTTGTATGTTTCTACTCGTTCTGTTGGAAACTTGCCCGTCCACCATGTAAGCAACCCTAGGATACCCTGATGAAGAATGAGAGACCATGAGGAAAGGAAATGAGCTGTCCCAGCAGACGCCATCCTAAGCCAGCAGCTTTCAGCCAACCCCCTACCCACCCACCAGCTCTCTGTTGATGTATTAACAAGTCCTCGATCAGCAGAACTGCCCAGCTGGGCCCAGCCAAATTGCTAGCCCGCAGAATCATGAGTGAAACAAGTTGTTATTTTAAGCTATTAAGTTTTGGAGTGGTTTGTTATATAGCCAAAGCTTGTTTAAGAGCTACCTTTCTAGTCTCAACTTAGATATTACTTCTTTGGCAAAGCCATTTCTGACCTTCAATTTGGATTAGTGTTCCCTTTTATGTACTCCAGAAGCATGAATAGTACAGTATTATAATTACTTGGGAATTATCTCTATCTTATATTAGATTGTAATAATTTTTGGAGGCAGTAGTTTTGTGTTATGAACAGTATCCTTTATGTCTAGCACAGTAACTGGTATACTGTAGATGTTCAGAAAATATTTCCAAATGAGAAAAGCAATAGATTAAAGCAGAGGTTGCAACTTGTGGCCTATGTATGTTCAGCTTTTTCCATGTAGCATTGACCTAAAGAAAGATAAAATGTATTTTTTTCAAAGTTGTTTGCCTACATTTGAAAATCAAGAAATTTAGGATAAACACCTATATTACTGCCTTCTTATTAAAAAATAGTAAGACGGAGGGGAGGGTTGGGAGAATGGGGTGAAGGGTTAATGAAGTACAAATTAGTGACTGATAGATGGTCATGGGGGTAGGTATCATGGTATAGGGAATGCAGTTAGCATCAATATATTGGCTAGGTGGAAAACCAAAGGAGAGAAGAAACAATTAGGGGGATTGTTTTGTAAACTATATAAATGTCTAACCAATATAATGTATACTTAAAACTGATTAAAATAAATAAATTAATTTTAAAAAACAGTAAGATTTATCAACATTGAGCTTTCATCTCCTTATGGCACCAGTGAATGGTGGCTGTCCCCTTTAGATGGGCACACACTTTTTAGCTGTGATAGTCCTCACCTGCTGTAAAGCACTCAACATTTAGGAGAGCTGCTGATAAATGTGTTCATTTATTTATCTGCCTTCAATGTGAGTGTGATGTAGGCAGCCTCTCTCTTCCTGGGTAAGATTTTAAGCATTGCTTATGGTCTCATTTTTCTCCTCTATAAATTGAGTTTGTTTTTATTCCCTCCAAAGGGTTTTCAAGTATAATTCGGCTTATAACCTACCTAAACTAGAGTAAGATGTTTTCTTTCATCTCATAATTCAGTTTTATTATGGCAGAAATTGTGGTTTGGCTGGAGGTATCCTCACCCAGCAATACTGGCAGGCTTGTAGGAACATCATGCCAGCTTTCTGATAATGTTTTATTTTTTTCACTCTTTTAATGGTGCTCTTAAGGGTCTACATAAAATCTATTAGTAGCCTATCTTTTTCATGATGGATTGGGGTAATTTTTCAGTAGTGTGAGGAAAGTTAGAGGGCTTTTTTTTTTTTTTTTTTTTTTTGATGACCCCTCATTCTATTTATAAGGCTTATAACACAAACATTGGGTCTTTGAAAGAAGAAATTCCCCAGCCAATTCATAATTCCCAGTTCTAAGAAGAAACTCACTGAGGCTAGTTGATGCTCAGCAGGAATGAACTGGTATAGGTATATCAGTTGTTTACTCTGGAGTCAGTTCTAATTGATTGGTACCCGGCTGAATACCTTCCTGGAACTAGTACATTGGAATGGAAAAAATGCTAGTCTTCAATCCTGTCTACCTCTGGATTCATTTGTGAGGCAATAGGCGTAACAACTTGGTCACAGTTCTGTGCCGCCTGGTTGTATCAATTCTCTTCTGTAAACACCAATACAATAATCTAATTCAGAAGAACCCTTTCTCTTGTAGTGTATCCAAGGTTCTGCTCCTCTGGACACGAAAAAGCAGCTCAGCCTGTTTTCTCATTAGAGAAACGAATAAGTAGGTAGAACTTGGCTCTGTTCTATTAGTCCTGACTAAATTAGTTGATGCCTCAATTTTTCTAAAAGTCTCATATGGTCATGCTTCCTTATGAGTGCAACCAAGATGGAGTCTGAAGTGAGCGCAGTCTTCCTCAATTAGCCAATAAAAGAAACAGAAACTCTATTTTTAACAGTGGCTATTCTTGATTTGACGCATTAGAATGGACTAGCAGACTTCATACCTCTTATTTTAGCCTGGGTTGAGAATTAAAGTATTTGCTCTATGTGACCTTTTCATATCTTACATTCATCCCTTAAAAAAATCAACTTTGTATCACAAAACTAATAATATGATTGCAGAAAAATTTAAATATGATTAAGTGAAATATGGAAAATAAAAGTTCCCCAAATCCCAACTTAATAAAACACTGTAGCATTTTGAAATGGATTAGTCTACTTATCTCTTTGTCTCTTTCTCCCTCTTTATATTTTTGACAGCAGTAAAACTTGGAGTTTTTTCTTTTAGAATCTGAACTTAAAATATCTTGGAGGAAATTTTTTCCCCAAATATGTTACATATTCTGCCATCGTAGAGATTGTTAAACAAAAATGACTCAAGTTGTCACTTTGACCACTGATTATTGTCATGGACTGAGTCATTTTATTTGAGTTTCTTTCAGCTATAATTTTTGCTACCTGTGTGCCTGCTTGAGTATTCTAATTCTCTATAATTGGAAGAAAAAGAACAGTTGGTTAGAACTATATGTAAATTAAAAGTCACCACGCTCTGCATGAACCTAAGAGCTTTTCCTATAGACTTTATAAGTTTTTGTGACCTGGAGATCTTTTATATTTACTTTTCATCTTTAACTATGTCTTAGAGTTATGATTGTATGAAATGTTATCTCTGAATTAGAGAGAGTTTAGTATATTTTGAAATATAATGTTAAACATCTTTTTGTGTGCCTGTTTGCCATTTGAATATCTTCTCAGAAAAAAAAAAATGTCTTTAGTTCTTCTGCCCAGTTTTTAATCAGCTTTTTTTTTGTGTGTGTGATTGAGTTGTATGAGTTCTGTATAGAATTTAGATATTAACCCCTTATCTGACATATGGTTTGCAAATATTTTCTCACATTCTATAGGCTGCCCTTTAATTTTGTTAATGATTTCCTTTGCTGTGCAAAAACTTTTTAGTTTGATGTAGTGCCATTTGTTGATTTGTGTTTTTGTTGCTTGTGCTTTTGGTGTCATATCCAAAAACTCATTGTCAAGACCAATGTCAGGGAGCTTCTTCCTTACATTTTTTTCTAGGTGTTTTACAGTTTCAGGTCTAATTTTTATGTTTTTAATCCATTTTGAATTAATTTTTATAAGTTGTGTAAGACTGGGATCAAATTTCATCTTTCTGCATGTCGTTATCCAGAAATAAAACCATTTGATTTGTGCATTTATTGGACTGAAAGAAATTTTGAAAGAAGATTGCAGTTTAGCAAAGACATCATCTTTATTGACTGGTGTTAATCAGGTGACTGTGTTAATCAGGTTGGGGGTCTTGCCGTGGTAACAATACAATAACAAAAACCCTCTAAATCTTAGTTGCTTAACGCATAAGCATTTATTTCTTGTTTATGCAAAGTGTAATCCTGGTCTGATGACTCTCTGAGGTAGATTTCTTCCAAGTGGTGACTCAGAGATTTGTAACATATCATTTGGGACATGTAGTTATCAGGATCACCAGAGCAGAGGAAGAAAGATCATGAACTCACACCTCCTCTCAAATGCCTCCACATAAATATTTCAGTTCGGGAATGACACATGTCACTGCCACTCACAGTCCATTGACCAGTAGCTACTAGGGAGCTGGATGCCCTTCCTGTATGCCCAGAAAGGAGTGGAGGACCAGATATGGATGAGTGCTGCAAATCTCCATCACAGTGACGTTGGGCAAGTAACTTAACTTTATCTATATGACAAGGAAGTTGGACTAGATGAATAGATGACTTTAGAATTCATACTTCTTCTCATAATGCCTAACTCCAAATATTTGATTCTTATTATTAGCTTTTTGTTTTTTACTACTTTGTAGGCATTCTTTTATTGTTACTGTAAGGATAGCAGATAATATCAACACCAGTAAAAGGCAGATGCTTATGTTGCATAGTATAGCTGATGGTTAAGTTAGAAGGCTCTGAAGGCACATGATCTGGTTTTGAATCTACTTGGTCTCTTACTAGCAGTATGACCTTTGGCTATTTATTTTACTTCTCTGTGACTTACTTTTTTACTTGCTTTTTAACTCAAATATAAAATGGGAAAAGGAATACTAACATCCTCATAGGATTACTATGAATATTAAATGAGTCAATTCATATAATATTCTTAGAACAGTGTCTGGAACATAATAAGAGTTCAATAAGTTTATTTTATTTTATTATATATTTTTTATTTTTTTAAAAAAAAAATGGCCATCCTTTTTGCTCTGGCTTAATACATGTTTACATAGTAACAACTCGATGAATTGTTATCTTTCATGTCCTGGTGTGATTAACTAGCCCAATCTATGCAAGTCTCTTTAATCTACTGACCCATAAAACAAAGTCACAGACACTACCTAGGGTGATCTGGATCTTTGCCCAAGACCAACAACCCTTTTGTATTTGTGCCTTATGTACTTTAGCTTAGATGTCATCCCTGCTTGACCCCATCTTGGCTCTTTCTATCCAAGCTGGATCCTGCTTTTGGCTCCTGCAAGCTTGAGATTCCTGCCTGGATTCCCCCCTGTCACTGATCTCTGGCTTTCTCTCATGGACTTCTTGGGCTGGCCCCCTTGACTGTTGGGGAACCTACTTACCTTTTACGGGAGCTCCCTCCCCTAACCTTAGCCCCTAAGGATACAAACCCTGCCTCTTTGTTCACACTGAGGCTTAGTTTTGACCTCTACACAGTGTAAGGAACATCAGATAGATAATTCCTCTCATTTCACTGGCTGCACCTGTTGAGTGTGGGAATTTCAGATGTCACCTAACCCTTATTACCATCTCAAATCGATGAGAAACCTAGGATATGAAACCTTCCTGCAGGTATTATCTCTCCAGGTACTTGCATATAAGCATGACCTTTTTTCTTTTTCCTCCTGGATCTTAATTGGATTTTCCTTGGGAATAAGTCAGACAAATGCAGCAAGAGAAAATGTGAGAAATGGTGTGTGTTCACTCTCCAACATGAGTATGGTCTGGTTCCTTTCTCCTTTTGCTTTTTGGCTGATCCTTTGTGAATCATTGCCAGTACATTCGCTCCAGGCAGAAAAGAGAGCAATTCTTACCAGGGTATGTTCCTCCCTAAGCTTGGTTCCACCCAGTACAAGAAAGACAATATGCTTTCATGTCAAGCTCCACTCAGGTTTTCCTTTCCCCAACTGGCAGGAGAGAATGTTGAGTCAGATTGGCCTTTGATGCAAGCAAGTTGCTTTCTACTTCTCTTGGTTCTTTCTCTTCCTAGTTCTTCTATCAATGGACAGTGTGGTACTTTTTCCACAGTGCACAGTACAAGTGGGAGATGCTAATAATGAGATTTATGTAGAGGGGAAGAATTACATCAAAAGATATTGTCTCTGAAATAATGATAAATGCAGCTGCAACCTGCTTTTTCTCAATCTGCGTTCATAATCTTGTATGGCAAACAGGTCAAATTTGTCACTGCCAAATGCAACAAATTCTTATCTGTGGTTTTGGAAAAAGCTAAATCATCAAAGAATACTTTCCAAATACTCGGCAAAGGTTCTATAGCCCCACCTTGTTTATGTAGCAGTAGAAAAGTAGGAAAGTTTTGCAATTCCAATTTTGTCTAAATTTTAAAACCCTTGTCTGTTTCAAAAATAACAAAAGATAGTCTTTCTTTCCAAGGCTGAGTTTGTCGAACTCTAATAAGTGAAGCTTTAGAACTAAGCATGAGGAAAACACTAAGAAAAGAACTGTGCTGTATGGTTTAAAATGCATGAAACAACTCTTGGGTATCCACATTCGTCCTAATAAATATAATGATATTCACATGTTGTAGATGTAGAGTTAGCAAAGAACTTTTTAAACAAACATTGTCTATGTGAATCTTTCAGCAAGGCAGGTTTTTTGTTAGTTTCTATTTTTTTCAGTAAGGAAAATAAAAGTCACTGAGAAGAATGCCTCAATCTTCAGATCCTGAATTCCAGTCCTTCCCATACCCTCAATGTCTTTCTTTATCTTTTTTGCCTTTTGTATTGAAAGCAGGACTGAGATAAATTTGGGGAGAGAATCTCTGTAGCCTTCGAGTAAGTTTATCTATCCTGTCCGCTGAGAAAAGCAGAACTGTCAGTATTGCTGGGAATATTGCCTTTTTGAGTCCCTGGAAGAAGGAGAGCCCTGGTGTTCTCCTCTGTCACACACCATCTTCCTCCCATGCCCTGCCACCAAGGAGCAGCCACCTCTCTCATAGAATGAACCTGGGCTCCCACCTGCAGTGAAGCACATCATTTAGTCACATTCTCAGGCTCAGCATATGACAAGTGCAGAAGGGGTTTAATAAGAAACATCTCTCCAGCTCAGAACAGATGGGACTCTGTTCTTTCCTTTATTGCTTGTGATTTGAGGTCAAGATTCAAATAAGACAAGTGAAAGGATGATTCTATAAATAGTCAACTGATGATGGGACTGCTTTGGGGTTCAAAATGATTTTCAATCCTTTGCAAGGTACCACGATGGCAGCTTTGTGTACCTAAAATTAATTTCTTTTTGGACTTAATGAAAATTTAAGTATCAGACTGCTCATCACTTTTAACTTTTAAAATATTCTCAGAAACAGCTAGACATATGCAATGTCCAGTGAGTGGAAACCATATCCTCTTTGAAAGGAGGTCCAATGCTTGCTTTTGTGAGATTTTGCTTGGATGGTTCTTAGTTGGAGATAACAGAATTCGCTCCAGCTAGCTTAAGAAAAAAAGGGATTTATTAATGGATAGACATAACTTGCAGAACCGTTGGGAAGGCTAAAGATAGAAAATTGGGGGTAGGCTTTTAGGAACAACTTTACAACTTAAATTGTGGAACTGAGCTCATAAGGGATGGGCTTCTTTGGTCATGACCATGAAATAAGGAAGCAGCCACCAAGATGCCAGCAGAGTCATGCTGCCATAATCTAATCCAGAAAAATGGATGTCCCAGGTCCCGCCTCTCTTCCCAAATGGCTCAGTTCTGAACCAGAGTCTCACAGGGGCATCTGAAAGGCAGAACATCAAGTATATCTAGAACTCTAGGGAAATGAGGATCTAGACTTTGCACACTAGATGGGTTTAGAAAGAGTGCTGAGTGAAGTATTCTACAATATCTGCTGCAGGGCTTTTAACCCACCTCTGTCCTGTCCACCGTCATATTAAAGAACAAAGCTTATTTTACATCCATCTGTCCTCCTATCTGTCCTTCTATCTGTCATCAACCATTCCTCCATCCATCCATCCATCCATTTGATTTTTGCACTTTTGATACAGTCTTTTTTAAAAATCTCTTTCAGAATGTGTCTAAAAGATAAAGATTTTTTTCTTAAAAAATCTTAAATCACAATACCATTATCTCACTGACACTTTAAATAGTAATTCCTTAATACCAATATTTAGTCAGTGTGCAAATTTTCTCATAATTTTTAAAAATAATATATTTGAATCAGGTTCAAAAGAATGATGATTTGAGGCTTACAAAAAACTGTCGATTGATATGTCTGTGCAGCCTCTTTTAATCTACAACTCTCTTCTTTTCCTTTTCTCCCCTTCCTGGCCTCTCTCCTCCCCTGCCTTTCTCTCTCCTCTCTGCTCTTTCTCCTCCTGTTTTCCTTTTCACCATCTCCTTTCCCCTCCTCTACCTCCTATTCCTGCTCTTCCAGCTTTCTCTCTCTCTCCTCTTCCAACTTATTGTTAAAGAAACTGAGTCATTTGTCTTACAGAGTCTCTCACAGTCTGGATTTTGCTTACTGTAGCTCCACATTGTCCTCTAACAAATTCACTGGTCTTTTGTATTTCCTATAAACAGGCACTGAGATCTAGAGGCTGATTCAATTTGGATTTAATTTTATTTGGTAAGAATACTTGAGAAATGAGGTTGTATAAATCATTCAGAGATTTGCAATAGCTAGTTATCTCTCTTTTGGTGACATAAGCAGCCAGCCATTGATGATCATTGCCTAGATCCCTCATTTCATTAGGAATTTGCAAAGCTTTGAGATTCTATGTCTATTATTCCTTCCTCATTTATTAGCTGGGCTACTTTGATAGTGAGGAACTGTCCCTTATCAACAATTTGGCTTTCCCAAGATACCTTTACGCAGGAAAAGCAGAGTATATCCTTGATTTTTTGACTCTCCTTTCCCTCTTTTTTTTTCCTTACCAATTTTTAGTAAAAGAAATTAGTTCCCTAATATCTTTTAAAGTTAATCAGTGAGGTTTTTTTTTAAGTATCATTATGACTTCAATGATTTAAACAAATTTCATTTGTGTCAGTCTATTGCAGTTATATTTTTTTTAAATTGATGCTCAAATTGACCAATTTTTGGCTAGTAAGAATCTCTAGTTCCTTTTGACACAATTCTAGTCATGTCGGTGACTTTCTTGATTTCTGGTATGACAAAAATGTTGCAAATTTAATTCATGTTTTTCTCTCCCAGAGCTAGACCCAGCCATTTCTTCAAGATCCTCTTGTTCCTTTTAGCAAGAAACAGTATTTAGAGACCAAAAAATCTGAGTGGTATGTGAAATACTTAATGTTTTAAAAAGTAATTTAATCTCAATTATACCAAGAATAAAGAATGAGAAGGATGTGACCATAGAACATAAAAAACTCACATCAAGCCAGTACCCTGTAGGCATAAGTAAAATATTGAGAGAATTTGTGGTGCTAATGATTATTAGGTAATGGTTAAGGAGTTGGGGTTTGGGAAGAAACATTCTTTTGGCTTGAAAAAAGCTTGTGGTTATCCCCGGCTGCCTTTAGCTTGTGCTTCTTCTGAAAGGATGTTAAGAAGCAGAGGACATGGCTTTGCTTCATCATTTGCTCATGAGGAATGAACATGTGGGCTTGAACATCCCCAGTGGCTGCCATGTCAGGGGCCAGGTCAAAGTGATGTAGATAGTAAGGGTTTGGTGAAAGGCAAGGGGTCTCATCTAGAACCTGGAGACTTGGGCTCACATCCTGGAATAACTATTATTCGATCATTCTCATTGTTTTTTAATAATAATTTTTTTATTTTTCAGTTTTCATTGGCAACAGTACTATATTAGTTTCAGGTTTATAGCATAGTGATTAGACATCTATATAACTCACAAAGTAATCACCCCTGATACCATAAATAGTTATTATAATATTATTGGCTATATTCTTTATTCTATACTTTCTAGCTCCATGATTATTTTATAACTACCATTTTGCAGTTCTTACTCCCTTCCCCCTTTTTCACTGATCTCCCCAATCCCCCTCCTATCTGGTAACCCTCAAAATGTTCTCCCTATCTATGAGTATGTTTCTGTTTTTGTTTGTTTGCTTGTTTTGTTCTTTAAATTCCACATACACGTGCAATAATATGTCATTTGCCTTTCTCTATCTGACTTACTCCACTCAGCACATTATCCTCTGGCCTATCATGAAATATCTTTTCCATCCCATTACTTTTAGTCTGTGTGTGTCCTTTAATCTGAAGTGAGTCTCTTGTAGGCAGCATATGTAAGGGTCTTGTTTTCTTATCCATTTAACCACCCTATTTTTCGGTTTGAGCACTTTTTTTTTTTTCATTTGAAGTATTTGTTGATATATATGTAATTATTGTCATTCTTTATTTAGACTTTTGATACATATTTTTTACTTCTTAAAGAAGTCCCTCCAACATTTCCTGTAATATCGGCTTAATGGTGATGAATTCCTTTAGCTTTTTCTTGTCTAGGAAGCTCTTTATCTATCTTTCGATTCTAAATGATAACTTTGCCAGGTAGAGTAACCTTGGTTGTATGTAGGTCCTAGGTTTTCATCACATTTTAGAATATTTTGTGTCAAGCCCTTCTGGTCTGTAAAATTTCGTTTGAGAAATTGACTAAGATTTTTTTGGAGCTCCCTTGTAGGTAACTATTTGCTTTTCTCTTGCTGCTTTTAAGATTCTTTGTATTTAAATGTTGGCATTTTAATTATCATGTGGCTTGTTGTGTCCTCTTTGAGTTCATCTTGTTTGGAACTCTCTGAACTTCCTAGGGTTGTATGCCTATTTCTTTCTTCAGGTTAGGGAAGTTTTCCATCATTATTTCTTCATATAGATTTTCAATTTAATGCTCTTTCCCTTCTCCTTCTGGTATCCCTATGATGCAAATGTTGTTACACTTGATGTTGTCCCAGAGGATCTTTAAATTATCTTCATTTTTTTGGATTCTTTTTTGTTGCTTTTCTGGTTGTGTGTCCTCTGCTATCCCATCCTCTGTGTCACTGATTTGATCCTCCTTTTTATACTGTTGATTCTCTCTAATGTGCTCTTCAGTGAGGCTGGCTGTCACTGGTTCACTGCTGCTCAACAAGAGGTATATTCTTCATTTCTGACTGGTTCCCTGTTATATTTTCAATCCCCATTTTTATGTTTTTTATCTGTTTGTTAAAGTTCTCACAGAGTTCATCTACTCTTTCCCTAAGTTCTTTTGATCATCTTATAACCAGTGTTTTAAATTCTGCATCTGGTACATTGCTTGTCTCAATTTTGGTGAATCCTTTTTCTGAAGCTTTGTTCTGTTCTTTCATGTGGGACATGTTTCTTTGTCTCTCTACTTTGGCTGCCTCCCTGCGTTTCTTCTTATGTATTAGGTAGGGCTTTTAAGTTGTCTGGTCTTAGTAGAGTGGCTTTATGTAGTAGGTGTGCTGTGGGGCCCATTGGCATAGACCTAGGAGGGGTCCTGCTGCAGGCCAAGTTTAGCCACAGCCTGTGCACCTCCAGGGCCACCTGTTAAGAGTCACCAAGCAATCCACATATGGCTGCCACCTGTGCTGGGCTTATAGGTGCTTCAAGGGGCCAAGTCGGAAACTGAGGCTGGCTGTCACTGGTTCACTGCTGCTCAACAAGAGGTATAGGGCATGCTGAGGCCAGATGCTGCTGATTGTGGGTTTTGTGAGCCGTTGACATATTTTATGAAAGTTTTCAGAAGGAGCCGAGATAGCCAGTATGTGTGAAATAAACCACTAGAAGAAGCATGGGTGGGACCCCAAGTTGGGAGAGGAGGAATTTCAGGGTATCCACTGGGGAGATCAACCTGTGTCTGTAGGCTGGGAGGAAGAAGGGCTCAGTAAAGGAACAATGACTTCTGCCTGCACCTCTGTTCAGGAATAAGCTGCTCCTCCAGCCCTTTCCATGAAACCCAACAGCTCAGCATCTCCCCATATGTCCCTGGCACCCCTTGAGTAGCTGCCCTAGTGCTGGAGCTCAGAGTGGATGAGTACATCAGTAAGGCCAGGGACGGGCTCTTTAAGAGGAAGATCTCCACTTCCCGCAACCTTCCATCTCACTCAGCTGCAATTCCACTGGTTTTTATATCCAGAGGTTGTGGGGACTTCTCTTCCTGGCACTGAAACCCTGGGCTAGGGACCACAGTGTGCAGCTGGGACTCCTTGCTCCTCAGGTCGGGGACGTGGTTCTGCAGCCAAGACAGCCCTCCTGATTTTCAATAACCACACATGGTTGTGGAACCAGGCCATTTCCCATCTCTGCCCTCCTGCAATTTTGAGGTGACCTGTTATTTGAGGTGACCTATTTGTAGGGCTCCTGTTCAGCTAGACCTCTGGTGACTCCACAAATTGGTTGCTCTGTAGTTTTGTTATAATTTTGGTGTGGTCGCTAGAGGAGAGGAACACAGCCACTTATGCCATCTTGAATCTAAATATCAGATAATGCTCATCCTTTCCTGTGTCTGTTCCCTCATATGTAAAATTGATGGAGTACATGTGCTTGAGTGAACATCTTGGGGTGGTGAGTAAAGGACAGTCATCCTTATCCTAGCTAACAGGATTTATCTGAGGGCCATTCAGATAGAAATAAAATATATGTATAAGTTAAAATCTTTGCTATAATTATATCTTCCCTTCACCTCAAGGTAGTCTAAGTCCTGGTTGTAGAAGACAGGCATTTTGTTGGGCACCAGAAGTCCCCATGGCCCACCATCTTTCCTCCACTGGCTCTACTACAATGCTTAAAATCTCCTTGATTCTTACCCCTTTAGTATTCATGTATGGGTCTTAAAATGTCTGGGAGAAATGATATCTTCTGCTATTATCATCTACTAAAACCCTGTTTAAAATGATCTTATCTTACTAGTAGATGGGTCATGTAGCAGGTCTCAGCGTAAATGAGCATGGCATGGCTCTTTATGGGGAAGAAAATGGTTAGAGAGGTCCAGAAGAGACCACAGGGATACTGTAGAGGCCATGTCACTGTAAGGGAGAAGAATGGGATGGCAGGTTGTTAGTGGTGTCTGCTTTGATTTTATTTCAGAGAACTAGCCTTCCTTCTTTGGATATGGTTTTGTTGGGTCTCTTTAAGTACCCCTTAAAGGAAGGGATAAGTGTATAATCTGAGCATAGCCAATCAGATGCTTGTGTTTCAAGAACTGAATTCTGAGTAGGCTAGCACAAAATTCTGATATAGTTAGAGGATATCCATCTCCGTTGGCAATGCCCTAAAGAGATTGTTCAATAGTTTTTGCTACCTAGATCCACAGAGTTGTCCTGATCTCTGGCTTTCCTTACCTGAGTCCTCTACCTGTTTTGCTGCCTTCCAGTGAATTTACTTCTCTTACTTTTCCCCCCTCTTCCTTAAGTTAGTTTGATATGGTCTCTGTTGCTTGACACCAAGCCTTTTAATGTAAATAAACATAAATTTGCTTAATACCACAATTTAAACCTGTTTCCTTCTGTAGTAACAGAGAGGTAGCTAAGGTGTGTTACTAAATGCTTTATCTGAAGGTACTTATATCTCTAATATCTCTATTTTTAAAATATATGAGTATATTTGGCCTAATTCAGAAGGGAATGCAAATAAAGACCATAAGGAAATACCATTTTTTTTTTAAACTGTCAGAATGGCAAGTGTCAAAGAGCCTGAGCTATCCTTTTAGAGCAGTAACAAAGTCTGGAACATGCTGGCACAGCCCCTGTGGGGGCCATTTTAAATACTGATACAAAATTTTAAATTCAAACACCTTTGACCCAGTAATCTTACTTCTAGGAACTTACACTAGAGATGTTTCGTATAACCAGATTATTATACAGCCATAACAAGAACAAGACTATTCTCCACTACACATTAAGTAAAGAAGATCAGAATTGTACTAGTTATGCCAAAAATATGTAGAAATATTCATAGAATCATTTTTGGAAAGATTCACAAAAAGTGGGTTATGGTTACCTCTGGAATGGGAATATAGTGGCTGGGAATAAGGTTGGGGGAGGAAGCAGTTCATTCTGTATTGCATTCTTGAACTGGGTGTTGCCTCAGATTTGTTTTCATCATAATGTTAACATAAAGAGGAGGAATGGACAATGGGAGGCTGGTCTCTCTACAAACTCTTGGAGGTTGATGTGGTCTTCTTCAAACTACTTCCTAGACAGCTTGGATTTACTAGGAAAAAAAGGAGGCATTTGGCTTATTTCTTGCTCTCTTTACCTCTTGTGGGCCATTGTTTAACTTTATGCTTTTATATAGACTATGTCTTCCTAGAGGAGGTAAAATTATTATTTTCCCCATTACAAAAGTACTTCACTGTTATTACAGAAAACACCGAGTCAAAAGATGAAGACAAAACCTGCCCATAATCTTAACATTTTGCTTTACTTTTAACATTACTTCTTAACATTTTGCTTTATTTTTTACAGTCTCTATGACCACACCTATATAAATAATGTGTCCTTTATACACATGAGGTCATAATGTTCTATAAACTTAAAATAATACTTAGTAATTTTTCATGTATTAAGTTTTTTCTTTAATGGTTGCATAGCATTCTTGCCCTATTGTATAATCATTATTCTCATTCTTAACCTAAAATTCTGCATTCTTTTTGCTCATGAGAATCTAAAAATTAAAATCACTATTCTATTCTGAAGTTGGTATAATTATTGCCTAATAAGACCCCTAACCCACCCTAATATCTACTATATATTATTACCTTGTCTTGACTGCTGTTTAACTGACCAGTGGTAAATAAAACATGTTTTGCTTGTTTTTGTGTGTGTGAACAGGCTCATAGACATTGCACAGACTTGTCATGTTGAAGAGCTGTGTAAAGGTTGAAATGACCTTTAGCCCAGTAGGCCTTCTGGAACTTCTATCTCAGTGTCAGGCTGTCTCAGGAGAGAGCTTGTACATAAGCCTTTCATTATCGATATACTTTAATCTCATCCTTGTACCAAGCCCATAAAATATGATAACGAGAACTCTAACTCTCCTCGACATCACCGTGAAAATCTTTCCTCTGTAGGTTTTAAATAGTGCTGAGAAGTATTAGCTGAGCAAAGTGCAAGGGGAAAGGAAGCAAGATTCTGGACCATCATTTGCTTTGCTGAATGCGAAAATTCGTCTGTCTGAATAGTTAAATCAGGTAAGAATGCCTGCATTTTCTTGGAGTGTGAGGGAGGGTTCGCGAGTCATCCATTGTCTCAGAGAATGTGAGGAAACCCTAAACCTTCATCCCATTTTCTTAGCTTTGGAAACCTATTTTGCCATATTATTATATTTTACTCTCACAGTCTTGAGAAATGGGGACTTTGGCATGGTAAAGATGTGGCAAGTGGCTTGCTATTGTGTCATTAGAGCCTCATCATTGACCTTGCAGGATTATGCTGGATTAAATGGAAACCTTTAGGAAATGTAAAATCCTTTAAGATGTAATTATTGCTTCAGCTCTTCAAGATTCATTTGCCTCTTCTGAAGGCAGACAAGACATTTGCTTTAACATTCGAATTCAGATTTTAACCATTAATGAGAAATAAATAGTGCTAATGGGTTCAAAGAATTACAAAGAGTTGTAATTCTGGCAATAAAACAAATAGTGAAACACATGAGGTACTTCACTGAGATCCAGTTTAGAAGTGGAAATTCTAAAGTTAAATCAAGGGCCACTGCTGATTTGTATAAGGGATTGATAGTGGTAATCAGTTCAGTATAGCAAAACTAGCAAAAACAAAACAAAACAAAACAAAAAAACTTTATCCTCATTGTTATTATTTATCTTTATCCTTTGATACATGGGTTGTCAACACGTGGGATCCTTCTGTTTACTGAAGAGGGAAATTTTGCTAATACCTGGCTTGAGACTATAGATGCCCCCTTTTCCATGCTATTTTCTTACCAGGTAGTATGTGAAAGTTAGAACATGGCGTTTAAAGGTCAAAGGTATGGTTTTCACCTTTATGTAGACAAAATAATTCTGCTTAGTTCATGACCACAGAGTACAGCCTTCACTCTAGCCAGTCTTCTCACAAGTGCAAGTAGTGTGGGTGGATCAGTCATCCCTGTTGACAGAAGGGCCCCAACCTAGACCAATGTGCAGACCCATAAACAGTATCATCACCAGAAATGAAAGCAATAATGATGTAGCCAAAGAATGCAAATAGATTTTAGCTTAGTTGCTAATGTCAAATGATGACTGATGGCTGCTACGTTGAACACTGTACTTAGAAGGATTTAGAACCCCATGTGAACTTTTAAAGAGTGCTCTAAATGATTGGTCTTGTCTGCTATGAGCTCGGGATATGGAACTAGTGACAAGAGTGTTCCGTACTTGCCTGGTATAGTCTATTCATATGAAAGAGCTAACAACTTTGGGCAACTTGAAGCACATGCATTTTAATTTGTGATTCTGTTTTTTTTTTTTTTTCCTACCTATTCCATATTTCTTCTTCCATCTCTGCTTTTTCTTAGGAGAAATGGCTAAACATACCTTCTCCACATTAGAAACATTTCTGATTTTCCTCCTTGTGATGATGACAGCTGTCACGGTGGCCCTTCTCAGCCTTTTGTTTATCACCAGTGGGACCATTGAAAATCACAAAGGCAAGTGTCATTCGCTCTCTTGAATGCTATTCCTAGGCCCGGAGAACATTTCTCAATTACTGGGGACACTAAGACAAGAAAGAATGTATGCTGAGAATGCTTATAGCAAGACAAGTTAGTATGTACTTAAGTTGCCTCGGATAGCCACCTAACTTTTATATTAATTGCTCTTTCTGCATTGACAGTAATTGTTATCAAGTTTTCCTTTGTCCCAGTGTTGATAGTATCTGATATGCTTTTTTTTTTTTTTTTTGTCTTTTACTTTTCCACTATTTTAGCGCACACAGTTCAGGATTCTTCAATGCCCAGTAATGTGAGATTTAGCCCCACACCTCTTCTCTTTCTTTTTATCTCTTTTTGGCTTCATCTTCTCATGGGGGCAAAAGGAGAATGGAAGAGCCAGTGTATATCAATTAGTCTTTAAAAAGACTTAGAGAGGGAAGTCTTGAGTTCAAATCCTGATAAGGGCCAATCAAGTTCTGTTAATAAAATGTAGTGGGGAGGTGAACCGAGAGAGGGGCAAGTACAGTTTTCATGAAGAGGGTCCACAGCCCTCCTGATTGCCAGCTGTTTGTTCTTATGATAGCATATCGACCTACATCTCCTGAATTTTCAAGAGATGCTAGAAATTGGGATGATTTTATTTTTAATGTTAGAAATGATTTAGTTTTTGAAACTCTCTAGGCCCATGCATGGGTCTTTGATGGAGCTTCTACCTCAGCGTTAGGTTATATACCAGTTAAATCAGTCGAGAAGTGGAGATTGAATGCTTTGACTATAGCAAAGGGAGGGCTGGCCTTAGGTCAAATGGAGAAGGAGGCAGCATTTCTTCACCTCAGTTTTCTCTTTTGTGGCCTTTTCTCTTTTCCAGCCTATTCTCTATCATGTCCTTGTGCTTCGAATTCTCTGCAAACCCCAGAGGAACAGAGACTCTCTGTGCCAGCAGTGGTCAGAGCAGAGTCTTGGACTGCTAGAAATGAAAGAATCTATAGGACTTATTTAGCTCAAGGTCTTAACATGAGAGAATACAGAGACTGAGACTCAGGGAGATTACCAAAATTACAGTAACTGTTCTCATGGTAGAAGCTGCTGTTTATTGAAGGGTTACTCTATATTAAGCATGGTGGTCAGGAGTCTATATAATTTTCTCACTTAATTCTCCTAAAACTTCTATGAAGGTAGGTGTTAGTACCATTTTACAGATGTGGAAGCTGAGATTCTAAAACTACAAAGAGCTTACCCATGGCTATATGACTAAGTTTTGCTTTGTTTGGCACCACATTCCTATGATGGTGATCAATGAGGCACTAACAAAGGTATCTGCTTCTTTCCTTGCAATATGAGATGTCTCGTAGAAAATGTGTGCTTGGGGATGAAAGACAGGGATTCTAATTCCATCTGGGAGTGGTTGAAAGATCATCAGATTCTGAGTTGAATGATCTGCTTTTGGCACCTGATTAATCATATGCTCTCCACGAAATCTTGGTTGAACTCACTTCTCTCGGCTTTCATATTCTCATATGTAAAACTGAGAATATTAGACTAGGTAATCTCTAAGTTTTTTTGAGCTCTAAAATTCTAGGATTCCAGAACAAGTTTGCTGTTAATCTCTCACTTAAGAAATTCCTGACCACTAGTGCCTTGTGACACTGACATTTACTGCTTTGGCCACCCTTGGCTGTTGCCTGCAGTAGAAATAAACAAACAAGTCAAATATATAAGAATTATGTCTAAATATGTAAATAAAACCAAAGCCATAAGCCAGCCATTGCTCTAAAATTTCAATATGCATTGATATATTGTTCAAAACAACCCCAGGGGGTTATTATTTAGGTTAATAATCATATTAGGATATTATTATTGTTATCTCCATTTTATTGGTGAGAAAATTGGGGTGGAATAGCCTAAGTAATTTGTTCAGCTCACAAATGGTAAAATAAATTTCAAACCCAGGTTGTTTGTTTCTGGCACCTGACCTCTTAGTCTCTATGTCATTCTGCTTCTCCGGAGGTGGGGGTGGGGTGGGGTGGGGTGTGTGTGTGTGTGTGTGTTAGTAATAAAGAATACAGTATGTACATACACATACATATATTTTGATATGAAAATTATTTGTAAAAAGGAAGAGCTTTTTCAGGTATGTAATGATCTAGGTTGCATTAAGAATAAAAGTCTTTTAAAAAATGTTTTGAGAAGGTTTTGGAGGATTCGAGCAGTGTAGAAACAGCTAGGGTGTGATTCTGGAGATGAGAGATTGAGGTGGATCTGGATGTGATAGAAATGAACCAACTCCAAAGTGGGTACTGGAAATTGGTTGGTGGAGCAGAAAGGAGTGGGGTCTCTGAATGGAGAGAATGGTAGAAACAAATTCCCAAAGTCTGGATTTAGTAATCTGTGTGCCAGGAACCTGGCACCTAATTTGTTTGGCTGGTGTGGACGTGCACAGTGAGTGAATGAAGGGAAATGAGTTTGACAAGGAATGACTTGTGAAAAGAAGCTGAAGAAGGACATTTGATGGAGGCCTTGATTGTTTGGCTGAAGCATCTCTAGCTCAAGAAAAAGATTCTCCTGAAGATTGATATAAAACAAGTTTCTGAGGTAATTCCCATAATATTTATTATGTACAAGAGAGTATACAAAGATTTTTTTTTTCTTTAAGAAACTGAATGTATGTGTTTTAATTGATGCCAACAAATAAGTGGGCTGAACTGTTGTTTCTCAAATATTCTGTTTTTAGATTCAGGTTTTCTAATAACCCAGGACCCTCTGGCCAACCAGAGCTCTTTGGCCAGCCAGGGCTCTACAGCCTTTCAAAGCTCAACACTCACCCAGGAACCCATAGCCACCCAGATGTCTCCAATGATGATGACCCCTGAGACACCTCTATTTCAGAACTTTACTGGCTACCATATTGGTGTTGGGCGAGCTGACTGCACAGGACAAGTAGGCGATATCCGTCTGGTAGGTAAATAATGCACTCCTCAAAGAGGCTGTGAAACAAATAATTTTATTATTTTTCACTCTGCATTTACTCCTGATTATTATATCATCATTTTTTCACTTTTGTATTGACATCACTGCTGTATAACATTGTGAATACTGTACCATGAGGAAGAATGGAACTTTTACTCAACTACAACTCTCTTGTGTGGACTCAGCGTTTCTGTGTATGGCAGTTTGGGGTTTTTTGTTTGTTTGTTTTTTGTTTGTTTGTTTGTTTTTGTTTTTTCGAGAGAAGTCAGAAAATCTCTGGATTGAAGATCCAAGGATTTAAATCTCTTGACTGTAAAACATAGGCAACTCTAGTTAGTTAAAACTGGAAACCTGGAATGAATGGGCCAACACTGTGTAAGCCAAATAAAACCCTTCAGTGGTAGGTGTGGCCTATTGGCTGGTAGCATGCAACTTCTTGCCTATGACAGTGGCAATATCATTTACATCAGCCCTTCTCCAGGAATCTAGAGCATAAGATTGTCTGACGAGATTGTCTGCCTCCTACCAAATAAGCTTTAGATTCTAGGCATTACAGCTGACCATTGAACATTGCAGAGGTTAGGAGTACAGATTCCTGTGCAGTCGAAAATTCTTGTGTAACTTTTGATTCCCCCAAACCTTAACTACAGTAGGCACTTCACACCCACAGATTAATAAAACGGTCTCTTTGATCTGTGGTTTCAAATGTGAAAACACTGTTTTTGATCTACGGTGGATTGAATAAGTGGATGCGAAACCTGTGGATACAAAACACTGACTGTATTTATTGGAAAAAATCCATATGTAAGTGGACCCGGACATTTCAAACCTATGTTGTTTAAGGGTCAACTGTATTCCCTGATCTTTGTTCTGAAAAGTGACTTCGGAATGTGAACTATAAATAAACTCTCACGTGAGGTAAAGCAAGCAGTAGGGGGAGCATTCTGCAGACCTGGCTATTCTTTAAGCGTGGATTTTATGACATGGTGAGAGAAGGGGCTTGGGATAGGTATGTTTGATCTGAGTTGGTTTCAGATAGGACAACGTGGGAAAAGCCAGGTGGAGGTGCCCCTCAGTAAAATTACTTAACTAAAAAGAAATAATTTTCTTCAGAAAAAAAATCACACATTAACAACCAAAGTGAGGGAGGCTACAATCTTCAAGATGTTTCCAAGCAATGTGGATGGTAGGAGAACAACTACTTCCTTGTTAGTATTTTAGGTAGGAGAAAAGTTTTTGTTCCAAAAAACAGAGAAGCCCTGAAAGGTCTCCAGGGTAGTAATGAAATTCTGAGCCAGACCAGCTCCTTCCTTGGCTACAGGTCAGTGAATAGTTTCTGCAGAGCCGATCACTACCTTGCTTTTACATTTTTCTACATAGAAGAATAAAGCCTCTTTTATGATGTTGGCTTTATTCTTGAAAACACATATATTATCTCACTTAGAGTTACAGTGCCATGTGGATTGTTTGTCTTTCCTAAGTACTCTCTTCTCGTGTGATTGAGGCTGCTTCCTGGTAGCAGGGGAGTGAGGTGAAGTGGCTCACTCCCCTCTCTTCCTCTTTAGATGGGCTACAGCAAAAGTGGCCAGAATGCACGAGGCCTCCTTACCAGGCTGTACAGTCGTGCTTTCATCATGGCAGAACCCGATGGGTCAAATCGAATGGCGTTTGTCAGCATCGACATAGGCATGGTGTCCCAACGACTGAGGCTGGAGGTAAGTAAGTGATTGATGTGAAAAAGAAATGTCATAATTTAAAACAAAACTCTTGGTAATGATGACAGCAATTAAGCCCTCTTGATTTCTCATACAGTAAGTTTCTACTACCCTCAACATTATAAGCTCTTGACAATCCAAAAGATAGTCATATGAAGAGACCGATCCCTACTTTTCCATTCTAAGTCATTTTGATCAAAATTTGCTCTCAGTTTGGCTGATGGCTCATCATCATTATTAATGCTAATTTTCATGAAAGTGTATTGTGTTCCAGGTGACCCTCACTCTTTATGTACATTCTCTCATGTAATCTTCCTTGTTAGAATTCTGAGAATGCCAGTTAATCAGTAATCCTTCCCTCAGGTTTTTAGACAACTGAGAATATATGCAAGGAATCAGATGAGAATTAAAATACTACACTGATGAGGGTGAACATAAATTGCTGAAGCTGGGTGATAGGCTCATGGGGGTTTCATTATAATAGTCTTATTATTTTTGTTTGTGTTTGAAAATTTCATAATAAAATTTAAAAAGAATATATCAGCTCTCTTATCTTTAAGCTGTATTGTAGAATATGGTAGATTCTTTCATAAGTTTTTCCAAACTTAGATCTTGTTATTCACTTGTGGGTCAATTTGAGCTAAGCAGAAAGATGCATGGGAAGGGTGGAGGTCTTGGGCTACCTGAGACTTGTAGATAGAAAGGTAGAGAGTTAAGAGAGATAGAGAAAGAGAGAGGGGGGCCAGAGAGAAGAAGAGGGAAAGAAGTGGAGGGGAGGGGAGGGAAGGGGAAAGGAGAGAAGGGAAGGGGAAGGGAGGGAAGGGGAAGGAAGGGAAGGGAAAGGAAGGAAGGATAGAAATAAAGGGATAGACATGGGCTTCCAGGTCTATTTCTCTTAGCCAGTTTCTAGGCCTTGGCCCAGTTATATTTTCTGTATCAGATCAGGTCACAGAAAGAGAATGTGCTCTCTTAATGTCTGCTTTCATACTCATGAATGTGAGAAAGAGAAGACTGGAATACCCAGAACGGTGACCATTAAATGTCCATTATTCAGTGTCATGTTAATCTCACTATTAAAAACTTTATGAAGGGTCCAGTAAGAGGGGTGACAGGACAGCCTAAAAGTGTTTCTCCAATGTCACTCCTTCTTGGGGTGGGGGGTAGTAGAAAGAGGAACAGGGAATTAAGTATTTTCCCCACCCCTAAACTTACAACAAAACTGAGGTGGGTCTATTATTCTCATTTTGTGGATAAGGAAACTGAGTCTTAAAGAAGTTAATTGACTTGTCCAAATTCAAACAGTTAGCAAATGGTAAAGCTTGGTTCTGAGTACATCTATACCTGGTCCCAGACCCCACATTCTTAAAAGTGACATTCTATTATCTTAGAGGGAAAAATGCATTGATAACCTGCTTTTTGCAAGGTGCTTTGCTAGTCATTTCGGAGAACACACAGCTAAATGAGTCATAATCCATGTCCCTTGTGAGTTCACTACCTACCTAGTTGGGGGATAGGAGAAAGAACTGTAACAGCAATATACAAATAACTGTAAGTCACTGAAGTAAAGCACAGTGGTGAATTAGTTAACTATTGCTGAATAACAAATAGCCCCAAAGTATAGTGGCTTCAGACAACAAACATCCTTTATCTCACACAGTCTGTAGGTCAAAAACTCAGGAGTAGCTTAGCGGAGGAGTTCTGGCTTAAGTTATCTTGAAATCAAGGTGTTGGTAAAGACCGAAGTCATCTGACGACTTGACTGGGGCTGGAAATTTCACTTTCCAGAATATTCACTTATGAGGCTTTTGGCAGAAGTCCTCATTTCCCCACTTTTCATATCTTCATGACAGAGCAGCTGGCTTCCCTCAATGTGAGTAATTCCAGAGAAAGAGCAGGAAAGAAGCCATAGCACCTTTTTTAACTGTGGCTCAGAAGTTGCACACCATCACTTTCACCCAGTTCTAGTCACTGGAAGCAAGTCACTAAGTCCATTTCACACTCAGAGGTAGCAAAGCTAAGCTTCTTGAAGGCAGGAATATCAAAGAGTTTGCGGACATACAGGCTTTTAAATACACCACAGAGGGTTTCAAGAAATGGAAATTAGGGGGAAATTTCAAATGGAAAATGACACTTGAATGGGCAGAATTTTCAGTGGTTAGCATGGAGAGGGAAAGTTATCAAATGAGGGGACAGCATGAACACAGAGAGGCACCAAGGAGGAATGTAGACTCTTCTCTGAAGAGACAGAGATTAGCTCTATTTGGACATATGTAGGTATATAATTAAAGATGTACCTGCAAGGCATGTTGGTCATAATTGTAGAGGTCCTGCTTGGTTGTTTTTTAATTCTGTAGGTGATAAGGATTCTTAGAAAACTTTCAAATGGAAAAGCGATGCAAACACAATTTTGTTTTAGGATGATTAATCAGGAAGTAGTATTTGAAGTGGATTGGAATAGACTAGAACTAGAAGTGAGGACACACAGACTGGCAGATCCTTTAAATTAAGATCACTTTATTGATGAGGGTCCAGTTGGGGAAAAAGTAATCACACTAGCCACTTCAGTTAGAGGGGGTTTTACAAGATGTTAGAAGGCTGAAAGAGATAGAAAGGGAAGTCAGGGTTGCCGGAAAGATTTTAAGTTTGTCGGGCAATTTCCCCTGCATCAAGTAAGGCTGGTACAAAAGTCCTAAACCAAAGGGGTCACAGTGAGACTACATGGTGGTAAGAGGTCAAATAAAATGCTAATGAGATTTGGGAATTAATAGACATAAAGCTAATACTTAACATAGTCCCCATGATATGTCAGGCACTGTTCTTGCTATATTTTATTTATTTATATATATATATATATATATATATATATATATATATATATATATATATATATAAAACTAGTCCACCCAACAGCTGTATAAAGGAGGTAATATTATTATGTCATTTGACAGATTAGAAAACTGAATTACAGAGGATCAAGTAACTTGTCCGAGGTTACACAGTTAGGAACTGTCAGAGAGGGTATTCAAACATCTTGGTGCCAGAGCTCATGCTCATTACCATTGCACTACACTGTTTTTCTGAGGAATCAGAGATAGTTCTGACTAAGTGTCATTAGTAGAAATAGGAGAGTCAAAAGGTAGACTTTGGGGGTGGAGTGTTTAAAGGAGAAGGGTTTAACTTGTTGGGTTGTAGATGCTATCAAGTCAAAAGTGGGTACCATTTAACCATTTTTTCCTATTTTTACTTCTTCATGCAATCTGAGACCCAGCAGGAAGGCTTTTAAATGAATCCACTTAGTTATCCCAAGTTAACCCAAGGGATGGTGTGAAAAATAAATGTAGCTGAACAAGTGCCATTAAGCTTACTTTTAACACCTGGTTTTAGGCAGATTCTCAGTCTCGGCTTTAAGATTGATGAAATTTCCAGCATAGAATAAAGATTAAGGATGATCTTTGAACAGAGAGGCAGGGCAGGAAAACAGAATGACTTTCCTGCTCTTTTCTGTGTCATGCTCCCAAGAGTGTCAGTAATAGGAAATGGAATGGGAACTGAATACAAAGTGAGCTGTAGACATTAATGTAACATCTTTGCTCTATGTTAAAATACCCCTACTTTCATAAAGTAGCAAACATATAATTTATAATGGCTATTTGCAGGCATTGGTATTAGATGATTTTTAAATTTATTTTTATTTTCTTTTCCCTGGAAATTCCATGTGTCTAATTTTATATCAGAGATTGTAGTTTAAGATAAGATTTCTGCATTGTTTTAATTTTTTTCTTTTGTTTTAAAATTCAGTATTCATAATTTCTATCTTTTTAAGAGCTTGATTCTTGAAAAAACCTGAAGAAATACATTTAACTCCAAAATCCTAACATTATAATTTTTAATGAATAAAAATAGGGTAAAAGATAGGGGAGCTTTAAAATGGACCAGCAGTTCTTTTTTTAACTACCTTGTTTGGACTATGGAATTGTAAGAATAGCTTTTGACTTTAGTTAAGTTTTCATGGTGTCTTTTCCTTGACCACTTCTCCTTCTTACAGATATTTTTTCTTCATGACTTTAGTAGTTACTGTGTGGAAGAATATGTAAGAGTGATGAGAAGTTGGGGCTGGAGTTAGGGTCAAACAAAAGGAACATGAAAATTTATTGGGATGGAAAATGTGTGTTAGTTGGTCAGAGGGCTGCTGGGTTATATCGTATTTCCTTTCCACATTTACCTGGCATCACAAGATTGCTTCTCCATGTGGATTTAGTAACCTAGCAACTGACGTTTGGAGCACGGAGAGATTAATGAGGTAAGATACTTTGTAAGATTATCTTCATGATTCAGTGATCACATGACTAGAGTGAGGGTGGTGAAGCTTTCCGCCTAAAATAGAAGAGGTTGAATAGATGTTTTATATATGTTAAGTATATAGCATCCAAGTTGCTGCTAACTCTCTTACATACCAGTGTGCTGAAACCAACTTGTACCAGCCCATGTGAGCTGTTAAATATTCAAGAACTTCGTGAGCTAATTGTTAAACTTTTGGTAGCTTGAAATTGACTATGGTGGGAGTTTTTAGCTCAGAAAAATTGGCAGACAATACAAATAAGGGCTTTTCTTTTTCCAAAGAGACCATTTATCAGCATACCGCTGCCTAAGCCATAGTCAAAGTAGACAGCACTACTGATTGAAAAAGGTACTCTGTTAAGCCCAGATTTGGATTCAGAAGCCTTCTCAACAAACTGCTCCTGAGAGCAACCACCAATAACTAAGACTGAGTGCATGAGATATAAAGTATTTGCCATCTCTGCCATAAATGAGCTTTCCTTGTTGTCCCTGGTATTAGGTGACGGTATATTACATTGAGGGAGGCTGCTTTGGGTTTGACGCTTTTGCTAATTTCAATGGTTTTTGACATAAAAAAGTCAAAACATCTTTCACAAGAAGTCAAAATAATTATCAAACATTAGATTGTCACTAGTTCAAGCATAATCAGAACAGGCTATGCATTTGGATGTTAAACGATTAATTAATTCAATAAATATTTACCGAGTGTCTTTGTATTAGTCATGCGTTGCTGTACAACAAGCCATCCAGAAAACTCAGTTGCTTAAGGCAACAATAATCATGTATCAGGATTTCAGTGGGTCAGCAAAACCAGAGAGGCTGGGTTGGGTTACTCTGACTTATGTCAGAACCTCATGACATACCATCATGTCTGTGTCATGAGGTGGAACTCAGGTATTAGCTGGGGCTGCAATTGTTTGAAGGCTTGACTGAGGCTGAAGGACAGCAAGTTAGGGCTGACAAAATGGTTCCTTTCCATAGGATTGCTGGTGTGTCCTTTGGTCATAGTGTTTGTTTCCTCCAGACCAGTAAGTATATAATGGTCTGTGTCAGGAAATGTTGAGTTCTTCAATTTGGGAAGTTAGGCAGTTGAGTAAAGCGTTTGCGCTGCTTGTTAATTGCTCCCAGGATGCTTTTCCCCCAGGTATTGCATGACCAGCATGCTCTCTTCATTTAAGTCTCTGATGAAAGGTAACTTCTTTGGAAAGATCTTTCTTCACTGACAACCACCACTCTCTTTTTCCTAAGTGATAAATACTATGAAGCAACATTTTGCTTCATAGCATTTATCACTATATAATATTACATATTTATTTGTTTATTATCTTTCTTCCTCATTAGAATAAAAACTTCTTCAGAGTAGAAACCTTATATATTCCTAGTGGTTAGAACAATGCCTACATATTAATGCTATGTGTGGAATAATGAATGGGTAAGAGAACTGGCTCTTATAGTTAAAGAGACTTGGATCCGGATCTGGGCCGTGCTATTTATTAGATCAGTAGGCAGTTTACTTCTGTACACTTCAATGTTCTCAGCTAAAAGATAGAGTTAAAAATACCTACCTTTTGGGGTTATTATAAATATTTTTAAATGATATAATATATGTAATACTTAGCATTGTGCATGCTTGCACATAGCAAGTGTCTATAAAATGTTAGCTATTGCAATTATTATTGTTGTCGTTGTTACTATGATGCTATTCTCAAGCTAGATATGCTATATAAACTATTTATGTACTATAGATCTCTTATGATGGTATATAGAGTGAAGAGCCACTTGACCGGGATGTCATTGATATGAATCAGTAACTTGACTAATCAGTCTTTTCTCATGCTAAGTTCCTATGTTATCCCTCTTCTGAGTTCTGTTTTTCTCCTTTTTCGAAGGTGCTGAACAGACTACACAGTAAATATGGCTCCTTGTACAGACGAGACAACGTTATCCTGAGTGGCACTCATACGCACTCAGGTCCAGCAGGATATTTTCAGTATACTGTGTTTATAATTGCCAGTGAAGGATTTAGCAATTGCACTTTTGAGTACATGGTCACTGGCATCATGCAGGTAGGCAAAGAACCCCAGAGACAGCAGTTTTTTTTGTTTGGGTTTTTGTTTGTTTGTTTGTTTGTTTGTTTTTTACCACTCATAGTATTTTATGAGTGGTTTGGTGTGCTCTGGAGACAGCCCCTATAAGATCTTGGTCGGAGTACAGTCTTAGTACCTACCTTTCTTTTCCCTTCCTGACTCTCTTGTAGCTTCTGGCCCCAAGCTATAGTCTGTTAAGCCTGAGGCACTGATTGTTTGAAAGAGGAGAGTTCTATGGCAGTAAACTTTATGTAATCATCTAAAGAAATAGAAAACATTTTGTATGTAACCCTTATAAATGGAAGGGCCCCCACATGGTCTGTTCTCTGAATGAAGTCACACGACAAGAAATCCAACAAGGAACCAAAAGTAATTACAAACAGTTCCAATCTTTCCTTGTATTTCCAAAGCTTTCCTTGTATTTTTGAAAGAACACAAATAGGTATCCAATTTATAAGTGCACATCCTTTTTTGTCAAGTCCTCTAAACTGACATGGCTCTCCTACCATTACCCCTAAACTCGTTTGTCATTCCTGGTTTGGGTTCCTTTTTTAACTCCTCTCTCTCCTGTCTTCCAGCTTATTATTTTCTTACACAGGATCGTTGCTAATGTTTTCTTCGTTCCTTTGCCTTTAGGGCTTAGTCTCTCTTTACTTTATCTTGTAAAGACACTTCCCAAATCCAGGGATTCAACTGGCAAAGGCAGAAATTTCTCTAGAACAATGTTTTTCAAACTGTAGCTAGTAATCTATGAATAGCTTTATGAAATCAATTTCATGGATTACAATAAGCATTAAACAATTAAAATAAAATAAATTGGAAAGTATGAAAGTACATAATACACAGTAAGGGTATAATTTGTTTTGTGTACTTCTGTTTTAGGATATATATTGATGTTTATTAAGTTATAATGAAAACTGTAATGTTTACTGTGCTTCTCAAAGTCTGAAAAAGCCTACCTTAGAGGGTGGTGGGATGGAGAGGGTAGGGAGAGTAGAAATACCTACATGTTAACAAGTCCTGTTCCAGTGTCGTAGGAGTCAAGACTCCCATTTGGGCCATCTGAAATGGAAGCTTGTGTCTGACTCAGCAGTCTGGAGAGTCTCAGGTGCTGATCAGCACTGTGCTTCTCTATACACAGCACTTTCTCTATCTCAGCCCTGAAGGCCATGTCTGTTTACATACAGAATGACACCAGACCTGTGATTTTCCAGCTTTCACCCCACAGTGAGAACAGGTTGGAGACAAAGGAAATTGTTCGCAGATCTCTTCTGTTTATATTGACTAAGTCATTATCTCCACCAGGATTTCGAACTTTACAACTTTTTTTTTTCTAACCCACAGAGCATTGAGATGGCACACACAAGTATGAAACCAGGCAAAATATTCTTTAATAAAGGAAATGTGGATGGTGCACATATCAACCGAAGCCCTTATTCTTACCTTCAGAATCCACAGTCAGAGAGAGCAAGGTGAAGGAGAAGTTATCAAATTGAAATCTTGTGTTTTTTTTAGGAAAGAGCAATGAAATCTAAGAACAGGTTATACTTGATGAATATGGTAGAATCCTAAAAGAGTATTAAAGCTAACGTAATTTAAAAATATGTTTCTAACCTAAGACAAGTGGAAATAAAGTAAACAGAAACAAGTAAACACACCAGCCTATGCATATATCTTTCCACTCTGAGGGCTGTGGGAGTCATTATGAATGTTTAAAGGACTCCAGACTTTGGAATCTGACATGTTAGCTTTATCACTCCTTAGTTGTGTGACCTTTAAGATATGTATGTTGATAAGACATTTACTTATCTTAATTTATTGCCTCCATTTATCCATCTGTAAAATAGAGGTAAAAGTGTGCATAAAAATATTTGTTAAATTAATAAATAGCTCTTTTTATTACGTTATTTAGAAGAAATCATCTTAGTTCAGGAGAATGTGGTAAGAGAGACAGAAGATAAAAGAATACAAAAAAACTGGAATGTAGAACAAGAAATAAAACTAGAATCATTGAATGGAACAACTAAGGGAGATGATTATTTGTCTTTTCTTTTTTTTTAAGTGATAAGCCAGGTTTGCAACAGAAGAGAAGTACTTGGCTACTATGGCAATAAAATAATATCTCAGTTCAACTTGACCACTTGACATTTTACATTTGTCTGTATATCTTTCAATAGCTCTCAGAAAAGTTGATTTTTAGAAAATATAATCTGACATCCCTTGAAAGGACATAAGAGAACACTTTAAGTTGTAGGTCATGAATGTTCTTGATTTTGCATATTCCTTACTATTTTTAAGGAAGTCCGTAATAATTTGATATGAGGAAAGATTTCAAAGAGAAATCCTTTTCGTAAGAAATACATGTTCTATAACGTTGCATATATTACATAAATATATATATATTTCATCTCCAGCTAGCTGACCTCACACCCCTAACTCTGATCACAGTCGCACACCATTTCTTTAGCAGAGTAATGAGGTCTGGATGCAGTCCCTGGGACTACAGCATGTCCTGGAGCCTCACTTCTTGAGAGGCGTGCTTGGTTTTGTTTCTGCACCAGCTTCTGTGGTTCATCGTACATGGCGGCCAGGAGCTAACATAAAACTGACTAAATTTTTTGTTTGTTTGTTTTGGTGTCTAGGTATTCTTCAGATACAGACAAGGAAATGGTAGTCTTGAAGATGGAAGATTTGAATGGAGATGAAATGGGTGTTATCAGGTACTCTATTTACTTAAAAAAAAAATTCTGTCTGGATAGCTTTCCTTAATTACAAGAGTAGGGGGTGAGGAAAAGACTAGAATGGTGTCAAGAGAGACCGAGAATAAGTTGAATTGTTAGAGTTCAGACTCAGGAGTCAGACACATCTGAGATACAGCCGTGGGCCCAAGGGCAAGGTGCTCAGCTTCTTAGTGCTTAGTTCCTCACCTATAAATTAAGGCTAATGAAAGGATTATATAAATGAGGGATCTGGGTGAAGAAGTTTTGCATAGCATCTGACATATGATATAAAGACTCAGTAAATGTTAGTGCTTGTGACTATATTGGAATCTCATATGTGCAACTTACATGATGGTGGAAAGTTAGTTATCTCTTGGTAAAATGAAAAAACAGTCTGACCAACCAGGCAAACGAATATGGATTTAAGATTATTTACCTGTGTTTTGTTAAAAGGATTAAGTTAAGTCTAAATAGGACAATGCTATTTAGTGATGAAAGCAGACCACCTAAAGGAAGCAGATAAGATAAAATTATAGCTTGGCACAGATTTTAGCACTTTTTTATACATAAACACATGGATTTCATTTTCTTGAAAAAGAAGGCATTTGCATTCATACGTGATTTAGGCTGCTGCAATCAGGCTGACTCAGGAATTGACTGGGTGGGTTATAGTGAAGACGCTTTGCTATATGGACTCCCAAATGACACAGAGATGCCCTAAGGAAGTGTATGATAGTGCTTGAGTGTCCGTCAAATGGCTCATCTACTAATACTTCAACTATTCTGTTTGAAAATGAGAATAATAGTAACTCTTAGGGTTATTTGAAGATTAAATGAGATAATGCAAACAAAGCTCTGGGTCTGTGCCTGACATGAAAAAAGTTTAATAATTTTAGCTAAAATACAAGAAGTAGATAAATATACCTCTTCCAAAAACTCCAGTATGGCATAAAAGAGTACTTGAAATTCTTAGCATTGAAATTTCTTGTTTGGGTTTTAAGTGAGGACACTAAAATCTTTATACCTGGGTTGATATAATAGGACTGATTCCTCTATTGAAATAAATTCATCTGGTGATTAGTTGCCACCTAGCATTTAACTCAATAGACTTTTCTAAATGACACGCATGCAACTATGTGCTTGGGGTATATTATGATGAATAAGGCATGGTCCTTACCTTCAAGGGTCTTATATGGTAATAGGATGATTGGGACAGGAGGCGGATATACAGATAGACAAGTAACATAAATCTGATGGCAATCAGTACTGTCAGCTGGGCATAAATAAATGCTATGGGAACTTGGAGGAGGGAGCACTGAATTCTAGTTGGGAACATTGAAAGGCTTGAAAGAAAAAAAAAAGACATTTGAATTGAACCTGAAGGGGCCAAGGAGGTTCTCATGGAGTCATGAAAAGCAGTGAGTTGTGAGGCCAGAGTATGGGCTAGTTCAGGGAGTGGGTGAGAGATAAGTCTGGAAAGGTAAGCTAACTTTAGATTGTAGAGCATATTAGTTGAGTATTTGGTTAGGAGACAGTCAGGGTAATAGCATATATCTATGACTAGTTAGATGGAGTATCCCAAATTTGGTGGGAGAAGAAAATGGCTTTTCCCTGATAGTTTCTATCTCTGTCTTGGCTGAACCATTTATGATTCCCTTTTATTAGTTTTTGAATCATTTAACAATGACAACAGATAACTCAAAAATGGTATCCTTTGCCCAGATAGTCTTTGCTCCCCTTATAGAACTTTATAGTATACTTAGAAGTCCCAAGGTCAACTGTCAAGGTTATAACAACAGTTTTCCATCTGCTGTGCTTAATGCTCTGAAATAACTTTCCATTGTTTCTATAGCCACCATATGTTATCCTTGATGTAACTGCTCTTGCAGTCACCTCTTATAGCATAGTGATAATTGCTCTTTGAATACATTAAAAATGATCTAAAACATAAAGTTAAATCTGAGCTGCTAAGTAATTCAGCCACCACATGCAGGTGCCCATTGTTAGGCAGAATACTGAAGTAAGAGGAATTTGGAAGCACAGAATTGCAGATTTGCAAAACACAGAGGTCACCTAGTTCAAACTTCAGCTAAGGCCTAGAAAGGTGACGCGCCCAATGTCACAGCCAAGACTATTTTCTTTACAGTGAAAACCATATTGAAGTTCATAATCTATTCCTTTTTACTTTCATTTTTGTTTCTATTTCTTCATTCAGCAAATCTGCACTAGGAACCTACCATGTGCCATGCAACACTTCCCAGTCCTTAGAATACTACATTCACTGGCTTTAAATTCAGGAATTAAATACCTTGGAATTAAGTACCTATGTCTGTGCTCTTTGAGCAAATCCCTTAAACTCCCTTGTGACTTAGTTTCTATATTTCTCAAATGTGGATATAACATCTTCATTTCATTCATTCATTCATTCAATATTGCAGAATATATGAGTCATGAACTAAGCTAGGATACTCTGATGAGCAAAAATAGATGTGGCTGCTACCCTTATAGAACTTACAATCTACTGGTGGAGACAAAATGTATTTACATAGTCATACAAATACCTGCATAATTTTAATTGGGTTAAGTGCTAAGAAAAGAAGGTACGTAAAGCTATCTTAAAGAGATTTGACCAGGTCAGAGAGACTGGGAAAGTCTTCCCTGAAGAAGTGATATGGAGCTGATAACTGAAGGAAGGGTAAGAATTAACTGGCAAAATGGAGAGTGGAAAAGAACTTTTAACACACATGGACAACAAGCATGTACAAAAGTCCTGCGGACCATTTGAAGAATTGATAGAAGGGCTATGTGGGTGGAATGCAGGGGACACTGGGGCAGAGTGTTGTGAGGTAAAGATAGAGGTAGAAATTAGATACCATGATAAAGATTTTTGTCTTTATACCAAGGGAAATGGAAGATCGTTAAAGTGTTTTAAGCTGGGGCTGGGAGTTGGGGGCTCTTGAAGGGTTAGGGTAAGTGATGCCTTGAATGCAATAGAATTGTGTGCATGAAACTATTCTATAGATGAGTAAATCCTCTGATAATGTGATTGCTTCTGTCAAGTTTTCTTCCTTGAGTTTGCAGGAGAGGCATGGACTTTATTTTTTTAATTTTTTTATCTTGTTAGCCCTCTAGTAGTTGGTGTGACATAGCTTCTATTTGTCAGAGCTTGAATGATTGTTCTATTGCCTTCTGTTGCATACACTGCAAATCCTTTAATTTTGCAGAAAGGTCATATAAGAGGGCTCTTTAAAGTCACATTCAAAAAAAACAACAGAAACTGTGATTTGTTCAGCCTATTTGAATAATTTGTGTATACACTTAGAAAAACCCAATTTATGAAATTACATTAATTTATTCAAATGATATTGACTTACAGAACTCAATCATGATGTGTGTGTGTGTATTTGTGTAAATCGTCTCTACAGTCTATGACTCAACTTCTATAATTATGTCCGTCTATTGCCTGTGGCTCTCTATTCTACCCTCTGCATTCTCCCCTCTCTCTAGTTAACCCCACTCAGATGGCAAAAAGGGAAACCTCAGTGAACTGCTCTTCGCCAGCCATTTTTGAGCTCTTCTCTTTTCTTCATCTCATCTTTGTCTTTATAAATGCCTCCTCCATTAGTATCAACTCTGGTTTGTGTAGTCCTCTGCTTTCTATTTCTATATCCTTCATTAATTTCTTTCCTGTTCTATCCCTTCTATCTTGTTATAAAGATTGCTATTTTCCTCCTACAGCTTTTCTACCAGCTTGTCTGTGTTCCTCTCTAATAGAGTAAGGGCCTCAGCTGTATAGTGAGTTTTTATCCTACTTCTTGTCTATCCCCAGGTAATGTGAAGGGGCTCTTTGATGACGAGGGTGATGATAGCTGACTGATAACAGAAATAGATTATACTTTTAATTTAATTTGTCCCAAGTTTAGAAACCGAAGCCCTAAAAAATCAGTTGTCAAAACTGGCAAAAGACATTGGACTTACTTGAATGTTGAGTATCTTGGAAGTTCTTAACCCAAAGAGATTTAGAAGATTATTATTTTTTTCCAAGTTTTTTCCCCAGTATAAAACTAATATGTACTCACCATAGAAAATTTGAAAAATATAGGAAAGTAGACAGAGGGAAAAATGAACTCAAAGTTATACTTTACAAAGTCAATCATGGTTAAATTCAGGGACGTTTTCTTCTGCCTATTTCCCTATGTGGAACATAAAGAAACAAGCATGACTTAAAGGTCATTCTGTAAATATGGATACTTATTTGTTTTCTATCACTCTAGGCACTAGAAGCTTTAAAATACTATGAAAAATATTAACAATGTTATCGCCATGTACTGAGACTATCGTGTGGTGTGTGTGTGTGTGTGTGTGTGTGTGTGTGTGGTGTGTGTGTGTGTGTGTGTGTTTTGTGGTGACTTCAACTAATAATGACTGTTTTTGTCTCAAAGTCTATGTACTCTCATGTTAATATAGCTAAAGAATTTCTCTGCAGGCTAGAATTTGTCATGCAAATACTATCATTTTCTTTTAACTTTTTTTTGTTCTTATATTTTAGAGGTGTCTCTTACCAATATCATATAATTCTGTTTTCTACTTTGAGAATTTTTGTATTTTAATTAATAAGTTTAGTGTATTTTAGGAATTGTGATTATTATACTATGGATTTTTCTCTATCTTTTCATTTGGTGCTATTTGTCTCATTTTTTTTTTTCAGTGCTTCTTTTTTATCCCTCTCTTACCTTTTTAGGATTGGTAGAAGTTTAAAAAACAATCTTTAAATGGCTCGTAGTTTCCAAAGATGGCCACAATAATAGCTCTTACCTCACATATTCCATACAAAGTGACCTTGCCAGTTCCCATTATGAGGTGAAGATGATTTCTTTAGCCCTTCAAACTTGCCTGGCCCTGGGACTGATTTGATAAATAGGAGATGGCAGACACTGCTGGGGCTGTAATTTTTTTTTAAGTGGACTTTATTTTTTAGAGCAATTTTAGGTTCATAGCAAAATTAAGCAGAAAGTGTAGAGATTTCCCATATACACCTTGGTCCCCAACATGTACACCCTCCCAACCATCAACTGTCAACATTCCATATCAGAATGGTACATTTGTTACAAGTGATGAACCTACATTGACACATCGGCATCACCCCAAGTCCATAGTTCACTCTTAGTGTTATATCCACTGTTTTTTAAATCATTTGGTAATCCTGGGACTTGGATAATATTTCTATTAACATTTTGTTGCATAGCCTTTTAGAACTTTTCCTAATCATATTTATTCTTTTTTTATTCTAAAAAAGTGAGACTTTATTATATATGATTTGGTAACTTTTTTTTTCATTTAGAACCACCTTATGAATACCTTTCAATACTACTTAGCATTTTATAAATCACCATTTAAAAACTGCTGCATTGCATTATATGCATGATAATGTGTTTGACTAACCAGCAATCATTTGACTTTTTTCCCCTCTTTTTAATCCCCCTCCCCCACTTCCACCCCTGACCTATGGATGTTGACATTTCCCCTTAAGAACTGGATCTCTGAAGGTAGGGCATCTCCTACCACATGCTTGAGGGGTGCACCCGGGACCTGGTGCTCCTGGGGCCAGGCACCCCTCAGGGCCTGGCAGCCCTGGCACATGGCACACCTGGGGTATGGTCCGTGGCTCAACGTGGGGCCTGAATCCAGGATCTTCTGCGTGTAAAGCAGATGTGCTAACCACTACACTATGGAGCCACCCCTCATTTGATATTTAGTTTATAGTTTTTTTCATCATAAAATACACTGTAATAAGCATTCTTGAAGAGATATCTTATATGTTTGCCAATGATTTCCTTAAGCTAAATTCCTAGTAGTGGGATTGCTGAATCAAAGAGGAATGCTTATTATTAAGGCTTTTCTCATATATTATTAAATGGCCCTCTGGAAGGGCTTTGCTGTTTTACAATCCTGCAACCCAAATATGAGCAGAGTTCTTGACAGTCTTGGTATTATCATGCTTTATAACTGTTGCTAAGTAATAAACCAAAAAAGCCAAGTCACCATTGTTTTCCTTTCAATTTCTTCTATTTCTAGTCAAGCTAAATTAAAATAAATACTCTTATTGGCAATTTCCTTTTTTAGTTTTGTTATGGCTTAATCATACCATTTAGGATGAAAGATTTTTTATTATAGTAACTTAAGGGACTCTACCCAAACTAGATATCTCTCCAATTACATTATCAAGGGGAGTGTTTTCATCCAGAATTTTTGAACATAAGAAAAGGAGTAGTCGACAATGTACATCTCTTCTGCATAGAAGAGATGGTAGACAGTGTCTCCAGGATGCTCGCCATCACGTTTATTGATGGGTTCCACTGGCTATCGCTCATTGTCTTTAACTGAGCAGCCTGATGTATATTTATTGTTTCTGCTATTTTAAAATTTAGGTTGCCCCTTGGGTAAAATTCTGGGCTCAGTAACCAATGAAACACCTGTTCCTCTCCTTCTCTATGCAGTTTGTAGTGAGGCAGGTGAGGAGGACTATAAGGGAGGTGAAATAGAAATGTGTTAGTCAGGATGCTTAAAGCCAAGTGCCACAACAGACAATGTGAAATCCCAGGAGCTTAACATATTAAAGACTAATTTACCATTCATACAAATAAATAAAAATTGGATGGTCCTTCTGGACGCATATTATTGGCCAGAGCTACTCACATGCTTTACGCTGCTAATGGGACTGAGACACAGAGAAGCACATCTGAAAGCCCTCAAGTCTCTGCCACAAGAGGGCAGGGTTTTCTCATTTAATTATTTCATGCCCACAGCATATAAATTGAATATGCATGTGTTGAATACACATGCACACACTATATATTTGTATATATAAATATAAACATTGTATTAATCAGAAGTCCAAAATCGAGGTGTTGGTAGGGTTAGTTCTTCTGGAGGCTCTGAGGGAGAGACTGTTCCGTGCCTCTGTCCCAGTTTCTGGCGGTTGCCAGTAATCCTTGGTTTGTAGACACATCACTCCAATCTATGACTCCATCTTTACATCATCTACTTCTCTAAGTCTCCACATGTCTCTCTGTTTCTTTCTCTTTGTTACGAGGTCACCAGAGTGGATTTACGGCCCAGTATAAGCCAGTATGATCTCACTTGCTCTTTACCTTGATTGCATTTCTAAAGACTATTTCCAAATAAGGTCACATTCTGAGGTTCTAGTAGGTGTGAATTTTGGGGGGATATCATTTAAGCCAGTAGAGTTTCCTATACTGTATTTACCCAGAGAGCTCCCATTTAATATGCATCTTCATAAACACTACCTTCAAATGGATGCACATATTCTCTTTCCCTATTGATGGTCATTTAGGTTGGAAAGGATGAAAGCCCACACATAGGAACTTTGTGCAAATCACACGTAGGTGCTCCCTTCCCTGGGCTGACTAAGGTGCCTAGGTCAGTGAGCTGAGCAGTGGCTGGATTTCAGCCTCCACTTAATTGCTTTGTCAGTCACCTTTCTGCATGTGGGACATGGTGGCCCAGGTCTGACAGAATGGAATCTGAAATGGGCTTGTTATTATTTAAGACTATTTCAGAACCTCGACTTTTGTGTTCGGATTTTTTTTTCTATTTCAGGGCAGGAGGTACATAATGTCTGAATTGAAAGGCTCTAGAAACCTTTTGCTCCAAGTGTCTCAATTACATAGAAAATAATTATAATATTTGATATTATTTTGCAGTTTATTGATTCACAAAATATAGTCGAATGTATTATTTTTCAGTCTTAGGAAACAGATATCCAGAAATTTTAACTAACTTTGACTTTCTTCAGTACCTTGATTATATCATGCTAACTTACATCAAGCCTAGCTTCCTCTTGTACATCCCAGTAGTGTTATAATCATTATTTGAAAATATTTATTAACAGGGACATTTTCATCCTTTTATGTCTGTATTCTAACTTCTTTTGAAATTACCTAAACCTTTCTTTTTGTTTGAACTTTGCTTTGATGAATATTTTTGATCAGATAAAATAAGTTTTGATTATAGTCTTCTTAAATTAAAATAACCACCTTTCTTCATATCTTTATAGTCATCTTTTACCATACTACTTTGGTTGCTATGATAAGCCTGATATTTCAATAGCACATATTTCAAAGAGCAAAAGGGATAAATACAGTATCTTCTTACTCTGAAATTTAAATAACTTTTTTGAATATTTATTTTTTCATTTTTATAGAGAAAAAGTTTATTTTTTAAGGCTTAAATGAAAATAACTCGATAAAATAAATGAGAATTCAAGTTTGTAGTCTAATAAGTAAACCAAAATTCTTAGCATTTGCTTTTCCCATAGATATTATTGTGGTTCCTTGGTGGTAGAGAACACAGCTGATTCCTTTCTATGTTCCTTGGGATTTAATGCAATGCCAACTGCACACTTGGCTACTAATAAATTCATGACGGCCTCCATCTCTCCTCGCCTTTATGCATTCTGCTCTGGCCACCACGACTATGCTTTCTCTGAACATACTGCGCCCATCTCATCTGCATGCCTTTGCTATGAATGACTTTTCTTCAACGATCCCTTTGCCAGGTTCCTGCTCATCTTTTAAGATCCAGCTCAAATGTCACATCCCCTGCAAAGTACTTCTTAAGAGCAAGATGATGCTGCATTCATCTTTATGTCCCTAGCACCTAGCAGAGTCAGTTAACTAAATGCGTATTGAAAGTGAATGAACAGAAGGGACAGAGCCAGTATGCTATAACAGATAATTAGCAGAGAAGAATACCAGCTTAATGGTCTGATGAATCTGAATTCATAGCCTTGCTTCTTACTTACACCAGTGTGACCTTGGTTAGGTTACATCATTGCTGAGACTTCTTTTTCTTAGTTGTCAGTTGAGAATAATGATAGCATCTGACTCAAAGGGTTCTTGTGAGAATAAAATGAGATCCTACATAGAAAATCCTTCACCTCAAAAGCTCTAAATGAGAGTCAACATTGATAGAATTGTTCTATCATTTTCCTTTGATTGTACTGGAGAGGTTGCAGTCTGGCTCAGTCTGGCAGGCCTGAATGCAGCCATATGAGAAAGAATAATTTTGGTTGGTGAGCCATAGAATTGTTATGGCCACCATCCCATTTTCCTTCCCAGTTAAATTGAGTAAAACTATGAAAAAGCAGACTTCAGCTAATTGGAAAATATGGCTTGAGTAGAATTTACCCTGAAACTTGAGTTTTAGTAGGAAGAAATAAACCACACACACACATACACACACAAAAATAAACAAATATAAACTTTAAAGAATATATAGAAACCTTGCACGTAAGTTCTAGGAGGTGTCCTTAGAACTACCTTTAGGCCTAAACTTCTGTACCTTTGTACGGCGACATATACACCTTGAAGACTGAATTCAGCCTACAGACTGGTGATCTAGCCTAACTCTGTTTAAAAATTTTGAAATGGATACCAATATGAACAAAAAAACTTATGGGAATTTTCAAATACATATGAATTTAGAGTGATTAATCTAATGAATCTGCACATAACTATTATTCAGCCTTCTGTAATTAGCAATATTCTGCCATTCTGTTTAATCCCTCGGCTCCTTTTTGTGTGTTTTGCTAGAGTATTTAAAAGCAAATGCCAGATATCCTGTTTCACTCATAAATATTTCAGTATATACCTCTATCAGATAAAAACCTTAAAAATAATAACTCTATTATTACAACCAACAAAATTAAAAGTAATCTCTTAATATGATCTAAAACCCAGTTTATGTTCAGTTTTCCCTGCTTGTACCAGTAGTCTTTTATAGTTGTTTTGTTTGAATGGAATCAAAATACAGTTTGCAGTTTACATTTGTTGGCAATGTCTTAAGTCTCTTAATTCGTAATAGTTCCCCTCCTTTATTTGTATGTCATTGACTTCTTTAAGAATTTTTAGGGACTAGGAGGAAAGAAGAGGGATCAGGAGTGGGAGCTGACCAGAGGGAGAGGCCGTTCTTGGTCTGGCTGCTGCCACTGCTCGCCTGAGGTCTCCAGGCCGGGCTGCAGCTTGGTCTTGGTCCCCGGGGCACCTTCTGTGAGGCTCCGCCGCTCTAGCAAGCAAATGGAAAAATTCCACCAGGAACAAAAAGTTTACTTCAAAAAGCAATGCCTAGAAGAATGGTTCTTCGAGTCTGGCTTTGTGATTTCTAGTTCCACAAGCACCTGGCAGTCCCTGATGGAGGCAGCACTCAAGTCCCTGATGATGCCAGCCAGAGTGCTCACTGGGAATGTTATCATAGAGACAAAGTTTTTTGACGACGATCTTCTTTTAAGCACATGCAGAGTGAGACTTTTCTATGTTTGAGAGAAGAATGTGTGTGCATTCCAAGAATTTTTTTTTTTTTTTTGAGGGGAAGGAGGAAACTGTTTACTCTTTTCCTCCACACATTTGATTTTTGACATTTCCACTCCTAATTGTCTCTATGACAAAACCCAACTGAGGCCACCAGGGGTGGTTTAGGTAACCAGATGGCATTTTACTCTCAAGCTGCCATCTTCCACTGACCAGACTTAATCCTCACCTCAGAGCAGGGCAGAGGGCTTACCTCACTCCTTCCCAGGCTAAACATGAGGACAAACACATACCACGATCCGATGCTGCTCCTGTCTCCCACCCTGCCTCCTCCTGTAGGGAACACATCTTCCTTTGACCCCTGGTTTTGGAAAAGTTCATGTTCTTGACCTACGTTTAGTCTTTTCCTACTGTTTCTATTTCATACATTTTCATACGTTTAACTTGTTAAATAGAGTACAATATTATTATAACATAATGAATTGAAACATATGAATTAAAATATTTCAACAGTCAAAAAATTTTTCTAAATGGATAAATATTTCACAAATTCATTGATTCGTGGATTTCTTTTCTTTTCTTTTCTTTTTTTAATTGGAAGATCTCGCAGCCCTGGCTTATACTCCCATGAAGTAACATTAGGCTACAAGAACATAGAGGCTACAGCCTTTAGATCGTGCAAGTGCCTCTAGGTCTTCATAGTCCACACCAGTCCCTGTTGTACCAACCAGCTTAACTTATTTATGTTGCCTACCCAGCCCCTGTGGGCATTAGGCTGGCCACCTCTGACCTACAGTACATCTGTTGGGCAATGAGAACAAAATCCAGAGTGATGAAATTGAAATCCCAAAACATCCCCAGTCATTAGGTAAATGTTAAGTTTCAGGCACTGTATTACTTAGGTAGGACTGTAAACTAAAATGTTTAAAAAGTTTTCAGGGAAGAATTAAATCAACAAAAGATTTTTAAAAATCCTAAATTAGCCTAAAACTTTATGAATTGGCATCTCTCTTTTTTTGAATATCTAGTTAATCTGCTTTACAGCCTTACATTCTGTAAACATCTTTTTCACCTGTGTGGAGGTTTGATCCTACAAAGACCACTAGACAAGGTGTCAAGAGACCCAATCTTGAATTTTGGTCCTCTATGACAAATGGATCACCAATTTGCTTCTCTGAGACACCTTGCAGAGTGGAGAGAATAGCCTTTCTCTCAGGGGTGTTGTGAAGTTCAAATAAAATAACAGATGTGACATTAATTTGTAAACTGTATAGCTGTGCATTTAAACAGGTTATTACTATGAATAAGGATATATTGAATTACGCATTGTATCCTCTTTCACATCTCTGTGCAGTTACTCTACTGTTTCCTCTCCCTGGAATGCCTAAAGAATAATTGTTAGTCATCTGTGGTCCCCAAACAAATGCCTATTTCTTTATCTTTGTCTGACTGTATTAAAGCCATTTCTTGACATCTTTGTCTTCTGTAAGATTCTGGGAGTAAACTGCAGTTTATATAGTACTTGGCATATAGCAGACTCTCAGTAAATGTCTACTGAATTGGATGGGATTGATTTGGATAATTATTATGTGTGTGCCTGTCTTGAAGGACAAAGTCTATGTCTATGCAATTCTTTAGGTATATCATCTGGTAACTGACCAGTCTTGGTTCTTGTTAAAAGCTTATGATGAAGTTGACGATGATGAAATATTTATTAAAAATAGAATTTTGTATTTTTAATTTAAGTACATGATCAGACTTCTTGACTATATTATTGATAATTTAAGCTCATAAAAAATGAAAGAAACTAAATGTGGAATGCCTATCATTAAATATTTTTTTTTCCCTGATAGAGAAATTTTAAGCTCTCAGTCATTGTTTTTGGCCCCGTTTATCTGGTTCTCTTTATTAACTTAAGGCTTCTTGCACTGTTACAGCTGGTTTGCCATCCACCCCGTCAGCATGAACAACAGCAATCATCTTGTAAATAGTGATAATATGGGCTATGCATCTTACCTTTTCGAGCAAGAGAAAAACAAAGGACATCTGCCTGGACAGGTGAGAGTTGATGTCATTGAAATCTTCATCTTAATTCATTTAGTATTATCATCCATGCAATGTTCAGAATAGGTGATTTAGATTTTTAAAGTGTCATCATTGATGTCACATACTGATATACTTGGATTAAAAGAATTCTCCAACCCTCCCTAGTAGAGAAAGACAAATTAAAAATGACTAATAAACTCTGTGTCAAATACGACTTACTTTAATGGCTTCTTAAAGTTACAATTAGTTAGATAAATGAGGGCAAGTTCAAGCTTTTGACAATATATAATAATAGTTTTTTTTTTATCAACTTGGAAATATGATAAATTGTATTGGAGTTTACTTTTGCTTCCAGAGTTATAAAAGTATTAAGCACATTCTTAAATGGTATAAGAACTTGAATGAGGACAGGTGATAAATCCTTTTCAAAGGTCCAGACTTCCCTTGTAATGGTGAATTTTCTTTCAAGAATTTTGTTCTGTTTCCCTATAATAGGGCCTAATTCAGAGACAACCCAAATCCATCAGACTAGTTTTTGTAACTTTGAAACACAGTGAGTGGCGGGAATAGAGATGGGGGGCTTAGGAGCCAGCACATACATACCAAGTTCATCAGATCTGTGTAAGATAAAGACTACAGATGGGTAAGTGGGAGTGGAGACCCTGCTTATTTTGACACCAGCATCCAAGCTTCAAATGCAGAAGACTATATCATGGGATGAGCGCTCCAGGCCCTGTTGTAAATATATTATTATCCCCATGAACATTTAGTCTGATCTTTTAGTTCCTTTGCTGACAAACTCTTATTTTTTTCATTTTAGCTGTTTTTAGGGAAAAGAAAGGAGGTTCCCATTTACAATTACTGGCTGGATGCTGGGCACTTCGAAATAAATGATCTTTTTTTGGCATCAGAAAAAGACATATGACCTTCAATACTTGCTCATCTCTTTCCCTAAGAAAATTTAAGAAACTTGAGGTGGAATGGTAGACCAGCAGGTTGAGGTTAATGCCCTGCACCACTCTAAAGGGTTATGTGTTATTATTTCAGATTGAAGAGATAGAGAAGAGACGCACTGAAGGACAGGTCTAGATGGTGGATGCTATATTTAGGTTCTGTTTTGCAAGAGGAAAATTTGGATTGGCTTCTTTCTTTAAAAGCCAACATGGTATTTATTTTTAAAGTTCTAGGTGCTACACCAGAGACATGACTGATGTTTCACCATTTTGTCATTTGTTATTATACACTGTGTTTCTTGTCAAAATGTTTCCAGTTGAGGCACACATTTGAAACTCCTGCTTGAAACACCTTTATTGATAATTGAAATATCAAGAGTCATAGCATGAATACTGACTGCAAAGTGAGCCTTTTCAGAAATGAAAATTTTTCTCAAAATGTTGTACATCGTTCTTTTTACTGTATGCAAATGTTTTTGAATAGTTCACTAGAGTGGATTCAATGTTTGTACTTTTAATGGAAGTCATGGCAAATAAGAAAGATTAAAAAGGCAATTGGGTATTGTTTTTTGTTTTGTTTTGTTTTTCTTTTTTTGGCAGGGACCATTTGTAGCAGCTTTTGCTTCATCGAACTTAGGTGATGTGTCTCCCAATATCCTCGGCCCACGTTGCATCAACACGGGGGAGTCTTGCAATAATGCCAATAGCACTTGTCCCATTGGTGGGGTAGGTAATTGTGATGTGAACTCTTTGTGTTTGTATCTCATGTACCTTTTTCGTTTAAAAATATTCATCACTAATTTACAAATATGTTTTCCTCAAGTATACACTGGCCTACTTACCTTTAGCATTTGCTCTTCTCAAAACTGCCCACTAAAATTCAACTGGATAAAACAATATTTTCCAAGCTATGTCTGATTATAAAGTTTTGTGTATGGTGAGACAATGTAGTAAATGTCAGAGATTAACTATCCTTCCCCAAATTTGGACAATCTGAAATATTTTGCCTTGGCATTTCTGAAGTCACAAGTTAGTACTAAAACTGCTCTGCTGAGACATTTCTCACATTTTTTTAAAGAACAATATAAAATTAACATTTTTTCATTTCTTTTAAAGTTACAAAATCTTGCTGTAAAACTTAACATGGAAGCTTAAACAATAGTAAAAAGAATAAGTCTCTATTTAACCCTATTCATTTTTCCCTTTTCCATTTCCAGAAGTTACCACTCTCACACCTGCTTCCTATGTACTTGTCTATGCATTCATGAACAAAATTTTATAACTTATTTACTTAATTTTATTGGTCCAGAATTTGAGTCTTCCACCTGATTTGTCTTAAAACCCTTTTCATGACTATATATAATTCTCTATGCTAAGTTTTAAAGAAAAATAAGTCTGTACCATCATTTATTTAACTGCTCATTTAGATTTTTCAGTTTCGACACGAGCAGCAGGTGCTCATTTCTGGTTTCTTCTTCTTTGTGTTTATAGAACATATCACCTGTGATATTACTTATTAAACATAATTTCTAGGCTATTTATTCTATTCCAGTCAACCTCACCCAATGAGCAATGTAATTTTAACAATTATACTTTCTTATTATATATTACTATTTTTATATAGAAAGTCTTCCTTTGTTACCTTTTATATGCAAAATTTTCACCCATTATTAATTCACATTAGATTTGATGATTACTTGTTAAATTCCAAAATTCATAGATGAAATGGTCAAAAAATTATTTTTATTTGCAGTAGAATTTATGCATCAGCTTAATGTCTTATGCTGGAATACTTAATGTGGGGAAAAGCTTACAATACACAACGTTGACTAAAAAAATAGGATTTACTATTACATATTCATTATGGTTACAGTTTTGAGAATGTGTCATAGTAAAAAGACAGAACGAAACACTGAATTTTGACAATAGTTTTCTCTTTTTGGTATTAAGTCATTTTTATTCTATTTATTTATTACTTTTATTCTATTTGTACATTTTCATATAATGAGTATATGTTATAATAAAAAAAATTACAAGAAAATCATACCCCTTCCCACAAAAGAATTCTATTTTTCTTGGTTTCCCTCCAATTGTTGGATTGGTTTCCATCAAGTTAGCAAGATGGCAGTCAGCAACAAGGAAGGTGAATGCTCTCCCTCGCACCATATACAGTAAGAGAGAGAGAAAACCTCCCCTCCAGCCATGGAATAATAGTTCTCATCTGTCTGATTGGGTCAATGTATACCACATATCCATCCCTGGACCAAAGTAGTTCCTTGGAGAATCGTACATGTTGATTGGCTTAGGCCGGAGTTCTTGACCAATCCTTGGCAAGGCCTAGGGCATTGCCGTAATCACCTTAGTCTCACCTAGAACTAAGAGTGGGATCCTTGACTGCAAGGACAGAGATGACTTTCTGAACAAAATCAGAATTTTCTTAAGAAAAAGAGAAAGTTTGGCTAATGTTGCCATATCTTCTGCTTCGATGTGGTTTCTTTAAAAAGAACTTTTTAAGTTTAGAAAATCGCCTTAATATTTTTTAGGAAAAGATAAATGCTTGTTAAAAGTTAAACAATATTGAAAAGTTCAGAAAATAAAACTATATAAAGGAACACTGTCCACAATTAACCTCCATGCACATATATGCATGTACAGTTTTACATAAGTGGGATCATACTGTAATGCTGTTCTAGAACCTGCTTCCTTATATCTAGTAAATATATTTTAAAACATCATTTATACTAACTCTGTAGATTTCAATGTTAAGTATCATAATTAATAAGTGTCCTACTGGTGAGTATTTTCTTTCCTTGCACTTTTTTTCCCTTCATACCCTCTCTCCTATTTTTTTTCCTTCCTTCATATAAGCATGCTATGGTTACTCTGCTTGTTAGACATATTTCCGCGAGAGTAAGAGTTTCACCTTAGGACAAATTCTTAAGTGAGTTTGCTGTCAAAGAGAAAGGACATCTAACATATGCTACACATTGCCCAAATGCTCTCTCAGTCATGTTTCCACCCACAGTGCATGAATGACAGTTTCCCCAATCTCTCACCAACACCAGGACTGTCAAATCGTTCAGTTTTTACCAGTACGATATGCAAAGAATTCTCTCTTTGTAGTTTGAACTTATATTTAATTACACATGAGATTGAACATATTTAATATTGAATGACCATTTGCATTTCTTTTCTGTGAATTATCTGTTTCGTCTGTATTCTATTGTATATCCATTAGGATATTTTTTTCTTTTATTTTTCCAGCTTTATTGAGACATAATTGAAATATAACATTGTGTAATTTTAAAATGTACAATAGGATGATTTTGACATACATATAGGATGCTTTTTACTATAAATAAGAGATAAGTTAATATGAATAAATCAAAAGATATCGATAAGGATTTTTCTATTTTTTAAAGTTTCTAATATAGTAAAGTCTTAGCTTGTCATAAACAGTGCAATCTCTGTGCCCACCCCCCAAATTATCACTTGCCTTTCAGCCTTACCTTTTTTTTTGGTTGTCCCCATGTGGGTGTTTAAAATGTTTAAACTGTAAGATTAATTAAGCCTGCCTATATAATTTTAGAACAGTCTTCCATACCCTTAAAACTTTGAAATATATTCACTCATATTTTCTTTTAATACTTTTTAGTTCCACTTATAATATTTAAAAATTTATTTAATCTTAAACTTATTAACATAGGAAATAAGGTACAGAGTCAGATTTATTTATTGATTTTTTCTGAGAGCTAGCTAGTTGTTCCAGTATAATTTTAACCGAGTTTCAATTTCAGGTGATCATGAGCAAGAACTACAGGCAAGAACAAGCAAACAAAGAGATGTGCAGCAAATGGAGAGACATGGTTTTAGGTTTTAGCCACCTGTATAATCTCTGACAAATCCTCTAACCCATCTCACTCTCAGTTTCCTTATTTTTAAAAGTAAAGTGTTATAATAGATGGTTTCTAAAGATATTTACTGCTCCAAATCAATAGATGATTTTGTTTCTTGTAATCTGTAAATTAAGAGAATATCTGAAAAGAAATGCTGGAATGTGGCTTAAAAATATATTTGCTTAGATTCATTTGTAATTTTCCATTTCTTAAAATAATCACTATTTTACTAAGAACACATTCTTGTCTCATTTTATTGCAGTCTACCACATGCATGGCTATGGGACCTGGACAGGATATGCTCGAAAGCACGCAAATTATAGGACAGATCCTGTATCAGGCAGCAAAGGTAAGCTGTGCACCCAGCTGTTTTCATCTTCATTTGAAATTATTCTTTAAAATCCATTGGCATTGTTCATTAGGAAATCAATAATTGTACAGAACACAAGAGCTCAAGTTGAACCAAGGAGTCTGGAAGACTGAATGCTATTACATGTCAACTAGGAAGTTTGCCACACAGCAATCTCTGACTGCTTGGTACAACTCTTTCTAGGAAGTACATTTAAAACCAAGTAATCAGGAAGACATTGTACTTCAGCCAGAGTGCTTGCTTCAGAAAGTGGGATGATAGGTAGATTGTAAGGTTTTCAATTAACATGGTATCAGATATGACCAGACTGTTGTAAAATCTCAGAAATCTCTCAGGCCTTTGCATGCCAAGTCACCCTGCCATTTCTTAACTTCTCCTTCAGTGATAAGGCAAAGCTGAGCAGCACAACTCCCAGCTTTGGCAATTTCGATTCAAATCAGTTCTAGTCTTTTTGATACAGCAAAGATCATCCATTTTTTCTTAATACTTTTTTTTTTTTTGATAAGGAGAATATTTAGTCTTCAGTGAGATTACTATGAGTTACTCTACCCTTATCTCCTAAATTTTATTTTCCATTTTGCCTCATATTATGTATCAGCTTCTTTGGAGACAGATTTCTGATTGAAAAGGGAAAGGATGAGCTCTAGAGCTGAGATATCTCTGACAAAGATAATTAAATGTCTTCCTTTTAATAGCTTAGTCATACTTTTATTGTGCCTGTGTGTGTATGTGTGTGTGTGTGAGTAAATATTTTGTTCCAAAGATTCTAAAATGTTTCAGGAGCAATTAAGGAAGATCAAAAACACCTTTAAAAACATCAGGCACCAGCTAGTCTAATTGCTACAGTCCTTTTTAATTACTGTGGTATTATCAGTGGATTGCTCTAAATTAACAGATTCTATTTAGGGTATGCACCCATGACACAATTTGGTGTCAGAAATTTTGTTACCAGTCTGGGCCTGAGAGCCATAGAAATTTGTCCCACATTCTGCATTCTCTTAAGAAGGCACAGCTTCCCTCTTAATCAGGGGAGGCCAGCTGCAGCTGGTATTACTGACGACTTATCCTGAGAGCCCCCATGTGGCTATTGAAACTGGGATGGCAATGTAGTGGAAATGAGTTAAGTGTCAGGCAAAGGGGACTTGTGCTGAAGCAGGAGCTGCCTCTATTGTATGATAAAAATCAATAAAAATAGACATGTTTCAGCATGTTTTGACTCATATTTCCCATAAGATTAAAAAACTATCAGTTGAAAAGAAGATTATCCGAAGGGATGGTGGGTGGGGACGCTGATGCAGATTACATGGGCCCTAAAGTATTTCAAGCCAGCCGTCGCCACTCTGCCCCAGGACTCAAGGATTCTGAGTGGGAAATCTCCGTGAGAATGCCTGAAGACACTCTTGTCCTGGGGAAAAAGTAATTCGGCCCACCTACCTCTAATCTTGACTTTTCTTCATTGTCTTTCAAGTGAAATCGGGGCCTTTTGTGCAAAGGCTTGTATCCCTAGTCTCATATTTGCGGGGAATTGACCCAGGTCAACCATTGCAGGGCCTTCAATCTTTATTCAGAGAAACAACTGGTGTTGCTAGAGAGATCCATGTGGGTTGTGGCTATTTCTAAGCAGCCAGCAAAACAAAACTTGGCCGAGAGATGATTTTCTAAATTAGTACTTATTGGGTACATTTAGTAGTATTCAGTTTAGCTTTTTGGCTTATAGCAGCCTATGTGGGTTTTTTAGGAACTATATGCCTCTGCATCCCAAGAGGTAACTGGACCAGTAACTTCGGCTCATCAGTGGGTGAATATGACGGATGTCACTGTCTTGCTCAATTCCACGCACACAGTAAGTGTTGCTGAGTCACAATGATAATGCCACAGTGGTAAAGCTCTGGGTTGACCTCATTATTTATTTAAAATTTGACTTCTATTTCTTTTTTGTTTTGTTTTTAAAAACTTCTATTTAGGCAAAAACATGTAAACCAGCACTGGGATACAGTTTCGCCGCTGGCACAATCGATGGAGTTGGTAGCCTCAATTTTACGCAGGGTGAGGTACAGTCCGATGGAATCTGTGGTTGCAGGTTATGAAGCTTCAGTGTCGTGTTCCCTAATAGGGTTTAGTTGTAGCCAATACATTTACTATTTTTATTTTTAAACTCATGGGTGTGTATGTTTTCCAGGGTATACATGACAGCTGGATTTCCCAGGGATAGGTGCCTTTTGAAACTTAGCTTTGCAATGATTCAAATAGAATTTGAGACAAATTCTCTTTGCATTTTAATGTATGAATGAATAATTTTAAATTGGGCTTGGGCAAGTGTGGAGTTGTGGGGTGTAGAATGGGATTGTCTTGTACCTTCAGCAATATGGGTTGACTCTTTCATTCTTGATTCTAATATCTCTTTCCTTTATTCCTTTGCTGAAGCCAAAATTCTTCAAGGCAGAGGCCTTTAGGAGCCTAAAGCTTGTGGTCCCAGGTCTCCTTCCTCTGTGCATTGCTACAAATTTGTAACCAATTAGATTTTATAATTTAATCTTAATTATTGCTGTAATAATATGCATTGTAACACAGAGAAAGTAGAAAAAGTGAAAGAATAGCACTTACAGGAAACATTTTGGCTTATTTCATTTCTGTCTTTTATGTATATATATTTTGGAACCATTAATTAAAATGTTAATAAATACAGTTGTAATTTGACATATTTGGCACCATCTTTCCTGGTAATATTTCATCCACTTTATCTAATGTTCTAAAGAAATAATTTTTCATAGCTTAAAAAATTATTTGTTGGTTTGTTTGTTTTTAACACTTTTTTGAGATATAGTTTATATACCATGCATTTTACCCATTTTAAAAGTGTATAATTCAGTTGTTTTTTTTCTTTTTAAAAAAGTTTTCAGTGTTTTTTTTTTTTAATATACTCACAGATATAAGCAATCATCCCCACAGTCGATTTTAGAACATTATCAACACCTCAAAAAGAAACCCTGTACTCTTTAGCTACCCCCTAGTCCCATCTCTCCCATACCTGAGTAATCCCTAATCTTTTTATCTCAGTGTTTTCTTATTTTGGATATTTCCTATAACTGGAATAATAAGCTATGTGGTATTTTGTGTTGATTTCTTTCACTTACCATCATATTTTCAAGGTTCATTCATGTCGTGCCATGCATTGGTATTTCATTCCTTTTTATGACTGAAAATATTTTATTGCATGGTTTTACCAAATTTTGTTTAAGTATTCCTCAGTTGACAGTCTTTGGGATTATTCCACTTTTTGGCTATTGTGATTAATGCTGGTATAAATGTTCATGTATAGATTTTTGCATGGTCATATGATTTTATTTCTCTTCTTGGATGTATACCTAAAAAGTGGAATTGCTGAATCATATGGTAACCCTATGTTTAATCATTTGAGGAACTGCTAGACTATTTCCAAAATGACTACACCATTTTACATTCCTACCATAAGTTCTGAGGATCTGCTTTCTCCACATCTTCATCAAAATTTATTATTTGACTTTTTTATTCTAGTCACCCTAGTATAATTTTCATTTTCCTGATGATTAGCAATTTTGAGCATCTTTTCATGTGCTTAATGGCTGTTCATATATCTTCCTTGGACAAATGGCTATTCATATATTTTCCTCATTTTAAAATTGAGCTATTTGTCTTCTTATTAGTGAATTGTAAGAGTGATTTATATATTCTGTATACAAGTTCTTTATTAGATGTATGGTTTACAAATATTTTCTCCTATTCCATGGGTTTGTTGTCACTTTCTTGATTGTGTCCTTTGCAACATAAAAAGTTTTGATTTTGATGCAGTCAAATAATTTTTTCTTTTGTTACTCATGCTTGTGGTGTCATATCTAAGAATCTTTTGCCAAATCCTATGTTACGAAGACTTATACCTATTTCCTTCTAAGATTTTTATAGTTTTAGATCTTCCATTTAAGTCTTTGATCCATTTTGAGTTAACCTTTATATATGCTGTTAGGTAAGAGTCCAACTTAATTTTTTGCGTGTGGCTATCTAGTTATCCCAGCACCATTCCTTGAAAGAACGTGTATATTTCTATGGTGTCAGTTATAATGCCTCCTCTTTCATTTCTGATTTTCTTTAATCAAGTCTTCTCTCTTTCCTAATTAGTGGTTTGTCAATCTTGTTTAACTCTTCAAAAAACCAGTTTTTACTTTTGTTACCTTTTCTATTATTTTTCTGGTTTCCCTTTCATTTATTTCTACTCTGATCTTTGTTATTTCTGTCCATCTGCTAATTTTGGATTTTGTTCGTTCTTTTTCTAGTTCCATGAGGCATAAAGTTAGGTTGTTTATTTGAGATTCTAACTTTATAGGTTTTGTAGTTAACATAAATTTTCCCCAGATTATGGATTTTAGGCTTTGTTTCTTACTGAGTGTGTGTGTGTGTGTGTGTGTGTGTGTGTGTGTGTGTGTGTGTATAATTAAGAGAGGATTCAAGAGAGGCTTTTTCAGGGGGTGCTACAGGCCAAACAACTGGTACTTAAAGTTGGACGTGTCATTTTTAGTTTTCAAAATAGAAAAAAGATGACTTAGTTAATAGATCTACAGTTATTATATCATGTTGTTTTTATTTGCAATATGGAAGAGGGAGAGCAATAGAAATTAAACTTTAAGGATGTTGAGCAAAATATATTCATTTATTCTATCAATCTCACTGAAGATCTAATTTAAAATGGTTCCTATTTTAGGATGCACAGGACATTTTGCCTCTTCTATTGTTCAGATGGTTTGGAATCATTGAATAACAATCTTAATAAAATCTTTGAAACTCCAAAAAGCATTGTTATACAACACTTGTCAAAATGATGTCATTTTCCAGAGAGTTAGAATCAGATTAATGATAACATTTCTAATAGGAATGACAGTATCGGTTCCATTTTGGGACACTCTTCGGGATCAGCTCCTAGGCAAGCCATCTGAGGAAATCAAAGAATGCCATAAACCAAAGCCAATCCTTATTCACACTGGAGAGGTAAATCGTTTTTGTTTTCGTGGTGAAATTAGCATGTTGTTTTTAAAATTCATAAATTGTCAAATATGTATGTAGATCTCTATTGACAAGAGAGGTCTTATTCAGATATTCCCACATTAAAATGTTTACTATTGAGAAAATGGATGCTATGACTCTAACTAAGGAGTAAGGGGTAAGGTTATTAAATATTCTTAGAATTTATGATAAATAACTGAAACAATTAGAACACTGAAAAAGGAAGGATAAGATTGACATTTATCTTATTTAAGATTCACTTCTGCTTTTTCAAGGACATGAGTTCACACAAAATTCTCTGCAGAGAAAAACAATGCAAGTTATATAAAAAGGAGGATGTTCAAGTCTCAATTTTCTCACAATGCAGCCAATGTTATTAACTAAAGCAGTATTCTTTTAAAACTACTTTGGAATGTAGATTTTCAAATTCTAAATATCAAATAGTCATGCCAGTGTCTATAATATGTTGATGTAGGAAAATTATTAAATAGAGTTTTTTTCTAATACTCAATTGAAAATCTTCACAAAGAGGAAAGAGAAAAAAGGGAAGGAATAGAGGGAAAAAACATGGAAAAGGATAGGTTCTCTTGGAGAAAGCTTGGAAAGTAAGGCAATATTGATCTACCAAGGCAAGACTTGGTAACTTAAAATTTAAAGTGCTATTAGAGTAAAAAGAGAAATCGTTAAGTTAAGCTTTTCCAAAGATGAGATTCCTTATTTATTTTGTATAAGCATAGTTATTACAGTACTCTATTAGAATCCTTGGTTATATGTTACACATGTGATTCCACAGTGACAAATCCACCAACAACTTCATTGATGAGAAAATAACTCCAGGTTTATGGGCCACTGGCATTTGAGATTCACATATTATGACCAGATAGAATATTTATGTCACATTAGGAATTAGAGATAAAATCTATGGTAGTAGAATAAGACACCAAAAACAGTTGAAAACATTTAAAATTCTTTAAGAAAAGAACTTCTATAATCATCACATGTCTCTTGACCATGGAAAGAATAATATTGCTAACACAGTTTTCATGTTTTGGATTTGTAGCTATCAACTCCTCACCCCTGGCACCCAGATATTGTTGATGTTCAGATTATTACTCTTGGGTCTTTCGCCATAGCTGCCGTGCCTGGGGAGCTTACGTAAGTTATTCTTTTTTAATTTTGTAGTTAAACATGTAACTACTGCATATGTGTTTCTGTTGTAATTACTTCTTATCATGGGCATTATTCTATGTCGATGCCTTTGTATCTTACTGTACTATATTTGGTAACAGTGACAGATATTCCCACTTTCTTTTGGTGGAACCTCTGAAGAATAAATCTCTATACACTTATTACTAAAGTATAACTTGAAGGAAACATAAAAGTTTTGAAGACTTATCATTCCAAATTAAATGGTATGGTGAATTATTATGTCAACAGGAAGACTTGAAATAATATTAAAATACAGGCACTTGAAACAACCAGTTTAGGTATTAGAAGCCTAGAAGAATGTTTTAAATTTGCCCCTTATACATTCTTTCATAACTTAGTAAGTAGCAATTTTATATCTTTCCAGTTGCTCAGGCCTTAAATCTTGGAGTTATCCCCGAAGTCACTCTTTTTCAATTTCTCCCACTTTCAACCCTTCAGCAAGTTCTGTACATTCTATCCAACACTTTCTATTACCCTCTCGCCAACTCCCTCTGGTCTAAGCCACCGTTATCTCTCCCCTAGATTACTGCAGTAACCTCCTGTCTCGCCTTCTTGCCTCCTCCTTTACTTCTCTTTAGTAGGTTATTAACACTGTAGCCAGAGGAATCCCTTTAAAACATAAGTTAAATCATGTCATAGCTCAAAACCCTCTCCTGGCTTCCCACTTCAGTTTAGGTAAATCCTCTAACCCTTATAATATCCTACCGGGCCCTATGGGATCTCCTCAGCGACCTCTTTGGTTTGATTTCATACCACTCTCCCCCTTGCTCACCCTGCTTCAGCCGTTTTTGTTTCATTGCAATTCCCAGACTCACCAAACTTGCTCCTGTCTTAGTACTTTTGAACTTACGGTTCCTTCTGCCCGAAACACTAATACTGTTTGATTTTATTTTTTAAATTTCTTCAGTTCTTTTTTTATTCTTTCAAGTCTCTGCTCAAATCTCTAACAGAGATGCCAGTGCTGCTTGTGTTTTTTTTGACAGTGTCTTCACTCACCACTGCTTCCACCACCACCATCATGTCACTACAGCATCAGCACCAGCACCACCACCACCATCATCACTATAATGCCAACCCCCATTCCTTTTCATCCACGCCCTACCTAATATTCTCTACAGCAACTTATTATCATCTGACTATTTTTATTTGCTTATTGACCATCTTCCCTCCATACTGTTGAATCTTTGGCACTAAGAAGTAGGTCTGGTATATAGTAGGTGCTGTGTTTTATGAAAGATTAAATGAATGAATGAAATGGTAAGTTCTTTGTAGGCAGAAATAGCACACTCTTTACTTGTCTTAGCTCTTATTAACATAGAATACAGCCAATACATTTTGTTGAATCAATTAATGGAAAATGATTGTGATCTTTTGCCAGTGATATTCATTGGTTCTTTTTACCTCCTTCAAGTTATCTGTTTTCATTTAAGAATTTGTTTTGAAGATAAGATAGTCAGGAAAAAAGCTTAACTTTAACTTTGCTCTGTCATTGAGTTCTTGCATACCATATGATTGTGTGATGAGCCAGGGTAACTTTTTGGCTTTCACTACAAGTCTTCTTGCATACTTTATATACATTCAGAATAGAAAAACACTTAGCTAATCCTGCTCTTTCTTTATTCAGGACTATGTCTGGACGAAGATTTCGGGAGGCAGTTAAAGCAGTAAGTTAAAAATGAAATAAAACATCTATGTATTTGTATGTGGTGAAGAGAGTTCATCTTGAAAGTAATGGCTAGAGGTAAATATGAAGTATGAATGGAATAAGAACAAACTTTAAAATCCATGGGGACTTATAGTCAGTTTAAAGATATTTTATTGGTATTCATGTATTAATAATTTAAAAATTGATAACAGTTTTATGGATTACATAGTTAATACCCCTAAGCATCTTAATATTTTAAAGTCTTATCTAAATAAAATTTAACACATGCTGGGAATTCTATATTTTATTTATATTTATGATTTTCTTTATATTCAGGAAGTATTATAAATGATTCTAAAATGACACAGTCAACAAATGTTCTATTACTTGAAACTGGAAATAATTAGTGTGGTTAGCTAATACATAATCCATTGTACTTTTTAGAAAATTAATAAAATATTTGCATTTTAGTAATAAGATTCTACATCTGCAAATACAATCATTAGGAAGTTCATAAGTCCATCGACTTGCCCAATTATCAGAGTTATGGCTCTAACTTTTCATTAAGGACACTTTGATACTTCCGCATTTTCATGCAGTTTTGAGTATTAGAAAGAATATTGTTGAAATAGACATCTTACACTAATGATTCATATCTATGATTGTATGTTAAGTATAATTGGGATGATAATGTACTTTAAGGTGAAGAGTAATTTTACTGGGCTCTCCTTTCATCTCCTCCTCCCTCCACAGGAGTTTGAAACTTATGGAATGAAGAATGTGACTGTTGTGATTTCGGGTTTATGCAACGTATATACACATTACATTGCTACCTATGAAGAGTACCAGGTAGAGTAAAAAGGTTTTATCATTTAAGTGAATTATACCCTGGTCAGGACTATTATGTCAAATTCAGGGTTTCTTTGTAGACATCTTTAATCATGTCTTTGAGAGATTGTTATCATTATCATTTATTTGTTTGTTTGTTTGTTTGTTTATAGGGCAGGTAAGAGAATGAGAAGGCATAGGTTGTATCTGGGAGTTCCAGGTTTACCATTTCCTAGTTCTGGTCAAAAATCTAGTCTTACTGACTTTCACTCTCCCTAAAATAAATTATTTTGTCAAGAGCACTAGTAATAAGCCTGGATTGTGGCATATAATATTCCTAACTCTATCCATAATGCTTCTGGTGCCTTAAGGTTCTGCAGAACATGGGAAAACTCTCACTAATAGCTACTATTTATTGAATACACTAGCTAAATGCCTTGTAAATGTGATCTTAAGTAATCCTCATAATAATCCCTGGAGTATGGTATTATTGTATCTATGGTACAGATTAAGAAATAGAGTCTCGGAGAATTTAAGGGAGGCTGCTGACTGGTAATGTGTCCTTGTTTACAAATAGTACAGAAAGTAGCTCAAGTATTTTTTAAAAATAGTGGTTAAAAACATGAAAACAGTCTAGAATTTCACAGTTTATATCTGCTGATATATCTTAGCAGTCTTTTCCCAGTAGTATGTTCTACCTATACTGCTTTGTGCCCTCTGCTGACTTTACTGAAGGTCCTTGCCTTCTAGGAAATCCCGTTGAATAAAAGTTCTCAATTGAGACAAACTTGAATGGGAAAATTTTTCATTTATTCATTTTTTTCATTTATCTGTAACTATTATTCAACATTTCCTTCAATTATGAATATAGGTGAAAAATGAAAATAATATTAGCAGTACCTCTGACTTTGTCACCAATAGGAACCACAGATATTTTTTATTTCACATACAATTATTTCAGATATGGAAATATCTTTTACTCTCATCACTATTTTAAGATCACAGTAGTTATTAAATCCACTACGAGATCTTGGTACTCAGTAAGAAGAACAAACATTACTCTGTCACATAATTGGTTGATTAATGTCTTTCAGTCTAATCAGCTTTGTCAACTCATGCATTTTATTTTATGCATTTAGAAATATTACTCTGAGAGGAGTCCATAGGCCTCAACAGATGGCTAAAGGAGTCCATGACACAAATAAGGTTAGGAACCCCTACAAGCTTATCTCCCTGTTCTGGGATATGGTCTTGCAAGGATTAGTATTCATTCATTCATTCATTCATTTATTCAACAGGTATTTGTTGCAACATATAATACTAGCTACTCCTGGGTTAGCAATAAAAAAGTCTACCCCTGCTCTCAAGATCACTAGAATTTATGGTCTAGTAAGAGACAAAGAAGAAAATCAGATGATTACATTTTTGTGAAAGAGATGCACATAGTGATATGAAAACAAAGAGAAATTGTACCAATCTAGACTCGGTATTTGAGCATGGAGACTGACAGAATTTTTGAAAGATGTAACATCTGCCTGAGTTGTGGAGAAGGAGTAAGGGCCAATTAGGCAAATAAAAGTTAAAGATGTTCCATATTGAGAGAGTTACATATTCAAAGATCCAGAGGGGAAGACTTAGTACATTCAAGGTGCCATAATTAGTTGAGTGCCATGGAATAAGCACTATGAGGGTAGTGAAACAGGGGCTAGAATGTGAGGGAGGGGTTAGTTGATGAAGAGTCTTTCATGTTATACTACAGTAAGGAAGTATATTTGATTCAATAAGGAAGTTTTGAGGGAACTGAAGTAGAATTCACATGAAGGAATGCTCTGATCAAACTTGTGATTTAGAAAGGTCACCAGGATGGCAATATGGAAAATGAATTGGAAGGGTAAGTGTGGAGGCAGAGAACCGATTAAGAAGCTGTAGTTATGATCGGGGTGAGAGGTAAGGGTTTCATCAAGGTAAAAGCAGTAGAAACAGATACAAATGAAAGAATTTAGGAGATCTTAAGGAATGATGACTTGGATACTTATGAGATATAGAATCAGGAAAAGATAGGATTCTGATATAACTGCCTGATGACCCTGGTGTGGGAGACTGAACAGATGATATTCACTGAGATGAAGAATGTTGCAAGGAAGGTGGTATATTTGTAGTGATGAACTCTAGTTTAGATTTGATGAATTTGAGGAGGTTTTTGTGGACAACCAAAGGCTTAGGTAAAAGGAGATGTGTTTGGTTCTATTTTATAGCTCTACATTGTGTTAAATGTACTTCACCAGATAGTACTATTATCACCCAATTTATCCAGGAATGACTAAGAGTGTTATTGTTCCTTATTTTTTTTCCCTTTGCTGTACTCCTTGGGGGTAAACATTTATATTACAAGTACTTAAAATAGACATAAACTTTGGAGTTATTACCCTTTCTCAGATTAAATGAACTGATAGTCGAAATGGTATGAGCTAAGGGAACTCACTGCCTTTAACAAGTAGTTGATAGGAGCCATGTCTTTTAGCTGGTAAATGAAAATGCCCAACCCCCTCTTTGTCAGAATTAATCTTGAATTATGCTGGTTTGAAATACATGAGATGTGCAAGCATCACCCCTCACCTAAGGTGTGACATCTTGCTAAACAGATTGAAATATACAGAATGGTGTACAATACTGCCCTGACTTTCCTGCAGGTTCAGCGGTATGAGGCAGCATCAACGATTTATGGACCACACACTCTGTCTGCTTACATCCAGCTCTTTAGAGTTCTTGCTAAGGCCATTGCTACGGTAATCAACAGTTAAATACCTATGTGTATCAGGGGTGGAGAGATTGAGAGGGAAGCAAAAGAGAACTTTAGCTGTGAGTGTTCAGTTTCTTTGAAAACATTATATTAAAAAGATTATAGCTATGAGGTATCTCTCAGATGTGAAATGATAATAAACTCAGAGTCAGTAAACATGGTGGTGACAGCTTTTATTATATGTATCATTTCTTGTTACCCTCACAATCATCATGTGATGTATGGAGGTATCATTTCCCCCCACTTTTCAGATGAGCAAATAGGTTCAGAGATGATAAATGATCAAGCTTATTATAACTATAACCGGAAATTGAACCATCGATCTCTAATACTGGCCAGATTCTCTCCAGTCATTTCACAAGTTGAGTGCGTCATCAATTTGAGATGCCCATTTTCATGTTATAACATCTCTGAAATTGGGACGCATCTTCCAATCAGAGGAATCTTACAATTATAATTGGTAGCATGTTTTTACTTTCTTGGTAGTTCAAAAATAATAAGTTATTGTAGTCAATAGAAGCTTAGATTTGATGAAGTAGAGCAGTACCTGGGCATAAACATGCATATTATATCTTTCTAAAATATGCACACCTAAGCAAATTTACTTAAAGGAACTCCACTTGTGGAAGTCTTCCCTTTGAAAATAGTTATTTATGAAGCTGCACTCTAGGGTGGGAAGATTAGTCAACAAGCAGGATAAAGAGTTTAAATAATAAACAGATCATTATATAATGCCATATAAACCCCAATAAGGTTGCAAAATAATTATGGCATAGCAGAGATAATAAAGCCCTTTCATAGAAAGAGCTTGGATGTATTAAATTGAAACAAACAAAACTGATGTTTCTTTAGTTTAAACTGTTCAATATTGGCAATTTCATAAGCCTCCACCTAATTTGTTGATAATTGTGAGTCTGAAGTTTTCAGCGCAAGGTATTAGAATATATTTTAATTACCTGATTATTGTTATCATGATGTTCTTATTTTTAGGTTTGATACTTTTTTCAGAGTAGAACTATTTTTCTTTTCTATTGTAAAAGCTCTAACTAGTTGTAGAATATTCAAATTATTCAGAAAAATATAAACTTATAATCCATCCCTAGATATAAAAGCTGTTTAACTTTCATTGCAATCATAGATCTATAGCTCTTCCCATGGAAATAGAGTCTTAAATTTTTATAGTGATATTTAGGAAGAAAATTGTGATTCACTTGGTGGAAATTTGTTTCACAGTTAGTTTTATGGTTATGTATCCAAGAATAGCTATGCGATCTTGATAAACTACTTGAGTATCTCTAAGTCTATTTTCTCATTTCCAAATGGGAATGGTAATAGATTATATGGCTGTTGTAACAATTAAATATATAAAGTGAGCATGAAAGTCTATTAAACACATAAAAGGACTATTTAAAATTTGAGGTTAGTATTTTGATGACATTATTAAAGGTGACAAATTTTGTGGGAAATGTAGATTAAACCAGTCAGGCTAACCTTAATTGTAAATTAAAATATATATTTATTATATTCTTTAATCAGCACAGAGAGGGATTTAGGAAAAATATGAGAGGCTCAACACTTCTTAAAAATTAAAAAAATAATTATTGTGTCACCTTACAAAGGCTTATGTGTTAGGCTTCTGTCCAAAGTCACGCATTTAAAATACGAGTGTCCTAGAATCTAAGCTGTGTAGCATACTTACAAGTTTACACTCTGACTGCTGAACTATACTGCCTAGGGGAGTGAAAACACTGCCTATGACCTAAACTTTCTTCTAGTGATGAAGGTTTAAATTATGCACATGTAGGCTCACATTTTAGTAAGGTTCCCCTCATATTTTGTTAACATATTTATTTCTGGAGGTAGGGGAAGGATGTTTTCCTTTAATGAACACATTTCTGGGGGTGGGGAACTTGGGAAAACATCTTTTGACTCTTCTTGTACTCTCCTTAAGCAAATGTTCTCTGTTCTAGGACACAGTAGCCAACCTGAGCACAGGACCTGAGCCTCCATTTTTCAAACAACTGATAAACTCAATAATTCCTAATATTGCGGATAGAGCACCTATAGGCAAGACTTTTGGGGATATCCTGCAGCCAGTGAATCCTACATACAGAGTGGTAAGCCTCACAAAGAGGTCTTGGAATGCTTCATTAGCCTGTGTTTGGGGATGGGTGGGGAAAGATGTTTAGTGGCTCCAGCTGTCTCTATGGATGTTATAGATCAACTGACAGCAACAGTAATTTTGATAATTGTTCTTATCTCTACAAAGGCTCTGCAAACATGATAATAGGGAAATAATTATTTTTCAGGTGATAATTATGTATAGTTGAATTTCTAAAATCCCAATTATTCTTTTTCCTCTTAGATGAGTGTCATAGAACCATTCATTGGAGCTCAGAACAAGTCTCTTAAATCAAGAATAGGAAAAGCACATAGAAATGAAGCAGGATTTGTACCACTACTATTTTATATTGATCTTGTGTCTTGTAGCTTTGCTAAATTATTTATTAGTTCTAATAGATTTTTTTTTGGGGGGGGGTGCGTTCCTTAGAAATGTTTATATGTAGGACCACATCACCTGTGAATAAAAACAGGTTTATTTATTCCTTTTTGGATTTCTTTTCTGGATGCCTTTACTTTTTTCCTTTTATTGCACTGGCTAGATTCTCCAAAACAATGTAAAATAGATGTCATAAAACTGGATACCCTTATCTTGTTTCTGATGCTCGGAAGAAAAGTGTTTAGTAGTTAAGTGTGAAAAAATATATATATATAATTTTAGTAGATGACTTTTACCAGGTGGAAAAAGCTCCTTTTTATGCCTTATTTGTTGAGAGTTTTTATGAAAAACGGGTGTTGGATTTTTTTTCAGATGCTTTTCTATGTCTACTGAGGCGATCATATGGTTTTTGTCTTTTATTCTATTAATATAGTATATTGCATTAGTTGATTTTCAGATATTAAAAATATCCATTAATTATGGTATAACTTCTTTTTTATATGTTGTCAAATTTAGTTTGCTAACATTTTGCTAAAAAGGTTTGCACTCATGCCCACGAGGGATATTTTCAGTCTTTTTTTTCACGTGTGATGTTGCTCCGCCTTTGGTATTAGGGTAACACCGGTCTTAAGGAATGAGTTAAGATATATTCCCTTCTGTTTTTTCTAAAAATGTGTGCAAAAGATTGGTATTATTTCTTCTTTAAATATTTGATGAGATTTACCAGCAAAGCCATATGGACCTGTGCCTCTTTTTATCACAAAATTTTAAATTACTAATTTATTTCCTTTATTTGTTACAGGCTTATTCAGATTTTCTAGTTTTTCCTTGAGTTAGTTCTGTGTTTTTCTAGGAATTTAATTTGTCTTTAGGAAGCTGTATCTTTCTAAGAATTTTCATCTTCCTAGGACTTTGCCCATTCCATATAAATTGTCTCATTTATTGGGATACAGTTGTTCATAGTATTCCCATATAATTCTTTTAATTTCTGTAGGGTCAATAATGATATCCACTCTTCCTGATTTTGGTAATTTGTGTCTTCCAACAGCTTTTAGCTTCATTGATTTTATCTGTTTTTCTACTTTCTATTTTATTGATTTTTCGCTCTAATGTTTTATATCCTTCTGCCTGCTTTGATGTTGCTCTTTTCATTTCTTAAGGTGGAAGTTTAGGTTATTTTTATGCTTAGTGCATGCTTAGTGTACCTTTTTATTCCTCGGTTGATTTTTTTGACTATATATGTATTTAGTTATTTTCCTAGTTGTTGTTTTAGGACTTGAAAAGGAGAAAGAACTCTTTCTCTTCTCAATACTCTACTCCCAATACTTCTAACAGCAGATGTGTAGAGGTTTTCCCCACACCGAGCAGGTCTCCATTTCTCTGTGCATACCAACTTGGTGTCCTACAATTCATGTCAATTACCCCACAAGACTGTACCCTTCCCCCCACTTCAGACACCAATGACAAATCCAAGTTGTCACCTGTGCTTCTGATTGACTGACTATAAACTGGAGGACCCCTTCTTCGGGTGCAATGATTTGTTAGAATGGCTCAAAGAACTCAGGAAAACAGTTTACTTACTAGATTACCAATTTATTATAAAAGGATACAATTCAGGGACAGCCAAATGGAAGAGATGCACGTGGCAAGGTATGGGGGAAGGAGCACAGAGCTTTCATGTCCTCTTCAAGGATCCCACCCTTCCAGCATCTTCATGCATTCAATCTGGAAGCTCTCTGAACTATGTATTGTAGAGATTTTATGGAGGTTTCATTATGTAGGTATAATTGATTAAATCATTGGCCATCAGTCGTTCACTCAACCTCCAGCTCTTTTCCCTGGAGATCAGGGGATTAAAACTGAAAGTTCCAACTCTGTAATCGCAGGGTTGGTTCCCCAGGCAACTAGCCCTCATCTCAAGGTTATTCAGAAGTCCACAGCCACCAGTCATCTCATTAACATATAAACAGATATATCACTGTGTAGATTCCAAGGGTTTTAGGAGCTGTGTGCCAAGAAATGAAGGCAGAGACCAAATTTATATATCTTATCATTTCTCAGGTATGTAATATGTATCTTAGCTAATCATAACCAACTTTTCAATATAATACTAACTTAATTCCAAAATATATAAAGAGATTGGTCTAAGATATCTTTTTCCTTTCCTTCTTTTGTGATATTATTGTCATATATATTACATCTATATATAAATGAAATAATATAGTATTATAATTATTGTTTTATATACTCTTATGCCCTTTAAGGAAGTTAAGAAAGAGATGTGGGAAAGTATATTTATATAATATTTTTTATTTACCTACATAATTACCAGTTCTGGTATTCTTTATGTCTTTTTAAGAATTTGGATTACCATCTAACATCACATCCTTTCAACCTAAAGAATTTCCATTAGTATTTTTTGTAAGACAATTCTGCTAACAACAAATTTTCTCAGCCTTTGTTATCTGGAATGGCTTTATTTTGCCTTTATCTTTGAAGAATAATTTTGCTGTATCCTTGGTTGAAAATTTTTCTTTTAGTAGTTTAAATATGTTATCCTGTTGTTTTCTGTTCTTCACTCTCTGAGAAGCCCATCGTTAATCTTATTGTAGTATCCCTGTAAGTAAGGAATTATTTTTCTCTTGCTGCTTTCAAGGTTTTCTTTTTATCTATGTCTGCCACTAATTTGTTATAATGTATCTAAATGTGAATCATGTAATTATCCTAGTTGAGATTTACTGAGTTGCTTGGATATGTAAGGCAATGTTCACCAAAATTGGGACGTTTTCAGTTCTTCAAAAAATTTTTTGTCTTTTCTTTCTCTTTTCTAGGACTTCCGTTTAGTGATTGTTATTTTGGTTGATTTTGTCCCACATGTTTCTAATGCTCTGTTAAATTTTCTTTAATTTTTTTCCTTCTCTATTCTGCAGATAGGGTAATTTATATTAATAGCTTTTTGTTCACCTATGTTTTCTTCTGTCATCTCACATTTGATATTAAACCCCTGTAATCAATTTTTGATTTCATTGTTGTGATTTCCAACATCAGAATTTCCAATTGGTTCTTTTTTAAAAATGAATCATCTTAACTAAAATTCTCTATTTGATTGTTACCATTATACTTTAATTCTTTAAATATGACATATTAGTTCTTAGAACATCTGGTTTGAAGTCTTCTGCTAAATTGAACATCTGGACACAGAGAGAGGCAGTTTTTCTTTTAGTATGGGCAGGACTTTCTTAAAAATGCACATCTCATAATATTTTGTTGAGTATTAGATGATTTTTTGATACATCGTACCAACTTCAGATTCTAGCTTTACCTCCCCACCACAGAGTTATTGTTTTTGTTTGTTTGCTCATTTAAAACTTGCCTAATTTAGTAAAGCCTGTCTCTCTTGCAATGTGTAACTGTTGATATCTTTGCTCAGTTTTTCTTTTTCTTGATTTTACTTTTAAGTTTAGCTCTCATGATGTTGCCCCTTGATTATATCACTTAATGTTCAACCTAATGATGGTCAGAATTTAATTTAGGATGTCTCAAGGAGTAAGAATTTCAATCTCTGTTGATAGATCTGTGTGGGCCGGGGTATGTATTCAAACTTCAGACCATTTTCTAATTTTTCTCAGCTTTTAATTTCCACTGGAGTTACTTATGTTTCCTCTGCACCTATACACAGACTCCATTGGCCATAGATGTGTGTGTGTGGTTTGGGTCTGCTCTGGTCTCTGCTATGCATGCTCACAGCCTCTGGTCAGTCCAGGATAGAAGGATTGCTTATCAAGATCACTGTGATTAGGCTGGTGCTCACCATGGAGAGGGCCATGTTCAGTTCGAGCATGAAGATCCTGAAGTCCAATGGTGAGAAGCCGGGCGAGTTCGAGTCTGGCACCTTTCAGGTACTCCTTGAGCTGGAGATGAATTTGGATCTCAGGGCCCAGCTATGGGAGCTGAATATAACCAGCAGACAAGGAAACTAAATTGGTGGGGGTTGGAAAGCTATTATAATCTTTGTGTTCCTCAACTGAAGTCTTTCCAGAAAAATGCAAGTTCGACTAGTACACAAATTGGAGAAAAAGTTCAGTGGGAAGTTTGTTCTCTTTATTGCTCAGAGGAGAATTCTGTATAAGCCAACTTGAAAAAGCCATACAAAGAATGAGCAAAAGCTTCACAGGAGCCACACTCTGAGGACTTGGTTTTCCCAAGTGAGATTGTGGGCAAGAGAGTCCACATGAAACTGGATGGCAGCTGGTTCATAAAGGTTCATTTGGATAAAGCGTGGCAGAACTATGTGGACACAAGGTTGAAACTTTTTCTGGGGTCTATAAGATGGTTACAGGCAAGGACATTAATTTCGAATTACCAGAGTTTCAGTTGTAAAGAAAAATGACTAAATAAAATATTCACACACACAGAAAAGACCACTAGATTACCTTACCTTCCCCAAACTATTCAATCCCTGACTAGTCCACCAGTCTAGCTACTAACCCCCAATGTTTGCCTTCTACTGAGATCACCACTTTACAAGGCTGTGTTCCAAATCAAGTGAATTCCTTCTGGCAGCAGCAGGAGAGCTGTTGATTTCATGGCCTTTGCTACTCTGGTTGAATTATACTTGTGCTCATCTTTAGTTAAGTAGTTTTAATGACTAAACATTTCTCAGTATTTGATATCAAAAGTGTCAAAATATTTTTTTGACAGTTTTGTGTATGTGTGTGTATATACAGTTTCTTTTTAGATTGGAGGACACATTGACTGCCTCATTCTGTCATGTCAGAAGTTCCTGCTCTATACCCCTTTCATTTGAATTTGCGTGTTGTATCTGTATTGGGATTGTTTCTCATTGTTAAGATGAGTGTGAGTAAATAGTGAATTGTGAAAAAAATAAAGGAAATGAATACTTTTAAGGATTAGGACAAATTGGCTAATCAGATATCACATATAAAGTTTATTTTTTAAAATAAACTGTAATATGGGTGGCAGGGCTGATTGCTCTATATAAGCAGTACATTGGTTTTTGCAGATTCTAAATAATTCTTGTTGGAACAATTTGCTATTGGTCAGATTGGCTAATTTGGTAATCTCACTGGTGCAAACAAATAAAAGGAGATAAAAATAAATGGATGACAATAATTCAGGAGAGTTAATAATATAATTTAGGAGAGTAAATAATTGAATAGAACATCTCTGTTCAGATGGTCAACATGGATTCTGAATCCATGGAAAGTTTTCATTACATTAAAAAATGTTTTCAGTTTGAGCTAGGTCTTGGAGGATGAGTAGGAAATCATTTTGCCCATCAAGACATACCACCTCTGTGGTGTATAGATGGTAGAGGGCTTAAGGTGAAAGAGTTGGTGGAAACTTACCTCTAAAAGGTCTTGCGTACCATGATAAGTGGTGAGAAGACTTATTTTTAGGGAAGAGTTATTTTTAAAACACTTTAATTGATATATAATTGACATACAATAAATTATACATATTTAAAGTGCATAATTTGATGTTTTTACTATTAAAGTTTTTTATTTCTTCTTGAGGGATCTTTGGTAGTTTCTATATTTTAAGAAATTTGTCCATTGCATTTCATCTAGGTAATTGAATATATGGACATAGAGTCATTAATAATATTTCCTTATTATCTCTTAAATATCTATAGAATTTGTATTGATATCACCTTTCTCATTTGTGATACCAATAATATGTGCCTTCTGTCTTTTTTTCTTGATCAGTCTGGCTAGTGGTGGTCTTCCAGTTCTCTCTTCCCGGTCTGTGCTGTTGTTGTCATGTATTTTACTTCCACATATTATGGACTCTTCCCTGGATTGGTCTTATTTTTTACTTTAAACCGTAGATTATCTCTTAGATTTGAAAAGAGAAAAATATTTACTCACACATTAACAGTTTCTGGGGTTTTCACTTCTTTGTGTAGATCAAAATATCCATCCAGTATCATTTTCTGTTTGCTTGAAAGATATCTTTTGACATTTTTCTTTTCTCCTTTTGTGTTTGAAAATGCTTTATTTTGCTTTTATTCTTGAATAATATATTCATGTTTATAAAGCTCTTGGTTAGGAGCTTTTTCTTTAATTATCTTAAAGATGTTGCTCTGCTGTCTTCTGGTTGCACTGTTGTCAATGAAAAAAATCTGCTGTCATCTTTATATGTGTTTTTCTCTGAGCATTATATATTTTTTTTGTTGCTTTTAGAATTTTTTCTTTTTATTTCCAATTTTAAGCAATTTGATTTTAATGATGCTCGATGTCATTTTCTTTATGTTCCTTGTGCTTGGGGGTTCATTGAGTTTCTAGACTTTTCAGTAACTTCGCAAAATTTTGTCCATTATTTCTAAAAATACTTTTTCTGAATGTCTTTATTCTATCTTTTGGGACCTCTAGTTACTCATATATTAGACAGCTTGAAGTTGTTCCACAGCTCACTGCTGTTTTATTAACTTTCTTCAGTTTTCCCATTTTTTATTTTGTATAGTTTCTATTGCTACATCTGCAAACTCAGTTATGTTTTCTTCTATGTCTAATTTGAAAATTCTATCAAGTGCATTTTCATCTTTAGAGGTCATTTTTTTAAATCTTGTGGTTAGCTACTTACTATGTTCATTCTCTCTGCTAGCTTTTTGAACATACAAAATACAGTTATAAGAACTGTTTTAGTGTTCTTGTCTATTAGTTCTATCATGTATTTTATTTATGGGTCAGTTTTGATTGAGAGTTTTATTATTATAGATAGGTCTGTCTTCTTTATATTCTTGGTAATTTTTGATGAGATATCACAGACATTGTGAATTTCATCTCGTTAGGTGCTGGAGGTTTTTCTATTCCTGTAAATATTTTTTTAAGCTTTGTTTCAGGGTGTTATTAAGTTACTGGAAAGAGTTTAATAACTTTGAGTCTTAAGAAGTTTTTTTAGGCAGAGCCAAAGGAGGTTTTATTCTAGGGAAAATCTCTCTCCCATATACTGAGGTAAAACTCTTGAATTATGAGGTTTCCCAGTTTGTCTGTGGAGAACAGGAGCTTTTCCCTATTCTACGTGAGCCTGAGATTGTTCTTCTAATTCTTTCAAGTGATTCTTTTCCTGGGTAAAGGTAGTTCCCTTACATGCATGCATTGTTGATGAGAGTCTTCTGCAAATCTCCTAAATTCTCTCTCTGCGTAACTCTCTTCTCTCTGTTGCTCTACCCTGTGAACTCAAGACTCTTGGCCTTCATCTATTCTTTAACCTAGATAGACTGCCTTTGCTCTGCTTAAATTTTGCTTCTTTGTGCTATGGACTATATACTCTCTGAAGGCATTAAGCTGAGGCATTTGCAGGGCTCTTCTTGTCTGTTTTCTGTCACTCGAGGGTCACTGTTTCCATTGCCTGATATCCACAGTCTTTTAAATCATTGTTTCCACATGTGTCTAGTTTTTTAAGTCCTTTCAGGTGGGAAGGTAAATACATACCCTGTCACTCCTTCTTGTGTATTATAGGTGTTAAATATAATGCAAGCATAAATCTATCATGTTAAGTTTTGACTGCTCTTATTTAAATTCAGTCCATCTCCTATATATGTGAGGTATAAGAATATATTAAAGGCTGATAAAGACATTTTAATGTGTTGTCATTAATATGAATGATAGCTCTATATCTTCACCAATTCCTGAATCTACCAAAAGAAAATTCACTGCCCCAAATTCCTGTATTCATTCTTGCAAGGGTACTTTATCTAATATTCTCAGAAGATAACTCACTTGATTAAATAGAATAGGATTTATATAGGTACTCAGAATCCTAGAAAATTTCATAAATAATGGCCCAAATATGGGCACAACAAAAATACTTTTATTAGAACTTGCAAAATAATTTTTTTTTTATTTTCAGGGAGAAGTTGCTGAAGTTGTATTTGTAGGTGCTAACCCAAAGAATTCAGCAGAAAACCGGGTAAGCATTGATAATTCTTTGTACAAATTTAAATTCATCTTTTAGCCTTTCATTCACTTGAATATCCCTATATAGTTTAACAACATGAAGATAAAATGTTCCAACTTGCTTTTCATCTGATTTTGTAGGTGTGGAGAAATTTTTAGTGGGAACAGTTAATGCGGAACTGAGTTTGTAAAAAAGGTACACAGGCAGCTTCTAACTGGTTCTGCCTAGCACCCCGCATAGCTCAATCCATAGAATACTACATTATCTCTTGAGAAGATGGAAATTTGAATACAATCTTAATTTAAAAACTACTAAATTTGGTGACATAATCAAAGGGTCAAGGGAGAAGTGTATCTTTGTTTTTTTCCCACTTACTCTTTGGCTGCTCTCCTTCTTCTCTAGCACTGCTGCCTCTGGTCCTACATCTCCTGTTGGAATGACCATTGATCCCTGGGTGGATGCTGTACTGGCTTGGAGGCCTGACCCATGTGCTTTACTTTATCTTGCATTGTTCATTTCCCTACTCTTTTCTAACAGTCCTAATAGGATATTTATTTATTAATCATGAAAAATGACACAAGAAATAGATGCTCAGTGCAAAACAGATAATATAGAAGTGTTTAAGATAGAATATATAAGGACCCCACTTTTCATAAACCTTTTTAGAGATAATCACTGTTAATAGTTTGTTATATATCATCTCACACTCTTTTTTGTTTTATTGTATATATGTACATATGACACATATATGTGTATGATAAAGTATATGTCTGTATATACCTATTAATAAAATGAAGTAATTTTACTCCTCTGCAGGCTCCTTAGAATATTCTTATAACTACATGAGCAATAACTGGACAATCTAGTTGTAAAAATTCTAACCATTAAGAAATATAGAGGAAAAAGAGAGTAGGTAAATGAATGTGGTTTTAAGGTCAGATTTTTTTTTACTATAACTGAGGATACATTCATTCACTCTATTGATAAGCTATTCTAACCAGGGCCCATTGTCACTTATAACTCAAAATACCTTTCTTCTAAATAAGTCTTCCCATTTCTGCTCATTAAAATATTCTTATTGTTGTGAAACAATTATGGCAGTATGTCATTGTCAAAAAGACATTGGAGAAAAGTGTTCTACTGCTTGAATAATTAACATATACCTGTTTGAAATAATTTCTCTAGGCAGTCAAGCTGTGCCAGAATATTTACATGTTTATAACATTATTTTAATGTTGATATCAAAGTATTGTAGTAAAACTGCAGAATTTGCCATCATTTGATATTTTTAGGGTGGAGAAATACTGTCACCATTATTGTCATGGAGAAGCAAGAGAACGAAACACTCAAAGTACTCAAAGCACTATAGCAAGAATAGAAATAATTTCTAAGAATGCTCTGGGACTCAGCATAAAATAATTTTTAGTACCCTTCTTTAATAATAATTATCACATCCTCACCACTGTTACTGAATGCTTACTTTTGTAGGTACTAGGCTAATTACTTACATACATTGTCTTATGAATCTAATTTAATCTTCACTACTACCCAATGAGTTCTGTTTTATTATCCCTATTTTACTGAGACCTAGAAAGATTAATAGCTTGTATTAACTAATTGTATATCAGGTTGGGTGGTGGAGGAAAGGATAGTCATAACTTATGTATACAGTAGCCTAGACTTGTTCTCAAATCTGTACTCTAGACCTATACATGAGGGCCCACTCTATCTCGTAACCCATTTATGGTCTCCCCAATGTTGCTCTGCCCTAAATGGACAGAAATAGCTCTCTTTACAAGTCACTGTGGTTATGAAAGCTTTTTTATTGAATATAATTAAATATCAGTTGAGTAATTAGAGAAGAATTTGAAATAATCCCATGGTACAGCTGTAAATAAGTGATCCTTTCAGCAAAGTTTTATTTGAACACCTGTAAATGGCAAGTGTAAGGGGCTATAATGGATAAAGATGATTTAGAGATAAGTTGTGTCCCTAATGACCACAATCTAAAGAATCTCGTGGAAAATTTGAGATTTAGGGGCTTTGTATCTCTTAATTTGTTACATTATTCTAATTCATGCTTTACTTGAAGCTAAATTCTTGGTCTGAAATAAATTATTATAGCAATTTTCCAATTGGAAAATAAACTTTGCTTAGGGTATGGTTTCTAGAAATCCATTATGAAGAAATACAGGAATTACATTTAGCACCTCAGGACAAAGAAAATTTATACATCCTTTTTAATTTTTTCACTCAGGGAGGTATATTTACTGATAAATCATATACGTGAAAGATGAGAAAATAGAAAGATGAGAGAATTTTCCCATTTTCCTTCCTAAATCTTGAGGTGACTAGAGAGCATCTTGGAATATAGATCAATAAACATATCATGAAAGGTTTGACTTATGCTTTTTCTAAATCTCAAGTTTTGTTCTGTTTCTTCTCTGCCCTAATTTCCGAAATTTGCTCTTGCTCTAGAATTATGCTTCATTCAACTTTCTAAAAAAGTGTCATGGTTTTTAATAGACTAGATAAATTAATATTCTGAAGATATTGCATAGAATGTTAAGGGAAACAGCTAAGAATTTGGATGGAAATTCTAAATCATTTTCACATAAGCAATTGGTAGGTTTGCATATAGTCAACAAGCAGACTATTTGCAGACAGGTTCCTTCTGTGACTGTTCAGCATGTGATCAGTTTTATTCATTGCATTTCAGACCCATCAGACTTTCCTCACTGTGGAGAAATATGAGGCAACTTTAACATCATGGCAGATAGTGCATAATGATGCCTCCTGGGAGACTCGGTGAGCATGTCTACTGAATATTTTGCCATTCAAACCTTGAAAATCGTTGGTTAGTAATACACAGACGACAAATGGGAAGACTAGCTCAATACATGATATTAATGATTTCAAATTCCCAAGAAGTCATCTGGCCATATTTAGGTAATTTATTAGACTTCATTTTGATTCTAGTTTTCCACAAAACTAGTGCGATATGTGCTTCTATAAGATTAGGTGCTAATGAGGTTGTAGCCCCCATTCTTATAAACATCTGTTAATTTAGCATTTTTTTCATGGTCATACATATCACCCTTAAAACTGTCTAGACTTCTTGCAAATTTTCTGGAAGGGGTGCTGGATGAAGGGGTGCTGGATGAAGGGGTGCTGTTGAGATAACTCTGTAGATCCGGACATTCTTTCTGGGAAAATAATGAGTCGTTAGCCAACATGTATTGTGTATTTATATATGGTCAATGATTCTTCATTTGAATTACTAAAACATGAGAAGCTTGAGTGTTTAAGTCTTACTGACTAAAGTAAGAAAGAAATATGCTTATGGAGTTTCTTCAAAGAGACATATATATCTCTATGCCTTTTGTTGCCAAATACCAAGCTGAACAAATATTTTGAAGTTTTGAAAATGTGTCTAAAATAAAATGTTACTGTTCCCAATGTTATACATTTTACCACAGGACAATGGCATGAAAATGGGCAAAATTTTTGGCAATTTGTTTCTAATTTAGACCACCTCTAACTGATTATTTGTATATTGTTTCAATTCACATGGTTAACTAAAAATAGAGTTTTGACCATGTTGTGGCCCATTTGATAGCACTATATAAAATATGGGCATAATTTTTCTTCTGATCTTCAGGATTCTAAAGTATGGGTGATTTTTTAAACAAGTCATAAAAACATATTTATTGTTAAAATAAGGTTATAAAGATAATTTTAAAAAGAATGATTTATTTTCAAAAGCCTCCAATCAGAATAGCAGTCAACACCAAGGATATGTGTAGGCTTCTGCCTTGTTCATCAGCAGCAATGCCATCGACTATTCATTGAGAGCACTGGATCTATCACTGAGAAACACAGAATGTCAAGCGTACCCTTTGTACCCAGGAGTTTACTCTCTACACATCTGAGGCTATCAGTCAGTTAGCCCATTGTCTCTAACCATATCTAGAAGAGCATCTGAACCCACCATCGTGGTCTACAAGGACCTATGTGATCTGACTCCATCTGTTTCTATCATCTCATCTACTCTCCCATGGTTTGCTGTGCCCTAATTGTACTGATCTGCATTCTGTTCCTTGGCTGTGCCAAGTTTGTTCCTGTTTTAGACACTGCATTCTGTGTTCCCTCTTCCTAGAATATTCTTCCTCTAGACGATGTAGGTTCAGTTCAAGTGACATTTCTTTACAGATACCTCTGTCTTACTTTCTTCATTTCATTTATCACTTGTAAAACTATTTGTGGTTTACTCACTTATTGCCTTTCTTCTATCATTGAGAAACACAGAAACTTTGGACCATGTCTGTCTCGCTCACTGCTGTCTCCCCAGAACCTCTAGAATACAGTCTGGCACATGTGCTCATTAAATATGTATTTTTAACAACTGACTCTAAATATGAAAAGAAGTGTCAGTTGAAGCAAAGGATAATAAGGGCTAAAAGGATGCTTTAGGAGTTCTAAAGCAGGAGACGACTGTGTTCTAAGTATCAGGTAAGGCTTCCTGGGTTGGTTAAAGTTTAGGTTGTTAGAAAGGTGGAATGAGTAAAGGTATTTCTTCTGCAAATGGCTCTTCATTAAAGGTTTTCTTCTAGAAAGTAAGTATTTATCTGTTTTGTTCATTGCTATACTCTCAATATCTAGACCAGTGCCTTATTTATGGTAGGTGTTCCCTGAATATTCATTTAATGAGTAATACATGTTTTTTAATCACGCATTTTAAAGAGTAAATTTGGGTTTGTCTGTCTGTTTCCTACCAACAGTTTCTATTGGCACAAGGGATTACTGGGTCTTAGCAATGCAACGATACAATGGCATATCCCAGATACTGCCCAGCCTGGAATCTACAGAATAAGATACTTTGGACACAATCGGAAGCAGGACTTTCTCAAGCCCGCTGTTATACTTCCATTTGAAAGCACTTCTTCCATTTTTGAAGTTGTAGCTACTTAGTAAAAAGTTGACAAATCATTTAAAGAGCAGTTCTGCTCTGTATAATTTATATGACTGATTTCATGTGAATGTAAACTATTATAAATTCCATAAATGCCCCAGTTTGGGAAAAGATAGTTTACTGCTAATGGGACAGAGGTGTGTGTGTGTGTGTGTGAGAGAGATAAGTATGTGATATGTGTGTCACATTCACCCTGCTCTAGCAGCTTTGTATCTCATGGTCTACAGCATGATCTCCCTTGGGACCTTCTGGCTATTTAAAGGAACAGTTCCCCTAATATGAGACTCTGAAATGTTAATAAGAGTGGTTGAAGATGTGTGAACAAAGTTTAACTATTTATTTATAGAATTATTGAATGTTAGCATTGGAAGTTTTAACAGATTATCTAGTTTGATCCTTTATTTTGCAGATGGGAAAAATAAAGTTTCATAGATTTAAGATTAGCATAAGGCTACAGGACCTTTCCCCCCAGTTACATTTAAAAATAATATATAAACATTGTCCATAAATATATAAGCCCAGTTAGAGGAAAGTAGCATGAAAATTAGTGTGCCAGTTCTTCTACTGAGCATAGGCTTTCAAAGCAGTTGCTTTAGAGTTGATATGCCTAATCCAGATTTGTTGTTGATACTCAAATCATTTCTGGAATTTCTCTCAGAGCCCAATTACAGAAAGTCAGACTTGCAATATTTTGATCATGCTTTTTGTTTCCTTAAGTGCCCTTGTCCTACTAAATTGTGTCTCTTATTCACATGATTTGTTCTAAGTGATTTTTGACATTTTCCACTACATTCACCCCTAAACCACAAAGCTTCGCCATTTGTGTAGATATTAAAATGAAAGTGGTATTGGCTTGGAAGGGAGTATTCATTGATTTGTTCTTTAATCAATCACCCACTCACTTTCCCTCTATCTCTTGCTCACTCAGTCATCATTCAGTTATAAACTATTTAAGACTTACTCCGATACCAGAATTGTACAAGTGCCTGGTACAAGGACACTTAATGAGATCAATTAGTAAGATCATATTTGGGATAAACATGCAAGAGTCAAATGGTGACTATTTGGAAGGAGAAAACCACCAATTCAATATATAAATTCTGGGGAGGGATATAAAAATTAATAACCTTCAAGTCACATCTTATATCATTTGTGTTAGGTACTCTCATTTTGAGGGAAAGAGGCTCCAGAAAATTTGGAAAAAGCAGTTTTGAAAGTTTTTGAGGGGCATTATGAAATACTCAGCCCAATGTCCCTAAGAATGAGATATGGCAGTCTGACACTGATTGCTGAAGGTACTAATTGCATCTAAAATTATCCAAGTTAAGTAGGTGCTCCCAAGCTGCAAAGGAAATTTCCAGAAACAAATCATGCTTTTGTTAAGTGTGTAAAAGATTTAGCATTTTAAGGAAAAATCAAACTTTATTTCAAAAACAAACTTTAAAGTTTGAAAATAGTATGATATTAATAATGATAATATTAACATCCATTTATGTAACACTTAGACATGCTGTATTGCACTAGAATGAACCTGGAACACTTTTTGATGAATCCTTACTCAGGCTGTTTCTATGGAAACTAACAGCTGGAAAATTAGCTAATCAGAATTCCAAAAGGTGTGGCGATCATTTTTTCACAGTATTTAGTGAGAAAGTTCAGAGGCCTGAAAGAACAGGTAATTTTGAAAGTAACTGATCTCGGACACATGAGTTACAGTAGAACTCATGATGTAATTTTAAAGAGTATTTCTCATGACTCAGAAAACTTTTCAAATGATTTTTCAACACCTTCATGCCCCTCATTGATGCTTTCCTCCGTCAGCCTGTGGAATACCTTATTGTTTACTTGCAGCTGTGCCAAGGCAGCCATTGTACTGCCTGCTGATGATCCTTCTGCACCTCACCCCCTGTCCACCAGTACTCTTTGTCCCAAATAACCCACAGAAACCTGTTTTCTCACTAGTTGTCATTTCTTCCAGCTCATGCAGTTCCATTTCTGCAGTTTTTATATAAGAATAACACCAGATCCCCGCATTGTATTCACTGGAGGATAAATAACACCACGAAGAGGCTGATCGGATATGTTAACACAGAAACATAGATGCAATCTGTGTCTATGGCTGCTGGTACAAGTGGCTTATTGGAAAAAAATTCCTGAAATTGGTGGAGAATGTAGAGAAAAGGGGATTGGGTTGGTGGAAGAATTGTTTTGGAGATTTTCCTTCTCATGTCAAAGTGTCTGTGTTTTATTCGTTGTACTCTCTCTACAGTTTTAAGGATGCTGTGACTTCTTCAAAAACTGCTGAATGATCCTTCTATATTTTTCAACGAGTATTATGTAAATTGTCAATATTCAATAGAATGTTTAATAATAAATTAATAATTACACTTGGGAAAGTATTTTCTAATGACAGATGATATAAACAAATGAACACTCTTTTTTTTCTTTTTAAGAGGTGGAACAAATGGTGATGGATTCCATTCCATGTAAATCAGGTTGGAAAATGGTATAAATGACCTTTGTAAATAACCACCCAAACATAAGGGAACCACTTCATCAGTTCCTTCCTGCCCTCCACAAATTTACTGCTGGCAAAATACATATGATTGACAATTATTACTACCAGGGCAACTGAGAGTTTTCTAGGTACGTGATTAATTGGAAAACTGTTTTATGAGCTAATTCCGAACAAAAAAGCCAAGAATGAATATACTTGTAAATGCCTTTTTCCCACTTACCCTCTTAATGCTTCTCCTCCAGTATGAGCATGCATATGTCTTTTTCTAATATTAGCATAAGGATTTCATCTTTAGCAAAAAGATTTTGTTTTCAGTTCTTCCAAATGTTTTTGGTTCCTGGGTATCCCAATGTAATCTGATGGTTTGTACCTGCTTTTGGAATTTCATGTAGTATAGTATGCCAGAGAGGGAAATTTGCATATTCTCCATACTACTAATTAGAATGCAGGCAGCTGTAAGTAACAAAATATTCCTGATCAGCAGGGGTCCAAACACTAAAAACATTTATAGTCTGCCATAGTAATAAATCTTGAGGTGACAAATTCAAGTTTAGTGTAGCCACTCATCGATGTCACTGGCTTTTTCTAAAATTATCTACTTTAATTCTTAGTCTTTTCCCTTTATATTGGCTAGATTGTATCTTCATACAATTGGCTATATTATATCTTCATACAATTATATGCAGCAGTAAAAAGGAAGAAGAGAGTTCTCTTCAAACTTTTTCTTTCTTCTAGAAGGTAGAAAATAGAAACACAAGTAGAATTTCCCTTATATATTGTTGTCCAGAATTGTGTCCCACAGCTTTAAGGAAGGCAGAGAAAGATAATATTTGGTATTTTCTGCCTCTAGAGAGAATGCAAGTTTTGATAGCAAGATGGAAGAGATGGCGGAAGTAGCTGTTCTCTAAGTGAGTCAGCCAAACTGAGTCTGTTTGTGCTGCAATATTAGAGATTGATTTCTTGATTCTACCACATGTTTATCGGGGTCAGCTGGAGGATCTATTCCATTCTGCCTCACTCAGGGACTCGTTCTAACAGATGCTCTTATTCAACACATACTTCCATGACTGTGAAGTGGACATGGGGAATCAATCATGCACCAGCTCCTAAAGCTTCCACCTGGAAGTGACACACATCACTTTTCACATTTCATTGAGTGAAGGACAGAAGCAGTATACTTGTGATTAGCTTTAATGGTTATCGCAACAGGCAAGCAGTTATATCTGCATATCCAACTTAATGGCTCTTTGAAACAATTGAAACTAGTTTTATCCTAGGAAATATAGTTTAGAAAAGAACATGTCTTGAACCCTCGATGATGATAGTACTTGCTGTCTCCATTGCAAAATGTTTGCATTCATTCGACAAATTTATACAGAGCATGTATGTAATTTGTGGCAGGCATTATGCTAATCCCTAATGATACAATAATGATAAAGGCATAGCAAATTCCTATCATCAAAAAACTTAGAGGTAAATGGAAGAAGCGGACAGGTAAAGAGGCAATTCTATATGGAGTGACCCTTACTGCCCCAGTAGTTTATGGTATTAGAGATGGTACCTTATATGGTCTTAGGGATATTAGATTTCCTGGAAGAAATAACATCTAAGCTAAGACCTAAAGGATATAGCTAGGAGAAAGATAATAGAGTACGAGTGTGTGTGTGTGTGTGTGTGTGTGTGTGTGTGTGTGTGTGTGTATGCAAGACAAGTAGACTATTTCAGGTAGATGGAATATCAAGTAGTTTATCAAGACTATAGTTAGACTGCAAGGGAAGAGAGGTCAGAGATGTAGCACTGAAGTTTGCCTTCATCAATAGCAATTTGGTTTTATATTTGTATTATTTTTCCCCCTTGAGACTTTTCATGTATAACATAAAGTGCTAGAATGTATTTTTCCTTGCTATACTAATGAAACACATTTTTTAATAACCAAAAAAACTGATTTTAGTTTCCAGTCTCCAGTGAACTAAACTGAGTATCACCCTTCTAGCTTCATGGACTATAACCCGGTCTCTTGGAATTAAATTTATCAAAAGAATTCTTTTGCTTCTGTCCATCTCATGTTTCCAAAACTTAATTTCTTTTTGCATTTTTATACTTACTAAGTTGACAAGTACAGCTAATAAAGACCACTGTTTCCTTTTAGATGGAGTCCAGAATTCCAACCTATATATCATAAGTATTTATAAATACTAAAAAACTGACTCACCCACATTAACTTCAGAGTACCTTGGCATGCATATAATTTGAAGTTATCAGAGACCCAGCCTCTGTCGATTTTTTTTTTTTTTTTTTTTTGGCTGAACTTTAAGCCAATGAGCAAACTAGAAGCCTAGGATATCAGCTCAACAGTAGTCAGAAGAGGACAGGAGATCTACCACCCATAGCCTGGACTCAGATGCTGAGAAAGTTTGAGTTGACCTGATTCTCTGTTTTATTTTATCTTTCCTATTTGATACAACAAATTCACTTTTTATGTAAGACCAGCATAAGCTAAATGAATACAATAACTTAAAATTCCAGCAATTGTGAACTTGAAATAAAGTCCAACAGGGACCTACCACATCCTCTAAATGGCCAGAAAACCCAGATGGTAATGCAGAAAAAGACATTCTTAAGTGGAAGTTCAATAAACTAGCATGTTTGATTTTATACATAAAGTTGCCGCCAACACGAGAGGAGTGTATATACTTTGGAAGTCTTACGAAAACTATGGATGGTGTCGTGCTGACGCATCGTCACTCTTTTATCAGTTCTTTTTAACCTCAAAATCCACAAATGCAGAATATCTGATTGGGACCAAGGATTAGCTTATAAACATGGAACATAAAAGGAAAGTTGTATAAAGCGAAAGACTTTGGAGTCTGGTTAACTTGGATTATATTAAGGCTGTGATGTTATGAGGTTTACATAACATCCCTGGTTTATGAAATGGTGATGGCAGTAATGACCTTCTAGGATTACTATGGAGTTGTGTATGTTAATGGTTAAGAGAGGATACTCTAAAAATTTACTACTTCAAATCCTAGTTCCACCTATTCAGAGTCAGACCCTGAGTAAATTATTTAATTTCTTAAAGCCACATTTTCTTAATGGATCTTAATTTCTTAATGTATAAAATGAGAGCAATAAAAGGACTTACTTCCAAAATCTATGGGACACAGCAGAAGCAGTCCTAAGAGGGAAACTCATAGCAATACAGCTTACCTCTAGAAAGAAGAAAAATCTCAAATAAATGACCTAACCTCACACTTAAAAGAACAACAAACAAAACCCAAAGTGAATAGAAGGAAAGAAGTAATAATGATCTGAGTGGAAATACACAAAATAGAGTCTAGAAAAACAATACGAAAGATCAATGAAACCAAGAATTGATTCTTTAAAAAAATAAACAAAATTAAACATTTAATTAAACTAATAATAAAAAAAAAAGAGAGAGGACTCAAATAAATAAAATCAAATGAAAGAAGAGAAGTAACTATGGACTCCACAGAAATACAAAGGATTATAAGAAAATACTATAAGCAATTATATGCCAACAAATTGGACAATCTAGAGGAACTGGATACATTTCTAGAAACATACAATCTCCCAAGACTGAGTCAAGAAGGAACAGAAAATTTGAACCAACAAATTACCACCAACGAAACTGAATCAGTAATCAAAAAACTTCTAAAAAACAAAGTCCTGGACTGAATGGCTTAATAGGTGAATTTTATCAAAATTCAAAGAAGAATGAACACTTATTCTCAAACACTTCTAAAAATTCAAGAGAAGGGAAGTCTCCCTAACTCTTTTTACTAGGCCACCATTATCTCAATTATCAAACAAAAAATAAAACTATAGGTCAATATCCATCGTGAACATTGATGCAAAAATCCTCAATGAAATATTAGCAAACTGAATTCAGCAATACATTAAAAATGTCATACATCATGATTAATTTTGAGTTATTCCTGGGATATAAGATTGACTTAATATTCACAAATCAATTAATGTGATATACCACATTAAGAAATTGAAATATAAAAATCATATGGTCATATCAATAGATGCAGAAAAAGCATTCGACAAAATCCACCATCCATAAAACTCCTAGAAGAAAACACAGGCAGTAAACTCTCTTACTACTATTTTTTTTTGTTTGTTTCCTCAAACAAAGGAAACAAACAAAAATAAACAAATGGGACTACATCAAACTAAGATGTTTTTATACAAAAAAAGAAACCATCAAGAAAACAAAAAGGCAACCAACTGAATAAGAGAAGATATTTGCTTATGATACATCTGATAAAACAAACAATCCAATTAAAAAATGGGCAGAAGAATGAAATAGATATTTCTCCGAAGAGGAAATAAAGATGGCCAATAGACTTTTGCAAAGACAGTCAATGTCACTAATTATCAGAGAAATGCAAATTAAAACCACAATGACATATCCCCTCATACCTGTCAGAATGGCTATCATCAATAAATCAAAACACAAGTGTTGGCAAGGATGTGGAGAAAAGGGAACCCTTGTCCATTGTTGGTGGGAATGCAAATTGGTGTAGCCACTACAGAAAACAGTTTGGAGTTTCCTTCAAAATTAAAAATAGAGCTACCTTTTGACTCAGCAATTGCACTTCTGGATACTTATCCAAAGCAAACTGAAACACTAATTTGTAAAGATCTTTACACTCCTATGTTCACAGCAGTACTATTTACAATAGCCAAGATATGGAACAAGACAGGAAACAACTTAAGTGCTCATCAATAGATGATTGAATAAAGAAGTTATGGTATATATATAAATGTATGTATGTATGCATACACACACACAATGGAATATTAGTCATAAAAAATGAAATCTTACCATTTGCAATGACGTGGATGGATCTAGAGGTTATTATGCTGAGCGAAATAAGTCAAAAATAAAAACCATGTGATTTCACTTATATGTGGAATCTAAGGAACAAAAGTAACAAATAAACTAAATAAAAACAGATTCATTGATACAGAGAACAGACTGGTGATTGCCAGAGAGGAGGAGATTGGGAGGCTGGGTGAAAAAGATGAAAGGATGAAGTACAAATTAATAGTTATAAAACAGTCACAGGGACATAGAACACAGCATAGGGAATATAGTTGATATTATCGTAATGGTTATGTGTAGTACCATATCGATGCTAGAGTAATCAGAGGGGTCACTTCATAAATTATATAAATGTCCAATCATTGTACTGTATTCCTGAAACTAATATAAACTAATAATAGTAAAAATCCAAAATGAGTGAAGTAAACAAATCAGGTTTAATCTTAGGCCATGTTTTCTTATGTCTTCTCTGAAGATGTTTGGGCTCCTTCTCTACTAACTAGCCCTATTCTATATAACTTGTTCAGAAGGTTTTTGTTGGAGAAGGAAAATAAATGAAGAGCAAAATGCAAAAAAGACACCTTTTTAGTTTGTGAGATTAAAATAAGGTAAAGTTGGTACAGTGCTTGGCATATGGTATATGCTTGACTTACTTAGTTGTTAATTAGCTTCACTGAGTATTACATAAGATGATTCATCTAAGTATCTAAAAAAGATTAAAACATTTTTTAAAAATCCTCTATTGTGAACTGATTTTAAGATTTGTCCCAAAGGTATTATACTTTTTTCTGATCTTTTTCAAATGTGCTTTTGACATCTCGATATTATTATAGACAGAATTGGAATGGAGGAAGTAACCGAGGCTATTAGAGTCATCAAGACTGAGAAATAATGGAGGACAGAACCAGAACCAGATTCGGACATGGGTCAGAAGGTGGGATTGTATAAAATTCTATTAGTGAAATGGACACAACTTAACTGATTAACTGGATAGGAAGAGGAAGAAAGAGTTTTTAAAAATAAATAAAAATCCTGAAACAGTGAGTGATAGTAGCAGTATAAACAAGAGCCAGAGTAAAAGGAAGAGGAATTTAGACGATGATTGTGAATCTAGTTTTGGATGTCTGAGATTTGACAAGATGTCCAGGTAGCAAAGTCCAGCACATAGTAGAAAATGTGGAGTGGAGACATTGGAGAGAAAGTAGAGCACAGTGTGGAGATATGGGAAGCATCGATTTCAAAACAAAAGTAAAAATCAAAGAAGTTAATGATTTTGCACAAAGGAAGGCATATATGCATATAGGATGGTGGAAACAGCCTGGAATGTCTGGCTTTGGGTAATAGCTACTCTTAGGAATAGAGAGAAAGAGGAAGACCAGAAAATGCTATTACTAAGAAGAAGGAACAATCAGGAGAATTAGGAGAGTGTAAAGAATTCCAAGAAAGTCCATTTAAAAAAATTTTGCAGAGAAGCAAAAAGGGTTAAGGACTGAATTAAATCTTTGACACTTGAAAGTGAGCAATTTCTTAAGAATAGTAAAAGATATGGTGCAAGAGGTCAAGGAGTGTTGTGTCAATTGGATGTGGCAGAGACAGTGGCCATTCCATATCTGCTCTCCCGTTCCATATCTGCTCTCCCATTCTTCCAGAGTGATAGTTCTAATTGGCATAGGGACAGGACCATGTTTCTCAGCCCGAGTAAAACCCAGGAATGCATCTGGCAGCTAGGAATAGCCATCTGACTAAGTTTAGTCAGAGGGATGAGAGAAGCGATATGTTGTGTTTCCCCACCTGTGCTCTCAAAGGAAATAGGCATGCGTTCCCTTGCTCCAATTCCCTTCCTAATAGCTGTGCAGTGGACATGATGGCAAGAGCTGGAGATGGAAGCTTCGTGTTAAAGATGAAAATCATATAAAAGATGTCTGGGTCCCTGATAATCCCTGATAGCCAAATCATCCTTCAACTGCTTATTCTCAGATGATTAACTGACGAGAAAAAAAAGTTCCATTTTATCTTTTGATATGACATTTCATTATTAGAACTAAAACCTATATTTTAACAACTATACTGATTATAGTCCGCAATGAAAGCTATAATTTAGATAATTTAGATACTGCGATTAGGACAAACATCAATATGTTTGTATAAAATCAGAAATCAGATCTTTATTAGATGACCTTCTTTCTTTTCTTTCTTTCTCTGCCTTGCCTTTCCTCTTGCCTTCTTGACTCTTTGACTGTTATGGCTTGAATTGTGTCCCCCCAAAAGATGTATTAAGTCCTAACCCTGAGCACTTCAAAATGTAACCTTATATGGAAATAGGTCGATGAGAATGTAATTAGTTAAGTTGAGGTCATCCTGGAGGAGGGCAGGCCCCTGATCCAATATGGCTGGTATCTTTTTGGAAAGAATGCATGTAAAAAGATGCACACAAGGAGAAAGCAGTGTGAACATAAGAGATCAGAGTACTGTCTCTATGAGCCAAAGGATGTCAAAGATTGCCAGAAAACCACCAGAATCAAGGAGAGAGACATGAAACACATTCGTCTTACAGCTCTCTGAACAAACTAATTCTGTTGACACTTTGGTCTTGAGCTTCTAGCCCCTAGAACTGTGAGACAATAAATTATTGTTATTTAAGGCACCCAGAGTATGGGATCTTGTTATGGAAGTCCTAGGAAATGATTATACTGACCAATGGATTAATTTCCATCCCTTTAGGTATTTGCCAAAAGAGATTCTTGGATGCCTTCCAGTTTAGAGGACCTAGTAATTATGCCTGTTCTTTACTCTCCTGGATAATATGGTCATTTTCTGGTCTCATCTATCATTGGTTTCCTATGAGTGTCATCAATCACTGTCAAAGATTATAGTAAATTCTGAAACTAATTTACGTATCATAAGAATCCAAATGAATTAGCTATGATGGGACTCTAAAATTTTATGGAAAGTAAACATTCCATGATTTTAGGAATTGATCTTTTATGGGCTGTGGGTAAGACTGAATATATATTATATATATTTATAAGATGACAGAATCAGGACAAATATAATTATGCATGTTTATTCTCAGTTCCTATTGAACTGAGTTGGTGTTTTTTCCTCTTCAATTTATTATACAAGTATTATTTTTAATTGCGAAAAATTTCAAAATAGACCGTTCTTCAACAGGGAAAATGGATGAATAAATTATGGTGTTCCACACAATGAAATGCTTTAGGATAGTAAACATGTGAACTAGAGCTAAATGTCTCAAAATAATTATCAAAATGTGAGGCAAATATGGTAAGTAGTAGAATTATATGTAGTACATGTTGATAAAGTACCATCTAGATAAAGTTTGAACACATGCAAAATAGTACTGTTTTTATATACTGTTTTAGCTATATACAATAGAATAAATGAGAAAAAAATCTGTATGAGAAAAAATTTGGGGTGGTAATACTTCTCGGGTGCGTAAGCTCCATGAAACCAGGGATTTTGTTTTATATACTGATGTACTCCCGTTCCTAGACTAGCTCCTGGCACTTAGTAATGCTTGATCAATATTAGTTAACTGAAACAATGAGTAAATGGGAGAAAATGGAATCAGGAATGGATTTATGAGATCTTCAACTGTAAATGGTACTTATATTTCTTATCAAAACATAAAATAATTTTATCAAAACAAACATTCGATAGAGGTTAATAGTGGATATGTGGGTATTTATAATGTTAATCTTTTTCTTTTTATGCTTGAAATATTGTGTTTTAAAAAGGAGTGGATGTAGAACTCATTGGAAATTGTTCGAGTGCTGAAAATGGAGTGAGGGAAAAAGGGGACTTGAAAATGACTGAGATTTCTGATCTGGGTAATTTGAGAATATCAGTGGCTTTAATAGTTGCATTGCTAAATAAAAATTGGGAATGAGATGGAGGGTGATAGCTTCACTTTTGGATGCTTGGTATTTAAAATTCTAGCTGGATTTCATCTAGAAATGCCCACTGGAAACGCTCATGCTAACATTATCAGTAGTTTTAAGAAGAAAAGTAACAGGATGCAGTTTGAGCATTCATACAGCTTTTCCTGAAGTACTCTAGAAGAACAAATTTGAAGTTGAAAACTGTAAGAAAAAAAAAATACAGGAAAACCATAGAAAGTTTCTGAAAAAGATAATATTAATGAAGGAACCTGCATTTAAACTCAAAATTTATACTTGACTGCCTAAATAGCCAACGAGTAAAAAGTTTTGGCTTATGGAGGCGGCAGGAGCAGCTTGCAGAGCATGACAATTTGGGTCAACAAAGCAGGACTTTCTTGGGGCAAGATAACTTTGGCCTCCAAGGCCAGTTTTACAAATAATACAAACCCCCACAGATAGTTTTCGGATGCAACTTCTGCCTACTTTTTACCCCTTCTCCAAATGATGAATGGGACCACTTGCAACCAGACAGACCCCTAGCACTTAATTATCTGATCTTGTTTCTCAGGGCTTATACTTAGTCTGATTCTTAGCAGCAGGAAATTAACACAGGGTAGAATAAAAACTCTTTAGTGAGGCCCAGATCCCCATCCTGGTTCTGTCATAAAGCATCTGGTAAGCATTTGAATAAGTTTCTTAACAGCTCTACATCTTATCAAGGATTTGGTCTTGAAAGTCTCTGAACTCTGTGGCAGTTATAAATAGATTTCATCTTCAGTGTCTTTGTTGACTGATTCATAGTAGCCGCCTAGAGAGGTATACTGTAAAGGGTTGAGAGATTGTGTTTGGGTCCAGTGTGTAGGGTGCTTTGATAAGCACTTTTTGACATTGATGGAGTTTAGGTTAGTGGCTAAATGATGGCCCTATATTTGTTTCTCCTGATCTATGGAATTCTATAAATGCTCTTTTTCAAGGGAATAAGGGGATATACAAGTAGAGTTTCCAGGAGGAGAAGAAAAACATTTTTTACACTAATTCACCCCTGTCTCCTCTAGCGAATTATACGTGTTTTCTTCTAGGCTGATAAACAACATTGAACATTAAAGAGGGTAAAAACAAAGCAAAAACAAAACACCCCAGGATGTTCGCCACAGGATTAAGCTACATTTACTCAATAGGATTTTCTTTATGTTAAGTCTGCAGTGCCATCTACTGAATCAGACAGGAAATAATACAGACTGTATAAGTATGCCAGAATGAAATAAGAGGAAATCTTTTACTTTTCATGTAAGAGCACATCGTTAATCTCATAATTTAGCTGCACTTACCTTCTGATAGATGAGCCCTTTTGAGAAACTCACACTATTTTTATTTCAATATAAAACAGTCGTGAGGATATTGTTAATATGTGTTAAATCACTCATTTCCTTTTTAAAAATTAGTATTTAAAATGATGGAGTTGAAGATTTAAAAATTCAAAATCCAAGTGTATACTTTTGATGTCCTTGTAACCACAAGGACCGAAGGTCTCTTTTGAGTATTAGTTTTAGGAGGTAAAGAAATCCGGGTGGGAAAAGAAAAGAGGCAAGTAATGTTTGTTAAAAGTCTGTGGGATTTTGCTCCAAATTGTTATTCCAAGTACCATTTATATTAGTGTCATGAAAAAAAGTTCCATGATCCAAAGATTTGGGAACTACTATATACTTAATCCCTCTCTCACAGTTTCACAATGCACATTAGGATAATAAATGTTTTTAGAGGCTCTGAAGGCAAAAAATCTGTTTAACTTTGTCTAAATCAGTGCTTCCTAAATTTAGTTGAATGTAGCTTATGTATTTTAAAGCATTTCAAATATTGGTCTCTTACATGCCAGACATGGTGCTAACTGCTTCACATATGTTAACTGATTTATGTCTCATTACAGCCTTGCGATTTTATAGAGGAAGGAGATGAGAAGGTTGAAGCAACTTTTGCAAAGCATATAGTCAGAAAGTGGTAGTGCTAGAATTAATACCCAGGCCTGCCTGATTCCCAAGTACATGCTCTTTCCAACCGTACCACATGGCCTCTCAACAGGGCATTTTAGTGTTCATATGGCTAAGGACAGAATCTTCTGTTTGGCAAAGGGTGGGGGGTTCACAAGGACCCCCCTTTTTAGTTGACCTTTCTCTAGGATAGAGACATTTGAAGGCTCCCCTTGCAGATGCAAGTGATTTGCACCTCCTGGAGGTTAGAAATTGTGACCTGCTTACTATAGATGGGCTTTGTGTGTCACTCCTGAAAACTCAACTGTCAACTTCCCAAGCTGGCCATGCTTTGGAGGATAACTGAACAGAAAGAAATCTCTAGAGAATTCTTAACTTGTATAACATGGACCAGCTTCTAGTCTCTTCCCTGGTCTGTACCAAGCTCTGGGTTTCTTAGCCATAAAAGCAGAATTTATTGTCTAATTTTCTGAAATTCAATTTTCAAAGGCATTTTCCTGAAGGGATCATAGATTTTGTACCTTACCAGCAAGGAACAGCTATTAAAGAGCACTTGTCCAGAAGCTAATTTTAGGCAGGCTATTTTGGGTACTCTCTGTATATGAAAGTTGGATGAGAGCGGGCTTTTGGGATAGGAGGAAGGGCAAGATGGGCTCTTTGAATCCTAGCTCTACCCCTGGCTTTCTGTGAGACTCTCATAGTCTCAGTTTCCTTGCATGTCAAAAGGCAGTGAATGTTTCTTATTCTTTGGGCTGAACTGAGACCAGATGAAATCTTGAATATCTTCATTATCTCATTCCAAATTGTTATGAGTTTATAAAACCCAATGAAGACAATTGTAGAGAAAAACAGCTGACAAGATTTATTAAAGTGTTAAAGGAAACCTGAGTGTCTGACCATATAGTAGAAAATATTTTAGATTTTCTCCCCCTCTTTACATGGTGGGTAAAAACGGTGACTTTAAAAAGTCTGAGAATCAGGAGGAAAGCTTAGACTTTTTATGGGGACTAGAAACGTAATTTTGGAATATCATGAAAATAAATTTATGTTACATAAATGATGCATGTGTATTATATTTCTTCCCAATTGTGTGCTTGGTTTAAATCAAGGTGCCCATGTAGGTTTGCTGGCCCCTCCCTTCCCTTCTCAACAGGGTACTTAAATTAGAAGACCTTCTCTGTTTCCACAGCTCTGAAGAGAATCTATAGATTTGTGTGTCTAGAAGTGAACTGGGTGTGATGTTCACCTCCAAGGTGACTCTGCAGTCCTTCCTCCATGTTCGGAATCTGTTTTTAAGCTGCTGCAGCCTTGATAGTATGGTGTACCCGGAGGAAGGATTTTGGTAAACTGGCACAAAATAGCAGAATAGCAAACAACTGCATTGGGGATCCCAGAATAAAGGCCTAAACTCCAGAGACTCACAGTTAAGCCCGCCAAAGGTCTACTTGCCTGAATAATCGAAGAGCTTACAGGAAGGAAAATTTGATTCTTGGAGTTTAGGTCCTCCACAAAACTCTCAGTTTGGAGAGAATCTTTAAATACCAAACCCTGTACCTGATGGGGAAGGAGGCCACTCTGATAGAGAGTTGAAGTGCAATGATAGTGCAGTTGCAAGGGAGGAGCTAAGGAATGCTCAGCTTGGCTTCTGGCCTCACCTTCCTGGTATCATATGTGAGTCCTGGGAGCATGGGCACTATGCAAGTGCTTCAATTTAACAGAGAATGTAGTTGCATTAGCTTGAACCATATGAGAAACAGGTACCCATCATTTTTTCTTTACAGGGGCCCAATAACAAGTTAGAAACTGTTTTCTCACTGCAGATGACATGGCCTTTCTCCAGATCCCTATAGACTTGTGTCATGAGTGTCTCATTAGAGCTTGCCATGGACTCTACAATGCGTCTTTTACTATCACTGACTCTTACAACACTGTAGCGTATGTGGGTTCACATGGCCTGAGAGGCAGGACTGCTCATATGCAGCCTGAACCTGCTGCAGAGCCCTTTCGTACTCCAGGTCCAACTAAGCTGGCAGCATCTGACACTCAGTGTATCATCTAGAGCGGTATTTCTAAATGTGGGATTATTGTCTTCAGAACCTAAAGAGGTCTACCAAGCATTATGCTATTTTTTCCTTTTTTTTCCCCTCCCAGAGAGACAGCTGTTCAACACCACTGGCTCAGGTGAACAGCAGTGACCACTGAGTTTGTGGACCTGACAGAGGCCCTAGGAACTGGACTTTAGTCAGCCTCTATTTCGTACTTGGTACTTGATAGGTCCCACTTTAACAGAAGGTCATGATGACACTTTAGGGTCTCTGGGCATCAACGTCAACCCAGGTCCTATGTCTAATAGTCTTCAAAGTCACCTGAGTAAACAGCTGTGGGTATTTTGGGGAAAGGAATCATTACACTATCTTCTTACCACAGTGTTATAGAATCCTTCCTGTTGGTGATCTGGCTACCCCTTCAGTCAGTCAATGGATCTGGGATCTGAAAATTCATTCAGGTCTGTAACTTAGCAAAGGATCTTGACTTCTTACCAAGGCAACCATGCTCAGCTTCCTGCTCTTCTATCCTTGCTTTTTAATTTTTTTTTTCTGTTGTACTTGTTAAGTAGCGCCCTCATTGGCTGACTGTCTGCTTTGATTATAAGGATGCTATAAATATTCAAACAAATAGAATAGTCTATTAACATCTTCTATAACTTTGTGTGAGTAAAGCCCCTTCAGTTGCCTGTCTGACATTGCTAGTTATTAAGGTAATGTAGTTTCCTGGCTTCTGGCATTTAAGCACTGTTGCCTCTATTGCTTTGGGGCCCATCACCCTCATGTATTCTAACAAATGCAGCTCTGTGACCACCTCTCTTACTGTCAGCCATGGCCAGCAAAGGGGAGCCATGACTGAGCTAGAGCCCCTCTCATCAGTATATTCCTTATGACATGTGCTCTGGGCCCTTCATTGGTGGGAATTTGGACCCACAGTATCTCCATCCAGCATTTCACCTCTCTGAAACTTTTTATTTCTGCTACCATTTTTCAGGGAAAATTAAGCATTTCTGCTTTAATAAAAGTGGGCCATAGTTTTCTCCAGACATTTAAGAGTCACCTGTTATATACAATGGAATATTACTCAGCTATAAAATTGAAGGAAATCCTGCCACATGCAACAACATGGATGGACTGTGAGGGCATTAGGCCAAGTGAAATAAGTCAGACAGAGAAAGACAAATAATGTATGATATCATTTACACATGGAATCTAAAAAAAGAAACAAACAAACCCATAGATACAGAGAAGAGCTTGGCGATTGCCAAGTTGGGGTTTAGGGGTGGGAGAAATGGATGAGGATAATCAAAAGGTACAAACTTCTAATTACAAATAAGTTCTGGGAATGTAATGTGCAGCGTGGTGATCATGGTTTACAATACTGTATCACATGCCTGAAAGTTGCTAAGAGATTAGATCTTAAAGGTGTTCATTGCATGAAAAAAATTATAATGATGTGAGGTGATAATGTTAACTAAATTTATGAAAATCATTTTTCGATATATACATATATCAAATCATTATGTCGTATACCTTAAACTAATGCAATATTATGTTAATAAATAAAAGTAATCTGTATTAGTCACCCCTGCTCCCCAAAAAGTCATGTCCTAATAATCCCTGGCACCTGTGAATGTGTTACCTTATATGGCAAAAGAGACTTTACAGATGTGATTAAATTAAGGAACTTAAATTAATTAAGGTTAAGAATGGAGAGATTATCCTTGATTATCCAGGGGTATGTCAATGTAACCACAAGGGTCTTTATTAGTGAAAGATGAGGCAGAATGGTCAGAGAGAGAGAGAGAGAGAGAGAGAGATTCGAACATGGAGATGGGGGCCACAAACCAGAGAATACAGTTGACCTCTAGAGGCTGAAGAAGACAAGGAAATAGATTTCCCTCTAGTCTCCAGAAAAAAATGAAACCTTGCAAACACCTTGATTTTACAAGGGAGATCCATTTTGGATTTCTCGTCTTCACAACTGTATGATACAAAATTTGTATTTTTTTAAGCCGCTAAAGTTTTTGTTATTTGGTACAGCAGCAACGGGGCACTAACATACCACCCTAACAGTGAGTTTTCCCCTTCTCTAAGGACCCTTCCAAGAGTGTTAAATCCCATGTCTTGAAAGTGCCTCACATCAGTGAATTTTTACTCACCAACCTTACACATTGGTCCTTTGATCAAGAACACTTACAATCAAACCCTGGGTTCTCCTTTGGCTCCTGCTTATACCTGCTAGATAATTCTTGCCATTTCTTTTGAGGGGTATAATCTCTTTTCTGTCTTTTTCCAAGCTAAGTTATGCTAGATTTAACCCTATCTATTGGCCTGACAGTCAAGAGAGGAGTGGGAGGATCGATCACCTTAGGGAAACATCTGTGGTCTTGTGGAGGAAAAGCTGCTGAAGAATCTTTCTAAACAGAGGAAATTCTCACTGAGGAGAGGTAGGCCATCTCTGCAAGCTCTTGGTGGTGGTAGTGGGGTGTCTGCAGAGCAAAAGTCCTTGGGCATCCATCCAGATGTTTCTATCCCATATTCTGGAGTTCCATGTTTTTCAACCAGAGCCCTAGCCTTAGCTTAACTGACCTACTTTGGCTGAATATTTAAATGTGAATACCTGTATGAATTTAAGGATAGCACTACCAGAGTCAGAAAAGTTATATACTGTTAATAGTAGACTCAATAAATGCTAGTGAAATAAAGAATAAACACCCTACAAAATTTCTAAGAGCAATAGGTAGACCCACAGAAAATATGAGAGCAGGTTTTTGAGCCACTAATCCTGTTTTATTTACTACTGAAATATCTCTGGAGTTCTGCAGCTCTGAGCATCAAGTTCTGAATGTGGTCCCCAGCTGTGTTTGCTTTTTCAATGCAGGAGATAAGCTCTCTGGTTCTCTCACTTAGCCTGTCCTAGTTTGTCCACCACCCTCAGGGTTTTATTATTCCTCAAGCATTAATACAACTTGGTAATGATTGATCAATTCTCTTGTCTTTGTAGGAGCTGTTTCCTGGTATTCTTCAAATATCTGATGTCAAGGGCATCTCCTTCATTGTACTGACCTGGGCATTTCCCCAGGTCAACACTAGCGAAATCTTCAGCAACTGGGATACCACCTGTGCCAGGGACTATCTGTGCCCTAAATTCTATTTGAGACGAAATCATTCTTGCCAGTTGGGTGGTGAGCCAGTCCTGAAACCTCACAATAATGCCTGTTTTCTTGGACCACTTTTAGTATCACCCATGTCATCCAAGAAGCAGATGCCAAGATGATATTAAACATGTAAGATACTTATTGAAGAAACTACTTGTCTATGATAGAGGAAGAGGGAACATGAATAGGTTGGAGAAACTTCAGACTGCAGTACACAGTCTATGAAAAAAGACAGAGAGGGGAGAATGATTAGATAGGGAGATCCTTGGACCATAGCCCAGTCCTGAGAAAGTCTTGGCCATGCTGATGGGGAGTCTCTGAGCAAAGGTTGCTTGATGGAGAAGTCCTGTGTTGGACAATAGTAGCCTAGTTCTAAAACCTCTGCTGTCCTCAGTCACCATCTGAGAGCAGCCTTGGGAAAGTGTGGCCTTGTCATGAACAACATGATAGATCCAACTATGCTTGCTGCAGTAGGTTCTCTTAAAGAAGGTCTGAGTGGCACCCTGCCATAGCAACCACCGTGGTTAATAACTGGAGCCAAGGTGCCAGGGTTTTAAACTTAGTTATGCAACTTATTTAGCTATATGATCACTGGCAAGATACTTAATTTCTCTAAGCCTTACTATCACATCTTAAATCAAGAGGTTCATAGTAACTATCTCATAGGCAAGTTGCTATGCTTAAATGAGTCAATACATGTTGAATGCATAGAACACAGGTTGGCAAACATAAAGGGCATAGTAATAGTAGCTAAACAAATGAACGAAACTCAATTGGTGGCTCTAGAACATGTTTCATCTTCTTTTTGAGTCTACCTAGTGCTCTTGAGAATATTGTAGGATGTACATTCTATTTTTTATTTATTTTCCAAATATTTATTAAGAGTCTCCTATCTTGGCATATAACTTTGCTGACTCTTATAGTTCTATCTTAGAATTTCTATAGCTCAGGAGCGTTTTGTGAATTCTTTGACAACCTCATAAACTTGAAATGTGTGGCTACCACAAGTATCATTTTCATTGGGCTATAAAAAATTTCAGCTTTATTTAAGTATAATTGACATATAAAATTATAATCTATTTAAAGTTAACATTGTGGTCAGGGTCACTTTCTAGTTCTCACCTAGATTCTTTCCTTCTATGTTCTTCATAAAGCAGAGAAAAATCTCACCTTGTCCACATCAACATCCCAAGTAGTTCTTTTAGGAGTTTGAAATTTAACGCTATTCCTACCTCCTGCTACCATCCAAAGCCAAATTAATCCATTTTATTTTATTTCATTCCTCAAATGTTCATTGAGCTCCTAGTTACTGGTGAGACAGCAAATGAAACATGGAGAATAAAAATATTGGTAAAATGTTGATCAAAACATTTAGAAGCTCACAGTCCCCAAGCCAACATAGGGACGGGGACTATTCAGAGTGCATGTGAAAAGCTCAGTTAGAGGTAGGAATAGCCATCAACCAAGCTAAGAGGAGATAGTGACAGCATTCCCAGGAGAATTCAAGGACATGATGGGGGCAGGGACAAATCTGAAATCATAGTTAGTGATTCTGCCTGACCGCAGTCAAGGCATCTCAATAACCGCTACAGAAATAAAAAATTTCACTTCATATATTTTTCCCAAATCCCTTTTGCAAATAGTGTCTTGGCAACAGTGATGCTGTGGCTTGCAAAGAGTATGCAAAGTGACTCTGATAAAAGTTTAGAGTCATATGTTTACATGTATGCAATATGATTTACCCATACAAGTAATACATGTTTTCCATGTGTGATGGTGATATCTATAAGTGGTTTCTTGAGCATAGTTTTGGCTCTAAATTATTAGCCAGAAAACTGCTGTCACTTATGCCAATGTGGAGAAGAGAATCCCTTGTTAGAATTAACAAGAAATGAATAAGAGCTGTCCTACATCCAAAGCTGGCATGGAGTGGCACTTGTGAAATTGACACTACAATGGAGTAATAGTAAACTCCCAGGAAAGCTCTGAGTTTTGTCCTAGAAATAAACATACTCTACTTTCCCCAACTGACTCAACACAGTGCAAGCCCACAATTAAACAACAAGGTAAAGGGACCTAGATGGACATTTCTTGTCATTGGAAATTTAAGATATACATTTCTTAGGTGAAAGTTGCAAATAAGGAGCAGCCTGAACAAAATTACTAGATCCACGTGGATTATTTTCATTCTTCGAGGTGACCGGGTTTTTCTTGATTTAAATTAGAGGCATTGAAAGATGAACTGAGGTCTATCAAATATTTTTAAGAGTTTATTTGAACAAAAATTGATTGAAATTGGGCAGCGCCAAACTGAAAGTCATCAGGAGTGCTCCACTCACAGAAACCAGGGCCAAGACTGATATAGAAAAAGTCTGAAAACAAAAAACAATTATTTAATTTGCTAGCACTAAAAGCTTAGTTGGATATTTATGATTGGTTGTCCTCAGGTTTAAATTTCAGAACCTTGAGGCATTTGCAGGCTTAGATTTTGGTTTGTTTATGTAGGCCACCATGCATTAGAGCTGCCTGAGTCTATTGGCCTTCTTGTTTAAATTAACAGAGGAAAATTTTACTTCCAAAGGTTTTCCTGTTGGTGGTTTTCAGTTTGAGAGACAGTCTTCAGGAAAGAAACACTTTTATATCAATTGTGGTCTGGTTCTTCTGTGGAACTTACCAGGTATGTGTCTTTGAACAGTTTTCTTTACTTTGATGAAGATCAGTTAATTATCTATAAATTGGAAATTGTATAGAGCAGTTGTAATATGTAAATAAAATAATTTCAGTAAAACCATTTAACAAATAATTTAAGTAAAGCAGATCCTCTGTAAATGCTGGTTTCATTCTGTTTAATAAACAAGCATGGCAAAATCTTGGATAACTGGAATCTAGCTTCCCTGAAACCTCAATTAACCACATCCTGCTCATTGCATTTCATAGCAGAAAAGCTGGTATATAGTGTAAATATTAGTTCATGAACTTGAAGCCCAATTTTATACGTTCTATGCTTATCTAACTGGAAAAAAAAAAGATGAAAACAGAAATTAGATTACCATGGAAGCATCAGCACTTAGAACCATCTGGCACAGAAAAGGTGCTCTATAAATATTTGTTGAATGACTAAGGACACAGAAATCCTCAAACAGCATTGTTAGGCGTTCAATGATATTGTATGTCAGCAAAGCAAACAGACTCATTTTACAGAGGTCTTCAGTGAAAAAAGTTGAAAGTAAAACAATTACTGGAAATTTCTGTGAGTTACTCTGAAATGCTTAATTTAATTCAATGATGTATCAGTATTCAACAATATATCAGTATTTTTTGTTCAAATACTAGGTGCAAAACAGAACAAGGGATATAGTCCCTTCTCTCAAGGATCTCAAATTCGAATGAGAGATGGAGCTACAGGAAGAATATTTGACATCTGAGGCATGATTGAGAGAAAGCAACGTGAATGAGGTGTGAACTAAAAATGCAATTGCAATTCAGTAGATGAAAGAATTCATTCTCAATGAGAATATCACAAAGTTCTTTGAAGTGGAGATTTTATTGCATTTGAGTTAAACCTGAAAGCAGGAATTAAATTCTAGCAAGTGGTAATGACTAAGGAGGAAAAGGAGACATGAAGGGAGGTGGATGTGGGAAGAAATTCGAGGCAGAATACAGGGCGTGCTTTGTATAAGAAGCAGAGAAAGCTTTTCCTGAGGGTTTTAAAAAGGTCCCAGAAAAGGTGCAGTGTGTAACAAAAGTAGATAGAGAAGACAGGTGATATCTTTTACTAAGGTTACTATGGACTTTAAATTTGAATCCCCTTCAAAGTCAGTTGGGAAATACAAATTAAGAATGGAATTCCTTATAAATTGTTTCTTGAACATGACTCTGCTATGAGACTAAACTGAAAGGGATTAGGTTCTATCAGGGCAAAATAGGCAAAAGGTATTAGAAATAGTTCTTTTCTGAGAACAGTGCTGCCATATTTGCAGTGTAAACCAAAGACTAACGATAGAAGAATTTCTAGCTAGATAGATGTCATCTGAGTATTTTATAGAGACTGTGCTCAAGGATTTAGAATGTGTCAAACCCAAACCATCCTTCAAGATTTGCTATTTAACTGCACAGAAAATGTTCGCTCTTATTATTTTTGGATGTTAAATCTTTCTAAATTAGAATATATATTTAACAATATATATATATTGTTAAACAAAGGACTCTAAGAACAATTTAATTGCTCCTAATGGCTCAGGGTTATCATTATGAACATGGATTATTATGTCCGATTGTATAGAGTGAAACCTCTGGAGCATAAAGTGAGCCAGAATTTTGCCCCTGTACTAATGGTACTACCCATACATTTAAATTTTGTTATTATTATTACCATTTCTTTTGTCTTCTTTCTGCTGCCAACTCTTGATATAAAGTAGTTAATAAACTCATTTCTAATCTTCCAATTGTCAGAACGAGGACCTTTCTCTAAAGTAAAGCAGAGTCTCTGTAATCAGAATTTGTATTTCAGAGGCCTTGGTGGAAGTAAAGAATATTTATATTATGGATAATTAATTATGAAAAAATGAACTGCTGGATCTTTTGCAGGACTTGGGTTCTAGCCCCAGCCCTCTCCTAAGTAGCTGGTTAATTTTTGACATCACTTAACCTTTCTCAGGCTAATTTCTACACTTAGAAAATAGAAAATTGGAAATGTTCTCTGAAGTCCCAGATTGATGGATAGAGTATGGATTCAGGATTCTGAACTTATTTATAATTTCTTACTCGCAAGCTAGGCCAGTTAGCTGGGTAAGTTAGGTAATCTCTATGCCTCTTTCTGTTGTCGTATCTATTTTGGTGGGTAATTACTATTGGTCTCGTAGTACCATGGAGTGTGGGTAGAATAAATGGGTCAAGTCCCTCTCACAGTGCCTGCAACCCAGTGGAGAATATTTGTTAGTTCCAATTCCCTTTCTTCAATTGAAATCTTTTCAGCAAGATGAAGTACCTGGCATCAGAATTCCCCAGGCTGTTTGAAAGGCTCTAAGTGTCATTAGCCAAATAGGCCACTGGATGTCACACTTGATCTAAGCTACCACAAACATTGTCCAGTGTACATGGCTCGGACAGTCTTGGGAGTGCATCTTAGTGATCTTTGAATCAGAGTTTGAATCAGAGTTTGAAAACTACAGGCCATGGCCAAATTCATTTTGCGCACGTTTTACTTTTTCTAGTTTTAATGAGCTTTGAATGCATTTAGGCATGGGTACACGATGTGATACTCTGTAGAGCCCTGCTTGGGCTCCTTGCTCATTTGGGTTCCCCACCTGGTTCCCGAAGGCACCTGATTTCGTTTATGGAGTCTGAGCACCCAGACAGCTTACACAGGTTGACCAAGGACATAGGTTAAGTTGGTAGTAAACCTGGGACTAGAACTCAGGTCACTTGCCTCTCACATTGGTCCTTGGCATTGACCCAGGCACTTCAAGATACATCAAGATTATGCAACTTTAGGAAATTTGTGCTATTCGGAAGCATGTGAGAAGGCTCATTATCTGACTCTCTCCTAAGCTCTGTCTCAGCAGAAGCCTCAGTATATTTTGACTTTCACATCAGCACTAGATGGGGTGTTTAATCTCATCAATGTTTCATCACATAAATTTGGTCGGGGGCATGGGACTATGGTTGGACATTGGAACATGTTTCCCAAGGCACTTAGCAGAGACACATTAGGCTAACAATAAAGTCCACAACCTCTAACAGGAAATCACTAAGACAGCCAAGGGTCATGATTTATTCCAGCTCTTATCAGAAAAAGCAAGCCAAGAGAGCTCACTCTGAGTACTAATAAGTTATAATGTAACCGTACACACAAACAGGAGTTTAAATTTTCATAGCTGCCAGATGGAGGATGTAGGCTATTATTGCTCACACTCTACCCACTGACTCTGGAAAGAACAGGTCAGAGAGGGTAATTATCTCTCAAATTTAGATTTTCCTGGTTGTGTTCTCATTAGAACAGCAGAAGGTTATTTTCTGGGATTATGTTGGCAGATTTGCAGGCCTTGTAGGACCTACCAAGATAAGAGTAAATCAAGTTTCTCTAGAAAACATTTTGCTGCCTAGGGCACTTGTTCTGAGATTCTGAATAGTTTGGACAGGTTGTGGTTCCTTCCCTGGGGACAGGAAAGGTGGAGGGCCAGCTATGCTTATTTCTTTATTTGATATGGATTTTGAAGGATCTTAAGGAAGTTCACTGGGAGTCCCTTTAAAGTGTAGTTTTTAATTTTCTTTAAAAATTTTAAATTATATTTGACTTTCAATATTACATTAGTTTCAGGTATATAACAGTGGTTAGACATTTATACAACTTGGGAAGTGATCTCCCCAATAAGTCTAGAACCCCCTGACACCATACTTACTTATTACGATATTATTTCCCTATGTTGTGCTTTACATGCCTGTGACTATTTTGTGACTGCCAGTGTGTAATTCTTAATCCCTTCACCTTTTCACCAACCCCGCTCCCACGTGGCAACTATCAAAATGTTTTCTATATCTATGAGTTTGTTTCTGTTTTGTTTGTTCATTTATTTATTTAGATTGCACATATAAATGAAATCATATGGTATTTATCTCTTTCTGACTTATTTTCACTTAGCATAATACCCTCTAGATCTATTCATGTTATAAATGGTAAGATTTCATTTTTTTAAAGTCTGTTTTGAAGAACCCTGATGTCAACAATTAAAAAAAAAAAAGTATAGCCTATTTGAAGTGGAGCAAATATTAAGAAGTATCAAGTCCAACCACTTTCACATCACAGAACCAGAAATGGGAGCACAGAGAGAAGACTTGCTAAGTTGCATAGCAATTTAGCTTTCTACGTTAAAATTTTTTTTTACCAATACGTTCTTGTACCCAGATCGCCAGAATTCTCATTCCTTGCTTTCTCTAATTACCCTGCTGATTTTACCATTTTAGATCCATTTTTTTTTATATCGAGGTCCTTTAGACATAGAACAAGCTACACACATAATAAAATTATGCAATTGATAAGTTTAGACAAATGTACACACTCACAAAATCATTATTGCAGTGAAGATGAGGAGCACATTCGTCACCTTCACAGATTTCCCACTGCTGCCTGTTAATCCTTCCCTCCTGCTTTTCCCCAGGCAACCACCTATCTACTTTCTCTCACTTTTGATGAGTTTGCATATTCTAGAATTTTACATAAATGGAATCTCACAGTATGTACTCTCTCATGTGGCTTTTCTACCTAACAAACCTTTTTTGAGATTCATCCGTGTCATAGCATATATCAATAGTTCATTCTGTTTATTGTTGAGCAACATTCCTTATATGAATGTACTACAAGTTGTTTATTCACTCGTTGATGAATGTTTGGGTTTTTTCCAGTTACTGGCTATTACGAATAAGGCTGCTATGAACATTCACGTAGACTTCTTTATCTGGAGATAAGCTTTTGTTTTTTTTCCGGTCAATACCTAGGAATGGAATTGGTAGATCATATGATAGGCATATGTTAAACTTTAAAAATAAACAGCTTTATTGAGCTTTATATATATATTTGGTATATGATACACTGCGTATTTAAATTATACAGTTTGATTCATTTTGACATGTTTATTCTCCTGTGAAAACATCACCACATTCAAGGCGGTGAACATATCCATCACCCAGAAAGGTTTCCTGGTGTTCCTTTGTCATCCATCTGTCCTTCTCAGCTCTAAACCCTGGCAACCACTCATCTACTTTGTGTTTCTATAGATTATTTTGTGTTTTCTAGAATTTAGACAATGAAATGATAAAGTATGCATTTTATGTTTGACTTCTTTCACTTAGAATAATTTTTAAAAATTCATCTATGGTGTAGTGTATTTATAGTTTATTCTTTTTTCTTGATGAGTAGTATTCTATTTTATATACATTTGTGGTTTATTATAGATAAAGTGATAGAAACAGTCATAGATAAGTTGTATATGGAAAAATGCTTTCATTTATGTTAAGTAAATCTATAGGAATGAAATGGTTGGATCATATAGTAAACGTACATTTAACTTTCTAAGACATTACAAAACTGTTTTCCAGAGTGATCGTAGCATTTCACATTCCCAATGGCAGTGTCTAAGGGTTTCAGTTTATTCACATCCATGCCAAAACTTGGTATGGTCTGTCAATTTTTTAATTTTAGCTATTCTAATACATGTATAGGGTAGCTTTTTATGGTTTTAATTTGCATTTCCCCAGTGATTAATAATGTTGAGCATCTTTTTACGTGCTTATTTGCCATCTTTATCAACTTTGGTGAAGTGTTCATTCAAATCTTTTGCCCATTTCTTATTGGCTTGTTTATTTTTTTATTGTTAAGAGTCGAGAGTTCTTGACATATTGTGGATATGTCTTTCATAAGATATATGGTTTGCAAAGATTTTCTTCCAGTCTGTACTTGTTTCATTCTCTTTTGAAGATAAGATTTTAAAATTTTGATGCAGTTCAATTTATCAATTTGTTCTTTTATAGATTATGCTTGTAGTATTTTATCTAAGAAATTACTGCCTATCTTAGGGTCACAAAATTTTCCCTTATATTTTTCTTCTAGAAGTTTAATTGTTTTAGGTTTTAAATTTTGTTCTGTGATCCATCTTGAGTTAGTTGTTATATAATGTGTGACATATGGATCAAAGTTTATTGTTTTGCATATAAATATCCAATTGTTCCAGCATCATTTGTTGAAAAGACTATCCTTTCTCCCCTAAATTGACTTCGAACTGCTGTCAAAACTCAGTTTTACATACAGGTGTGGGTCTATGTTTAGACTCTGTTTTTTTCCATTGACCTATTTTACTATCCTGACACCATTACCACAATGTCTTGATTACTTTAGCTTTATAATAAGTCTGGAAGTCAGGTAGAGCAAGACCTCAAACTTTGTTCTTTTCAAAGTTCTGTTAATGTAATATATATATGTATATTTCTGACTAAATTTTAGAATCATTTTGTAACATCTAAATAGAATTTCTAGGATTTTGGTTAGGATTCCATTGAAACTATAAATTTCAGGGAGGACTGAAATTTTAATAATTTCAAGTCTTCTAATCCACGAACATGGTATGTCTCTCTATTTAGTTTTGTTTAACTTTCTTTAATAACTTTCTCTAACTACTCTCAGAAATGTTTTTTAAATTTTTATTGTATAGACCTCTCATGTCTTTTATCAGTTTATCCCTAAGTATTTCATATTTTTTGGTGTATTGCCAATTGTATTTTTTTAATTTCAATTTTGGATTATTTGTTGTTACTATATAGAAATAAAATTGATCTTTGAATATTGATCTTATATCTTACAGCCCTGCTAAACTCATTTATTAGTTCTAATAGCTTTTCTTTTACAAAGTCCATCAGATTTTCTGTATAGACTCTTAGGTTGTCTGTGAATAAATGTGATGTTACCTCTTCTTTTTCAGTCTGCATTATTTTTATTTCTTCTTCTTGTCTTATTGCACTGACAAAAACTTCCAGCACACTACTAAATATATGTGATAGAACTGGACACCTAGGTCTTGTTGCTGATCTCAGGGAGAAAGCCTAGAGATTTTTACCATTAACATGTTTGCTTGTAGATTTTTTGTAGATGCCCTTTATCATCTTGAGAATTTCCCTTTACATCCTAGTGGGCTGAGAATTGTTACAGTTATAAGGTTTTCTTTTTAAGTTGATTTATCTGATTTTAGCATTGGGCTAAAGCTTGCCTCATAGAATAGAAAGAGAAATTTTCCTCCTTTTTATTTTTCTGAAATAGTTTATATATAATTGATGTTATTTCTTCCTTAGATGTCTGATAAAATTCATTAGTGAAGCCATCTAAATATGAATTTTTCTTTGTAGGGAAGGTTTATCTACGAGCTCACTTTATTTAATGGCTATTGGACTATTCAGTTTATCTATTTCTTCTTGATTAAGCTTTGGTAGTTTGTCTTTCAAAGAGTTTGCCCATTTCATCTAAACTACTGAATTTATTTTCATAAATTTGTTCAGAATATTCTCTTATTATCTTTTTAATATCTGTAGAATATATGGTATATTTGCGATTTGTTGCCTTTTCTCCCTTTTTCCTAATTAGTCGTCTAGAGGCTTACTAATATTATCAGTCTTATCAAAGAAATAGCTTTTGGTTTCATTGATTTACTTTATTGTTTTCCTATTTTTATTTCATTGCTTTTTATTCTCATCTTTTTTATTTCCTTTCTTCTGTTTGTTTTAGTTTGCCTTTTTTTTTCTATATTTTTAAAAGATGATTTGAGACTTTCTTTTTAAAGTTCTTTTAGTGCTATAAATTTCTCCTTAAGTATTTTCTGTGGTACCCCAGATATTTGATATGTTGCATTTTCCTTCAAAACATGTTATTATTTTTTCCTTTCACTCATTATTTTGGGAGGCATATTATTTAGTATTCAAATATTTGCGGATTTTCCAGATATCTTTTGTTATTGATTTTTCTATTTGATTCCATTATGGTCAGACAATGCTCCATGTGACTTGAATTCTTTTGTATTTATTGAGATTTGTTTTATAGCCCAGATTATGACCTCTCTTGGTAAATATTGTGTGTGCATGTGAAATAGTATGTATTCTACTGTGGTTGGGTGAAGTAGTCTATAAATGTTGACTTAGTCATATCAGTTGACAGCATTTTTTAAATCTTCCATATTTTCACAGATTTTCTTTTCTATAAATTATGGAGCAATATTTTAATCTTTAACAAGAGTTATGCATTTGTCAATTCCTTCTTTCCGTTTTATCCATTTGTGCTTCATGTATTTTGAAGTTCTATTATTAGGTATAAGTATATAAATATTAAGAATTTTTATGTTTTCTTCAAATTAACTTCTTTGTGATTGCGATGAAGACTTTTTTTTCTTCTCCCTGGCAATTATTTTTGTCATGCTTTTTGACTTTTTATGTGACTATATGTAACCTTCGATGAACCTAGAATTTATGTCCATTAATATACAGATTTAGGCATTTCCTCTCCCTAGCTCTCTTCTTTCTGGGACTTCTCTTATGTTCTGTCTCTAGGTATTCCTTTTCTTATTTCCTCTGGCTAAAAAGGTATGTTTTAGAGTTTTAGATTCCTATGTTCTCATGCAGTTCTACACTACTGGGTCTGTTCTCTGGGTAAAGTGACAAAAGAAAGTACGTAAAATGAGGATTCTCCCGATAATCTTCCTCTTCGGAGCACAGGGGCCTCTTCTGTGGTAACTTTGCCTGGAAATGTGAGTTTTCTCTAGGGATTTTATGTCTCTGTGCTCTCCTGCAAGGAGATGTGGTGGTTGGGGGTGGGGTAGGGGTGGAGAAGGACAGAATTGGGAGAGAATAAAAGGAATAAAAAAAGGGAAAAAGTAAGGACAACCCTTACACCAAAGGTTCCTTCTCTCCCACATCGTCTAGTTCTTAGGAGCTTCTTTTTATAGGCTTCTGTGTAGAAAGGGAGCTTTCTCCTGGAGGTTTTAGTTTTTATACTTGTACAATTAATTCTGTGACTCAGGTCACCTTAGGTTAAATCCGAGAAGATAAAAGAGAAAAAAAATTCTCAGAAAACTTATTGTCCTTACAGATTAATCCTCAGGTTTTGACTTCCCACCCCTAGCCGCCAGCTGGAATTTTCTGTTGTAATCTGTGGGAGAAATAGACTTCAGTTGGTTTACTTCAGTTTGGAAAGCACCAGAGGTCTGTGAGCCTGATATTTACTTGTTCTTTAGAGAAGAGAATGTGGAAATTTCCATCAGTGCCCTAAGTCCCATTTGTTGATTTTTGTAATAATGACTTCTATTTATTTGATTCTTACCATGTCAGACAGTGTGATGAATACTCTAACATACATAATCTCAACCAAATCTCATAGTAAACCTATGAGGAAGATACTATCATTTCTCTTAATGAATGGGGAAATAGAATCAGGTAGTTTAATTTTCCCAAGTCTCCAACTGTTGGTAACTGACAGAGCCAACTCAGTTCTGACTGGCTCCAAAACCTGTGCTCTTAGCTGCTCTGCAAGGCAGTGTGAGATTTAAAAGAATAATGGAAACCATGCTGAGGTGGAACTTGAATGCTAGAGTAGCAGGTCTCAGTCCACAAATCAGCATGAAAGAAAAAGGAAAGAACCAGCATACTATAACTTAACCTGATTTTTGACTGAGCTTCCATCTTATGGGATAGGCAAAAATGAAAACTTGTCGAGAGAGTTTTGTAAATGTAAATCTCTCAGTCTTGAGACTGCTTCAGTCTTTAGTATCCTACATAGCAGTGGGAATGGAGGGTCTGGTGCTCACTAATGGGTCACAGTGATAACTTCTGGGAAAGCCAGTGTCTCTGTTCTTAAACCCTTTTTCATTTCCTTTGAAAAGTCTCTGCTATGTTTGGGGCATGAACATGTATTTGAGGCTGCCTGAACTTGCCTTACAGCCGTCTTTCTCTGAGATCGGCTTACCTTCTGGTTAATGCTACTTGGAAGAAGGATCCAGATTTCCTCTTTCTTTCTTTCTTTCTTTCTTTCTTTCTTTCTTTCTTTCTTTCTTTCTTTCTTTCTTTCTTTCTTTCTTTCTTTCTTTCTTTCTTGCTTTCTTTCTTGCTTTCTTTCTTGCTTTCTTTCTTGCTTTCTTTCTTGCTTTCTTTCTTGCTTTCTTTCTTGCTTTCTTGCTTTCTTGCTTTCTTGCTTTCTTGCTTTCTTGCTTTCTTGCTTTCTTGCTTTCTTGCTTTCTTGCTTTCTTGCTTTCTCTCTCTCTCTCTCTCTCTCTCTCTCTCTCTCTCTCTCTCTCTCTCTCTTTCTTTCTTTCTTTCTTTCTTTCTTTCTTTCATCTCTTCTCCCTCTTCCTGTCCACATTCTATTTTGAGGATGAAGGAACCCATTATTTCCCTTCCTTCTCTGTGATGCCCTGGTTGCTGTTACAGATCACTTTTTCCCACTCTATTATTTTCTCCAAATCCCCTATACGTTCTTTAAATTGCTAAAACTTTTGGAAAACTACAGCCAGAAAGGCTTATATGGAATCTCTGTTTTATGTTTGGCAAGATACCTTTATCTAGGCAATGATATACAGATGGACCTACTGAGAAAGGGGGAAAATACAGCAATAGAAGTAGATTAATAGCTTTCCTTCTCTTCTCTTCCTCACTTTCTTTGCCCTGTCCTTCCTCATTCCCTTTTTGCTTCCCTCCATATTTCACTCCCTCCCTTTACCAGTCCCTCCTTTCCTTTCTTCTTTCCACTCAATCAGCATTTTTGAGCACCTCCTATGAGGTATATCCAAGTTCCTTAGCTTTTGTTCTCTCTAGCATTGTGCAAATGATCCTGCGTCCTGAAACAGCAAGTTATCCATAACCTCAAAAATTGAATTGGTTTTCTGATTTTGTATAACAACTTCAGTGACTCTCAAGTAATGAACATATTTGCATTCACTGTAACTTTATGACTTTTCACTGTTGTATTAGCTATGCATTGCTTCATAATAAATTATCCTGAAGGTTAGAATCTTAAAATAACAACACTTATTATCTTACAGTTTCTGTGGGGCAGGAATTCAGGCCCAATGCAGCTGGGTCCTCTGCTTCAGAATCTCTCATAATCTACAATGCATGGGTTAGCCCAGGCTGCTTTCTGTTAAGGTTCTATTGAGGAGGGTTCTGCTTCCAAGCCTAATCACGTGGTTGTTGGCAGGACTCAGTTCCTCCCTGGCTGTTGACTGGAGGCTGTCTTCAGTTCCTTGCCATATGGCCTGTTCCACAGCACAGCTCACAACATAGCAGCTGGCTTCATCAGAGCGAACAAGCAAAAAGACCTAACAAGATGGAAATCATAATCTTTTATAACCTAACCTCAGAAGTGAGACCCCATATTTTATTCATTAGAAATGAGCCACTAGGTCCAGCCTATACTCAAGGGGATCATACAATAAAAGTGTGAATACCAGAAGGTAGGATTGGTGATACCATCTCTACTACAGCTCTACTTTCAATGAATGACAATGCTTCAAGAAATTCTGAGTTAAATTGACAGTTTCCTTTTAGTTGGTGAATGGGAGCCAAGACCTATAGGAATCTAGGATATGCCAGCCAAGTGCTAGATGATCTCATGTGTCTTACTTTATTTAACCCTCACATCTCCTCTGATGTGATGTAAATATTTGTGCCAGAGCCTGCTAATTTTCCTCAATATTCATTTTTCTATCCTTTCATAGTAAAATAATTTTTTATGGTTGCCCAGATAAAGACTACATTTCCCATCTTCTCTTGTACATAACTGTGGCCATGTGCCTAAGTTCTGGCCAATGGAAATGTAAAACATAGTGTATGACAACTTCCAATAAATCTCCTTGAGGAAAAGCTGGTAGGTGTCCTTTCTTCTCCTTCTTCTTCTTTGTCCTTCTTCTGTCCTTCTATTTGGAATTAAACATCATCATCTTAGTCCATGAGATTAAGATCATGCAAATAAAGAAACAAGAAGAAAGGCCTTCTGTTCATGACACTGTGAAACAAAATACCAGCATTGTACTTCCTTTTGGAACTTTTGCTCCGGGGACAATAAATTGCTATCTTATTTAAACTACTGCTATTTTGGATACTGTCACTGGCAGCCAACTGAATCCTAGCTAATTCAGAAGTTGGCACTTAGAATTGGGGTGCTACCTGTAACAAAAATAAAAATATGTGGTGTTGGCTTAGGGCAGAGTTGGCAAACTTTTTGTAAAGGGCCAGATGGCAAATAGTTTAGGCTTTGTGGGCCATTTATGATCTTGGTTACTTATTAAAAATTACATTTACTCTCAGAAGGTACACTAAAGAAGAGTTTCGTAAAAGATGCAAATGTAAAGAAATCACTAGAAGGACATTGTAGTGATAGGTCATTAATATTTATATATTTATTCAAAAAGAGTAAAACTTTAATTTTCAAGAAAGAAAAATAAATCAGCCACTCATATTGCTTTAAAACTTTATGATGGTATTTAAAAATTTAATTAAAATCATTTTTGACATCCTGGAATTACATTAGTCATTACAATATTGCATTATTTCTCATTTCATGTGATTTATGATTCAATGGTACCCGTTATGTTTATATCTTCCAAACCAATGATTATTTTCCTATTGAATAAATGTTGTAATTTTACTTAGTATATTTAGCTAGATCACAGAGTTCTATAAAACATTGTACTCAAAGTACAAAAATAAGTGCTTTATACATCCCCTTTAATACTGTTTTTGTTTCTTTTGGTACCTCAGCTAACTAACTTCACATAAATAAAGCCAATAATAAGAAAAAGGAAAAGAAGCAAGAAACCGTTTAACATCTAAAACTAGAAATGCATTTTACTGACAGTTTGTTTTTCATTAAGAGATAGGAGATAGCAATATCCTGCTATATTGCAGTCAGAAAAGTAGAAAAAAGAAAGACTGTAGGAAAGAATAAAAATAAAAATACCAATAACTGCATTAAATATTTAAACTAGTGATAATAATGGATTGATTTAAATAGACTTATCTGTAGTCTGTGATCCCAGAGATCTCTTAGGAATTATAGTAGAAAATGTCAAGTTTCAAAATAAAATTTACATTTGAAAAAAGTATGTATACTTTATTGCAAATTATTTATTGCAAAAAAATATGGGTATAGATGAGGCCTGTTAAATAGATTTTTGAATTTTATAAACACAAGTATATTTAGAAAACAGGTAGCTAATGACCAAAATGTTTTCAAGTAAATAAAAAAACATGGGTACTTGCTTACCAAAATTATAACTTAGTATGCAAATATCACAAATCAATGTTTTGAAGCTCCTTCTGGATCTCTACATTTTTCCTTTTTCTTTTTGAATAGTCTTTTATATTTCTCCTAGGGAAAATATTTGAAAATTCTTTTTATTTAAATAGCAATAATAATAGATCAAGATTTAAATTCACCTTTAACGAGGCTTATTGTACCAATCTAGTGTTTGGTAAGAATAATGGAAACCTAAAGTTAAGAACAGATTTAATTATTTTTGAGATTCTGACTAGGTGATGAAACCTAACAGCTGATGCACTTAAGTACAATTATATTCAGTTTTCAAAAATGTGGAATGGACCACCAGCATGTGCACCTCACTGAAGAAAAAATTTAAAAAGTATGTATTTGTAGTCACAGTTTCTGGCATAAAAGTAAGTGCATGGTAAATACAGACTGATCATATATTTATTGAGAATAGGTTGGTGGGCTAATAGCTATAGAGACTGTAAACTTTGTTTAATTCTCAATATTAGTAAAGAGAATAAAGGAAGAGTAAAAAGGAAGTTCTATAAAAAAAACATTTGTCAATATCACTTTCCATTAAAATCTCTATGGGATTATATGAGGATTTTTGGTGATGAATAGTTGATGAGCAATCATAATGGTGAAGTTAAATGCAAGCGTATTAGTGTTTGAATAAAATTGTAAGACACAGAAAAAGCTGAAAAGGCAATGTGCTTTTTAAGGTGAAGGTTTTCCTAGGAAGTTTTTTCTGTTTTGGGGTGTAAGTGGCTTGGTATAAGGAAGAAAGGAACCAGTAAATGTTTTACGACTTTGCTAATGCCTGGTGGATCTTGACCTGCCAAGCATGTGTCCCCAAGAGCTATCTCTCATCTTGTTCCTTGCCCAATCTAACGTAGTGGCTGCTAGCTCTGCCACTGAAGGCAGAACTCAGGACCCATAGCTCAGGCATAGTGGAAGGGAAAGTAGGACCAGAAAGGGGCTGGGTAGAGGGACAGCTTAATGGGGAGTAGATTGAGGGTAACTGTGGAGAAGATGATACATTTCTCTCCATGTATTGTGCCCTTACCCAGGCCAGAATGAAGTAATTGCACCCTTTAGTTTAAGCTGTATCTGCTATGGTGAGGATAAAACCAATTTTACCACATTAAAAAAAATGAGCCATAAAGATGGGTTACTATAAAATTAGTTGTCTTCACTGGTACACATTTGAGAGTAAGAAGGGCTATCACTAATATTTATAAAGTGGGACAATGGACATGAACCAGCACTGGCCTGGCACACCCAGAAGTATTGTCACAGCAGAGAGACATTTAATATCCCTGAGTGGGGTTGGCATTCTTCAATCTCCAAGAAGTTCCTGCTGGCAGCTTATTTTCTTTAAAGTGCTCTTTCTTGGTATCTCCCCTCCCCTTAGACAAAGTAACATAAGTGAAGAGAGAATAAGAGACAGTCTGCTTGATTTTTTTTCTCAACATAGGAGAAAAGTCTGCAAGGAAGAGGTAAAAGCAAAGCATTCTGTATTTTATTCCAGGTACTTTTAAATAAATGAAGGCTTCTGGTTTCTGAATTACTTTTTACTTCTAGATTGATTATTAATTACTCTTCACTCTCAGCTAAAGTACAAGATTTTCTTTTACCTTTCCTACAAAACTTAGGAGAACTGGAGATACATAAAGTCGGCAGTCCCTCAGAAATGAGTCTCTGAGTTTAAGGTAGATACGTCTGTCCCCATTAAACCTACACATTCTACATTCTATATAAACATTGTAAGAAAATGCTGGCTTTTAAAATGTTGGGCATTTGAGGGGCAGTAGAATTTTTTGCATCCATATTTTATTGAATAAAAAATATTTAAAAATGTTTTACTTCACAAGTAAAAAGAATATGGGAGTCAGAGAAATCTCATTTTCCTAATATTTTACTCATTTGAGTAGGACTTGCTTTGCTTTTTCCTCACATTGGCAAATACAAACTTATCACCTGGTGGACACATTAAACTTTATATGAATACCTCCTCGTAAAACTCAGAACATTGTCAAGGTATCTCTAGAATAAAGTAAAATTTCAACATCAAATTTGAAAATCAGTTTAACAAAACCCAGTAGATAACTGTTGCATATCAGGTGGCAATATTTCATGGCCCAATTTCTCTGTATTCTAATGAGTATATTAAAATTCCAAAATTATGTTATTAAACATTTTTCTTTTGAAATATTTATCACAAAGTTTACTCATGGTATCATATTTAAATTTTAGTTTTGTCTTTAATAGATAGATCTACAATATATAAAAATGTACCTATAACATATAAAAAGTGCAAAGTCTCTAGGTTAAGTTGTAGGTCTGGGAACTTCTATATGATTGCAAGGAGGGGATAAATGACCATGGGACACACCATTCACTTTTAAGTGTGTTACTGTTGGAAAATCTTATACAGGACTAGAGTTGCATAACAATAATAAACTTTACCCAACTTCCTAGCTTTAACTACAAACACAATTTACTCAAAATACTAACTTTCTTTATTGATTCTTATTCTCCGAAAGGTACCCTGGAGAATTTCCCTGTCCTCACAGATTCAAATTGTGACCTAGTTGTCCAAGACAGAACTATAATTGAACATAGAGTGAAAATAAACATAAATTAAAAATTATTTGAGGCAATATTTATGAAAAGCTAATCTATGTGATTGACAGAATGGGTCTAAAAAACTTTTAAGTCAAACTAAAGCTAATTTCCTGCATGTCTATTATTAGTACATAGTTATCATTTCATTTCCATCCATTATTAAAAGCTATGGAACTGTGGTTTGGAAATATGTCCTCTTTAATATTTTTTAAAGTCAATATTTTCTTAACATGAGGTAGCTTTCTAGCAGCATTTTAGGTGCTGTTATCCAAACGTAGTTTGGTTTGGCATGATACCAGTTCTGGGCAGGAGTGGGAGGGGAAAACTAGTCCTTTCGGAGAATTACATTGTATTGCAGTTAAAGGTGGTCTTTTACTTACATTAATGGGGTGGGAGAGAAGTACAGGAATTTTAGAAGAGGCAGCATTTTTACAGGTAAGAAAATAAATATCTACTCTCACTGCCATTCCATTTCCTCCCAAGTCACATTGACTCGTTTTAATTCCTAGTAAGCTATTAATTACCAAAATTTAGAATCCCAATTCTAATTTACTAGATGTTTCTAAATTATTGGTTTGGATGTTTTGTATTATCGCTAGACTCATTTTAATTTTTTTATAAAGAATTTTTTTTCTAGGCAGCAATACAGTAAGAAGTAACTGAAAAATGAAAATTGATACAAATTAGGTATGATAGGTATTAAATAGGTGTTAATTCTGAAGTCCAAAAATATAAACATCATACAAAATAAAACTTTGGTTCTACACATGATTTATAAACATCCCATTTTTTAAAGTTTTAAATTCACTATAGTAGGACTTGCTCTACATTACTTAACTTAGGCAAAGTAAATGCAAACATATGACATGGTAGACACATTGACACTTTCTATGAACATATTCTAATGGAATTCAAAGTATTCTCTAGATTTTACTAGAGTGAAGTAAAATTTGAGCAAAAAAATAAAACCACATCCACTCACTGAAATAAATCAGTCCTCAGGAGGTAAATGCCATGAATACTTTTAGTAAGTAAAGAGATTGTGTTCCAGTGGTAATTTTCTCGATACTTTGGTATTATTCTATTGTTGTACATGTAAGTCTTTGCTCTTAACCTTTTAAAAAAGAGATTATGATTTAATCTGTAATAATAATTTTTCTCATGAAGAGATTCCTGTATTAACTAATCGTCTGTTTATTTTGATTACATTGAAAATTCCTCTGGATAAAGCCTTCTATTTTGCATTGACTAGACATGTAGAATGTCATTTACCATTTATTTTTAAAGATTTTAAAGAACATTAAAACTTTTGCTCTTGGAATTTGGAATGCTTTTTTGGACCAAGTAGGAATTTGCCTGCCCACACTGTAATTATTCTCTTTGGGTATAAAAGGTGGTCAGTGAGGGGAGTCTAAATTTGGACTTACAAATTGCTTAAGGAGAAATTTTTCACTTTCTCATCTTTAGAATTAGTTTGACCCAAAGTTAGTTTGAAGCCAGTACAAATTAAATTCAAATTCACATTTTCATGAGATGAGTACATGTATAAAATATAATTTGACTATTTTAACTTAAATTTTCTTGTATTTTTCTTTTAACAAAAATGAAATAGAAAAGAAAAAAATATTAATGGATAGAGAGTAGAAATACAAAGAATATAAGTTTCCAAACTTAGTTGGAAGTTAGAATTACCTAAAAATCTTTAAAAAATACTGACCCCCAAGCTCTGACCCCAAGACATTCTGATATAATTGGTACGAGGTGTGATCTAGGCAATAGCAGTTTGAAAAGCTCTCCAGGTGTTTCTAATGAGCAGTCAAGTTTGGGAACCACTGTCCTCAGGAATATGAGAAGCAAAATGTAAAGCTGAAAACACAAGGCCTTTCAGAGTTTCAACTGTAGCACTGAGGCCTTTGATAGCTTATTGGAGTTAATAGAACTGAAAAGTGAAAAGGACTTTGTTATTGAAATTTATATGATTTTCATTGGAATCTGGTCTGATTTTGGATCACTGAATTCCATTCAAGGGTCGACAAGTTTTCTTTTTATGCCTTTGTACTTATGTTTTCCCTGGAGTCCTACAGAATTTTATAAGGGCCGAAGGATTTTTTTTTAATGGAAATTATAGTACTGTTATGTCTTAAAACCACAAATGAGACTGGAGAAGTAGTAAGAAGTATTTGGTATTTGGACTTTGACTCTTTATGCTTTGAAGGAAAAGCAACCATTTGTAAGTATTGCAAGAAAGTAGTGCCTTCTACTCCCCTCCACCCCAGTTTTTATAGCACCCTCAGACGTTCCTGGGGAAGAGGCCATAAACCCTAGGTACTTTTGGTAAGTAATACCATTGCTGAGTGTCTGAAGAATCAGCTTCTAATTGGTAGTGATGGATATAAGATTTTCCTGTGACAGTTCAAAGACCAAAGTACTCAGCTATATTAAATCTGTCTGATACTTATGGAAGTAAAAGGAAGGGAAGGTAGAGGATTTCTCAGCAGATTTAATATAAGTGGGTTAGAATAATAGTCTGATACTGAACCTAAGTTAATATAACTGCTTATGAATGCTAGATGGTGGTCTGGATACTGCAAAATGATCAAAGAAATAAATCTTTACTTCTCTCTTTGAAATGACATTTCAGCCAATTTGCTGAATAGTAAAAAAAAAGTAGGTAATATTCTATAGATGTGATTTACTTTTTAAAAATATTAGAGATGAGCAAAATGGGACTGAAATGAAAATAAATCAATAGGAACATATCAAATGTTAAAAATGAGAAAAAGTCATTTCAAGTTGTAATGATTATTATATTCGTGGTGATCCTTGGGAAGGTCAGGAGTCCTAGGGAAAAAGAGGTGTGGGCTAATGAGTTTAATAAACAATAGGCCTGGATTGGTTTAACCATATCTATAACATATCACATCAATTTCCAGGAAGTCCCCAGGGATTTTAGGGGACAGGGAGATCCTGGATGGAACTGACTGGATGGAAATTTTAGACGTGCAGTGATGCTGACTTCATCAAACTTTGGACAGTCTTTCACAAGCTTCAACCTGCGAACACGCCTGGTGTAGTGGCAATGAGGAACACATTTTGAAAAGCATCTTCCCACCTTTCCTCTGCCTTTTGTGGCTTTGTGTTATCACAAAAGCTACTGTGAGCCAGGGTTAAGACTCAAGTTTACTTGGATCCCTTTGTTATTACTGACTGCCCAAGTCTGCTCAGTCCCTGAACTCTTTCTGGCTAGAAGATCTCTCTCCACTCTATCAGGGGTTATAAACAGGCTTCCAAGATCCTCAGAAATCTTGGAAGAACAATTTTGGGGGGCAGTGACTCTTTAGCTTTCTATAAGACAAAAGGCTCCTTAATGTTTGATTACATTAGGAATAATGTTCTCATATCATCATTCTATGGTTAGTATAAGCTATACAGTCTGAGGAAAGGCATTGCTTTAGGAAAAGTATTATGTAGGACCATCAAGGGATGGGGTTGGAGGTTTATTTCTTCTATATAGAGTTTTGTGTGTCTTATTATTAAAATGAAAGACAGATCTCTTCAGAAAGCTCCATATCCATCCCCTCTGGCAGTCACTGCAAAAGTTGGGTAGACTTCGTACGTTGTATATGCTGCTAAGTCTTGTCCAAGGGTCACTGCTTGTTTGAGCTGGGCTGCAGACACAGGTGCAGTTGCATTAGGAACAGCATAGCCTGGAGGAGGAGACAGAGAACATTTCATGAAAAGGATTCTGGTTTGCTTCCTTTTGGCTTACCGTCTTCTTTTTTGAAATATGTCTATATTCTCAAACATCCATTTTAAAAGGTGCTCTCAGGGAACTCATTCATTAGGGTACAGTGTTCTCAAAGTGGGGTCAAACACACTTTACTCTTAGAGAATTGAAACATTGGGGATAAATTCCAAGAAACAGAAACTGAACAGGATGCTGAGTTGACTAAAGCTTGAGATTTACAGCTTTTACAGAGGGTCTCAGAATTTGTAAAAGAGGGGAGGATGGGCTGGCACATCTTGGGGGATGGGGCTCTGTGGGTCTGCTTCTCCTGCACCCCCAACTCTTACCTAAATGAAATGTTAAAAGCTGTTGCCTTTACCCAAAAAGGATGTATAGAGACTAGATAGACCAGCAGGAGAAATATTTAAAGTTTTAGCATGTTTTTATAGTATGGCACCATAAAAGCAAATAGCTAGCCTTATTTAGACCTAACTATGAAGGGCAAATAATATCTTCTTACCATACCAGCAAGCTGTCTTTGGTGTATTTAGAGGCCTTGATGCCAGTCCTCACTCTCAGAATACCAAGGGGTTTGACTGATAAGGAAATTATCACATGTCTAGTTGATTAATATTCACTTTTGAAGGAGAGAGCATAGCACTTATTATCTAAAACCAATATTTCCCTGTTAATGTTTTAGATCAAAACCTGGATGTTTCTGAGATGATCCAAAAAATATAAAAGATGACAGGAAAAAGGGAGACAAGAAAAGTATACCTGAGCAACAAATGGGGATCCGATTTAAAAAACAAAAGCTCATTTAGTTCGAGTGCTATGGAAATCTGCCCAATCCCAGACATATTGATTTCTTTCTGGTGGCTCCTCAGGAGGTGGTGGCAGGAAGCTGGCTGGACTATTAAAAAAATTAAATCCACTCTTTGGCTTGTGCACTTTGGGCAGTAATGCTGACTAATGCTCTAGTGAAGTTTGGTACATTTTCCAAGGATATGAGAAATGTGTTAACAATTACTTTCATAATTTTGGAAACGGTATTTCTAAAGTAAATGAGTAAGTAACTAATGTATGTGTGTATGTGTGTATAGCATAGATTTTTATCTCTAAGGGATTTCTAATTTTCTTTTCCAATTTGGCTGATTTCTTAAGTGTAAGAATATTTGCGTTTCAAACAGATTCTTCCCTTGTAGCCTATTGTTCTCTGCTTGATTCTACAGTAAGGTTATAAGAGAAGTTATCAAATTCTTAGGCATTCCCAAGACAACTCTCATGCCCTAAATATCTTTTTACTTCTTACAGGAGCAAATAAAAGTGAGGGTAAGATAAAACATTCTTGGGTAAAATCAAATCCTTTCAAATGTGAAACCAAATTTTAAAATTTCCCTGATAGATACTCATTTATTTTTATAGCACTTTAGTTAGGTGCCTTTAAGGTACAACTTTCTGCAAGATAAGGGTTCAACTTTTTTAAGAACTGAGAAGTCCTGGCACACATCTCCGATAGACAGACATGTCAACACCCTGTTTTATGGAGAGCAAGCATCAGGCGGATGGCCCCAGACAGCCCAGAGGAGATCTTGCCCTCCGCAGTGGCAGCTGTTGCCTTGGTAACCCCTCAGGGGCACACCACACATCTTCCTGTTCTACAGAACAAAGCTGGAATTGAGGTCACATTCGCATGTGAAGCATGATCAGTTCAAGCTCACTTGCCAGAGTGGAGGATATATTTGCAATTTTTGAGAAATAAAAGAAAATGACAGTGAGCTTCAGGTGTTATTAATGTGAGAAATACAGAGTTCTCCCACCTTCATATAACCAATTTATGAATTAATCAATCAATAGGAATGTCATTCTTCCAGGTCTAGTCAGAAATCTCTGATTTGGGTTTATGGGAGTATACTGACACAATGACAAGTCAGAATGACAAATTTCTCTTTAAAAAACCCAAAAAGCTTTTATTACTAAAAAAGTAGAGTTAGGCTAAATGCTGAGGAAAAGATTCCCAAAGAAATTTCTCATCTGGTCCCCTTTAATCTTTAGAGGACTCATTTTTAATTATCAGCGTTTGTTATGGGTATAAATAAATGGGGGAAAGTGTTTTAAATGTAACCCTGAAGGCATGTTGACCTACACATAAGCTTTATTTTAAGCAATCAGCATATGCAGTAGACCAAAATTATAGAATAGATAAAACAAGGTCTGATTGTGCACATATTGAAAGTATCTCTCTCTCTCTCTGTGTCTCACACACATAATTTTTGACATAAAATAATTTAAGAAAAATGTAATCTACATATCTCTTTCAAAAATCAAAGTAATAAGAATAAAATTGAAGATCAGAGTTGGGGAGGGAAGCCAAGGATTACTTAAAAACTGATGACTGTTGGCTGAATGACTTAATCTTTTCAGTACTTGATTTCTTCATCTGCACAATGGGCATTATGCTAGAACCTACCTACCTCTTGTGGTGTGGTGAGCATTACTGAGATAATATAAAGCATGTTGGCCGTTTAGGTGAGTGCCAGGCACATAGTTAGAGCTCAAGTAAATATTAGCTGTTAATAGGCAATTTCAACCTCTCTTGCTAAAAGTAAAAACCAAACCAAACTGAAACAAATCAGATGCAGAGAGACTGGTTCATTCAAGATCACACAGCTGTTAAAACTGGGACAAGATCAGACCCCACTTCTGCTCCCCAGCTCAATTCTCTTGCCTCATACTTTAACGGTTCACTTATCTGGCAAATTCTTTCTGGTCACAGATGGTGTGAATCAGATTTATTATAGGTGGAGTTCACAAACAACTCTGAGTCCAGTGTACCAAGAAACGAGTTTCCCAAACACTCTGCAGGGTGCCATTTCTGGTGCAATATTTCCGTACCTGGAAAAGCAGCAGCAGCAGCAGCTGTAGTGGGAGCGTCCACTCCATCAGTGGGAATGCCCAGGGTCTGCAGGGTATACTCAGCTGCGTATGTCTTTGCTTCATCCACATAGGCACTTAGTTTTGGAGGTGTGAAAGCGTGGCTAGAAAGCATAGGTCAGGGTAGGCATTTTAAACTTGTGCTTAGGAGACAAGTAGAAATCTAAAGTGGCATTAACTTTTTAAAATGATAAGATAATAGGTTTTTGTGTGAGTATTCATCATTCTCTTTGCTATTAAATCTTCTCAATATATAAACATGTAGGAATATTTGTGAACTGACCTACAACATCAGTGGTTGATAATATTCCTGGAGCAGACTTGTAACTCATTACATGATTTTTCTAAGGTACATGTGAAACACAATGATTCCTGAATTATGTAGAAATGCAAGCTCGAGGTAAAATCTGGAAGGTAACATTCACTAACAGAGAGGTAGTATCTTTGGTCCAAAATTTAAATGGCAGGAAATAATTTATTGTGTGTAAATGGCAATTTTATATTTTTCAATGAAAACACTATACAGAAAAAAGAACAGGCTATAGTTTTCATTTCTATTACATTTTATATCTACAGTTTTCCATTGGTTGATTATTCTATCTGATCTTCATTGTCTATATGAAATTTGAGGGCTTTGAGATGCCAGTCTCATAGCTGGCTAATATATCCCAACTACACATGTCAACATTTGCATTTAATAAAAAATGAGTAAATAGTAGACTTGAATATTTTTATCCTATTTAGATAGTGATACATTATACTTAATTTACAAGAGTCTCTTATTCTAAAATCTAAATGATTAGGAATTTGGAGAATATACCCACATTGCAGGATTCTGGCTGGCCAGCGCAGGAATGGTTACTTTGTATAAGAATAGCTGTCTTTGATCTTGTCCAATGGCAGAGTGCAGTTGATATACTGGCAGTCCCCAGTTATTTTTCTGACAAATTTCTTCTAATATCTACAAGAGTAAAAAAATGATTTTCCTTTCAAATGTCACATTTGCATTATTTCTCCAGCTTTCAGATTTTAAACTCTGTTCTTCATAGTTTAAGCTAATATGAGAAGATATAAAATGCCACATGGTTTAATGACTCATTAAAATTTAATATGAACTCAATTTGAACTCCATTTAAAATGTTAGATCTATTAATTCATAAAAATCATTTTCACACTATTTATTCTAATATGTTTTTAGTTTAGTCCATTAGCTTTAACTTTTTACCAATAGTTTGATTTTATGATTTGTTTGATATATTTATTCCATTTAAAAAAAATGATATTCTAGTATTGTGTGGCTAGATTTACTCATTGTTACTCTCAACCTTCTGTTTATAATGGTTTAGAGAAAATAATCAAGAATACAGTATATTCTTATTTCACATTATTTATCATAAGGTTTTAATTTCACATTTTTATAAACATAGGGTTTAAAGTTTAATGGATTAGTATTTATTGATGAGCATTAATAGATTAGTATTGACAGTGGCAACATCTTTATAAAACACCACTTCTGGTTTTTTTTACAACGAACTGATTTATAGCCTCTTCCTGTATTTTTTTCTTCTTGTATTATTCCAAAATGAATTGTGCCTAAAGTCATAAATTTTCTTCATCCTGAAGCCAATTTTGGGTAGCCCACAAGACCCAATGCTCACAATAGTAAGCAGATTCAGTAAAATGTACAAAAAAAAAAAAGGCTTGAGTCTAAAAAAATAACTCTTTGGGATAGGATAATGTCCCAGGATGAATCAATCTATGGATTATTATCTATATATTAACCATTTATATATCTTTTTTGGGAAATGTCTCTTCAGATCCTTTGTACATTTTTTAATTGGATTACTTTTTTTTGTGCTATATAATTATTGATAGCAAGGATTGTGTTATATTCACTTTTTCATCCTCAGAACCTAGCATAATGCATGCCCAATCAATGGGTTTTGAACAAATGAATGATTGCTTTTTACCAGTCTGATAGGCATTTTTTTTAATTGACTGGTAGGCAATTAAACCTTAGATGAATTAATTTGTGTGTATAAGAAAGCCATTAATCTAATAAAAAAATACTGATGATGAGCTTTTAGAAAACCAAGTTTTCTATTTGATTGCAACAGTAAAGCTATGTCCATAAATTTAAGGCTTATACCATTGGAATGAGAATAGAGAAGTTTTCTTTAGAATACACAAATTGTAGCTCTGAACAACTGGATATTCAGCTAAAGAGTCTCTGCAGAGAGATCAGTATTCATTGTACATTCACAGGAAATGTCTAAGGGTTAACATGGATCCTGTTTTGTGTTATTTTAAAGCTTGTTTTATACTGTTTCCATACTGGAACAACTTTTATAACTTTTAAGTTTCCAATAATAAAAACCACAACCTCCTACAGGAACCTGACAACTTAGGACTGTGAAATAAAAGCAATAAAAAGTCACCACAATGCCATTGTCCAAATATAATTACTGTAGAAGACTTAATTTGATATGAATATGGCACCTCATAGTTAATATGAGTAATGATATCATCATAGATGGTATGATGTTTTCTCTTAAATGCTGTATTTTCAAGAAAAGAAGTTCTAAATGGTCTTTTTCCTGTCATGACTACTCTTCATTTGCTAACCAACCTGGCTCACACAAAATTAACATTTATTTTGAACTGAGCTTTGCTTCATATTATTTTATTTAAGGTATTGGTTGATAATTCTTAATAATTCTCAGAATCTTTCCATTTTAGCAGAAGATAATTTAAGGTGCTGCAATTTATAACTAAAAAAAAAAAAAAAGACCCTATAATAGAACAACGAAACTCAATACTTTCGCAGTATGTTATGCTAATTAATCTCTCTCTATATATATGTACACACACACACACACACACACACACACACACACACACACTCTAAAACAATACCCTAAGTTGGGATTAAGTCAAATCATTTGATGAAAAGTGAATAATGGTCTTTGGTTCAACTTTAAGAAACCATTTCTGGAATAAGATTACCTACCTGAGGAGCAAGTTTAATTCCTTGGGGTTTTAAGGTGACAGGATTCATTGGGGTGAGTTCCATCCCAGGTAAAAGGTCATAGAGTTTGTCTTCTTTCTTGTCCCCTTTGACCTGGTATCCACGACCCAGGCCTGTGTATGCCAAATAGCCACGGCCGCCCAGTCCTCTCACTCCCGCAGCCCCTACAGGTACATTCATGTAAATTTCTAGGAATGTAAGAAGGCATTAAACTGAATCAAACCACCAGAAAATCACCCTGAATCTTACTGTAATGGAAAAGTTAGCCCAAGCAACATTGATTATTGCCCTGAAGATGAGTAGAAAACTCTAGGATTCTAATGTAATGAAACTCAACATAAGTTGGGGTTCACCATAGGTGTCTTTTTTTTTTTTTTTTTTAACTATCTGGAAGAAAGCATACATACTAGCAAAGCTATCAATAAGTACACAAGCAACTTTATAGCTTTGGTTCAGAGAAAAATTTTGCAGTTTTTGTCTTCAGTTAACCTTTTGTTGACATTTTTCTGTAGAATAATAAATGTCGAGAAGGTGTTTTTTTAAAACATCCTACCATGATATGACCACATATATTAAAATCAGTCCTGCATTTTTGTCATTAATCAGTAAATCAGAAATAAATTCTAGCTTTCCAAATAATTCCATTCCCACTGACCTGTTGGAAAACATTTAGAAAGCATTTTAAGTTCACCATTTTCTTTGTTATGCTCTGTCAATGTGAGGAGTAAATTTCCATTGAGTTTCATTAATAGATTCCTTTTGATTTTTTTGTTTTGCTACTTTGATTTTCTAATGGTAGCATTAAGATAAAAATATTAAATTGATTACCCTTCATCCATGTATATCATTCATTGATTTCTTTCTTGTTATAAGATAGATATTTTTTCCCTTGAAGTAGAGTTTTTTTCTTACATTACAACTGGTTGAAACTTATATTTAATGGATGAGTTGTTTAATGATGAAATTTTAGATTATAAATGCATAATATTTTAGTGGTATAATTTGTCATCATATAGACTGATTACCCTGAAGGAAATTCTGATGATGTCTTTTGCATTACAATTTTGAGGAAAGTGACCATATGGAAATTTTAAGGCTGTTGAAGACTAGAGCTCTTAAAATGGTCAGTTCAGTTCTCCTGAAAAATAGTAAAAGACAGTAAGATAATTGTTTCCACAGTAATATGGACATGCCCCTTTGCTTCAACATCAAACCCAAGAATAGATTTAAATACACAGTTTGTTGCTGAATTGCTTAGACTGGTGTCATATTTGGAAGAGAGAACTGGGCATTGCCACCTCCTAGCAGAACAACTCTGAAGGATCGCATTAGACAGACAAACTAATTTCTTGAAAATAAGAAAATTGCTTTTCTTATTTTTAATATTGCTTGATCTGAGCTTAGAAAACTGCTTTAACATTTAGAATTCTTATAGGATTCAATAGGAAAGACTTATTGTTTGTCAGATTGAGATTTTCCCCCCTTCTATTTGTGCTTTATTATTTATTTACCCATATCCTGAAGAAGTGAATTGATTTCCTTATTAGTGTGGCTTTTTAGAAGATATTGCACATATTTCTTGATGGAGGTAGATGAGAGCATCTCATATATCTATTAGGATCTATTTATGATAATTCATTATTTATAAATTAGGATGACGCCACTGAGTCACTATCAAATACACATGTGCTTTGACATGTTTTTGCTATTTGAGGTAATTAGTTTCCATTGGACCATTCTGCTCTTGGAAGTTTTATAATGTCACATATGACTGCAATATGATGATTCAATGATAAGAGAGAAACTAACAATTGTAAACCTGAGTTTTAGTTTGCACAAATTTTATGGGTCTATGCAAAGATCAAATGTTTGCAGACTCATTTGTACTATGTCATGTCAAAGTTTTCTTAATAACCAGTTGTAATGTGAAAAAAGATTCCTATGGAAGGAAAACTACTTATATAATATTTGATTTTTAATAAACAATTTTCCAGTCCCTTTCTCCGAGTGGACCCATATAATTTGGCTAAAGCTATCACAATGCAAATCATTTGAAATTATAGTTATTCTAAGGCAAGAACCGATTAGTGTTACCTCTAACAGAAGGGGCTCGGATGATGGCCCTGTTGCCAAGATGTCCTTTGGTAGCTGGGAAATGAAAGCTGGGAATTGTATAGGCCTGGGGGCCATAGAAGACAGGAGCTCCAAGGTACGTTGTAGTGGGATCGTAAACATGGCCCAAAGAATAGGTGTATTCTCCTTGCAGCATGGTGCCCCTTCCACCTGTGCCTCGGGTGTACCTAACATAACTGTCCTTGTCCACTGGTTTGGCTAGAGTCACTTCGATGGGGGAACCATCCAGCACCTGTTGTAGAGAGCCAGGAAAAAACAGCATGAGAAGATATGAAGACAACCAAGTGTGGGTGAGCCCTTGTAATGCACCTCCTTCAGTATTAGCCTATTTGCTGCTGTGTGTATTGGCTGTTTCAATTATATGTATCTTGTCTCTTTATGAATTGGTGTTTGTGTGCCAGTGAAATTTTCCCTGAATGGTTTTGTGGAGAAGTGGACTATAAGCTACCAACAATTTTGATAGTGACAAATAGGCTACTGTCCATTAATGTATTGATTATACATTTATTATCTGAATATAGTCACTGAGATAGAGAATTATATAATATTTTTAATGTAATATATGCTCTAAATTTCATATTTATAGAATATATAATTCTAAGACATTTTAGGTTAACAATGGGTGGAATATAATCTCCACTACCTAGCAAAGTACAATGAAGGTAAAAGGAAACCAGTAAAGAGATCTTATCAATTAATATCTTTACATGGGCAGCCCAGTTAGGCCTTTCTGGCTGCTAGTCAGCTAAATGTTCTGTTCTTTAGAGCAGCTCCACAATAAGTAAGTTTTCACTGGGAAAGGGGAGAGGTTTAAAATGTGGCTCTACTCAAAGAAGAGGCACCTGTTAGGCTATTACATTGTCCCCCACAGGTATTTTTTGTGAAGCAACCTTTTGATCTGCTGAACAGTTGGGAAGTGCCAGACAGGGGTAGCGGGAACAGTGTTGAGATTTTTCAAGTCAATCATACCTTAAAACTAGTTCTCAAGAACTATCGAAATGGTTTGATTCTGATACCAATTTTTGACCTTGCAAACAGTTCCAGATGTTGAAGATGATAGCTGTGTGCAACTCACTTCTGTGTATTGTTTACATACAGAAGAGACAAAGATGGCTCTCAACAAATACTGGGTAGATTAATGTATTTCTTATCAAGGGACCAAGTGTTGTGAGAAAGCACTTATGGCTTCTTTCAAATAAGAGTATGAAGAGCCTCTATTTTCTATAGAGAAGCAATATAAAGTATACCTGCAGAAATTCCCTTTCACAGCAGCCGAGTGCCCAATGTGGAGCATTGATGTCTGCTGGGCAAAGCTTATGCTTCATAGTCATCCTGACCATTTTGTTCAGCCTCTGGGATAACTTGTCCCTAATTCTATGTATTTATCCTACTTTTTAGTAGCAAGAGACAGTATGAAATATGTTAGATGGAACACACTGAGAGATAGAATCTAGCTGATAGTCAACTGTCTTATATTGATGTTGACATAATTAGAAGAAATAGACTTGGGATATTGAAGGAATGGGTGAACTCAGATATAAAATTCTTTATATCTTCAGGCCTGTCATAAAGAAGATGAGAGACCCAAATAGGTCTCTGCTGATAGGGACTTCCATATCAAGAGACATTGTTAATGGAATGATTCTTTATTGCAAAGTCAGATTTCTTACCGTAATAGATTTTGTTCTGCACTCCTTTGCCACTCCAACAGTGTTTTAAACTCAGTCTTGTATTTTAGTTATTTGGTTTAGACATTTCAAGAGCTAGAAGGATATCTGATTAATCTGTATAACCCTGGCGCAGCAAAATTTCTTGCACATCATAGATGTCCGCACATATTAATGGAATAAATGAATAATCACATCCAAAGCTCAATTCATTACCTTTCTCTTCAAATATGCTTCCTTTTATGGCTTCCTTAAAGTATTGTTTTAGTTTCCCATATTGAAAATCTATGACTCATCTACCTTTCTCACATGTTTCCACCCAGTTCCTGGGACCTTTGGATTCACCCCCCACAGTCCTGTGTAGAGCTCTCATCTATATTCCATTCTCTCCCTAGTTCAAGCCCTTATTATTTCCATTTGAGTGACTATAATAGCTTTTTACATCTCTTTTCCTACTCCATAAAATTTCAACTCCTAATAGATTAAGTTTTCTAAGTTGTAAATATGATCATTACTCTACTGCACAAAACACTTCAGTCTCATCGTGTCTAACAAATTAAATATAAATATCCATATACATATTCAGAAGCCTTTATAGTTCCAAGGCCAACTTACTTTTGATTTTCCTGTACCACATTATATTTAGTTATAATATTTAATGTATATTTAATAATAATATTAAATATATATTTAATTACATAATTTATGTATATATTACTATAAAAATATCTAGCTGTAAATATATGTAGCTTTAAAATTTTGAAAAATTTGAATATTTCCCATTGTAATTGTTCCAATTTTTTTGATTATTTATAATCATATATAAGTATTTAATTCAATAATATAATAAGTAATCATAAATTAGCATTTAATTCATAATTATCCCTTTCAGCAATCATTATGTATACTTTGGAATGTTTCCAAATTGAGTATGTCTAACCTGCAAGTTATTTTCAAAGTAATAACATTTTTATGATATTAACTGTAATACTCAATGATGATGAAATAACTTTTACTTCATAGACATGTATCGAAATCATTAATTTTTGCTTTGCAGTTTTCTTTTTGTATTCTGAAATTAGCGCTTTTTTTTTTTCTCAGGACTCAAACATTTCTGCGGGTCTTGGAGGAGCTCTTATACCTAGGCCCCGCTGTGTCTGAAGAGTCTAGGCTGAGAGATCCTCCCTTTGTTCTCCAGATATACTCCCTATCGGTCTTCAGCCTCTTTGCCCTGGGAGAGTGCTCTACGTGGAGTCCTATTCAGGGCTCCCAGACTCCTGGATTGTGATTGGATCTGGCCAATGGGGAGCACTGGGGGAAAGTCGGAGAGAGAGAAAACAGAATTTGGGCCATTCCTTCTGGCTCTCTCTCTGAGAGGTTACGTTGACCTGGATGTGTCCCTTGACCAAAGATCACTACTTCCCTTAAAGAGAACTGCTCTATATGACCCTCTCTCCTTTAGGTTTCCCATTAATTCTCCAGCTCCTTTGTCTCTGACTCCAGGAGTGCCATGAGCCTGAGGTTTCTGCACTTTCTCGTTTGATCCCTGATGCCATACTCAAACTTTTGTAATTAGTCTCTTTGCCCTTTGTCTCCTGTTAGGACTGACTGCTGCACAGCCTAAGAGGTCACATAGCCCTATGTGTATTATGTTATAACCACAAAGATCTACTTATACTGTTCTCCAGTCATATGTGACTTTTCAAATTCTCTGCCTCCAAAGTTGCCTCTCCTTTTTCCATGTGTTTCTCTCTCTCTCTCTCTTTTTTTGAATTTTGCCCAACTTTCATGGCTTCTCTTAGATATCTTCTCATATCCATAAAGATTTTCTGATTCTTCAGGAGCCACTTCTCCTTCCTTTGGACATTCTCGCCATTTTTATTTTTTTAAAAAATGAAACTTATCTGTACTTTGCAAAGGAGTTTGTTTACCTGTCTTACTCTTTTGGCAAAGTTTTAGCTGACAACCATCTTTGGTTTGATTCTTTTTGTATTCCAGACATTATTTTGCATGAATTGTGTTCTATGGAAGTACTTGAATGTTTATTGAATTGGTAAATAAGTGCTATATTGATTTCTACACACACATTAGAAATAAGAACATAGAAATTTTCCACCGGAGGTTTTAAGCCTTCCAGAGTTGGAAGATCAAACTCTGAAGGGCAGATCATAACAGCTACCATGACATTTTTTTCTGATCATTAGCCTCTAAAACACTGCACTACAAAGGTAATAATCTCTTTGAAGTAATGATTAAATATTGGAATGGGGGGAAAAAAACTTTGAAATACTCTCCCACAATCCCCTCTTCCTCAAGAAATCGAGGGCCAATGACTTGTCCAAATCAGCCAAAATTAGAGATAGAGTTGGACATACAAACCCCATCTTCAATGTATTTTTCCATCACTTTTGTTGATCTTAAATGCACTGAGGCAGCCATATCAGAGATGGAGGAAGCCTGAGTGAGACAGATTTATAGGGTTGTTCTTTTGAATAAAATTTCCACACCAAACTTTGATGGAATCCATATATATCTTTCCTTTGTCTGACATTACCTTTCCATTTAAAGCTTTCATAGCCTCAACTGCATCTTCTCGGTTATTGAAGTGCACGAAAGCATAGTCTCGGATTTTCTTCACTCTCTCCACAGCACCTGTAAATAGAGTGGAAGTATTATGAAAATGTTGTTAAATAATATTGTTTCTTACTCGATTTAGAAAATAAAACTTTTGCCTAAAGTGACATTAAAATGGAAACTTGTTTAACATTAATTTGTTAGCACTTTAGCATGCCAATTACCTTTTAGTTATTCTCACTTGGGTATATCTTAAGAGACCAGGTTTTCTTCTCCTATACTTAGTTTCTAGAGAAAAATACAGTATGGAATCCTATGCTAGGGAGGATCAGGAAAGAGGCAGGTTCTCCTTTCTTCCTCCCCCAATCAAAGTTCAGTTATCCTCTTACATCCAACGTCACAAAACAATTAGAGTTTCTATTCTACCACATGGTTCAGTGGTTATTCCTTTCAAATTCCGATAGTACTGTAATGTAAGGATAATTTAAAAACACTGAAGTCTTTCTGTTCTCTCTTTCCTCAGCATACAACCCTTGACTTCTGATGATGGTGGTTGTATAAAGTAAAATGTCTCTCCAGTCTGAGAAAATAAATAAAAGTATCTGAGACCACGAAGCATGGGACATGTTATTAACTTTTTTTTTTCTTCACCATCAGGTGGGATAATTTTTGTGACTCCACCCCATGGCTTGTCTTGGTAATTGAGAAGTAAGAAGTGGGCCATGAGGACTTTTACCCTTCCAGTCTTTGCCCTATTCATTTTGTAGTGCAGTCCTCTTTCTAGTACCCTAAGAACAGGCTCTGCTTCAGAGGCACCTTGGTATAGTCTTTACTCAGTTTCTACCTTGTGCCTTATACACAGGGGCCAGTCAGGAAACATACATGGAATGAGCAAATACTATCAGTCAGTTCACATTCCAACTTCTATCATCCACATTAGCTGAATGGAATTTCAGATGATAATGGATTTAGGTGTTCTCAAATTCACCTTGTAGATGTTGAAATCGGCTTGCATTTTTGAGCAATAATGCCCAACTGCCTGTACATAGTGAGGCAGTTAATCATTTGCAAATGCTATATTAGTAATGGATTTATAACTGGTGATATGGCACCACACCGTATACTAAAATAGCAGGGAAGGCAGAGTCCTGAATATGGGAAATAGACAAATGCCTCGCAAATCTTTACAAAGGGAGAAATAATATCCTTACTAATCACCTTTGGAATGAATCATCGGCTTATTCTGTTACACCTGACACAGCACCCAGAGTTGGAAACAGGCAAAATGACTATGTGAAGTGAATATTCTCAGATACACTAATCCCACAAGATGGTTTGCCAAAAAATGGGATCCATGGTCCATGTATATGGGAGATCTGGCATCCTTTATCTCTTCTTTTAGAGATGTTCTAAGAATATTAGAATGTTAAGGACTCTGATAAGTTCCATGGTAAAAAAAAAAACAACTGGTGTTTATAAACCTATTTGACCATAGACCTTTTAAATCAGTAACATCTCCTAACAGTTTATAGAATTAATGTTTTGCAGAACTGGCTTTGGGAAGTGCTTTTTTGGACATTGTTTCTTGAAATGCTTTACCTATTTCAGTGCTATAGTTCCAAATGAGCAAAAAGAGGTGGAAACTCAATCTCATGGCTTAAAATTGATATTGAAAGTATTAGCAAGATGAGCAGCAACTAGTTATTCCCGTCCACCTTCCCTCTTTTCCTTTTCCTTCCTCTTCACCCAAATGAATTTCCCAGAATTAATGGTCACCTCTTTATTTATGTACCTAAAGTCACAATCATATTCCATTAGACCAGTGATTTCCAGGTGGGAGAACTTTTGTCCTCCAGGATACATATGGCAATGTACGGAGACATTTTTGGTTACTACATCTTGGAGGTTGCTACTGGCATCTAGTGGGTGGAAGCCTAGGTTCTGCTAAACATCTTATAATGCACCGAACAGTCTTCTACAACCAAGGATTATTTGGTCCTCAAAAATACTGCAGTTGGGAAACTTACATTAGTTTATAGGTATGACCATATCTTTATTCAAACAGTAAATGTGTATTGAGCATCTACTGTGTTCCAGGCACATGAATAGGGACTAGAGAGACAACAAGAGCAAAAAGAATTCATGGAATTTATAGTTTGGTGAAAGAAACATATATTTATTAAGTAATCACACAGATAAATGTAAAATAATATTGATAAATGTTATAGGACCATATAACCCTATTTTCTAACCCATAGACAGGAATATAGCTTCAGTTATCTGCATGCAATTATGAGAATGATAAATGGAAGCTATCCTATTTTAAGTTATGGGGAGTCATCTTAAGTATAAGTGTTTTAAAGTGTATTTTTTAAAAAGTAATCTTTTATGGTATGTCCTACCTGGTTTAATATTGTTGAATTCTTTTTCAATCATCTCTTCAGAGGTAGATAGCATTAAGTTTCTCACATATAGGATTTTCACTGAAGACATTGTGTCTTCATCAACTTCTACTTCTGGTTCTGCCCAGTCTACTGCAATAGGGTGTCCCCATAATTGAATTCTTCCTGTAGAAAAAGATCATAAGTATGATTAATTATATAGAAATCAGAACAACATTGTCTCAGTTCATACCGAGGGCCTTTTAAATTGAACTGACCCTTGAGAACTTGATTGAACAAGAAGAGAAATATTAAAAGAGGTGATTATTGATTTTAAGGGACATTCCAAATAAATGTAAGAGCTAGCTAGAAGGGAGATCTGTATGACAAGTGGCTTATTATAATGATTAAGTATAAAGGAAACTAGGACGTGGTTTGAAATGGAACAGAAATGAGACAGCAGTGGCACGTTTTAGTTTTAAAACAGCTCCTACAGGGTGAAGGGAGTCATTGAAAGTGAGATGGTAAAAGGGGAGAAAGGAAAATAAAGGATTTAGGGCTCAGACATGGAGTCTTACTTCATGACACATTAGAAAGATCAGTGGGAAGTATGTCTGCTACTGCTGGAATCTGTACGTTCAGGTGCCACCACTGAGCACCCAAAAATGGTGCATGAATGAGGGTGGGTAGGGCTTGGACACCTCTAGTTTGTTCTCTGTCCCTTTCACTTGGTCAGTGTTACGATCATCTGTGTTCCCTCCTAGCTCTCTCTCTTCTAGAACATGAACAACTCAGGAATCTGGAGGAAAAAAAATTTTTTAATCCAAATTAAGAAGACAAAGAGCAATGGAAGAATCTATAATGAGAAACTGAGCTCTTCTTAAAAGGTTAGTTATTATCCATGACTACATATATTCTGTTTTCCTATAACTGCAAGTTATTGAGTGTCTTGCACTATACTATGTTTCCCATATGTTATCTCGGTTCCTTCTTACAGTAATGCTGTTGGGAGGAGAATGACTTTCTCAGTTTTACAGAAAAGGAAATGAGCTTTCAAGAGAATAACTTTCCCAGATCTGTTTCACTTCTCCGCTGCTCCCCTGTTATTTGTTACTCAGCCCCTATATCCCTATACAGCACAGATCCATGTGGAATTAATGAGAGGCAGGTGAGGGTCAACTCAATTTCCAATTTGATTTAAAAATCTTGTTTGTTTTTTATTAGTTGTTTTGGAACAAGGTATATCCTGATTTTGAGGGAACAAAATCAGAATTTCTCAGTGTAGGTAAGTGTTTAGTTGTTTAATTATTACACATGAGAGGCAAAATTTTCAATCAAAATTCACCTTTTTATTCTTTGAAAAGTAGTCAATGAAAGCATCTGTGGTATTGACATTCTAAAACCCAAAGAATAGACACATCCTAATGAATCAGCTGATCCTGGAGACACTGGTTTATGCTGTCCCAGCTGGTACCGTGTTCCGCATTGCTTCCCACAGGACGGTTTTCGTCATTACTCTTTTCCTTCCCCTTTTCCCTTCCCCTTCTCTTCCACTTCCATGGTTTACATAGACTTTGCTATTTGTCTTATCCCAAGACCCCTACGGCTGCCAGGTGACTCTGGTTTCTGCAGCTGAGTGGTTCTTAACCTTTGCTCTACATTAGAAGAGTTTTAAAAAATGGTAAAACCTGGGTTCCATTTCTGTGGTGTGCTGGAAGCAGTTCCTATCCACTTATAAGAATAGACCATTAAATTTTCAGAATTTTGTCAGCTAGTTGACATCAACTTGGTAGCTTGAAATCAGCCACAGTGGGAGTGTTAATACCATTGAAATAGGTAGATGCTACAAATCAGGGCTTTTGATTTTTCCCTGCAAGTTGGCTGCTGAAGATTTACCAGCTCATCACTGACCCTTGTGCTCTCCTTCCTAATTCTTATGTAAGTGGTCTGGGCCTCGGGATTCTTAAGCACCTCAGTTCATCCTAACATGCAGGTTGAGAACCATTGTTTTGCACACTGGGTTTTGCCTTCCCAGCTTGGGACCATGGTAAGTCATCCATGGGCCTGAAGATCTGCAAAAGAATAAAGTGAGGAGAAGTGAGAAGAGGCATGGGAAGCAGTGATTTCCACAAACATTTCTGTGGAAGTCGGTGTTGCAGAGTGATTTGGGAACATAGGCTTTGAAGTCAGACATGTTCAAATATCAGATCGGTGATCCTAGTTAGGAAACGTAAATAACCTTTCTAAACATTAATTTTCTCATCCTGTAAAACTGGGAGAATAAAAGTACCTACTGACTAGGGTTGTTTCGAAGACAGAAGATTATAAAATATAAGGATCTTAGTTTATCACTTTTAAATGAAGATGCAATTCTGCACTCTCCTCTTGATTGTCTATCATGGGCTGCAAATCTGAATCACCTGAGGAGGCTTGAAAAAATACCACTGCCCAAACCTCCTCAGGTGATTCAGATTTGCAGCCCACAATTGGCAATCATTGTTTTAGATGACCTATTCTTAGTCTTGCTGTCTCAGGAGCTGTTATAAATGCAAATGATCAGACTACTGAATCAGGAAGATGGTGCTCAGCGAGGGGGTTCAGCAAGCCCTCAGGGCGATTCTGATGCATGCTAGCTTTGAACAACACTGTTATCACTTTTTCCCAGAGCATCTTCAGTATTTGATAGCCTCTGAGTTGGATACAACAGCTTTGTTCCAGGCACCCTTCAGCCAAGATGAATTTGTCAAGAGAGCTGCTACTGTTAACAGAGAAGGTAGGTGGCTGGAGAGCCAAGATATCACTTTAGACAACAATTTTCTTTCTGTCTTCATGTCTGGATCAATTAAGAAGGAAAAGCTTCTTGTGGGCCTTGTTTATGCTTCTTAAAGACATCCTTGTTCTTTAAAACTAGGCTGTCTAGAGGACTGCCAGTTACTGAATTACTTTGTTGCTGAATTTACAGTGAGGTAATAGGTAGAGTGTCCAAATGGGTAACAGATTTTACTCTCGGGCCTCTGTAGAAATGAAACTGATCAGGCTGGCTTATTCACCAGTGCGCCTCATCTTGTAAACCTGTTGATGAGGCAGTCTGATTAAAATCCAGTGGAATTAAAGTCAACTCGGCTAGCTTAAAGAGCCGCGGGCAAAGGGTGCTGCCTTGGATCATGATTAACACAGTGGATGAAGAGAGTGAGGTAGTATCCATATTGCTGGATCTTAGACAGAGAATCCAGAGAGAAAAGTCAGGATCTTAAGTGGAGGCATAACAGAGTGCTTGAGGATTTCTGAAGTCCAGCTGCTCAGCCCTGTCCAACCTAGTCGGCTTGAGTCAGGTAAAGGCAAAAGTTCTTTGGGTCAATATGCTGGGTTTTTGTTTTGTATTGTACTGTAGTGTAGTCTATTGTATTGTATTGTTTTTCTTTTTTCTTTTATTATTTTCTTTTATTATTTTTTTGAAGTGAGGGGAAGCTGATGAGAAGTTCTGATTCCCTAGAAACAATGATTGGCCCCTAAAAAGTATTTTTCTCTCATCTGGGCTTTCTTTCACTGTTATGTTCCCTCTCACCAAAAAAAAAAAAAAAAAAAAAAAAAAAAAAAAAAAAAAAAAAAAGGAAAAAAAATATTGTACATATCTGTTTTTACAGATAATGAAGGAAGAATGTAATTAATGTAGGCTGGAATAGTGGCAGCTGGTTTCTCAAGAAAGTGGTGACTGAACTGGGGCTTGAGAACCATGAGTCAGCAAGGAGCCCCGGGGAGGGGACAGGACATTAGGAATCAAGGAAACAGAAATTAGCATGATGTTGTCTAGGACACTGAGAAGTTTGTCCTGATCAAAAGGAGCGTTCTTATTGGGAAATGGAAGGTAGGAAATATGGTTGTAAAGGACGGCGGCCATGAATGGAAGGCCTTGAATGGTGAGCTCAGGTTTACTCTTTATCTCATATGCAGCAAAGAGTTGGTGAATATTTTTGAACTGCTGCATGAGTGACACCATTCAAGCCAATCAAGAGACAGAGATTGAATTCCTACTATTTGCAAGAATTTATTGCAAGTGTAACATGATACTTTGGGAACGCTAATCTCATGGTAATATTCAGGATGGAGCAGGCAGAGGTAGAGGTGTATCAGAGAGAGAGCAGACCTGCAAGAATAATTAGAAGACCTAAGGTTGTGAATATCTGTGTTTAGATTATAATGATGGTCTGAGAACAGAAAGGATATGAGGTATTTCAGTGGCACAATCGCTGCTGCTGAAGAGGAGAGAAGAGTTGAAGAGAATAGCGAAATATTAAGTTTGGATCACTGAGAGGTTAGGTATCTACCACAAGAAGCTTAGTGATTCTATGGACCTGTGAGTCAGGTGACTGGACCACTGGGTAGTGAAGAAGTAATGAATAGAAGCTTTAAAAGATTCAGCAATTTGGGGGGGCTCTCATATATTTTCACTTTAAACTGCCTTTATGAAAATATTATTTAAAAAATCTTCCCCAAGCTCAGAAGTCATCTTACAATTGTGAACATTTCTAGAGGGCTAGTCCTACTATTTGTTTTATTTTTAAGAATGTGTACAAGGGCAAGATAAATCCAAGTGTTTTTGTTGTTTCATTTTCAATTCTGTTGTTTTGTTTTCAATTCTGTTGTTTTCAATGGTGACTCTTCCATAATGTTCATGAGAAGAGTTGATTCCAATGTGTCCAGTCTGTCATTCTCGAAATTCTCTTATCACTTAATAATAATTAATTTTAACACCTTACTGTGTGTAAATTTTAGCAAACATTTTAGGACTTTCAACAATTTTCTTAGATTGATCTAACTGAGGCTGTGTCTTGGTGTGGAGACTTAAACTCAGGAATTAATGGTTATTGCCCAAATGAAACCTACCCTGCCGTTGTAGCACCCAACAAAGGTGCCTTTCTATGAAGAGCTATTAGTTTTATTCCCCAAAGTTAGAAGGAAATTAGTAGATACTAGACACTAGAGAGTCATAATAAAAGCATATTACTTAATTGTCATGGGGATAATATCACTTGCAGATTCATTATTTTTACACTGTAGCGGATAATATACCCTATTTCTAATAAGCCTGATAAAATCTATGTATTTACAAATATTGATATATTTAATTCTAAGAAAATTCTTAAAGGATTCATGATAAGGTTGCTATAGCTTAAGGTCCTAAATTCTCCAGTGCGTGTGAATTAGACTTAATGCATAGAATGAATATTTTTTTCAGAACTTTGTAAAACTTCAGGAAACTGATTTTACTCTGAGATAAGAAAGGTGAAGAGTTTAAAACATAACCAAAGAGAGAGGGCAAAAAATCTTCCGCACAACAAAAAGTATTTGTTTCCCTCGCTAGGGGAGACAGCCGCCTGAGGCAGGCAGGGTGGAGTGGGGAGGACTCAGTTTTAAGCAGGTGTTTGCTAACCTGGCAGAAGTTTCCTCCGGGCCATCGCGGCAGCCCGATGACTCTCATACTCCACAAAGGCGAAGCCTCGGTTTTTGGTTTTATCTGCAGCGCTTGGGTAGACAATGACATCTACAACTCCTTCGGTGACCTTTTTCATCTCTGATAAGATTTCTTCTCTTTTTTTGGTTTTCGGAATTCCCCCAACAAACAATCGGCAGTTGTCCACGCTGGCACAAACCCCTAAGAGACGCCCATTTCTGCAAAAAGAGCAGACATTTGATTGATGGGAATGCTTGTGTGATTAAGGTTTAAGACAGAAGTTGAAAACAAATGGCCTTGGACCTGATATGGCCTATAGTGGTTGGATGTTTGGTCTTTATAGTGATTAAACTATTTTTGGAGAGTTGTAGGTGCGTTTGAGAAGTTGGAAAATATGTCAACTTTTGCTCTACATTTTTAAAAAGAAAAAAAAGTATGAAGCTGAATAGATGCAGATTTAGATGTGGATTTGCCAATTGTCAAGTCTCACCACTCCCTAATATATCCCCAAAGCTGATGTGTTTACTCTTGGCTGGTATTACTCGTGTCGCCTGCCTGGCTCTGGAGGTATTTGGATTTGCAACCCCTGATGCTCCCTTTCTTTTCCAGCCAAATGGACAGATTTTTACATATTTCATTTGGCCTCCACAAGGAGCATGTAAGACAGTCAGAGGAGATTTTTGTTTCCATTTTACTGATGAAGAACTTAAGACTCCAAGAAATGAAGTCACTTGCTTAAGATTTTAAGGGTTTTAAGGGATGAAACTGGCCTCCGGAATCTCGGCTCAGTCAGTTTTATTCACTGAACAGTGTTGTGTAACAGAAAGCTAAAGTACACCCATACTGGCAGTGCAGATCGATTAACCTTTCTGGGGAAGCTTGGTGAAATGCGTCAAGAGTCTTAAGTGCGTATGGCCCTTGACCAAAAAATGTCCTTTCTGAAAGTTACCTTAGGGAACAGATGAGCACCAAGATTTAAGTATAAGAATATTTATTGTTATTTAACATAGTCTGCCTCCAAATTGGAAATAAACAAAATATCCCAACATACAGGATGAATTTAATGGAGCTCAGCTGAGATGTTACTAACTTTGGGGCTAAACATTTCCTCATTGTGTACTGTAGTGTGTTTGTCACTACAAAGTGTGTAGTGTGCAGTGGTTCCTGCCCACTACATGCCAGTAGCTACCTGTTAGGTCATTGTAAAATGCCTCCTCATTTTTCTAAATGTCCCCTATGGTGGACATTATTGCTGCTGGCTGAGAATCACTGGTAAACAAAAAACAGGTGTTTACGCTATAGAATTCACACTATAAAATGCTCTATAGTTATTTAATAAAGTAATGTAAAAGCATGTTTATTGGTTACAAAAAACAGTTCACAATGTGCTGCTGAGTTTAAAAAAAAGACGACAAAATAAGTGAGAAGGCTGTTTTGATTAAAACTATAGAAAAATCTAGAAAGAGTAAATCAACATAGTGATTGTCTTTGGGCAATGGTGTTATGGAGGAATTATTTAACTTTTATTGCTTTGTGGTTTTTGTTGTTTTTTATGTGTTGCGTATTAGACTGTGTGACTTTTGTAATGACACAAAGTTATTAAAAATGGGTAAAGTTCCCTTAACAGAAATCACTTGTTAGTCATGAATAAAAGCATTGAGTCAGGTGAGTGGGAGACTGCTGATTTCTTGGAACTAGTGGCCATGGCTGGGCCACTGTCCAAGTTGCCTTCTATGCTTTTCTGTAGAACCAAGGACCATGTATCAGATCTGTGACAGGTCCATCTCAGTCTGGTGATCCCTTGCTCTAGGAATGTGCTTTTTTGGAGGAAGAGGGAAAGGCTGATATACTAATCTTTTGGCCTATTGTATTCCAAGATATTATTTATATGGAACTTATATTATTTTGATAGGGCTGGTCAGGTATCAGTTACCAGTAGGGGGAGCCCAGAGTCTCCATATCTTATTTTTAAATGAGTGTGGTTTGTCAGGCATCTTTCCCAGAACTGCTTGAAGATGAAAAGCCATCTCTCAAGCTGAGGACATGACTTTAATATCTCCAGAAGCCAGGCATTTAGATAATGCTCAGTGAATAGTTGATGATGAAGAGGATGCTATGACAGTTGTGGGTCTTTCTCACATAACCTCATCTATCCCTTGAGAAACAGTGGCTAAAAGCAAATCAAAGGTCACTCTTTCTCTACAAGAAAATTTTTCCCTCTGGTAGGTCCCACTGACCCAAGGCAGAGTGGAAATAGGTGAAGTTGGCTTTGGGGTGTCTATTCTATTTCACATTTCATTTATCTTGTTCCTTAAATTTTAAAGTTACTATGTGCCTTCTTCACCTTGCATCTGGAACTTGGACTGGAGTTTTTGCCATCAACTTTCTCTTTCCACATGATTTGTCATATTTCTCCTCTTCTCTCCCTTCTCCTCTTCCCCCTCCTCCTTCTCTGTCACTTTTACCGTAACTATCAGCAAACACTTACAGAGCATCTAGTATGTGTCAGGTACTAAGCTTTATGTGCATTATCTCATTTATTTTCTATAACAGCCCAATGAGGTAGGTATTCTTTTTATTTCTATTTTATAAAGACACTAAAATTATAGGGGATACTGTTACTTATCAGTGTCTGTAGCAAACCGATTGACTGTACAGTGGTCCCCCTTATCTGTGGTTTTATTTTCCATGGTTTCAGTTTCCTATAGCCAGCCACAGTCTGGAAATATTAAATGGAAAATTCCAGAAATAAACAGTTCATGAGTTTTAAATTGTGTGCCATTCTGAGTAATGTGATTAAATCTCATGCTCTCCCACTCCATCCTAACAGGATGTAAATCATCTCTTTGTCCAGTGCATCCACACTGTATATGCTACTTGGACACTGAGCAGCGGTTTGAGTTATCCACACACTGTCGTGATACTGGAGTGCTGTGTTCAAGCAACCCTTGTTTACTTAATAATGGTCCACAGCCATTCACATAACATTTGTTACAGTGTATTTTTATAATCGTTCTATTTTATTATGATAGAAGAGTATACCTTGATATATTTCTAATATTTTAAATAGTGCCCAGAAAACAACACTATCATGTTCAGATACTTGGACCAAAATCCTAGGTTTTCTCCCTGAATTCTAAATGAACTCACACTCTAAATCTAATATTTAGCCAGCCTTATCTATTCAGCCTCCAAAATATGTCCCAAATCTAACCCTTTTCACCACCTTCGCTACTAAACGCCTGTGCAACTACCATCCTCTCTCGTCTAGATTTACACTACTGCAGCAGCCTCTCTCACTGGCTTCCCTCTTTCTATCCTTACTCTGCTCTAGTCCATTCTTTACCAACAGCCAAAACGACATTGTAGAAAACATGAATCTAATTAAAACTGCCCTGTAATTTCCCCTTTTTATTAGAATAAAATCCAAAGTCTTAATCGTGGCATGTAAAGCTTTCCAACTGCATCGCCTTCCACCCTCCTCTTTTTACTCTCTTCTACCACATTGGCTTTCTTTCTGTCCCTCTAACACATCAAGTTTGTTCTCATTTTGAGATCATTTTGCACTTCCTGTTCTTTTTTTTTTTTTTTTTCCTGAATAATCTTCCTCCAGTATGACTGTCATGGCTGACTTTTTATTCAAGTCTCAGATCAAATTTTACCTTCCTGGAGAGTATTTTCTTAGATATACCAATTTTTTGCTGTTTCTTGAGAAAGAAACTTTATTCTGTTTCCTTGTTTTATTTTTTTATACTTTTTAAAAATAATCTTATACATTCATTTGTTTACTATGAGACAGGAAAGTGTACTTTGATAGATTTCTAGTAAATATTTCCCAGAAAATATTTATGAAATGGATAAATTAATATATTTTATTTATTTGAACATTTCACAGAACCTAATTTGGCACCTTATATGGAGCTGATAGTAAATAAATATTTCATTAAATTGATTTTCCCCAAGAAAAAGAATTAACCTCTCTTACCTCTGGTTTGGCTGTCTTTTACAAATACTGTGTTAGATAAACTTTATAGAAGAACAGATCCAAGTACCTTGTCTGATTCACTTTCAATCTAGAAGAGATGGATCTTACCTAATTTCATAATTATTAAGTTGCTTGATGGCATTCTTGGCTTCCTGTTTATTTGAGAATGTTACAAAGGCATATCCTCTATTGTTGCCACTAAAATCCATCATCATTCTCATTTCATAAATTTTACCAATCTATAAGTAATAAAAAGAAATTAATATTTATACATTTGTACTTAAATGAGCACACATGCACATGTGTGCGCACACACACGTACTTTTATGCATGCACATGCACACAGTGTTTTTCTGAAGTCTATAACTGCCATATTTGGCATTTGCACCCCAGGCGAAATAGTTTGCAAATTTTCATGCTGGGTTCAGGGCTAGTATCTGACTCATGAGCAAAGTGAAATTAAACAAAACAAACAAAACCAAAATTGTACAAGTAGCATTTCAGCCTGAGTTAACAGAATTTGTTTTTAACAGAGCAGATGACCTTTCGTCACACCAGTATCTGGGGATTTATACAATGCCTTAAGGACCTGAAAACATATTGTCATCCATCAGAAGTACAATTTCTTGATAGGTTTGTCCTTGCCCTCTCCATTGACCTCTGAAGTCCCCATAGTTTTATCTTTACTTGGTTATACTCTACCGCTAATATTTAAAACAAAAACCAGGAACTCTCATTTGGAACTTTGATAAACTTTCTTAGCTGTCTTTTCCCCTCACTATGGCATCAAAATGAATACAGAAGATGTGTTTCAAGGGATGATCTGGAGAGCCCTGTTATTTTCACAATTCCGTAGTCTGAAGATCAATGCTAATCTTTAAACACCTGATCCAGGGTCAGGAACTCTATAGTAGGAGGGCATTCGCTATGCCTCTGGTTACAGCTACTCTGCTTTGCCTATATACTACTCCCACTTGGTACCCTATATGTTCTCAAGAAATCCAGACTCAGCAATTCATTATTGCTGGCTTCCATAAGAAGGGTGACCCCAAAAATATGAGAGACATGTGCAGGGAGAAGAGGCATTATTAAATATATGCTATTACCATAGTTGTTGGTTACCCCTCATCTAAGCCTTGCCCCACTCCAAAGCATTTAATGAGGGGCACCTATTTCTTCTGGGCTTATTAGGAAAGAGTCCAAGCCTATTTCGTTTCTGTGTTTCAGGTGTTTCTTGTTGCTCATTTTGAGGTTCAAGATATAAGGTTCTTATAGGATTAAGTTTTCATAATTTCTCCACATGCCACGTGCATAAAATTAGGAGAAGTTCTGAGGCTGAGTTACACACACACACACACACACACACACACACAATTGATTTTGGCATTTAGTGAAAGAAATAGCTAAATTCATTTTTGCTATTTTTTTTTTTTTTAGGAATGTGGTTGTTTGAACACTACTTGTAAAATGAAAATAATTGAATTTTTTTTCTTTTAATTTAGGGTTTAAAATAATTGGAATTAAAATTGAGGAATTATTATTCCTTAATTATTATATAATGACTTTGAGAACCCATGTTATTAAACTTGTTGATGCATTTGGGAAGACAAGAAATTCAAACTTGAAGAAAATTTCATTCTGGATTGATACATAAAAGCACATGTTTGAGCTGTGACAGACCCACCTGTTCTTTTTATGTAAAAATGTTGCACACATATTAAAATGTCAAGTGTTGAGAAAAAAATTTTTTTTTTTTAGACAGGTTGTTGTAGTGTTATTTTATATTGACAGACACATTGAGTTTGCAGTGATATGACATGCTACTGGAGATCGAGGACTGAGATATAGATTTGAAAGTCATCAGCAATGATGATTGTAACAGCTGATGTCAAGCAGTCAGTAACAGGACAAAGAGCTGAGTGATGAGACAATCACTAACAGGTGGAAAGGTTTTGACTGCTTGAGGAATAGTAATTGGAAGAGAAACCATCCCTGAACAAGAAGAATGAGTATTTAAAAAGAGTGCAGAGAATAGTACTTTTCCCTTAAAAGATAATTTAAAATTGGACTCACTTTTTCACATAATGGTATAAGTTCATCTTCAAAAAGGTCTCGGGGAAGTTTTCCAATAAAAATTTCACAGCCCCTTTCTGGAGGTGCAGCATCCCAACCAGGTGGAGGGCCGCCATATTTTCTTTGTCCATTTTCCTGCAAATCCAGAGTAGATTGTGTGAAGGAAAGAAGAAAACAAGAGAATCTTCAGTTCAAGTTTCTCAATTATTTTTCAGAATCATTTCACAGTAAGAAACATTTATCATTGACAAATGATTGTTGAATGGTCAGAGGATAAAGATTATCAAAGTCTTTTGTGTGTATTTTAATACCATGCTTTATGCTTCAGTGACTTGCTCAAGGTAAGCATGTGGAAATTTGTAAAGTGCTGAACAAATATAAGGGGTTATAATTATTTTCTGTTGTCATTCGTCAAAGCCTGATCATCAAAGGATCTGGCAATAATTTGGGGCTGGGGCTCTAATTTCACTTTAAGGCTATGTGGTGTGGTGCTAAGAGTTCTGGAACTGTACTGCTTGGCTCATTAGCTGTGGGACCTTAGGCAAATGACTTCTCAGAACCTCCATTTCCTCATATGCAAAGTGGGGATAATAACGGCTTTTGATTAAAGGAGATAATATATCAGATATATGTGGCACAGCTCTTGGTATGTGATACATATTCACTGGTAATTCTCTTGTTGTCTCTTTGAAGATTCTAAATAGAAACATTGTGAAGATTACCATTTGAAGGAGGGGCTGGCTAATTTGGGGGGTAGTTCGTGAGGGACTTAAGTCTGTTTTCAAAGTTGAAAAGATAGTGAGAGGTGTTGACTAATGTTGGATCTCTTTGTGGGGAATAATGCCATTCTCTGTCGAAATAGAATTAACTTCTAGTTTTTTCCTTTTTCCTAACAAACCCTTGGTTGATTTAATGTCCTTGTTTGGGGAGGAGTAGTATTGGTGCTTCCCTGCCATGCCAACTATCTTTATTTTTCTAGAGATTAAAGACCTAATGTAACTTCAAGTGCTCCAAAATGAAGTATAGACCTAATCCACCACTGTTGATCTGAAATAGTTCATTTACTGGGGAAAAGTAAACTTACTTTCCATTTAGACATGGCTAATGCTCTTTATCATTATACTTTTTTGTGATTTTTGAAGAAAGGAAACTATAAGGGATCAGATATCAGCCGCATTACTAGCTTCTACAATTAATACTTTAAAAAGTTTTATAATACAAAATGATACACAGTGGAAAAAAAACCATAATAATGTGTAAGTTAAAAAGAAAAATTTCCAAATGCATCTACCCATCTGTAAAAATAGCTACTGTTAAATGTTTGTCTGCCTTTCCAAATATTTTTAATGTATATTTTTAAAGGACATGTTTAAAAACATTGTTTTGTACAGTAGTCATTCCAAATCAAAGTAAAGCAGCTTCTAGCTTTTTTGATAAATCTTTATATACAATTTGAGTCTTTCTCAATTATTTTACGTGTTAGCACAAAGGCTTTTGGGATCATAGTATTTTAGTGATGTCTTTTGTTTTGATTACTTTTTTAATCCTAATTTATATTATGTTGCTAAAAACAAAAAAATGTCAGACAGGCGTTCTACCTTGCCTTGATTCCTTTTTGCTTCAAGTGACTGGATGGTTTTCATTTTACTAAATATTTAAATATTTGCCTTAAGAGTTCTTATACTTTTTTTTCCCTCTATACTCTTGCATGATTATTCATTAGCTCCTTTTCTGTATAATTAGCCAAATTAGCTTCTGTTACTTACACATTAGCAAAATTTTGGTATTTCTGAGAAATCCGGGAAAGAAAATATTTTATACTTATAGAAAAAAAAAAAACTCCTTAGGAATCCAATGGGTATCTCAAGCAAGAATTTCCAAAAATTATAAATTTGATATTTTTACAGATATAGTAAGGGTTTTGTTTACTTTTATTTATTTACTTTTAAACAAATATCTATAAAATAACGTGCTATATGTCAGATACTGTTCTTATCCTCAAACAACATCATGGGTTACTATCCCTACTTTACAAAAGAATTACTAAACCCAGAGAGATTTAAATAATTTATTAAAGTCACGTGATTGGGAAGTGAAATGCAGATTTGAGCCCAGGTATTCTGGTTTCAGAATCCATCAGCTTAATTCTCATTTTGTAGCCTTGTTACATGAAAGCCTAATAGATCCATACATTTAAATACTTATATATGAAAGATTTTATCATGCCATTAAATTGCAAACTCTCTGCTGCATTTGAAATCTTTTTCAATTTCCAGTTATTTTATCACACAATTTTTTAGAGAACATTTCATCTACTGCTTATGGAGAGGCATATTTTGATTCCCAGACTATAGTTTGCCTTCCCAGGTCAACTCTCTCCATTTGGTTGATGGTGAACTCTCTGAGGCCATTTCTGTATGTATATCTTAAATGTCGAGACATATACTATTCAATAGGTTATTGGAAAAAAACTTAGAATGAATCTGCCAGAATTTTTACTCTTCAGGTTGAGGAAACCAAACTTTTATCCCATAATAGTAAAATGATTATTCTAGAATTTCTGATTGAAAGTTTCATCTAATAGTTTGAAAATAAATAGGCAATGAGCATATTGAAGTTTTTTATTTTCCCTTCAACTTTCTTTCTTGATATAATTGCTGAAAATGTCACCAAACTATTTTGTGCATATCATGTGTATAGAAGGAATCATCTGCTCACTAGCTAAAATAATTGGATAAGAAAGCTTATTAGTTGTCTTCAAATGGTTTCTATAAACACTTGAAATAGATTCCCCAAGAATATTTTTTGGGATCATAAAGAGTCTGACTAGTTCAGAGATGCCATGAAGTTTATGCGCCTGGGGAGATGTGCTCTCTGAACCACCCACTGAGCTGAGAATGTACCAGTGATCAAGGTTCAGGCCAGTTTAAGACAGGCTCTGGGCATTAGTCATGGGATCAGAATAGCTGTCCATCACATGGAAAGGACAGTTGGGAGCTGGATTGCTGATATTTTAGGCATAGTTTTTTATAGTTGAAGAGTTTAAAATAGATAAACCCAGTTATGACTGTTCCTTCCCCTTCTAACTGATGTCCTTTTTGTGGAATGCATTCTCCCAACAGCACAAATAAATGTGATAAAAGTTCAGAGAGAGACTATGGATTTTGTTTTTCATGAGAGAATATTCATTCAACTCTGTGAACTTTTATCTTTTCCCCAGTCTAAGACTTGGAAACCATTCACTCTCTCTAGTCACACATAAATGGATAAAAATATTCAACTACGTGAATTAAAATTGAAGACCCAATTCTATCTATAAATCCAGTGGTTTTAATTTAAATATTGAATGCTGAGCCTACTTAGTAACAGTGTGTATGTCAAGAGTATTTGGAAGTTCCTTCTGTCAGATATTTTAAGAAGGAATCGTTGAGTCTAGAGAGATTATGCCATCTTCTTGGATAAAACCACACAACTTTTAACAAATGATTCTAAGCAATAAATCTTAGCATGAAGTTCAAGCAGACTGATTTCATTCTGGTTACACATCAGAACTTTTTATACATCTGGAAAATCTGTGCAAAATTGCCTTTTCCTATAGCAGATAACATGTCAGAGACTTGCTTTTCTAGCTTCCCTTGCAGTTGGGACAGTCATAGTCATAATAAAGTAAAAGTGAGTTCTATTGCAAAGATTATAATGGTGTCAACTTCAGTGTTGAGCACTCTGTGATAGTGTATGAATTTTCTTATTCCAGATTTGTGATATGATTTTAGGGTTCATTCCTAAAAGCTTGCCCTTGTTTCTGGTTCTCCAAATCCAAAGTTTCTGTGAATGAATGCCCTTTTAATAAACTCCTTTTCTGTATAATTAGCCAAATTAGCTTCTGTTACTTACACATAATAAATATAGCAAAAACAAAAACAAAAAAACAACAAAACCCAAGAGCTAAAACAACAGCTAATCCTAATCGAGTCAGGCACTGTGCTAAGTGCTTCACTTGAATTAACGCATTTAATCTTCTCAACAAACCTATGTGGATGATACTACTTTTTGTAGATGAGGACTCCAGGGCATGGAACATGTCCAAAGTCATTCAAGCAGTAAATGACAAAGACAATTTGAATCCTAAGTCCATGCTTGTAGTCATGACATCATTTTTCTTTGCTCTTTATATTAACCCACTACATTTATTATACAGATGAGGAAACTAAATCCAGAGATATTATGTGAGTTGTCTATGTTACATTGGTTCAAATTTGACAATGCTAGAATAAAGGTTCTTGATCTGGTGAACTTCAGGCATAGATACTGTTCAAAAGTCCTGATAACTTTTCTTCTTAGGCTTACCAGCCTCATAATTCTGCATTTTATATGTCACACCTACTTTCTTGTTCAGCTTCACCAAATGTGGAGACCAGAAGGTATGTTGTCTCTCATAAACGAACTCATTCATAAAGTAGAAGGACATTAATGAATGAGCCCTCGTTCCGTCTTTTTGTTTTCTCCTGAGTAGTAAGTTCAATTCCTTTAATGATTATTTGGAAATTTTATATTCTAAATCTGTAATCATTGTGATTCTCTTTGGTTCTATTTTTTTTCTTTCTTTTCTTTTCTTTTCTTTTTTTTTTGCCAAGAGAGAAAAAACTGTGTGAATGTCTTTATAAACTGCTTCCAGATGGTCTCTTATCCACCTCTCAATGATGATGTAATTATTTCTGCTCCTGTTCTCAGGTGCTAGACAATATACTCATGTTAGGTGGCATTTCTAGCCTTTACAAGCATGCCAGTCACCAGGGCCATACCCACAGTGGTGGTTTTGTCACCAAGCTCCTGGGGACTATTGTCACAGTTGATGTGAATGCATTGAGAAAGTCTCTCTGGACTGTGTCTAGGGAGTTGATGAATTAATACTGTATTTTCCCAGTTATTGATTTGTAAGATTGGATAAAAGTTTTTATTAGACAATATTTCTATGTCTTTCATACTTATATACCACCTATATATCTCATTATGTGATAGGTTCAAGGCAAATCTAAAGGAACTTTAATAAGGTATGCCAAAAGGATTCTCTTAGATGTGATTTTTACCTTGGCTCTGCTTATGAAGGTAATAGATGGGGCTATAGGGAATATTCATTTCACTAATTCTATATAAAAGATAATGACCTGTTTTGTGTTCTTAGTTTTTTCACCTTTACATCTTGTTAAGATCAGTGACTTCATGTTGGTGAAATTTATTTTAGACTGGGAACTTTTAGAAAGCATAACTTATTTAAGTTATATACTGTGGAAGTTGGCATACGCTTATTAGCCTTTCTTTTTTTTTTTTTTTTTTTAGTCTTTGCAAAATATATGCAATATGGATGCCAAATATTTTTCTAAAAATAGAAAGAGCAATAACAATTGTGATATAAAATGATGTCAAAATTTGTAGAAATGTGAAACTATAGTTAGAACCAGAAGGAAGCAGGGCATAAACATAACATACAAATATAAATTTAGCTTTGTCATTATATAACTTAGTGTCTCTTGAAAATGTGGTAGGTGAGAAGATATTAGATAATTTTTAGACCAATGGTCTATTTTAATAGTTATGCATTTATTTTATTGTATATTAGAAAAATATAATTATCACATAAAACTTGTGGCTTTTCCATTTTATATAAGTGAGAAAAAGTTTACTTTTAAAATTAACAAGTGGAAATAGTTGATTTAATAAATTCTAAGTAAATAATATTATTGGCAGCTTTTGTTTATGGCAAAATGCGCAAAGAAAGATACAAAGGACTTTGGCTCTTAAAATGTATCTATTCATATCACTCTCCCCAAAGCTCTTACACTTGATCTTTAAAATCATATGATTTGGCTCATCCATGAAAACACCTATTAGTAAATTATAAATCATGTTTCTGTATCACATCAGAAGACTATTAAAAGTCTATTGCCCAGGAAAATGGTCCTAATTTTATTTCAAGTTATTAGTTGTCTAACAGAGGCAGAACTAATTTCTTATCAAATGATATACTTAATAATCTTTAATATTTTTCCTTTGCTTTTAAAGATTATGTGTGGCAAATCACGCTTTAGGAATTCAATACTTCAATGTTTCATAAGCAAACAGGCTTTAAAAAATGACTTATATTTTGTAAAGCTTTGTATAAGTTTTTTGTCAATTCATGGAAAAATTAAATTCAAGAATATGTTTACACAAAATTAGATTCAGAAAACATGTTTTGAGCAGGTATGTGTGTTTCTACAGAAGAAAACAAGTAAAATGCCAACTCAGTCCTAAAGGACTATGTTCATATTTTGCAACAAAGTTTACATAGTGATGGACTGCAAAGCATATATTTACTTTTTTGATACTAGGATTTGCTGTGTTTACGGCTCACTTCTGGCTCTGGGCATATGTCTTGACATATTGGTCCAATCTACAGTAACTTCTAAATTTCATCCATGAAATAGCCAGGTAAAAGTTTTGGCAATTACTTTATCCATTTTGGACTTTTATCTTTCTGCAACATGTAATTTATTCAGTAGACCCATACAAATTTTTATTTACTTAACTTATTTACTCTTTTTTTTTTTTGGCCTTTTGAATTGACTAGTATTATAGCAGTTGAAGATCTGGTTAAATTATATAAAACTGTACACATACAGGTAAAGACAGTTATCCATGTGTATGTAGATAAAGAACATTTGGTTTGGGTAATTGCTCACCTGCCCTTTGCTAGTTCAACATATGACAGGGAGAATTCCATTGAATGCACTTGTTTTTATGTGAGAAACATAAATCTTACACAGTGAGAATTTTATGCAGTCATTATTCTCCTTACCATAGTCTCGTGAATTTAAATTTCTGACAAGCTGAGAAACTTGGCAAGGCACTAAATCTTTCCTGACTTTAAATTCTTCATTTATAAAGATATAGAGTTGACTAAGTGATTGCAAAAATCTTGTGAGGGTGTTAGAATGCTTGTGAAAGGGAGGCTGAGTTTGACACCATATAAAATGTGGGAAAATGTTCATTGAATGTTTTATGAATTAGTCAATGGGATCGTTAAAGAGATTTTGTAGGAGTGTAGGGATTTTAAAAATTGGTGTATCTCTAATTGCACATCCACTTAACATCTATTTTATTAATTACTTAATTGCTATCTTTCAATTGATTCACTTTCAGAAATTTATGCAGAAAAGAAAATACATACGATTCTTATAAGTATCAGTATTATTTCTCATAAAAAAGTATAAAAACAATTACGAAAGATGGAAATTATGATAGAATTCTAGCTAGACACTGTTATCTACTAAAAGCTCTGAGCCCTCATCCTGCTTTCTAGGTTTAAAAATTAGCAGGGGTTGAAGAGGTGTTTAAGACATAACTTCCAACAACTAATTTTTCAATGTGAAAGCTTGAAAGAATTGAAAATGGAATAATTTTTTCACTATGAAATTCGAGGTTATTTAATGTGTCAATGTACCATTTCACGTCATCTCAGCTCTCTCCAGGCACCTCTGAAACAATGTTAAAAAGAACACAGTTGCTGAAGTCCTTGCAAATTTGTAATTGTATGGCTCTGTAATCTCACTTTTTTACTCCTTAGCCTATGTCAGAAATCTCTGCGTTTTCTAACAATGAGCTTCTAGGATCCAAAGATGAAGAGTCGCTTATTTTTGGTTGCTGATCAGATTTAAACAGGTAACAATTTTTAAAAAAACCAAAGTTGCCTGAAAGCAAAGTCTAAAGTCCAAAAGAGCTAACCATGCTTTTGTGTATTTAAGTCATCAGGATGTTCACACAGATTTTTAAGCTGATAAAATGGAAAACCTCATGTGCTTCTAGTTTAAAGGAAAGCACTATAATACATAGTTGGCAAAGATTTTGAACTTTACATTGAAGACCTCATATAAAACCAACTATCTATTAGGCTATTTGAGGAAGAATTCATTGCTGTTAGAAAATAGCTTCCGGAATGTATTTCTATTTCTTGGGATGCTGAAGTTCCCATCAATGTCAGGCACACACATTTTCCACAAGATCGTTCACAGAACTGTTCCTTCATTTGGAGTCTTCCACACCATGCTATGGCATTTCTGGCTAGCGGAAACAAGGCTTTTATGAGCTTTAAAATTAAGTTAGCCTGTGGGTGGATGGAGTGATAAGCTTAGGGAAACACGTGTCTGTGATGGTTTGCTGGTCCCATCTTGTTCTCATTCTTAGTCTTCCTATTTAAAGAATTAGTATTCATGCACTTGGTGAATGACCTAAGTCCTTGGGTAGCAGAGACATGAGCAGGTGGTGAGATCAGGCAAAGGAAGAAAAAGTAGGACCCGGGAGCTATATTTTACTGTGAAGTCAAATTCCCATTTCTGTCCCTAGGATTTTTGTGTGGTGCTTGGAAAAGAATGCCAGTGGCACAGTGTTTTTCCATCTGCCTCTTGCTGAGCTAATCTATATGAAGCCAATTGTAAACACTGAGGTCCAAAGTTATTTATTTTTATCGCATTATTTGTAGGAAAAAATTTGCAATTTGAGAAATACCTATACGTAAAATTAGTAAAGTACATTATACCAAACCAGAGAGATGGGAGGTTGGGGGATTTAACTTAATTTAGGGCACTCTTAGTTGAGGGATAATATCCTAATCAGGTTTATGTTGATCTAGCACCATCCTTTGTACCTTATAGCTTGTATGTATTGGTTGAGGAATTGAACACATTAGAATTAAAAAAAAAAATAGTTGCATTGAAATTGCATATGAGAGAATATACATGGAAAGAAAACTTTGAGGGGTAGAAATTAGAGACTGTATTTTGTTTTTATTTTGAGGGAATTATTCCCAGGAAACCAGGCTGATGACTGATTTAAATAATAAGAGATGGATGAAGCCACTATTTCTTATTTATCTGCTGTAATCTAATTGAATCTTAAATTTAAGACACACTAATGTCTTCGCTGCTCAAGGGGTCGTATATTTTACAAATGTTTTGATTAAGCAGTGGTAGGAATTCTCTTTAAAAATTGTGAATTAGCTTCTAACATGAATTAAGGATTAGAATTGGGGTCAACAAATTTTCTGAAAAAGGTCAGATAGTTGATATTTTAAAAGGCTTAAAAAAAAAAAGCCTTAAAAATGTGAAAAGTTTTCGTGGCTTACAATCACTACAAAAACAGGCTGTAGCCACATTTGAGTCATGGATCATAGTTCTCAGAACTCTGGTTTATATCTCTACTGAGTTGTAAAACTTGGGGGTTGTTTTTCTAACGGTAAAACAAAAGGGTTGGACTATATCGGTTTGAAATGCAAACATATAAAGAATTAAAAAGGATAGCCTAATGAACCCAGGTACATATCAGCCTGGGTTCCAAAGTGAATGCTCCTTAGAGAATCTTTTCACTTTATGAGATTTTTCCTGATAATAAAAATAATTTATAATCGTTGTAGAAAGTTTGGAAAATAAGATCAATAAGGAAGAAAAAATAGCCCAGCGATTACATTTTATTATTTTCTAATATTTTTATTGCATTTGAATAATTTCTTATAATAATTGGAAATTGCTATATACAGTTTTACATTCAGATTTTTAAGTAAATATTAAAATTTGGACACTTCTCCATTTTTCTTTGAAATTAGTTTTACATGACTATATAATTTGGAAATATGACCATATTTTATGTGACTGGTAATATTTTATTGGACATTTAGGTTATGATAATTTTTAAACATAAATTCTACTATTATGAACATCTCTCTGTCTAAATATTTATCCTCATTCCTTAGGTCAAAGAGTAAGGTCAGTTTTAAGGCTTAAAACAGAAAGGTAGCAGCCACATCTGTATTGTTCGTTCAGTGCAGCCTTATGTTGTCAGTTTTAATTTTGGGTACATTATTTTCATTGCAACTACTTTATATGCATTTTAGGTCAGGCATTATATCTTATACTTCTACAATGCCAACCAATAGATTGTGTTCAATAATAGGGACTAAGAAAATAAAACAGAAAAGCAAAAATACAATCAAAACCCTTCATGTTTACCAAGAACAATCATTGGATTACATACATAAAAATGTATTGTGTTGTAATGATTTTTAGAAAGTAGATTATAAATAGGATAATTGGACAAATAGTGCTAATAGATACCATATTTTAAATAATTTCAAAATAATATAGAAATATTCTGATTTTACTTTTTAAGAAATATTCAGACTACTTGAAGGTGATCCATATTAAATGTATGTTTGGCTTTAGTTTTAGTAGGTTTAAAATTTGTGTAATCTAACCCCATGTTGAGTGGAAAGCTTTCTGAAAATACTCATCTATGAAGAATGTTTTTCTAGTTCTAAGGAGAAATTGCAGACGGAAGGAGCATCACATGTTGTAGAGTTTATGACCTGCATCGCTGATGTATTCTTGAGGAAAGAATCATCATCATGTGATTTTTTTTTTTTTGACTCTCAAAGAAATTCATGCTAGTTTTGTAAAAGATGAAACATATAGTTAAGAGTGAAAAAGTAGAGGAGAAGATCACCCTATGTAATTCCATTGTCTGGAGATAAGAACTTTTTACAAGTTAACATTGCAGCACACTTTCAAAATATTTCTATGTAGCATGATGCATCTATGAGGTTGAAAATTTAACTTGTCAACATTGCATAATTTTTTGTCAATAATACTTATGAAATGTCTACTGTATTCAGGGAATTGCATTCAGTTTCTTTAATCTCTGAAGTAATTTGATAAAAATTTTTAGCTATCACTACCTAAAAATATCCAATTATATAAAAATAATATCACAAAGTATATTTTCTAACTTTTACAATGATGTGCTGTTGCATCAGTTGTAATATAACAGACTGGCTCATGTTATTAAGTAACCTGCAGAATCCTATTTTTGACAGCTGTATTTGTCTTGCTAGTGATAAGGGAGCACAAATTCGTCACCTATTTTTTCTAATTCTTGTTTTGCAAGTATTCAACACTCAATATCAGAGATTGCAAAGATACAACAGAAATTAATCCTTCAAACTCAAATTTAGCAAAAACCATACAATTTGAAATGCGTATATTCCCTTGATTGTATTAAAATGTTTATCTTCATTTTTGTACAGACGATTTTAAAAGTAAACCTGATGTTGCCCTCTGTTTTTTTTTTTTTTTTTTTTTTTTTTTTTTTTTTTTAATATAATCGTTCCTCTATCTGGAATAGAAAGACTTAAGTATTGAGAAGGCTAAAGGATTTTCCCTAAGTTATAAAGATTTTGAAGCTTGTGTTTCAATGCATGTTGGCCTTTCTTCTAACCAATTAGTCCAGTTAGCTGACCAATGACTAGATTAAGCAGAAGGTAGATCACAAAATCATGGCTGAGAGAGTGGGGGTTCCTAGTCAATGCTGTGGGAAATTAAACCCTAGGGCAGCTGAAGAATTTGTTCAAAATCACACAACTTGTATATGGAAGAGACCAGTCTCTACCAGTCTTTGAATTTAAGAGTTGGATGATTTTCAACACTTTACAGCCAAAATCAGGAAGGATTTTCCAATTCACTCTAAATGATTGAACTGAGTCATGTGTGTATTTACAACTTGATTAGAGGTTTTAGATCTAGATAACTAGGTTTTAGAATTTTAGATTTCTACATTATTAGAGAATTTCTGATCCAATAGTTACTCTGCTGACAGATAAGTGTTATTTAATTATGTCATAAAGTTTAGGCTCAACAAAATATTTTTAGCATGTCCTAACATGCTAACCTCTAAAATCATAACCTTAGAGATAACATTTTAGCAGGTTTTAGTTCTGTAAATCTTGCCAGAAATTTTGGCCAATAGCAGTGGAATTATAGCCTAAAAATCTTGTGCAAGTTACATAACCTCCTTGTTTTCCTTATCTGAAAACTGGAGATGATTGTGGTAGCTACCTCATAGTGCAGTTTTAAGGATGGAATAAATTAATATACACAAAGCAATTAGAATATGTATCCAATAAATATTTACTATTATTTTGTTGTATTAATTTCTGATATAAATCCTCATTAACATTTTCTGAATATAATTGAATATATAAGAGCAAAGTAATATGCAGATTGGCTATATATTTTTAGTTTTTTAAAAAACATTTTAAATTATAAAGGTAACATAGCCCTATTAGTGTTTTTCCTTTATAACGAAAATGTTCTTTAATCATAGCATTAGGTTTATAAAATGACCTCCATTGTTGTTTGCATTTCTTTTTAAAGATATTGTGATTTGCAGAGTTTTACATAGCTTTAATAATAACAGTTTTCTGTCCTGCAGAATTTTTTAAACGATAACTTAATGACTAAATACTATTTCATTTGTAATGGGATTTTAAGATAGAATGGGACTCTTTTGGCCTCTGATTTGGATATAAAATTAAGTCCCTGGACCGCTAAGCAGAACAAATAGGTCGAGGAGAGTGTTTTGCATTCTTAACTGAACAACTGAACACCCATTGCCCTCTCTTTCACACTCAAGTTTAGAAAACGAGATCGAAGAGTTGAGAGAAATTTTTGGAGTTTATTCAAAGATATTTAGAGAGCACTGCTGGTGTGTTGTAAATTGGGAGAAACTGCAAGGTGCTTCCTAATCTAACCAGTAGAGAGATTAACTGGTATTCTCTGCATTTGGGGAAAACACTAGCCTGGTGGGTCTGACTGACTCCTGAGATATCTACTGGGGGGCAGTGGGTTGGCCTGCTGCTTTGATGTTGGTGGGAAGGAGAGCTAGTTGCTTTGTCACTTACGCTTCTAGATTTTGATGAGTCAGAGAATGTGTAAGCATTTCCAGTGGCCACATATAGGAATCAGGAGTTATTTTTAATTTTCTCCAAGATGGCTGTTTGGGGCATCAAAAAGAGCTCTGCAGAGGAGACTGAGGCTCAGGAAATTGGCCAGCCAGAGGAGAGTGTAGCCGTGTCAGAGTCCCCAACCGTGGACTTGAGGATGTCTCTGGTGAGCCTGCAAACTATCTCATGAGCTTTATGTTACCAGAGTTTTACATGCCAGGTCCAGACAGCCTAGTGCCAATATTGGTCATGGAAGAACTTGATGTCCCCTTTCCTTGGCTTTTATTCCTTCCTTCTGTTTCAAGTTGGAGTCAGGAATTATAGTTAGCAAACCAGTGCAGAAAACTATGCTTCTGAAAGCATAAAGGAGGAAATATAGAAAAGAAGTTGGACTCCACTCTGACACCATTGGAAAAGGGAAATAGCTATAACTTTGAATAAAGTTAAGTTTTTGTTATACTGGACTAGACATATTTATTTAGTGGAGGATTTTTATTGTCTAAAAGTTGTCAGGAATGCCATGAGATTTGCCCTCAATTTTATTTGGGGAAAACCAGTGCCCAGAATTAAAATTAAGTGGACAATTTATATTGTTTTAGGATTATATTTCATAAAATTTTGCTTGTCATCTATAACAATTATATATTCATATTTAATAATTTCCTTTTATGCATTTAGGTTTGATATATTGAGATATTTTAAACAATGTCACACTAGACAGGTATATATATATATATTTTTTCTATCATTATATTTTGGATTACTAGAGATTTATTTCCAGAAGGTGAACACACTTACATATAAAGATTGACAAGTTTCAAAAGAGTTTAAGTGCTTTCCACTACTACTGTGTTTGCATGAATGTTTCAGATACAAAGAACTTTAAAATAATGATTTGAAAACAATTTTTGATTTTATATATCAAACATTGATTATAAAAGGGGGGAGGGAACACTTTCAACTGTACTTGAGCATATGTAAATTATTTTAAGAGTATCTGATTTATAGACTGTCAAGTCTATAGGATTTACTCTAAATTATAAAATGCTACTTTATGTGGCAGAAGCCTGCACAAAAATACTTCAATCAGTTGTTAATCTTGAAGTACATTAAATTTGGAGATGAAAACACTTAAAAGTTTATCAATGATCCTAGAATAATTTGACTTTTATTAAGTATTAAAAAAGTAATAACATATTAGTTGTTCCCTTGTCTTAAATAAAACTTTGGAAAGTCTACCTTGAAATAATACTTTCTGAAATGTTAAAAAAGCCCAAATAAATACTCTTTATTAAGATGAAGAATTAGAAATAACTGAGCATTATATTATCTCTGACAAAGCATGTCTTGACTTATAAGATTAGTTGAAAACTAAATTTAGTACATTTTGCAACAATGTGACAAAGGAACATGTAATAAAAACACCGTTGTCTATTTTGTTGTTGTCCACATATGATATTGGTATTTATAACAACCACAGATTTTTATTAAGTTGGAAAACTATAACGGATGAAAATACTTTGGTTTACTGTAAAAAGAGCAACATTACTTCTTCAAATAAGATCACATATGTCTAATACTTGTTTGCTTTTTAATGTATCATAAAATCTCTAAAGGAGGTTATCATAAAGAAAGTAACATACTGATAATTCTTAACAACCAACATCTATGAAGAGACAGTTTAGGACATATTTTTCCCTTTCAAAAATGCTGAACATTGAGAAAAATTATTACATTATCTTCAATTATTGGGTAGGTATTATGAGAAAAAGTCTTGGAATAGCTAGGCTGGCCAAATCATCAGACCTTAGATCCCATATCTAGAAGTCTTCTCACATCTGCAGTGATCTCTCTGGAAACTAAGGCTACTTACTGCCTGGATAGTTTGTTTACTGATTCTTGAAACACTAACTTGGTTCTATTTCACAGACAGCTTTGGGTGATAAACTCCAGCTGCTTTTTCATTTACTAAAATGGCCTTTCAAAATTGTGATAATCTCTATGACTGTGAACACTGATTCTGCTTTCAAATGACAAAGTTGAATTGATAACCCAGAGTAGAAAGAATATCACCTGCGGAGTCACCTACAAAACTGAAATGATGCAATCTCTTCACCCACTGGAAAGGATCATCCATCTAAAGAGTCATATGACTGGCTGTTCCCATTTTTTAATCTCACCACTCTTAATTCAGTGGTGGGTCTCAGCAGACGTCACAAGAAGTTCCTACCTGGACCAAGCTATATCCTGTGCGCTGGACCAGTGCGCGGAGGGCTGCTTCCTTCTGGGTGCCGCTCAATCCATCCCCGGATTTGTGATTTGATTCCATTGAGAGTGATTATCAGCAAAAAATCAGGTTAATTAGGGTTGCTCACTGAAACCAAATTTAAGATAAATTAAGTAAATTGCTGTTGCCAAGTCTATACTTGTCCTTTTCATGAAGGACACTTTTAGGAAACATTCTCTATAAATAAGTCATTAAGATTAGAGCAATTAACAGCCACACACAGACAAGGCCAGTTAAATGTCCTCATTAAAAAGAGTTTTTACAGATGTTCAATTTCAGTTGAAATTTAAAAGAAGAAAATGAATAATATCCCTTCTCTGATTAGAATGCAGGTCAGTGATTCTCAATCCAGTGATCTCAGAATGTCACCAGAGGCTCAAATACAAGTTAGCTCTTGTCAACTGAAACAATAAGTTTAATAATAATAAAAGAATGTGCAGAACAGTCCTCACAGATGTGGAAAGATGGCACTGTTACTAAAACAAACCAAGTCGTATAAAGTATCAAAATCCTGAGGTTTAGTTTCACTTATCTATTTCACGTGTTAACTAAGACATTTAACTACTTACTTTCCAAAGATAATTTATAAAACAGTGTGCCGGCGATAGATATACAGAAGGCAAAATACAAACTACTTTATGTAATAAAAGGTTTTAACAAAACAAGAAGAATAGATTCTTTTGAGTGGCATTGGAAGGGCCTACTAAAACCTGGATCACATACCAGATAGACCACTCAGTAGAGAACATTAAGCCCCTGGTAAAAATCTAAGAAATTATGAAAGTTTACATATGTCCATGTTTATGTATGTAGATATGAATATGCAACGTCAGCATTTCCTAGTCTAGACTTTCTATTTGAGAACATGATTTGAACCCCATTCCCAATGTGATGGTTGTTCAAATTTACAAATTCCCAGAGCAAAGGTATGGCGGTACTGAAGGTTTAGGTTATGGTGGTGCAAGACTCTGAGTCTCCTATGTACATACGGGCTGACACTGCTGGCTGAGTGCGAACGTGAATGGCTCAGTGAAGGTTCTGTGCTGAGTTTTCACTCTGCTTAAACGTGTTCTGCCAAGCAAGACAGAGAAAAGATGTTTTATGATGATTTGAATCAAATGCTAATCTAATGTATTTGGTGGTAGGCCCTCTAAAACTTTTTGTCCTGTGCATTGAGATTTTCTGTACTAATTTTGGTTGTCATTTAAAAATTCAGAATGAACGGACCATTAATAATATGAGAAAGTGGGCCAAAAAATTGGGTGACAAAAAAAAAAGAAAGTGAAGCTGAGGTGATCATTCCAGTAAAATGCAGCTTCAAAGTATTAATAGAATACAAAAAGTCCCTAGATTAATAGACAAGCATCATTTAAAAAGTAATATTTTTAATATAATTTAGAAAACCAAAGGAAAAAAAAAAACAGTGAGATTCCAGAGAGAAAATATCTATTAGTTGTGACAGGGACCAGAGCAGTTTTAGTTTCTGCATGCAAGCATGGCCATTCTTGACCTTGAGCTTTCTAATAAATCTTGCTTGCTTCTGACCCACATCAGTTTGGTTTTTACTCATTCATTCTCTTAAGAACTATTTAGTTACTGCTCCTTGTATGTCAGTTCCACTCCCTGCTCAACTTTAGGGCATTGTGTTTCATGAGCAGTAGGCTAATCCAGTTGGTTAACATACCAGTTTGTATGTGTCTATACTTTGCAAAAGGTAGTGATTAAAAAAAAGAAATTGTCACTTTTTCTATTTTGGCCAAGATGAATTAGTACATGTAACAATCCAGATTGGGACATGTAGCTTTACAAACTCATTTACAGTATAAATGCCCTTTCTGTGGATACTACAAAGTAGGGGGAAAAAATAAGGCTTGTTTTTCAGTTTATAATCCCAATCTGCTGGTAAGTACAGTCATAGAAATCTCTACAAAACAATTTAAGCCTCTTAAAAAAAAAACTACAAAAGGCATTTCGAAGGTCTACAAAGAAAACTAGACTTTAAGACAAAGTCTAACTTTTATACTTTTCTCAAATGTTGACTAAAATCATCTTTTCATCACAACACTCTCAAACCTTCCTATGCTGCTGAATTTAACCTATAAGAGCAGGGAGGCCATACATGGGCTTGGGGTCTGATGAGGTTAGGTATATATGCCTTACAGAAATAAGCCATAGGAACTTCACTCTTGTTTCTATCAAGTAGCCTGTGGTATATTGGTTTTGTTATCAGTCATTTTGTTTAAAGTCAGTTTCCAAGAACTGAGGACTTACTATACTGATTTTTGTTTGCCTACAAAGCTTAGCCTGATATGATGCTAAGTGCTCACTAAATACTTGTGGAGCCAATGAAAGACTTTGAATCAGCATTGTACAAATTACCATGACTTGCACTCAATCAGAAGTAAAATAAATCTGCAGCATCTAATCTCCTAATACTTAACATTCTTCCTGTTTCAATCCCTTACTGAAAGTTCTTTCCTGGAATGAACTTGCTTTATGTGAGAAATTGACTCGAGTGGTTTCTCTACATTTATGAATATGCCATCATATTTGTGTGAAAGACAGATAAGTAAAAATTATTTGAATGCAAAGTAATTGAAAAATAGAGTTGAAATTTAGATTTACTTGCCTTTTTCTTAATGTCTTTCTGGTTTTATAGTTGTAATTTTAATGCTTATTTGGTCAAGGAAAGAACGACCTAAAAGTTATCAGGAGTTCAAGATTTCTGGCTTCCTAAAAGTCACAGGTGCGGTGGAATGAACATCTCGCCTCATTACTTGGTTAAGATTGCTCAGTAGAAATTTCCAGGGTTCACTGTTGGGCAAGGTCAGAGCTGCTGTTTCTGATCTTTGACCCTGATGGCCTCAGGTACCAGTGAGCTCTGGCTCAGGGAAGGTTTAGGGAAACAGATAAGGAAGGTGGAAGAGAAAAGCAGATCGGGGGTGTAGGAGATATGTTAAATCTGACATCTCCAAATCTAGACCTGTCAGGGGGATACTATGTGGTGCTTAATAATTATACCCAGGTCTCCAAAGAGGAAAAGCATTTATTTTGTACATAAAAATTGGCCCCATGTAAAGAACTAAGTTGTAGAAAGAAATAGGAGAGGATTTTAAGTGAATTTGTTATTTAGATTTGCCTGAGGTTATGGCAATGCCGGAAGATTTTGTGTCCTAGTGGAATCTAAGTTGATAGCTAGGGAAACAGAAAGTGGGAAAATAAGTTGTGTGTGTTTTTAAAGTCTCTCAAAATTGTAAATTGGTCAAGACATGAAACAAAGGTAAAAGAAGTACATGATAAAAAAAAAAAAGCACACTTAAAGAGTGAAGGAAGAATAAGTTGGAAAAGCCAAAGCAGAAATGGTAGTTGTGAATGATAGGCAGGAAAAAAAAAAAGAAAAGAAAATGAAGGCTAAATGAGAATTAAAGTTAGAAGATTTATTGGTTAAAAATTAAATAATCCCAACTTTAAAAGGTCAACAAATATTAATTTAATGTCTACCACATACCAAGCACTGTACTAGACAGTTTAAAGTTAGGAAATGCAGTAGTTTTGTTAATATTATAATTTCTATCTTATTTATTTCATTTGATTTTTCTGAAGAGAATGGGAAGAAAGACTATTTCTGACTTGGTAATCAGAGGAGAGATGTTCTTTTGTAATTGAGCAGAGCAATTTCTTGGCTGGTACTAGCAATGTGCCCTAAAGGCACTGCAAGTTGATGATGGCTTCACCTGCCATTGGGACCTCTCCAAACCAAACCTAGCCTTTTCCAGTGTGTTATTGTGCACTGACGTTGCATGATGTAGTCTGGGTATAACTCATATGCAATATGCAACTTGAACAAAAGGTTTTATCATGAATTTCAACCTTCTGGTGTCTCCCAAGAATTTTATATAGAAGGAATTCCAGATTGTATTGAAATGGTCTGGGAAGGATTTATGACAAAATTTATGCATTTGCCAACAGATGGTTGCTAAGTAATTATTACTTTGCATTACTTGATAACAAAATATAAATTAACTCTAATATTCTCTTTGAAAAAATGTTTACAATTGGACTTAAGCTTATTTTGGTAGTGAATTAATGTGGTAGCTCTTTATTTGTTCATATATCATGAACCATAGCAAAGTTAATAGGATATATGCATACATAAAATTCCAATATATAGCCATAAAAACATTACACTAAGTCCCAATATGTGGCATCTTATTTTATAGAGACAATATATGTCAGCAAAAAAAAAAAAAAAAAAAAAAAAAAAAGAAAGAAAAAAGAAAAAGAAAGAAAAAGAAAATTAACCAGAATCCCTTCTTCATTACTAAATCATTAGTAATGAATCATACATTAATTTGGTCCTGATCAATTTTGAGCCTTTAAGGCCCAAAATAAAAGAAATTAAATTTCTTCATAGTAGATATATTTATTTTACTTTAGTAGGTTCCACTGTTTTAGGGAAGGACAGGCTTGGATTTAAATTTCAGTTCTGCCACCAGGATTTGAACTTTTGTGAGACCCTGTTTTCTGTTCTAAGAAAATAATAGGTGCACTGATACCTAACTTGAAGTTTTTTTGTTTGTTTGTTTTTGTATTTTAACAAAGGATTGAGTCAATCAGATAATGGATATGAGGTCACCTAACATGGTGCTCGGCATACAGAAGGTACTCAAGAAATATTCCTTTTTTGTTCTTTATCTGTTTCTTTGATTCATCTTAGCCATCATCTGGAGTTCTCTGCATGGTTATTCTCCTTTCTAACAATTGTCTGAGGTAAAGAGAAATGTAGTTTTGAATTCATTATCTTAACCTCTTTCATATGGCTTTAATAATTTGTTATTTCATTTATGTTTGTTTATATTTTTTAATTGGAAAAATCCTTAAGGTCCCGAGTCTGTGTATGTTTGTCTTTCATAGAGCATCTTAGTGTCGTGATGAAAGTTAGACACAATCTAAATTTTAGATTTAGATAAGCAGTAGTACAGTGCAGCTAATAATGTTGATGTTATGGTAAAAAATGTAATGATTCAGATATATATTTGTGAAAAATAATCAAGTAGAAAATGAAGGCTACGGAACAGAATGTATAGTTTGATTTTGTTTAATAAAGACTGATTATGAAGGCTAACTGGTTATATCTGGGTAGTAGATTAATAAATTATATTTATCATTCTTGTTTGACTGACTGTTTTTAGCTTTTTATAACATACAGCTCTTACTCTAATAATTAAAAAATGAGTTAAGTTACATTAATAAATGACATCAATGAAAACAAGTCATCTCAAAAACTACGAAAATGGCTGAGATTCTATTCTGAGGAAACAGTTCATCATTTATTAGAAAACAAAAATGCTGAAAATAATATAAGCATTCAACTCAAGGAGCTAGAAAAAAACACATAGACTAGAGAAATTTAAACAAATTAAAGTAATAAAACAGAAAAATCAGTAGACTCGATAAATGTAAGAGCTGATTGAAAAGATGAGCAGCTTAGCACATTTTTGGTAATCTTGACAAGGTAAAAAGGAGGAACTCTATTTTTAAAACAAGGAAAAAAATTAAGGACCGGTCAAGAGACTTAAAAATATTTTCATCAATATTAAAGATTATAGATGCAGTAGATAATTACCAAAAAAGTATGAATTCTTAAAATTACCTCAAGATGAGTTAAAAATTTGAATAAACTATTAAAGTATATTGAAAAATTCAATGTTCTCCTCCCTCATAACACAAAGTCCAGATGGTTTTAATAGGCAAGTTATACAATTCACTTAAGAAATTTAATTCTTTTGTTATATAAAGCCTTTGAAGTATAGAAAAATAAAAAAAAACTTATGAGATTATCTATAGACTTACCATATCTCTGATACAAAGCCAGACAAGTGATCACAAAACAGAAAATTAGACCAATCATCCTTAAATTGATAAAGACCATCTATCAGAAACATGAGCCAAACGTCATGTTCAATAGTGCAGCACTGCAATCATTCATTTTCATTATAAACAAATAAATGAACTATACAAAACTATTGGAACTAATAAAAGAATACTACAAAAGGACAGTTATAAAATGAATCTTCCCTATTTAAACAGACATAACAGAACTATAATGAGAACATCTGAACAGTATAAACAAAACTTATAAAGTAAATAGGAATAAACTTAATACAAAATATCCAAAAGCTGTATGAAGAAAATGTTAAAATTTTATTGAAGGATATAAATCTTGGAAAAATGAAAGTATTATCATAAAACTATCAGTTCTTCCAAAATTATTAATCTAGTTCAATACCAATTTAAATTCCAATAAAATTATTTTGAAATTTGAAAAGTTTGATTCTAAAGTTAATCTGGGAGAAAAAAATGTGCACTACATGCCACGTGTTTTGAAAGTATAGAATTGTTTGGAACCAGCTTGATTCAAGTTAAAATTAAAACAGGCACAGGAGTAGGCAAATAGATTAATGGAGTAGAAAAAAAGTCCAGACTCATAGTTTTGTTTATACTGAAATTTGCCAGTAGGTGCTATTTTGAGTTATAGAGAGATCATAGACAATTTGATAAAAAATAAATAAATAAAGTTAGTATACCATCTCACAGCACATACTAAAATTCTAAGTGGATTACAGAAATAATCTTTAAAAACATTGTATAACTACTAGAAGAAAATATTGGAGAATTTTTATAAACTTGTGATGCTGAAGGTGTTCCTAACCAAGCATATCGAGAGCCACAAATGAAAAAAATAAAGACTAAAAGATTTGACTACATAAAATTAAAACCATCTGTAATGGCAAAATAAAGTTAAAAAGAAGCACAGACTGAAAGAGAATAATTGCTATTTCTACAGTATACAGAGAATTAATGCCTGTCATATATAAAGAAACAAATCAGTGGGCAGATGAGCAAAGGACATGAGCAATCAATTCAGAGAAAAAAATTAAAAGTTTATAAACTTACTTAACTATAGGCATTGTCTTTCATGATCAGAAAAAGCAAATGAAAACAAAAAACCTATATAGCTTGGTTTAACCTATTACGTGGCAAAATTTGAAAAGGTTTCAAATAAGAAGGATAATATGTATAACTAACATTTATTGAGCACTTACTATATGCTATGTTCTAAAAACCTTAAGTGTAATCCATTTAATTCTCATTAAAATTCATTGGGGTAGGGTTTATCATTCCTATGACATAGGTAATAAACCGAGCTGGAGAAGTGCATGGGCCCAAGGTTATTCAGATAGTAAGTGGCAGACCCATAGTTTGAATCTAGGAAGCTCAGGGCCAGACTCCATGCTTTTAATTACTAAATTTGACTTCTTAGTTACCTTACTTTACAAAAATAGGCAAGTGGCAGAAGGGGGAGAAGAGAGATTTAATATCTAACCAAGTTCTCTTAAACTGTTGCTGTGAGGAACACGTGACACCATGATGAAACTGATGAAGGTGATACTGTGAGTGGCGTTCTCTGCCATAGGAACTGTTGGTCTTGGTCTCTTAAATCACTCTGGTAATTTAGCCTCTTTGCTGGAATAAAAATGAACTAGTATAATAGCTCTTTTGAGTGGTAGGGTGGGTAGACATCCTGATGGTTCACTTGGACACATTCAGGATCTGACACCTTTTGGACATGGTCTAAAATGGACACATGGTCATCGCCAGCCTTGTTATGCACTTTGTTATACCTTACTGAAATATCGCTCCTGGGCAGAGCATAGAGTCTTCATAGGTGACTGAGTGATGTGTCACTTGGCAGGATCTAACTTGGATTTCATGTGAATTTCTATTAAAGAGTTTCCTTCTTCCCATTTATCATTAGCTCTCTGGATTGTAGATAGCCTGAGAGGAGGAAGTCAACTATGGACCAAACATCCGAAGGAGTAGTACAGTGGTGCATAGCCAGAGCCACAGGTACTTCTCATGGGCACAAAACACAGCTGTTTTGGGAGCAGGGTTTTATTTCTCTCCCTCTACCTCCACCTTCAAATGCCATAGAATTCCTTTTTTTCTTCTCCTATCTCTCAGTATTTTTTAATCCCCTACTTTGCTCTCTCTCTTGCTCCCTTCATGACAACCGTGGCTAAAGAAGTTCCTGATTCCACCTAGTAGGTATATTATGCTTTTAAGACAAGGTATTAACTGTTGTAGAGAGGTAACATACTTTGTAAGGTACTGACAGACTTTAGAAAGAAATTGTTATTTTTGCAAAGATGTATAGGGCCAGCCAGTACTTTGATTACTGTTTATTTATATTTAAGTCTATAAACTATCCTATTTAGAGTCACTCCAAGTCCTAAATAGAATAATTTACAACAGCAAAAGCTAAGACGCTGGGAAAAATTATACTGTAGTAAAAATATCTATTGAGAAAAACATAATAATACCAGAGAAAAATATTATTGAAGCTGTTGACCTAGAATATATTAGAGAAAAAGACCAGCAGGTGTATAATAGACAGATGATTATATTGCAATTTTTGTATATGTCCTTGTGTATGTGGTTGCATGCGTACACATACACCTACACACATTTGAACTAAATCAGTGAGGAGCCATGGCTTCCCAACTTTTTTAATAATTCAGAATTGGGAATTGCACACAATCTCATTTGAAAAGAAAAAGTTATCCAGAATTTACCCCAAACCTTGGGAAAATTAAGCACCTTCTTCTGGCCCACTGATCATCATTCTTGCAAAACAGTCCTGACAGCTAGAAATATTTTTTTTGTTTGTTTCTTTCATTTGAGGAATAAATGATTTCAAATAGAATGAAAATAAATTTGTTATCATTTTAAAAGTACATTTAAAAATTGTATAATTTTTAATACAGTAGAAATACCTCCTGCTTTTTAACATTCTCATTAAGTGGATATTATAGAGGGACAATTTTGTCTGCTTAAAAAAATATTTTACCATACATTTGTTTAAAATGACCTTTAAATATCAATAAGGAGCTTTTAAATCTCTAAAATTTAGCTTCAAACTGTGAAGTACACAAGAAAAGAATAGGAGAGAAACATTAACCTATGCACGTCTTGTCAAAACAGGACTTTGAGATTTCACTGAAAGCATTCCTAAATTTTAGCAAGTAATATTCACTCTGTTAAATCTCTCCCTCTTTTTATCATGCTCTGAAAAACAACTTTACTGTAATCTTCTGCTCAGTGTGTGTCCAGTTCGAGTGAATTTCCTAACTGTGGCTTGTAATATCTTGCTACACAGGACCTTATCCTTAAAATACTGTACCACTATTAAAACATACTCCAACGTGGAGCTAGATTATTTAAGAATAGTGCTAGTCAACACCAGTTGAAAACAGATATGAGATGTAGGAGCTGTTGAGAAAGAACAGACTCCCTACCTGTCCTCACATTATAATCACCTGTACTTGGGCATCACCTTCCCATACCCAGAGGAATTCTGATTTAACTGGTCTGGAGAGGGGCTCAAGAAATGGTATGTTTTAAAACCTCTCAGGTCATAGTATGCAACTGAGTTTAGAACTGCTGACTTAAGCTCTAGCCTGTACATGTTACATGTCAAACAAAACAAAACAATGGAGAGTAATCAAATTCGTTTCACCTTCCAAAGAGATGGGATGGATATACAAAAATTTTACTAAAAAAGAAAAAATATTATTAAAGAAAAGTAGAGACTCTATTACAGAAAAATGAGAAATAATTTAAAAATTCTCTAATAATTGTCTTGTCTATACTTTTATAATTTCTAATGAGTAAATGTTTTCCTAATTGCTAGCCATATGTGACAGACAACATGGATGGACCTCGAGATAATCATGCTAAGTGAAATAAGCCAGACAGAAAAAGCTGAAAATCAATTGATATCACTTATATGTGGGATATAAACCTAAAAGCAACAAATGAGCAGGACAAACAGAGACTCATGGACTATAGGCTAGTGGTTACTAGTGGGGTGGGGGAGGAGGAGGGAGGTAGACTGGGTAAAGGGGGTCAAATATAGAGTTTAAGGGGAGGGTGAAGTGGATAATCAAATATATGGTAGCTGAAGGAAACTGGATTTTGGATGGTAAATGCACAATAGAATATACAGATGTCAAATGATAATGTACTCCTGAAAATTACATAATTGTATTAACCAATGTTACCCCCAATAAACTTAATTAAAAAAATGACTTTGAAATACTACCCTCCCCTCCACTCCCAAATTATACATTCTTCCTAGATTCTGACTGAAGTAATTTGTTTTCAACTCAATTTCCATGAGGATCAGTCACTTAGGTATTCACATTAATGCTATATGTGTAACTGTGACTCGTAGTGGTTCTGTGTATGTCGAAGAAGCAAAAGCTGTGATGTAGAAAGAGTAGAAAGTAAGGATGGCTTTTAAAAGAGAGAGGAACAGATGTGGGATGTATATAGTTAATAACGAAGCGCCTGAGCAGATCTATGTATCCCTATCGCTGAAGTTCTTAAAGCCTCTTTATCCCAAACAAACTCCAATATAGGCTCCTCATGAAGTCTGGATCTTGACTTTTTTCCTGCTTTCTGTACATATGTATCCTTACTTGTTGCTCCTCTTACACTCCTACCTCCAGCCTCCACTTCCTCTTCTGTTACTAGATTTCACCAGAGGTAAACCGAAGTGTAGGTTGAAACTTCACTGCTTACTACCCTCTGGGCACTGCCCCTCTGTTTTGCACACCATTACTAGGTCAGTCTTCCTAAAATGTCCCTTCTAATCTTCTGCTCAAAAACCTTCATTGACCTGATTGCTAACTATAAAAAAGCGGTTTATTCCCTTAGCCTGACATTCAGTGCCTGCCATAATCTAGCCCTAACTCTACTTTCCAGATTATTTCTCAGTGAAAATCAAGAGCTATTCTATGCTCAATCCTATCCAGTCTCCCAGGTACACCAGTAACTTCTTAGGTTCCTTTGTTCTTGTTTCCCGTTTGCCATTTTCCTAAGGTTCCCATCTTTCTTTCCACAATCTCCTTGGCTCAGACAAATCCTGCCCACTCCATCAGATTGTGTGTGTTATGTGGATATGTGTGTATGAATGCACAAACATGTACAGACATGAATGTGTGTACACAAGGGTGAATAAACTCCTGGTGGCCAGTGTAGGCAGCATGTCACATAAGAGACCTCCTTATACATCCCTTTCTTTCTGGAGCTAGCTCTGATACCACCACCCCTTTACAAATCCTCCAGCCTCTACTCATCTTGGATAATATCAGAAACTCTGAGACAGAGATCCTCATAAGTGACTTGTTCTTGGTGGCACTGAAGATTGAGAGATGAAAATAATTGTTTTTTAATCCAAAAAAGATTTTGGAAAATTTTAATAATAGATGGAAGCTGCAGGTGTTAGAGGAAGAAGGTAGATGATGGGGAGGAAAAGGAGAGCCTTAAAATCAATAACATGAGGAGACTTCTACTCCCTTAAAGTTATACTGTGATGATTCATTTTATATGTAATTTGGGCTGCAGGGTGCCCAGACATTTGTCAAACATTATTTTGGATATGTCTGTGAGGATGTTTCTGGATGAGATTAGCATTTGAATTGATAGATTGAGTGAAGCTGATTGCCCTTCCCAGTGTGGATGGGTCTCATCCAATCAATTGAAGACCTGACTAGAACAAAAATGTTGAATAAGAGGAAGCTCCACCTGCCCTGGGACATCAGTCTTTTCTAGCCTTCACACTTGGACCCAAATATGGGCTCCTCCTGGGTCTTGAGCCTTCCTGTTTTCAGACAGGAACTTTACATTGACTATTCTGAGTCTCTAGCTTGCCAACTGCAGATCTTGGGATATATATATACATGTAAAATAAGAAGTTGGCTTATATGATTATGGCTTATATATATGATTTTGATATATATATATGTAATCTTATAGATACTATTAAATAGTACTAGTATCTTAAAGGTAAGAGACAATGACAACACTATAACTATGAGAGGTGAACACACAATGCAATGTATATATGATACACCGTTGAATTGTACACTTGAAACATTGCATTTTGTTAATCAATGTCACCATTATAAGTTTAAAAAACAATAAATTTCTAAATATTTTGGGATTTTCCAAAAAATAAAAATAAAAAAGCTTTATGTATATATATTTGTCAATTAAAATTCCAACTGGGATATTGGTTCTGTTTCTCAGGAGAACCCCAGCTAATGAATGTACATAAATGGTTTTGGTGCTGCCATTGTCCTCGTACTTGTAAAATCAGGCTACAAGTGGCTATTGTGTTATCTTCAGACATTTATGATACTTAGCTCTTCCCACCATGCCTGCCTTCCTTAAAGATACTTGGGAAAGAGAACTGGTAGAGTTTAGAAATTCTAGAATGGCAGAGTTTCATGAGAAAATAGAATTTCTTTGTATATATGCTTAATTTCTAAGTTGACTTACAAGTTGGTAAAATGGTAATCAAAGTATACAATTTAGATACCCTTAAGCTCAAAAGCAGATGTTTATTCAATAGTCCTAGGACCAATTATTTGGTGAAAGATTACAGAGATGTGATGAGCTGTGAATACTATATTTCATTCATTTTTGGTCTCATGTTATTATGTCTCTCTTTTTTATGATTATAATTGTCCGTTTGAACTTTTGTGCTGCATGTGGTTTCCTCAGACAGATTTGGAAAAATTAAGTTGAAAGTTCAATTCTCATCAAGACTGCCAATCACTAATTAATGATATATATTTGATCCTTGAGTGAAGTTTATAAAGTCCAGCTATCTACAGCTCTGTATTACAATGGCCTTGGAGCACTCTGACACTTGTTATGAAATACAGCCTTCTGTTTCCTTAAAAAAACAGATTATATAGTCCTGATTTTATGCTGACTTACATGCATTGCATAAACTGATTTTACTGAATTCTTGCTCCTTTTTTCTAGTCAGCCACTGAATCCTGATACTTTGCCCTGCTTTCGAATTCCTACCCACATTAATTATGGTCCATACAATCTCCATTTACTACTGAGAGCATTGTCTTATTTGACCTCTAGTCTCTTCTAACTCCTAATACCATCTTCAGAGCACTGGTTAGTTTTCTTAAATGTCCATTTTATATAACTCTCCTACTAAAAGTATTTCAGTGGCTCCATATTTCATAACTCTATCAATTAATGTCGACTTTACTGTTTCATATCTATCAAACTTATCCAAGTTTGTACTCCATATTAATTTATAGTATATACCTTATCTCTACTCAAGCCTGTTTGAAAGACGACCGAGTTTAGAAAAGGAGAAGAATGGGACTCTAGGAGACAGAGGTGAAAGTAAAAGTAGCATAGATGGTTGACAAGTTTAGTTATTATAGCCCCTCCAACTACTACAGACTATTTTTTTTGTCCTCATTTTCTAGTTTTGCTGAATAATTTAGAATACACAAAATTTTGCCCCATGTTGTTCATTATTGATTTACAAGCAGGAAGGTATCATGGTAGGAAAACCATAGGATAGTGGATTCAAACTGACTTTACGTTTGAATGTTATAGTTTCTCCCCTTAAAAACTTAGCAAATGTGGGTCAAGTTATATAATCAGATCCTAATTTCTTCATTTCAAAACTGGGGATGATAATTCCTGTCTCATAGAGTTATTATAGTGATCCAAAACAAACAGAATGAAATGAGTACACAGCTCAGAGTTTGGTACATGGCACTCAAATGTTTTTTTTTTTTTACCTCTTCTATTTTTTCCCCTTCTCTCCTCAATTAGGTGGATCTTCTTTTCAACAAACAGCATTGTGCCTCTGTTATGTGCATAACACTGTGTTAGGTCTGGGAATTGAAAAAGAAATAGGATAACTTTCCTGTCCTTCAGGAACTCTTAATTCAGCATTGTAAATAATATTCATTTCCAAGCAAAGTTAAGAGACCTTGAAGAAAGGAGTCATCAGTTACCCTGGGACTATAATAGGAGCTCTAGAGAACCCTTCCTGGGTTTCTTAATTTTAGGGACAAATGTACAATAATATATCTTTGTATTGAACATAACAGCTATAACAATGCTGAACTTAAAGTGTCGATCAATTCTTAATGGATAAATTAACATAATAATCCCAAGGGATTTCCTTGGTGCCTTTTAATCTATCTACTTCCCCTAAATTAGACACTGATGCCAGGCCACTGCTATGGCAGTTCTGATGCCCATTTAGCTCCTTCCCACATAATTTTCTCTTCAGGGAGTCTGTTGCCATGCTTGTGCAGCCGACTGATTTGCGGGCAGGTTATATTCGTGCTTGTTTTTTTGTTGTGCTAATAACAGTACTATTCAACAATCTGCATCTTTATAAGTGGCTTTGAGTACTTTGGGTTTTTGCTGTAACTATGAAAATAACAGAGCCCAAGAGGTTTGTACAGTGCGAAGATTCAGATTCTATTCTAATTTCCTTGCTAATTACTCAGGTTCCTTTAAATCATTTTATACATACTTAATTAGGAGGCCCTGCCTGTGATAAAAAACATCTCTGCCTTAGAAAATATGCAACAGAGTTAGGGAGAAATTGTTCCAAATTTTCACCACAAGCCAGTGGCAGAGATAATGAATTTCGAAGAAACCTAACTTCAAGTCTGAAATGCTTTCTATATGTTGACCTCATAGCTCTTTCTTCTAGCCATTTTCTTCTAGTAATGCATTGTATTAGCAACACAAAAATGAGACGAGAATTACAGCTGCAATAGCTAAGGTTTATGCACACTTTGTGTTGTTTTATCATGAGTAATTTCTGATCTAATCATCAAAACAGCATTGACTTTACAGAAAAGGAAACAGACACAGAGAAGTTAAATAATTTGAGGCAGGTCACACAACTAGTAAGTGGTAGGGCCTGGATAGCCCAGGTATTCTTGGCCCAGAGCCTTCTCCTTTAACATTATAATTTTCTCCCTCTTTGTCATGCTAACACTGTGAATCAGAACTTTGGTTCATTGAGATTTAGGGAATCATTTAAAATCTTGAGATACTGAATTATTATTATAGGAAATATTTGGCTTTATTGCTAATTCGAAAGGCAAGTAAAAATAAGAGTTTCTGGACTTTATAGCTTTTTCTCTTAAGATACCTAAGGCGCCATACAATGGTATTTCCTGGATGATTCTCATTTAAGTCAGTGTACCTGTATCAAATAGCTTTTATACAATGAGGGAGAGACATGGAGGAAATGATATCTGGTAAATGCTATCCTGAAATGACTTTAATGATAAATCAAAATTATTTAGTAAACAATTTTTTCCTCCAAGATCAGACAAATACCTACCATTTAAATACTTTATATTGTCCTCTGGTTACCCATCACACATCCACCCTGGACCATCTCTCTTCTACATCTTATCTTCCCCACTATTAAAACTTACTTGTCCTAAGTACCATTTCCACAAAATTTACCAGGCTACTCTCTGCTAAGTGGTTTTAGGCTAAAGTATTCCCTATCACTCACACTCTGCATCTCAACTAATTTGTATTTTAACAAGGAACTTCTGAAAACATACTCTTATTATCCTAAATGAATAACTCTATTGAGGCTGGTGAAGCAGCTATTTGGGAGCATCTGGGTCTTAATTTAAAGCTCCAAATTAGGTCAGTTTAAATATAGGACTCCCTTAGCATTCAGAGTCCTAGCAGCCCAGTTATTCTTTCCCTGGGGAGAAGGGTGTATTCTTCAGGTGAGAAGTGCTATGTCCTCGTAAGACACCAGCAGATTTTTGGCATAAGGCAGCAGAGTCATTCAGGACAATTACTTTGTATTTTCAGAGGTGCCTCCCCTACGTTCATGGTGCCTGCGCCTGCCCACATTTCCTCTGTGCTCTGGGCCTGGCAATCTCTCAAAGTCACAAAACGAGTCTCCTGTAACCTAGTCTCCAGCTGTGTCTGTTCATGAGTCTGGGCACAGCAAGGAAGGCGGGACTCATAGCGAAGGGAATATTCCCCTTAACCATGGAGGTCCTGTTAATGTCTCCCAGAATTTGTGTAGAATCAGGCCATGTGGAGTGGGGAGGGTGGTATGATTGAAAGGGCCTCTCTGAAACCTAGGGTCCTGCACTTGGGTTCTTACCCTAACAAAACGTATCTTTCATCCTTGGGAAAGTCGTTTAGCTTTTCTCTAACAAATAAAGGACCTCAAAGTTTCTTTCTGGTTCCAAGATTCAGTGCTTCTCAGTGTTCCATTTTTACTCTGTTTACAGGGTAGTATGTACCAGACTGCTGGAGTTCACTGTTTCTACCACCTATTCACTCTGTGACTTTGGGCAAGTTTCTCCACGTCCCTAAGACTTACCCTCTGTATTGGAAAAATGGCACAGCAATAGTACCTATTTCACAGGATTCCAGAGGACTGAACAAGTTAGTCTATTTGCCCGGCATGTGGCAAGAGCAAAATAAAGATGTAAGAGCTGTTATTAATACCACTGTTATCATCATCATAGGGTGCCAGTTCTAATCGGTTGGTAGTAAATGCCTTAATTGTGAGGCACTGCTAGGGATATACAGGAAAAAGGATTCCTGAGATGAGCATTTATATGTGCTAACACAGTGTCCCCCTCCAGGGTACCAGATTCTGATTTCTGACTTCCACTACATGTAAGTGGAGCCATTAGGGTTTAAGTATATCTAATAAGTCAATTTACTTCACGCAGGAGGCTCCAGCCGAAAAGATAAGCACTGGACACAATCCTAATAGAAGAGCGGGGTAGAAGAATACGAAAGGCGAGTTAATCGAAATGAAAATGAACTGTATTTATACATAACACTTCACCAGTGCCCTGCCACTCTTTTAGAACATACTATAGAATCCTCCCTTCCTTCGCTTCTTTCACTATGTTAGTTACAGTATCTGTACTAAATTAAATCTTTTGAGGGTTGTTTTCTCCTGGGGCCTGCATAGGGCTGAGTTTTCTCTCACCTTCCATGTGGAGTCTCATGACCTCTCTTTATAGTTTCATCTAACCTCTTAATTAACTTATTGACAAATTGGTTAGTGTCTAGAACAGTAGTTGAAGGCTCCCTACATAATCAGCACTGTGCTGCATAAACAGAGCTAGGCTTATACACTCTAGGTGAGAGCATCTTTCGATTAACTGGCTTTGTACCATTGGAATGATAAACAGTTGCTCAATTCCCTTAAAGGAACTAGGCATGTTAAATTGACTATGAAGAAATTTGGCATTAAAAAAAAAAAACTAAACAAATTCTTCCATATAAAATACTTTGTACACTAGAATATTCTATAGACATAAGGTGTTATATTAGTTAATTCTGCTATGTTAGTCAAGTGTTCTTTAAACCTATGGGGCATCCCAGAAACAATGATCATTTTTTAACTGCCAGGGAAGAGAAGACATTGCTATATCACTGAAGGGATTTTATAGAATTGCGAACCAATGTGTTCAGTTAGTCATTCATTTGAACAAACTGTTGTGTACTAATTCTCTTTAGCCATATTATTGACTGGGGCAGAATATTGCATGTAACCTTGCAAACTAAAAAAAGTCACTTAGTCCTTATTATAACATTCTTAATAATATGACCAGGGACCAAGCCATAATGGAATTAGTAAACCTGAACCTGAAAAATGTTTTCCATATGATCCTTAAATCTACATCTATGAAATTCTACATACATATCTATATGAGGGGGAAAAAGCTTAGTTTATATATCTTTTAAAAAAAATCAAATTAGAGGCTCAAGATACCAGCATATTTTAGTCAAGACACCTATTTTTATAAAAGAAAATATTTTAATTTTTGGTTTCTGTCAATTGAAAATAGTCAATACAAAATTTTAATTTATTAAAAATTCTAAATTGTTTTCAAAAGCTGATAACCTAGTTGAAGTAGGTTTGATGGAATAAAATAGCAAACTAGCTTTCCTAATCCAACCATCAGTAAACATATGTTAATAACTGCCTAGTTTTGCAGTATTGGGCCAAGGGGCAGATGGGATTTAGATTTCTAATATAGAATGTCACTGCAGTAGCGCTGCTCCCTTTCCAGATGCTTTCCAGAGTTTGGACTGTTAGAACTGCACTTTAGAGGAGCCTGGTTACTGTTTCCACAAATAAGATAAAATGGTGTTTATCCTTCGTCAATCAATATTGTCTTGTTTGAACTTATTGAGTCATTTGGAGACGCTTAAGGTAATGAAAACCATTGTGCAATAGTGCCCAGCGTACCACCCAGCTTTCTGAGGGATGACAATATTTTAAGTGACAGTTATTGAGACAGATTTTTAACATCAGTTGGCTATGTGATGAAATAAACACACGACAGGGTGTCCTGTCGGTTTCAGTGAAGAGAATTGGGCTTTTAACTGTTTTCTTGAACAAAATTCTGAAAAATAAAGGTATACTGTGCTTTTTTTTTTTTTTAGAGAAAAAGAAAATTATATGTTGTCTTTTTCTTTGAATAAATGGAAATGGGTTACTATTTGTGGTTAATCCAAACTTTACTATTTGTGTTCAATTTTTTTTTATTTAAACCATATTAGTATTGTTTTGACAATGAAGAGCTAATGGGTAGGTTCAAAAATTTTAGGAAATTTTTCTGGAGGTTGTTACAAATAGGAGAATGGAAATGGAAGAGAGTTTTGTTAAATCCCTCTCTAGTGCTAGCAACTGTGCTTAACTGTTTTGCTATATTTCATTTAATCTTCACTAAATTCTGCAGGGCAGATTTTATCCCCATTTCACATTTGAGGAATCTGAGATTCAGGGAAGTTAAATATTATGCCTGTCACAAACCTACGGAGTTTTGGAACAGGCATTCCAACCCAGCTCTATCAGGAAAAAGTTCAGTGTTCATTTTATGATTAATTTGGAACATCTCTAAGATAAGCATGGTCCTGTGTCATGGGAGATAGCCAGACTGTAAGGTCTCTTTTTGATTGTCACAATTTCAAAAATGATTTCAGTCAATTATTGTTGTGAATGTTGGATATGGGCTATAAAAATGATTCGTTCTTTCTTAAGGTGTGTCCTGAGGGATACCATTTCTGAGAGATATTTATAGGTGTTCCTGAAAGATATTATGTTGTAAATTATGATTAGGAAACAAAACATTGCCTTCTCATAGATATTTACAATGAATGGATATGTTTATACACAGACATGTTTATACTGTGAGTATAGTATAATGGTGACACACTTGGGCTCTGAACTCAGACCTCCTGGCTGGGGAAGCTGGCTCTGTTGATTCTTAACTGGGTGATATTAAGCCTGTTAGATAACTTATTTGTGCCTCAACAATGTTATAATAGTATCTATCCTATATGACTGTTCTAAGAATAACATGAGGTAGATGCGTGGAAAGTGCTGAGAAGTACACTTGGCAATATAGTGTTTAATAAATGCCTGTTATTATTATTACTCGAAACACTCATGTAGTTACAAGACCTACTTTAACTTGTCTAACCACCATTTCTTCAACTTACTTGATAATGTAGCCACATTTGAGCCACATTTATTTATGTCCACTGACTACAGTATAGAAATGTATTTGAGATGATACAAAACCAAATTAATGTTAGCCTAGTTAGACATAATAACTAAATATTCAGTGTTTTTTATATCCATTATGTCATTTTATGTTTGCCCATAACAACTAATTTCTTTTTTCTTGCCAACTATTTTCCCCCTGCCCTTACACTTGATAATAATAAAATGGAACAGTAAAATGTGAGAAGTGTCTCAAACAAGCAGTATCAACATGATTCCAGAAAATGTGGCCCTTACAAATGAATCTGTAAGTCATTTGTCTATTACTCTGAAGTTAGCAAGGGAGGGCCTCAGTGCTTTGACAAATAAGTGATTTTACTTTTATTTCCAGAACCATACTCCTATTGTAGGCATCTCAGCCTACATATTATTAAGAATGTTTCAGACCATAACAACACATCTTTGCTCCTAAATTGTAGACTTGGGTTTGGAAATGTGTATTTTGCAAAAACACTAATTTTGCACAATGCACAAGTAACGCTGTGTTTTTCATCTTCTTGGAGCTATACAATACACATCTGAAAAGTTCTATAGAACATAAACATGTTTAACTTGAAGTCCATCCTTGCAACTTACTTCAGTAATCATGGAACAAAAGTATTTCAATCAGAGAATTTAAGAGATTTCTGATAGGAATGAGATATTCCTCGAAAGTGCCCTGATTGATTTGTTTCTTTAGATAAAATTCCATCATGTACTGATTATGAATTATTTTTTCGAGTGAACAGAAAGATTATGCAAAAAATGTATCCACTGCAACACAGTTGCCCAAACCCTCCTGAAAGGAAAAGATCTAATAATTAGCCATCACAAGGTTGAGATTTAACACACTCATAGCCAATCATTTTTCATGACTGTTTTTGTTTTGTTTTATTCTCTAGGATGAAAATGAATAGGGCATTCCTTTGGTTAGTACAATAATGGCAGAGGATATAGCAAGAATTTACCAAGGCAGTTTTTGTTTGTTTGTTTTTCCAGTGGTGGTGCAGGATAAAGGAGAAAAAGAGATAATTGAATATATGAAGTCTGAATTATGATCCATACAGAGAACTCAGAATCTGCCAGTGATGTTAATACTATATCTCTTATCAATTACATTTTAAAGCTTCTCAGGGTCCTAGGACCAGGATGGGTAGGCAACCACAACTCTCCCTGCTGTCTGGCTATTGCTAAATAAACTTTTCAGAAATGTTAGCCCTATTCTTGAACCTGAAGTAGTAAATCTACATTTGTTAGCATCAGAAACTGATTCAATTCAAGGAGCAAAAGATGGCACTATCTCATTTTGAGATTATATGATCATTCTAATAGTTTCTTGTTTTTAGGTTGCTTCATTAGTATGAAAACAAAGTAGAAGAATCCCTGAATTAGTTTCTATAATAGAAGAGGGTAAAAGCTATTTTCATTGCATTTCCACTGATCCACACTGCACAATTTTACAGAGTTGAAATAGAAAAAGCAAACACATGGACCATACCTGAGTGATTTCAGAGATCCCCACCTGGAAAGGGTTTCCTTGATTATGGCGAATTCAACGTGTCACTCTGGTTATGTTCTAATCATCATATCAAACTCCAAAGGTTCAGTGGCTTTAGGTTTAGTTTACAATTCCTAGGAGTTAAACTTTAACTCACCCGGTCTCTTGCATCCATGCAGCCCTTTGACCGGATAATTGGGTCACTACAGCCCAAACAGAATCTACAGAACTACTGTTGTCATTTGTTTACAAAATTAAAATGAACTTTGCATTAAAAACATTGATGTGAATATTATTTTGAAGTTGTTTTAGTGACATATTTAAAAACCAGAACTCACTACAATTTGGGTAAATAACCTTTTTTATATGTTAGTTCCTTTTTTTTTTCCTGCTACACCAAAATGACAAAAACTAAGGTAATTTAGGAGAATATTTTTTTTTTACACTTTTCATATCACTGTATTACATGGAGTAAAGTATGGACTTTTAGGTCAAGTATGTAGATAAATACTAGCTTACAAAACTAAAATACACAGAGCATTTATATAACCAAGTAAATAGGGTCAGATGAGGCTGGAACAAGCATGCTTCTTTTTACATAAGCGTCTCATTCAGATATTAAGAGGAAACCATGACTGTGATAGCATAATAATCAGCTATGTACTGGGGTTATATGAGAGCTGAGGCTGTTGTTGATTGCTTGAAACCTCAGTGGTAACTGTGTTTCTTGAAGAATTGAGAAATGATATTTTCAAAGATACAAACTCTACATTTGAAATTCTCTGAGAAGAGCTCTAGTCTACAGAAAAAAATCCTAAGGGTAGAGTCCACTTAAACAAGCAAACTAAAAACCCTTTTGAGTAAATTTTAAGGGTACATAAACCACAGGTCCCAAAGCTAGAATTAGAGGACATTCTCACTTAGCTTCAGTTCTAGTAGGAGGAGTCTAATTTTCTAGGAACCAACTATTAACAGAAGTACATTGAATTTAGGAAAGCACAGAATGAGCAATCCTTCCATTGTACAGACATAGAGAAAGATGAATTGATGAAGTACATCTGGGAATATAAAACAGGTGACACAACCTACTGATGGCTAGTCCTGCCTACAGTTCTAAATTCTCAAATACGTAGAGGCCTTGATTTACCTCAACCTCTCCCAAAGCAATGCATAACAAGGCTTAACAAAAACAGCCCAGGAACAATTGTTTTGCCTTGGAATTGTGCCCCTGGAGTGAGACCTAAGATAAATATTCACACCCCACCCAGTTAGACAGCTGAATGAGGAACAGGTACTTCTACAATTTCCTTGGTGATAGACGCCCCCTCCCCAAGCTCTTACTTGTTTTCCTAACGAAAGTTCAGTATGGGCTTGTATGGTTCCCAAATTAGTGAGGAATTCTTACCTTGAGTCTATCTGGTCCTACAAGGAATTACTGATGTTGTAGTGTCGTCAGTCGGCTTCCTTTGTCATTTTGGGTGGTAGGTGCTTGAATGGTGAGAAAGGGAGATGAAGAAAGCCACTATTTTTAGGAATCCAGTGGCAACAACAAAGTATGACAGGTAGAAGAATGAATTATATTTACTAGTTATAAAAACAATATGTCAATTTCCTCTTTGATTGGTCCTGACATTCAACTGAGTGGGATTATAATAATTTTAAACCTAAGTTTTTGGAAATCAGTTAAAACAGTCCTGAAATCTGACAATTCAAACAGGACAATTCATGCATTACTCATAAAAGCCGATAACAGGAATGAATTTGGTGGCATTATAAGGATGTAGCTGGAAAGTTTTTTTCCTTTTTATTTTTAAACCATTCTTTGTTGCAATGATAGGGATATGTTGATGAGCAATAAAAAGAAAAATAATGGATCAACCTCTCTCTTTCTGAAGGTTACTTATGTGGACAGTCTGTGGCATTGAAACCAAGAGAAACCAACTGATCAGAATAAGATCAAATTCATGACCTCGATCTCATCAGTCTAATCAAGGAAATTGCTGTACCTAGAATGGCAAGGCTTGCTTTTACTGTGTAAAAATAAACCTGGTTTAGCCCTCCTGGGGCCTCATTCTCCTGAGAGGGACAAAACAATAATCAAACTGTTATACCATGTAAACAAACAAATCTGGTTTAAATAGTGGCTGGTAGATATTTTTTCATTCATTTATTATACAAACAACTATCGAGGATCTACTGTCTGGTAAACATTGTGTTAGGTGAGCGATTATTTAAAATGAAGATTGAGTCTATAAGTAAGCCGCAAAAGTCAATACACTGCGTTCTATCCAACACTAAAACCAGAAAAGAATAGAAAATGTCAAGCGAATTTCATCAAGAAAAAGGATATGTAGTGTTTATGAAACTTCTGTTTCAGTTACATGTATGGATGCACTGGTTATTGTGTAAGTTTTATTTTCTATTGTGGAGCATTATTGAAAAAGTTTGCAAAATATTTCATTTGTCTTTAGGTATTTAGTGGTTAATAAGCCAGATATAGTGTATATGTAGTAAGCAATTACTCCTTCCCCTTAATTAACTTAGTTGTAATAAATATCATGAAGGAGAAGTATAAGATGCTACCCAGAGCATAAAACACAGGGAGCTAATCTAGAGTGGGACTGGGAGGGAGTTGAGAAAGATCTTCCAGAACACCAGATATTCAAACTGAGGACTGAGGGATGCACGGCATGGGAGGGTGGGCATTCTGGGAGGTGTAAATAGCACATGTCGGATGCTCTGAGTTTAGCACATTCCAATAACTACTAGAAGTCCAGTTGTGAGGGGTAAGGAGGAGAGAGGGGAAAAGTGGCTGGAGGCCCACTCAGAGAGATTTCCAGTGTTATCCTGGGGCAATGGCAAGTCACTGAAGGGTTGTAAGAAGTTGAGCCACATGATCTATTTGTGTATATTTGAGTGTAGAGTTGAGAACAAATCGTCATGAGATGACATTTCCTGCCCTTCTTTTAAAATTGATTTATGATTGACATATAACACTATATTTATCTTTTCTAAAAAATGAAAATGTGCTATGTTAGAATTATTCATGCTTGTATTCAAATAAGAGTTAATGATTTGTATTTAATGGAAGCAAAGCATTAACAGACTAGAGAGGAGGTGGCAGGTGATGGTAGTTAAAATTAGGGCAATGGCACTGGAGCAAGAAAGAATAGATAGAGGAAGAGGTTTTCAAAGTACACTGCGATCAGGTTCACAGCCAGTGCTCATTACATGATAGCTATCATCAAGTATTTGCACGTGAATTATTTGGCTTGTGAGTTTTAACTAATCTTGTCTTTAACATCAGACTAATTTTGCCACCCAGCAGAGCTGGCATATTTAGGCAAAATTCACTGATTATTGCTGGTTTAGGTAAAACAAAAAGCTTTAAAAACTGAAAACATAAATCAAAACCAGAGATTACCAAGTGTAAGAAGCTTCTATCCCAGCCAACATTGTCCCTCTCCAATATCAATAAGAAATTTCTTTACTATTTTCAATTTCCTATGAATTTAAAATTTATTTTGGCTGTTGGATAGTTGGAGGAGTTACAGTTAGTTAACTGGAAGGGAGCATTATAAAGAATGAAAGGACCATGTCAGATGTATGACATAAGAAAAAAACCTGATTCTCTTTTCCTGCCTATTGTGTGGAAAGAGCTTTGAACTTAAAGCTGGCACCTGAGGAATCTGGTCTTAATACTTATGAACTATGTCTGCCCCTTGTCTGAGTCTCAGTGAACTTACATATAAGGAAAACACCTTCCTCCCTATTCTCTCTCAGTAATTATTGAGAGGGTCAAGTGAATTGGAATACATGAAAATAATAAGAGTACAAGAGTACAGAATGGAGTAATTACAGAGCAAATTAAATCTACATGCTCCAGTTTATGTCAGTGTCACTTCTTGTTTTAATCTGTGAAATAAGGACTTTGAGGATTTATGCCTGCTCTTTTAGAGCTTTGTAGTATTTCAAATCTGAACGCTTGATGCTATTCTTAATGCCTACAAGACTCTGGAAGATAGTACAATTTGATTCAGTGGGTTAGAATGCATCTGTTCTCATAATGTCATATCTCAAGACTTGAGACTTTTAAAAAGGTATTGGTTTTGTAACTAGAGCCATCTAGTGTTGAATTGATCAAAACACACACACACACACACACACAAACACACACACACACACACCCTTTACTTTGTGCTTTAAGAAGTTGCATTTGGTTCTCCTGAGTGACATTTTCAATATCAAACAATTGCAGGATTAAATGAATACTCGAAAATTTACCTTAAGTCTAGATTAAAACCCCTGGTAGTGAGTGGGATGCTACCCTGGGCCTGTCCTGTAAACATGAGTCAAGTGTCTCCCACTTCTTATTCCCTTTTCCTTTTCATAGTCATGCTTGTGTTTTATAAATGTTCTTGAAATTAGAGTTTCTAAATGTTTTCTTGTTTTTTAAAGCAATATTATTTAGTTCAACTAACCCCCAAACAAATATTTTTTTAAAAAGAACAGTTTTAGAAAAGGAAATCTAGTTATCAAATCTGGTTTATTGCTTTACAAACATTATGAAATATAGATCATTAGGTCTTTAATCTGTGTTGTATTCTATTGTGTAACAAAATAACTCCCACAGAAAAAGCTCCACTAATTTTTAGATAACTTCTTGAGAGGGCGTTATTACATAATCTCTCTTTTAATGATCATGTCATTACCTATTTCCTTGAGTTAATTTTACTGTTTTGACAAAAGCAGATATCTTCTTTTCAGAAGGTAGAAGGCATTCTGGGGGAATCAAAGCTAAAACATTAGTATACATATGCATGTGTGTACACATCACCACAAGCATAAACATATACCCTAGACACTAACTACTATGGTATAACCGCATTTTCCCCCCTTTCACACAACTGTACCACTCTTCATTACCAATTGATATTTTGAATTCTTCAGATTAATGAGGAGTCTAAGAAGTTAGCAATTTCTAGCAATTTAGGCAACATCTATTTTTTCCCCGATAAAACTAGATCTGGCTACTACAATAGCCTGAAATCAAATCAGGTCTAATTTAGTAAATTCAGACTTTCAACATCCAAGTAAGAACCCATTTATCAATTAACTGAATAAGGTAATTTTTCTAATTTTATTAATAAATACTAAAATAACTTAGAGGGTTAAGGATAACAGAAATAGAATAATAAAATACTGATTATATGCATTACTACATTTTCAAAAAAAGAAAGAAAGCTGAAATTAATGACAAGACTTGTGAAGGGAATATTAACTTTTCAAACAAAACCATGGCTGCTGTTTAATGGGCTTAATTTGTGTTCAGCGTGTCTTATACAAAATGGAAACTTACCTTTCAAGTGTGCTTTGCAGTTTCCAAAACACTTTTATCAGGTCTTTGTGATAACTATATCCGTATTAGAAGTATAATGTTAGTTGAGTATAGTGTTTAAGATGACAGGTTTCTATGTCTAATTGCTCGGGTTGAAATTTCAACTAACCACTCACTAGCTACCTAACCTTAGGACTTTTAACCTCTCTAACCCTTTATTTTCACATCTGGAAATGGAGATAATGATAACATCTATCCCACAGAATTCCTGGAAGAGAAGTTATAAAAAGTGCTTAGCCCAATTCATAGTAAATATTTACCTATATTAATTTTATATTAATCAGTTTTCAAAGAAGTCTTGAAGGTTAACTATCTTCTTCCATTATCCCAGCAAAGAGAAAACTCTGATTCGTGTGATCTATAATATACCATTTTAAAAACTAGTATAGCCTGTCAGAAGGTCCAAGATCTTCTGCATGGTTTGGTTAACAACGTCATGCATTTATATTGTGGGGTAAACACTGTGAACATGTTTCGAGAATTGTAGATCACTGTAGAATTAAATATTGAAGAAGAGAAGATGAGATAATAAGAGAATAAATGTTTGTACAAAGTGGTCTTATACCTGGAAACATCACAGGGGTGGAATAAAGGGTGTAGGCTCTTGCTGTTTACTCGCTGAGTGACCTTAGAAGTTTTTATAATGTCTTTAAATATCAATTTTCTCATCTGTAAAACTGATAATCTCTAATTTATCGTATTTTTTTTCAGATTAAATGAACTATGTGTTTTAAACTCAACTAAGATTGAGTTTTAGTAAGTTTCTGTCTCATCTTCAGGTGTCTTTCTATTATACCATGATCCATCAAAAGTAGGCAGACCTGGGTTTTTATCCTGGTTCTACCACTTACAAATCTGTATATTTTTAAAGATTTCTTGAGAATCCTTTTGCTTCCTAAACCTAAGTACATGTCTTTCACCAGTTTTACAAAGTTCTTCATCATCATTTCTTCAAATGTTGCCCTTGAACCCAATTTCTCTAATCTTTTTACCACTATGATTACATACATTTTGGTAATTTCTTCAGATATACCTTCCAGTTCATGAATTTCCATCTCAATACTGTGTAATCTGCTGTTTAATTCAGTTTAACCCATATATTGAGTTTTAAACTATACCAACTATACACATACACACTTATATATACATACCTACACATATATACATATGTTTGTGTATGTATGTGTGTATGCATATATATCTTAAAAGTTCTATTTTTTTTAACTGAGCTGTACGTCCTCATTTATTTTTTTTGTTTTCAGTTATATTTTTTATTTCATGAATCATGACAAACTTTTTATATTATTTATATGATAATCACAGCATGTCAGGTTATTAGTATTTAAATTATTTGTTGTTTGTCAACTCTCCGTCAAGATATCTTTTGTCTTTGTAACTTTGTCATTTTAGATTGTGAGTTTATATTTAATAATATTTTTATATGTGGAAATCCTGGGTCACCTATGTTTGCTAACTTGGTTGATAGAGTGTACTTACCGAGAGGTTTTGAATTTGCTTCCTCTGGGATACTTTTCTATTTAATTTTTAGCTTGGGATATATGAGACTCTGCAGTGTATGTGTGTATATATATATATATACACACACACACACATACATGCATTATATATATATATATCTTAAAATTTGCATAAATGTTAGTAATTAATATTAGGAGAAATTTTGGCTTATCTAGATATAAGATTGAGACAGAAAAAAAATCCAGTTTTCATTGCCCTTTACCAGTGAGTAAATATTTTTTAATCTACATTTGATTTTGAGGGGTGCAGTTCCATTAGAGAGTCCTAAATTTAAAGGGATTCAATGCCAATTCTAATACTATACTTCTGCTTCTTTCAAGACCAAGGTTCCCTATATAGCTATTAACATCCACTCCACTCAGTTACTAATATCAGCTCCTGCTAATTTTTATTTTCCTTATTGTTTTTACCCACTTTGGATTTCCATTCCTTCTTGTGAGATCAGCTATACATTTATATGAATGTGCTATGTTCTACCCACCTTTCTAGGTCTTTATGAAATTAAATATATATTTGAATTAGATTTGGATTCTCATAATGGGAAACCCAAAATAGCAGTGTTAATGTTGAAACAAGATAGAAGTTTTTTTTTTTTTTCTTATGTAAAATAAGTCCAAAGAGGGCAGAGTGGCTATAAGATTTTACCTGGTACCTGGGCTTCTTCCTGCCCTCAACTGGGATGTAACATCATCTTCATATACCTGGATCCTGATGGAGTTCAATATTGCATCTAAAATCCAGGCTGCAGGAGACAGAAATAAGGTTAAAAGTTGTGCCCCTCTCTTTATGAAAACTCTCCCACAAATCCCAGTCAACATTTCTGCTTGCATTTCATTGACCAAAATTTGGTCATATGGCCTTGCCTAGATCCTAGCTGGGGGAATTATTCTTTCAAGGTTGCCCCAAATAAGGTCAGAATTCTTTTACTATGAGGACAGAGTTGGGGTGGGCAACTATTTTTTTTCCATTACAAGAAGTTTTTCAAGAAATCCAGCCTTCAGGATTTCAGCTAAAGGAACAATTTTCATTGAACACTTGGATAACACTTGATACTAGGGTTATTGGAGCCAGGAGTCATGGTCTCTGCTCTCATGGGTCTTTTATCTAGAGTGATAAATTATCATATACATAATAACTTAATTATTAGGAAGAAAATTTCATATCTCTGTATCTTCACATCCAATTACGGCTTTTGTGAAGGTTAATTTTTATGTTGACTTGGCTAGGCTATAGTACCCAGATATTTGTTGAAATGTTATTCTAGATGTTTTTGTGAAGGTATTTTTAGATGATATTAACATATAAATAGTAGACTTTGAGTAAAGCAGATTATATATATGTGTAGAAAATGTGAGATATGTATCACATTTACCAGAGACAGGCTATTATAAAATTTACATTAGAAATTTGATGATAATCAAACAGGAATGATAAAATTAAAAAATAAACAGAAAATATCATTAAGCATTTGAGTAAATGCAACTCTGTAAACAAAAAGCAACAAATTCAGAATGTAGAATATCTAAGAATCCTTTTCCTCAGATATTTAATAGGAATTAGCATTAAAAAACAGAACAGGCTATAAAAAAGAATTTTTAGGCAACTAAAAATATTCATTTCAGTATTATTTGAATTTTTACAATAATAATATTTGTAAGTATTATTTATAATACTAATTTTTTTAGAATTAAAATCCATATGCTACTATTGGTAAATTGTGTGCTAAATAATTTGGTTGGTAAAGAGATACGTAACAAAACAATTTGATTTGTTGGATTGGGGTTAGATCAAGAAAAGAGAGGACTGGGAGGGCTCATATTTAATTTTATTTCTAGCATATAAATAGCCATTACACTACAAAAAACTCTTGGAAAAGGGGTGATCATTGACACCCTTTAAGCATTAACTTCCCTCCAGAAGTAAAACTCTGTGATTGTTTCATAATATGAGCACCTGGAAGACAAGTGCACTGGTGCGTTTATAGTTCTGGGCAAGCAGGAAGCTCAGCGTGGACTTTCACATCGACCACCAAATTAGGAACTTCAATACACAGGAAGAAGAAAAAAGAGAAGATGAGGTTTGGAAAAGTCTTTCATCTCCTTTTACAACTGAGAGAATTGAATCCCAGAAAGAAGGGATATGTGCAAGGCTGGTAAATGGTTCATTTTAGAGGAGAACATTAAGACCTAGGTTAAGCCACTCCCAAACTTGAATTGCAATTTTAGAACTTGGGCCTAGGTTTGAATTGGGACACCAGTCCTGGAATTCACTGGGATGATATGGCTGAGCAGTAATGCCTAGTAGGATGGTGCAGTGGCTAGGCATTCAGGTTCTCAAGCTAGATTTCCTACTTAATTAAATTCTGACTCCCCACTCACTAGCCATGAGATCTTGGTGCAAATATTTAATAGCTTGGTGATTAATTTTCTTCTCTATAAAATGGAATATTTTAAAAAGTGCTTAGCCCATTGTCTGGCACATAGTAAGTATTCAATGAATGTTAGCTATAGATTATTGAAGTAAACATGATTTCCAATGATATAATTAGTTCACTATCCAGAAAATATTTACTAATAAATGAGGATGAGAAGAGTTCCTTTCTATTGCTATTTTACAGATATATAAAAGATATTGTGTAAGTATATTCAGTTTGTGTCAGAACGTGAATTAGAATGTGTGCTTCATGCTCAGGATAGCACCATTGTGCCTGAATCCTGGGTTGAGAGAACTGGAGAAGAAGGCAGCTCATGGTATAAAACACATCCCAAGTTGTGTTTGCTCTGGCCAACTCTTTCTAGATTCTGTAGCTGGAGATAATTTGGCTCGCCCTCACAAATTACTTTTAACCCATTACCTTCACACAACAAAGCAGCAGTGAAAATAGAACAGACTTTACAACCTCACTCAATTCTGTTCATTCGGTTGGAAAACAAACTCCATGTTAATGGCAGTTACTGTGGATTTGTTTGTTGCAAAAGGGACATTCAACCAAAACATCAATTAAAGACACATTTAATTCAGCTAGACCTACTTTGTTGAGTCCTTCGAGTTCAAACATCTGACTGCTGGCTTTATGCCAGAGGAGTTGTTTTTCTTTTTTTAACATTTTTAGCAGGGAAGTGGATTTACATTTCATCATTCTGTGAACATTATACATTCTTATGTAACTATGGCAAAGATAGGCCTTATAAATGATTTCAGCTCATTAGGGCTATGTTCTCCATATCATACAAAATAAGCAATTTTTCTAGGTTCGGTAGAAAAAGCAGAGAGCCAGAAAGATTTTGGTTTAAATCCGAGCTCTGGCAAGTCTGCCACATAATTTTTCAACCTTAGTTTCCTCACTTACAAAATGGGAGTTCTTACTTATACATATCTTCAGAGATGCTATGAAAAGTGAGATAGATTCTCTGTTTAAAGAGCTTGCTATTGTGCTGAGGACACTAGCATTTAATACATGTTAGTATCCTTCTTAGGCTGAAGGGCTAATGGCCCATGGCTAGCCTAACTCAAATTAGTGACTCTAATAGTATAGATTTCTGGCTAAGAAAGGAAATCCTCACTCCCCGCCCCGGCCAACAAGCAAAGTTTATCTCAATAAAAACATTAGCTACTTTTAATGAGTCTAAACTAAATTTTTCCTGTACTGCCTCAAGAAAATCAGTTAGATACATACAGTCAGAAGTCAAGTCCAGCAATTGCTTGTTCTACTCATTCCATATGCCTCTCTTTAGGAGCATTTTTAAAAAAGCTTTTGAAAGAATATTAAAGTTCAGAGCAAAAGATTCTACATTTTTATAAATGTTCCTTTAAAATAAACTTTATTTTTAAAAGTTCTAAATTTACAGAAAAATTGTGAAGACAAGACCTAAGAGTTCCCATATATCCAGCACCAGGTTTCCCTTATTATTAATGTCATATTAGGATGGCATATTGGTTGCAATTAATAAATCAAAATTGATCCATTATTTCTAAATAATATAATTCATTCAGATTTCCTTAAATTTTACCTAATATTCTCTATCACAGGATCTTATGCAGGATACCATATTAATATTTAGTAATTATGTCTCCTTAGATTCTTCTTGGCTATGACAGTTTCTCAGACTTTTCTTGTTTTGATGACTGATAGTCTTAAGGAGTACTGATCAAGAATGTCCCATATTTGGAGTTTATCTGAGAGCTTTCTCATGATTAGATTGTGTTTTTTTTTTTTTTTTGAGAAGATCACAGAGGTAAAGTGATGTTTTAATTCCATCATATCTAGAGTGCATACTATCAATATGATTTTTGACTGTTAATGTTGACCTTGATCCCTTGGCTGCAGTAGTGTTTGTCAGGTTTCTCTACTGTGAAGTTATTCTTATTTTCCCTTTTCCATACTAAGTTCTCTGGAAGGAAATCACTATGCACAGCCCACACAGAAGGGAGGGAGATTTGTCTTTTCTCCCTTATTATTTGTTTGTTTGTTTGTTTGTTTGAATCAGTAAGGACTCATGGACATTTATTTTGTACATTGGGTTATAACCTAATATGACTTTCTTTTCTTGTTCAACTTGTTCTAGCTTTGGCTATTAGGAGCCTTTTCAGTTAATTGCTCAGTCTACACACAATTTTCACATTTGTAATTTTACATATATTTGTATGATTTTTGATTTTATGTAGTTTCCCTTACAAAATTATAACCTTTATGGGGCAGGATACATGTTTTATTTTATTTTTTACCACTGTATGCTTAATACTCAGAAGTGTGCCTGGAATATAGTAGGTGCTCTGTGAATACCGAGTAGATAAATACTTGAATGAATAAATGAATATCTTAGACACTGTGTAAGGCACATCAGCTAAAACATTCCTAAACTTCAAAACAATACTGAAAAGAAAGTATTATTATTCCCTATTTTATAGATGGAGGAATTAAACTCAGAGAAGTTATGTGACCAAGATAACATGGTAAGCAAGAATTTAAACCTGTTCGCCTTATTTTTTATGCGCATAGGCAGTCCTTAATATTGCTATTGAGAAATTTGTTAAAGGACTTCAGAAATCTAATTATAAAGTTGCATCCGTCTGTCTATAATCACTACTATATTTCTCTTTGTCTCTTTCTGTTTATCCATACTTATATTCAACCCAGATATTATCTATTTTAACAAATGGAATCGAAAAATCAGTATAAATTTCAAGAAAATATTTAACGTTTTCTAACCTTTCACTCAATGGCTAAATTATACATCTTCCAACCATTTCTCAGATATCCCAATTTGCAAGAGGAATTGAGTAAGCTATATATTTAAATCAATGTAGTTTAATACAATATACCGGTGAAAATTGAATAAAAGACCATTCTGATCTGCACGGAAATTCTCAAAAGGGATCCCTGGTTGTATTTTATTACCTTAGAAATTAGTAAGGAGGGGCAGTGAGGTATAATGGAAAGCAAATAGGCTTAGGGGAGCAATTGAAACACCGGGTTTGACTCATGGTTTCCGCATTTACTAGTTGAAGATCTCAGTCATGTTTCATAGCCTTCCGAGCCTCATTTTCTCCTCTATAAAATTGTGATATTAAAAGTGTCCACTTCATAAATGAAGATTAAATGGGGTATTGTGTATTAGGTGCATAGTATAATGCCCGTCACATACAGAGAACTCAATACATGATAGCTATTGTTTATTTTCATAATTGTTATTGTCTTAACTGATTATCAAAATATATTTGAGTTTTTTTAAAAAAAGATTTCATTTTAATGGAGGACTGAAGTGAAGACTCAAGCTGAGAACTAATTAGTTTCACATGACTGATTTTAGAGATAGTTTAGTGTCAAGATGAGACCCTGTTTTCCTTATAAGAATATTAATTTGAATATATATTTAGTCTCAAATTGTATTTTAATTTAAAAAAGGAGCTCCCAGGCTCCATTCATCACCACCCCTCATACTCTGTGAGAAGCATGCCCCTTTTCAATGACCCCGAGCGCAGGCCATAATTTAATGCACTTACTTAAAACATTGTCTTCTACACCAATGATACTAAATCCTCCTTTGTATTATGATATGCAGTGTCCAACACCACTCAGCCTGGATGTGCTGGACAATGAATTACCTATTGCCAGCCAGTTTCCATGCTCCTTAAGAATTGCTTTCTAACACTGTGTAAAGTTTCACCAGTGATTAATCATTCAAACAATAAGTCACTGTTGCTTTAGAGAATCCTTCAATTTAGATCCTCCTCTTGACCCCAGTTTTTTAGTTGTTGTTCTGATTCTAAAAATGCAGTTAGCAGTCAGAGATAGCAGGAAGTAGGGTGGTCTCTCAGGGGACATGTTCTCACATCCATAATTAAGACCCATTGTGGCAAGAAGGACATTAATTGGCACATATGCTATATTTCAGTGATTCTATTCTGTATGATTTGTATGTATATTTATATATTCTCAATGTGTCTTCAAATCACTGTTGAGCAACAGTGGGTATAATGTCATTGCCTCCACCGCATGATGATGTCATTGCATGCATCATGTGCAATGATGATCTGCATAGCAATATTTAAAAATGATGTCATTGTATTGGAAGGAAGTCCTGAAGAAAGCAGTCATTTTTTTTAAATTTTTTTTTAATGCATTTTTTTGTAGTCTTGATGGCACAGAGAAAGATAGTGTATGGAAAAACCTAGACCTACCTGCTGAATGTGACTGAGCCAAACTGAGTGTGAAGTTTTGAGATAACATTAAATTTGTTTTTCATGCATTCCTTATTATTATGTATAAAGAGGAGATTTAATAAAAATCTATGCCCAGATAAGTCTAAAAGAGCTATTTCAATTAGAAAGTTCTTAAAAAAAAAATCTAAATGATGTATTATGTCATAGAGATCATGTTTTTCTTTTCTAAGTAGTACCTAAAATAATGCTGTGTCTTACACTGAATGGTATATTAGATTTGATAAAATATGGCAACTGGATATCCTCAGGCTTTTGGTTTGTTCTAGAGCTTCTGGATTCGTTTTACAGCCAACATTGTTGGTTTAATAAGCCTAATGCTTAGGTTGGTTCCAACCTCATGTCCTCACACAGCAAAATCCAAAGATAGAGAATATCTTCGTGTTCATCTCTGCAGGGAAAAAGCTATACGCTACTTGGTTTAAGTCTGATTTTGTAAGCCATTTATTGGCAAAGGGGAATTATATTCTCAAGATTAATCAGGGTCAAATCTGAAAACCACATGGGCTGGTACATGAACAGGAAAAAATGGGAAGATTGTTGAAAGGTTGACCATACAGTATCTACTACAAAGCATTTCTTTCTCTCTGTTTTAAACTAATAGCATCAAAGCACTTATTTTTTCAAGGCACACTTTTAAAGTTTAACACTATTGCTGGAACAAAAACCTCTTCTCATTGCCTGATTCAATAAGCATGAAATTTTCTGGTATGCATTTTCACGAAATATATTTGCAGTTGTCACATTTAAATATGGGAGAGTTGTAAAATACTTTCTTGGAACAAACGTGTATGGTATTTCAGAATTATGTTAGGATATTCTAGAACTTGAATATTTCTGTTGTATCATAAATGGTATCAACTTGTCAGAGAAAGTTGGGTGAGGTTATTTTAGCATAGTACATGTGAAAATTAAACACTGTTCTTTGATTAGGTATTTGCCTAAAGTTGACTGGTATCTGCTGAATATTTTATAACCTCGGGCCTGGGATAGAGAGTGGTTGATATTATCTGGATTTGAATGAAGAAATGGGATCTCTTCTAAATCATAGGTTTGTGTTTTTATTTTTTATCTTTTAATTTTGGGAAAAGAGTCAAGAAGACACTAAACATTGGTGATTTGTGAATACAGAAAAGCAAGTTTTCTTTTTTTTCTTTCATTTTTTTTTTTTTTTTTAAGATATATGGAATTCTTAAATTCTGGACAAAGTGGCCAGGAGCATACAATTTCCTTATCAAAGGAGAGGTAGTCGTTCCTTTTGCGATTGAGGTAAAAGGTTAGACTGTTATTCTCCATACTGCCATATCAGAAGGTAGAGGTTAAGTACGTTGAAGGTAGTGCCAGGATTAGAGTTTGTAAAATGTTTCCAAATGTATCACAGCAGGAAAGTTTGGAATTGTGTGCAGAGGGGTTAGAAATCTTGGAAAAATAAGAGCAAAGTTCTCATAGGTGACCAGAAAGAGGATGTGGAATAATCCCATCGGGGCTTTTAATAATCCCATCTGAGTGGTTAAGACAGGACATAGTGTCTGGTGTTGGAAAGACTTAGGTTTAAATTCCAGCTCTGCCATTTACTAGTTATGCGATCCTTACCTAATTATGAACCTCCAATCTCAGTTTTCTTGTCTGTAAAACAAGCATAATAATACCTATCTCATTTTCCTTCTACAATGCTTCTTTCTTCTTAACCCGTCCCAGCCATTGCTTACTTTATTTCATTTGTTGGGTTTATTGTCTGTCCTCCAGAAGGTAACATAAGCCCCATGGTGGCAGAAGCTTTGTTTTAATCATTTACTGCTATATTTCAAGTACTTTTCCCAGTAAAATCTAAGAAAATAAGGAGGTGAATTAAGGAATAATATCTTTGAATGAACGTGAAGGGATAGAGTCAAGGAGACAAACTGAATGGACTGGAAGGAAGAGGCGTATAGCTCAATGCTTCTCCGACTTCAACGTGCATGTGAATCTCCTTGGGATCTTTTTAGTAGACCTGGGGCCTGAGATCCTGAATTTCTAACAAGCTCCTAGGTGATATCAAGGCTATGTTGCAGGGACCAAATTTTGAGGAGCAAAATCTCGAGAAAATGAGTTGGACATGATAGAGATGGGGCTTGGGAACTGTGCTTTTCATAAACTTCCCAGGCAATTATGATGCACATCAAAGTTGGAGAACCACTGGGTTAATTAAAGAAAAAATAGAGATTTTAGGAAGCATAGAAGGACTAGCTGAGTTTGGATTAAGTGAATATCTGACAACAGTCAAAGAGGCTGAGATTAATGTATGATAATGCTTAAATGGAGTTCCTAGATCCTCTATTACAAGTGTTTATTAGATGAAGGAAAATGATGCCTTCAGCACTAATTCCAACATTGCTAAACTTCATACTGCTTAAAATGAGAAATTATATACCCCAACCAATTTATCACCTACATATTCTCTGCTCACTGTAACTCGAATGCCTCTGAACTGTTTAGCAAGCACTGAAAAGAAATAGAAAACTTTTCTAGTACTTGGTGTTCTTCTGTGAAGAATTCAGTATATCTAACAATTGAAATTTGCTTCTTTGGCAAAGTAATAGAACCCTATTGATAACAATGAGGGAGCACTCAGCTTTAATAAACTTTTGATTTTTTATGTTTTGTATTTAAATTTGTTCACGAGATTTTAGCTAGACTGTAATATCAGTGGGTTCAAATTAACATTAAAATGAAGAAAACATATTAAGCACTATTTTATTGGTCTTAGGACACCTCTACTATTTTTACATGACTTTAATGATGAAAAGCATCATCATTAAATCCGCAAAATTGGCAGAGCTGGTATTTAATGAATAGAATCTAAAATCAAATTGTACTTAAGGTGATGCAGAAATGTTTTATTATTCACTTAACAGGTATTTTATTGACCGACTGATTATATATCTATCACATCCAAAAATGATTCCAGATTCAACAAATATTTCAAAATCTATATGAAAGCCCTATGCTAGGTGCTGGGTAGAACAGAGACAGAAGACTGAAATGCTCACTTCAAGGTGCTTTCAGCCTTAGGAAGAAGATAAGACAATTACATGAATAATTAAAGCAAAGTACAAAGAGATATATCCTACTGGAAGTGTCAGTAGAAGCCTATGGGACTTGTAAGGAGGTGGTGAGGGTTGTCATCAGCATGGATTACAGATCTGATTTTGGAATTCAGCAACATTATTCAAAATGTAAAGTAAATATGCCCTTTGACTCCATTGTCTTGGAAAATTTATTGTACATCCTGATGCTGATCCAGGTTCTGTGGATCTTGAAGTGTATATAATTTTCTGATTACTTTTTTATGAGAAGAAGTATACCAAAAAACTCGTGCAAATGAGGGACACTGATATTTAAACTTCATTAGTGTAGGATTTCTCTCCATTCTCTCCCATCCTCACTTCTCCTCTTCTCTCCTTTCTTCTTCTCTCCTATCTTATTTACTCTTGCAGTAAAATATCCTTTGATTCCTGAGCTTCCTCTTAGTTCTTGAGCCATGTTGTTCTGGGTTGGCTGCCCATCTTAGCTGTTCCTACTTCCATCAGAGCACTTATTATATTGTCTTGTCAATATGTATATCTTTCCTTTACTAGACTATACATTCTTTGGGACCAGGAGCTGTATATTTTAATTATGTATACCCATTCTAGAATTCTAGGCATTGAATACTTCACCGAAGAGCTTCTCAGTTACAGGGCAGCCAGTATAAGATTTGTTCTTAATATCATAGCAGGATATGGCTTTCAAAAGTGTTGAATGAAATCAGGTCAGTTCAATAATTTCTAATTTCCTCATAGCCTTGTGTGTCATCCGCAGGAATCTGGTAGTTAGTATATGAGCTCATTCATGGAGGTACATCTCGTCTACTTTGCTTGGATCTCTCCTGGGCTTCTTTGGCCCTCACTCTATTATACACTTCTGATAATAACTAGGAGTACAGGCTATTCTTTACAAAATTCAGATATGTAAAACAGAATAGGCTAAAGTTAAGTATTACACAAATATAACTCCAGAGCACTGGAGTTACATTAACTGCCTATACCAAAGATCCAAAACCAGGTCAGTGACAATTTAGGTCCTGATCTAATCATGTGATCTGGAAGGCAGCCAGCTTGTCAGGACAGCTCAGATAGTGAATGGAGCATATTTCTTCATTCTTAGCAATCTGCTTGTAGGCTTTTAGCCACCATTCCTCAGCAAGAACTGTGAAGTACTTGAATGATTTACAAAATACTTTAAAATTAATTCAAATCAGGCTATAAATGGTTATGACAGAGGTTATTGAACCAGAGTCAATGAGGGCCCAAAATCATTTCTAGGGTTTATTTCTCTCACTTTTGTCCCTTCAAAAATCAGTTGGTTTTCTCTGTAGCTAGAAGTTTCATGAACTGGAAAAAAGTCCGGAATAAGCAAGTCTTGAAGGGTCACTAGCATGTGGAAGAGCTTGAAGTGAGAGGTAGGCTAGCTTCCCACACAATACACAGAGCCATATTCTGGAGTCTGGAGAAAGAGAATGGCCTGACACTGAGGCCTTTGTGGCATGTTTGGGCTCACCCTCTGAGTCTCCTTAGGCTTCAGCTGTTTATGTTTGCCTTATTGTTACTGAGACTAGAGTTATTTTTATTTAAAATATACACACACAATCATACCATTTAGAACTTTGCATTAGTTGACACACTGTTAAATTTTGAATTAGAGTTTTTCAAAATAGTGTTTTCTTTTAGATTCATATTATCTTTTGATTTTTATTTGACTTTTCATTATTTATTTAAAACTTATGATTTCTTTTTATCTTTTATCTATTTGAATCTTGTATTTTTTTTCACTATAATTTAACTGTCCTGATTCCTGATTCCTGTTTTCTTTTTGACAATATTTTTTTCTCGTAATTTATCGTGCGTTTTTTTTTTAATCAACGTTAGCCTACAAGTGAACTTATTTTTGTTTTGATGTTGCTCTCATTTATGCTTTTCTTTAATTAATTTTATTACTTGTTTTTATAATTGTAGCGGGAAGTCTGGTGTCTGGAGGATAGGGAAACAATTCCACCATAAATGGAAAATTTGTAAGCCTCTTTCTTTACAGCCAATTTTGTAGGTGTTACTCTTAATAAAAGTTATATTCCACTCAATATTGTTTCTCAAACAGTTTTGAAGGACAATCATGCCTCTCCCCAAAATACGGACGCGAGAGCTGAGAGTGCCGGTGTTCTGAAAGACTACTTATTTTAAAGATTTTAGGGGAAGCTGTTCACAGGAAGGGGAGCAGCAGAGCTGCTGGGGGTTGCTTTTGAGAGGGCTGACTCACTTCCCTCATTGCCTCTCCAAACCGATATTCCTCTATTGGGTAGGGCCAGAAGGTATTGTAAAGTTCCAGATGTTCTTCAAATGTTCTGATTATTTTTCCAAATTTTATTTTCACAAATTGTATGAAATCTAGACTTTTGAGGACACATTTCTTCATGTTATAGATTTGACTATCAGTCAGTAATTTTGTGTGTAATGAACAAAAACAGGCTTTGGTTAACCAAAACCGTAAAACAATTTATTTGAAATATATTGGGGGTAGCTCCTAGAATCATTTGGAAGTTTGGAGAACCAAAATCAAAACACAGGCATGACCAAAGGGGACTGGGCATGAGGAATTATTGTGCAAGTTCACACTGTGGCAACAGTCTGACTGGGGATTCACTACTGGTGATACCATCACTGCCCTGTTAAGGCCAAGGATTCTGACATCAATAACCTTACAACTGCCGTGGCACACCTCATTCCAACTCCCCAAGATGAAAAATCCTGGTGTAGGAGCATTCAACTGGTCAGGCCTTAGCCATTTTCTCTTACTCTGCTTGCCGGTGATAGGAAGAGGGCAAATCTCCCTTTGACTTTTATAAAGAAGGGCAGAGTCCTAAAATAGGAAGGATTTTCAAATGATTAAAAGTCAAAATGTACAAATATGTAGTATAGATAATCCTTCTCTAGTCAGGCATAAAGGCAGTGAGAGATGTTTGGAAGTTGGTTTGTTTTTGTGCCTTTCAAGCGATATTGTATCAGAAGCTCTCTACTCTCATTATTTATAAGTCTAATTTATTAGAGTATCTTTTTCTGACTTATTTTAACTCCTGTCCTGAAAACTGAAGATTTTCAGATAATTTATTTATCAAGGAGACAACTTTCTTCTATTTTTTTTTTTTTATCAGCTCAGATATTTTTAAAGCTGGAAGGAGTCTTAGAGATAATGGCATTTATTCAATAAGAATGTTTTTGGCTACAAACGATGCAATGCCCAAATAAAATGAAATACCGAGTGAGAAATTATTTAATGACTTCTAGTGTTCGCAGTTCAGTAGCACAAAAGTTTCAAGGCTCTGAGTCAGATTCTACATAGTCCTCCTAGCTCCCACTCATGGTTGCATGCATAATGGCTACCATAGCTCCAGGCATGAAAGCTTCCAGAGGACTACAGGAGGGAAATTTATTTTCAATAGTGAGGAAAACATTTCCCAGAAGACTCCAGGCAGTTTTCATTAGCCAAGACTGGTTAAGTGCCCAAATCCTAGCTGCATAGAAGGCTGAAGAAGTGAGAATGGTCATTTTTAGCTTCTATAGTAGGAAATTAGCTCCGTAAGCAAGAAGGGAGGGGAGAGAATGACTTATGGCAATCAAGAGTGTTTGCTTAAGCATCTAACTTACTACTTGACTTTTCAGGGAACTGAGTCCTAGCAGGGTTAAACAATTTGTCCAAAGTCAGTGACAAGATTAGTCAATGACAGATCTAAAGACAGAGCCAGTGAACTTAGCTGAGTACTCCTTCTACTCTGTTTACCATTCCCTAATATTCAGTAGCTTCCTATTTATCAAAAAGTTGTTCCTGAAGGACTAAAAGTATTTACATTGCAAGTTTTCCATGTTATCAAATACATCATACTTATATGAGGTCTGTAATATAACTATAGGGTAATCGAATTTTTAATAGAGCATTTAAAAGGGAGTTCTGTATCTGGGAAGATTTTATTTTCTATATTCCATGGCATAGTTTTTTGGAACACTGTCAATTATGTGCAAGTGAACAATTTACCATCTGTAGTAAAATTTTTTGTTTTCTCACAATAGCTAAGATTAAGACTAACATAATGGGAGGAGGTAGAAAGAGAAAAATAAGAAGAGAGATATTTAAAGAGATGAGGCAGGTCTAAAAAATAACAAAATTGTGTTTTTATGAGGCAAGGCCAATTCAATCTTATGAGTTGAAAAGAGGGCAATGTAGAGGCCCCTTGGCTCCTCTCCAGTCTGTTGTGAAGAGCCTTTATAAATATCTCATCCTTTTTGTCCACTCGTCTCTATGGTACTAAATGTTATGGTCACAGTGTACCATGGCAGATGGAGATTGTCTGAGCTACCTCTTATCATTGTCTGAGCTACCTCTTATGATTGCTGTAGAAGTGGGCAATCATGGTCACTAGATGATCTACATAGATTTTTTGTTTGTTTGTTTCACTATCAACTAGGTTCTGAAGGTTGACAACTTACAGTGAATGAGAATAAACATAATGTGGGAGGCAAGCAAAGAAAAGTGAAATGGACTTAAACCAAGAAAATCTGTAAAAATTTGAAAGGAGGAAGAGAGGATGGGTAGATTATACTCCATAATAACTTACAGATACTTTGTGATAAAAACAGAGAGGAGTAGTCCATTAAATGTTTTATTGTTTGCCTCTATCCACAGATTTTTTTTAACATTCTACCCTATCCAGATCTCATGTTGACAGTCTTATATACTTTGAAATTTTGATGCTTCCTGGCCCAAATAATTGAATCAGGAGTGAATACATTACCCAGTACCTGCCTATGCACTGGTTTGTAAGCAAATTTTATGACTTAGCTTGAAAAGATGAACTGAACCAATCAGACTTGCATACTCTCTCTTCATTTCTCTTCTTTGTATTCAAACCAAGGAACTAAGACTATATTAGTTGGAAATAGGTAGAAGGGCCGAAACGTTATGATATAGAGTTGGAACTGCTGGCCATATTGAGCCATGTGCAAGGATAGTTAGTTGAAGAAGCTGGTTGAGAAAGAAAGATGGACCAAACTCAGAGAAAGGAACAGAAATTAGACATGTTATAGTTCCTGAAAGAGAAAGAAAGGAATCGAGAATAATAACTGCCTTTGATCATTCTGGTTTCCATTTAAAATGCCACTGAATGCCTATCTACTCTTACTTTCAGTCCCTAGTCCAGGAAATACCTGCATTTGTATCATGAATCCTACTTTGTAGTGATGTTAGTATATTTCTGCTTCTGTAACCAGAATAAATGTAAGACACTACATAGCTTAGATGCCAGATAGCCTGAGAAACCTTATTGCCAGAGGCTTCATATTTTGAGCTAAACTTTATTCTCTTCCATGTTTCTTTTTAAAAAGTGTTATTTCTTGAAAGGCAATACTTACATATATCATCACATATCTTCTATAATGGTGGATCCTTAACCTATTGAGGAAGGTGAATAGTAGGTAAAGGTAAAGAGAGGGAAAGAATGGGTTAGTCGTGTATTTACTCACATAAATGTGAATTATTTTTCAAATGACTTTGTACAACAGAGACTTTGGAGAGAGCAAAGCACTGAAAGGGAACAAGAGGGTCGAGGGCTTCCAGAAACAAACAAAGATGATTTCATCATTCTGAGTAGAGGCACTTACCTGGACAAATGAGCGTTCAGACTGTTATTGTCTTGAAGGTAGGCATGGAGTCAACTTTTTACCTTCACATCCTAGAAAAGTGGCCTCTAGCAAACACTAATAGTTTGAAAACATTAACTGAAACTGGAAAAAACAATAGTTGGGGCACAATTGTCAACGATGCATCATAAGAGTTCCCTGGAAGACCTTTAAATAAATGACTACTCCAGCAGTTATCTCATGTTTTTTTCCTCCTCTTCATCATCAAAGTATTAATAGCAAGAGAGATCTTTATAAAATGTTAAGCTACAGATAGGGCCTTTCTGCTTGAAAAACATTCTTTTAACCATCGAAGTAAGTTGATGTTAAGACTCTGATGTTCTTTGCCAGTGCTTCTACCTGTAGTATGAAAGATTAATCTGGGTTGTCCTGCAAATGGCATGATAATGATTAAGTTTTTTTAGAGCTTTGATGTACTTTGCTTATAAAACCTTTGATCTAGGCTTAGAAAATATAGCTACAAGTTTTAGTAGTATTATTAGCTTCTCGGTTCAATCTCATATTCTAAAATTATAGTTCTAAAATTACTTGTACAGAATTTAGGACACTGATTAGATTTTAGGTCATTCTTCCCTAAGAAATATTAGAACAGATTTCTGTAGGAAAGAAGACAGTTTGGGCTGGTTTTCAGGTATGGGTGTGTAAAAATGAGCACCACTTTCTCAAAAATTAAAGTTTATGTTTATCCAAAGATCAGTTTATGTATGTCTATGTATTGAATCGAGAACCATTCATTTTAAGAATGCAGGCTCAAAACTATATTAGGAAATGTGTAAGAGAATAAAAGCTATGATATCTCAGTCCAACCATGTTAATTAGTAAAACTCTACCCATGATTGTACACAATTGGATGTGATAGACTATTAAAAATATATCTTGGCAACCAGAATAGAATACATTTTATAAAAGGATAGAATTTTACATGTTTTCAAAAGGTTTTAAACTTCAAAACCTTATCTGGATTGGGGATGGCAGATGGAGGTGAGGAAAGGAAGTATATCATAAAGGAAGATTAAATGAATAAAAGGATAGTCTTTGAAATCTTCCAATGTTACAGAACCACAAATAGGCTTCCAGGGACTTTTCCTTGGTTCTAAATTCTCTGTGATTCAGGGAGTCCAGGTACTTTTAAGCTACAGATTCTATGGGACCAGAAGAGACAAGGTTGGTGAGATATTTCAGGGCCAATAAAGAGTTGTGAAATGAGAGGGTACAAATATCAGAAACTCAGACTACTTCAGAGGTTATGTTGGTCTTGTGAGAAGCTTAGATGAGCTTGTTTCAGTGTATCCTCAGTCAGACCCAGAGATATGGGTGTATGTGTCATAGATGATGTTCATATGTATGTATAAGTAGTCAATAGATGCTATATACAGAATATAAGCAGGGTTGGGGGATAGAGAGTGACTGGACCAAAGATATTGTTTTACATAGGATGGCAGGAAAGTTCTTTCTGAGGAAGTGACAGTTGAGTTGAGACCTCACAAGGATCTCTGAAAAGATTTATAGTAAGAGCATTTTAGGCAGAAGGAACATCTCCTGCAAAGGCCCTAAAAGAATAATGTGTGTTGAAGTATAATCAAAGCCAGAGTGATAAACCAGAGTGTGGTGGGACTGGGGTACAATAGCGGGTTTGAGAGTAATAGGAACTGAGGACTGAGGTTGGGCAAAGGGAGGCAGGGGCCAGAGTACATAGGGCTTTATAAACTATTGTAAAGAGTTTGTATTTTATCCTGAGTATGATGGGAAATCGAGAGTGTTTTAGCAGAGAGTGTCAAAGTCTGATTTATGAATTCAAAAGATCATACTCCGGCTGTTTTGTGGGAAGTACATTTTAGGGATAAAAGCAAAAGTGGGGAGACTAGTTAGGAGGCAATTGCTGTAAAACTGAGAGATTGTAGTGGTGTGAATTAGGTTGATATTGGGAAAGTGGTGAGTTTCATGATTAATTACTTGAAAACTGTGCTCCTTTCAGTACTTCAATATTCTAGGAAGGGGAGAGAGAGCTCTCTCAGCCACCTTGACTTTTTGTGACTCATGTTCTATCTGAGCATGAGACCGCATGGGAGAGACCAAAGCAGGTGACCAACCAGTCCAATGCAGGTAACAGGGACAAGGATGAAAATTGCCCTCATCTTTTGAGTATGAGACAACACAGAGCTCAGGCAGATCCTGATATTTTATAAACTGTTGTCTTCTTATCAATCAGATCTCACTGCACCTGAACTTGAGACTTTAGGGAATACCACTTTTTAAAATATTTTGTTTTTTATTTAGTTTTAGTTTTCAAATCTGTTTTCTACCCTAGACATCTAAGCCTTTATCTGCACTGTGATTTCAAAATAGACCAAGATAGCACTTAGATTAAAACTTTCCCGGCACCAGGGAATCTGAACTAGTCATTGTTGGCCTGAGAATGAAATGTGCTCATTAACAAAGAAAGTTGGAAACTGGGCAGCACTTTTCCATTAGTGCATTGCTTTCTGAAGCATTAATGGATACGCCTTGCTACTGTTCCAGAAACTATTAATAATTCTCCCTTTGGTGCTCAAGTACGATACTACTGACACACCATCACGAGGGCATGAGATTTTTAAAAAGTTTTAATTATTTCGACAGTGCTGGTGATGGATATCATATTAATCAAGTTATTTTGGTTCTGAGTAACCTACCACAACTAATTTAAAACAAAACAATAAATAAATAAAGCCGAGGCAATTTGTTATAAAAGTATATTTTATGTAACTAAAAGGCTAGTTCACAGCTGGTTCTCGTACCACTGAAATCAGAAATCAGGAAACCATCAGGAACACAGGTGGTTTTCTTTTTCCTTTCCTCATCTTAGCCTTTTGCTGCAGGTCTACCCAGTTCTCATCAATGGGACCATCCTAAGTGGATCTGGCTTCCTGGGGAGCAGACCTTTGTGGCCACATTACTATAAGCCTTTTCCTCAATGAACAATAAGCTTTTAGTGTGACCAACTGTCCTAGTTCACCTGAGATTATTGTGGTTTTAATATTGAAAGTCCTGTATCCTGGGCAGCGGGAAGGTTTGTCACTCTACACACTGCAGTATTGCATGTGGAAAGAGGATGGATGTGGATGTTGGGACTGCATATTCGAGTTCAAAGGAATTGGAAAAAAAATGATCCAAATTGAATCTAAATAAAAAATTCACTATTGGTCTCTTAGTCTCGTCTAGTTTGAATACAACCAATTCAGATTTTCAAAGATAATTTTGCCAGTTTTGTTAGAAACATGCAGACACAAACTACATCTTCCAGAAAGCAGTTCTAGGTATATTTTTACCACTACTGTTACCTACACTGCTAACAGATACAGTGACCCACCAAACAAGAGAAAGTTCATTTTGACCAAAGTTATGGCTGTTTTTTTTTTTTCATTTCAGCAATGGCAAAACTGCCCCCAGCATTATTTGATTTTACATTAGTTTCTCTATTCAGATGTTATAGCAAAAGAAGACTCTATACTGTCATTAGAGATTCCTTATGCCTTTTCCACCTTGATGGCCTTAGTCCAATTAACCAACTATCTTTTCATGTGTAGATCCATAAGGGGACATTTTGAGTGTGGCATTTGCATGAATATTTAAACAAGTGAACTATAACTGAATTTCAACTGAATTTCATTTTTCTCCTAACGACTCACTAATATAGGGGGTAGCCTGTTAATCAAATGCAGAAAAATATTATAAAGTAGACATTTCCTTGGAGTTACCTAGGTCCTACAAAAAATGATTTTTTCTGCCCAGGGATATCAACTACATTGCTGTAAACTATTATATTGGATGGATGGACACTAAATTGTATAACAAGTGTCTTCTTACGGAGCTTTCAGGATGCATCTAGATTTCCTAGCATATGCAAAGCTTCAATAAATATTTTTGTACATATATATCTTGGCATAATTTTGTGGATATTTCCAAAAGGAAATTTCTAATATAGTAGAATTATGAGATCCAAGAATTTGTCCTCTGAAATGGCTCTAATTATATATTCTTACCAATAGTGTATGAGAGTACTTGGTTTCCCATATCCTATATATTATACAACTTAAATATTTGCCTATATGTATGCAAACAGCTAGTTAGAATTATGTTTCTCTAATTATGAATGAGACTAAAATTGATATGTTGATTGTATTTTTTTTAAAAAAGATTTTAATTAAAATATAGCTAATATACAATATTATATTAGCTTCAGGTATGCACAATAGTTATTCCACATTTACATACCTAAGAAGTGATCACCACAAGTCCAGCAACAGTCTGACACCATACAATGCTATCACAATATGACTGACTATATTCCCTGTGCTGTACATCCCCATGACTTATTTGTTTTATACCTAGAAATTTGAACCTCTTATTCCTCTACCCTCCCCTTAAAATATTTTTTAATTACAGTTGACGTTCAACATTATTTTATATATGTTTAAAATATACAACATAGTGATTAGACATTTGTATAATTTACTAAGTGATCCCCCTACTAGTCTAATGGCACTACACATAGTTATTACCATATTAATGACAACATTCCCTATGTTTTACATCCCCATGACTATTTATTTATTATTTTATATTAGTTTCAGATATACAGTATAATGGTTAGACATTTATGTAATTTATAAAATGACCCCCCCCCCCCAATAACTCTAGCACCATCTGGCACTACACACAAACATAATAATATTGATTATATTCCCTATGCTATGCTCTAAATCCCTGTGACTCTTTTGTAACTACTAATTTGTACTTCTTCATCCCTTCACCTTTTTCACTGAGCCTCCCAAAACTCTACCCATCTAGCAATCACCAGTTTGTTCTCTATATCTGTGAGTTTGTTTTAGTTTAGTTTGTTCTTTTGTTCCTTAAATTCCACATATAAGTGAAATCATATGGTATTTACCTTTCTCTGACTTGTTTCACTCAGTATAATACCCTCTAGGTCCATTCATGTCATTGCAAACAGTAAGATTTCATTTTCTTAATGGCTGAGTAATATTCTATTGTATATATGTACCATAACTTCTTTATTGAATCGTCTGTTGATGGGCACTTAGGTTGCTTCCATATTTTTGCTATTGTGAATTGTGCTGCCATGAACATAGGGGTGCATAGTGCTTTACGAACTAGTGTTTCGGTTTTCTTTGGATAAATACCCAGAAATGTAATTGCTAGCTCAAAAGGTAGTTCTATTTTTAAGTTTGTGGGGAACTTTCAAACTGTTTTTCATAGTGGCTGTACCAATTTTGCATTCCCACCAATAGTGTACAGGATTCCTTTTTCTCCAAATCCTTGCCAACACTTGTTCTTTGAGTTATTGATGGTAGCCATTCTGACAGGTGTGAGGTGATGTCTCATTGTGGTTTGAATTTGCATTTCTCTGATGATTAGTGACCTTGAGCATCTTTCCATATGTCTGTTGGCCATCTGTAAGTCCTCTTTGGAGAAATACCTATTCAGGTCTTTTGCCCATTCTTTAATTGGATTATTTGTGTTTGTTGTTGTTGTCGTTGAGTTGTATGAGTTCCTTATAAATTTTGGTTACTAACTTCTTGTCAGATGTATTGTAGATAAATATCTTGCCTCATGTAGTAGGTTGTCTTTTCATTTTGCTGACGGTTTCCTTTGCTGTGCAAAACTTTTTGGTTGGCTGTAGTCCCATTTGTTTATTTTTTTCTTTTGTTTCCCTTGTCTGAGGAGATGAATCAGAAAAAAAAATACTAAAAGCAGTATCAGAGAGTTTATTGCCTATGTTTTCTTCTAGAAGTTTTGTGGTTTGGGGTCTTACATTTAAGTCTTTAATCTATTTTGAGTTTATTCTTGTATGTGATGTAAGAAAGTGGTTCAGTTTTAAATTTTTTTTTGCATGTATCTGTCCAGTTTTCCCAGCACTATTTGTTGAAAAGACCATTTTTACTGCATTGTATATTTTTGCCTCTTTTGTCATATATTAAATGACCATATAGGCATGGAGTTATTTCTGGGCTCTCTATTCTGTTCCATTAATCTATGTGTCTACTTTTATGCCAGTACTCTCCCTGCTGCTGCTCAATCAGCATGCCCAGGGGCAGGACCAGCTGGCTTCAGATCTCTGCTTCTTCTACTGATCTAGATGTGGCTTTTTCTTTACATCCTCAGATGTGTGTGTTATGATCAGCTGGACTTCAGGTGGTTCTCCAAGTTGTGTTTTTTTTATAATTTGGTTGTAATCTTAATGCAGTCATGGAAGGAGGTAAACCCTGTTTTACCTCGCCTGCCATCTTGACTAGAACTCTGTATTTTGCTTGTAAATTGCCTGTTCATATTTTCACTCTTTATTTTCCTTTTTAACTGTTTATCTTTAATAGGCATAGCCAAGGATTTTTGAATTTTATTAATCTCTCTCAAAAACATAGCGGAATGGATACTTAAAAAACAAACCAAAAAACCTTCAATCTGTTCTCAAATAGTAGCAATAGCAGCAGCAATAGAAAATACCCCATGTTTTAGATTTTCTTTTTTTCTGGGAACCACCTTTAAATTCTTTTCAGTTTGCTAATAGTAATTTTTCTTCAGTTAAATATCCAAAGACATCTCGATAGGCATAGTCATGAACATAGACAAATACTTATTCATTCTTAGCAGTGAGAAATAATATAGGATGTGTAGCATTGTACCTATGGGCTGTCTCTGTGTATTTTAGTGTGTTGATAGATTCATTAATTGTTGAGGTGGCAGCACCTCTGTTCTTTCACGCTGTTTTGTAAAATTATATTTCAAAGTATGAAAACATTGCTGTTATCATTATACTGAAAAGCAAAGCCAGCAAAGCCACCTACTTATTTTTAAGTTGTCAACTTCTTTGGAGAGTTTTAGAGACCGTTATTTGCAACTTGCATTATCTTAATGGATGGCTTCGAGTCTTCCATAAAATATTATTAGCGACTGGGGGTAAGAACACTTAAGTTCTACTCTTTTAGAAAATTTCAATTGTATAGTACAGTACCACCCTGTTACACAATAGATTTTGAGAACTTACTCATACTGAAAGTTTGTACCATTTTACAGTCTCTCCCTATATTCCCCCACCCACTGCCAACCACCATTCTACTTTCCGTTTCTATGATTTCAACTTTTTTTTTTTTTTTATTCCTCATGTAAGTGATACCATGAGGCCAAGCAGTATTTGTCTTTCTCTCTCTGGCTTATTGTACTTAGCATAATGCTCTCCAGGTTAATCCATGATATCACAAATGGTAGGATTTTCTTCCTTTTTAAGGCTGAATAATATTCCATTATATATAATGCAATATATCTACATATTAATCAATAATAAATATATATTACTATATAAGCATATATTTTAAACACTTAAAATTTAAATTTAGCAAGTAATCAACTATTGTGGAGAGCATAAATTAATGTTAAAAGGGTTTAAAACAATTGTTATAAATTTTTAAAAACTATTTAAACAGGCTTTATAGTATAGACATTTAGGCTATTGAATTTTTTCAAGTAACAGTTATATCTCTGCACTTTCCTTCTAATATTTTAATTTAGAATCTTTTTTTTTCCATTCTGGAATTAATTGCCAAAGAAAATTGGTTTTTAAACAGCAAATCAATTCCCAGCATACTATGACACTAGACATGATTTGGATACTGAACTTCCTAATTTGGGTTATTTTCACTTCCATAAATCCCTATAGCAGGTCTAGGTTAATAAGTTATATATTATAGACTCTAATAGAGCTAGGATCTTTTAAACTGATATAGTTAGTGTTCACATTGATCACCTAATAATAAGTTAATTTTTCTTCTGACATAGTTAAGAGTATTTTTTAAAAAATGATAACGTATCTGACTTTTAAAGGCGTCCCTACATTATCAAAATGTCAATTTTTTGAATAGTTTCTTAACATGGTGGCAACTTACACTACAGTATAATGATCTGAAATTGGTTTTTCAGAAAGGAGGCCAATTTTATAGGATTAATCAAACTCACTCTATATTTAAGGCACAAAAAAAGTATTTATAAAGACAGTTTCCAAGTAGGTTACAAGTGGTAATAAACAGGAACAATATACTCTTTGGTTTTTAAAAACTTTCACTATGATGTTGAGTTTTGGACTGCACAGTCAACATTCCACATTAAAATGGAACACATCATCTTTCTTAAAGCATTAGAATTGTCTAAAGAGCTTCCCATCAATTTGTCATCTAGATATTTGCAAAATCTATTAAAAATTCTTTTATACGTAATTTCAAATGGCTATATAGTATTTCATTGCATAATTCATAACTGACTTTCTACTTTTGGTCATTTAAGTTGTTTCCAATTTGTCACTATTATATATTGCTGAGATGAGTTTTTTGTATTTTTTTTTTTAGGATAAATTCCCAGAAATCAAAATTATCAGTCATAGGGTAGGAAAAATTTAAGGTACTTGGTACATAGTCTCAAATTGGAAAACTCTTGTTAGGTTAAAAAATTACACTAGTTTGTAAATTGTTTGATAGCAGAGATTTTGTTCTCCTTTGAGTATTTTTTCCTAATAGTATAGTTTTCTAACACTTAAAACAACTTGGTATATAGGTACTTGAAAATACTGTTGCTTGGTCAACGTGTGGTTCTACTTAGAATTGTATTGATTAAGTTATTCCCAAATGAGTCTGGAGCCAAGCTATTAATAGAACATCAACTTCCTTTGAGTACTAATTTGTGTCAATAACATGGAAGAAAATATATCCTGATATTTATCTTTTTTGTTGCTTTTCTATCATTAGAGCAAAAGTAAGTAGACTTTGGGTATATTTTCAAATTAAATCTTTGTTTTTGGGATCTTTTAAAAAAACTGGTGGATCCTCAACTTCTGTAGGTGATGGTGGTGATGGTAGTAGTGGTGGGTGTGTGTGTTGGGGGGTGGAAAGGATGAAGATGAGGGCAGAGATTCACTCTCTTCCTTTATGAGTTTAAATATTTAACCACCTTGGCTCTCAAATACTCTTTTGTGATTTCTTCAATTACAACTTAATTAAAAGGACCCAGCTGCAAGTTTGCAACTTAGAATTTGACCTAACTATACACTCAGGACAAATCTGTGTCCTTTTTAAAAAATGTACGTGTTTTGCTCCAATTGCCTATAAAATTGTGAATTGAAATATTTAAGAATCTTTTAGAGTTTCAAACCTTTCTCAAGACATCACAAGTTCTTAACACTAGATGGCATGATAGAGATACACTATTCCCAGAAGGGGAAGTCTATTCCAAAGTATAGACATTTTCAGCTGATGGCTATTTTGTTGTTGTTCTTTGAACTGCCAGCTGCTGGTATAAAAATAAATTAAAAATAATTAATTTTTTTAAAAAAGAAAAGCAGATATCTGAAGTAGTAGGATAGAGCTTTGATATAAATACAAGTGTGACTTTATGCTTCTAAAAACTATTAACTAAGTATGTATTATTCCTTTTTCAACTCTTATGGTAATGCATATTTAAAATTTGGAATAGTATAGAAAGGACTAAAAGCGGAAATCATTCATAATCTTATTACCCCAAAATTTCCACTGTCAGTTAACCTTTTGATAAACGTTCTTGAGATTTTGAGACTTTTAATGCATATATAAACATTTATAGACAGATAAATGTAGATATATGAAAATGCTATTCTGTAATGCATTTTACCAAATAAACCACAGGCATCTTTCATGTCACTAACTATACATCAACATAACAAAATTATGATTACACAGTTTTCTATAGAATAGATTTACTATGATTATTTATTTTTTTTAACTGATCTTTTATTCTAATTTCGGGTTGTTTTAGAATTTTCACTGTTGTGAAAAATGCTGAAATTAGCATCTCTACTCCCGATAGTTTTTCACATTTTTCTAATTATTTTCTTAGATTACATTTCTAGATCAAATGGCATACATTTTACAATTTTGACATATATATCATCATATATCCCACCAGAATTATTAGACCAGTTTATTTCCATTACTGCCAAGAGTGCTTGAGATGCCCAGTTTTCCAGCACTGATGCCAACACTGAGTATTCTTATTCTTTTAAGTGTTTTTTAGTATAAGAGGGGGAAAATTATATTCCATTGTTTTATTTTGTAATTTAAAAAAATTACCATTAGATTATCCATTTTTTTCTTCTTTTGCCAGTTATAGTATTTTTTTAAATACATGCTCGTGTGATCCATTGACAAGTATCCTGTGGGATACTTGTCTTTTTCAGTAGATTCTCAAAAGAAATTTGTAAAGAGTAGTTTTAGGTCCATAGCAAAACTGAGAGAAAGAAACAGAGATTTTCCATATATACCTTCCCCCATAAGCATAGCCTGCCCCATTATCAATATCTCCCTCTAGAGTGGTACATTTGTTACAATTGATGAACATAAATTGGCATATTATAATAATCTAAAGTTTATAGTTTACATTATGGTTCACTCTCGGTTTTGTACATTCTATAGGATTGGACAAATGTATAATGACATGTATCTGTTTTTACAGTATCATAGAGAGTATTTTCATTGCCCAAAATATTATCCATGCTCTACCTATTTATCTCTCCCCACTGCCCTAACCCCTGGCAACTACTGATCTTTTATTGTATCTATATTTTGCTTTCTCCAGAATGTCATATACTTGGTATTATATAGTATGTGGCCTCTTCAGATTGGATTCTTTCACTTAGTAATATGCATTTAGGTTCCTCCATGTCTTTTCATGGCTTGATAGCTCATTTCTGGATTATCAGTTACTTCCTTCATGGATTGAGCTTTTGATGTTGTATTTAAAAAGTTGTCACCATACCTAAGGTTACTTAGATTTTCTCCTATGTTATCTTCTAAAAGTTTTATAATTTTATGTTTTACATTTAGGTTTATAACCAATTTTGACTTAATTATTGTGAAAAGTGTAAGGTCTGTGTCTAGTTGTTTTGTTTGTTTGTTTGTTAGTTTTGTATGTCTAGTTGTCACAGGTACCATTTGTTGAAAAGACTGTTTTCGCTCCATTATATTGCCATTGCTTCTTTGTCAAAGATCAGTTGACTGTATTTGTGTTAGTCTATTTCTGGGCTTTCTATTCTGTTCCCTTGATTTGTCTATTCTTTCACCAATACCACACTTGTCTTGATTACTATAATTTTATTGTAAGTCTTAAAGTTGGGTAGTGTGAATCCTCCAACTTTGTTCTTCTTCAATGTCATGTTGGCTATTCTCAATTCTAAGAGCAATAGGAAATCGCTGAAGGATTTTAAATAGTAGAGTGACATGATAAGGGTTGCCTTTTGTAAAGTTCACTGTGACTGTGGTGGTAGGAATGGATCGAAAGGAGCAAGAAAGGATGAGGGGACCAATGTGAGGGCTCCTGCAGTGGTCCAGGAGAAGAATATGGCAGAATGGACTAGGGTGGTTGGTGGTGGTAAAGAGTTGCGAAAGTAACTTTAAGAGATGTTGAGGGAATGGGATTTACAGAACAAGAGAGTAAATTGAAAATGGATTGAGGCAGAAGAATATACCAAGGACGGCTCTTAAATTTATGGCTTTTGCAATAGAGTGGATAACAATATATACTGGAAGGAAGGGTATATTGGGTGACAGGTTTGAGGTGGTAGAGCATAAATTAAGTCCAGAACATGTTTCAATTGATGCCTCTGAGATGTAAAAGTGGAAATCCCAAGTCATTAATTAGATATGATACAGAGTTCAAGAAAGAGATCTAGGCAAGAGATACACATTTGGAAACTGTTGGTACATGTATATGAACTGAAGCCATGGGCATGGTGGAGCTTATATAAGGAGAAAGATAGTAGGAAAAAAGAAAAAGGCCTAAAGCTCAGCCTCAAGGAAATCCAACATTTAATGCCTAGACAGAAGAGCATAAGCTAAAAAAAGAACCCAAGGAGAACCCAGAGAGGTGGTAGGTAATGTAGGAGAGTGTGGTGTTCCAGTGCCTTGGGTAACCACATTCTATTTGCTGTGATCCCATTACTCTCATTATGGCTATTAGACAAGGGCTAGGCATTTGACCTAAAGACAGCTTGTCTTCAGTCGAACCAGAAGCATATTAGATTTTCTGATACAAATACTCTTTCCAGCAAGAGCTTTCTACTGGATAGTAGGTTAATGAACAAATTGGATCCTCTGCCTCAGAGCTGCTGAATGCCACACCCACAGGAGGGAGTACTTCAGATGGAGTGCAAAGAAAAGAGCAGAGAAAGAGAGGGTAGTCAAGTTTTTTTCATGGCAGAGCAGGAAACAAGGAGCTACTGTTGCCCAGTGAGAGGAGACAACCAAGTGTCTAGAGTTATGTTCAATTCTAAACAGGCTTCCAATTTCTGAATTATATTTCCTTCTATGTGAAGCCAATTTGTGTGGCTATTTATTCATTTTTGTAAGCTCAGGTCACTTAGTGATAGGTTTCATCATTCTTATTTCCACACATATCATATTTAAAAAAAACTTACCCTGAGAGATTCTAAATTTGTTCCTCACAACTTAAATTGCCCATTCTCTACCCTTTGGCAAGACTTTTTTTTTTTTATTTTCTCACTTTTGTTTTCACACAAATTTCATCCCTTCAGCCTCTACCAGCCTCACTCTAATTATGTTCATGTGTATTCTTGGATTTTTTTTTTATATACAAACTCCATTAAAACTCATAAGTCATGACCCTCTAGTACAGTTCTTGAGTGGTTTTGCATTTAAAGAAATAGGATCTCAACAGGAATTTTCATCTTGTCTCTTTAATGGAATTCAAGTACTTTGTCCACACCCACTATTATGAAAAGCTTTTTTTCTATTACCCAAGCTTCAGAAAGGATCTCACTCTCCTACCAAAACAGACAATGGCAGCATGAAGAAAGGGCCAGAGAGTGAGCTTTAGCTCAGGTGATCAACTGTGTAGAGCTTTATATCTGTTGACTCATCATAATCATTAACAGTGCCCATTTCCATTTCAAAAGTGCCTCCGTTTAAACAGAATCACACTGATAAAGCATGGTGACTATGCTTTATCTCAGAGACTATGACTTTCATCTCATTCAGTTGTTCCATTCTGGAACAATTGGGTCAGTGGTTCAGTGATGGGCCTTCAGTGGATCAGTTTATAACAAAATGTGACGTGGAGAGCCTGTTAACCTGGTTACGAAGCATCAGTTCAGGAAACAGATGTCATCATTGGAAAGTATGTCACTAGTAAGAAGATGCATATTTTAATTTTTTTCTTGAAAACCAAGTAAATGGCCACAAATATTTCTCCTTCGTAAAGTATTAGAAAACTTCCTAAGTCCTTAGCATAACATGCTCTATTTATCAAGATTTAGTCTCTTTAAAATAGCTCTGACCTAAAGTTATCCATTTAAATTTTTGCTCAAAATGCTCACTTATACCAAAAATGAAAGCAAAAAAAAAAAAAAAAAAAAAAAAAAGGATATATTTATAGCTCTGTTAAATGCTATATATATATTGTTTAAATAAATATTCATTAGCCCCCTTTCTTGCTGTTACATTAACTCATTGACTGTTTGACATGGTCTTCTAGATGAGAGTTCTCATTCATATAGAATTGATACCTTCTGTTTTCTTTGTAATAAGGGTTAGGAGTATTGGACTCTGCTCTTAAACATCCTGAGTTTGAGTCCTACCATTGTCATTAATAACTGCGTGACTTTGGAAGCTTATTTCATGGCTTTAAGCTTTAGTTTTTTCCTTGTAAAATGGAGAAAATAATAGTTCTTACCCTGTAAGTTTCTTGTGTATATTCAATGATAAATTGCTTGTAAAGTACACTGCCTAGCATAACAACTCAATAAATCTCAAGAATTCTTGTAATTGTGGAACAACAGGTTTCCAAGTGTGAGAATCTATATCGTTCTGAGCAGTGATGATGATTGTCATCATTTAATGTAAAACTAATCAGATTTTTAAAATTTTAGAGATTTATAGTGGAGAAACAAAATAGTAGCGTCTCATCCTATCAATGGCACAATAAAATTCAGACACAAAGTCTGTCTGAGAATAAAATTTGGCATCCCAGGATAAAACAATGAGTTCTTTTAGACATTTGGCTCTCTGGGCTTGAGCAGTTTGTGAAGTTGGCCTATTAAAGTCAGATGGTTTTATTATAAGATTGTAGTGATTAAGTAATAGGAGAAGTCTTCCTATAAAATATCAGTCTTAACTTTGCACAATCAGTCCTTAGAGACTGTAATTGTCATAAAACATCTGAATGGAAAAATTGTATCAGAGGAAAACATGAGCAACTTTCTCATAAAAGTTGACTCCATCCTATGTCTGCCTCTCTAAATTGCTTTGTTATAGAGAAATGGCTCAAAGGACATAACATTAGCTCTGTCAGTTTTTGTTTCTTCACTAGTAAAAGAGATTAAGTGAAATGCAAAAATGACAAACTTATGGTCATGAAAAACCCATAAAAATAGCTGATATGTAAGATAGCAATCTTTTCCTTTTGAAACTCTGTAATGATTTATTTGCTCTGTTTCAATTAGAAACAGTTCCCTATATTACACATTTAAATCATTTTAAATATGAGTAGTTGACTTCAAATGCATGTTTAGAGCCATTTTGTCCCCCAGTTTTTCACTCTGATGATGACATAATTAACAAACTGCTTATTATCACAGATGATGCTATTTGCAGGGCCTCCATCCACAATGAATATAGCATGGCCTATAACATTTGTGTATGATTGGTTTACATAATTGGCACTACCTAATTATTCTCCTCTTTCACACAGCCCTTTGCTGGAGAACTTTTCTTTATAACAGGTTATCTATCTCTTTCTCTGCTGGCTGGGAATTCCAGAAGGGCATGGTTAGATGGAAGAATGGATGGATCTCATCCTAAGGAATATGGAGACTAACCCTCTTACTCCTTCCTCTTGGCAGAACTCTTAACCTAAGGACTCTATCCGATCTCTTCTCATCTGGCATTCATTTTGTCTCTGTACTGTGCAAGGGTGGGTAGGTGGATTCATGTGGAAAAACTAAAATCCTGCTGACATTGATAAAAGTGGAAGCTGACTCATATTTCAATAGATTTACAAGAAGTCTCAAAGGTGAAGAATGTGTGCTTTGAAATCAGACCTGAATATGAAGCCCAACTACCTTACAAACTAGACATGTGACCTTGGATACTACATAACCCAATGTCACAAAGGTAGTAAAAATTGGAATTAAGATTAAATTAAGAATAATATTCAGGTTAAATTATAGCATTTACGAGACTGAAGAATTCATATTAAATTCATGCATATGTCCACTCTAGACAGATTAGACATTATAGATAATTTAAGGGGTGTCTGAAAAGATAGAAAAAAATTATAGTGCCTAAAATTTTTATCGTTTTTGTTCTTTTTTTCATTGACATCAAAAACCTTAGTGATAACTGCATTGCGTATTTGTGTGTGTCGTGTTGTAACTTATTAAACATGTTTCTCCTTTTCTTCGATTCTCATTTACTCTTGAACCCACTATAATTTGGCTTCTCTTAATCATTTTATTGACAACGCTGCTATCAAACAATAATATTCTAATTGCCTAAGTTGTATCATTGACATTTCCTCTTACAACTTATTTGACTTTTCCACAGTATTCTCTTTATCAGTCCTATCTTGAAACATTTTCTGGATTTTCATGACAATACTCTGACCTGGTGTTTCTCTTATATCCTGACTTATCTTTCTGAGCTGCCTTCCAGGGTCTAAATTTTGCTTCCCATCCTTTAAATACTGCTTTTCCACCAATTCCTCTTCTCTGTTCTCTCTTTATACTTTCTCTAGATGGTCACATTCAAATCTATGGCTTCAACTGCCACAAAATACACCGATGGCTCTCACGTTTCTCTCTAGCACACTACTTTTTCCTAAGATCTAGTTCCATATTTCCCCCCATCTGCTTGAACACATCCAACTCAATGCATCACAAGCATTTCAAAGTTTATATGTCCAAATATGAAAATCACCTCTTGCTCCCCACCCCAATTTACTCATTTTCAAGCATTCTTTATTATCTACAAAATTTCTAAATCAAGAAAATGCTTCACCTCTATATTCTAGATCCCTTTCTTCAAGACAGAATATGTCAGAAACTATTGGTTGCCTCTTTAAAAGCTGTTCTTGGCATTTTTCTTGATAAGAGTTCCCTGACTTTGGAATAGCCATGTGTTTAGATCAAAGGGATAAGTTACGAATTGGTTATTTTAGTCTCGGAATTTCATTCATTTTTGTCAGATACTCATTTATACATCCTTTCCTGAATCTGGCAGTAGCCACTCGACACTTTTGGCCAAAAAAAAAGTAAAGTAAGTTTTCTGGGTGTCTTGGAGTTTTTCTTCCTTGATAAAATTGGAGAAAAGTACACTTTGTCTTGTCCTCTTTATTTCTCCTTGGAATACTGTCATGTGAAAATGATGCTTGAATGGTGGCAACCATTTTTCTACAAAAGCCTTAGGATGAAAGTCAATATGATAAGAACAGTGATCCAAAAGAATGAGGATACTATCTATGAATTGAGGCACAGTGCCCAAATGTAGGACTCTAGAAAGCTACTGGCAGCATAAATGGAAAAGTATGGAAGAATATTAAAAAGTCAAAAAATCAAAATTAGTCAGCCTTGGCAATCATAGTATATTCAATTTTGTGCACCAAAATGTAAGGGAAGCGAATAACTTGGTAGAGAGCCATACAAATAATTAAATGGCTAGAAAGGAAAGCCTACTTAAACATTGAAAACTTTGCAAATATTTATTAAATAATAAAATCTTAAAGCTCATAGAGTAGCTGCAAAGACATTTATTATAGATAGGCTTTCAATCAGTTCTTAATATATACTTTTATGATGATATAATGTAAACTAAGGCTTTATATTTAATGTATCATTATTTCTAATCTAAATTTGTTATCATTTTCCTCTTACTTTCTCCTCTTAGATTCTGCTATGGTTCAATATGCTATTGCTCAACTCATTACCTAGACTGCATAACTCAAATCATACTTACTGATGGCTTCTCCTTCCCTTAACATCATTGTTCTCTCTTTTTCAATTTTGTTAGCTTGTAATTAAATGTATTCATATGGAGATCTTTCCTTGACTTAAAAATCTCAGGAAAACCTAAGGAATATCATGAAAAATGAGAAGTCAAATCTTTATGGCTTGAATTACAAGGAAACTGGGGTCAGTGCCTTAGGTGAGAATGTGTCTTGCTAATTGGCAGGTCAGTCTCAGAGCAGCCTTTGAGACACTCATCAAGCTACAGATCACACTAAGATGAGTGGATTAAGAACTATAGATGGTTGTGCTTTAGTCGAATCTTGTACCAGTCGATTTTTTAAGAATCAGAAGGGACCAATGTCATTGGCTAAAGTAACATATAATTCAGCCTTACTAGAAAGTTCAACAGAACCAAGAGGAAACAAATGCTATGAACACAATCACCTAATAATGATTACTGATTTTCCAGGATCTCGAAAAATAGGCCAAATTAAATGAACATATTCTGATGGTTTGACATGCATGTGTCTGAGGCTACATCTTTCAGGGACTAAGAACTGTTAATGGCTTCTCATTGCCAAAGCAGGAATACTAGAATCTGACATATATACTATGATTCTCCTCCCTTCCCTCTGATCGTGACATTCCTGGAGTCCATTATAACCCAAGACTCCTTGATACAGCTCTTTAGGAAGCCACAGCCACTGGATTGGAATTGGCAATTCTTGGTTAACAAGGTACAATCCCAGTTTTTAGACATTGCAAACAAGACCTTTTTTTTTGTTTGTTTGATGGAATCTTTTATTATTATTTATTCGTAAGCCATCACAAACCAGTATTTTCATAAATACAATAAAAACCAAATTATGAAAAAATTATTTTGATTATTAGATTGGATAGGTTGAAAGTTACCCTGACACATTTAATTATGATGTGTCTTGGTGTTGACCTCTTTGGGTTCATGTTGTTTGGGTCACTCTGTGCTTCCTTAGCTTTCATGCCCCTTTTCTTCCCAGGTAAGGGAAGTTTTCTGTCATTATTTCTTCAAATAGGTTTTCAATCCTTTTCTCTCTTCTCTTCCTGGTGTCCCTATGATGTATATGTTAGTATACTTGATGTTGTCCCAGAGGCCCCTTAAACTAGCCTCATCTTTTTTATTTTTAATTTTTTTTTCTTATTGCTGTTCTGATTGAGTGTTTTCTACTACCTTATGTTCTAAATCTTGGATTCTATCTTCTGCTTCATCTAATCTACTGTTCATTCCTCCTAAAGTAGTCTTTTTTTCAGTTATTCTTCATTTCTCACTGATTCTTTTTTATGTTTTTTATCTTCATGTTTATGTTTTTCTTTCTCTTCGCTAAAGTTGTCACTGAATTCATCTACTCTTTCCATAAGTACATTGAGCATTTTTATAACCAGCGATTATAAAATCTGATAGATTGCTTGTTTCCATTTTGTTCTTTTTTTAGAGCTGTGTTTTGTTCTTTCATTTGAGACATGTTTCTTTGTCTCCCCATTTTGGCTGCCTCCCTATTTGTTTTTATGTATTAGGTAAAGCTGCTAGATCTCCCAATCTTAGTAGAATGGCCTCATAAGTAGGTGTTTTATGGGGCCTACTGGCACAGTCTCCCTGGTCACTTGAGCTAGGTGCTCCCTTGTTGTAGTTGAGACTTGGATGCTGTTTGCATGTCAATGAGAAGGGTTGACCCTCAGTCTGATTGGTTGTGAGAATTGGCTTGTAACTACAATAGAGGAGCTGCTGTGCAGGGGCCAACCCTACAAAGCAGGATTTACTTTAGTAGGGCTTTGGTGCTTTCCCAGTCTACCCTTTGTGTGTAGCTGCTGCTTGTTAGGTTTTGTGAACCTTTGAGAGATTTTAGGAAAGTCCACAGCATGAGCTGAGACAGGCCATTTGTACGGAAAAGCCACTGGAAATAGTTTGGATTGGCCTGCAAGTTAGGTGGGGTGGGGTCTCGGAATCAATAGGGCAGGGCAACCAGTGTTAGCTAGGTTGATGGAGACTCAGACTTGGTGTCTGTCTGCACCTGTGTATGCAGGCTGGCTGTGAGAAATGCTCAACAAAAGGACAGTGGCTTCTGCCAGTATTCTGTCTAGGAGAAAGCTATCCTTCCAGTACATGTCCTGAAGTCAGGAAACTCAGTTCCTCACCATGCATTCCTGGCACCTTTTGAGCTGCTTCCTAAGGACTGGAGTTCAGAACAAGTAAGTTCGTCAGTGAGTAATTCCATGCATAGGCCCTTTAAGAAGAATGCCTGGGACTCCAGCAGCCCTCCATTTCACTCAGCCACAATCTCTGCAGGTTTTCATAGCCAGAAGTTATGGTGACTTATCTTCCCAGCACTGTAGCCCTGGGCTGGGGAGCATGGTGTGAAGCTTGGACCCTCACTTCTCAAGGGGAACCTCTGCAGCTGAGATATTTCTTCCGATTTTTAACTGCCACACATGGATGTGGGAAAAGCGCATTCCTCATCTCTGTCCCTCCTACCAGTCTTGATGTGGATTCTTCTGTGTATCCTTCGTTATAGGACTTCTGTACAGATAGGCTTCAGGGGGTTTTAAATGATGATTGTTTTGTAGTTTAGTTGTAATTGGTGTGGTCATGAGAGGAAGCAAGCATATCGTTTACCTACTCTGCCATCTTGATTGGAATCAAGACCTGCATATTTTTCATTTTCATACCTTGCACTCCCTGTCTTGTAACTTCAGACTCCATCAGTAATGAAATACTTGGGATTCTTCCAGACATTGAGCTATTCTTTATGCTTCTGCTCAATCTATCTGCTTTCCCTGATATATCCTCCCCATCCTTCCAAGCCTTCACCTGGTTAACTGCTACTCAACCATTAGTCTCATTTTTTTTCATGAGAATGGAGTCCTTGGAATTATATTCTGAAAGTCTCTTTGGTGCTGTTTCGAAAAGCCATTAGTGTATTAAATCAAGGTGCAAACTTGGTTACCTTGGTCACAAAGTAGTTCTGCTTAGGCCCTATGACTCATAAAGTCATCCAAGAATATATTACACAATTAAATTACTGCACAACTCTTCTTTCCCCCAGGAATCTGACCTAGTCTTGGGGTCTGGGCTAGGTAACTGATGTCATTCTATTCTCCCCATTGCTGTGCTTCTCCCCTCTATCATAAGCTTATTTTCACACAAAATCTTTTCCTCTGGGGCTTTTTCTTTTTCCCTACTTCCCCACAAAGAACAGTTCCCCAGAGGGGTCAATAAAATCAGCAGTTCCTCATATTCAGGCAGACTCTGAATCCCACTTAGACTCAGCTGGATCCCTTAGACATACTGAAAACACCAGTTATAAATAATTTAATTCATTCCCTAACATTTATGGCAGGCTCCTCCTGCTTTTAAGAATCTGAGGAGGGAGAGAAAGAGACAAAGAAGTAAAGAAAATGGTTTATGTATGGATTGGGTTGAAGAGTGGAACAGAGTTTAAGGTGGAAAAAAAGATATTTAAGCAGTGACTCAAAGTAAAGCAAACCTAGGAACATTTTAAGATCCATTACTATACATCACTATCAACTGGTATTTTTTTAAAAGTTTGAGTGCATATCCAGGATTGTGTCAAAGATAGGGGAAAACTCTATGGCAATAGTAGCTGCACTTTTTAAGGACCAGGATGTTATTGAAGATCAGATCTATCAAATGAAACAAACAAAAAAATTCAATAGGAGCAAGTATTGTCATCTATGGCTTTGAGAACTCCTGTGCTTTAATAGCTTATTTTGCTTTGTCAGAGAAGATAGCAAAGAAAATGACTATTTCTAGCTCTTCAGGGCAGGATCTGTATCAACTTTTCCAGCACCAATGAGAACAAAATTCAACCAGTCCTTTTAAGTATTATGTAGCACAAACATAATTAAGTCTACTGATAAACATGTAACATAGGCAGATATGTTTTTTCTTGTTGTCCTTGATTTTAAGATTAAAGGTTACCTTAGCTCCTATTATTGGATAAAGATTTTCAAGGATTTCTGAAAACATATGTCCCACATAGCTTTTTAAAAATTATTTTTCTTTAAGCGGAAAACCCAACTGTCCGTGGAGTTGATAACTGGCATAAGCTAGAGATTCAAGCTATTGTAGGGAAATAAGTAATTGCTCTGGTTATGCAAGCTCTAGTCATCAATTTTGCACCTTGGTGTGGACAACAAATTAATGTACAAAGGCTCCAGGTCCCAAACTGGAAATGTCTCCAGGAGGAATAATTTAGTGAATTGAAAAAAATACACTTTGCATTTTTTATGAACTGCTTTGGGTTCCTGGAAATGTCAGTTATATAAATATAGTGGATTATGTCATTCTTCAGCACCATTACTTGGATAGAATACAAGTATTCTCCCTTAGCTATGACACCATGTAAATATCTGCTTAGAAACTTAAGATTACACCACAAACCTTACAATCCCAAACCGAGCTATTGCCCTTCCTCTAAAATCTTTTTCATACCCAGCTGTCACCTGCTGAATGAGATCACTACCCATCCACTTGTTCAAATTAAAAACATGAACATTATCTCTTACTTCTCCCCTCACAGTGTCTCTCAAACCCACCTGCTTCTCTTCATCCTCATTGTTAGCACCCTAGTTCAGGCCATAGTTATATATTCACAGATTAATGCGATAGCCCCCGAGAGATCTCTTGCCTCTGACGTTTGGTGTGTCTGATCTATTCTTCACACTGGATCCAGAGTGATCTTTCTAGAGCACACTCCCTTGCTTCATATCCTTTTAGCAGACACTTAAAAATGGGCACACATTAAGATTCACTTTTTACTTAAACAGTTCTGTGAGTTTTGACAAATCCATAGAGCTTTGTAGCTGCCACCACCACAGTCAGGATATGGAACAGTTAACACCACCTTCAAAAATATTTTCTTATGCTGCCCCTTTGTAGTCAAATCCACCCCCTACTCCTAACTTGGCAACCACTGATCAGTTCATCTCTAGTTTTGCCTTTTCCAGGAAGTCATTTAAATGGGATGCTACAATATGTAACCTTTGACTCTGGTTTTTTTTTTTTTTCCACTTGTCATAATGCATTCCTTCTAATTGCTGAGTACTATTTTATTGTACAGTAAAGCTGGTTCATGCTCACTTTATCTGTTTCACATGGTGGTTGTGAGTAAAAAAAAGCTTCCATTTGGCATAGGCAAATTGAAAAAAGTACCAGATTAATGCCAGCACATGAGAGCACTTAGCCTAGTGGTTCTACCCTGACACATATTCTGTACTTTCAATTGCCTTCTGAACATATCCACTGGGATGCCTCAATGGCATCTCAAAATCAACATGTACAAAACTCTTCTTACTTCCCTAGTCTCCCTGTCTTAGTAAATAGCAACTTGTTCACATAGTTGTTCAAATTTAATACAGAGGATTGTCCTTTTTCTTTATCATTCTCTTCTTTATATCCAAATAATTACTAATTTCTACCGATTCATCCTCCGAATTATATCTTGAATTGTTATTCTTATTGTTTTCTTCTGGATTACTGCAACAGCTCTCTGTGTTCTTTCAGTTTTCACTCCTTCCCCCACTCTAAACCATTCTCAATGAAACAGAATGATCTTTGCAAAATTCATAGATTTCTTTGTTAAATAACAAGATTTTTTGAGAGGGCCTATATATAGAAATGTCTATAAGCAAATGTTCTGCTACTTTATCTAACAGTAGGTCACAATTATTCTGAACCATCCCCAATGTAGAATTTTTCTGCAGACAATTAGATTATATTAAATGTTGTAGGATAAGATGTGCCAATGGGCACTTTTTCAAAATAAACATTTCTTAGGAATACTACCAGATCTTGCCTTATATTGAATTACAATCAGTTGCCCTCTAAATTGTTTTTGGATGAATAGGATTCTAGTTTCAAGAACAATAAGAATGACTATAAAAGTAGAAATGTTTTATCTTTTGTCAAGCAGCCATTTTAACTATGAGGGCATTTTTATTCTTAATAATGTATGGAAAAAGTTCATATTTTAGATAGAATAGATATATAGTAATTTATTATCACTTAAAACACATGAGTGTTCTAGATACAATGAAATTATTTTAACCTCTTAAAAATTCAGGACTGTAGATAGCGTATACTAATCAGAACATTTCATTTTTAATTTCTGGGATTTAAAGTGTATTTTTAAGATGGATTTATATTTCCCCCACAAGATGCTTGTTACTAATTACAAAGGGAAAATAATAACTTTATGTAGGGAAACCTGATAATCACCATCTTAACATACAGTCAAAGTTAAACATTTACCATTAATGGGACAAATTGATGTCAACTATCTCCTGATACAGTGTATTGAAAGAAAGAGCATCACTGATTTCTGCCAAAAACATCAGACAAAGGCCAAATAGTCTGAACTAATTCTTCAAAAAATATTAATGTCTTAAAACACAAGGAGTACCAAGATGGTAGTCCAGGATAAAAAAAGACATAACTGAAGGCAATTCAAAATTTGGTACCTTCTTTTTCTCTAAAGGATTTAATTGTCACAGTTGGCAAAATATAAATAACATTTGTCATGCATCAACATTAATTTTCTGATTGCATCATCGTACCGTGATTATCCAAGATATATTTATGGGCAAAGATATATTTATGTGTCCTCATGTCCACACTTAATCTTTAATTCAGAGGGGGAAAATGTATGAGTGTGTTTACAGAAAGGTAAAGAGAGAGAGAAAATGGAATATGGGATAAGGTTAATTTGGTAAATGTTTACATTTAGCTAATCTGGGTAGAGGATACAAGAATACATGGGTTTAACTATTTTTGTAGTATTTTACTTTAAGTCTTAAATTATGTCACAATAAAAATTTTGAAGAAAAAATAGACATTACCTATGTTATTATGTTAAAGTCTTTTAGAGATATAATCTCTTTGAATTTCTTACCTGCCTGAGAATGATTTTCTTCCTCAGATAAACGATCATCTTTCTCCAGTCCCTCCATGTTCAAATACTGTCTCTCTTTAGAGGCTAATAAGATTGCTTCCTTCTACCCCACAGAGTAATCTATTTCAGTAGCTTTTATAGAACCATGGTTATATTTGTACAGTTTAACCTATGATACATACAATAATATGTCATGTAACAATTTTACTTTTAACTCAATAGAATTACATTCACAGAAAACTGGGGCTCCACTTCACTTTCACTTAGGAACTTCGCTTTTATTGTTAGAGAAGCTTGTATGTTCGTTGACAATGTTATTATGTCTCCTCTTAACCAGACATGCAGGCCAGGTGCTAGGGGTGGGGGGCATGAGCATGAGAGAATTAACTCTGAGTTCAAATATTGTTTATAGTGACGTTAGGAGAAAATGTGACAACTACGGCAAAGGCTAGATCTCCACGTGTAAAACAGGGCATCCCCGAGGCAGATGACTAATTTATTGAATTATAGGCAATAAATGTTGGTTAGATTTTCAGATTCCAATACAGGGTAAAGAGGTTTGTGAACACCCAAATTCCCTCAAAAGCTGAAGATGGAGGAAAAGGTTGAGGCCAAATCAAACTGGATCTTGACTCTGTTCTACTGCTCTGATGATCCTGGCAATGTTCCTTAGGTTCTTCAAGCTCAATTTCTTCATCTCTAAAATAGATAAGATGATTGCCTCCTTAAAGGGACAATGTTGGCAAATGACCTGATGTAGAAAGGCATTTTATTAATTAAGTAGTTTAGGCTCAGTGCTCACATCTTTTCATAGACTTATCTGAAAATTTTGATCATTTATTGATAAAAATGATGAGATCCCTTTCAAAATTCAAAAGTTAGATTTATTAAGAGTTATATATTTTAATATCTTTGATATGACGAAGGTTTAAATTCTCAGGGGGAAGTTTGCCTACAGCCTACAAATGTTTTCAAAGTACTCTGCTTATAGGTATTCAATAAAGTATCATGATTATAACTGTTTTTAATTTTTAAATGCTCATCTTTCTTCCTAATATGAGACTCAAACCTGGAGCTGCTTTTGTTTCAGCATCTGTAGGACTAAAACAAATAACCAGTAGTAAACCATGGATTATGCGTGTTAAGGCACTAAAGTGTAAGGGAAATTTTTATAGAAACTCCATCTCATATGTTCTGCTATGTACTCTCTCCAACTTTGAACATGACCTTTAGTTCTCAGGCTTAAGTGCACTAGTTTTATTTGGCTGTCGAACCTAATTATAATGAGCAAAAGGCCCTAGGACTTATCACAGATGAGGTGGTGAGCCTTTTTCAGAAATGTGGCCTTCGAATAGACTTTTGTGGCTTAATATATTTGTGGCATCTAACAGCTGTGTGCTACTCCCAGGAACTTTAATCCATCACGCTGATGATGTGACATAGAAAATAAAGTGTGTGTGTGTGTGTGTGTGTGCGTGTGTGTGTGGCAGGGGGGGAATCTTAGATTTAAATTGTGTATTTAAATATTTATGAAAGCATGAAACACTGTAAAATATAAATGGATATTTTATTAATCAGACTTTGCATGGCGAGGAATTGAAAATTTATTTTAGATTTGACACCATTATTTCCAAGGGGAAGATTCTTCTCACATATGAGTTCAAATGGTTTGGATACACCATCTTTTAAACAGCATTTTGGTGACATAAATGGTTAGTTATTCTTTATTGAGAAAATGTCAAGGTATTAAATAAGACAAAGAACAATGGAAGACATAATACTATTCTTCAAAGAATAGCTTAGAGTGTTTAAGGGTAAGTTAAGGCATTCATATGTGAAAACCTGTAATAATAATAGATCTTTTGAGGACATATTAACTTTCTATGTGTTACAAATATAAGATTTTAGATGAAAGAGAAGGTTTATGTATAAATTACGGGAGAATTTAAAAGGGTGTTACAGAGATAGACAAATGTTGAGAGAGAATTTAAAGGAAAGATAAAATTTCTATAGGCAGTGAGCAGGGTCTGATTAAATATTGCAAATTTTTGTGTGTATTAACTTTATGTAATATACTACAATTCATTGTTATTTTTTTAATTACTAAAATTTAATTTTTAGAGCACTTAGGTTCACAAGAAAATTGGGTGAAAAGTAGAGAGTTTTCACAAAATCCCTCCCTGCCCCTGCCTTCTATTCTGGTGTGCGTGCCTCTTTTCAACCCCTGGTAATCTCTAATCTTTTCACTGTTTTCATAATTTAGCATTTTTCAGAATGTTATATAACATGTAGTCTTATAATTATAGAGTATGTAGTCTTTTCAAATTGCCTTCTTTCATTTAGTAATATGCATTTAAGTTTTCTCCATGTCTTTTCATGGTTTGATGGTTATTTCTATAATAATAATTCATTATCTGATTGTATCACAGTTTATTTATCCAAGCACCTACTTAAGGACCTATCAATTAATTCTAAATTTTGGCAATTATGAATAAAGATGCTATAAATGCCCATGTTTAAGTTTTTGTGTGGGCATATCTTCAGTTCATTTGGGTAAATACCAAGGGGTCTGATTGCTGGATCATATGGTAAGTATATGTTTAGTTTTTAAATAAATCACCAAACTATCTGTGTAGTGGCTATATCATTTTGTATTCTATTAGTAATGAATGAGAGTTCCTGTTCTTCCACATCCTCACTAGCATATGATGTCGTCAGTGTTTTGGATTTTGGCCATTCTAATAGGTATGTAGTTGTATTTCATTGTTGGTTTAATTTGTATTTCTATGATAAAATATGTTGAACATTTTTCCATATGCTTACTGGCCATCTGTATGTCTTCTTTGGTGAGTTACCCTTTTAGTTTTTTTGCTGTTTTTTTTTTTTAATCAGGCTATTCATTTTCTTTGTAAATATTGGATAACAGTACTTTATCAGATGTCATTTGCAATTATTTTCTCCCAGTCTGTGGCTTGCTTTCTCATTCTCTTGACTGTCTTTCACAGATCAGCAGTTTTTTAAAAATACAGTCTAACTTACCAATTATTTTTTTTATGGGTCAAGCCTTTAGTGTTGTATCTAAAAATTGTCATCATACCTAAGGTCATAAATGTTTTCTCCTATGTTACCTTCTAGGAGTTTTTATAATTTTATGTTCTACATTTAGGTCTATGATCCATTTTGAGTTAATTCTTTTGAAAAGTGTAAGATCTGTGTCTAAATTCACTTTTTCTGTATGTGGATATCCAGATATCCCAGCACCATTCGTTGAAAAGACTATCCTTTTTGGTTGTAATATCTTTGCTTCTTTTTCAAAGCTCAGTTGACTATATTTATGTGGGTCTATTTCTGGGCTCTATATTTTATTCCATTGATTTGTCTATTATTTTACCAATTTTGTACTATTTTTGATTACTGTAGTTTTATAGTAAGTCTTGAAGTTGGGTAGTATCAATCTTCCAACTTTGTTCTTCAATATTTTATTGTTTATTCCAGGTCTTTTTCCATATAAATGTTAGAATCAGTTTGTCATTATCCACATAATCACTTACTGGGATTTTGATAAGAATTGCATGGATTGCACTGTATCTATAGATCAATTTGGGAAGAATAGATATCCATACAATATTGAGTCCTCTTAATCTGAACACAGAAGGAATACCTCTCCATTTATTCAGTTTATTTAATTTTTTTCATCAGATTTTCATAGATTTCATATATAGATCTTGTACATATTTATTTTTTAGATTTATACCTATTTTATTTTGGGTAGTGCTAATATAGGTGAAAATGTATTTTTAATTTGAAATTCTACTTGGTCACTGCTGGTATATAAAAAAGTGGTGGACTTTTGTATATTAACCTTGTGTCCTACAACTTTGCTATAATTGCTTATTAGTTCCATGAGTTTTTTTATTGATCCTTTTGGATTTTCTTTATAAACAATCATGTCATCTGCAAACAAAGATAATTTTATTTCTTCTCAATCTGTATGACTTTGATTTCCTTTTCTTATTTTATTGTATCTACTAAGACTTCCAGTACAATGTTGAAAATAAGTGCTGAGAGGGGATATCCTTGTTTTTTTCCTGATCCTAGTGGATGGAAAAATTTCAAGTTTCTTACCATTAAAGTATTTTGTTAGCTGTAGGGTTTTTAAAAATAGATTCTTAATTCAGTTGTGTAAGTTCTCCTCTCTTCCTAATTGTTTGAGAGTTTTTATCATGAATAAGTGTTGAATTTTGTCAAATGCTTTTTCTGTACCCATTGATATGATTATGTATACTTTCTTTCTTAGCCTGTTGATATGATAGGTTACATTAATTGATTTCCAAATGTCAAATCAGTCTTGCATACCTGGACTAAATCCCACTTGGTCATGATGTATAATTCTTTTTATACATCATTGGATTTCATTTGCTAATTTTTTGAGAATTTTTGCATCTGTGTTCATGAGAGATATTGATCTGTAATTTTCTTATAATGTGTTTGTCCGGCTTTAGTGTTAAGGTGGTGTTGACCTCATAGAATAAGTTACAAAGTGTTTCCTCTGCCACCTCTTTTGGAAGAATTTGTAGAGAATTTTTATAATTTCTTCCTTAAAAGTTTGGTAGAATTTACTAGTGAACCCATCAGGGCCTGTGTTTTCTGTTTTGGAATATTATCAATTATTGATTTAATTTCTTTAATAGATATAAGCCGCTATGATTTTAATGACTTCTAAGTGCCAGAAAATATGCTAGGTGAATTTATACATATATTCTTCAACTATTCATTTGGGATGTTGGGGTTAGGTAATCATATTAGAAATTTGTGGTTGAATCTTCAATCTCTCTTCTACACTAGACAATTATAAGCCATATGGCTATTTCACCCACCTTGCCAAAGTGGGCTGGCAAGTATGTAATTCAATTCAGCTAAAATTACATGAGGAGAAGACTTCTCAGTGGGTTACTGGAAAGACTTCCTTTCTGATTAAAGTCATAGAAGGAGAAAGTCTTTCATCTTCCTCTGGATGTTGCTTTGTCTGAATATGGATTTGTAATAGCCATGAGAAGAACCAGTGTTAGGCTGAAGGTGATCCTGAGGATGTCAGAGTGAAGTGAAGGTAAGAAAATAAAGACAGGATAATCAGTGAACCATTATGCAGGCTACAGCTTCAGATTGCCCTACTCTGAGATTTAGAATTTTATGTATGGGAAAGCTGAAGCTTATGAAGTTTAAATACCTTTCCTAAATTTGCATATCTAATAAATGTCTGAGTTTGTATCTGAAACTGGATCTCATTCATTTGCATATTTTATCACTTCCCCTTATATATAAATATAATAAATTAATAAAACCTAGAGTAGATGATATTGATAACTATTATTAATCCTGTGTGTGGGTAATCCTCTAACAATAATATCTGTTGCTCTTGTACAAAATGAATCTTTTTGTATGAAGAACTAGTTTTGTAGCATCTTAGTTATATGAAACTGTTTAAATTTATCCTATTTAGCCAAGAGGGAGAATATACAGCTAAACCTAAACCATTCTAGGGCTCATAAAGATATAGAGTGGCTTGAATGGTAACCTACCCTCTGCCCCCCAAAAAGATATGTCCAACCAGAATCTGTTAATATGACTTTATTTGGACTAAATGTTTTTGAAGATGTAATTATTTAAGGACCGTAATGAGATCATCTTGGATTAGAGTAGACCCTGATTCCAGTGACAAGTATCCTTTAAAGAGAATATACAGGCACAGAGAAGGAGAGAAGACACAGACACACAGATGATGATGATGTGAAGATGAAGCAGATACTGGAGAATGAAGCATCAAGCCAAGGAACACTTGAAGCCATCAAAACCTGGAAAAGGTAAGAAAGGATTATCTCCTAGAGACTTTAGAGGGAATGCAGCCCTGTTGACACATGGATTTTAGTCATCTGGCCTCCAGAACTGAGAAAGAATATATTTCTGTTGTTTTTGATTCACCAAATTTGTAATAATTTGTTACAAAAGCCCTAATAAACTAATACGGGACTGTTTTGACTTAAAGAGTTTCCACCTTCTTTTCTTTCCCTTGACAAGAGTTTGTCTCAGTGTTGACTGCTGTCTCAATCAACATGGTAGACATGGCTAATTGTGTGCTCTACCTTTCATGAAACAGAGTTGGTCCTTAGAAGTGATTACCTAATGAAGTACTATATTTTCTAGTGTACTGCATCTTGGCCAAGTGTGTATCTATTTCTGACAAGTGAAATGTGAAGTGATGAGTGTTACTTATGAGGTACAGTAATTCTAAAGAGTGCTCTTTTCCTATTTTCTTGAATTTTCTCTGTTGGCTGAATCAGAAGACTCCAAGGTCCTAGCAGATGGCAGAGTCACAAGATGACATTACCATCACAACTTAGTGAAATACTTGGCACTATGGAAGAGAGTGGATTTTAAAAATAAAAGTAGCATTCTGTCAATCAGCAGAAAGGGAGGAAGGAAACACAATATGTACTACAAGCAGAGTTGCTTTGATGGAATTCAGATAGTTAAAAAATGTCTGTCCAAGGGATATAGTCTCAGCCTCTTGGATAATAATGACAGATTTAGCTATAAAATATTACTCAAATGTTAATGAACCACTTTCAGTGCATACTCATTTACTTCTTACAAGAACCTTGTCTTGTAGTTAAAATAATCTGAGCTAACATTAGATTAAGTAAATTTCACTTCTAATCCATAGCCCTTTCTGCAGCAGCTCCTCATTTATAAATGAAAACTCCTATTCTACATAAGCTTATCACCTGTGGTGAACATGTGCTCTTTTTTGGCTACCTAGTATATATTTTCCTTCCTTTTAGTTAATGCTAACCTGGTCTTCTGGGAGAACTGACATTCTCAGCCCATGTGCTTCAACTAGAGTTGACATGATCTCTGATTCCAGGAATGGACATGTGATTCAGACTGACCAATCAAAAGGCGCATTCTCTGGCATGTGACCCAATATGAGCCAATGAGAATCATGTTTAAAATTTCATTCTGTAGGGGAAAATATAAAAAACAATACCCTGGGTAGTCATCTTGCTAACCATGTGCATTCTAAGAAGGCAACGGAGGTGATCTATCACACACCTGATTCTGAGGACACCATTTGAGTCCCTGAATCCAGTCAAGCCTGAAGCCAAATTTATTTATAGGTTTTCAGTAATTTCTTCTTTTTGTTTAAACCAGTTCGAGCTGGATTTTCTTTTTCAACTGTTTATGAAATTGAATTTTACCTCTTATGGATAAACAGTTGTTTAAACAAAAAGACTTAAAATCTAGAGAAGAACTATTTCATTGTTAGTTACTTCTGGTTTCAGAACTTTGGCCTAGAAATTTGAGAAGACACATAGCTAGTCCAGCATCAGGAACAGGATATGACAATACCTGACTCAGGATTTTGTGCTATTCCTCAAGATGTTTAAGTAACAGGAGCCCAGCACATATAGAAGCTCAGTGAAGAACTTCTTGAATATTGTATGAATCTGGGGCAGTGTGGACTTCCATAAAGCTCCAAGTATGTGTTCATGCTTTATTTCTGAAATTTTCATACTTCTGCAACAGCTTGTGATTTAATATTCAAACTATCATTTTTATTTTGCTTTGTAATTACTTGAAATGTACTTTGTGAAGAATAACACCTGGAATTTAATTGAGTGCATACATGCTTGTGTGTGTATGTGTGTGTGTGTGTGTGTGTGGATAGTTAGATCTCTTTAGTAGGGGATCAAATTTCAAAATGCAGCTCATGTTTTATAGTTGCCATACTCACATTTCTCCTTCATTATAACCTAGAGCCAGGATTTTAATGTCATTACCATGTCATGGTTAAGGGCCGTGAATGATCTTTACTGAGTTTGTTATTATTTCATTTCTTTAGTACATATAGAGCAATTTATGCATCACAGGTCACAGTTGTGCTGTTTCTGCATCCACGTGCTTTAGTGTTTATAGATAATAGAATTTGGGAAATACAAGTTTGTGTATTGCAGAAAATTGAGGTGTTTTTAATGGCTGACTTCGTATCGATTCCTTACCTGTAGACCCTAGAAAATGTAGGTCCTTTGGTTTCTACCTCCAGTATGAAGTGAGTGGAATGGTGGGATAGTGATGGGATAGTGTGTGAAGAACACTACTTAATAATGTACAAAAGCAAGAAACTCTCATCCATTTGTTCCTTGGTTAATAAGCTCTCATGTGGAATGTAAGGTCTTTGAAGCCAAGAACCTATCTCTCCAATTTATTCAGTACTTAGGAAGAGCATAATCTATAGTACACACTCAATATTTTCTGAATATGATTGAAAACATAGGTAAATGAAGTTTTCAGAAATTAAGCAAATAATGCAATGGTAAATTTCATTGTAAAACTTGGACTCTTATCAAAATTAGTATAATTCTATCAGCCATAAATTCTGACCAGCCCAGGCACAGCTATGTTATTTATCTTTTTATTAGTTTATTTATTCAACAAGATTGACTTCTGAATAGTCAATCTCCTATTACACCTTAGGACAGCTGCCAAGTGTTAGCCAGAAGTCTTCAACAGAGAATAGTAACACCTTCCAGGGGATGTTTGACATTTTTGTTATTACAACGACTGCCTCTACTGGCATTCTGTTGGGGGGGAGGGGGCGTCAAGCATGCTAAATAGTCTATAATCTGTTCTACTATTAATGGACATTGAGGTTTGTTTCCATCATAAACATTCTGTACTTTTCTCCTGGTAAGATTCTGGTCTTGGGACATATGTTTAAGAGTTTCTCTAATGTAATCAGTGGCTTTCAGACTTAATCACAGCCAACAATATTTAACACATTTTATGTCACAACTGTGAAGCATACATATGTGTGCGCGTGTGTAACAAAAATTTATAAAACAGTGCTATACTATGTGTTATGCACTCTATTAAAAAAGAATATTACTTGCAACATATTAAATTGATTTTCAAAGGCTACTTATTTGTCAAAACTCAGTTGAACAAGCAAAGCTTTAGGGGCATGCTTATTAATGGGAGTACTGTATCTAAGAGTAGGTTTATATTTAATGTTTTTAGGAGATGCCAAGCTATTTTCAAACTTCCACCTGCTGAAATAGATTCTGTTGCTCTACAACTTGCTTTTAGTCTTTTTTTTTTTCTACAGTATATTTCATACTATATATAATTCTGTATTTTTTTTTTCACTTAACATTACTATGAGTAATTTCTGGTCTTAAAACTTGAAATTTTAACTGACAGCGTAATATTTCATTTTAAAAATGAAACGTCATCTATTTGACTTTTCTCCTATTGTCGACATAACTATGCTTCCAAGGCTTTTGGTAATTCTATAGTGAAATCATTAATTATACACGTTGAATAACTAATCTTATTTTGCATCTTAAGACAGAAGCCAAGTCTGAGGATTATTGAGTCAAAGGACTACGTTTATGCTTTTGATATGTATTTTCAAATTACACTTCAGAATTTTTGTACCTACTTACTTTTAGTTGAATCCAGGTTTTCCTAATTTTGACTGGGTAAAATCAAGTTTAACTGAATACACAACATTAGACAGTGGCGTTCTGTTTATGAAACATTACTCTTAAGTAGATTTGGAAATGTGTTTTCCATTCTCCATATTTAGAACTGTAAATGTAAACAGAAGTATGGAAAGAATTTCCAGCCTTAACACTGTATTAATTCATTTCACTTTAATAGTTGTTTGTCTCACTGCGGATAAAAATAACACTGTACTAGCCACCAGAAGACCTGACTTTTAATTTTGTCCCTCCTCAACCATGTGACCTTTAGCAAATCATTTAACCTCTCTGAATCGCCCTCCATAGAATGGCTTTGCTGTGCCTATGTTACTGTCCACAGAAGAATTAAATGACCCAGGAGAGGGGGAATCGTCAATAGTGAAACTAGTTAAGTGAGACAAATGAAATGATAAAAAATTCATATCGAAATATTTTGAGTCTATCCAGTAGATTTACCACCAGGACATTAGTCTTGAATAAGTACAATTTTCCATGACTTTTACCAGTAAAGACTAGGTTTCACACCTAGTATGCAATGTCTTTCTTATTTTTTAAATTAAAACTATATCATTAAAGAAAGAAATATTAAGCTTCCTATAAATAAAAAAAAAAAACACAGACACAATGCCTGGATCACAGCAACTTGAAGTCCCGATTTAATTGTTCTAGGATGGGCTTTGGGCTTTGGCATACTTTTAATGCTTCTTAGGTGATATCGCTGTGTAGCTGAAAAAAAGACCTTCTAGAACTATGCTGTTGTTATGGTAGCCACTAGCCACAAATGGCTGTACATACTTACATTTAAACTAATTAAAATTAAATATTAAAAAAGTCATTTTCTTGGTTCCAATAGGCACATTTTAAGTGCTCAATTGTCACATGTGGTTGAATTGGTGGTTACCATATCGGATAGCACAAAAGAACTACCATTGTAGAAAATTCTGTTAGATAGTACAGCTTTTTTTTTTTTTTTTTTAAATTATGTTTTCTTAAATTGAAGTAGAACCTGCATACAGTGAAACACACAGGTCTTAATTGAACTAGTAGACATCACATTAGATTTTTAGTGAATGCAGTTGATTTAAATGTCTGTTGATGAAAAAAACTTGTTAACAACTTTGTAGTATGGACAGCAACGCACTTGATGCATATACAGTTGATAAGGAAGGAAGACTTTTGATAAGTAAGTAGTACTTTTTCCTGTTTACTTATTCAATTATCAAATATTTACTGTGGCCTTAATGTATCCTAGGCAGTATGTCAGATCCCTGATTCTCTCTTACTTGTTTCTCTCCTGATATTTGTCATATCTGGGTAACACCTGTTTTCTAAATAAATTTATTTTAAAAGCAAGCATCTTTATCATTAGAAAAAAATGAAAATAACTATCATTAGCCTTAAATATAAAGGAATGTTTTAAAAATAAGGTGGCACTTTCTGGCAGCAAAGACTAATTATGAGGGACTTCAGTTCTATTATATAGAAAATGCCAGGTAAAAAGTAACAATTGTAAAATTTTAACACATATCTATCTGAACTCAAAATACAGAGATCTCACCAAATAACAGAAAAGAAAGAAATCAAAGACAAAGTGGTGAGAAGGTAAGAGCTCCTGAAGGCCCACTGGGATTCTTGTCCCATTTATCGTCATGAAGGCTGGAAATCTAGTAGTCAAGCTGGGACATATGAGGGGGTGAAGAAGCCGAAACTAAGACAACACTCTCATTCCACAACAGACGAACCCCCGCCCCACCGACACACCTTCTGGATGAAAGAACATTTTGGAAAGTAATCAAAAATAAATAAAAACTGTAGGTCTATTGTAATAGTTAATTGTATGTGTTAACTTGTCTGGGTCATGTGGTGTCCAGACATTTAGTCAGACATTATTCCAGGTGAAAGTATTTTTGGATGAAATTGATATTGGAATAAGTAGAGTAGATTGTCCTCATCCCATCAGTTTAAGACCTGAGTAGAACAAAAAGGCTGAGCAAGAGAGAACTTCAAGTTCCTGACTATGTATGTATATATACATATACATACACGCGCACATACACATATACATATATAGAGAGATGGGGAGGGAGACAGAAGGAGATCCTATTGGTTCTGTTTCTCAAGAGAATATACCCACACACCACGTTTAAGCTGAAGGGAACATATGAACCTTCTTTCTCCTCCCTGGAATATAGAAACCTGGAAACATGACCTAAACTGAGCCAATCCCTGGTGGGATTGTTGAGAAACCAAGGTAAAAGGCGGAGTCAGTTAGTAATAATCTTGCAGTGACAACAGCAGAATAGAGAATTGAGTCCAGTGGTATGTGGCTGAGTGATCACAGGGGGTGGAACCCAGGAGCCAGGTAACCAGGATCCAGGGGTTACAAGGCCAGTGGCATCTGAAACATAAACCCTGGCTAGATCTTGGTTTCAGCTTGTGTCCTTTGATCCCAACCTTTCTGGTAGTTCTGCTTAAGTTTTCTTTAACTGGATTCTGTTTCTCAGCAGACTATGGGAACTCATCAAATAAAGTAATCAGGGAAATGACAAGATCGATGCCATAAGTGTGTGTCTCTGTGTTCATAGAATGTTGGTTACTTATGAGAACAATCTCTTCCTCAAGACACATACTGCGGGATGCTTTTGAAGAGTTCTAAATTAAGATTGCATTTTCCTCTGTTATTTTAGATCTAGGCTAGCCCTCTGCTATGAATCAAGTGACATGACAGAAAGATCTCAGTTCCAAATGACCATCTTTCTTATCAACTGCCTGCAGAAGCTTCTGCCTGCCTGATAATTCCAACCAATAGTCTCCAGATATTATTGACCGCTCAGATGACTTTGGTTCTGTCTGCCCTTTAGCAGCAATGCATAGTTACTAAAGGATCAGATGGGTCAGACTTCCATCCCAGCTCTACCATGGATCAGTCTGACTTTAGGCAACCTAATTACACTTGAGCCCTCAGTTTTCTTTCCCTGTAAAATGTGAGTTACAATGGTGTTTAACTCATGGAGGTTTATGAGGTTTAGGTGAGAGGATGCTTGTAAAAAATGTATCATGGCACAGAGAAAATGTTTAATATATAGTAGATATTATATTGATACTATAAAAATTTAGAGGGCAGAAGACATATATATGACAGAGATATTCAGGTTCTGGGAAGTTGAAAGAAGAACTACATGTTCAAGTCTAATTTGAGCCAGGTTCATTTTATAAAACCCATAGGCACTTTTATGAGTTCAGCCTCAAATTTTATAAAACATATTAATATATACCCACATCCTACATTAAATATCTTTTTCTTAAAATACTGAAAAAGATTTTTTGTGTCAAAATCTTTTTGACGTTATCTACAGATTTTTTTCCCATGGCAATACTATTTTTATAGATATAAAATTTTTGATTAGACTTCATATAGGCAGGGGAAGTTTCCCCTAACTTTTCATTATGAAAAATTAACACACAGAAATACTGATAAAATAGTCGAATTTATACCATTATCCCCTCCACTTGGATTTACAATTGTTTACATTTTGCTATATTTGTGCTCTCTCTATACAAATATACACATATATTCCCTTTTTTTGGCTGAAAAATTTGAAAGTAATTTGCCAAGTATCATAACATTTCACTCCTAAATACCTCAATGAAAATCTACATAATCATAATCTTTTTACCATGTTTAAAATTAACATGAATTCTCTAGTATCATCTAATATCCAATTCATTTTCAAATGTCTTGTAAACAACCCTTTTGTACTAATATTAGTCAAGTTACAGAATTGCTTTTGGTGCATCTCTTTTTATCTTTTAATATAGAACTTCTTCCCTCTCATGACATTGACTTTTTTAAGAATCCAGATTCCTGGTCTTTTATTATGCTTCCATTCTAGATTTGTCTATTTCTTCATGATATTTAATGTGTACCTCCATCTCCCATCTCTTTTATTGTTTTCTTTCCTTTTTTCTTTAAAAAAAAAACAAACAGATTTGGATTTTGTTATAGAGCACACTCTTTCACTTTTTATAAACTGGTAGTAAGGTCTAGATTCTTGACGAGTTCAGTTTCAACATTTTTGGGAGACTTTATCACAATGATATTGTGAACTTAACATTGAATCACATTAGAGAGCTGGCTTGTTTTAGTTGTAGTATCGGAGTCCTAAACTTGACCACTTGGCACTTATGGTGACCCCAGATCTCTCACTGTGAAAGTACATTTTCCCCTTTTGCAATATTAAGTAATGTGGAAGGTAGTGCCTTGGTACTGTGAAGGCATGCTGTTTCTCAGTAACATTTTACCTAATGATTTAAGCATTTGTCGATGATCCTTGCCTAAATCGATTATTTGTTGAATATTACTGAAGTGTTATCTATTCTTATTCCCCCCACATTTATCAACTGGTATTATTTCTCTCTTTTTCTGTCTCTCTTTTCCCATCTAACTATAATTATATACATTTAACAATATAAAACCATTAAATGTAATAACATGTGAAACTGATATAATGTGATAGAATGGTACATTTTATTTTTTTTCTTTGAGTAAAGCCATCACATTTTCTTGTACATGTTTATCTCTTGAAAAATTCATAGCCCCTATGGCACTGTGGTGTCTAGTGGATAAAGTAACTTTGATTTGAACTATTTCAAAGGACACTGTCAACATTAAACCGTTTTGAGTGTGTTGTTCAGCACTGCAAGTGAGTGAGTCAAAACATGAAGGAAACATTTTGTGCTTAGGAAAAATAATCTGTCTAACATCCAAGAACCTAAGAAGTCTGTGTGAGAGCATCTGAGGTGTGAGATGGGGTAGGACACAGGAAAATCACAAACTAATGTTTCTCTTTGTTATCTTCTGTGACCTACTCAGATTTAAATCAGCAAACATGTTATGAGTGTTTATTTGAGGTAAAAAATTCTTTGCTAATATATATATTTTTTTTACTATTTAGTTTTATAAATTTTAAGAAGGATTAGCCATTGACTTATTTCTTCATTTATTTATTAATGAAAACTGACTGCACACCTACTGTGTGCAGGTTAGAGAAGGTTATCTCTTCTAGAAGAGGATTACCATACCTATACATAGAAAGCATACTCTCATGTCAACACGCACATTCAGATGAACATTCTTGTCTTGGGTCATAATTCAACTCAGTCACTATCACTATACTATTTATTTGCTTATTTGCTTTATGGTGTTCATTTGAATGATGTCTGGGTTGTCATTTGCTTTCCTAAACTGTTCTTGACAGCCTCCAGTAATGAAGACAATTGTATGGGCTAATTTTAAAAACTACTTCTAACATGCTTTTTAGAAAATTTAAGTCAGAGTTCGTGATATCTTTTGAAGCAATTACTTTAGTAAAAGTTTTATTTTCCCCTAATTGTTTTTCAGTATAATTTTTGGCTCTACAGAGATAAGAACATGATTTAGGTTCAAAACATGACTACAGATGTATATGAACTTGAGCCACATCTCTCTTGATTTGTAGTTTCTTTATATGTAAAATGGAAAGAAAAATATCTAGTCCATGGGACTATTGAAACTATTATATAAGATAGCATATGTCTCATTGAGCCCAGAGCTCAGTAAATGGTAGCCAGGATTGCAATGTTATTAATGGCAATGTTCGGCACCAAAAAATAATGTCATACATACCTATTTTCCTCTTAATGAGCTGTTAAGCTAAATTCGAAGGGATTTCCATTGTTTTGCTTACTTTTGATTTTACTTTGGTACTACAGAGTCATCAGTTTCATAGTTCCCTTCATGTCATTTTTCTTCTCAGAAATCTTCAGTGATTTTCAACATCTTATGGAATAAACACCACTTTCCCCAGGCTGATGTTTTACGACCTTTGCCAATCAAACCGCGTTCCTTGCTCTTCTCCAAACTCACTCTGCATAATTTCCATGCACCTTCATCAGACTGTTCCCTCCACACTAAGGCTCTTCTTCTTGTAGTTTCCACCTATTCCTGCCTTTTGGTGTCGAAATTATATTAGTTCTTTGTCCCAGTTTCAAAAACCTTACCCAATTGACTCCTCCTTTACAACCTCTGTAGTTATTTTTCTTCAGGATGTTTTATGGCATTTGGCTCTTTTAGACTACATGTTATTGTAATTTATATAACCTCCACTTACCTCTTTTAAGTATGTCTAGGAGTCCAGCAAAGTCATCAACAGGAGTTCACAAATGTATCTGGTCTGTTACCACATAGATTTGGCAGTTGTATTCCTTTTATTCTGGTTCAGTCTTACATTTGTGGGTACCATGGAGTTCACCATTGCCATTTCTTTTGCTACTTCCACCCAGTAGAGTACCTAGATGTTTTGATTTCTGCCTTCTCTCCTCCCCCCATGTGGCCTTCCCAGTTCCACCTCTGCCACCGCTAAAACATGATAAGATTATAAAATGGGAATGAACACCTCTCTCTCCTCTTTGTTACACTAGAGCCTTAAGATTTTAATTATTTTTTCCTTAAAGTTTTTCTAGCTTCATTGTCATAGGACTCAGTCTAAATTTCCTGAAGGCTGGGCCAGGAGATAAATTGACCTAGCAACCAACCTGTTGCAATCCACTCAACCCCTTCCTTCCGACAGCTGAGTCTTTGTTATTGATTAAGGGCTTGCTACTTCTCCCATTAGAATGTGCCACTGTTCAACAAGATTCTAAGAGATCCTCTCTGCTATACCAGTTTTCCAGACTTATCCAGACATGCTTGAACTCAAACTTTAGGAATAACTAAGGCTTCTTCTGACATCTTCACTCTATGATTACCTCTTATGAGCATGACTGGATTGTAAGCTTCCCTAGAACAGAGCTCATGTCTACAGGGCCTAGAACATAATAAGTTATCAATAAATGTTTCTTTGATAAATGAATTAATGAGTGAAAATAGTAACAGCTAATATTTATTGAGTGTTAGATATGGTTTCTAGTACATTATATCTATTGGCTTATTTAATCATCATTGATTAAACTCTGTACGAAGGTATTATTATTATTATTTTAATGTGTGACCCAATATCTTCCATTGGCCCTGCAGATCCACTCTCCACCCTTCTCCACCTGCTTTTTGCCTCAGGAGGTTGACTCATGTACACTACCTCAGTGGGGCTACCCTTTCTCTCTGGTTTGTGTGGGTTTGGCCATTGGGAGGCACTGGTAGAAGATCAAGGTGAGAGAAGAGAGAGGGATAATTTGCTCATCCCTTCTTTATGATGTTTCTTTGCACAGATTGGGACCCTTGAAAGTCACAGCTCTTCTCAAGAGGGCTTTCATCTCAGGAGGTCTTATACTCTATCCCCTTCGTTTTTATTCATATTAGAGTTGATACTATCTCACTCCTAGTAGGACTAAGTCCCACACTATCTGGGGTGTTTCCCCCTTGCCTGTGTAAATAATCCACTTGTTAAATCTTCTAATTATATTATATTGAATATGACCTCCATATCTTTCTGGGACTCTGAGTGTAAACTATGTTACTAACGAGGAAACTGAGGCTCACAAAGATTAAGGAAGTTGCTCAAGATCACTATACTAAAAAAGATGACATAGAGGTTTGTATGCAAGTCTGCGGCTTTAACAAACAGACTGTGCATACACAGAAGAACTACATTTGAATGCTAGGAGGCAGTGAGGCACAGTGGATAAGTGCATTGCCATTTTAGTCATAAAGATCTGGGTTCCAAACAGGCTTCGTAACCTAGTTGGAATATAACCTTGGGTAAATTATTTTATCTCTTTAAGATTCAGCTTCTAAATTTGTGAAATGGTAATGTGCTATCTATCTTAGAATTAATATAAGGCTTAAGGTAATGAGCTAATTTATGTAAAGTGCCAATATACTATCTGGCATGTAATAAAGACAATAATTATCATAAAAACTATTGCTAAGGTGATTATTTGAACTATGGAGAACTTGAGAAAAGTTTCATATGAGATACCTTTATTCACAATGCTTATATTCTGATGGAGACAAACACATGAATAAGTAATAATCATAATTGTAGTAATAATAATAGAAAGAACAATAGTGATACAAAATAATAAAAAACTTGATGGTTAAAACAGTTAGATATTGGAACTAAAGGGGTTCAAGGACAGAAAAAAACTCATGGTTAAAAGTAAACAGGCCAGGCTTCATTTTGTGTTTCTTCAGTTCTCTCTTATGCTTATATTCTTGCATTGGCCATCTTGCTGATAATGCAAACATATCATAGGCGATGTGGTTTGAGCAAATGAACAGGAATCAGTGGGCTTCATTATGAACCTTCATCCTGGTTTTAACTCTTGTGACAATAACCATTGCTTCTGGAGGGGCCTAGCTGCTCTAGTGGAATTAGATTGATTGAGGCAAGAAGGGCCGATATGTTAGCTTGAGAACATCTTTGGCTGCACTCTTAAAAACAAAATCTATCTTTTCAGGGAGGACTACACAGTATATTTGCATGATAGCTTCACAACTTGAACCAAAACTGTTTTAAAAGATGCTAGTAAGTGAAAAAAAGAAGTCTTAACTGTGAGCTCTGAAGAGAGATGGGCAATGCAAAGCAAATAATGAGTACCTTTTATAGAAATAAATATCTTAAGTGTATATCTAAACAATGGCAAGATGTGCAAATACATGACATGCTTGTGCTTTCCACTCCCCACTCCATCAAAACTGGAAATGGTCTCAGAATCTCTGAACACAACACTGGAAGTCGCCTTCACTCATTTGCTTGGAATTATACAAAAGATGGTTTGTCTGTTATTGTTTTGTGGAAAGGAGGATCCTACCTTCCATATCATATTACTGTCATCTAGTATTTACCATTGATTATAAAACCAAATGGACCAGTTTTAGTTTTATTACTAATGCCATTGTGAATATTTTATTAGTAAGTCAGTATTTTTAGTTAGAAATATAAATTTAGAATATTAGCTATCTTCTGAATTATGAATTTTATCCTTATTTGTATTGCCTATGAGGACTGTCTCAGTTAATTTTTGCTGTGTAACGAAGCATTCCAAAATTGAGTGACTTAAAACAACAATCATTTGATTTGTTCATGGTTCTGTGGGTCAGCATTTTAGGCTCAATTCTGCTGGGATGCGTCTTTGTTCCTGGTTTTATTGGCTAGGCTCACTTATATTTGACATCAGGTAAGAGGTGATGATTTTATTTACATGTTTAGCTGTTGGCAGAGACAATGGAGGTAACTAACTGGGTTATGTCCCAATTATCATCCAGCAGGATAGAATGGGCTCATTCTCATGGTGGTAGCCACAACATTCTCAAGAGCAGCAAATCCCAGTGCATGAGCACTTTTCAAGTCTCAGCTTATGTCACATTTGCTGTTGTCTCATTGGCCACAGCTACTCACATGGTTAAGCCCAGAGTCAGTGGGAGAAGAGATTTCCAAAAGGCATGAATACAAAAGGGAACTATTTGGGGGACTTTTGCAAATAATCCACCACAGAGACATAATTCTAAAATGATAATGTATAGTAATAAAACAATATGCTTACAGTATTCACACAATTATTTAAATTATTTAAATTTAAATTAAATATTATGCTTAACTATTAATATTATCTCTACTAACAATATATGTTTAATTTTAATAATCACCTAATGAAAGTATTACTCTTAAATCAATCTTACACATCAAGATAATTGAGAATTAGAGAAGTTGTAGAATTTGCCTGATGTCACCACAGCTAAGGAAATAACATTTAAAGAGCTCTCAGGATATACTAATTTAATGTATATAAAGGTCCTAGCATAGGGCCTCCCGAAGTGTTCAATGAGTATATAAACACTATATTAACATTATATCAACAGTAATAATTGAACATGAGAGATTATTTCATTTTAAAAGTTAGAGCATTTATAGTTATAAAACCAAGAATTCACTAACATTAAATTTCCCACTATGGATATCTTTATTGGTTCTATATCTTGCTTTAACTGGAACTGATTACAAATGCAATCAAAATGCTATTTTTCAGAGATGTCATTACTTTGCTCACTAGTTAATAATCAAAACTTTTCAAGTATCATTCATTAAGCTATATCATTAAATCTGAAGGTACATTACCAAAATACTAAATGCTCAAAAAACCTCTGCTACTTTTTTTCCAATGGTGACAAAAGGATATCTTTATCAAATGTCCGTGGATATAATTTATTATTTATTTTTATTTAAAGTAAAGGGGTTAATTTGAGGGAGCTTCGATTCCACATATTGATTATATATCACTTCCGGATCAATCACATGTTAAGAAAAGAATAAAACTCTGGTAATCCTATTTTAAAAAGAATCTTCAAAATGATATCTTAAGGAAATGAGAAATGGGTTTATGCTACACTTGCTAACATTCTTCCATGTTTCTGAATGGAGTTCAAGAAAATATTAAATGTCACATCTATTAAAATGATAAATCTCAGATTTCAGTTCAGTGTGAATGTCTAACTCTGGTTAGAATTAACTTGAAATCAAAGAAAGAATAAGGCACAATATAAGGACTAGAGTTCTCTAGTTCTTTGAAACTGTTAGACAAGAATCGCAGAGAAGTGGAGACAGGCAATCTTGACAGGAAGTCAAATGGGCCTTTTCTTCTCAGTGCTACCTTTGTCTTTATACCTAACTTTATTTCATCAGTCAGTCCCTTAAGTTATTGATACAATAAGATGCAAACTACTTCTCTACTCTTCTCAAGTGCTTATCAAAAGTGGATGCAAATTAAGATTAAAAACATGGATAAAGATAATTGGAAATATAATTTTGAAATTTAACTTTAGCATCAGTTTGTACAAGTGGATCTTAATGATGAGAAATTTCTTTTGTCAATTCTGGAAATACTTTTGGTTGTGACAATTTTGGATGAAAGGGTGTTACTGGCATCTAGTGGGTAGAGGCCAGAGATGTTGCAGAACATCCCACAATGCACAGGACAGTCCTCTACAACAAAGAATTATACAGCCCCTAAAGTCAGTAGGGCTGAGTTTGATAAAATGATGATTTATATAATGTGAATGTTATACTAGTTCTAATTTTTTTAAACAATCTAAATATATAGCTATTGATATAGATGGCTATCTCTGAGAGATATTTTAGAAAGAATGTGTGTATACGTATATGTGTGTGTATACATACATACACATACATACATGCATGCATATGCATACATACATACATACCTACAGGGGATTCAATTATATTATTTCTAAAATCCATTGAATTGTGAAATGCTATGCTTCCCATTTATTTTACTCTCTTGGGGGATGACTTATAGAAAAATCCCAAGGAATTAATTAAAAGCATCAAATATGAAACCTAACATTTATAATGCATGTCTTAGGACAGCACATTACATCGGAGAGAGGGCTGCTGCTGATCTCCATACCATGTTTGAGTAGAGTGAAGTCTGAGGGTAAGGGAAGGGTGAAGGAAGGCAGGCTTTCCAGGTCTTTCTGGATACTATTTATTAGTAAAGCTTAGTCATTTTATTTGTGATAGGTATATATTTAAAAAGTGGAAGTTCAATAATTTTTAAAAGAGCACTTATAATTTGTTATCTTAATTGAGGTGATGGTTTAATGGGTGTATATATCTGTCAAAAATCATTAGATCATACAATTTTAATGCATACAGTTTATTGTCTCTAAATTAATCCTCAATTACGTTGTAAAAATACAACATACATTAAGACACTCTCACTGTGAAAAGTTTAAACAATGTATATCTTATAAAACATGACAATTCTTTACTCTTCACTCCTATTCTCCTTCCCCAAGGTAACTACTACTGTTAACAGGTTGATCTAAATCTAAATACATATATATTTATTTTACACATATGTAAAATTGATCATGTAAATAAAATCACAAATTTGTGCTACGTTTTTTTTTAATGTTTTAGAGATCTTCCTAGAGGTATACCTCAATCTTTTTTGATAGCTATATAGCATATCGTAATGTGACAGTATATCAATTATTTAATCTCTTATTTACATTAATTTTTTTCACTTTTACAAACAGCAAAAACAATCTTTGTATATACAAAGGAATCATTTCTATAAATTTAATTTTTAGAAGTAGAATTCCTGAGTAAAAGCAAACACATACTTAAAATTTGGATGGCTACTGCTAAATTGCTCGCTACAAAAGACTTTAACAACGTATACTCTTGTGAATATTTGGGAGAGGCCATTTATCACAACTTTGACAATAAAGAGTATCATTGTTATTAAATTTTGCCAATTTGATAGGCAAAAATAAATTTTATTAGTGAAGATGAATCTTTTTGTTTTTTCATTTTATATTAGAATTTTGATATTTTTATTGATGTTTAGAAACTTTTTACATGTTATGGATTTCAATTCTTTTATGTATTTACAAAATATTGTCTAATTAAATAGAGTATTATGATGTGACCGAGTACTACTGAGTATATACCCAATGGAATTGAAGGCAGAGACTTGAATAGATATTTGTATACTAATTTTTATAGCAGCCTTATTCACAGTAGCCAGAATGTGGAAGCAACTTGAGTGTCCAACAACAAATGAGCACATAAACAAAATGTGGTATACACGTATAATGGAATATTATTCAGCCTTAAAAAAGATGAAAATTCGGATAGATGTTACAGTGAGGATAAACCTTGATGACACTATGCTAAGTGAAATAAGCCAATCACAAAGGAAAAATACTGTAGGATTCCACCTACAACAGGTATCTAGAGTAACCAAATTCATAAACCCAGAAAGTAGAATGGTGGTTGCAGAGTGGTTGGGAAGAGGTAAAAATGGGGAGTAATTACATAATGAGTATAGAGTTTTAGTTTGGAAAGTTGAAAAAGAGATAGATGCTACCTTAGTGATGGTGGTACAATGTGAGTGTACTTAATGTCACTGAACTATACACTTAAAAATGTTTAAAATAGCACATTTTATGTTTTTTTGTATGTTACTATATTTAAAAAAGTGGGGAAAACATCTATATAAATATGCTGTATTTGAATAAGTAGATACGCATGTATTTAAAATATACACTACATAAATATTTTTTTCCTAATCTGTTAACATTAATTCTCCCTCCAGTAATTTAGAATGCTACTTTTACAATAAATGATACAGTTGACCCTTGAACAATATGAGTTTGAACTGTACAGATTCAGTTATACACAGACTTTTTCTGATAAATACTGTTAATATATTTTCTCTTATGATTTTCTTAACATTTTTCTAGCTAACTTTATTGTAAAAATACAATATATAATATGTATAGCATACAAAATATGTATTAATCGACTACTGATGTTATAGGTAAGGCTTCCAGTCAACAGTACGCTATTAGTAGATAAATTTTGAGGGAGTCAAAAGTTGTATGTGGATTTTCAAATGTGTGGGGATTTAGTATCCCTAATCTCCCTCCACCCCACTTTGTTCAAGGGTGAACTGTGTTTCCATGTAAATATAAATCTGTTTCTAAACTGTTTTCTGGTCTGTTTTTAAAATTATGCATCATATTGCTTTAATTACTATGGCTTTATAGTACACTTGATGGTTCATAGGACAGGACCACAGTTTTTATTGTTTTCAAATATTTTAAACTATTTTTCTACAATATCTGTTTCATATGAAATTTTAAATCAACCCATTAACATTTTTTAATTAAATTTATTAGGGTAACATTGGTTAACCCATTAACTTTTAAAAATATTGTTGGAATTACATTAAATTTACAGATAAATCTATCTTGAAAGATATATTTAGGTTCCAGGAAATTTTGATTTATCGTACTGCTATTTTTCTAAGTATAGAATAATCACTTTTATTATTAAAAATTATTCATGTTAATAAAATGTTTTATAATTTTTATGCCTATACCTTCTCCAATTTTCTATAATCTCTTACATACAGTATCTCATCAATAGTAGCAACTGAAAAACTGCTTACTCACATGTTCCATGCTAATAGCATTTTCTATTATGCATTATAATAATATTAAGTAATTTTGTTTTTATTGGATAAATGATTTAATTCTTATAAAGTAAAAATAGATTTTTTTTTTGTTCTCTAAGGAATGGAATAGTGATAATTCAAATGTATGGTATGTTTTTCTATTACATAAGTACACATATTCGAATTTTCAAAGTTAGCTCTGTCAGGGTACTCTGCTTCTTCAAGCAACTTATTTTAACCTACTGTTCTGGTAAATGAATTTTGACACTCACAAGGATAAAACAGTCCTATAGGAGAAGTAAAAAAAAATTGTTAATTTTAAATATATGTAAAACCCAGTGAGGAAACTATATTACCACTTTATTAGTGTAATAGATAATATTTGGTTGCTTTCAAATATCAACTTTGGAAACTTCCATGTTACTATAAAAGTTCCAGGCTATGGCAGTTTATTAAATCCTCAGTGCCTCCTACGATGAAATTCTGTCCTTGGAGCATCATTCTGAAAGTTCTTCCCCCACTGTACCTTCTAGTAAGATGTGGCCTTATCTTGCCTACACCATCCCTACCACCTTGTGATCCCCTGATAAAACAGTTACTTGTGATTTTCAGAGAACACGTTCAAAGAAGAATTCATTCAAATAGATTATACTATTCAAAAATTCTCTTCCTTTATTCAGATTTTTCATAAACTACAAATTATAGAAATTCAACTAATTTTTAAATTTGGCAAGTTAATCTTTTAGTTTTAATAAAGCGTATATATTTCAAATTGGTTAATAGTTGATTTTGGCTTTCTGTAAGCAAATTCCTCTCTCTCTCTCCTTCTCTGCCCTCTGTCTGTCTCACTCATGCGCGCGCGCACATACACACACACACACACACACACACACACACACAGAACTTAGTGCTTTTCCCTTTCTTTTATAGTATGACAGCCTTTGTTTTTTTCCCTTTGGTTTTGAGGTTAGTCACTCTCTCTGTTTTACTCATCTCTGTGTATTCTCAATGTGTATCAGAATATTTAGGACCTGTCGAAGAGTGAATAAAAATATTTATTGAATGAAGTCAAGTACATCTGCTCAGGTTACACAAACATTCATTTTTAATTTCCCTTTCAAAGGAAGAATGCGAGATTCATGATATCTTTTTCCTCGTTTTTTTTTTAATTTTTATATTTTTATTTTTTTAACTTTATTTACAATATTATATTAGTTTCGGGTATAAAACACAATGGTTAGACATTTATATAACTTTCACACTGATCACCCCAATATCCAGTACCCATCTGACACTATATATAGTTATTACAATACTACTGACTATATTCCCTAAACTATACTTTACATCCCCATGACTGTTTTGTACCTACCAATTTTTATCTCTTAAATTCCTCACTCCCTTCACCCAACCCTCAATCCAGCAACCATCAAAATGCTCTTTGTATCTATGAGCTTGTTCTGTTTTTTGTTTATTCTGTTCTCCAGATTCCATATATAAGTGAAATCATATGATTGTTTTTCTCTGCGTGAGTTACTCCATTCAACACAATACTCTCTAGATCCATCCATGTTGCAGATGGCAAGAGTTCATTCTTTTTTATGCCTGAATAATATTTCATTGTGTATATGTACCACCTCTTCTTTATCCATTTATCCACTGGGCACCCAGGATGCCTCCATATCTTGGCTATTGTAAATAATACTGCAACGAACATGTGGGTTCACATATCCCTTAGAAGTAATGTTTTGAGTTTCTTCAGATAAATATTCAGAACTGGGATTACTGAGTCCTTCTTTGTCCCTTACTATAGCCTTCATTTTAAAGTCTATTTTGTCTGGTATTAGTATTGTTACCCCGCCTTTTTTTGTTTCCATTTTCATGAAATATCTTTCTTCATCTCTTTACTTTCAGTCTGTGTGCATCTTTCAATCTAAGCGATTGTCTCCTAGGCAGCATATATAAGGATCTTGTCTTCTTATCCATTAAGCCACCCTATTGTTTAATTCATTTATGTTTAAAGGAATTGTTGATAGATATTAGTTACTGCCGTTTTCTTATTTATAATTTTGATCTTTTTTATCTTCTTCTTAAAGAAGTCCCTATAATATTTTTTGTGATACCGGTTAGGTGGTAATGAACTTCTTTAACTTTTTCTTATCTGGAAATATCTTTATCTGTCCTTTGATTCTAAATGATAGCTTGCTAAGTAGAGAAATTTTGATTTATGTCCTAGTTTTTCATCACTTTGAATATTTTGTGCCAATCCTTTCTGGCATGTGAAGTTTCTATTGAGAAATCAGCTAACAGTCTATGGGATCTCCCTTGAAGGTAATTGCTTTTCCCTTACTGCTTTTAAGATTATCTTTTTGTCTTTAACCTTTGGTATTTTAATTATGATGTGTTTTGGTGTCTTCTTTGGGTACGTGTTGTTTGGGACTATGTGCTTCCTGGGCTTGTATGTCTATTTCTTTCGCCAGGTTAGGGAAGTTTTCTGTCATTATTTTTTCAAAAAGTTTTTTAGTTCCTTACTCTCTCTCTCTCTTCTTCTGGTATCCCTGTGATGTGAATGTTGGTACACTTGATATTACCTCAGAGCTCCTTAAACTATCCTTAGTTTTTGGATTCTTTTTTCTTGTTGCTGTTCTGATTGGGTGTTTTATGCTACATTATCTTCCAAATTGCTGATTTCATTCTCTGCTTCATCTAATCTACTATTGATTCTCTGTAATGTATTATTCATTTTAGTTATTGTAGTCTTTGTTTCTGACTGGTTCTTTTTTGTGTTTTATATCTACATATTTATGTTTTCTATTTATTTGTTGAAGTTTTCCCTGAGATCATTGAACATCCCTATGACAAGTGTTTTGAATTCTACATCTAATAGATTGCTTGTCTCCATTTTGTTTAATTCTTTTTCTGTAGCTTTTTTCTGTTCTTTCATTTGGGACATATATCTTTGTCTTCATATTTTGGCTGCATCCCTGTGTTTGTTTCCATTTTTTTTTTTTTTTTTTTTTTTTTTTTTTTTTAGGTAGAGCTGCTATGTTTCTCTATCTTAGTAGAATGGCCTTAAATAGTAGATGTTCTATGCAGCCCAGTGGCACGGTGTCCCTGGTCACCTGAGCCAAGTGCTCCAGGTATGTGTCCTTTGCATGAGTTGTGTGTTCCCTTATGTTGTAGTTGAGTCTTGGTTGCCATTTGGACAGCATTGAGAGGGAAGTGACCCTTGGGATGATTAATTGTAAAAATTGGCCATGACTACTGTGGAAGAGCTGTTGTGTAAGGGCTGACCTTAAAGAACAGGATTCAGTTTAGCAGGGCTAAGTCAAGGTGGCCAAGTGGTGCTCCAGCTTAGTCCAAAGTGGCCACCAGGAGTGCTTGCCCCAGTGCCTCCTGGGAGGAATCCACCTATAGGCTAAGTTCAGCAACCACCTGTACCTTTTCCAGGACCACGTGGCATGCACCACAAAGTGATCTGTAGATGCCTTCCAACCATGCTGGGCTTGGAGATTCTTAGGAGAGGCTAAGTTGCAAACTGCAGCTGAATGTCACTAGTGCTGAGCTTGGAGTCGCTTAGCAAGAGGCACAGGGCCTGCTGAGGTCATATGCTGCTTGTTTGGGATTTGTGAACCTTTGAGAGATTTTAAAATGTCCATAGCATGAGCCAAGACAGTTCATCTGTATGGAAAAGCCACTGGAAGTTGCAAGTTGGGAAGGGTGGGGATTCAGGGAATCACCAAGGTGGGGTGATCAGTGTTAGCCAAGTTGATGGAGACTCTTATGGTGGCAGCTCTGTGGCGGCTTTGTCTACTTGTGCTGGGTGGGTGGAGGGCTCAACAAAGGAACAATAGCTTCTGCCAGCACTTCTGTCTGGGAAAAATCTGTGCTTCCAGACTTTGCCCTGAAGCCAGACAATTCATTTTGTCCCATATGTCCCAGACACCTTTCAAGCTGTTGCCCCAGTGCTGGGGTGCAGAGCTGATGAGCCTGTTAGCGAGTTAGTCTGTGAATGAGCCCTGTAAGAGGAATACCGTGACTCCGCAGCCCACTGTCTCACTTAGCCACAGACTCTGCTGGTTTTTATAGCCAGAAGTTATGGGGATTTCTTTTTCTGGTACTAATGCTCCTGGCTGGAAAGCCTGGTATGGGGCTCAAACCCCTCACTCATCTGGGGGGACCTCACTGCTAAGATATCCCTCCTGATTCATCATATGCAATTTCATGTCCACACCCTCCTACCCATCTCGAGGTGGCTTCTTCTGTATATCCTTCATTGTAGAACTTCTGTTCAGCTAGACTTGGGCACTTCTCCTTGATGGTTGTTCTGTAGTTAAAATTTTGATGTGGTTATGAGAGGAGGCCAGCACAGCATTTTCCTACTCCACCATCTTTACCAGAAGCTCCCATAACATTTTTGTTTAATAAATAGGTTTTTAATGTAAATGACCCTTCCCTTGGTCTTTCCTAAAATGCTAATTTGATATTCGTGCAAAAGGTAGATCTGTTTGTCTGGCTATGGAGTGGTGGAAGTTGTTGCTCCTGATTGATAAAATGTCCTACAATTTAATCCTCATCTAATTGATAACAGTGTGCTAGAAAGTAATAATCCACAGTAACTTGTGGCATTTCCTTTTTGTTCTTAATATTACTCCATTTATGCTCTTACATTAAAATATCCAAATTTTCTGAAGGGAGACATTTTTAAAGAAAGAGTGTTTATACTGACATATTCAAGCTAGAGAAAATGATTTAGAAGGAAAGTACTATGACTGAAATTCATTCATTCATTCATTCATTCTCTCTCTCTCTCTCTCTCGCTCGCGCTCTCTCTCTCTCTCTCTCTCTCTCTCTCTCACACACACACACACACACACACACACACACACACACATACACACACACGTCAGCACCACCTCATGTTACACTAAGGTATTCCTGGCAGAGTTTCTTGCTGATGATTTTAGCCACAGTCTGAGTAATGTCTGCTTGCCTGTGTGTTGTAAAGTGATCTCCCATTATTAGAAGAAGTCTTGAATGAAGGGTGGAGGGTATCGTGTCTTCTTAGTTCAATATTCTGTCTTTCTGCCGCCTCTCTGCAGACTGTGGGTGGCTGAAAAGGATGCTGTGGAAAGAATAAATTCTGCTGAGCCAAAGCATTTTTCAGTGCAATGAAAGACTTTTCATTGCAACTACTGCAATTATTTAAAATTATTATGGGAAACTTTTGAGAATTTCTTCCACCTCATTTTTATTAAGGCTAATAGAATGGCAGCCTATATAACACAGATGGCAAGAATATAATCAATACAGCACCAGGGAATGTTACCTGTAAATATGGGAGTTTTCCTTTCTCCTGGAATATCATAGGTTCAGTAGAACTATTTTTTTTACAGCTATAAAAACAAGTTATAATTTATTTTTATAATAAATGACTAAACATTTTGTGAAAATAATTTCCCCCCCAAAACTGTGTCCTCACTGAGTCAGAAATAGTAAATGAACAGTTGAGCTAACTATGCAGTTTTGATTAAAGACCAAAAAATTCATGATAATTATAAAGGGTTGAAAGACTGTCAAAATATAGTACTCCTTCTGCCTAGTAATGGTTTGTTAGCTTTTTTACATGGGAACCGTTAATTTGAAATAACCCAAGGTAAGTACAGATGAATGTCTCCATCAACAAAATCAGGTGGTGAGATTTAAGACCACAGGTGATTTTATTATATTCTTAAAAGAAGTATACGTGTAATAATGTTTGGCTTGTTATTTTAAAATATCAGACTACTCTGAAGTTGTTATTAAAAATATTGAATGAAACAACAAATGCCAATTCTTTAAGATTAAGAAGGACTATAAATAATGTCTATGAAGGAGGGGTACATACTGTCTAAATGCTGCAGTCTTTCTGCCACATTACTGAGTATTTTAGCACAAAATGAAACAGTTGTGTCATGTTGCATTGGACTCATGGTTCTGGAAGTCAGGAAATAATAGCACTAAATTAGGCAATAGGCTAACATACAAAACCAGATAGTAAGTCTTTTGTGTCAAATTTGTATAAAACATGTATTTATATACATATATTCTTACATATGAATATAATATTTAATGAGGCATACACAAGTGAATGGTGATAGTGAATGATTGCATCCATAAAGAGGATCTGGGTGGTTGGGGAACAGAGATGAGAGGGAACACTCACCTTTCATTATGTATCCTTTTCTGTTTTTGAAATCTATATATCTACTTTCTAAATTTTATAACAATTTATTAAAAATGTTCCAAGCAGATGAGTCCACTTTGTCTCATATTAAAAATCAAACCAAACAATTAAGTTAAATCAAATTAAAGGCTAACTTGTAAAAAAGTTTTGTATTCCTTCCTACCCCTCTTCTCAAATATTTGGTTAGTTACTGAACCTGAAAGGTAGTGTGATGTAGAAACACTTGATTTATATGGATGACTTTGGAAATATCCACTTAATAGGAATCTAAGAGGATTTAAATGTATTATCAGAGCCAAACACATTATCAGGAAACATAATACAATAAGAGAGTTATTGTTATTTTACAGCTGAAAAAACTAAGATTCAGTATATGAAATAATTTATCCAAGGTCACAGAGCTAGTTCACTACACAAGGTAACTACAGTAACATTTCTGCTTGTAGTAATTTAAACTCATGGATGGTTCCAGTTCTTTCTAGGACCTATGGTTGGGAGGATTTACATTTCAGTCATAAAAAAAAATATAACTTTAAACATATGTATCTTTTATGGAAGAGAGTTTGCCATATTTTGAAGATGATTCACATTGTCATCACTGCACTTTGATGATAAAATTTATAACAACTTTTTATGTCCCCAAGTATGCATTAGGAATGCACTAAAGTCATTTCCTAAAACTGACTCTTCTAAAGTCAGGCTTCTAAGAGTGGTAAAGCATTTCTGGCATTTTTATGTACATTTTTAATAGTAGTTGAGTAATTCATTAGTTTTATCATGTCTAACAAATAACCAAAAAGTTAGAAACTTAAAACAATACTCATATATCATCTCACTCTTCTGGAAGTGAGTCTGGGCATAGCATAGACAGACCCTCTATTCAAGGTCTTACAAGGTTGAAATCAAGATGTCAGCCATGCTGCCTTCTAATCTGGAGCTCAGCGTTCTCTTCCGAGCTCTTGTAGCTGTAACATCATTCAGTTCTTGTCATTGTGGGACATAGGTCCCCATTTTCTTGATGACTGTCAGTTAGTGGCCTCTCTCAAACACCTATATTCCACCTTCATTCTTTGTCAAGTGTCCCTTTCTGTCTTTAAAGGCAGCAATGGAGAATCTCCCTTGAGTCAAATTCCTCTCACACCTAGAATCCCTGTCTCCAGATAGAGCCCAATCCCTTTTAAAGGTTCACCTGATTAGGTTAGGCCCATCTAGATGATTTTATCTTAAAATCGGCTAACTTGGGACCTTAATTACATCAGCAAAATCACCCCATAGCAGCACCTTGATTAGTGTTCAAATAACTGGAGAAGGTGCATATACACCAGGCAGTGGGAATCTCGGAGGCTACTTTTTGAATTCTTCCTACAAGTAAATGAATAGGCTAACTATAGTAAATCCTACCTACAAGCAAATGAAGCTGAATGTAATGTAAATCTGTTTACTCTGACAACTGTTGGGCTACTTTCCCACCAGAAATCAAAGCAGAGGAACCGTTCCTATTTTATTTAAATTTATTTATGTAGGGTCACCTTTAATTAACATTTTGTTTTCACCTTACTTCATCTGAACCTTAAAGACTCAGATGCAAGGGAATTTAATATCTGTATCTCCACTTTATGGTTGGGAAAACTGAAGCTGAGGGAGATGAAATTATTTGCCTGAAGTCCCATAGCATTTCTGTTTCCATATTCCACATCCCAGGTCCCGTAGGATTTTATTTCTGCAATATTTAAGTACCATCATCTTAGTTTTATTTTTCAGAGTTTCTGAGAAAAATTATTTTTTCCAGCCCTGTAGAGAGAGATCACAGCAAATCATAAAACGTCATGGTCTTGAGTTATGTGCATCATGAGAAAGAATTCCCTTTACATCAATATGAATAACATTTATGTATGTTTTACCGCAGGGACATTTAAAAAAATAACTATGATTCATTAAGTAACTTCAGTAAATGGAGCTGACTAATTTTGAAGTTTACTTAATTGAGACAAATTTGTTTAATTTCATTTGCTAGTTTCATATTCTATGTGATGGTTGACATAGATGTTTCAGGATATAAAGGTTTTATCTTGCTCAAGGTGTGACCACACTTTCTGGTCACGAGAACATAGTTTAGGCAACAATGTTGAAGCCACTGAATATGCTCCAAGCTTCTGTTAACCACAAAGTACACTATAATCTTTATAAGACCAACCACACTCCGTCTTAATTCTTTCTTCCCCAAATTTTAAACTCAGTCAAAGTTCATGGATGAACGTTATCTGTAAGAACAGACTGATAATTTGAAAAGGTGAGTCACAGAGAAAGAAGAATTCCATAGAATCATTGAAGGTAAGAAAGTGAAATGGACGCTTGGTAACTTCTAATCCCCATTTCACAAATACGAAAAATGAATCTTCAAGAAGTTTAGGAATTTGCCCAAAGGCATACAGCTTGGGAAGTGACAGAGCTGAGACATAAATATAGATCATTTGTTTCCATGTCTAGTACTCTTAGTTCACCAATTGCATCCCTTGATGGAAAATGTGTTACATGCTGTTTTCCACAAATACTGTCATTTCTGTAACAAAAAAAATGTTTGCATGTAAGGTAGTGGAAATAAAGAGATGGTTAGAATTTTTTCTTCCTTGCCCATTATCTGCATTTTTTCTCCCCTCTGGATTTTTGTAACAGGCAACAAGGTCAGTGTTGTTGCAAGGTTGAAAGATGAGAGTGGTCCATCTGCTTAACAGTAAATGCAGCAATCGTTGAACTTAGACCAATAAAATGCTTTTGGGGAGAGGAGTATCTCACCACTGACATAGTTTAGAACTCCTAATATATAATGATAATAAAAAGCAGACTGACTTTTAGTCAGTTTTGTTTTTGTTTTTATTATTTTTTTTTATAGACACTGTCCTCTCATTGCCTCCCATGACACAGACCTGAATTAAAGGACAGGAATTCCCCTATGAGCTACTCACACTTATAAGACTTCAGATTTTTTAGAAAGTGTTCCTTTTGAAGGAGAGGGTGAAAGGCAAAGCACCATTATAACATTTGAAGATAATATACTTAAAAAACCATCTGAAACTATAAAATGTATAATATATTCCAAAGTTTCATAAGGAAAATGACTTTAGTACAGAAACTGATGGTCGAGAAGCCAGAGTTTTAGAAACCAATCTGGGTTTATACAGGATTTTAAGTTTAGTGTGTCACAGTTAACAAAGAACTTTTAGTTTGCTTGTCACTGGGCTGAAAGAGAAGTGGACAATTTAATGCATTTCAGGTAGAAGCAGTGTTGCATGGATCAAATCTGGGTACTCTGACCATGGGCAAATGACCTAATCTGGCTAAGCATCATTTGCTCCATCTAGAAAATGGTAACTAATAATGTCTACTTTATAGAGTTATCATGAAGATTAAAACCATTTAGTCACATGGAGGGTTTAGTCCTGTTCAGGCACATATTAAATAATAAATGTTTATTTACCATCACCGTTATTATTATCTGGTCGCATAAATACTTAAAAATTTTTTATTTTTAAAAATGTTTTACTCCGATACAAAATTTTGTATGTTTTCTTTATGTTTCTCAAATATGAACATTAAAACTCATGGATATTTAAAGACATAACATCACTGTGATTAAGATTTTAACAAATTTCTCCAAGGGCACTAGATGGCGACCTTTTCCTTTAAGGAAAAAATATCTAAGGATTCATAAATACTTTTGCTTTAACAGTTGAAACTTACTGCTGCAGATTTACAAGCAAACTACAAAAGGTAATGTCATATCACTGAACTCTAAATTGGCAGAATCGTAGAATTTCTAGTTTTTCACACACTAGGAGCAGTATGGTAGGGAAAGCACTCTCTAGGACATAGGGAATCCTGAATTCAAATTTATGCCCTTGGATGATCTTGGACTTTACCTTTCAAGGTCTTATTTTTCTCTTTTAGAATATATGGTTGTGGGTTAGATCATCTTTAAAGTTACTTTGTGCTCTAAAGTACTGTGATTTTTTTTTAATAATTCTATTTTTATTCTTCTACCAGGCTATCTTTTCTCAAGCATTCCTTTTGCTTTAAATTAAATATTTCTTAAGCCAGTGGACAAGATATAATGTTATAGGTGTCAACATTACTTAAGGTAAAACTGACTTATTCGGAAATAAGATTAATTTTGGAAGATATGAACGAGTATAGGATATGAATGTGAGTGTGAAATCTTGGGTTAAATGTTTATTTTTTAATAAGTGGAAGAAACATTTGAATCATATATTCATTTAAGATGGTATAAGACTTAAAAAAAAAAACCTGCCTAAGCATCATTTAAAATCTATTTGTATATTTTCCATAAATAAAGTTGAAATTATGCCTAGATTATTGAATGTAATAAGTTTTTTCTAATGTATTATTTTTAAATGTCAATTATTTTTAGTATTTCTAAAAGGATTATAGCAGATTAAATTGTTCATATTTAGAAGCAGCAGAATAGTAACTATCAAGATGGACAGCTCTTTCTCAAATATGAGTAGACAAAGTCAGTCTTCAGCATCGGGTGCGATTAAGATATTTAGATGTTGTTCGAAATATTTTTAACTTAATCAGATGAGTATAACTAATAGTAAATAATAGAGAAATCTCCAGAATAAAATATATTTTAGTATTTATATATAAACCAAAATATGCACCTCCTTTTGCTTTGTGTTTCAGACAAAGTAAAAGATTTTTTTATATATATAAGTAGACAGTGATTATACATTGATCTTTCTTTTTAAAGAAAGTTACCATTTCAGAGAGAATCTTTGTCATCTTAATTTGGATCTAGTTTTTTTCCTTTTACAAAAAGATTTACTAATTTTCTTATCATTACCTGAAAAATGCTCCTCCTACATACCCAGACAAACTCTTAAACAGTGATTTATATTATATAAAAAAGTTCCCTGTGGCATATACATTATTTAAAAGCTTAGGAATTAACAAATACTCAGGCCTAAATGGGTAGAAAAATCTCATTCTCCTAAGGTGAGGTGATGGATGCTCAGATGAGGAAGAAATCTGGGTAACAGACACAATTTTTCCCCAAATTTGAAACTGGTAGAGTGAGGCAGCAATTTAGCTGGAAGCCACCACTTTACAACCATGCTCAATATGCAAATTTTAACTGTAGCAGATGAAATAAAATCCAGACTCTAAAAAGTTTACAGCTAAGGCATGGCCTTTCTCTTTCCTGTAAACATTTGGCTCATTACCATATGCATATTCATCCAACTTCCCCACCAACAATTTTAGGTCACTATTTCCAGTAAAATTTTACCCTGAAAAGCTTGGAACTGCTATTATCCTGTCATTCTTGGTGGGGTCACAATCACAGGACTTCGCAGTAAGAAATATATATATATGAACCCTCCCTTATCATCCAGAGCAGAAGAGAATGGCGAAAACAAAGATTTATCCAGGTTATTGTCTAAAGGTAGTTTAATATTTATGCAATGTCACACCCCCCCCCCCAAAGTCTTTAGGTTTCAGTTACAAGCCCTGCGTCATCTGTCAGATCACATGATAATTGTTGCTATTTCAAGGATCAAGTGGCATAAAGCTCCCCCCCTACCACCACCCCACCCCTTTCCTTTGGTACCATATAGCGTGGAAGAGTGATTATTGTGTGATGGAGTGAGACCAGGCTTTCTGGTTCAACCCTCCCTACTAGGAACAGGGCTCTTGGTGGGGTGGCGCGTGCGCGCGGTATTCTCACAGAGTGACTGGGAAAGGGGGGCGGGGGAGGGGGTCTCAGGGGAGGAAGGGCAGCTCTAATTGGTTTCTCAATGAAAGATAATCACCTATTCCCCAGAGAGGCTAGGGATTAGCACTCTGCCTCTCCTCCTCTCAGCCCTTTTAGACTTCTCATCCTCCCCTCCGTGCGTTTAGTCCATTCAGCAGAAGTGGATCGAAGAAAGCGGCTCCTCGCTCCGCATTAGGGGCAGCACTCTGCTGCGCGCTGGTACTTAGCGCCCCATTCACTCACTTACTCTGTGCTAGCCTCGCTCGGCTGTTGTCCCAGCCGCCGCAGCCGCCGGAGAAAAAGTTTTGCAGAGGGGCTCAGGGAAAAAATGAGCGAGTTGGAGGAAGACTTTGCCAAGATACTCATGCTCAAGGAGGAGAGGATCAAAGAGCTGGAGAAGCGGCTGTCAGAGAAGGAGGAGGAAATCCAGGAGCTGAAAAGGAAGCTTCACAAATGCCAGTCGGTGCTGCCAGTGCCCTCGACCCACATCGGCCCTCGGACCACCCGGGCGCAGGGCATCTCTGCTGAGCCGCAGACGTACAGGTCCTTCCATGACCTTCGACAGGCATTCCGGAAGTTCACCAAATCCGAAAGGTAGGCACCAGGGTGCGGCGCAGCGCGGAGGGCCAGCGCGAAGGCCACCGATCCCGGCGGGTGGGCCCGGGTGTCCATCCGGGCAGCAGTTCAGGGACTGGGGGCTCCAGCTACAGCGGCAGGGGCTGGTCAGCGCAGGGCTGCTCGCTTGTGCACAGAGTGGAATGGGGGTGGCCCCTGAGGCCCGGGAATGGGAAGTGTTTATTTTTATTTCTGCCCATCACGTGCTGTGCTTGTCTCAGCCGGGCTGGGAAAGGCGAGCTCCTCTGGGAGACGCGCCCCTGTGGCATGGGGGTGGGGATAAAGACCACAGAAAGTTTTCTCGCGCTTGCTAACTTGGTCACTCTACACTCGGCTGCAGTCGTGCTGTCTTCGCTTTGCGCACCCCTGTGGGGGCACCCTCGATAGGACAGCACCCTGCCCATCCTGGGGCCTGGGAGCTTCCCTGAGGCGACCCTGAGACTCAGGCCATGGGGCATGCTCGTTTGGGCTGCTGGAGCCTCCCTCACGGGGAGGGGTGACAGGAGGCTGGACAGGGTTGGGTTCAATTTAAGGACTGAACTTGCCCAGAGCCCAAGTCCTATGGGGAGGGCTCAGGGGGCGGGGAAAGGGCGGCGGGGGGAGGGGGGAAGCCAGACAGCGTCTCTTCTATGCTTTGGGGATCCGGCCTCCAGGATGGCAGGACTGGGAGGTTTATTCACAGGGTCACTTTCCAGGCAGCTATGATGTCAGCAAGAAATTAAAAAAAAAAAAAAAAAAAAAAACCCTCACTTTCTGAGTGTTTCGTTTGCTTTGTTTGTATTCCTTCCAGAAGTGCCACACCTAGGGCTGGCCTGGGCTTGGAGGTGGCTGGCTCGGTGACCTTGGACTTGAAGCAGGTTTGAGGTTACTGGTCAGCCCTGTCCCAGGATGGATAATGCCCCTTCCTGGTCTGTCTTCCTTTTGAATCTCTCCTTGGAAAAGTTGAGATGAAGAGGGAAGGGACTGTTTCTCCAGGCGCCTCTGGACTCCTTCCTTTCCTCCTCCTGGGCACTTTAGAAGCCAAATCCTGCCAGTTCAAAGTTGTGTGTCGCTTGTTCGAGGTGTGCAGAGGAGGCCAGGCGACTGTGGCCACAAGTAGGAAAGCTTTTGCACTCCACTCGCTGCCTGCTCCGGAGAAGGCTGATCGATTGGCTGCAGCATTAAAGCGCCTCTGGACATTAGGGAGAGGAAGTGCAGACTCCAAAGCCCATTACTGGCTTTTAGTCTCTGGAAGTGCATGGCCGAAAGTGCATTTTGCAGGATATTGAATATTCCATTAGGCGTGCCTTCATGCCTGCCTACCTCTTACCCCTTCCCTCTTCTTACATCACTCGCTGTCTGGGTTTGGGGCTCAGGGGACCCCTAAATTAGTCCCTCCCTCTTAACTCTCTGTCTTTGAGGTGACTATTTCTAAGGAGCATGTTCTCTTGTCTGGTCACCATCCAATCCAGGGCCGTCAATGTCCCCCGCACCCCCTCCTTGTCTGTTGTTCTTATGTATCGATTACTATGTTTTGTTGGGGCGGGGGGAGTGAAAGGGGGCAAAGGAGTCTGGGCAGCAGTTAAGAGCTATTAGAAGAGGGCCAGGAACTGGGAGTGTTTGAGGGAGAAAAACAGGAATCAGGCAGAAAGGAACTTAGGAACTGTGGGCCCCTTCTGAACAGACGTCTCAGAGGACAGCTTTCAGATTTCCTGAGAGACACTCCACTTATAAAATAAAATGACACTGTCCACATGTCACCTTTTGGTCCAGCCTGCCTTGAAAGTCCTATCAGATTGAACAATGACATTCTTCCTCTCTGAGTCCAAGACAGCAAAACTGCTAATATTTGGCCTTGCCCTGGGCTGGGAAAGCTGCCGCCGCTGCCCCTAACTCCAGCCTCGCTGCGCATTCCGCGTGCCCTGCCCCTCGCTCAGCAGCTGGAATCAATCTGCCCACCTCCTTAAGAAGCCACTTACTTCATCAGCGGTCACCCAGCAGCTGCTTGCCTCCCAAGGAGGATGGGCGAAGACTTTATCGCATTTTTGAAATTTCAGATCTCTGTGTCTGGGCCGTGCCCCTCAAAGAGTAACCAGCACCCCTGCACAGCAGAGAGATTTCACCAGGGTCTGGAGAGGGCAAGAGAAACTCTCCCTCCCAGAGTCTACTTTCATTCAGGAGCTAGCTCTCAAAGAGACACTTTAGTTTTTCTTGACAAGAAATCTCTCTAAGAGTGAGAGGAGTTTTTGTATGCATTGGGAGGAGATGGCTGATCTTCCGTATGTACACATCCTCCTCCCTCGTTCCCTCCTCTCTTCCGCAGTCCCCAACATTTTCGTGTTAGGGATAAGAACATTCATCGTAAGAATGGATCATGCGCAGTAGAGGTCGGGTGCATATTTGTGTTTGCAGCAAGTAGCTGGAGTGCTTTTCCTCCTTCCTGCTGATTTACGCTGAGGGTAAACTTTTTCCCACTCAGCATTTAGTTTTCTACTTTCAAATGGGAGCGTGGGGTGTATTTTCGGCAAGCTCATTCACTAGAATTTAAAGAATTTTGACAGGTATATATGGGGACAGTAACCATCTTAGGTACTTACTCATCGTCATCTATCACTTAAAAAGACTACATTAGTTTAATTATCAGTGGCGAAAACCTTTATTTTGTCCACAAAAGAAAATAATTTAAAAAGTATTTCTGGGATGCAACATATAACAGAAAACAAAGTGTCTTCAAAAGTGTGTTTTCTAATATTCAGATCTTTGGATTTGAGGAGTAGATATTTCATCACCGCATGCACCCTTTGTTAAAAGCTATGCCTTGTTGATGGGCTTCCTGAGCCTGAAAGAGACTGCTTTACTGCAAAGCTAATGTTCAATTGCAATTTCTGTAGGATCTGAGTGATAGCTACTCATACTACAGGTTATTTTCAAACTTTAAAACTAGGACACCTCGTTTTTATAGTAACAAGAAAAGGAACATATTTTGAAAATATAAGAATTTAACTTGTTGGGCAGAATGATTAAAGAGTTTCTCCGTATAACTACTTTTAGAAAATGATTGCACTCTAAAATATTTACATAATAGGTAACAAAAATATCTTAAGCACTTATTTTAGTGGAAGGAAATGGAAGAATTCACCAGCTATTGTAATCAAGTCAGTACAATTAACCAGATTTCCATGTGTCCACAGAGGGTATAAGGCACAAACTCCATTAAGAATGATCTAAGTATCTAAGGAATGCTTAGATGAAAATTATACTAGGGAAAGGGAAGATCTGAGCTCTCAGTGTAAGTATCAAGTGTACAATATGACAATCATATTTGAAAAGAAAATATCAGACTTCTTGCAGTACTCATTTTCAAATACCTTAGAAATGCCCAGTAGGTATCAAGTGATTATCATTGAAAACTACAGGCTGTTTTGGATGACGATGATATTTTAAATTTATATATTACCGTTTGCCAAATAACTCTGAGTATTTCACATGGTTTTCTGTGAACTCTTGATGCTCTGCATGCATATGCTCCAAATTAAGAATTGCCCAATGTCCTTAACTCTTTCCCTTAAGTTTTACACACACCTAGATTCCTTCTTTTGGCTGTCCACTTAGCATACAGTTGTTGCTGTTGTTTTTAAATTAGCTTCAGCAAAGGCTGGGATCAATATTAATCTGTTATAGGAATAATAGATTGTATTCCAAAACCATTTGAGCTATTCTTGTCACAAATCCCTTGATTCTTGATAATGTTAGTTCATTATTTGAAACTTGAACTTCCTTCTACTGGGATGTGGATGGATGCCCCAGAAAACTCATTGCCTTTTGTATCTCTAATTTGATTCAGATTTGGTTATCCTGTAGACTAAGTCAAGGGATTTGGCCTAATTTTGATATAAATAACTTCAATGAAATGAGTGTGTACCAACTGAATTCTGGACCCAGCTCACTAATTGTTCATAAAAAATACACTTATGCTTTAAAAAACAATGACAACAATAATAAAGATAGCTAATCTTAGCAATCTTAGCACAATCCTAAGCTCTTTACCTATAAGTAGCTCATTGTTTTCCTAACAACAGCCCTAAATGACAAACTTTTCACATGAAGAATCTGAGGCTTGAAGAGTTAAGTCACTTGCTGGAGATTTTACAGCTAGAAAAAGCAAGAGACAAGTTTCAGACCCAAATCTTGCAGTTTGTAAAGTTCTAAACTACTACACTACATAGCCCTAGAATCGAGCCAATTTCATCTTAGTAACTAACTGGTGAATCCTTTCGATAAGAAGGCATGAACCTGCCCTAAATTAAAATAGGATTTCAAAAAAAATCTTAGAGCCAGCGCTAAACTGACATCATGAAATAGTTGCCAATGAGCTCTTGCATCCGGCACGTACACCTTGGATGTACCATGCCAGGTTTGAATTTCCTCAGGCTGTCCCACTCTTGGGACTGTCATCTACCCACCTTTCTATCTTCTTCCTTCCTCACCTAACTTTTCTAGCTCAGTGTCATGTCATAGGCAGGGCTGATGAATAGTACAATTGTGAAAATGATCTTAGTGGCCCCCTTTGGGTACCATTCACTGTACACTTTGCCTTTTGTACCCCTCATTGCTAATCCCTTCACCCCTACCAATCCTACTTTCTAAAGGAATTTATTACTGACAGTATATCAACATGTTTTCCAAGTTATCCTTTCTGGATTAACATAGTAATGTTTTCACAGGAGCTTCTGGGAGAGGATATTTCTTAGTATACCAAGATGAGTAATATTTATGATGGGAGTTTAAGGGGAGGCAAGATGAGAAGGACAAGGAAAGATTTTTAGGTAGGATGGCTTGTCAAAATCCTTGTGTCTTGTCACATGTAATTTGAAGACCATAGGTTCTGAGGATAAGCATGTCACACCTACTTTCAATCAAAGCCATACGGGAGGTTGATAGTACCCTGCTTTTAGTGATGAGAAAACAGCAAGCTATTGCTAAAGGCCTTTTTAAAGGATCACAGAAATGGGGCCAGGTTGTTTAGGTTTCTTAATTTTGCATCAGTAGAGGTTGGTGAATCGATGGCTTCAACTTATCACCTGTTTATACTTATTATTTAAGACATACCCACTTTGCTTTGGGATTTGTTCAGGTTCTGGAATCATGTACCTTTTCCAGATGTATTTCCAGAAGTTTTTGTTCCATTTGACTCATTGATTGAAATTTAGGTTGATAGTTTACATCTAATCTTGTACCCGCTATAAGTTTGACTGACCCTCATGAAACTATTTCTAATAGACCTGAAAAAACAAAAGATGTCATATCTTTTTCCTTTTTCCTGACTAAATGCCTCTCACCATACTGTGTAGGGGATGCTGAGAGTATATTAAAACCCTTTCTGTTGATAAGATTTTCAGGTGATTTCATAGTTGCTCGGAGTACAAATAATTATTTTCATTTGACATTGAGAATTTGCTTATCAGGACCCTGTGTTATCTAGGATTCTTGTAGCTCTTGGAAATTACTGTGAGCTCTGAGATAAACCAGGGATAGCATATCCTGTTTCACAAAAGTGAAAGCTCAGAAGTTTGAGAATTGTCAAAAAAGAAGTACTGACCTTGCATCTGTCTTTGTTGGTGTGCTCTGCTGTTGGGTCTGTCCCTGAAAAGAGACTATGTATATGCATATGTTTATGTGTATGAATAATGTGTGTATATGTGTATGTATGTGTACATACACATATATGTATATACATATACATAAACACAATTGCCACTTTATTCTTTTTATGATTTTACACTTATTATTCTGAAATTCCTCTAAATTTGCCCAAATCATGGAAAGAAGGGTTTACTTCTCAGGCTGTTATTGTAAAGCAGATCATAAAATCTTGCAGTTTGTCAAATTCTTGTGCTTGGTGTTAGGCATACAGCCCAATATTGTCTCCCAGCACAGGATACTAGAACCAATCTTAGTTGTGTCTTGTTGAAGTACTACCTTGTACTTTTACCCAGTGATATACATATTTTTACTTTCTTTTCTTTGTTCTTAGTTCTGCCTATGTTTTGTGTCTTTATTTTGGGTCCCTGTGTTGCTCAAGGATTTACTCAAAGCTTTTAAAGTCTTTTATATCTTTAGATGTTTCATATATTATGCAATTTAAATTTTCTAAAGATTTAAAAATAATTCTTAATTGTTCTTATTAGAAATATGCAATGCTTTAAAATATTTGCTCAATGGAAAATGGATATTTCCAGAAGTACATCTCGAAATAGACTGGTAGTATAACTAATCTCTCTATTTTATTTATTGTTGTTCTTAAACAACAGATTCCTTTTTAAAAAAAAAACCTTAACCTTTCACTACACTACTAACTAAGAATTATTGGTGGATCTCAGATTTCTGTATACATTACATTGCTCATTTTAAACATTTTCATGTTTTTTGTTATATGAGACTATAATAGAAACACTTAGTACCTTAGAAAATAGTGTAGTTTTAAATTCAATCAATATAAAGTTTATATTGCCTAGAGAGTTTTCAAATACTTTCTATAATTTGTCGTGTCCAGTGTGCTGGCTGCATGTTTAAACTTTTGTGTGTGTGTGAATATTGATTTGACATATTCTTAAAAATTAGTCCTAAGTCATCTATATGTTGATACTAGGAGTTGATTTGGGTTGATTTTGTTCTGTGTATGAGCACATTAATGGCACTTTAGTGTGCAAAATGATAAAATAAATGTGTTGATTTCATGAGTGTTTATTAAGGCAAATCCAGTGAGACGTCTGCTATAATTACCTTATTAGGACTCAGTTTGAGATTTTTACTTGTGATAAAGATTATACAACAACACTTTTTAAATTATTCTCTCAATTTAGAACTGAAGTTCTGTAATTTAAACTTTCTAGTCCGATTTAGAGAGAACTTCGAAATGTGTTTCAAATCCTGAGATGTGTCTTTATTTGAACACTCTGACCTCTAATGCTGCAAAAATGCTGCTGATAAACTTTATAGGGATTCTAAAAATACATGTTTGCCTCTTTCAAATATCTGTAGGCCCGTTGGTTCAATTGCATGATACTGTTGTTGTCTAATGAGCAAATCTAAAACCTTTGGGTCAATATTAATATTTTTCTTGATGCCTCTCATCGCCCTCATGGTGTGGATAATGCTAATTTCATGTATCACACTGCCACTAAGGAATTTAGCTACATATGCTAAAAATCCTCAAAATAGAAAATTCTTTTATATCTTAGGTTGTAAACCCTTGGGTAGAAACCAGGTCTGTTTATAGGAAAAATTCCAACCAAATAAAACCTTCAGCATACCATACTTTTCTTTTCCCAGATGCTAATTTTCAGAGAAAGGGTAAGAGCAGCACATAACTAGAATGTATTAAAAACAAACAAAAATCGTAAACCTTTTAGAGAGTAAAACCAGTTCATATTCAATTCGGTCTCCTCTCAGAGAATAAACACTCTATAAAATATTCAATACAATATCCTATGTCTTTCACAGTGGTGTGTTTTTGATTAGTTGTGAGGTTAAAATGAGTCAATAATAGTTTAAAATCAAAATCCATGAATCGTTTCTTAGAAAATAAGGTTTATTGCATTCACAAGTATGTTCCTAGGGATGGCTTTTTCCTTGCATTCCGACTGGTTTTCTCGACTGGTAGGATTACAAATACATGGCAGGACATGGCACATAATCCACAGAAGGTCTTGTCTTTTCACAAGAGTGTGTTGTACATGAGAACATCATCCCACCTTGTGAGTCACTGCTGGAAAAATGTGTGAGAATCTTCAACCTGAACTGTGGTTCTAAAAAAATAGAAATCTTGACCCTGCGACACTTAAAGCTACATATTTATAAATAATGGTTGTTAGATTTACTACCCTCCACTTGGCATATATACCTCAGGGGAATGTTTCCCAAAGTATGATGTTCACATTATCGGTGGCATCAGGGAAGTGTCTAGGTGGTACACAAGTGAACTTATTTTATATTAACAGGAATTTTAATAAATTTAGGAGGAAAATATGTAACAATAACATCAGATCCATGCTATGTGGCTATTATTGCTTAGAATAAGGATCAATTTTAAGAAAAGGTATAAAAGTATAGATTGTATATAACATAGATATGAGTACACAAACAAAGATGGGGAAAATTGTTTTTAAATCATTTTAAACAAGGAGGAAAATAAATTGTTTTCATATTCCTTTTCTTGTTCACCCTTATTCTGTTTTTGAAGATTCTGGCCGATTGAGTTCTCTCTGTGTCTATCTTTGGTGACTCCTTAGAGGGCTGTTTCTCAACTTCTCCCCAGGAATTGGAGTGGGGACATAGAGTTAGTTGGCTTTTATAAAACATGCTCTTTCTCTGATGATCAATTAGTCTGGTTAAGAGTTAATCATTTTAATATGTCATCAGAAAAACATCTTTTTCTCTCCCAGATTTATAATTTCCTTTGCTATGCCACAGTAGGACTCGTAGGTGAACAGGACAGCCAGGAGATAATACAGGGACACTAAGCTGCTCATCTCCATCCAGCCTGTGGTGCCTGGGGAGCTCTCTCTACCCAGAGTGTGTCTGTGGGACAGTGTGGCTTCTCATCTCTTCCCCAGCATTCTTCATTGGAACCTGAGAGTTGGTGTCTATGGCTGTGAAGGGTGGTAGTGTGGTATTTTGTAACCAGAAATACATGATGCTTTCCCCCTCCCCCCATTCTTTCTTCGTTAAAAATACAATTCGGAAAAAGTTTGGAAGGGAAAATACTTCATAAAATACAAATGTATTTTTCTGTAATCTGTATCCTTTTTGCTTGGAGGACTACATTAGATTAATCTAAACTATAACAAAGCTTTTAAAAATATTGTTAAAAGAATGGCTTTGTGGATAAGTGAGAAGAAAATAGGAGAAAAGAGGAACTATTATACAAGCTGGGCAAGGAATTTGCAACAATTGACTTTTCTTACCTCTAGAGCATAGTGCAGGTTGTATTTTTACTTAAGAAAGCGAGGTCTTAAGTTTTCAATAGATTTTGGTCCCCTTCAAGAGATGTGGGGAAAGGGTGGGCTTGATAAGAGTGACATAGAGGGAAAGGAAGGGAAGGGTGCAGGGAGAGAGAGGAGAGAGAGGAGAGAGAGAGGAGAGAGAGAGGAGAGAGAGGAGAGAGAGGAGACAGGAGAGAGGAGAGAGAGAGAGATTTCAACAGTTACCACAAGATGGCAGCAGGTGTATAATATTTAACAATTGTACAACTCGTTTGGGAAGGCCTTTAGTTAAATTTTAAAATATATTCTCAAACATATAACTTTCTTAATATTAGGATTCAGTGTTTGTAAAGTGTATCATTGACTACATATGACATTTTATTTTTCAAATTAGTAATAATTTTGGAGGAGTGTGTTTAAAAAGCCAAAGTTAAGTGTTTTTTTAAGAGAAACAAATAGTGTACTTTGCATGGTGACTTCTTGAAACATTGATCTCAGTCTGAGAGAAATTTCTAAAGCTCCTCAGGAAACCTCTGGACTCTTATTTAGCTGAGAGAATAAAACTGAAATAATTAAAAATTAATAGTGGTAAAAAAATATATGTGTGAGGAGATAGAATAATAAAGGAAATGGCTTCCAACTCACTCCCCCTCCTCACATAAAGAACTAAAAGTCAATTAGTATCAACAAAAGTTAGATCAGATATTAGAAGAAACTTCTAATAGTCTCTAATAGGTTGTTTGATCTCCTTGATAATTGTGGTTCTAGAAAATAATTAAGTAAATCTTAATATAGCCTCCTGTATTCTGAGGTCCTTCTTAGAAAAAAAAATCTATATAATATAATTATTTTTATACATCTATATATTTTCAAGAGAAAAGCAAAAGTGTTTTATGGAATGCTGTCAATATATATTGCCTTTCGACAATTTTAGGGTAAAAATAAACTGTGTAGTCTGACCTGCCACAAAGGGATAAATTGTGGGACACATCTAATGGACCGTACGTTTTTGAATCAATATTCCCTCAGAAAGTGCCATTCAGTCTTCCTGTAAAAGGCTGTTTCATTGAGTCTGTGACCCCTCTCATGTGAAACCCTCAGGGGACTGGAAGTGAAGTAGTCTTACTGATGGCATCATTTGTGATTTAACGCTGAGGAAAATTTTTCTTATTTTGGTCTGTCCCAGTAACCAAGGGTCAATGCAAAAAATAAGTTGTACTATGAGTAAAAAGAAGTCAGTTCTGAATTAATGTGATCACTTGGCTTCTGTAATCAGTCTCTGCTCAGATATTGTGTTAGATTGTACTTAGATAAACAAGCAAGGTGGGAAATGGAGAAAATTTAAAACAGTGCACATTTTGATACCCTATATGAGAATAAATTGACTTTGTAAAAAGTATTTTGAAACTGATATGTTTATTCGAAACTGTTAGTATATAAAAATACTCTTTGGGGCAATAATTTATATTTTTACTGGGCTAGGGGAAAAAATTTTGTGCATTCTGTGACTGTGAGAGACAATCAAGGTAAATCAAATGTAGGATATGCTTTTTGCTATCTGGAGGGCCAAAAAAAGAGAATCTAGGCTCTATTAGATGTGGTGAATCAAGAGATAAGTAGTAATACCTTTTGTTTTCTCTGATCTTTCTGGTTTGCTATTGAGGCAAGATATTCCCTAAGTATAGAGGCAAGGATTGAAGTATCCTAGCTTGAAATCTTCTAGTTAACTAGCCTTATCATCTGGCTTCAGGGTATCATAGCGGATGTCCACACAAGATGAGACAGGCTGTGGACTCTCTGGGGTTCTCGATAGCAAAGAAATCAGAACAATAATTTTTTTCTTTTGTGTGGTTCCAAATCCCTACTTAACATGTTAAAATCTGGATGTACTTTTTTTTTTTTGATACTTACAAGCATATACTACATCTCACATTCGCTGATTTTAATAATTTCTTGGGCTATATCTACTTCCTTAATTGTGTTAATTGTCAAAGTGATGCATGCTGGTTGTCAGACAATAAAAAGATATGTAAAATTTAATTATCTTTTCCTTCCAGTCTTTCCCACCTGAACTCCAGCAGGAAGCCAATGTTAACCTTTCTGTATGTTTCTGCAAACATTTACGTAGAGAGAACTTCCCTGATCATTTGGTGTTTTCTTTTCTTTTTTTTTTTTAAACTGAAATGGAATCATTACACAACACTCTTCTGTATCCTGGTGTATTTTGCTTAATAATAGTTCCTAGGGTTCTTTCTGAATCAATCTGTATTGGTCTCTCTAATAGCCATGCACTATTTCATAGTATTCATGTATGTCAGCTTATAAATATCAATATTTTTGTTTGTTTTGCAAATGTAAACAGTGCTGCAACTGATATTCTTGTACACCTTTCCTCGTATATTTTTTGTTTACATACGAAATAAATTCCAAAAAGTGAGGGTACTAGGTCAAAGATGTTGCTAATCTCCAGTGTGACTTTTTTATTAGTTTATGCAATTACACATCCATTTTCTATATGAGATAAGTGATCTCTAACTCATTCTATTAAAAGTAAAAATGCTGGTAACAATGACAAAGTTAATTTTCTACATTAAAGACAGAATTTTAAAAAAAATCAAGCATATAACCATAACAGTAACATATGGAAAGTTCTTATTTCTTTTTTTATACTTGAATTGGTTTCATGAGAATACTTTTGAAGCAATGTTTACATACCCTTTTCCTTTTCAGATTTATAAAGTCCACATTGTGCTTTCAGCTTAATTTAAAATTTAATTTATTTTTTAATTGAATAAAACTCCCAAATTCCTACAGTGTGATTTTGAAAGTAAGGATAAAATTGTTAGTATACAATGCTATTAAATAACTAAAGTCTTTCTTTAAGAATCACAAAGATTTGTTTTTCTTTCATCAAAATACTATTTTGATACTTTAAGGACTCTGAGGAACTTGTTCCCACTTGGGAATAAAACAAATTCCTAGTCTCTCAGCTACATTTTTTAAAAAGACTAGTGGGAAGATTTGGACATATATGGTATTGAAACTACTCAGTGGAGATTTCTTTTTATAGGGTGGTAACTTCTAATAAAGTGCACTTTCCTTTTTTTGACCATTGTAATAATATTGGACTAGATCTACTGAAAGGTGACTTTGTAAACATTTATTTGGATTGGAATTCAGTCACATTAAAGATAATCAAGAAGTTAAAGTCAAAAAGTGAAACTGTTTTTGGAGAGTAGGAAGAATAATCTCAGAAATTTCATCCCAGTCTTTTAGAGAATGTATCTCGATTAATTAGAACAATAGTCTTTAATGTCACAGACCTGAGGTTGAACTCTGGCCTCTCCTGCATTGTGTGATTTCAGACAAATTACTTCATCTCTCTAAGCTTTAATTTCCATATCAATAAAATAGGAATAATGATACTTCCTCTCCATAAGGCTTTGTGTACAAGGCATACTTCATACATGCTTTATGGAATAAGAAAAGATGATGTGAGTGTAAAGCCCTAAGTAAAAGTGCTGGTAAGAATTTAACAGTAGAAAGTTTAAACAGTTTTAGAGATTTTTTAAAACTTGAGTTCTGGTATTAACAAATTATCAAAACTCATGCCTAGAAAGGATTTTAGGAGATATACTTATTTATCTTTTTTGATTAATAAAACATTAATGACAAAGAAAAAAATCAAGAGGTTCAGAAAGATCGAGATTTGCCAATGACAGGAAGCTTGTTAGCGACAAAACTGGGATTAAATCCCATGTCTCCTATTTGCCATTCTAGCCCATCTTAAATCTATCTTAAACACCTTAAGTGATGGGTGCAATGAGGAAAACTAGACATTTGTAACTTGGAACAATGGGACAAGTGGAAATGAGATGGTTAGATACCTTTTACATGTTTTTAAAAAATATAAAATGTACACTTATGATTGGTCAGAACAAAGGACACAAAAGATGCTGTTACCCAGGTTAACATCCCAACCAAATTTAGAAGACCGTTTGTGTAAGAAGAGCTGTTTCTTAAAGGTTCTTGATGTAAATAAAACACTGCTGTGAATTGCCCAGAAGAGAAGATAGTAAGGCAGGAACATTCAGTGGATTAGCTATGTCAGGCTAAGGGAGAGACACAGGAGGCCCCAGAAGAGCCACTCAGAGTGGGGATTCTGCACAGCTGGAACATCTCTGTGGCCAGGGGTTCTTGATAGTTGTCAGAATTTATCAGGCTTATAGGTGCATCACTCCAATGCCGTCGTTCATATGCCTCTTCCCTCTCTCTGTGTGCCTGTGTCCAAACTTCTCTCTTGTAAGAACAACAGTCATTGAATTTAGGGTCCACCCTCATCCAGGATGATTTCATTTTGATGACATCTACAAAGACCGTATTTCAAAGTAAGGTCGCAATCACAGCTAAATGTTGGGGGCCAGTATTTAACTCATTACACCATGCCATTGGTTTTTCTGATCTTCCTTCAAACCTGCATTATAAAGCTATGACTTCTGAAGTTCACTGGTCCCTGTGGAAAGAGGTTTTGGATGAGGTGAGGAGTGAAGGACATATCTCAGTAATGATGCAAGGTTTTACAGAGGCCTTTTCACTTGCTGGTTCCAGCTGCCTTCCACTCCCTCCACACCTTTTCTTATTCATCAAAGGATTCAGTGTTTGTTGATAGTCCTTTGGTTCAAAGAAAAGTACAAGTCTCTTGTGGTTCCATAAAAAATCACAGATCATTGGTGGTTTTGATTCTCTTGTTTTTGTGGTATGAATTTTATAAAGATTTATAGGGAAGCAAAATTGGGCTTAAAATGAACAAGTAGTGATTTTTATTTCTGTAGGCTTTAGTTTTCTTACCTGTAATTTTAGGGTGAAAGAAACTTTTATGCTGTAATTTCAACACTTTACTTCCCTATAATTTTAGTAAATTGTTTCTTTAGGGTTACAAAGAACTAGTAGAATAAACCTCAAATAGGCGTATTACGATAAAGACAGTTTTTCTTTGGCACATTTATCTAAACCATGTCAAAATATAAACTAATTCAGAAAAGTTCTAAATGTTTCAATCAACTAAAATTATACACTTTAAAACAGTGTGGTTATATTTAGGCATATACTATTTTTAAGGTGATATTATTTTATATATTTAAAAGTAGAATTTAAATAGTTCTTTAACTTCTACCTCAAGCTAAGGTGCATACACACACATTTTGTAACCTAACTAGAGTATTTTTGTTAATGTGTCAAATAATAGACACTGTATTCTGACCACTAAGAATTTAAATTTTCTCTTTAATATTTAAAAAAATTTCAAGAGGCAGTATGAATTAGTTAAATAGTCTTATTGGTGATTTGGTTTTGTATAAAATACATTATGTAATAAAGGAAGTTCAGTTATTTGAAAATATAATTTTAAAATTGATGATAGTATAGGTATATTTCTGAGTATATTTAATTCTCAAACACTCATCCAAGATGCTTCAAAGAATTAAGATTTCTGGGAATAGTTTTGGGCTTATTGATGATATAGGATATTTAATGATTTAATATGGATGCGTTGAAACTTTTTGGAAAGAAAAATCTGTCCAAACACTCATGCTACCCCCACACAAGTATCTGTTCACTAGTCTCCTTGAGATTGTATATTCCTTTGTTATGTTTGCTTCCTGTCCATCTGCTGTCAGTTTTTCCTTTTTTCTTTTTTTCAGAAAGTTTGTCTTCTCATTGCTGGAAGAGATTTTAGGAATAATTCGAATGGCTGTTTCACTTTAAAGAAACTTTACTGAAAATATCCAAGTGCCTTCAGTAGTGGGTGGAATGGTCAGTAAAGTGTAACTCCATTGGGAAAGATGATTGGTCCCTGTTTTGTGGAAATTTTCCAGGGCTATCTTTTGTACTTAGTTGTATAAAGGTAGTTTAAAAGGTAGATGTGAAATTCCATCGAGCAAGTACAGAAAAGTGAATTGCATTACTCAACATTAGTCATCAGTTCTGTATTAAGCATCTTTATTATTTATTTGGGTAAGGATATCAATGACATCTTAATCAGATTCACAGAGGGCAAGATGCTGTAAGGGTTGGTAATTATATTGCAAAGCAGAATCAAGATTTCAAAGGTCTATGATTGGGAAGAGCAGTGAATTACAATCCTAATACACTCAGTGCTCTCTTTTTATGTTGAATATTTTCTAATGCTCTCTGACTATCCTGAAATGAAATTAATAGATTATATAACCATTTGCATACACAATTATGTGTGTATATGTATATAGTGTCCTAATGATAATATAAACAAAGGAAGAGAAAGTAATGTATAATCAAATGACATGTGGTTTTAAAAAAAATTAAGTGCTTGAATTGTCCAAATTGGAGATGCACAGGAAATGGAGCACACGGTAAGTTGAACCGAAGATGTGGAGTGCTTATACCTCTACCTGGAATCATTTTATATAACAATTGAAAACATACATTAGTACTGGTGTGTTTTATTGAGCATTCCAGTGCCACTAATAGTGTTTCTGTCAAGTGACCTAATTTCCGAATTAGCAAACAACTCTGTAAAGTTTCTTACAAAAGAAAGTTATCTACTTCCCTTAATATACATGATAGTTGCATTCCTGACAAACTTAATGTAATTTAAGATTATACAACAATAAATATTTCATTTACATGTATGAACGGATTTAGGTTCTAGGCTCAAGAATTGTCTATGGATTTTTCTTCTGTGTGAATTGCCAGTAGGAAATTTGAATCTTGTGTGGGTTATAGAATAATTCTTTGGTGTGATATTCTCCTTGCATTGCAGGACATCCTAAAAGAAAAAGGACCCCGCAAATTTCCAAAGGGCCCACAAGGGGGCAGTACGGCCACCACTAGAATCACTGGGCTAAAAAGTGTTTCTCACCTTGGAGCTATTGACATTTTGAAAGAGATAATTCTTTGCCTTGTGTGTATGGGAAGGGAGGGGGAGTCGGGGGGGGGGCGGTGATAGGAGCTGCTGTCCTGTGCATTGTAGGATGTTTAGCAGCATCTGAGCCTCTACTAGAAGCCAGTAGCACCCCTCCCCTCCACCAGTTAGAACAATGAAAAATACCTTCAGACACCACTTTTTATTGTCTCCTGGCAGACATATTCACCCACGGTTGAGACCCCTAACTGAACAAAAGATGTTTAATGGGGAATGGATAGAAAATCATTCCCCTGCAAGGAAACATGGAACAAATTTCATAATTAACGGTGACCCTGTTGAAGCACTCGTGAAAATACTTAGGGACTGTCTGTAAGTGATCTCTCTATGAATCAAACAGGAGGTGTGATTCAGTCACGTAAATGCCTGAACATATTTAAATTTTTTTCTTATTTATTTTTACTCTGTTTTATTCATTAAAGGGCTTGTGGCCACTTTTTAAAAAAAGTTTAGAATCACTAAGGGAAGATGCGCTCGTCTTGCCTTACTCTGAACTATTTTTTTTTCCCCACCAGGGCTTTGTGCTCTATCTTTTAAGCTAGGGCTTTAGGCTTATTGATTAGTGTTGATGGAAGAAGGTGTTATTGCCTTATGGGAGCTGCCGCTGGGTATACAGACATTCTCTTTTTTTAGTTGTTGAGATGCCCTGGAGGTCACCATCAGTTTCTTATCCTATCAGCCAATGTAAGATGGTGTTATCTTTATTTTTATGAACCAGAGTCGTCTGCTATAGCTAGGCAGTGAGGATAATCATTTCTTAAAAGGGTACTGATAGTAATCAAATCCCAGCTGTAAGTAATAGGGCTTTTTCAGGGAAAAAAATAATCTTGAAAGCATTTTTTTTCCAGACTTCGAGTCTCAGTGGTGTTGCCCATCTGTGAATGAGGCTGCATGTGCAGTAATGTCGGTCAGTTTTTGCTCTTACTGCACATTTATCAAGGGCAGTGGAGACTAAAGGGTTGAAAGACTGAGATAGATGATCTGTGACCTCACATTTACTTGTTTATTCCTGTTATTCTGACTGACTCTGTACTGCGGTGTGACTTAGATGTGGCTCTCTGGGTAAAAATAAACAAAGTACTAAGACTGCATTGAAATATTTGCCTCTATTCTTCATGTATTTCAAGTAATATGGGATAAGGCTGATGTTTTTACCTCGTAGAGCAGAAGTATCTTTATTATATGATAGGAACTCACTGTAATTTCCTACCATGTGTGTTTAATACTTTGTGAAATTATTACTAAGTAATTCAGTAAAAAGCCACACCCATATTACTATGGAACAGAATCTTTTGGCTAAATCAATTTTCTTTATAAATGAGAAAACATTTCATTTCAACCCTTGTTGAAAAAGTACAATAATATTTTTACTTAATTGTAAAGAAATGTGCAGATTACAATTGAATTGCTTTCCTAGGCTTTTGTAAGAGTTCCAAATTACAATTACTAAGCCTTGTTTCTCACAATATATTCAGCAAATATTTATTTAATACTTACTATGTTCAAGATATTGTACTGCTTTCTAAGTCTATTCTATATAAAGCATTTCATTTTGTCATAAAAGTACTCATTTTACGTGTAGTTTAGGAAAAGAGGGTCCCCCTTATCTCCAAATTCAGGCAACCATTCCCTGGGTCCACAACTTTAGTGCTATTGTGGGTCAATGTAGCTCAGTAAATATTTAAATGTATGTCTGCAATATTCCAGGAACTATATTAAGTCCTGGGGGAATAAAGTTCAGCCCCATACAGTTGTTGAGGAGCTCACAGAAATGGATGGAAAAAGCTCTTTAAAAGGAGTCTTTTTTTAAAGCTGTAGAATTGCTATGATTGAAGCACGTTAGGGGAGGAGGAGGGAAAAAAGGAGCATTTGCTTTTGCAGTGAGGGAAGTCAGGAAAGCTTCTTGTAGGGGATCGTCATCTAGGCAGTAGGTATTTCCACATATGTTTATGCAGAACATCAAGCTTCCAGAAAGTGATTAATTTCAATGCAGCAAACATTGAATATACATCTGTTACGGAATGCATTGTAGTGGACAAGGGGACAAGAGTATAGGTTTAGAAATGAATGAGCCAAGGTTCCTCTCTTTCATTTTTTAGTCAAGTATTATTAAAACATTATCAAGTTGTATTATATTAAATGCTCTGCCAGCTCTATGTTTTATCCACAAGATTTAAAACTTATATTCTATGTCTTTCTCAGTCAGTGGCTCTGTCTTGCTTTTTGTTTATGTTAGTGTTTATATCTTGGCTGTTATGATTGAATGAAATGATTATTTTTTTTTTGCTGACAGAAATGCAGTACATATTTCAGGCTAGAATGGTTAACTAAAGATTCATTTTAGACTTTTATAATAAATAGAAAATGTTATTTTATTTCTCCACTTTTTCTGAATATTATTTATTTTCTAAATGAGTTCAAAGTCCAGTGGCTAATACCTTTTGCCAGTATTTGTGCATTACTCCCATATTGGGCTTTACAGTTTTAAAAGCAATTTTTTAAAAATTCATTTCATTCTAACCACAGCTCAGTGAAGAAGGTGTTATCTCCATTCTAAAGCTGAGAAAACTGAGGCTCCTACTGAGCAAATGATTTGCCCAGTATCCTATTATAAATTCTCTCCATTTAGCTCCTCGAGCCTCCAATCAATCCTGATGGTTGGTTGTTGTTTTTATTGTTAAGGATTCTGCTTAAGTGCATCTCCTCTAAAAGCATTCCTTGATCCCGCAATACTGGGATGCTGTCCCTCCTATGTCCCCCCATAGCACCCTGCACTTATGCATATTTCAGTACTTGAGATTTGAAATTTTATTTGCCTATTGACAAGTCTGCCACCTGCACTCTAACTCCAAACAGCCCGAGGAGAAGTATCATGCCGTGGTTCTCACTGAATCCCCAAGCCTAGTAGAGTAGTAGTCGCCAAAGAGAAAATTTCCAGTAACCATTTATTAAATGAGAAAACTAAATAATTTAAACCTTGTTATATAAAATGATGTAATGTATGTGAAAGTGCTTTGTGAATGACTTACACAGTATGAGATATTCCTAGGCAAATCACTGAGAGCAAAGTATTATACTAAGATGTAATTTAAAACTTTCAAAGAATTTACCTTCTGTTGAGCAGACAATGTTGTGGACTGAATGTCTGTATCCCTCCAAAATTTATATGAAAACCCTACTCCTCAATGTGATGTTATTAGGAGGTGGTCCTTTGGGAGGTAATTAGGTCAGAAGGGTGGAGCCCTCATTAACAGGATTAGTTTCCTTATAAAAGAGGCCAAAGGGCTCTCTTCCTGCCATGTGAGGATACAATGACACTGACTGGCATTCTGTAACCCAAAAAGAGCTTTCACCAAAACCCGATCAAGCTGTCACCCTGATCCTGGACTTGCAATCTTCAGAACTGTGAGAAATAAATTATGTCATTTATAAGCCATCTAATCTATGGTACTTTGTTATAGCAGTGTGAAGTTACTAGGACAGACACATTATTGGTATGACACAGTTATAAACAGTTATATTGACCTCTAATTCTTCTTGTGTGTGGAAGGGGGTCCATTAATCTCCACTATCTTTTTGTTAGGAAATACGTCATTTGAAATCACTGTGTTTAGATCACAAGATAAAATGAAAGGGTTGGAAAAGCTTCAGTTTCTTATATTAGTATTTATTTTATTTTTAATATATAACTATAATGCTCATCTTCTGGGCATTGTCCAGAGCATTATATATATATTTAATATATATATTAAGTAATTTAATATCCATAACAACTCTGAGAAGTAGGTGTTACCTTTTTTGAATATGTCTTTATTTCCCCTTCAATTTTGAAGGATATAGTCGCGGGATATAGAATTTTATGTTGGCTTTTTTTTTTTTTTTTTTTTGTACTTTAAAGGTGTCATTGCATATTATTCTGGCTTACATTGTTGTGGTTTTTTTTTGACATAAATCTGTGATAATTTTTATATTTATTTCTTCATATAAATGTCATCTTTTTCTCTGCTCTTAAGATGTTCTCTTATCATGGGTTTATAACAATTCGATTATGTTGCTTATGGTTAGGTTAAGTGATTTTGTGGAGTTAAGATTAAAATTCAGGCAATTTTTCTCTAGTGGTCATGCTTTTAAACGATATACAATGCTTGCTCTTTAAAGTTAGCCACCATCAAAGATTTTTGTTTTTGGTTGTTTGTTTGTTTGTTTGGTTTTTTTGAAACAAAAACAACAAAAGCAGACACTGAAGCCGAGCAGTGAGAGGTGAATTTGGGTCTCCTGATTCTCAGACCACTGTGTTCATTTCCATTAAGCACTGAGAGTGGGGTCATACCTGACTCTTCCTATATATATTATTTTTGATATCTTTTGCAAAAGTTTAGGGCAGTTGTTTTTAATTCTTGATCTCCAGAGAAGAGTGATCTATTAGGAAATTTCAATATTAAAAAATTATAAATCTTAAGTTTACTTATTACACAAATATAAAGGCCTACTAAAACATTTGACTGGGATTAAACAATTCAATGTGCTAATCTGGTTTTCTCTTGCCCATCAGAAACTCTGATTAGAAATAACATATTTTATTATTGAAATAGGAAAGTCAATAAATAGATTTTCACTTAAGAAATACATTTTGTAGGACAAAACACTTTTAATAATGGAATTCCTGAATAAGTTTCACAAATAGAGTCCTTGATGGGGAAAATATTAGGAATTAGCAGTCTGGAATTTTACTTTGCTTGCTATTACCAATGCTATAAATTTAAAAAGTTACTTCTAAAGTTTGTTCTACTACTGCATGCTCTAATAGAAGGACAGAATTAAGCTCAGACTAACAGTTCCCACTCAATGTGTCTTTCATTTCTTAAGACTAGTTATCAAAAAATTTAAAAATTCCACCCTGATTACAGCTCTCCTCTGCAAATTATCTCCCTTTATAATGGGAAAAGAATACAATTCTATGAAAGAATTGAAAAAGAATAAAATAAAATATTGCAATACGAGGCTGTATTCATGATTTTATGTATCAAAAATGGACTAAAATTAAGCCTGTAAATTTGAATATGCTGGTGATATATTATGCTGCAACTTGTTTGGCAAACATAAATTTACAGGCTACTCTTTGTCAATAAAGTGTCATGACCAATTAAAATTTAATGGGTGGGTTGAGTGGTAGGTATTACTTACAAGTTTGCAATAGTAATAGGGTTATGAATGACTCAATATTTGAACCCCTTTGCATACATGTCCTAGACACTAATAATTATGGCTTAATGTCTAGTTATAGTGATATAGTCACCATTGCAAGATTAACAAAACGACCCATCATAAATGAATTTCACAATGATGACATATTCACAATGACAGTAATTTGTATTAAAAAGAGCAGCAGCAAATGAAAACCATGGCCAAGTCAAGGCAGCATTTTGCAGTACTGTCTTGCAGAAAATCAGAGAAATTCCAAGGATCTGCATGTTGCATGTGCAACTGAGCTTTCCAAAGCTGCCAGACATTGAATGAAAACTTTCTTGGGAAAATACTGAATGAGGAAAGACAGTTAACTCATGTGATACAATAATTTTGTTTCATTAATACTTAGCCTTAGTAACCTTAATAATTCACTTGGTAAGCTGCAAGTAAGTAACCCTTAGTCGTATTATCCATTAGATGTATCTATGAAGTTAGGCTTTTGCCTGTAAAACTAAAGAGAGACTGGCTTTTAAAAAAAAATCAACTTGCAAAGTACCAAGAAGCCTCCTGAGACTATGGACCACACTTGAGAAACATGCAATTTTTCAATAATTTATTCAATGCCTCTTAATAAACTGAGAAAAGGAGCGGAATTTTAGATGCCCCTCATGCCTATTATGTCATTTTTTTTACGCTATAGCAACAAAAGCAGTTGTTATTCTCCAAATGACTATGAACTCTGAAGAGTTTTCTCACAATGGTGTCACTTTGATTTCTTTTTTATCTAGTTCACATACTTTCTAGCCTCCCTTTGCACTCATTCAAGGAGTCTCACAGGAGTTCATTCATTATTTCTTATTTTCCAACCTTTTCAATCAGTGAAAGAGGATATACCTTTTAACTCAAATGATTCCTAACTATGTTTTCTATCTATTAAGAAACAGTGAAAACTGTGAGACCACTATTATTTTCTAAAATTATAATATCCAGATTAACTGTTGACAGCTCATAATTCTACTTTGATTTAGGGTAGTATTAAATATAATTGGAAACTCGATATGCCATTTTCCTCTTTTGGAAATGCGCAATGTGTGTTAGCATGTTAAAGACTCTGAGAAATTTGCTTTCAAGAAACTTAAAATTCTGTTAAAACTAGCATTTCCCATATTTTTGTCATAGAGCCTCTCTCCCACTTGATTTTTTTTTTTCCATACAAAACACTTAACACCACACAGGCTTGTTGTCCTTTAAGAAAATCCCCTGGGAAAGATCATGTTAGAATAAATTTAGGGTATAAGCGATTTTCCATATTCACATTCCAAAGTTATTGCATCCTTTTTTTTCTGCTAGTGGAGCAACCTGACTAACTAGAAAAGGCGTTTTACAGAAGATAAACAATCTAGATTCTATTATTGGTACTCTCATTTTGGGTTGTATGCAACCCAGAACTATAGTGGAAGAATGTAAATTTTGTGAACCTCAGTTTCCACTTTGTCAAACTAGGGAGTAAGACTAGATCTTCTCTAATGCTCTAATATAGTTCAAACACTTCATGATTTTGACAGCTCTTCTACCAGTACAAAACATTGTGTACTAAATGAAGGGTACTTGTCTAAAAATTTGCCATGTAAAAAATTCAGTCTGAACACTATGCCTTGTATGTGTGCTACACAACTGTATGTAAAGACATAAGAGGAGCTGTAGTCCTCTCTACAGTGACATTCCCAATGAAATTCATCTATAAGGAATTGAGAAGTTTTGCACAATAATTGTGTCAAAGGTCAGGCTTATGAAAGCAGAAATGAAACCCATATAACAAGAAGAAATTATGCCTTGTGCACTAATACCATCCTGCATTGACTTTTTTTGTTGCTGGGTGAATTCACAGATATGATTTCCACTAAATCATATCATAAGGGATTATTTAAGTAATAGCTTTTATCATACAAAAAGCAGATTAGAAATAAAATGCATAACCTGGACATTTTCTATGGGCTCTCAAACTTCACTGCTTTTTATAGTTCAATTCCAGGTTGAATTTAAGAAAAAGTTTTTCTCTGGTACTTACTAAACTATCTTTATAGTTTTGATACCCCTGGTTGTGGTCTCAGGAAAACAAACAAAAAAGAATGCCGCATAGCACAAAACAATTTTCACTTTAAATTTTATCCAAGAACATTCAGAACTAGCAGAGAGTCTGCTATTCCAAAGATTTCTAGGCAAATATTACATGTTTTAAGCATTATATTTTGAATGCTGAAACATTTATGCCATTTTACTTGACACCGTTATTTTCAACATATTCGTATAATAGACAGTATTCAAATCTTAACATCTCCATTGCTCAAACACAACCTCTCTCTCAAAACTCCAGAGGCTGAAGCAGACTTAGCTGCTGAAGTAGTCTCAGTTCTATGTGGTGTTGATTTTCATGTAGAAAGTGCTGTTAAAGCTAAATCAGTACTGATCAATATTCAGTTCTGGTCAAAATTCAGTACTTATAATAAGTCGTACCTTTTAAATAAATTTTTAACTATTTGAGTAATCAATATGTTTGCTGCTGTTGTTGAAGCCCAAATTATAGCCAAGTGTATGTGGCTAATTATGTTGGGGGTCAGCGTTAAATAGAACAGATGTTTATTTCCTCTATCTTGTCTGGATCACCAGCAAGATACATACCTTCCCCCCACATACGTAATGGCACTACTCATGTTTTTTAAGATTGTGCGAAGTTCTTCATTCTTTATTTAGATTCTCTATTTAATTTAAGTTCTACAATAACCTGATGACATACTTTTCAAACAAAAAATTGAGACTGGGTTATGAAGTAATTTCAAAAATATATTTATGTGACTGTAAACACCAAGCCCCCACCTGACACGCTGTTCTCCTATGGACACCATAAAGCCCATGCACCTAGTTGATTGTACCTGCTGGACTGATAGGGTGTAGGCTTAAAAGCTATTTTTCTTTCTTTTTCATCACTTCCTTTTAAACTTGCTCCATAGACCAGTTCTTCATCTTTCCTGGATAGAATCTTTCATAGGTACCATCTCTTTCTAGTCTCTTCCATTCACAAAAGCACTCCCATTATAGTAAATTAAAATTTTTCATTTGGTGAAACATCAAAATTCCAAACTCATTCAAATTAAAATTTCTCTCCTCCCCGGCTTATATCCTCTATCGTTGAAAGTTGCAGTGAGAAAGGCTTCTGTTTTTCTAGGTTGCTTTCCTCTTCCTGTGTTCAATAGCTGCTATTTCTGATGAGGGGAAAGGGCCTGTCTCAACTTGATGGTTCTGGTGTAATGGGATGTCGACATCCTCTGGTTAAGGCTGATAGCCTTGTTTTTGTTAACATTAACTTAATTTTCATTGGGATCTACCTAAAATTTAATATGCAACAATACTTTCTAGGGATTAAAATGATCACACCAAGATCCTTTTTAAATCTTGCCATTTGCAATGTTTTTCTCAGTTAAAGCAAATATAACTTTAGAAACATATAAGAGAATCCTAATTTTTACTAGATCCCCTTAGGGTTATTGTAGGACAGGAAAATAATCCTCAAATTTTCCTAGATTGTTCAGTCGACCACATTAAAATGGCACACACCAATCGGAAAGTGACTGTTTGTTACCAGCATAATTTGCTCTTTAAGGCTCTTAGGTTTTTGTATGCCACCCAAGAACAAGATTCCTTAATTATCCTCACTTATTTTGACAGCCATTCATTCTTTAAAATATCAGACTGAAAAGAAATGATCTCCTGGTTGTAATAATTATATATAGTTGATTTCTCTCCAGTAGATAATGCTAGACAAAGATAAGGCATTTATCACAGATAAACACACTAAGGCAGGCCTGACACAATCAAAGTGAAAGGTCTTTTTTCTTGAGAAGCAGCTTTATTCCAGTGACCTTATTTCTGTTATTCAAAACCACTGAGAGGAAATTGATGAATATTTGAGAAAGACAGATAGCTTTGGTGCCCTGTATTATTCTCCAAAAAAAAAAAAAAAAGTCCTGGTTTAACGATCAGATATGCTAATTTATTAAAATGCTGGAGTTTCAAATGAGTACCTTTTAGGAATCTTCATTAATTTCCTCCTGACTTTCAGGAATGAAATCAAATAATTAAATAAGAGAGCACAAAATAACTTTTTCTTATATTTTAATCCAGTGATTTACCAGTTCAAAAGCTAGGGCCACAGCAAAGTTGAAGGGCACTGTTTCCATATGTGTCTGCATGTCAGTCAGCCAGTAATTAACTGTTAATTGGATTTGGCTTTATTCTCTATGAAAACCTAGAACTTTAGAAAAGAATGAACTTGACAGAACAATGGAGGAAAAAAACCAACAAAATTATATTAATCTGCTTAATCTTATTGCTAGTAGATTAGGAGAAGGGAGGAAAGAGAAGGCAGAAAAAAAAGAACAAGAATTCATGTAGGTGGAGTGGAAAGACAAAGAAAAGAAAATATAGAAAATTGTCAGAAGAATGCATAAAATACCAGAACAATGGATAAGTTTGAGCTTGTTGGCTCCAATAAATGAAAAACTCCTGCCCTAGAAGACTAGCAAAAGCAGGCAGGGTAATTTTTCTTTAGAAATATGTGCTTTTTGTTTGTTTCTTTTACAGCTATCTTCAGTTAGATGTTTGCTTATTTTAAAATATAAACTTATAGTTTAACAAGTCACGTAAACTATTTTGCTGTGCTAAATTTAACTGAGTTTCAAAGCCCCATAAGTAGAATCCTATCTGTGCTTATTTTTAATCAAATTTTTATTTAAAAATAATCAGTAGATTATTAGCAGCTATCTTCTTGAAGAATATAACTTCGTTTCTTCCATCTCCCTTGTCCAAAACTGTGTAGAAATGAAAAGATACCAAATAAAGCTATTTTGTTGTTTTAATCTTGTTGTCAGATATTAGATTTTCAGTATAAATTTACAAAAATCACAAGCTGCCATTCTACTCTGGGCGAATTTGCCTCAAAATAATGGCTAAGAAAATGAAGACTCAACCTTTATGGCAACAATTCAATAACAGGAAGGAGATTAAGGTCACTTGACTGAACCAACATTCATCACACAGCATGATCACACAGGTATTACTCATTTGGCATCACAAAATGAAGTCATTATAACCAAGTGCTGTGTCACAAGACCAGCGTCTGTTGTTCTGGAAAGAAGCTCCTTATCTTTGCCTAATGTTTTGTATTTGAGAAAGGTCTCAGCACTCAGAGTTTAACAGTCCATATCATTAGCCTGTAACTATTTTTAAAAGAAGTCAGCTCTTCTATTTCCTATATTGCCATATTTCTTATGCCACAATGTCAAAGGTGATAAAACTTGTGAGATTGTCGAGAATGTGCTCCGAGATGTGTCAGAATGTGCTGGTTAGATTGAGCTATAGGAGAAGCTACTGAAATAACAGGCGACCACAGGAGGGGCACTCAGTCTTGACTGTGACATGAACAGGTTGTGACCATCGAGGAGTTCTTCAAATTGTTCTTGGTTTATTTGAAAGCAAACTTCTTTCTCATTGCATAAATTTCTTGTGCGGATATTGGCTTTGACGGAAGTGTAAAATGTTATACAAAGGTAGGGGTGAGCACTCAGGAGTTAGGTGCTCTAGGGTCAAACAAGGACTACACTATTTGCGGGCTATGGACCAGCAGTAAATACCTATCGTCTAGAACTGTTTGAAGATTAGGATTCAGTTTTTCAAGTAATTAACACTCTCCCAACAGAGAAAGCAGGCAACAAAATTAATTTTTGTTATTATTTTAGAAAAACAGAAATACAAATCATTCAATGCATTTAGTACATTTCTTTCTATAGTGCCTCCCTCACAGTAGACGTTCAGTATTAAATGTTGGATGAATAGTAGGTTGAACACTGTATCTTTGGGGTCAAATGAACACCAATGATAATATTTACTGTATTTTCCTTACGGAAAGTTTTGAGAGAGATTACATGTCTTAAAGACTCTTCTCTTTCAAACAATGATAGCACTCAATACTATTAGATTATGACAATCTAAATGTAAACCATTGTCACATGTTTCTGCTTATTTTTGACAGCATGCAACTATAAATTGTCATCACCTTCTAAAATTAGAGAAGGAATTGATTCAAAGGATCAGATTTTTTTTCCCAAAAGACTACTTTTCCTTTAAAATGTGCTTAAGTTCCTTATGATATAAAATATTTCATAATGATTATTATTTCATAATCAAAGAGAAAAATTTATGTGAAAATTTTCAGATGTGCTATGCTTCAGCTTCAGAACATCTCATTTGATTTACTAATTTTAATCTGTTTACCAATTAGAGACCTTGATGGGAAAGGATTCAAGAGGTCACCTGCTTCCCCTTCAAGGTATATGTTTTTTAAGAAAGATCAGTCTTGACTCTCTTTCCATTTTCAAAAGTATTCATTGATGAACTTTTAAAAATTTTCCCTTCAGAATTCAGTCCCATATCTTAAAAATTCTTAGTTGGTAGATTGGAATTCACAAGAGATGAGTGAAAGGTTATTAGAATTAATCCCCTAGGCTGTTCTTATCCAGAGTCATATTTATCCTGTTCATAAAATGGGTCAGTTGTAACTCTTAAATATTGAAGTTTCTTTAGCATGAACTCCTTTTCATAAACCTTGGCCATAGACCAGAGACTTTAACAGAAAGCTAGAGATGGCATATTTTCAAAAATGCTTTGGAATGATTATTAACCAAGAGCCTCGAAGTAGACATTTTCTAGGCACAAGGGTTGGACTAATGGGCAAGGAGTGGATAGAAAAGGATAAATAAGAAAGAAACTAATATTTAGTAGGCTACTCTGCATCAAGCATATTGTTTTTTACTATCTATGTTTGGTACCTTATTGTATCAGCCCTGCAAAGCAGCTGGTTGATATGGTGGCCCAATTTTATAGGTAAATTAAGGCTCAGAGAAGTTAACTGACTTAATGAAGATCACACAGCCAGTACGTGCCCAAGTCAGAAGTCAAAATGCAGGTCTGTGTGATGTCTGCCTATGTTCTTTTCCTGTGAAAGGATTATACCACATAAATGTTCCCTGTGCATCTCGTTATAAGTGTAAGATTACCAGGCATGCTAAACAGGAAAATATACACTATTAGATCTTCAACTAGGAAATCAATTAACCTTGTAATTTTAGATATTTTATCGAATGAACGGTAAGCCTAAAGAAACATCAAGGACTCTATTGTAATAAATAGATTAGAAAGCCACACAGAATATTATTTTATGAAGCAACTTAATTTCAAAATTGGTTGGATGCTCCTTATGGGGAAAACATTAAATTTGGTGGGATTCACTGCAGTGAGGTTGAAAGGGGGAATTGGAGGTTTCATTGAGAAATCTCTGAGCTGTTCACTGCTGAAAACATTTCAGTCTCCTGAAGATAGTTGCCAATGATCTTAAAGCTGAGCATAGAGACAACAAGCTGGAGGGGACTGTGCATACCTGTTGTCTTCAATTCCTGCCTCTCAATTCTGCAGGTTCTGGTGTTTTCAGCTCTGCTGTTCCTCCAATTTTTCTTCCCAAAACTATGCTGACAACTCTGTCTGTTATTACTTCCTCTTAGATCTTCTTTGCCTTTGCTGATTTAAAAAAATATTTACATTTTCAATTTAATAGATTTTATTTCTAGAGGTAGTGGAGATAAATGCATGTGTTCTGTATAATACATACAAACCCCCAAAATGTGTGTGTGCTCATTCTGAGGTGACTTACTTCCATTACAGTTCATAACTACTTGCCTTTTTACTGTTATTTTTTCTCCTTTTCCTGTCTCCTAACTTCCAGGCCTTTCTATTTTTTATTTTATTTTATTTTTAAATTAAATTTATTGGGGTGACATTGGCTAATAAAATTATACAGGTTTCAAGTATATAATTCAATAATATGTCATATGTATATTGCATTGTCTGTTCACCACCCTAAGTCAAATCTCCTTCTGTCACCATATATTTGATCTCCTTTAGCCTTATCTACCTCTCTCCTCCCCCCTTTTCCTCTGATAACTACCAACCTGTTGTCTGTGTCTATGAGTTTTTGTTTGTCTTGTTCATTTGTTGCTCTCAGTTTTATATCCCACATATGAGTGAAATCATGTGGTTCTCAAAGTCTTCTGTCTGACTTATTTTGCTTAGCATGATAATCTCAAGACCCATCCGTGTGTCACAAATGGCAGTATTTCATCTTTTCTTGTGGCTGAGTAATTTTCCATCGTATAAATGTATCACATCTTTACCCAGTCATCTATTGAAGGACACTTTGTTTCCATGTCTTTGCCACTGTGAATAATGCTGCAATGAACATTGGGGTGCATATATCTTTACAGATAAATTTTCAGAAGAAAGATTTCTGGGTCATATGGTAATTCTATTGTTAATTTTTCGAGTAATCTCTATAATGTTTTCCACAGTGGCTGGACCAATTTACATTAACACCAGCAGGGTATGAGGGTTCCTTTCCCCCCACAACCTCGCCAGCACTTGCTATTACTTGTCTTGTTGATGATAGCCATTCTTACAGGTGTGAGGTGGTATCTTACTGTGGTTTTGATTTCCATTTCCCTAATAGCTAGTGAAGTTGAACATCTTTTCATATATCTGTTGGTCATTTGTATGTCTTGGGAGAAGTGTCTGTTCAGGTCTTCTGCCTGTTTTTCAATTAGACTGTTTGTTTCTTGTTGTTGAGTTGTGTGAGTTCTTTGTATGTTTTGGGTATTAGCCCCTTATTGGAGGTGTTGTTTGCAAATATCTTCTCTTTGTTTCCTCTTTGTCTTGTTGATGGTTCCTTTTGCTGTGCGGAAGCTTATGTGTGTGTGGTACTTATACATGCCTTTCTATATTCCCTGTCACAGAATGTTTATCACTCTCAAAGCTTATTTTCCCATTACTCCAGACTTACTCCGATTCTCAATCTCCTATATCCAGCTGCTTGTAGAGCATCTCCATTTGAATGAGATCCTCTTGGTTTAAATAGCTAATAATCATATCCCCGCAAAACTGGCATCCATTTCCATATTTTATATAGGTACTTCTCATTAATTATAATATTATAACAGAAAACATTTATTGAAAGCTAATGTGCCAGCCATTATCCTAGCCTATTTTTCTAAGGAAACATGCTAGTAAGTCACAAGTGGTGGAGCCAAAATTTGAAGTCAGCCTGATGATACGACAGGTACTCTTACCCACATTGTTTTGCATTATCCTTGTTACTGGAGGAAGAAAAAAAGTCCCATCCCCCATATCAGGGGAAAAGCCATTTAAGTTGGCTAATTTCAAACACTGCCTTGCACATGGGAGCAATTCAGTACATATGCATTGTTTTATCCACCACATAGTCTTCTAGACACATTTTTAAAAATTGTTTTTAACCACATATCTCATACAGGTATAGTTTCCAAACATTAATAATAAAAATTATTGCAGAAAATATCTGTCATACTGGAAGTAATGTTTGCAAAGTAAATACTATTTTTATACTAATCTAACTGACTACATGGAGAAAAAGAAAAAAACAAATACTCCCAGTTCATTGTATTTAAGCATTCCATCTCATTTTGCTCATTAGTGTTCGCTCTTCTTTCTTTAATAATTAAATTTTTCAATTAATTTTTCCATACAATGTTATATTAGTTTTAGATATACAACATAGTGTTGACATAACTTATAAAGTGATCACCCCAGTAAATGTAGCGTCCATCTGACACCATACATCACAATATTTTTTACCATATTCCCTATGCTATACTTTGCATCTGTATGACTTTTGTAACTACCAATTTGTACTTCTTAATCCTTTCTCCTCTTTCCTTCATCCTCTCAAACCCCCTCTCATCTGACAACCATCAAAATGTTCTCTGACTCTATGAGTTTGTTTCTATTTTATGTGTTCATTTATTTTGCTTTTTAGATTCCATATATAAATGAAATCATATAATATTTGTTTTTCTCTGTCTGATATAACTTAGCTTAATATTCTCTAAGTCTATTTATGTTGTTGCAAATGGCAAGATTTTATTCTATTTTATGACTAAGATTCCACTGTGTGTGTGTGTGTGTGTGTGTATTTATATATCACATCTTCTTTATCCATTCATGTACAGATTGACACCCAGGTTGCTTCCATATCTTGGCTATTGTAAAGAATGCTGCAATGAACATATGGGTGTACACGTCTTTCAAATTAGTGTTTTGGGTTCCTTAAATACCCAGAAGTAGAATTATTCAGTCCTTATTTGTCTCTTTTATATCCTTTGTTTTAAAGGCTATTTTGTTTGGTATAAGTATTGCTACCCCAGCTTTTTTTTTTTTTTTTTTTTTTTTGCCTGTTTCCATTTTTGTAAATATCTTTCCGTCTCTTTATTTTAAATATATTTTTTTTTTTGGTCTGAAGCGAGTCTCTTGTAGATGGTATATATAAATGTCTTGTTTGCCTTTCCATTCAGCCACCCTATATTTTTTTATTAGAGCATGTAATCCATTTACATTTAAAGTAATTGTTTATGGATATGTAATTTTTGCCATTTTATTATTCATATTTTTGAACTTTTTTTTGTTCTTCTTAAAGAAGTTCCTCTAACATTTCTTGTAATACTGATTTGGTGGTGATGAACTCCCTTAGCTTTTTGTCTGGAAAGCTCTTTATCTATCCTTCGATTTTCAATGAAGACCTTCTTGGATAGAGTGATCTTGGTTGTAGGTCCTTGCTTTTCATCACCTTGAATATTTCATGCCAATCCCTTCTAGCCTGCAAAATTTCTGTCAATAAATCAGTAGGCAGTCTATAGGAGCTCTCTTGTAGGTAACTAACTGCTTTTTTTCTTGCTGCTTTAGATTCTCTCTTTATCTTTAAACTTTGGGACTTTAATTATAATGTATCTTGGTGTGGGCCTCTTTGGGTTCATTTTATTTGGGACCATGTGCTTCCTGTGCTTTTGAGTCTATTTCCTTCCCAGGTTAGGGACGTTTTTCCATCATTATTTCTTCATATAGGTTTCGATATCTTGCTCTCTTTTTTTACCTTTTGGTCCCCTTATGATATGAATGTTGGTATACTTGATATTGCCTCAGAAGCCTCTTAAACTATATTCATTTGGGGGCATTTTTTTTTTCTCGTTGCTGTTCTGATTGGGTATTTTCTGCTACCTTATCTTCCAAATCACTTATTCAGTCCTCTGCTACATCTAATCTACTGATGATTTCTTCTAATTCATTCTTTATTTTAGTTACTGTAGTCTTCATTTATGACTGATTCTTTGTTTTTCATTTTCATTTTTACATTTCCTATCTCTTTGTTGAAGTTCTCACTGAGATCACTGAGCATCCTTATAACCAGTGTCTTGAACTCTGCATCTTGTAGATTGCTTATCTCTATTTTGTTTAGTCTTTTTAGCTTTGTTCTGTTCTTTAATTTGAGACATGTTTCTTTGTCTTCTTCTTTGGCTGCTTCCCTGTGTTTGTTTCTATGTGTTAGGCAGAGCTGCTATGTCTCCCAGTCTTGGTAGAGTGGCCTTATGTAGTACTGTGGGGCCCAGTGGTACAGCCGCTCTAGTCACCAGAGCTGGGTGCTGCCTGTGTGTTCTTTGTATGGGTTGCATGTGCCCTCCCATTGTAGTTGAGCCTTGATTGCTGTTGGCATGTTACTGGATGGGATCGATCCTCAGGCTGATTGGTTGTAAGAGCTGAGTATGACTACAGTGGAGGAGCTGTTATGCATGGGCTGATCCTATGCAGGATTCTTTTTAGCAAGGCTTTGGTGCCTACTCAGTCTTCTCTTTGGGTGTGCCATTTGTAGAGGTGGTTGGCTGGTGCTCTGGTGGGGTCTGAAGCTTGCTACTGAATGTGTTGTTGGTTCTGGGGCCTCTTAGGAGGGGCTCTGGTGCAGACCAAAGTCAACCACTGCTTGTGCTTTGCTCGGGGCTACTTGGTAAGAGCTACAAAGTGATCTGCAGATGGTTGCCCCTCGTACTGGGCTTGGAGGTGCCTGGGAAAGGCTAAGCTATAAAATGGGGCTGACTGCCACTTCTGCCAGGCATGGGGCAGCTTAGCAAGATGTATGGGGCACACCAAGGCCAGATGGTGCTTGTTTGGGGTTTTTGAAACTTTAAGATATTTTAGGAAAGTTTTCAGCATGAGCCAAGATAGGTCATTTGAATGTAAAGGCCACTGGAAGCAGCTTGGATGGGCCTGCAAGTTGGGTGGGTTGGGGTCTCAGAGAATCACCAGGACAGGTGACCAGTGTTAGTCTGATTGCTGGAATCTCAGATATGGTGGCTGTCTGCACTGTGCATCCATGCTGGGTGTGAGAAGTGCTTAACAAAGGAACAGTGGCTTCTGCCAGTACTTCTGTCTTAGAGAAAGTTACTTCTCCAGTCCTTGTCCTGAAGCCAGGCAACTCAGTTACTCCCCGTATGTCCCTGGCACCTTTTGAACTGCTGCCCCAGTGCTGGAGGTTAGAATGAGTTCATCAGTGAGTAAGTCCATGTGTAGGCCCTTTAAGGGGAATGCCTGGGGAAGATAAAAAATGGCATAGATGATAGAGGCTCTGTTCATCCCTCTGGCAACCAAATCAAAGTTGTGATGGAAACAGAGCAAAAAGCAAGGAAAAATCACCTGGGATCTAGATGAACAAGTCATACAACTCTTCAGAAATCCATGAAATTACCCTGCAACAGTAGAAGGTAGGACGGGGTAATGATGTGAGGCCGCCCCGTCTCCAGTGGCTGAGTGAGCTGTAGGTTGTGGCAACGGCCACGGCAGCAGCAGAATCCACTTAAAGGGGCCACATCTGCAAGCGGATTTTCACAATGACGGACCTGCTCGCTCTGGGTACCAGTGCCGGTATAGCTGCACACGGAGGTACCAGGGACTGACAGAGAGACATTGTCTGAGGGTGGAGGTGAGACTCCCTCTCTACAGAAATGTCGGAGGTATCTGTTATTCTCTGTTGAGCCTTTCCCCCTCCCGGTGCATGGACATACTGCCGTTATAGCCATGATGTCATCAAACTGGGTAACAGAGGTCGCTCTGCCCAGAGGATTCCTTGAAATTCTGCCTCCCGCAACTCACGGCCCCACCTAAGTCACATCCAGTAAGTCAGGTGCTCCTTGTCGAGCAGCATCTAGACTCACAATGGTGACAGTTGCCCTCAGTTTCAGGTGTGACCTTTTGAGGCAACGATAAGCACAGCATCTGTGGATTGCTTGATGAATCTTAACAGGTGGCTCGGGAGGGACAGAAGCTTGGGCTAAGTTTGGCCTGCTACTGAAACCCTCTCAGGACTGTGTCATTGGACACCTACTTCACAAATCCACACTAATAAGATTGTGAGACTTAGGAGATTTGCTTAGTACATAGAAACAGACACAGAAAGGCAGCTAAAATGAGAAGACAAAGAAGAAGAAACCATATGAGAGAACAAAACAGAGATCCAGAAATAATGGAGTCAAATAATCTAACAGACGCATAGTTCAAAACACTGGTTATAAAGATGGTCAATGAAATTTTATGAGTGTAGATAAATTCAGTGAGAACTTCAACAAAGAAATGAAAAACATAAAAATGGAAATGGAAATTATAAAAGAGAACCAGTCTGAAATGAAGAACACATTATCTGAGATGAGAAGTTATTAAATGGAATAAACAAAGAAATAAACAAAGTGAATAAAGAAGAGGATCAAATGCCTTATTTAGAGGATGGGAAAGCCAAGGACAGTCTATCAGAATGGCAAGGAAAAAGATTCCAAGACTATAAAAATAATTTAAGGAACATATGGGACACTATGAAGGGTGTAAATATCTGTCTATCAGCATACCTGAAGGAAAACAAGATGCTGAACAGCCGTTTGAAGAAATAATAATGGAAAACTTCCCTAACCTGGTGAAGGAAATGGACATAAAACCTCAGGAAACTCAGAGAACCCCCAATACTAGGGATCCAAAGAGGCTCACACCAAGACACTTCATAATTAAAAGGCTAAAGGTTAAATACAAAGAAAAAGTCTTAAAATCAGCAAGAAAAAAAGCAGATAGTTACTTGCAAGGGAACACCCATAAGACTGGCAGATGATTTCTCAAATGAAACTATGCAAGACAGAAGGGCTTGACACAAAATATTCAATGTGATGAAGACCCAGGATCTACAACCAAGAATACTTTATCCAACAAAGCTATCATTTATAGTTGAAGGACAGATAAGCAGCTTCCCAGACAAAAAATAAGCTAAAGGAATTTATTACCACCAAGTCAGTATTACAGGAAATGCTGGTGGGACTTCTTTAAGAAGAAAAAAACATGTATCAATAACAGGAATAAAAAAATGATAACAACTACATTTCTATTAATAAGTACCTCAAATGGAAAAGAATTAAGTGCTCCAACGAAAGGATAGAGTGCCTGAAAGGATAAGAAAGCAAGACCCCTACATGCTGCCTATAGGAGACTCACTTCAGATTAAAAGACACACACATTAAAAGGAAGGGTATGGAAAAAGCTACTGCTTTGATGGACCTAGAAGATATTTAAGTCAGACAGGGAAAGATAAACACTATATGATTTCACTTATATGAGGAATCTAATGAATAAAAAGAAAAAAATAATCAAAAACAGACTTATAGATATCGTGGACAATTTGGTGACAGACAGAGGGGAGGGCATTGGGGAGCTGGGAGAATGGGGTGAAGGGTTAATGAAGTACAAATTAATAGCTAACGGATGGTCACAGGGCTGGGGAGCAGGGCACAGGGAATGAATGCAGTTAGCATTAATACATTGGCGAGGTGGAAGGTCAGGGAAGGGAGGGAGCAATTGGGGGGATCATTTTATGAACTATATACATGTCTATCCAATATACTGTATACTTAAAACTAGTTGAAATAAATAAAGTACAAATGGATAGATACTAAATAGTCATGGGAATATATAGTGTAACAAGGAAAATAGAGAACAATGTTGTAAAAAACACGTAAGGGGGAAGAGGGGTACCTGATTTAGTGGAGTGACCACTTTGTAAGTTATATAGGTCTCTCTAATCACTATGCTGTACAATTGAAACTATTATTGTATGCCAACTATAATTGAAAAAATATTTATTGAATTATGTAGTGCAAATACTAGCAACTGATTGTCTATTATGCTTCAGTAAAGCTGGAGTTGGTGTGGGGGAAAAAAAGAGGAATGCCTGGGACTCCAGGAGCCCTCCATTTCATTCAGCCACAATCTCTGCAGGTTTTCACAGCCAGGAGTTATGGGGACTTGTCTTTCCAGCACTATAACCCTGGGCTAGGAAGTCTTGTGTGGGGTTGAGACCCCTCACTTCTCAAGAGGGACCTCTACACTTCAGATCTTTCTCCTGATTTTTAACTGCCTCACACCGGTGTTGGACCAGCCCATGTTTCGTCTCTGCCACTCCTACCAGTCTCAGTGTGGACTCTTCTGTATATCCTTAGTTATAGGACTTCCATACAGCTAGACTTTAGGAGATTTTCAATGATATTTGGTCTGTAGTTTAGCTGTAATTTTGATGTGGTTGTGGGAGGAGGTCAGCATAGCATTCACCTACTCTGCCATTTGACTGGAAACCTGTATGTTCTTATTTCAAGCTTGTTCATTCATTTTTATGACTCTCATTATCCTTGATGTCCCTTTTAAGATTTATATCTTTTGAGATTACCTCTTTAACTCACTTTGAATGCTTTATAGGGCACAGCATTGTCTCACACCAGAAGTAATGAGATCCTTCTAGACAATGATAATAATTCAAATCTAGGAAAATAAATGCAATTATTAATAAGTGAAATATGTGAAAAATCATATTTAGAAATTAAAAGTATTAATTTACTTTAAATATTTTTATTATGTAAGAAGCACCCTTCATAGACCTAGGCATCAAGACCCATAATATATTTCTTTATATTTAATTAGTTTTTCATCTCAGTTTCAAAATGTAATCATTTCTCAGTTTCTGAGCAGAGTTTAAGTTGAAGAGTGCATTAAGACAAGAACTAATGGAAGTGACTTGATATCTTTATTCCTCAGGCAATGAATAATGAGTGGTTTGTTGGTTATTTATGTTATTCTAAATATGAGACAGATTGAATATTATCATGCATTTCACAATCTGTGCCAGCAAATTTGCCATTTCTAGAAATATACAATAATCCATATCTTTTTATGAAAACCTTAATTCATATAGCCATTTGATGGTGATTTAGTTTTGTCTACAATTCATAAAATTGATTTGTCATAGTGCTCCAGTAAATCTAACCCAACTCAAAAAAATCTAAGTGCTGTGCATATGTACTAGAGGGATATATACTTAGAGTTCATACTTTTTTCCATAAACAAATAAGTAAAATTATATATATTATATTTTGCCTTTATGATTACTACAAGGTTGCTATATATAAAATTTTTAAAAATATAGATCAAAACCCTTAGTTAAATAGTTCTTTCCCAATAATGCAATTGTTTTTAGAAGAAATAGAAACATTTTTCTTTTTAAAGCTGATATTGGGAGTGGGGAGCTTTAACAATGAACCTGCTTCTGGATCATTTATATAACAAATTATTTATTGAGCCTTCATGTGTCCCAAATCTGTGCTGCATACTGAGGACACCAGCCTGGCCCTCAGGTCATTCTCTTTAACTATTACTCTCTCTAATAGCATCTCTACCTGCCTTGTTCTTATTTGAAATTATTAAAATAGGCATGTGGCAATAGGGAGACAGAGACAATACTATTGATCATAAAAGGGAAACAACAAAACATAATGGTCAGGGGTCTGAACTCTGTGTTCGGACTGTCTAGGGTCAAATCTTGCCTCTCTTATGTATGAGCAGGGCAATCTTGACCTTGACCTCTCTGTGCCTCAATTCCACATCTGTAAAATAGGAATACTAATGCTAGTTAATTCAAAGGATTACTTATTGATAATGTGAAAGTGCTCAATAAAATTTGATTATCACAATGTGATTAACAATATTTAATTTATAGTTAATAATTTCTGATAACTATAGATCTTAGAATAGGAGCTAGCAGAGGAGTAATTTTAACATCTTGTTTCATAATTTGTTAGTCGCAAATGACAAAGGCAACATTAAGCTTTAAGGTTGTGTTGCTTATAGTGGTCAGAGAAAAATCAGTTCTGGGTAAATAACCAGACTTTTTTTTAACATAATATCTTACTCCTGGGTGTTTATTGCGTGTCTGCATTACAGTGCTGAGAGCTGTTCAAAGGCATAAAGTGTGGCTTAGCTCTGCGGCTTTTAGCAATTCGGACAGTCCTTTATACACAGTAGGCATTTGATAAATGTGAGTTGCACAAATGATTCAAATTACTTTAAATAAAAATATCTTTATTAAATTGCAGAATTACTATATGCTCTTTTTAGATTATTTAGAAACTACAAGCAAGCTTAAAAACCCCAAATCATTTATAATCTTGCTATGCAGGAATAACCACGAGCATTCTGTTATATATCTTTCTACTATTTTCCTCTGCACACACACTTTTGTTTCAAACAAAAAATGGAGTAATGCAGTAAATATTTTTGATAACTTGCTCTTTCATGAAATAATATACAAATAATATTAACTCTATGATCACATATTCTTCTAAAACATTATTTTTAATATGTTACCTAATACTTATTCTTGAACATTTAGGTTATATTTCATTTTAGCTTTTTACATTAAAATCACCATTGTTAAATATTGCTAGATATGTTCCTTGCTTTCCTTCATCCCTGCCAATATGCTCCCCTAGTACTGTTACTTTGTTTGTCGTAGTCCCTGTTATACCAACAGAGTCTACCTGGATAACTCTCTGTTGATCTGTTCATTGTTTTTCCACTAGGCTATACATGTCATGAGAACAGAGGCCTACCTAGTTTTACCATTGTAACCTGAGTTTCCAGTGTACTTCATGGCTCTTAAATGGTACTCAATGTATATTTGTTAAATAAATATATGTGAAAGGTTTTTTTTTTTTTTTTTCATCTGATAATGATAAAAGATCTCCTCTGAAAGTTTCTGTGAAGGTTTTCGTTTGGAGCTAGATATATGTAGGATATGCTCCTAGAGAAAGGATATGAAGCGTGAAGGTGGGCAGGGCAAATTGGGAAGCAGCTTGGTGCCGAAAGCTAAAGGACAGAGACAGAGAAGGAATCTGGGAAGGGGCATGAAAAATTTTCTCTTGACTCATCTTTTCTCTTTACACTTTCCATCAGGAGCTCCAGTTTTCTCTACTGACTTTTATAATAAACTTATTGGAAGCAATGGGAATGGAAACAAAACCTTGATTAATTTATTGAGAGATTTTAAGTAAATGGGAGAATGTGTACTCTTAACTGGGACCATCTGAATTATATTCAAAGAATCCAATTCTAAGCCTGTGACTTAAGTGAAAAAATTCCAGCTCTATGTCTGGCACACAGTAGTAGGAAATGGAAAGGATTCATATTTATGGAGTATCTATAATATTCTAGTGACTTTCCTGTATCATTGTATTCAGTCTACTCAAGGACTCTGAGAAGCAGAATTTATTGAGGAGGGATCCAAATTCAGTTCTGGACTATATAACTCCTGAATCTACTTTCCCAGATGAAAATATTAAATGAATTCTTTGATTAAATGAGGAAATGGCTTACAGCTAATGTAAACAAATTTTATCTAAATTCTATTTAACAAGGAAGGTATTTATTTCTATGTTTGTTTAAGTATGCCTTGAAAGATTCTGACTTGTGGATTTCTTTAGAAAGTGGAAAATTAAAACACTAATAAATAGAAATAAAACCATTTAAAAATCCTGTCTAAGGAGACAGGATATTTTACCAATACCTGTAGGAGCTATATAAAAAAATTGAAAGGATTTTTAGACTAAAAATATTTTATCATATTTATAGTGTTCATTCAAAGGCAATTAATTAAATAGACTTGCACTTTAAAAATGTAGTGAGAGTGCCTTTTCAATGTTAACTTGATTTTATTTTAATCAAAATTTTATGAACCTAACAGGAGCTAGAAATTTTTGGCTTTATCGTTTTTCAATTCAATTAGTGTTTTTATTTCTTAGTTACTAAATTTCAGACCCAAGGTTCTTTCTGTCTCGTTTGTTAGAAAGTTGCCAGCTGACAACATAGAGATGTTCAGGGCTATTTCTGTGTATAGGCTTAAATTAAAAAAAAAAAAAAAAAATTCTTGTTGGGATTCTTACTCTGCACACAGTGCTCAGTTTAGCAAAATGGTTGCAGATAACAATTATAACCTCAATTCTCAAATCACAGTACTTGCTACTACTGTCTACACAGTATGGAAGAGAGTGAGTGTTCAGGTGTTTTATATAAATCTTGCAGCTTATTGTCCACTTGTCCATATTTATGGTATCCTTTTTGGCACCTAGGGATGAGAATCATTATTGTTACTAGACTTTTGCTTTTAGCCAGGGGACTTCACGGCTTTTGACAGAAGAGATTATAAAAATCATATGCCAAGTTTAATTAGTTGTGCTGTGTTTCTCAGACTTTTATTTTGTATTTTAAGAGACCTTTTTTGATGTATCCTAAAATTTAAAAAATCATCTTTTAACCTTATAATTAGTCTTAAAATAGTCATAAGCATTAACCTAATTTGTATGGTAATTTAAAACAGTATTCTGGAAACTTAGGCAGTTGGAAAAATAATAGGAAACACATAAAACATAATGTTTCACATTGGATTTTATGTTTAGTTCCTTGACATCATATTCTGTTTTTTTCTTCAGAATTTGTAGTTTCTTTTATTCTCAGGCAGAATAATGCTTGCTTTCTGAGACGTGATCTTGAAGAACTTGACTTTTACGTTGGTTCTAGCAGAGCATGTAGTAGGAGACCAATATGTGTTGTCTGGGTTAACAAAGAATGAATCCCATTAGGATGGTGATTCTTTCCCTGGGACCCTTGGCTAGGTTACCTGAGAGTCCTTGAACTAACTGAAATTTATATGTAAGTTGTCAATGTCCTGGGCGTTTTTAAAACTAATCTATTGGGTCTTTTCCTTTAATATGTCCGTAAGCTTGACTGGGAATCCCAAACCTAGTACTCTCTTAGTATTAGAAGATCCCTCAGAAATTCCTTATTCTCATCATTACCTCTGGCTCTGAGCTCTCTATTGGTCTACTTTTCCACCTGTTCTATTTTCATAATACATCAGATCATAATGAAAACTATTCAGAATTTAAAAAATTTCTTTATTCAGATTTTTAAAAATTTGCCTAAATTATCATTAACACAAAGCTGTCTAAGTAGCATAATTTTATTAAAGATTTAGGGTAATTTAAACTCAAATACTCTGTATTTCTGGGTTTTTTTCCCACTTGTTATTCAAATCATTGGATGCTTCTCATTGGCTGTCCTTTCTCCTGGAGTCCTGCCACCTGAAATCTTACTGGGTGTATTCACTTTCCATTCTATTTTTACCACTCTCCTCTGTTTTTTCTCAAATACCAGAATAAATAGTCTTCTATTTTATTATACAGAGAAATTTTATTCTTTCATGATTTTTCTTTTCATCTGTATTCTGAGTTCCATAACTTTTACATTAATGCAAATAATCTTGATTTTTCAAACAGTAACTGTCTCCAGCTTCAAACACTAATATCAACTTTCTTCTTGAGGTGTAAAGGTTTGTGTGTACAAATACTTTTTTAGGGGAGAATACAACTCACTGTAATCATATTCTCCAAGATGTATAAGATGTTCTCAAAGGTGAAAATCCACTGTATTAATGAATTTTCTGATACTTGAGCTTTTAACATTTTCCTTTGATTTAACATTTCTGGTCAGCTAAGAGATGGCTGCTAAGTGTAGAACATTGTATCTACTAACATTCCATTGACCAAAACAAGTCACATGGCCGGATCCAAAATCAGAAGTCTAAAAAGTACACTCTGCCTTTCGATGTGGGGAACTGCAAAGTCACATGGGAAAGGGCATGGATACAAGGAGTGGTGCCACCTATCTTGCTTTGCTTTGAACAAGGTAATATTTTCAAAACAGTCCTTCGAGCATGTACAATCTCAAGTGGAGGTTACAAGCAAAGTTTTCAAGCCCAGTGGTTTTCAAGCCCTTCAGCTCATTTATAATCAAGGCACCTCTGTTATTGAAGTGGGGCAGCAAGAGAGGAAAGAAAGGAACTCCTCAACTGAATTAGAGCTCCCATTTGGAGATTATGTCCTCTGAACCAGTGAAGTAGGTGAAGGGTTGTCCCCTTTTTACACACAGCAGTCAACTCAGCTCATTTTGCCAGGAGCTCTGTATATATGTGCTCTCTAACCCTGAGGTGGTTTTCTCTTCTCTTTTAATCACAATACTCACAATCCCTCTTAAGATTATGACCCATAGAAAAGCAATAAGTAACAGTGGGTTATTCAGATAAAAACCCAGCAATGCTTCCCTGATAATAAAATGCTTTCACCATTAAAAATGAGCTTACAATACCTAATTTGTCAAACTAAAGCCCTTAACTGATCATTTCACTCCAAACACTGTCTTGAGATAAAGCCCTCATTCCTTGTTATGACTTATGTATCTCAAGACATGTTTTATCTGTCTTTAGCCTCTTTTACCTTCAAATTTTGGGCTTTAGCCAAACTGAGTTACTTTCACTTTTCTGAATGAGCCATGCTGTCTCATCTTCAACAAGTTACTTAACCTTTCAAAGCTTGTTTTTATCTCATCCATAAAAAAAAAATTGACTATCTCAAATTTGCATGTGAGAACTTTAGTAGGGAGTGCTCTCAGGATCAACATCTATAGAGGAAAAAAGGATACAGGTTTTAACAGTAAGAGGTCACCTGCTTTGCAGTCACAATAAAGGTCACAGCCAGTCCTATAGGGACCACTATTCAAAGTGTCTGAGTAGGGGTAAGAGGCCCATTGACCAGTCATTGGATGTGGCAGCTCTTGGGGAGCCAGGGTGATCTTGGGTGGGGCTGCTGAAGGCAAGGCCTGAAGAGGGTTTCAGCTGAGATCTGTTGCCACAAATAGCCCCAGCATCTGAGGAGTAAGTGGCTGTGTTCTGGAGGAAGGGATCTGAAGGTGTTACCAGTACAAACAACTATCTTAGAGGATAAATGTGATAAATGTAATTATACCTGTACACACACGCACATACTCATTCTTCAGGTGTCAGCTATTATGTTACTTCCTGTCGAAACCTTTCCCTGACTATGCCCCTCCCATCCAAAAGTAGGCTACTGGCCACTCCATTTGCTTCCATGGCACTATTTACTTAATCTATTGCAGCAGTTTTACAATATGGTAATTTCCAGTATTTTTCCATTGGACTGCAGGGGGCAGACACCACAGGCCTTTGTACTTTTCTCATTATAATCATTTCTCCCAATGTATTTTGATTGACTGCTAACCACCTCTCTGACCACTTATATTACAAACTCCATGAGAATAAAGTCAGCATCTGTTTAGTTTACTATTTTATTTCATAGCACAGTACCAAGAATGTAGTCTGAGACTGATAAACATTTTGCTGGATGAATAAATGAATGAATATTGAAATTTCTCTGGGGAAAGGATGGTAAAGACAGTAACATGGAGTCAGGAACATATCTAGAGAGCTCCAGATTCCCGATAGCATTCACCCCTAGTAATCAGAGCCCCTGAAGATAGACCAGTCAGTTGTATGCAGTATAGCATAATATCAGCTAGTCTTTATTCTTTGCCATATATTTATCAAAGCACTTTAAGTATATTAACTCTTTTGATCCTCATAACAACCCTATGAAGAAAATACTGTTACTATCTCCATCTTACAGATGATAAAACTGAGGTATGCAGAAGTTAAATCACTTGCCCAAAGTCACATAGTCGAAATGGTAGAAGTGATAGACTTATCCTTCATGACTTCCATTCTCCTTAATGATAAAATTAACCACACTCACACTCATATCTTACACCTTTTGTTCACTAAACATTCTGAATCGCTTGGATCTTGTTATGTATCCAGGTCTTTATCCTTGCTGAATTCTGTGTGGATAAATATACCTAAACTGGGTTGTGAGGCTATGTGGATGAGTTAATGGAAAACCTTGATTTCACAGAAGAGTTTGGTAAATACATTTCTGTAGATGCCAGAGATGCAAAAAATGTGCCAAGTCCTCTGATTAAGCGTGGAGGGAGGCATGAGTGGAAGATGATAGGAGGTGATGAGATCACACACTGTAGCAAACCATGCACTTATAGGCTTTTCTATCTTTTGGTGCCTTTCTCCTTGGAGGAGTTATAGGAAATTCTTTCATTGAAATATTACCTTAAACTATATTAATCAGGGCTCAAATAGGCAAAGGAAAAAATATCTTTTAATGGATATTTTTTTAAGGTAGCAGAAGAGCTTTATTTTCCACAACAGATAGCTGACAGACTCCCTTCTTAAGGTAAATCAGGCCGTGACACCTTGGGTCAGTCACTAACAGATGTCAGTCAATCTACTCTAGCACCCTAAGCAATGTTGTGCTGGACAGGGATTGTAATGAGTGCCTTTCTATGGTTATTTCTAAGCATCCCACTCTCTTCCAAAGTGATAACCCTTAAGAAAATCATAAATTGTTTTATTTCAAGGAAAGACTTTGAGTACTGGATTGAGTTTGAGTGCCTGGTTATCGTGCCATTTTTTAAAGAAAGAAATCCTGGAAGCCAAACGTCTGGGGATGAATTTAGTTGATTTGATTCCAAGGAAACACTTGAGGAAATTATTAGGCTTTACTATGATATTTTAGTGCATTTATTTGGTAGCTCTTCCTGTAGAAAGGGATGCATATTGTTTTAAAATATAGACATTTTTATTCCTGGAAGAAAATTGTCCTTTAAAACACTTTTAATATGTTTACTTTTACTTATTTTTATTGCTTGGTAAAATAATGGTAAAACTCGCCATGGTGATCAAAAAATCCTTCTGGGTCATGCTTAGAAACTGCCAGAAATGTGATTCTGAACACTTGAATTGAATACTATTAGGCATTCTTTTATTTAAATTATGTACACATGTTTCAAAAACATTCTTATTTTGGAACCACTGTAGAGGAACTATTTTAAGGTCATAAATCCTACCACTGTGAAGGAGCCATTTCTATTTTTCATGTTTTTTTCCTGTCCTTGTCCATGCGCATATATCCATTTCCACGGTTGTGCTCATCAACTCTATAAAACTTGGTGATTATCTGTTTTAAACTAAACATCATGTCAGAAAAACTTTTCTGTATGACTGTAGTCTTTATAATCTTAAAGGATTCATAATTTCCGTTAAATCAGTATGCTAGCAGTGATTTAGTCATTCTTTCGTGGACTAATTTATTTATAACTTGTGTATCATTTTAAATCAACAAATTTAAAGTTTAATTTTTTTCCACATTTAAAACTCGAAAGAACATTCCTAATGTTGAAAAGTTGTAAAACACATGTAGCCACCTAAGTACTGATGTTATTACTCTTTTACTAAGTGATATATTTAGAGGCAGACACTAAGCTTTCCTGAGGATGGTAGCACTAGGAGTTACACTGAGTGTCAGACATGCAACCACTGAAGCCAACGAGTTTGCAAAATAAAAGAGCACATGAAAATATCTTCCTTTATGTAGCAATTGTTTACAAGGGAACTGTGGTTGAATTAAGCTCTAAATATTGTATTCATCTTCACGAACAATGTGTTTAATAATTTTAACAAGCCAAATAAGTACATCCTAGATATTTTTTTACTGAATTGCTTTTGGGGTCTTCTGTCCCAAAGGCAGGGACTGCTTACTAAAAATGTGGAATCTGATGGTGGATGTTTTGAATCTGAAATACCAGTCTATCCTACTGTGCTTCTTTTGGTATGAGAGAGAAATTCTGAAAAGAATCCAAGGGGGAAGGCAGTGTTGGGCCACTGTTAATGGCATTTTGTTGATAAATGATGTCAAACACAAATCTTCATTGACTCTGAAGAAAGCCTGGGGTTGTATCAGGATGAAAATCAGGTTATCATCAAAGAATTTGGGCTAAATATTTCCTGGAAAAGAAAAATTATTTTTCCTTTGGCAGTATATCTTCAGTTTGCACAGGCTTGAGCTGTCGCTTTTGCAGAAAGACCAGAGGTCTTAAACAGATGCTGCTGCAAGGTTCACTACACACCGCGAGACTGTCAGACTAGCGGAAATGAAAAAGGTTTCAGTATTCAACCTGTGGGATTCTGGCCAGTCAAAACCCATGAGTGGAATGTATGTGTCAACCCTGCCAGACAGCACAAACTGTGATTAGGTTTGACGGGATCTTTGTAGAATTTGAGGAAGAAGATTTAGAGAATATTAAATGCTCTTATTACTGTCAGACAATTCATGCTTCTAGTTGGCAGTTCTCATCCTGGAGCACGCTCGGAATGTGCTTTCATTGGAAATGTCAGGCTGCTTGGATGGAGCAGATGCTCATGGGATGAGTCGGTGCTCGGAACTCAACCAGAAATACCCATGTTCTTTTTCTGACATTTTTGATAAAATGGAATAACAATGTAATACATTTTCTGGAAAACCAACCACAATATTTAAGGAAAGAAAACAATGAAAGGAAAAGAGTTTTGTTTTTTTTTTTGTATTTTTTTGCACATGGAATGTAGGGTGTTTCCTTCTTGGTGGTTAGTTCTCAGTCTTAACCTGATATCTAAAGGTGACAGCCTCAAGGTCTGTGGTCTGAGATATGCTCTTAAAGGGCTGGGTTACAACTGGGATTAAACCCAAGGCTGCCTACTTACCTTGACCTTAAAGCAAGTTTCCTAAACTCTGTAAGCCTCAGTTTCCTTGTGTGTACTCATGGAGGTATTTTTGAAGAGCAAATGGGTTAATTTATGCAAAGCACTCAGCTCACTGCCTAGCACATCATGTAAAATCTATGATGTTAATTGATTGGACTTGCTTTATAGATGGGTAGCCTGAGTCGATTTTCTAGAAAAGTGGCTAAGAGGGGCAGAGTGTCTAGCTCATGAACCAGATTGAGCTTGCAGATATCATTTGTTCCTGACATCAAAAAAGAAAAAAAGTACTATTTTAAAGCTGACAGATTTAATATAAAACCTTACGCGTTTTCTTTTCCCCAAAATATGGAAGATGTTGTACCATCAGACATCAGTCCTCTATTACAGCCATCCATAGGAGCTGAATACTTACTTGCTGGCTCCTTTAGAAGGTCACCTATACTTTCCAATTTACTACAGTCCCTGCCATTCTCTATTGTCTCTGGAGCCAAATGCCAGTCGGCATTCATATTGAGCTTGCTGTATTTTCTTATAGCAGAAAAAACATTTTCTATCAATGGCAAAAATAATGAGATAGCCTGAGATGGTAGAGTTTACAGGAAGTTAGATGAGAGCATATTTCTTTCTGGAAGTAAGGAATATAATTTAAAATTCAAAGAAAGCATAAAATAAATTTTGGCCCACTTTATTCACCAGTAGTATCTCTGTGGTTCCTATAGTCATATTACTTTGTGATTCATGATTTACAGTGTAAAGGAAGGATGGGAGAGAGTTTCCTGGAGCCTAGAATATCCAGAAGTGACCTGTGTTTCTTACTGTTCTTCTGCTGCACTTCACTGAACCGTGTAGCCCTCTTATTCAAAAAGAGAACCTTCGCGATGTCTGTAAATAACTTAAAAACCTCAGGCTCATATCTTCTTCCTCATCATTTCTGTGGGTTAGACTAGAACTCTAATAATTCTCTCCCTCTCCCCACCCTTACTCTCTCTCATCCCTCCTTCACTCCTCTCTCTTTCCCCTCCTCCTCCCCTTCCCTCCTTGTACATGTGTATGTATTTTAGTACTCATAGTAAAATTTATTATTTCTTCCTTCTAAATTTCTATTACACAAAGAATATGACCATAAAACACATCCCAAATCTCAACTCCATCACACTGTTTTTCATGTTGTAACCTAACTTCTCTTTCCTGATGAATTCTTTATAAGTGTCTCAGTGTCTCAGATAAATCTTGATTATTTTAATTTGAGCTTCATATCAATGGTGCAACCACACCCACTGCCCCAAAGGGTACTGAACTTCATGTAGCTCTTTCTGTGGAAAATGTCACTCTCTTTAATTTAGTTGAGGTCTACTAGTTAGCTTTTTCTGCAGCGTGCTGAAGGCATAAGTGTTCAATTAGACATGTCATCCTTATAAATCACTACTTGCCAAAGGAGAATAATTACTTCCACTACACAAGTGGCCAACCTTGATAATTTACTTTAGTAGTTTGTGTATATCTTCCAGGGGGAGACTGAACTGTGAAAACAAAGTTAAAACTAAGAGGAGAAAGTGTAGTGGCTTTTTAAAAAATGATTTTTCAATGCTGTTATCATATCTGTCATTCAGTGAGGCTGCATTAAGGTGTGATAAAAATCAATCCCAAATTCTCAGTGACTTAGAACAATAAAGGTTTACTTTTTGCACACCTGCCCATTGGAGGTTTCCTGGTGCTTTGCTCAGGAACTCAGACTGATCGAGGCTTTGTCTAGATGCAGGCTTCCATGACTGCCTTTGCAGGGGGAAAAGAACACGCTGTCCCACACTGACTATTAAATGCCTCTGCCTAGAAACATTACACATCCGCTCACTTTTATTAGCAGAATAGAGCCAGGTGACAATGTCTAAGTTCAAGCAGGTAGAGAAATGCTATCTTACCATGTGTCTGGAAAGGGAGACGTGGTATTTGTGCATATCCTTAATAACTTACCTCTTTCCTCAACCCCGCTTAGGAATGTGCCCAAATTAATACTTGTAATTGTCATTTGAGTATAAATAACAGCACATGGTATCATAATTCATATTTTTAGGCTAATGGAAACCTTAACATTAAATGCAGAGTATTTGAGTAAGGCTGCTGATTTAGGGGGATCATTCCCTTTATTTCTGTCTCTCTCTTTTATTCTCTGCTTCTCTGACAGTTATGCTCATTTATTTACTTTTGGCTCCTGTATATCTTTTTTCTTTTCTTTTTAATATAAATTCTAAGTTTCTAGCTGGTTAGAATATCTACTAGTTTGATTTAACTGTCAAGCTCTAAACCACTATATAAAAATGTATTTAAATGTCTATTTTTTGCTGCTGCTTCTGCTGATAATAATTTAAAAAAAAAAAAAAACCTCTATCTCCTCTGTTATCTATTTTACCACTCAATTGCACTTTTGACAGTGTTTTGTGCCCAATCAACAAGATAATTACTGATTATAGTGGATATGGAATTTTGTATATTGTCCATTTCAAGATATTTGATATTTTATTTTTATAATAATTCTTGCTTTATGGACATTAAAACAAAATTCAAAAGCACTTGTATGCTTGGCATAGATATTCTAGGTTGAACACATGGTAATTTATTATAGACTTCCTAAAGTTAGTGCTCAGTTAAGCATATCACTTCCATTTACAGAAATATACAAAAAAATTCAGTTTCCTTACTTGTCATTAAATTCAGCTCATGAAAGGTTCTTTGCCAATTGGTTCCCCCAACTCAAATGCTCTTACTTTTCTACATTTTATTTGTTCTTCATCCCAAAAGGGTAAAACATTTATAGTCTTCTACATATTCTTTCCTGAAACAGTAACACTTTTCATTACTTCATTTTAAATGTATTCCTCACTTTCTTATTTCTCAATCATGTTTGATTTTATTATTCAAAAAAATTTTTCCTCTACTATCTCAAAGTAAGTCTTGTTTGATTCTGTGATTGCAACAGATCTGTTGACACACACACACACACCACACACACACACATATTCCTGTTTTGCTATAACTGGCCTTTAAAAAATACTGTTTATAGTTTTTTTTGTGTGTGGTTTTAGGTTCATTGTCCAAAACTTTCCACTTTAAATAAACTAAGAATCTACTTCTTTTGTAATTCCCCAGAATACATTAGTCTGTTATCTCCTCTTAACATCTTATGTGAAAAACAAATATTATTTAATTCATATTGAAAAATTATCCTTTTAAAGGCTTTTACATATAAGCCTTCACATTAGCACATTCCCAAGGCCTTAGAGAAAATCTATCTAGGAACCCAAATAAGTAATAACCCTAATTAACCCATGCAATTAAATTAATTGGTATGAAAATACCTTGATAAATAGATATCAATACCTAAAATGCAGGTTACTGTTATTGGTATTAACAATAAGATATAAGATTTATTGAATGATACTTATTTGAAGAATATTTTGAAAATGGTCTACAGCACAGCATAGGGAATATAGTCAATAATATTGTAATAACCATATATAGTGCTAGGTGGGTACTAGACTAATTGGGGTGATCATTTTATAAATTATATAAATGTGCAACCACTGTGCTGTACACCTGAAACTAATATAAAATAATATTGAATGTCAACTCTTAATTGAAAAATAAGAATTAAAAAAGAAAAAATGGTCTATACAAGAATTAATATGGATTTTACAGCACAATAAAAATAAAGGCAATCAGTACATTTTATAAATTATATTATTTCTCAAAACAATTTCAGCAAATAGATTTGTATTTCTTTCGCCAGAGTTCAGACAAATTCCAACCGCTAACATTTGGACAATAGTTCTTTTCTTTCTTTTATGCACTGAGGGGAGTAAATCAAATGTAAAATATTCAAAGATAATTTTTGTAAAAGAAGACATCTCTTGGCAAGAATCTAACCTGGAATTTTCTTATTAATAAACGAGCAGTGTGTTTGGTGGGCTGGATTATGTTGTGCAGGCTTTCCCATGGACTAATGCCCAGTTTGAATATTCTTTTCTTGAATACATAAACAGATGTGCACAAATTCTTTTTTGCCTTTTTTTTTTTTTTTTGCTCAGAAGCTTTCAGAAGAAAGTTCCCAAAATAAAATATCGGATGTTGAAAAATGATTTAAAATGCAAAATGTGCCCATTTGTTTTATTTTCACCTGACCTTAACCTCTACTCCATATTCCACATTGGTTTCAATGCAAACATACAGCTGTGTTTAAGTGAAAGAATTAATAGCAACCCAAACAGTGGAAGACATAAATGACTGCTAGAGATTTTTTCTTAATATGAAATCAGTTCTACCATTAAACTCTTGATCAATATTTCTATTTTCAATCTAGAAATTTTACCCCATGAGAAGAGATTTATTACCAAAACCAGTTAATTTTTCACAATGTATTTTCCATTTTGTCTGTCACTGAGTGGATAAAAGCTTTGGGCCATTAGGTTGAAAGACTTTTAATGACTTTTTAAAATAACTAGTAGATGATATTTAAAATCATTAAAATGTAGTTATTTTTATTTTAATCATTTTCCACCCCATCTTCAACTCCTGATTCCAAGCAATAATTATTGTGTCCAGGTGATAGTAGGTATGTGCTGGGATATGTTCCACAGATAAAAAATTGGAGGCACATAATGTAATTATAAGGTGGACTTTTTGGAAGTGGATCTGTCCTGGCAAATTGGGGACACATGGAATCTGTATAGTTGGCCCTTTTTAATCATCTTCGTCACTTGGGAATGTCATTTTTGTGGTATTTTGGACCATTTTCATCTTCAGAAGTCCATGTCCTTAATCTCACAATACTTGCCGATATGTTTATGTATGCACTTTTTTTCATTTAGTAACATTAAGACTAAATTTAATCTTCGCAAGTAACATTAAAAAGTGTATTTAAAAGAGAAAAGCTAAAGCTTTTGGGTTAAAACCTGAACAAAAGATTAAACTGTAAGATAGTAGTTTGTTTTTGAACTGGAGGACCACACAGAATGATGGTGTTCAGTAGTTCATGTCAATTTTGTTTTGCTTTTGAATATATTGAGACATTGTGGAACTGAGTTTGGAAAAGTTGGCGGTTTGTGGGTTTGCTTATTGGCAGCTGACTCTTTTCAACCTCTTGGTGAAATGAAGTTATTTATAACTACTTCAGTGTACTCTGTTTTATGTCAAGTCCAACTTACAGTTTTCAAAGCTAAGTACAGTAAAAATGATGTAACAAGTTTAAATACTTTTTAGAAGAATATCTATGAAAGAGACACATTTTAAAATGTTTCCTTTTCCTAATTATAAATGTATTATCTTATTTTGCCCTTTTGAGCTTTAACGTTTGATAAGTCCTTCTGAGAAATTTTCCCATCTTGAACTAAGCTTCATCTCAAACAAAACCACACATACACATGCTTTAATTTCTCCACTAAATTTTCATAGGAAAAATAAAAGCAGTCCATGGAGAATTCTAGCTTTGAGAAATATTTCTATTCTTTTTTTAAATATGCAATTACATAGAAGGCATAGAGAGGTATAAAAGTAGCAAAAAAAATTAAACATTTTATTCTAAGTAAGAATAAAATATGAAATAATTTCCTTAAAAAGATTCACTTTTTTCCAACTTTTCACGAGTTCACTTATTTAGACTGAAAATTAAATGTTGGTAGAGAGGTTAATGCTATGTAGTTATATTATGAGTTTAATTAGTTGATGCAGGTCACTAAGTAGACGCCCTGCTCCAAGAAGTTGGTTCCAGAACTTTAGGGGTAGCCTCGCATGTCCTTTGCATGAAGGCAAGTCTACATTACTTAGCAGTTATGATTATAACCTCATGTGGGAGTCAAACCCTGAGAAAACAATGTTACTACATTTCGCCAAAGCATGGACTTTGATGATGGGCATACTTAGGTGTGCACAGGATAGATATTAATAAAGGTTTCATTATTTTCATCATTATTACAATTCATGGAGCAATGTAACATAGTTATAACCACTGTGGCTCTGAAGTTTAAAGCCCAATTTTTGTACTCACTAGCTGTATGCCCTTTGACAAGTCACTTAAATGTTAATTATTCTCAGTCTTCTCACCTTTAAAATGGGGATAATGACAAGTATACCAACTTCATTGATTTGTGGGGCTTGTGGTCATCTACAAAAAGCACACACAGTATTTCACACTCATAAGATATATAAGCACTCAATAAATCTCAGATATTATAATAATATGAATGATTATTTATATTAACTATTATTACTTATAATCTCCTTCCCTCAATTTTCTCTTGTGTCTGGACCATAACCTCGTTTTGAAGAGTCTAAAATACATGCATATGAAAAGCTACATGAATAAAATACTTTGTTCATTTCCTTTCCTAATTTAGAAGGATCTCAGCAGTGGCACTCAATGCCCCAAGAGGTGTGCAGCCATGTGAAACTTCATTAAGACTCAGTGTTACAGTTTGGTTTGCTCTTCCTAGAATTTACTTTTATAGTTCCTGCCCAAATTTCCATGCAAAATTAGGGTTGGAGAAGTCAGGATGGCCGGCTCCTTTTATGGGTTGATTTGAAATGCAACCAAAGTTCTCTTCTTTCTCTATTAGAAAATATCTAAATTGTTTCCTGTACCATCATTATTCCTTTAGAATATTGTATTTATTCTAATCTTATAAAACCAGAATCCACATGGCCCAGTTTTAATGCAGGGCAAGTGAACAGGTCAACAACCAAAAGCTAGTTAAAATAACTTCGTTATTAAACATCTCCAAAAAAGAATGTTTGCTTCCATCCCCCCTGGCTTACCTACTACAACTGCTATTTCCCACTTTGCATCCCATACTTAGTGAAAATTCCACCATTATCTCAAGCTCTCTGTCTCTTATTTCTTTTTTCTTGATTACGTATCACATAAGGGCCAACTCTTTGTCAAGCAGATGTCCTCTTCTCAAAAATGGTGGGATGGGAAGACTAAACCAACACAATCATGCATAAATAATTAGCACTTATAAACTAAACTATTCACTAACTTAGAATAGTTTATAGGGGAATCAAAGAAAATACTTGGAGCCTTAGGCACTGAGACAGGCCTAGGTAGATATTGAAGGGGTAGTAGTTGTCAGGAAAGCACTTTAAAGATGGAGTGGAATTGTATATATTGGGTTCCTTTTCACTGGCTCTTCAGTCATTTTTACTTATTCTCCAGCCAGGACTAGACATGGTGTTTGTGTTTAGTGGGATTACAGGGAAGGGACTTTCTGGAAGAGAAGCCTCAAGTCTGTAAAGATTGAATATGCTCAGGAATAATTCTCCATAAGAAGAGTTAACTAACTTAATAAGTTGCACCTGGCTACAGAGGTGATCGATCTGTTTACAGTTCATGCTTGCAGCAGTTTATAAAATGATTACTAGGAAATACTTGTGGATTATAGGAGTAATTAACACTGGTATTGATGAATGCATAACATTTTCAAGTTAACATTAGCCATGTCTTCTCTTCTTTATCCTCTGTCCCATGTCTTGATGAGTATTGCAGGAGCTTCCTAACCAGTCTCCTTGAATGGTTTTTCAGTCTTCAATTCATTTACCACCATGTTCTTGGATTAATTTTTCTAAATCACAGTTCTGACTATGTCCCTTCCCTGCTCAAAACCGTGGCTGCCTTTCCATTGCTGAGTGCACATAGTCTGCATCAGTTAGTTTGCATTCCAGATCCACTTTAGACTGGTCCTCTACCTTCCCAGCAGTCTTTTACACACTTACTTTTCTGCTCTCCAGAGCCCTGTACTTTATCCCAAATGACCATCTGACCCCATGTCTGCTCCCCCCAACACTGTACCTTTGCTTATATGTTTGCTATTGACCCCTATAAACAAAATCTTTATCATCTTCCACTTATTCAGATCCTGCTTTATCCTTCTGAGCTGAGGTCAAATGGAGCCTTTTCCTGTTTTACTCTAGTTCTTAAGACAGATTTCTACCAAAGGTGTTTTCCTCACTTGTTGAATATATGTGTGAGTGTTTATGAAAATTATACCTGAGTTATATACATTTAGTAAAATATTTTATTGAAACATTTAAGAATATGTTAAATCAATATTTTTTATATCTGAAATATATGCATTATATGTACATAGTATGTATATGTGTGTTCACACACATGTACATACACATATAAACACTATAGTACAGTATCATTGTACCCAGATAATGTTACATCTGTCATATTTGGGGTAAGATATATATCTAATTATTTTTTGTCCCAATCTAACAATAAATTATGCAATTTAAAGATTTGATAGTGGGATGTAGGTGGAGTCTTCGATCTTTTGAGACATTCCTTGTGTTTTGTAGATATCTAAAGTAATAATAATACTTTGCCAGTTGTTAATTTAATGAACTGAGACTTTTGTTTCAAGCTTTCTTAAGTTATTACGCACATACAGGAAAGTGCATAAGCCTTAAGTTTATAGTTTAATGAGTTATAAGAATACACACTAGAATAACCAATACTCAGGTCAAGCAATAGAACTCTCTCAGAACCTGAGAAATTTTCCTCATGCTGTTCCCTGGTCACCAACTCCACTTTCTTCCCCAACAGAAACCATTATGTTCACCATATTTTTTTTTTGCTCATTTTCAAATTTTATCTGAAAAAGAAACCATACAATACATATCCTTTTCTGTCTAGTTTATTTTTCTAGGTACTATTAGTGAGTTTTATTGCCTTGTTTTCTGTAGCAATGTTTACTTACTTTTATTGTCTTCTGTATTGTATTCTAGGAATGTAGGATATATTTATCTATTCTAATATTGATGGACGTTTGTGTTGTTGCCAATTTTGTTATAAGTTATGTGTCTAAATATTCTTGCACATACCATTTGGTGATAATATGTATGTACTTCTCTTCGGTAGATCCTTAAGAGGAGGGGTCCCCAACCCCCCGGCCATGGGCTGGTACCGGTCCATGGCCTGTTAGGAATCGAGTCACATAGCAAGAATCAATGAGTGGATGAGCAAGCAAAGCTTCATCTGTATTTGCAGCCACTCCACAGTGCTAGCTAGCATCATCGTCTAAGCTCCACCTCAGATTATCAGAGATTAGATTTTGATAGGAGCACCCTGTCCCTGGTGCCAAAATGGTTGGGGACTGCTGCCTAAGATTGAGTTTCTAGATAATGGGTTATCCATATATTCAATTTAGGTAGAAATCGGTACAGTTTTCCCAATTGGATATACCAGTTTATGCTCCCAGCAGTAGTGCATGAGTATTCCCATTGTTTTTACAAACTCTCTAACACATTTGTGACTTTTTTTTTTTCAATTTTAGTCATTTGGATAGGTGTGCAGTAGTATCTTATTGTGTTTACTTTATATTTCTATGTTGATTAATAAAGTTGAGCAGTTTCTCATATGTTTGGCTATCCTCTTTTTTCAAAATACTCATTATTTTCAATCATTTGCCCATTTCTCTGTGGGATTGTCTGTCTTGTGAATTTTAGAAATTCCAGAGATAGTCTGAGTATAAGCTTTTTGCTTATTAAGTATGTATGTTACAAGTATATATTTTTATTTTGTAGTTTGCTTTTGACTCTCTTAATAGTCCGTTTTTTAAAATAGACTTTATTTTTTAATAAGTTTTAGGTTCTCAGGAAAATTGAATGGAAGGTACAGAGATTTCCCATACACCTCTCCCCCACATATGCACAGCCTCCCCTGCTATCAAAATCCTGTACCTGAGTGGTACATTTATTATAATCAACAAGCCTGCATTGACACATTATTATTACCCCAAATCCAAAGTTTACATTATATTTTAATCTTTGTGGTATACATTTTATGGGTTTTGACAAATAATATATGTGCCCACCTTAATAGTGTCTTTTGATCAAAAGAATTTTCTAATTTGAGTGTGATTTGTTTCAGAACTTTTTTCCTTATGGTGAGTGCTTTGTGTCTTGTTTAAAATATCCTTACCTATTTTAAGTTAGTGAATATACTTTCCTCTGTTATCTTTTAAAGCTTTATATTTTACCTTTCACATCTGGATCTGTAAGTCACATGGTATGGTATTGTGTATGGTATCAGGGAAGGCACAAGATTCACTTTATTACCTTATTTCAGTGGAGAGAACCTCAGTTATAATGTTGAATAGGAGTGGTGATAATGGGCATCTATTTCTTTTTGTGATATTTCACCATTAAGTATGAGGTTTCTTGTAGATTCTTTTGTACACATCCTTTATCAGATAAGTATCTTTTTATGTTGAATTTTTAAGGATTATTGTGAAATCATAAATGGATTTTGAATTTTGTCAAATCCCTTTCTATATCTATTGAGATGATTATTGTCATTGATTTTTAGCTTATTTCTTTGCAGTAAGAGTATATAATTTCAACTCTTTGAAGTTTGTTGAGACTTGTTTTATGGGCTAGTATATGGTCAGTTTTAATAATAATTGCTTATGCACTAGAAAATAATTTGTTCTCCAATTTTGGGGGAAGTGTTCTATATTTTGCAATTAAGTTTGTTAAACATATTGTTTAAACTTTCTATAGCCTGATTAATATTCTATCTGTTTAGTCTATCATTTATTGAGGGAGCTAAGAATTTTTACTTTATATGTTTTGAGGCTATTATTGAGTACATATAAATCCTGATAAATTAATCCATTAATCATTGTGAAATTTTCTTTTACTCTAGTAATGCTTATCTTATTAAAATATTCTTTGGCATTATCAGAGCTATATCAGCTTTCTTTTCATTTGTGTTTGGTTTGTGTTCACCTTTTTTACTCTAAACCTTTCTGTTTTCTTATATAGTAATTGTTTCTTTTAAGATGTATATACTTGTTTTATTTTTTTAAGTCAGACAATCTTTGTCTAGTAATTGGAGTATTTAATCAGTTTACATTCGTTTAATTACTGGTACATTTTGGCTTAAATCTGTGACCTTACTATTTGTGTCTCCTTTTCATGTAAGTTTTTCTTTTCTTGCCTCTACTTTAGTTATTTTTAATGTTCATTTTTTCCTTCATCAATTTTTTATTTATGTATTTTATTTTTTTAGTTTTTACTCTAGATATTACAATATGCAACTTATAAAATTAATACTTTTATTACTTCTCTGACAGCGCAATGACCTAACAACATTCTTAACTCTATTTGCCTCCTCTCATCTTTCATATTATTGTTGTGAGATGTTATTATTGTTTTATACAATGATGATTTATATAGATGTAACTGCATATTTATTTTTTCTATGATACTTGTTCCTTATATCTTCATGTTTTAGTTTTTTTTTCTGCTTGAAGAACACCTTTTTGTGCCTTTTTTCGTGTGGATCTGTTGGTGACAAATTCTCTAGTTTTTGTTTCTTTTAAAATATATTTTCCAGCTTTTATTTTCAAAGGCTCAAGTATAGAATTCTAGGTTGGCAGTTTATTTTTTTCAGCCATTTGTGGCTGCCATTCTATTATTCTATGGTTCACTGTTCCAATTAAAACGTCAACTGTTCTCTTATTGTTACTCCTTTGAAGGTGAGGAGCATTTTTCTCTACCTGTTATCAGGAGTTTTCTCATTGTTTCTGATTGTAAGCAGTTTTACAATGATGTAACTTCGTTTGTGTTTGTGTGTCTATGTTTGTGTTTTTTATTTATTGTGCTAGCAGTTTACAATGCCTCTTGAAATCATGGCCTGATATATCTTTTATTAGTTTTGGAAAATTCATAGCTATTATTTCCTCAAATATTGCTTCTGCTGTATTCTCTCTTTCTTCTGTTTTTGAGGCTCCAATTATATGTAATTTCAATCTTTTCCTTATGAACCCATGTCTTATATCCCTTTATCTGAGTTTTATTCTTTCTATGTACTTAATCTAACTATTTTCTTTGGACTTATCTTTGAGTGTACTAATTCTTTCTTCTGCTGTTAAACATAACTACAGATTTAATTAAATTTCAGTCACTGCTTTTTTCCAGTTCTTAAATTTCCATCTAAATTTCTTTTATAGTTTTCTGTTGAAATTTCCAAAAATTTCATCACATTTAAAAAACACATTTGTCACAATTATTTCAAAGTCCATGTCAGATAATTCTAATATCAGGATCTCCCACTGGCCTGCTTTTGTCATATGCATTTTGTGTGTGTGTGTGTGTGTGTGTGTGTGTGTGTGTGTGTGTGCGCGCGCGCGCGCGCGCGCGCGCGGTGTTGTATCTTGGTATATAGAGCTGTTTCTGAATGAATTATAGACATTGTATATGAAAATTGTAGAGATAATTTGAGGCTCTGGAAGATATGTTTCTCCAGTGAGGATTTACTTCTGTTATTGACAGGCTAGTTGACTAGGGGCAAATTAGCTTAATTTTCTTATGAATTGAGTGTATTTGAAGTAGGGTTTCAGTCTTTATGAGTACTGGATTATTATCACTCAAGGTTTATTCTTCATAGTTTTGAAAGTTGGGCCTGAACTCTAATTTTTGTCCTTCTAGCCCCAAGAGACATTTTGAAGCTTTGCTCAGCTTCTAGCCTCTCAATTTCTAATATATTCTCAGTTATATGTCCCCTTGGGAGTGTTTTGTAATTGTTAAGTGCCTCAAAAGAGCACTGAATGTTGAGTTCACTTCTCTGAACTTCCTTCTGGACTTATGAGATATTAGCCCTTCAAATCCTGCTGCTTAGAAGATTTCCAATGCTTTAAATATATATATATATATATAGCCCCATTTTTCTACTTATGTTTGGCAGAAAATTGGTCAGGTTCAAGCTCATCCTTTATCACTAGGAGAAAAAATTAAGAAAATATTTTGAATTAATATCAGAAAACTACTGTCTTATTACAACAAGAAAGACAGAGTATGGCCATGTCACCTTGAAAACGCCCCATCCTGTCTGATCTCGGAAGCTAAGCAGGGTCGGTACTGGTTAGTACTTGGATGGGAGATCACCTAGGAAGACTGGGTGCTGTAAGCGTAAAAAAAAAAAGAAAGAAAGAAAGACAGGCTTAAATAAAGAGCAAGTAAGCTATTTATTTTGAATCATAGTAGTGTTTTATATTTTTATTAATTAGATTTATTGTGGTAACCTTGGTAATAACATGATATAAATTTCAGGTGTACAACATTATAATCAGGTATCTGTATACTCTATTGTGTGCTTACCATTGAACATCTAGTTTTCTTTTGTCACAGTATATTTGACTCTCCTTACCTAATTCACTTTCTCCCCACTCCTTTTCCTTCTGGTAACTACCTTTCTGTTATCTGTATCAATTAGTTTATTTTCCTTTGTTTTGTTAGTTTGTTACTTTCTGTTTTGTATTCCATCCATGAGTGAATTTATACAGTCTTGTCCTTTTTTATCTGACTTATTTCACTTAGCATAATATTCTCAAGATCCATCCATGTGTCACAAATAGCAACATTTCATTATTTTTATGGCTCAGTAGTATTCCATTGTGTATGTGTACCACATCTTTATCCAATCAGCTTATTTCCATATCTTAGCTATTGTAAATAATGCTTCAGTGAACATAGGAGAACATATCTTTACCAATTAATGTTCTTATATTTTTGAGATAAATACCCAGAAGAGAAATTTTTGGATCATATGGTAGTTCTATTTTTAATTAAAGAAAACCCCTCCATATTGTTTTCCACAATGGCTATACCAATTTACATTCCAACCAACAGCATACAAACTTTCCTTTTAATCCACATCCTCTCTAACATTTGTTATTTCTGGTTTTTTTGGTAATAGCCACCCTAACAGGTATGAGGAAATATCTCATTGTGGTTTTGATTATCATTTTCCTAATAACTAGTGATATTGAACATCTTTTCATGTGCCTATTGGCCATATTTATGTCTCCTTTAAAAAATATCTATTCATCTCTGTCCATTTTTAAATCAGATTTTTGTTGTTGTTGTTGTTGTTGCTGCTGTTGTTGACTAGTATGAGTTCTTTTATATTTTAAGTATTAGCCACTTTTTGAATGTATCATTTGCAAATATCTTCTCTTATTTTTTTTGTTTGTTTGTTTATAATTTCTTTTGCTGTGAATAAGCTTTGAGTTTGACGTGGTCTCGTTCACATATTTTGTTTGTTTCCCTTCCCTTGGAGTCAAAATCACAAAAATACTTCTGAAACCAATGTCCAGAAGCTTAGTGTCAAGTGTCTAGTTTTCTTTATATATTTTGTTTTTTTCAGGTCTTACATTCAAGACTTTAATCATTTTGAGTTACTTTTGTGTATGGTGTAAGATAGTGATATAATTTCATTCTTTTATATATGCTGTCCAGTTCAACACCATTTATTGAAAAGACTTTTCTTTCTTATTGTATATTCATAGTTACTTTGTCGAAAAATTAGTTGCCCATATATGTATAGGTTTATTTCTGGGCCCTTAGTTCTTTGTCATTTGTCTTTGTCTGTTTCTTTGCAATAACATTCTATTTTGATTAGTATAGCTTGTAGTATAGTTCAAAGTTTGGAGTGTTTTTGTTTTTTTCCTCAGGATTGCTTTGGCAATTTAGAGTCATTTGTGGTTCCATAAAAAATTGAATTTTTTTTTCAGTTTTTACCATTGTATATGATGTTAGTTGAGAGTTTGTCATATAGGCTTTTAGTATGTTAAGATACTTTTCTTCTATACTAATTTTATTGAGAGCTTTTATCATAAATGGATTTTTATCTTACATACTTTTTTCTTATATTGGCATGACCTATGATTTTTATCTTTATTTTTTTAATGAGGTGTATCACATTGATTCATTTGCAGATGTTGAACCATCCTTGCATCCTGCAATGAATCCCACTTGATTATGGTGTATTATCCTTTTAATGTATTGTTGTATTTGATTTGCTGGTATTTTGTTGAGGATTTTTGCATCTATGTTCATTGGAGGGATTGGCCTGTAATTTTCTTTTTTTGTTATGGCCTTGCCTGGTTTTGGTATCAGGGTAATATTGGCCATGTAAAATAAGTTAGGAAGCATTTTCTCCTCTTAAATTTTTTTAAAAAGTTTGAGGAAAACAGACATTAAATCTCCTTTGAATGTTTGGTAGAATTCACCAGCGAAGCCATGTGGTCTTAGATTTTTGTTTGGGGGAGATTTTTGATTACTCTTTCAATTTCCTTATTAGCGGTCTATTTAGGTTTTCCACTTCTTCATGATTCAGTCTAAGAAGATTATATGCTTCTAAGAATTTGTCCATTTCTTCAAGTTGTGCAATTTGGTGACATATAGCCTTTCATAGCATTCTTTCTTGTATAATCTTTTGTAATTCTGAGATGTCCATTGTAACTTTTCATCTTTCATTTCTGATTTTATTTATTTGAGTCTTTTCTCTTATTTACTTAGTGAATCTACTTAGAGGTTTGTCAATTTAGTTTAGCTTTTTAAGAAACCAGCTCTTCGTTTTAATATTTTTATTGTCTTTTTATTCTCTCTTTCATGTATTTCTGCTATTTTTATTATTTCCTTCCTTTTTACTAACTTTGGGCTTCATTTATCATTTTTTTCTAATTTCTTAAGGTAATGCTAGATTGAGATTTTTCCTGTTTATTGAGGTATATTTGTATTGCTATAAACTTCTCTCTTAGTACTACTCTTGCTACATCCTCCAAATTTTGGTATGTTTTATTTTTATTTTAATTTGTATCTTTGTATCTTTTACTTCTTCTTTGACCCAATAGTTCCTCAGTAACATGTTTAATCTCTACATATTTGCGGTTTTTCCAGTGTTATTTTTGTAGTTGATTTTCAGTTTCATATTTTTGTCATCAGAAAAGATATTTGGTTAGATTTAAATCTTCTTGAATTTATTGAGACTTGTGTTCCAACATATGGTCTATCCTTGAGAATGTTACATGAACACTTGAGAATAATGTGTAGTCTGTCATTTTGGTTGGAAAGTTCTATAAATGTGTATTAATTCCATGAGCTCTAATGTATTATTTAAAGTCAATGTTTGTTGAATTTCTGTCTGGATGACTTATCCTTTGATGTGAGTGGGATATTAAAGTCCATTACTATTGCATTTTTGTCAATTTCTTCCTTCATGTCTGTTAATAATTTATTTTCCCCTTTAACATTTATGTTATAAATAAATGTTTACTACTCCATTTTAAAATAGAGTTGCAATTTTCTGCTTCTGTTTGTCACCTTACTCAGTTTTGTATACTTTTTTCTTTTTATTTCAGGTAAAAGAGCTCTTTTCAATATTTCTTTTTAATGCAGGTCCTGTGATGGTAAAGTCCTTCATCTTTTGTTTGTATGGGAAAGCCTTTATTTCTCCTTCATATTTAAAGAATAATTTTGATGAACATATTATTCTTGGCTGATGGTTTTCTTTCAATATTTTGAATATATTATTCCCCTTTCTCCTGGCTTGTAGGATTTCTATTGAGAAATCTTCTGATAATCTGATGGGGTTTCTTTTGTAGTTTGCTATCTTTTTTACTCATGACTTCTGTTAGAATTCTTTCTTTATAATTAACTTTTGAGAGTTTTAATGTAATATGTCTTGGTGAAGGTCTTTTTGCTTTCAGATAATTAGATAGTCCGGTAGCTTCTTGTATTTGTATGTAGAGCTCCTTCTCTAGGTTTTGGGAAGTTTTCACCAATTATTTCTTTCAGTAGGTTCTCAGTCCCTTCTCTTTCTCTTCTCCTTCTGGGATACCCATTGTTCTTATGTTGCTCTTTCTAATGGAGTCAGGTAGTTATTATGGAGTTCCTTCATTTGTTTAAACTCCTCTCCTACTTGAATCATTTCTAGATTTCTATCTTAAGCTAGCTAATTCTCTCTTTTATCTGGTCTCCTCTGTTTCCAATGCTCTGTAATGTATTATTCATCTCATTTATTGAATACTCATTTCCAGAATTTCTGTTTGGTTCTTTTTTACAGTTTAAATCTCTTGGTAAAATTGTCCTTTTGGTCATTAATTTTATTGCTGAGCTCACTGAACTGCCTTTCTGAGTTTTCTTGTATCTCATGAGTTGCTTTATAACTGAAACTTTAATTCTCTGTTATTTAAATCAGAGTTTTCCATTACTTTGAGTTTGGTTTCTGGAAACTTTTTCTTTTCTTTCTGTTTTACCATGTTATTTTGGTTATTTATGGCACTTGATAGATTTCTTCTATGCTGTGAATGTGAGTTAGTGAACTCTTCTCACATTTAGATATTTACTCTTAACAATTCAGCAAGTCGATTATTAAAGGTCTCTCTTTTGTTTTCTAGTAGATAGTACTATAATGCAAGTTTTTGTTTTCTCTTACTTGTGCTACTTGTGTCTTCAGGTGTCACGGTGGGTTGGGGAGCATCACTTTGGGCATGGAAATTGCTAGGTACCCACCAGGGTAGTGAGTGTTCCCTCTCTGTCTTGATCATCTCGGTCATGGGACACCATCATCGTGGTGGAGGATATGGTGAGCAGTGGGGAGCCCAGATTTTGAGCCCTCAGTGCTGCCTCCTTGATACTAATAGCCACTGGCACCACTCTAATTGATTACTTTCCCACTGCTGTCAACAGGTTCTGTTATAATGGGTGTGGGTAGAAAGGAACCAGATTCTCCAGCAAAGATGCTGCTCCTGGGACTCTTACCCTCCACCAGGCTGTAGTCTGAGGGTCACAGCCTGGCTCCTCCACCACTACTGGATTAGCTGGGGTTGCAGCAGGTGCCAAACTCCATCTCTGGACACTATTCTTGTCCTTCCTCCCACCCCATCTCCTCTAATTGTTCCAATATGCATACCTCTAGACATACCATTGCATATTTGTGTGTTGAGCAGAGGAAACTTTGTTGGATTATAGTTTGACTTAAATTTTTAAGGGGAGATATAAAGAGATCTTCTCATTCTGCCATGATCCATAGTAGTATTTTAAATCTTGACAACGATACTAAAACTAATATTTTAGAACTTCGAAGTACAATTTCAGAGAAACATTAATGTTTAATTTCTAAAGTAAAAGGTGATTAACATTGCCATTTGTTGTCAGTAAGTTAATAATACTTTATATTTCAAGTACCTTACTTACTAAGTCATTCTTTTCTAAATTAGTTTAGTCCCAATAACTGTATAAATGTCAAGGTTCTATTTGTATTAGTAAAGAAACACCAATCAATATAATTTAATTTTTTGAGAATCTGCTAATGAATGTCAAAAGGAACCCAATATGATATACCTGTTACTTTTATAATGAGTATGTTTAAAAAACATACACAGCTATTTGCTCAATATGGAGTAGAACATTCGAACAGTAGGGGGTGCAATTGTACTTTTAGTTTTGTATTTTGGCCCTTAGAAATTAGTATTTAATCTCTGAGAGAAAAATTTAAAGAATGTACTGTTTGCTGAAGGTCTATGTTATTTATGGAAATATATTTAAAAATAAAATAAGCTATGTAAAGGAGAAGTATAAATTTCACAATCATATAATTATTTTGCTAAACCTTATACTTTTCAAAAGTGGCAAATTTATATGTTAGAAACCATTTTCTAAAAAATATTATTTTTAGTTGAAAAATAAGGAATGTTTTCTATATTTAGAAAGGTACACATATCTCATTATTTTTCTTTTATAGAACTTATTTACTATTAATCATATATATTTTTTACTCTGAAAATACTGCTTCTAAAAGGATTATGTATATTGATAACTACAACTTGAGATCCCTATTTCTTAGGAGGAAAAGATGTAAATAAGAACTATTAGAGATAAACGATGCAATGTCAAGAGAGTTCTTACATTCAAATAGCTATTAACATTCAGGTTTTATTGAAGATCCAGAACTTTCAAGAAGTAGCCAATGAGAAATTTAAATTTCTATTTAGACCCAGATGCATCATTATACTGTTGTAGTGTTAGGTTTCATTTAGAGAGATTGGGGTATATGTGTACAAAGCTTTCAGTCTTTACTTCCAAATTTGGCTCTCTTCCATAGGTAGGAGTCTCCTTTTATTTTTTCATAGGAAAAGTTGGGACTTAGGTTTTTGGAAGTGTACTAAATTTAAAGAACTTAGGAAAACTTCTAGCTGACTTTTTGAAATTATAGGAAAATGTATCTGATAAATATTCCTTTTTTTCACATTAACAAACTACCCTTGTCTTTGATTTAACTGAACAACTATTTAACATATAAGTTATGGCTAATACCCCAAAGTTAGCACTTCCATGTTCAGTTGACCGTAGTATTAAGCTTATGGTTTTGTGTGAAGGGCCTATTCTAATATTCTATAGAAAAAAAAGGAACAAGAGAGGGGAAAAGGATATCTACTTTAAGAATTAAGTTATTGAATTCAAAGTACTTTTGGAGATAAATTTGCTTCTTGAATTTTATTTTAATCTGAACTTCCAAAACTATTGTAAATAAGGTGATCAAGTAAGTCACAAATATTATTGGTTAATGATCACTGGCACGACTTATAAATGCCCTATTGGGAAGCATCTGCTTTCAAAATAACACAAAATGACATGAATAGTTTTTTAAAAGATGTAAATATTAATAAGGACTATTATAAAGAGACAAACTCCAAAGAAAGAAGTCAGCTTTTTGAAACCGAAGAAATTGCATAGTTGCTATTGCTATAGTTGCTGCCAGTGTTATAAGAGGACTGCACCCTAAAGACAATATATTGTAAACCTAAAAGTAAGAAAGACTCTGAGATTATGGCAAGTTAAAAGTTCATTAAGAGTGTTGATTGTCTAGATATAGTTTGAAAAGGTGGAGGGGTATCAAGGAATATTTCCTAAAAATATTTCAAGGTGACAGGTTGAAAACACAGTTATCATAGGTCTTGAGCAGGTAGATATGTTTTTCAAAGAACGAATGTTGTTTTGTTTTTTTTTTGGCAGAAGAAAAAACACATTTTAAAACTAAGCCTGTGATACATGTGATTTATTACATCCAAAAAGAACTTACAGGATTATAGAGAGCAAAAACATCACTTTTCAGAAAAATCATCATATCATATTTTTCACTGTCATCTTTGTATCACATTACAGAGAAATTTGCCTGTATTTACTTCTAAGCTGTAATTAACACTTTTCAGGCTAATTTTGGTCATAATAGTTTCAAAGGTTTTACCTATTTTAAATGGTTAGATCCACACTTCAGCTACCTGTCTAAGAACAACAGATATCACAAATATTTCCAAGAAAAACATAGAAAATCAGTGCTATTTAAAACCTACTCAAATGTGTGACTTGTAGGTTTCTTGACAGACCTGGGATACAGGGCCGCAGTGCCTCATGGGTAATCAAAATGGCTTCTGAGACCTTTGATGCATGTATTTCTGAATGACACCCAAATGAAGGATGCCAACTCTGAAGCCCATCTCTATATTGCAACAAAAGATATTAGTTCAGCTTATTGGTTGTATCTCTTGATGGAGAAGAGGGTGAAAGGGGCAATTTTTCTGTTTATTGATGGTGGTGTATTGTAGATATTAAATATTTCTTGAATTCATTCATTTAGTCCTACTTTCATTCATTCAATTTATTTAACAAATATATAGGGAATGACTTTTTGTTCTATGTTAGTGGACAAAATAGACAGTTCCTTGGTTTCTTGGAGCTTTAGTATAATGGAAATTATAGCTATTTAACAAATATTCTTGCAAATAATATATGGTCATAAATCATTTAAGGTAGAATAGTACAGAGATGATTCAGAAGGATTATCAGAGGAAGTGATATTTGTGGAGGAGAACTGAAGAATGAGTTCATAGAGTTAACAACTCAGAAGATGGAAGGGTGGTGATATCCCAGAAAGTGATGAGGTTAGGATTTGAGAGAGTGAAAGGGGTTAGGAAAAGGGTTTTACAAACAGAAAATCATCAGTTAAAAAGCTCTAAAATGTTAAAATGAAATTGCTTGATGCCTGGAGATTTTAAAAAACAAAAAAGGTCAGTGTAACACTTACGTAATTAATAATTAATAAATTGCTCTCCTGATTTCAGTCCCATTGTTAATTTTCCCTTAATTATTTTCCCATCTTGAGCAACAATCTTGCAACCCAGTCTAATTTTAAAGGGAGAAAAAGTGATTATGGGTCAAATGGCAATGTTAGTCCTTCCTGCAAGCACCACATTTGTTATATGTTCATGGTTTTCTGTCATGTCATTGGCTGTGGTCACAGGCTGGGTAACTTGTGGTTTTAAAGGGGGATACTGGTAGTTAGCTGTACTTTGGTGGGACTAGCACTATGTGTTCTTGTCCCTATTGCTGCTGTGTATGTAAGGAGTTTCAAAAATGGGGTAGGTGCTTGTAGTTTATAATGAATTTTTTTGAATGAATGATTAAACGTCATAAATACTCAATTTCAACACTTAAAGGATTAGATGAAAGTCTAGTTGTTTAAATCAACTAAATATTTACTAGATATTTATGTTGGAGATCCATAATACATTTTGGAAAATAAAAAGTTCTGATGAATAATGCAGAAAGAAATTGTTTTATTGAACTTTTCTCAGTGTCTGCCAAATACTTTTGATCATGGAACATCCTCCCCCACCCCCTTTTTTTGTTACAGTTATCACCATTTAAAGAAACTAGTGTTCTTCAGTTCACATTTTGAGAAAATACTGCATTATAGTATACTTTGTGTGTGAGCTCTCATTTAGAGTGAATGAGTTGCTGGCAAAGCTGTTCTTTGACCGCTGAGTTTAGCTATTGCACCAGCCATCATCATATGCTTTTTCTTGGTTATTTGTACTTTCTTCATCCATTATTCCAATTTCCCACAGTTGAATATTACCTGATTTTAGAATATGAAAATTATGTAATGTGTTAATGTTGATAATCCACTTGGTAGATATATTAGGGATTAAAAGAACATTGAATATTAAAATACAAAATTATTTTGAAAAAATATTAACGTAATAAAAATCTAAATGCTTTTTCAATGTGTTCCAAAATATATATTTTTGCTGTATTATTATCATTTTTTTTGCAAATTTTATAGAGTACTCCATTAGAAAAATATAATAAATAAAATTGCCTTTGGCATATTTAAAAATTTTTATACCTTAAAAATGTCAAGTGATCTAAGATCAAATATATGATTTAAGGAAATCAAACAAGTAATACCATTTGAATCCCAGGAGTTCCATGTGAGATTTAAGGTGTTACCTTTTGCTTTCTATGAGTTGGAGACAAATTTTATCTTTCTTGTTAGTGATTGCTTTTCACATTTCAAGGGCTTTTAACACCCCGTAATGTAAGGAAACTTAAGCTACTGTATCTAGAGAGAAAAATTAAATAAGATGGTTTATTCTATTTCTCTATCTTTATCAAATAAGGTGTAATGCAAAATATTTGGGATGAATCTATCTCATGTGCCCAGTTTTAGATTGACATAAATGAAGTTTGATTAGGAAGATATGGTTTAGATTTCATACCTATGGTATATGCATGCCTTGTACAAGTGTGCATGCATGCACACACATACGCACACATCCCTATACACCTTCATGTAGCTCCCCAGGCAGCAAAAGAAGTTCCATCTGGTTTAAATATAAGAAGTGGCATAATAGAACTAATCAGACATTACGAAGTCCATTTAATTTATTTTGTTTCTCTACAGCAAATTAAAGTATTCCGAATTGGCTTTAAGAACTATTAATTACTAAGAGATATGAGGTCAGATTTTCATGTGAACCAAATCAGGCTTTTATGTGCAAAAATAATAAAATACCAAGTGAAAGAATAATATAGCTTTCAGAACACTATGCTGAGAATTGGGAGAGTTGGATTCTAAACTAGCCTCTGCCTTGGCCTTCGTGTTCCCTTAAATTTGAATTTAGGATGTTCATTTACATAATCTCTATGGTCCATCTTAGCTCAATATTCTATGATACCCACTGTGAGTAAAATATAAGGATACCCCTGCTTTTTTTTCCCCTCAGGAGGTGAGGAGGATAGGTATCCAACCATGGCAAATCTGACTATCTGTCCTTTAATACTTTATATTTGAGAATGCCCATGAGAGTGGCATAAACTAGATTAAGTAATGGAGTGTATATGGAAATGCTGTGACATTAGGTAAGTTTCAGTTCTGTGACTGAGAGAATACTAATTGCTGTGTACTGATAGAGGGTCTGATTAATGGAAATTATAAAATGAAAATAAACAATTTCCATGTTTCTAACAGCAGCAATTTATTTTAATATTCCACAAATAAATATTGTGAAGATTTCCCTGTCACTTTTTCCACCTTAAATTGTTATTCAACATAGATACTTTTCTAAGGAAGTAGATGGTAATTTTCACTGTACTATATAATCTATGGAAAACTTAGATGAATTTTCTATAACTCAGTAAATGAACTCTGATCTTTAAGTAAAAACATTCTTATATAATACAGTGATTCAAGACAGACACTGAATATTCTGCTTGATATCAAACAAAGTCCATCTTATATTTATTTGTAGGGGGCATTAAAACCATATGATACTTTATATATTACTGTTTATGGCAACTTATCATATAGGTGTTTTTACACATGTCTTTTAAGTTTAAAGCTGAACTACTAATATTTAAAGTGTTATTATCTATTAGATACATGCCTGTTCTTTGAAAAATGAATTTTTAAAAAAAATCAGATGGATCAGGAAGAAATTATTGAATTTTTTCTAAGTGTACATTGGGCAAAGTGATCATTTAAAAGTTGTTTTCAAATGCATAGCAAATATATGCATTTTGTGGGCCCTAGTATGAGGCTCTACCTTTATTTCAATGTAATGCTTTTATAAACATCAGGCACCATATCTTGGCCCTAGAATGCTATCTATTTATTTTACCAGGCCACTGCTTCCTTCCCTGTCATTAGAAATGGATTCTGGATTTGAATTTCATAATGATTATATAAAAGTCACAATATCAAGAGTTAATTTGACATTAGGTGATATTTATTTGTTCATTAAGTTAGCAAGTATGAAAATCTCTGTGTATTTCCCTATTAAGTCTCTTTGCCTGCAACTTCCCTTCTCCTCCAAATCTCTGACAATCTCACAGTATAAACAAATACTTGCTTTCTTTCTCTTGCTCAAATCATTCATTTTACTTACTGATAACAATCCAATTCACTCAAAATTCCATTTTATTGTCTTTCTTACAGCCTCAATACTTTCCCACCATACTAATTTTAGCAAGTTCACAAGCATAATGTAGTTTTAATTTTTACTTTCAATTTTGACTACAAAACATGTAGGAGGAAAGCAAGTTATATTTGTTGTTAAAGCTATTTAAAATAAAAGCAACAACAATAAATCATTGACTCCAGAGATATTGTCCTATAAGTCTCCTGATATCAAATCCATTTTAAAAGAAAACGACTTTTGCAAATGTTTTTGAATATTTCGTGGAAAATACTGCCGCATTAACTTTGGAAATAATGTGCATTTAACATACCAGAAGAATCACTGAAATGGAACTGAGAAACTAATTTATTAATCAGATACAGAGATATTATGATGTTACACACTCATGCATATATTTACTAGGCTTAAAATGCAGTATATTTTGTGAATAAAGCATTTTAAATTCCATTTTATGCTTTTAAAAATTTTCTGTTCATGAAAAAATACAGAAAACCTAATATTTTTCTTCTTAAAACCCTTTTATTTCTATGGTCTTTGCAAATGGACAGCTTACTATCAGTTTAAAGAAATGTTCTTTGTGTTAGCTATTGAATGACTGTTTTGAGCGCTAGTTTAGGCTAAGGCCCAATAAGATCTTCGCATCATTTTAAGCTGCGAAGAATTCATTTCAACAAATATTAGACATGACACTAATTTGGTATAAACTCTAAGCACATTAGCAATTATGATACAATGCGCTATTACTTTCGAAGTCTCTGTAGTTAAGTTTTTCATCATTAATGGTTTATGGTTTTTTTTCCATGCAGAATGTATCATTTTCAGTGTTATAACTTCAGAACAGCTGACCATTAGAATTTTTATTTATATCTCTTTAAATATGCATTTCTGACGGCTGCATCTATCAAACACATTCTTAAGAATAATATAATTCTTTGGAAGTTAATAGAATAGGTGTGTGAAATGCTATGCTTGTCTAATTTATCAAAGTATAATTAAAATTCTGTTGTCTGACTCATCCCCCCCTATATCCCAAAGACAATTCCTGTGGTATATTGTTCGGCCTTGGAGTAGGGTGATTGCTTTCCTAAAACATATTTACATGAACAAATGTGTAAATGAATTTATAATATGCCGAAAATAATAGGTATTATTGTTCCAGATCTTCCTTGGTTATACTTTTCCATCAGTAACTTTGAAGGCAACATTTAAAAATATTTATAAAATAGAGAGGCTCAGCAATCCTGAATTAATTAGGGTGACCAGCTGTCCTCGTTTGCCCAGGTCCAAGGAGTACCTAAGACTTAAGTTTTAAAATTGGAATAATCCCAAGCAATTTTAGTATTAAAACTAGGAGAATCCTAGACAAATTGGTACAAGCTGGTCACCCTAATCGAGGACAAAATGGTACTGGAGGGAAGACAGTTTTGGGGGGAAAACTTTTATAAAAAATCTTTTTCCTGCTCTTGTGAGATTTTCCAACCTTTTCCTATGTCCATCTCCCCAGCCCTGCAGTCAGGATAGTTATTGTTAAAGATATGCATATCTTCATTGGATCCAGACCCCCAAGATAGCAGCAACAGTTGGATGTCTTGCACAAAGCAACAAGGGGTGGGAGTAAGGGATTGAGCCCTTCATCAAATGGTCTGGATTTGAATCCAGGCTTTGCCATTTATTAGGCAGGTAATTTTGTGGCTCTATCTTCTGAAATAGAAATGGAAATAATGATAATGTCCTACTGTAGAGTTACATGAACAATGCCAGTCATTCAAGAGTTCAAGGAAGTTAGTTATTTTTATTGTGACCTTGATTAATATTAACAATTTAGAGCAAGGCAGTATGTCTACCAGTAATACTAATTTTCATATTTAGATTCTTAAGGGTACTTGTTACTTCCACCAGTTTTCTATGAGGGGTGGTTTACATCACCTAAAAAGCTTAGCTATGTCTCTTTCATTTGTTTCTTGCTATTCAAGATATGCACATGAAATGGCAGAAGAAAATTTCAAACTAAAGATTCTTCCAGGAAATGTAGCATCAGTGGAAGGGACAATTGGATCACAAAATAATCACAATACTTCTGAGGCAAATTATATTTTTTAGTGAAGGATTACAAATTCTACAGACTTTGTTTTTAAATGCATAGTATGATGCAGCTGCACTATTGAATATTTTATAAAATGATTCAGAGATTTTATTAAGGAAGACATAATAATGCTCTCATTCTTGAAGGTTGGGTGCAAAATTAAAGAGCATTGATATGCCACAGGTTGGTCTGGCTACTGGCAGAACTTTTCTTCTGTTAGGGCTATGACAAAGAGAGACTGCTGAAGAGTAAGTTGTGATTTGACTATGGAATTCTAGAATATAAACTCACGTTCTTTAGAATTTCATTGCTCTCTCTTTCAGCATCTAACATCCAGATGTAATCCCAGATAGACTGTGGGATAGTTCAGTATATGCCATTCCACTCTAGTCCATTTCAGATTTGTGGTAGTCACTTCATAATGAGCAGAAAGTAGACTTGTGCCTGGTCTTTGATCTTATAATTTAGTCAGCTAAGTTTACTGAGACACATAGTATAATCTCTCTGTTGAAATTTAAGTGTAGGACCTTGATTTTTTACATAAAATTTATTTCCAGCATTTACCAAGTATAGTGCAAATGATGTTTGAGAAAATCTTGGAATTATTCAGAAAATCGGGATAGAAAATCAGGTCCCTCATGATCTAAACAACCATCAAGAACATCACTGAAAAACTTACTTTAAATATTTGTTTTGACTTCAAGGATGGAAGAGAAAAGCTTAGAATTCTAGATTTTGCATATACAATTATAAAATATTGAAGGGAAAATAATTATTTTTTATAATGTAGGCTAATATAATCAAATATATTTTTATAACTTAAACACCTTTCAAAGTGTAAGTCAATTGTAATAGTGATATCTTCTTGGCCATTTTTTTCCTTTGGATTTATTACAGCAGGTTCCTGACTTTCAATATGAGATTCATCATGGAATATATTCCATTTAAAATGAAAGTCTAATATGGATATATCCTATAGTTGCATGTAGATATGATCGCATAACTGTAGGAAAAACCTCACTTTTGTTCAAAATACCTGGATATTTTTTGGTTGAAGGGCATTTTTAAAATTTTTTGGGGAAAAATGCTTAGTTTGTTTTTCTTTGTACATGTCACAGGCTTTCTACAAATGAAGAAGAATTTCTATTCTGTGCTGCTCACAGACATTAATTAAGTAACCCCATTTAAATCTCAAATGAACCTTAAAATCTAACTCTGCTTAGCAGTTATCTAATGATATCCCTTATATGTTGCTTCTGATATATTTTTAGACATAAATTCTTGGCCTCATGGACCCCTAAATAGATTGATAGGAAAAAGTCATTTGGTTTTAAACATTTTCCCATGGAATTAAAGAATTCCCATAGGTTAAAAAGATAAGAATTTGGCCTTCTGCCTGAGAGAAGGAAAATATCACAGAGGCTCTTTTAGAATAGTGTCAGTCATATGAAATCATAGTACTTCTGCTTGGCTTAGTTTTAATTAAGGCGACAATAATTCAGAACTGTTATTTCCTGCTATCAGTATTTGTAAGTTATTCATGTTTTGTTTATTACAAATGAAAATATTTTGTGAATTATCCACTTTATAAATTACATGCCCATGTTGGAAAGTAGAAAAATTAAGTGTTTTGTGTCATCTGTATTAAGAGAATTAGATCATACTCTATGTAGAAGAATGTTTAGGATTATATATCCTCTGTTATTTATACTTCAAATTATGAACAAGGATACTTCAAATTAAAGTTTCCTAACTTGCTGTTGGCTAGCTGGTCCGTCCTTCCTTCCTTCCTTCCTTCCTTCCTTCCTTCCTTCCTTCCTTCCTTCCTTCCTCCCTTCTTCCCTTCCTCCCTTCCTCCCTTCCTCCCTTCCTCCCTTCCTCCCTTCCTCCCTTCCTCCCTCCCTCCTTCCCTTCTTTCTTTCTCTCCTTTTTTTTTCTTTCTCTTTTCTTAGCTTAGATAGAAAAAGTTGTGTATTCAAAAGTAAAAATGAGTAAGTTTTTTTGGAAACTAATATGTGTGTTCTTGGCTAAGTTTAGATTCCAGTAACTAGTTCTGGATCGCAATTCGGTTTTAAATTATTGTCTGTCTACTTTGTTTTAGTGTTAAGGAATGGTCAAATAGACCTTTGAGGTTTACAGCACTGAGTGCCCAAGAATAGTAATTAGAGGGTGCTAATAAAGATGCTTTAAAATTGGATGACTTGGTGAAGATTTAGATAAATATTAGGAATTTAGGTAAGTGTAAAGTAAATATTTAGAGATTCTAAACATGTGATCCAATGATGGCAGAATTACCCTTGGACAGAAAGGATGCTGCCTAATTGTCATTTTAGGAAATATAGAGTGGGTCGGAAAGGGGACAAGGGCGGACAGAGGCGGAGTGGTACAGTGTACAATTTATTGGAGTCCAGCAAGGCTCCCCCTTTTCTTTATGATCTTTCATTTTCAACGTTTGTATCTTACCTTTCAAGTGGAAGAGTACAGGCCCTAACAGTGTGGTTGTCAGGGAAGTAATATTTTTAAAGGTATGGTTTAATTTTAGGAGGAACTTTTTGAAGCTCAGGAATGTTTTTTCCCTGTTCCCCCACAACCACACCTTCCCAAATTAAGCAAATTGAAGTTGCAAAGCCCATCCATAAACAATTCCCCAGACACTAGCTCAAGGTAGTGGAGAAGCCCTAGTGGCATTCTAGGGCCCAAACCCTTTTTGACTTTTACCATAAAAAGAATTAATTAACCTGAGTTTGGAAGGGATGAAGGATGAAAAGGGGAGTAATTAACACTCGCAGGTAGAAAGTGGGAATGATTAGTGGAGGAAGTCAGAATCTCCCTCCCCCTCAACCCCAACTTCCCTTCCCTAAAGGCACCTGGATGTCAAGGGGAATCCCTTTTAGGCACGGACTAGTTCTGATCTCCTGAGAGGCAAGTTTCTTTTCAGGCGTTAGCCACCTGTGTGCCGCACTCTCGGTGGGAAAGGCGGTGTGGGAGAAGGGAAAGCGTAGCCACACCGCCCAGAACCCTTTCTTGGTGAGGCTGGCCGTGAAAATACCTCCAGAACTCAGAGCGTTTAGGATGCAGGGAGCGTTCTGCCCACTTAAGTCACCAGGATTGTAGCCCGTGCCCGTCGTCCTCAAGACTGGTCTGCTCTAGAGCCGGCTCACACCTCCCCAGTGTGTGCTGGGTCTTCGCTGTCCTCTCCCTCTCGCCTCCCCACCCCCAAAGTGGTGCTCCTGCCTCGCTCCGCCTGCATATCCCCCCACGCGCCCCAGAGGGTTATCAGGCTCCCCACACGCACCGCTGGCTTCCTCTGGCACCCGGCGCGAGTGACCCAGCAGACCAACCACTGCCTCTGAGCCTCATCCACGTCCCATTCTCCTGCTTCCCTGCCATTGCGCCGCCGGCTCTTCTCCCCCGCGCTGCAGCGCCCACCGCGTGTCAGGTTTAATCCCGGGGTGGACCTGCTGTTTTGCTCATCCACACACAGCCTTCTCAGTCAGCCCCAAGAAGTGGAATCTGCACTGAAACTCTCGGTGGCTGGAGCCGGCGGACTGGGCATGCTCAGAAGCCAAGGCTTGCTTTGGTCTCAAGTAGGAAGCTTTTGCACTCGGAAGGCAGCAGCGACTTTGGGGAAAGTTGATCAGAGAGGGGAGGAAGCCCCAAGACGCGGAGCAGCGGCTGGAAGGAGCCGCTGGCAGCCCGGAAGAGCATGGGCACCCTGCGGGATTTACAGTACGCGCTCCAGGAGAAGATCGAGGAGCTGAGGCAACGGGATGCTCTCATAGACGAGCTGGAGCTAGAGTTAGATCAGAAGGACGAACTGATCCAGAAGCTGCAAAACGAGCTGGACAAGTACCGCTCGGTGATCCGGCCGGCCACCCAACAGGCGCAGAAGCAGAGCGCCAGCACCTTGCAGGGCGAGACGCGCACTAAGCGGCAGGCGATCTCCGCTGAGCCCACCGCCTTCGACATCCAGGATCTCAGCCATGTGACCCTGCCCTTCTACCCCAAGAGCCCACAGTAAGCAAGGGTTACGCACCGGGGCCATGTGGCACCCTGTCGGTGGGGAGCTGCGGGTCTCTGTATTGTCTGTCGGCCCCCGCCCCTCCCGCTTGCCGTGTCTGTCCTCATCCTCAGAAATGTTTCATTTTAACGGGCACTACTTGCAGGGGCTGTGCACGTTTCTAGAGCCAGACCCACTGCACCTATGTTGCCTTTGTGTCTTTGTCAGATGTCAAGCTATTTTTTAAAGAAAATATATACATATGCATTCATATATGCCACCTACTGTACGTAGAGTTTGAATGCGCCCCAGGTGTGTATCCGGTTGTGTGTGTGTGTGTGTGAGAGAGAGTGTAAGAAGCGGAATAAAAAGCCCCATCTCTCAAATGCCTTGGCAAAGCTGCCCATCCAGAAAATCCTAAATGCAGGCTCATCAGACTTGAAATGAAATGCGTCTGATATCATCACCCTTACTTTCTATGCTTTTGTGGCTCTCTGGGATTTCTCTACATGCTGGCAGTTCATGCTGGTACCCTTCAAACCTGATGTTCTGTCATCGTCACAGTGTCAAAAATAAGCAAATGATCATATGAAAGGGCCGGTTTTTTGATATCCTGAATTGGATGACATTCACAATCCACACATGAAAGCCTAGTCCTTTGATTTAAAAATACATATACACATTTTTTTCATAATGTCTGAGGGAAAATATTGCTAATTTTCTTTAAGGAATTTGCATAATGTCACTCATGGGGCACTTTCTTCTCCCAAGAGGGTTGCATTCAAATATAGAGAAGTCCGCTTACCTTTACTGAAATGTAGACACATTGTTTGCTTTACTCCTGGCTTCTGATGCAACCGCTCTGGTATTATACTAGCATTTTAGAGAACTATGTAGTTCTGATGTCAGTGGGCTTCACAACTTGGTTGGAAAAATTGAATGAAACTTGTTATACACCACTCAACTCTAGTTCTCAGGGAGAGTAAAGTGGCAGGAACATTAGGTTAATACAGAATAAGTACCCAAGTGAATGATATTTTTAATTAATAGATAATGATGTAATTGATAAAATGAAGAATTTTGATAGTCTATTACTAACTATATCACATCGGCTAGATGACATGTGTCAAGGTCCTTTGGAACTCTTCACTTCATAAACACAAGGAACTGATATAAGGAGAAAGAATAAATACTTGACTATCTCCTTTTGTTTTTATTGGATTTGAGGGAGCTCGACAATAAGTACCAATTATATTTTTGAAAACTTAGAGTTGTGCCTATACTTGTTGGTTCCCAAAGAGCACTTGCTCTTCTTCATGCAGGTTTAGCCTAATGAGGAGTTTGTATTCTGTGAGAGAGTGAGAAAGATACTATAAGAATAAACATTGCTGAGATTCTGACCTCACTAAGTTACCCTAATAGTTCAATAGACTTAGATTTGCCTTAGAAACCTGAATGGTCTGTATCTACTTTGACTTTCTCTGGTAAATTAATTTGCAGTCCTGACACGCTTGCCTGTTTTAGCTAACGAGGTACATGGCCATCTCTCCTGGGCCAAGTTTTGCATAATGAAAAATAACTCAAAAACAGCTCTCCGCATCTTTAAGCATTCCACAGGCTCTCATTTTAGTATCTGCAGGACTTTGGAGTAATGCAGAGCAAATTCCGCTTTTATAAAATGACCATTTTAATAGGTTTTATAATGAAGCATGATCAAGCCAGCTGATAACTCCAGTTAAGCATTGCATCAGACAAGATCTAAAGGAATCTAGGCAGAAGGGAAGTAGCTGAAGTTTTAGAAATCTCTTAGAGCTTGACATCAAGAACAACTAGATTTTTTATAAGTCCATGGTGGAAAGAAGAGTGTGGCAAATAATTCTGTTATAATAAACGTTTTATCTATCGAACAATGCTGTGAGTTCTGATATTTATTTAATTAACTGTGCTTTAAAAAAGTCAGCTCTTAAGGTATCATCATGATGGTTTGGATGATTCTGAAGATTTATATTGAAGAAAATGATAGAATATCTTCCAAGCTTAAATAATTTTGGAAAAACATCTGTTCTTTTTTCACACTTACATAAAGAAAACTAGAATGAAATTGGCTTAAGTGGTAGAGTATACCTCTCTTAAGGGAAAGAGAAGTGTATTGTATGCAAAATGATTATTCTCATTTAAATGATTGTTCAAGATAGATCCACAAAGAATTAGGAAAACTTGCCAAACTGAAGAAGACTTATATGAATTTTAGTTTATTTCATTATAAATAATTTGATTATACAGATTTACTGTCAACATGTGTTTGTCTTTATATTTCACCTTTAGTGCAACTTAAATTTAGTCATCTTTCTTAAACTTGCAAGATTATTGTGAGTTCAAGTTAAAATTAAACCATCTAAATAGCATAAAAATGATTTAACTGATTTCAAATTCGTTTTCGTGTTAGTTTCTATTCTCTTTCCATTAGGTGTGGGTAACTGCCCAGCTAATGTTCTGCTCTGTTATCTGATGTATGCAAATATATTTGTTTGCTTCTGAGGTTGTCTTCTGAGGATGATAATTTTTGAAACTTCTGTTTTTTAGTGATTTTTGATCATCTGAAAAATAGTGTAAAATGAAAATGAACTTAAATCATCTTAACATTTTTGGTTTGGGATTTTCCCTTTAAGCTAGGAATTGGAGGGAAAGCTCAGTTGTATCACAGAAACTGCCAGGGCCCCTTCTGCTGAACCTGTGAGGTGGGGAAGTGCTTTGGTCTCTTTCACACCTGTATAGAAATAGCCCTTAAGCCCTTTTTATGTTAATATGAAATGAAGAACAGATGTAGCAAATTAGAATTTGTATTCTACTGCTACCAAATTACTACTTGAGAATGTAAAACTTTTAGATTATATGTTCTGAAGTTAATCAAACAAATCCTTAAAAATTAAAAAGATCCATTTAATGAGATCATATATATATATGTATATTATATATTTAACTAACAGGCTATACCTATATGTATATGTAAATATAATAACATAACATAATATACTATAGTAATATACTATAATTAATATAATATAATATGATATATAATGGTTCTTATGGACTTTTAAAATAATTTTATTTTATGACATTTCATTCCTGAGACTAGACTATATGGTAAGTTAGAATATTCAGTCTCTGGTATTTTGATTTAAATCCTTTATCTATTGTAAATATTCCCAAATCTTTTTTGTTTTGCTATCACGGGGTTCCATGTCACTTCAATTGGGCTCTGTAAACTTGAGTTCCTATCAAGAGTTGTTAACATCTCTGAATTCTTGTGTAAGCTATTGCTTTTCACCCTAGAGGTAGCTGAATTTCGGAAAATAATGACATATTTTCTTGTGTTTCATTTTTTTGATTGTAAAGAACTTTGAAAGAGCTGAGGATAAAAAAATATATATTTTCTTATTTTTAGGGAGGCTTTAAGTTTAATAAGATCTTATTTGAGCTTTTAAACCTTAACACTAGTACATCTCAAGAGAAATGGAATCTTTATAAGGGCTTTATGCTAAATTCTGGAGGAAGTTGAAAGAACTCTAGAATTTTGGTGTAATCATAAACGGCATAATATTAAAACATAGGTTTCTTTAAAGGTAGCAATGAAGTTGCAAATGTGCCCTACAGTTAGTTCAATACTTTTATGGGGTGTCTGCCATGTGCAAGCTATCCTCAGGCATTAGAGGTGAGAGATGCATAGGTCCTATCATCAAGGAGTTAACAAGTGGTTAGCAATACTGCACAAGTAAATATTCTAGAAAGTAGAGTAAGGCAAGTCACAGAGGAGATACCTAAGACATTGGCGAAATACAGTTGAGCCCATTTAATTTTATAGTATCAGAAACTCTTCTGGAAGTAGAGGTATTTAAAGTAAATACATATTCGAAGGATGGCCATGAATCAGTGGTGATGGGATGAGAGGGGCGGGGTGGGGATGGGGAAGAGAAGGCCACCAGCAAAGGGATAGACAGCAAAAGAAAGCAGAGGGTACATCTGGAGAATGACAGTAGCTAGTAGTGGTTGTGGTAGAATATACAGTGAGAATTGAGAAAAAGCAAGTTTAGGTGGGAGAGAATGACAAAATCTTAGTTTCTGTTTTATAAAGTAGGTGAGAGGGCATTTCTGCTTGTTTTTAGAATGATCAAGAATCATTTGTGAATGTGCGTGTGTGTGAATGTGTGTGTGTGTTTTACACGGAGGACTGATCGTTACCCATTAGTAAAGCTCTGAGTCTCAGAATGTCAGTCCAGTCCTCCACTCCCCACCAGCACAGTCCTGATAATAGCCATAAATGTTCCAACTAGGTAAGGGTATTTAATTTAACCAAGAAACAGATGATTAAAACTCTTAAAGAAACCCAGTTCTACTCTTAAAAGAAAACAAGTTTCCTTTTCCACTCACTTCAAAATGTTCCCATTGAAAATAATCTAATTTTTTTGCCACAGACTAGCATTGCAGATTCCACACATACCTAGGCAAATGGAACATGAGAATGGAACTTGAAGTTGGTTTTTGAAATTCATCCTTTTTGTGTTAAATTCCGATCTACTGTTATTCTAATAGACTTTTCTGTTTAAGTTTGTTCATTAATTTAATTTGACATTGCAGTCCATGCAGTGAGTTTCAAGTTGTGAAAGCATTTATATACATATACAGGTTGCTAAAACCCTGTTAGGATGTTTCGAAGCAGTCAAGTTGTGTGTCTCTAAAAGGGAGCTTATAATAAAAATACTGACAAGCTTTTAAATAGTGTAGCTCTGGGAAATGACTACCTGAGAATATCAGTGACCAGCTTTCTTGCTCTACTGGGCCACATTTCCAAGCTCCTGCTACTCATCATTTCACTGAAAACTTGGGTTTGGATTCCTAATGGAAAAGGGTAGAAGAAGGCAGACGATGTTTCTATTGTTGCTGTTTGCAGGTTATAAGGCATATGGAAACATTTTTTTTTTTCCCGTCTGCCTAGCGATGGAGGGTCTCCATGGTATCCTAGCAACCAATTCGAACACTGGGGCTGCTGCTCTTTCTGCCATCTCTACCCTAGGTGCTGTGGCCCGTCCCAGGGAACCAGGCCTGCTGCTAGCACTCAGACCCCCGATTTGAACCTTCCATGCTCGGAGAACACAAGACAGTGTGATAAATAAGCACATGCCGCAAGCGGCATTCACCAGTATGCTCAACGGCTTATTATGCAATCACATCTGTGGCATTCTGAATCCTAATCTGAATTGTTAAACTGATGCTGTTGGCCACCCCTTCCCTGACAGCCCTTTTCTACTTCCTCGCACCCAGCCTTCCGACACTAGTTCTACTTTGTTCTCACCATCTTCTATAATATTGCATTCCTCAGCATCTCCTTAAAATTTGTTTTCTGAGAAGTTAAATATGTGCAGCCTGTTTGAACTAAGTGTAATTTTGTTTGTAAGAGCAGAGGAATGTTCTCCCTCCAAAACCGTCATGTAAATATAAACAATAGCGCGAAAAATGTAGCTACACAAAACAGATGTTTAACAAAAGGTGAGACTAATAGTATGCTCCCCAAAATGTCTTGTTTCTGAGTGGATTTTATAATCATTGTTTTATATATATATATATATATATGAAAAAAGGCAGGAGAGTAGAGAGGAATGAAGAATTTCTGTGCCAGGGGACAGGAAAGGGCAAAACAAAATGAGTATTGTTAAAATGATGCCATATTTGCAAAGAAGTTGGAAAGGAGTAATGGGCTTTGTGGGTGAGTAGGACTGGAATGCAATTTCTAAATCAGACAATACTTTGCGGATGAAGACAACCATAGAGAGGAGACACTCAAACTGGAGTGTATCTTAGGCTTGCCTCCTCTGGGTGTGGAAACCATATGGAATTTTGGCAGAAAAGTTTTAATATGTTTTCTTGTAGGCTGATGATTGTTTTGAATGCCTTATTTTGTTCCTTGTAGACATTTCTTACTTAGTCTAATACCAGGGAGGGCTTGGTGGTGTTTGTGCATTCCACAGCGGAGAAAAAGGAATGAGGAGAGCAAGTCAGTGCATTGCTCTTTTTAAAATAATGGCTCGGAATGGCACTGCCTTTCATTATCATAACGGTTAACATTTATTGAGCACTTATTCTTTGCCAGGCACTGCTCCCTGTGTTTTCTATCAGTGGTCATTTTCATTAAACAATCCTGTGAGGAAGACTCCAGAATATCCTTATTCCAGCTCTGAGGTACAGGACGCCGAAGCTCAGAGAAGCTAAGTAACTTGCCGAAGGTCACATAATTCATAAAAGACTGAGCCTGAATTTAAATTCCAAAGCCATTCTCCTTAGCCACTAGGTTCTCCTGCTTCCCAAGGGGTGTGAGGATTAGGCAATTGCACAAAAACTTAATAACATATAGGCTGTCCTTAGGGGAATATCTGTTCACCATTAATTAAATAGGAAGTGAAGTACTTTGGGAAAAGTGAAAAGAATAAGATAGGACAGTAGTTTCCAAACTTTGCCGCACATTAGAACCATCTGGGGAGCTTTTAAAAAAATCCAATGCCTAGGTTTTACCCAAAACCAATTAAAATCAGGATGTCTGGGGGTGGAAACCAGCCATCAGTAGTTTTTAAAGATTCCTCAGATAACTTAAATGTGCAGCAAAATTTGGAAACCACTCTAAGAAGACAACAGGGTGTGCGTGTACGTGTGTGTATGATATTTAACAAAGGACCAGGATGAACTTTGCACTTAAAAGAATTGAATGTTTCTATTGGTTAAAACCTTTGAGCACTATGGGCTTGCAAACAGTAGATTTTTTTCCTCTAAATTATAGATGTACACTATTAGTTAATGTTTTGTTATTTATTCTCCCAAATAAGTAATCAGTACCTTACCTAGCCTATTGGTTCTCAACCCTGACTGCATATTAAAACCATCTAGGAAATTTAGAAAATAACTTTTCTGGGGTGCCACATACAGGGATTCTATTTAATTACCCTGGGGTAGACCTGAGGTATAGGTATATTATTTTAACTCTCAAAGTGATTCTAATATGTAGCTAGGATTGAAAACCTCTTCAATATTCAACTTCGACTTCAGATGTTACAAATTACTTGAATTTCTATTCTTTGGGAAAGCACTTTTCTTAGTCCCTTTTTACCAGCGCAAAGCCCCTGCTTACGGTAGAGCCAGACAGCTCCAGCTTCCGAGTTCCCATAACATCTGCACCTATAGTTTTTGCCTTGATCTCTGGGGCTACCTGTGTGGACCTGGGGTTTGCAAGTGTCAGCAGCTCCAATCAATGGGTAAGTTATGTTTCCTCTTTCCTGCCATCCATGAGTCCTGGCCACTATTCAAATATGACACACATTAGAATCAGCCATCATCCCATTTGTTTTTTACTCCCACTGGGAGCATCAGCCTCATTAGCCAATACTACTGTGTCTTTCGGTCCCAGATGCTTCTATGAAATTTTAAGTATATGAAGGTGGGACAAAGATGAGCCTCCCTTGGAAGAGCAGTCCCAGGCTTGTAGTGCCTCTCCTTCTGGTATGTGATGTCTCTGCAGCCAGCTACAGTTTTTTTTCCCCCTACAGATATTTTATCCTTTTAAGGCAAACAGCCTGAGCACAGGCTGAGGAGTACTTTCCAAGGAGGCTTCAAAGAAAGCAGAGTGAGCACATCAAGCTCTCAGCCCCCTTTTCCAGACGGTTTGGTCTGAGTGAACAGATCTGGGCACTATTGGCAGTTGAGAGGTCTGAAATAACACTTGCAAGGAGAGAATCTCTGTATGTCCCTCAGGAAGGCTCCTGGGGGAGATGAGGATTCCGACACCCTGTGATCACAATCTCACCGCTGCCACAGATTGCTAGCTCTTTATGTCTCTTGTTCTCTCTTTCCTTATATTGTTGATAAAAACTCAAGATGTTCCTAATTGTCTCTGATAGGAGCCTGTTTACATTTGTAATTTAATCATTATGTTCTCAGGTGAGGATCAGCCAATACAACACTTTATATAAGAGATGAAAATAGCTAATATAATTGCAAATACTCTTTAGAAAAAATAAACTTCTCATAATGGGAATCAGCAAGAAGCTCTCTTGTCTCTTTCCCCCTCCTTCTAAAATATGAAAATATATTCAGTTGACAGACAGCATTTTAAAAGCAGAGTAGATGTAATAAGGCTGCCCAGAGGATTGGGAACATTAATTACACAGGGAAGTTAATCGTAAGAAAAGTAAACACTTTCATCATGAATCCAGCTTCATGTCATGCATTTGGTTATTGGACCTAAATAGGAAGGATAAGAGGAATTAGCATCAATAAAGAAACATAAACAAAAGCATGCATTCACTTATGTGGTTTAGCAGTTAGGAGCAGTATGGTGGGCAAGAATCTCTGACACTGGGAAAATATCTGTGTTTTGGAGTTCTTATAATCCAAGACATGAAAAGACAGGAATTAATATTAAAATAAAAATCAGTGAAAATTTATTATCACCTACATCAAAAAAAATTTTTTAACGTTAATTACCTATGCCTGTCTAAAGATCAAAAATGCTAATTAAAATTCACTAGAATTGCTTTAAGACAGATGCAATTTTATTGACTTCTATGTAGAAGTGAAATAACTTAATCCCAACAAAAAATAAGTAAATAACTTAAATTATTAACAGATATCAAAAGCAAATCTCCTAATGCTATTGACTTTCTAATGTTCATTTTTCTTGCTTCTAGACCATACCTGCTCTCTAGGAGTAGTACTGCATTTCCTTGAACATGAAATAATTATAGTGTAAGCCAGTCAGTTTAATTTGGTTAATTGTATTAAATGTCAGTGATGACAAATACAAATCAGTAAAGCAAAATACTTTCGCTGTTTTCTGAAACAATCATATTATGGTGATATCAAGCTTTCACCAGATCTAGACTGAGGAATAATGAAATAATGTAAAGGAAAAACATCTCCTTTCTGGATATACTGTATATCATCTTAACAGTCCAGCTTTATTAATAAATTATGGTTTTTATAATGCTTTTAAATCTGGAGTGAGAGGAAAGAAAAAAAGATTGTCACGACAAGAAAGAAAAATGAGAATTGTGAATTTTGCCCCTCTGAAGCTATTGTCACTGATGGACTAGAGAGTGGATGGGCCATACTCTGCCGTGTCTGCAGGTGGCTGGCAAACATGCCGTGCAGGCTGGCACACCTCCACTCCTCCATCTGCATAAGACGGACTTTGCCTAAATCACCGATGATTGAATTACACATTTTATATTGTGGCGAGGCAGAAAAGATGACCTTATATTCTACTTATACTGGTTTGACGGAGTGTCACTATATCCTTTATGGAGGAATATTAAACATCTGGAAGTGAAAGGTACTATTTTGCTAGGACTGTGGTGGCAACTCATTATGTTAGTGGGAGGACAGGAAAAAAATGTGATGTAATAAACTCTAGTGGAGTGTCCATTGCATGCACTATCGAGCATGGAACTTTATGTAAATCATAGTTTTCATTCTAGGTAATTGTTATTTTCTTATTTAGGAACTGTCCGAGGATACTAGAGTTTAGAAAAGTAAGCCCGCAGACACTCAAATAAGTATTAGTAAATTTTGGCTGGAAGATCCATTTAATGAGTCCCTCTTTATTTCGAGTAAATGAATTTTATTTAATAATACTTTTTCAGTTCTGAATTGTTAGTGGAAAATCTTTTTGTCTCCCCATAGTGTATGGTACAGTGCAAAATGAAAGAATTGCTCAAAGTTTCTAGCCATTCATTTAATACTTAACTTTATAAAATTGTAGTGCTGAATTCCATCATACATTTGCATGAATAGTGCTTCCTGTTATAAATCTGAAAAGCTTTAGAATATTGTGAAAAGAACTATGCTATGATTTTATATATATATATATATAGTGGTAGCCTTGATCAAGAAATAGTTATTTTTCTTCAGTACCTCATTTCAGAGTTTTTGATCTTAATAAAAGGAAAATATGACATGAAAAATTATAATCTGACTTTCAGATGTTTTAGCATTATTTAGTATGGAGATCTACATTCTCTTGTTGCAAAAAAAAAAAAAAAGAAACAAAAACTAATTCCTTGTTCATGTAACATGGAATGGCATAAAACTAAGTGGGTATTATTTTGAAACAGCCATTATGAAAAAGAATAGCAGATAAATAAGCCCACTTTGAATAGAGCATCTTTATTAAGTTCTTCACACCACTTTACCTCTTTAAATATTTCATGAATTCATCTAGCCTTTGCCTTTGTTTTGCTTAAGATATTAACATGTTCATTCCCCCTCTTTTTGAGTTTTGGTGGAAAATTCCTAGCCTAAAAAAAAAAGTTTTTTCTTTTTCTTTTTTTTTTTTGGTAGGCAACTACTGAAAGATTACAGTCTATGGCCTTTGAAATAAGAATAATCAAAGGAAATTTTCTAGAAATGGAGAATTTAGGTACTTAGGAGCATTATGTATGTGTGTGTGTGTGTGTGTGTTTTAGTATTCATTTACATATTTGTGAATAATTATAAGAAATTATTTTAGAAATTTCTGATATTTGAGGAGTATCCTATTTCATCATAGTTATAGTCCATCTGTAACATAATAATGACTATTTTAAGCAAGCCAGAGTTACCCTTCTATACCCTCAGAAATGTAAAGATCAAAAGAACTAAAATATTTTGGTGAAGTTCCCACTGTAAGGTGTGCAGAGAGGTGAATAAAGTAGAACAGCACCTCTGGAACCTTCATCCTAAAGAATGAAACAAAGTGCTCCTCATCGCAGAGGAGGCTAGCTACTTTTCTCAGGTGATCCTTTCTCTTCTGTGGCTTGTCTTTTTGTACCATCACTAAAGCCCTGTGCCACGTTAATTATCATTACGGAGCAGTGCTCCAAAATCTGGAATCCTAAGGGCAACTTTCAGTGTGATGGATGGAAAATAATTCAAGTATACTTTTCTTTGTCTTGGCAAGAGTGACATTCTCTACTAGATGAACTTAGATGTTTTAAATCATACCTAGGTGAACACTTGCTTGTGAGTTTTTAAATCATCGGTGGCAGGTACAAGCCCCATCCCATTTGTTGACACTCCTTACTAGATTTCAGAGCTTCTTTTTATAGTTCAGTCCTTTGCTTTCTCACCATAGAAGGGAAGAACATAATATTAAAAACTTCCCTTGCTCAAATGTGGCTCACTTTTCTTCCTGGTTTTTTTTTTTTTTTTTTTTTTTTTTTTTGACATAGAGAAAATTTTTCTCCTCTTCACCGAAATCCTTTATAAAGTGAAGTCAGTAATTGTTACTTTTTGGCCTTGTCTTTACTGGTCGATTAGTGATAATGAGGAGGAGGAGGAAGAAGAAGATTACAAAAAAATATTTTTCTATACTCATTTAATTCTCACAATAATGCAAAAGTAGATACTATTATCATCTTGCTTTTTCAGATGGAGAAAATGAGGCCCAGAGAAGTTAAACAACTTGCCCAAAATAAGACAGTGGGCTAAAGCGCTCAAATGTGGGTATATTTAACCCAACGGCCCGTGCTTGTTGTCTGTGTGCCATGTTGCTTAGCTGATAGTCTCGAGCCATTTTTTTTTTTTTTTAGCACAAGTCCTACTTTCCACTTCCTTTTACAATTTTGTTTCTTTTTGTAGAGCTTTTCAGTAATTTTTTATATACCCACATTTTTCATATGCTGTATACCCATCTACCATACTGGCCATGGGTACATGCTCTTTTAGATATGAGCACACCTTAGTACTGTGATAGGTCTTAAAATAATATTGTTTCTGCTATATTCAAATTGTTATCAGACAACTGCTCATGCCTACAGACTTTTTTTGCGTTATGATACTTGTGAGTTTTCCCTATCCTGTACTTGCATATTTTGCTTTGTTGGTTTAGAAATTTTAATCAGCCTGTGCTTATCCCTACTGAATCAAATGCCCATTTAAAAGTTACAGTCTCTCAATTTATCAATGGTTTATTTTCATATTTCTTTTCCTGCAATATTAATATCTTAATTGAATATTATTATAAAGTTTATCAAATGCCTTCTGATTCTTCATAAATTGGTAATTAATAAACATATTCTACAGATTGGTTTTCGGTTATTTGTTGTGTTTATTCAAAGATTTATCAAATATTTATTAAGGAACTACTCTAGGGTAAGGCGATGTCCTTTTCACACCCCCCCCCCCAATTTTTTAATATCTGAAAATTTATGGACTTAGAATACATGCTTAAAAAGACACTGCCTTTTCAGCAATTCTTTCAGCATGGATGGGGCCCAGTAAACTTAGGCTGGAGTCACAGTTCTAATTTTTAGTATCTCACTATAGTGCTGTGTACTTTTTCTTCTTCATGTCCATTACAGTTTGAATTATTGTACATTGGTCATTATTTGGTTAACATCTGCTTCCCCTGCCCTCTCAAAGATGGTGAGTGCCATGTAAACAAAGCCGCTATCTCTGGCTCCATGTTGTATTCTTGGAGCCCAGAACTTAGCTGACACAGAGACTTTCATAATTTTTTGTCAAAGAAAGGACAAAATGAAGCCTCTTCATGTTCCTTGTCCTCTGGTGCTTCATCTTTCAAATTAAAATTTTTTAAATGGGAGACTTCTGTCACTGAGCTCAGTGTTGCTTGGTGGCATTATTGGTTTGCCTAGAAGAGTGTTTAATGAACTTGAATGCTTTGGCTTGCCTTTGTGGGATTTCCTGTGCTCCACAAGTTCATCATAGCCCTTGGCACTTTCTTGTCAAACTCATGCTCTTAGATTTACCTGCCTGGCCTCTGAAAATATTTGAGTTTTCATTGAAAAAACTGGGATTGCATAGTCTTGAAAAGTCCATTTTAATTTGAATAATCTGTAATTCTATCTTTCCAAGGAAGCATGCTTGTCTTCCAACTTAAATAAATGTCTCATCTCAAGTTTCACAACATAAAACTTTATAAATTGTTTAACGTTGAAAAGTAAATGGGTTGATTGCTGAGAAATATGAATATGGAATTAATAGAAATAGTTACAAGAGTATCTTTTCAGATTTTTAATTTCTTTTGCAGATGCAACCAGAAATCTCACTCACAAAATCAAGTTTAAGGTAATAGCTTGCTAATTTTGACTATCCAAAAATTCACACAGACTTTAGTATTATGAGATGGTAGTCATGTAGGACAGGGCAAATTCCTTGAGGAGCAGGGGCTCAAGCCCTGCACTGAGAGAGAAAGAATTTAAACACTACCAAAGTTACAGTCAAAAGGAAAGTTAATTAGAAAATGGAAAAAGCCAAGACAAGAATAAAAAGCCAAGACTAGCAGAAAAATAAAAATAAAAAAACAAAAACAAAAAACCTGAGTGTCAGGGAATCCAGTTTATATATCATTCTTAGTTTCTGCAAATGACAGTTTAAAAACTTTGTTCACCCACTTTTCTTTAATATGGGCATACATTGAGAAAGAATAAGAAAGAGTATGTAGTGAGAAAGGGTAAGAATATGTAGCATGAAAGGCCTGCTAGAAACCCCATAGATTCCCCCATTATTTTAGCCATAGAAAATGAATGATTTTAATTTGTATAGGGTGCCACTCAAAATCTCTGTTTTCCTGTCGCAGTGTAGAGAAATGGTTTGTTAGTAATCTGAGCAGCAATTTTCCTTTGTTCTACAGGTTTTTCTCTGGTCTTGCTATAGGGTCTTTCAGCATATTGCAGGCTTTAAATAGCTTGATTTAACATTTTAGTTCTCTTGCCTCCTCCCTACATTTATAGAGACCATTAAACACATGATAAAATGTTATTTCATTAAGTGCTTGCCTCAACATTAACCAAAATTAGACAATTTAAAGGCTGATTTTGTTCGGCATATTATTTGTTAACTCTTAGGATGGAACCTGGGAACACCAAATCCTAGAAAAAACTTTTTCTTTTGATCAGGTGCTTCTGTGAATGTCTGAGGTTGTTTTCCTGGAAGTCCTGTGTACCAGTACAACTGTTATCCTGTATCTGATAAAGGAAGGACTTGATAACTTAAATTCATTGGCTAGAAAAATGAATATTTATGTGATCTCATTTTTGCTTCACAATGAGTGAATAAAGGAGAATGGATTATCTCCATTTTACAGAAGAGATAATTAAGGATCTTAGTGATGAGGTAACACAACCCAAATTCAACAGCTCTTAAGTGACAACACTGTAAATACAATAGGTCATCAGATTCTATTCATCCCCCATTCCATACTCTGCATGTCAGTGCATTCATGAGATTGCCTTGAGAATCCACTGTGTCCTGTGGTTCAGCAAGGCATTTATGGAAAATACAAGCAAATAGGCTCAGAATACAGCATATACAATGGATAAAGGCATGGGTTCCGGTTCAGTTTCTACTTTACCATTCACTAGGTATGTGATATTGAATCTGTCTGAGCTTCCATTTTTCTCATTATAAATGAGAATTAAAACATATGCCATGATTAGAGATTATGTTTGTGAATCTCTCAGCACACAGTCCAAACTTAGTGTACAGGCTCCATAAATTGCATAAAACATAAGGTGTTTGGACTAATATCATACTGTCATTTTTGATTTTATCACACCAAAATCCATTATTAAATTGCTATTACCATCTCTCAGCCAAATTGCAGAGCATGAGATGGAAAGAGTGTCAATAATGACAGGGTCCTAGAGCAGAGCCCAAAAGAACCCAGCATGACTTTGCTGGATCTGAGTTAGAAGAAGAATGAGTGACAGCGAGAACCCTACATGACTTCTTTGTGGGCTAACTGTAGGCAAAGAAGGGTGAACACAAGCAAGCAGCAAGCTTGAAGTTTCATAATCAATTTTTTTCATCCAATGAGCAGTTGCATACCTGCAGAGAAGTGAAGAATGGATTAGCCAAGTTTAAACTGAGTAATATGTATTTAAATAATACTAAAAAATTATTGTGAAATAGTTGTAGCACTATCTGAAGGAAAAGCTAGCTATCTGTGTTCTCGATACAGAAAGAGTATTTGGTGGTCATTCTCTGCAGATGTATAAAATGGTAGTAATATTGTTCTTAACCTTTGTTTTAATACATAGGGCCATTAAACATGTAGAACATGGCACTGCTGCTCTGCAGTACTGTGCATTTTTAAAGACCCACTGCTTTGATGATTTGATTTTTATCCGTCACTAGTATTTACAGCAAAGTGCCTTTTCTGTTTCCTGAAATGTCTTTATAAGTTATGTACTGATAATGGATTTCTATTTGAAAACCATTCATTCCCTACTTGAAAATTTGCTGTCCAGGCTGAGAAGCCATCAGATGCAGAACATAATCTTAGCCTACAAATGCTTTCTCTTAATGACTTTGATACTGCATCTCAAGATGCCTTTTCAAAAACAATGTAATTGTGAGTGAAAGCAGTGATAACAGCCCTGGTAGCCTGTGGAGGAATACATTAGTGGTTTTGGATAAATTTTTGACAGTTGGGGTGATGGGCTGATAATGAAAAGCTTTAGAATACAAATAAAAATACTAGCTTATTTTGAACTGTATGGTACAAAAAAAAAGATACATTCTTTTAAGTAGCTTTATTGAAGTATAATTTACATACCATAAAATTTACCCAGGGTACACATACAGTAAAATGATTTTTAGTAAATTTATAGAGTCTTGCAACTATGACCACAGTCCAGTTTTAGAGCATTTCCACTACCCTCCTCCCCAGCCAGGTCACCTGGGGCCCATTCGTAGCCAATCCCAGATCCTCTCCAGCCCCAGATAATCACTCATCTATTTTCTGTCTTTATAAATTTACCTTTTCCATATATTTCATATAAATAGGTCTCTTATGTTGCAAATTACATCAATTCAGTTGAATGACTATGCGATTTATGGTTTATTCAATGTGAAGATTGAGGTTTAAATGTTAAGAAGGTATTTGGACCCAGAGTATTTGTTCCATTAAACATTAAATGTCACTAATGACAGAAAACCTCAACTGAATGATTTCTTTGTTTTGGGGTAGTACAGAAACTGAGGAAGTTAGTTTGGTACCCAGAGCCAATGTGTTAGTGTGGTAATGACATGATTAACTGATTAACACCAATAATAATAATAATAGCAGGTTGCCATTTAGGAAATACTTACTGTGTTCAGACGTCCTACTGGGGGATGAATGTATAATTTTTTTTTCTAATCTTCATAACAGTTCTGAAAGGTAGAGTGTTTGTAGCGACAAACAAAAGTAAAGCGAACTCTGAGAAATTAATTTGCCTCAGACCAAACAATGCTGCTGGAATCCAAAGTCTGTGCATTTGGCTGCTGTACTAAGAGGCACTGCAGTAAAGCAGACCGTATGGTTTATATCTTTTTACCACTTCCCAAGTTTTTCCGTTGCTTTCAGCACTAAGATATATTCTTGAAGTTACCCTCTCACTTGCTGCTTGGCCTTCCCACATATGTTCTGCCAAAGAATAATAGTAAAGGAAGAGAGCATCAGTGTGTTAAAGATAAGCCCAATCCCTGAGGTGAATATAGAATTGATGAGGAAGTTGTTTGTGAAATGAGAGAGGCAAAGACAGGAGATATTTGAATTATGAAATAAAAGAATGGATAAGTGTATATGCGGCAAACATAAGATAAAAGAACTTTACTATATTTGAGAGGAAGGGAGAAATTTCAGTTACCTAGATGTGCCTGAGGTAGTGATTTCATGAAGATGGTGGAGGGTTTCAATAAAAACTCTCTGAACGGTAGAACATTTTTAAAAGAAAGTTTTCTAACGAGTTCTTGTGCCAGTGGGGCTGAAAACAGGTGAACAAGCCTAAAAAATCTCTAATGCAGGTGGGCCTGCCCCCTGATGAGACATAACTCTGATTTAGGTGACTGCAGTTGAATTCACTTTTTTCTTACTAAGGACCCTGGCTAGCTACCTGGCTGACTGTATTGCCCAGAAGTCTTTGCTTTGATGCCAGTCAATCCTGCCTGGTGCAAAAGCTTCTGGGTTATGAGCCAATTGAAAAACTTGCCAGATCTGTTGCTTATTCAGCAGTGAAATAAGGTAGCACTGTTAGCTTTCTTTCTTATTATGTAGGTACTAGGAACAGAGTTTCAGTTTGAGAGAATAAAGAATAATTTTACTTTGAGGATTCACTGGAAATTAATTAAAATGGATTTCGGAGATGATAAACTATTTCATGTGTTTGCAGTAAGCTGCAGATTCAAGCTTCAGTTACATAAGACTTCAAGTTAGACGTCTTAAATTCTATCACCCAAATGTAGATTTTCTTATTCATAAAATAAGACAGTGATGTTTGTGTATGGGAACCAATTTTGATAACTGTATAGGTACAAAGCAACTGGGAATTTAAAGTATTAGAAATGTTCATATATACATACATATACCAAGGATTTAAAGCAGTTTCATAAAAATGCATATGATGAAACAAGATTTTCAAAAACACCCCATAAATCATTGAATGGGTTGGTATTGTTTCTGTGTGTTGTGTTTATTTGCAGAATCCAGACTGGTGTGCAGAACATAATAGATATGGAGACAACAGTGGTTCCTAGATTAGGAGCATCAGGATCACTTGGAAACTCGTTAGGAATCCAAATTCTTAAGTCTCAACCCAAATCATTGAATCAGAAACCTGGTGGAAGGCCCAGTAATCTATGTTTTACCAGTCTCTCTAGATGATTCTGTTGTTCCCTAAAGTTTGAGAACCCCTGGAATAATAAAATGGGATTAAGAATTAACTGTGTCAGACTGTACCATTAACATGATGGAGGGCAGTTTGTCCTAGTGCCCTGAAAAATAGAGCAGGTATTCATAGTCATGAGCCATCTCTGCTTGCATTCTGCTATCAACTGAATGTCCATTTTTATTTAAACCCTATCTGCCTTTTACTTTCAAGAAGCCTTCTCTGCCCATATCAGTCTGAAATGTTTTTTTTTTTTTTTTTTGAAAATTTATAGATTTGAATTCCTTTAGGTCTAAGTTCTTTTGAAACCTTGGGTAGGAAAAAAAGAATTTCCTCCTACCTTTCTAAGTTCTAGCTGAACTAAGAATCAAATTAACAGACTAGGAGGAGAATATGACCACATTTATTACAAATATGTACACACCAAATTTATTACGTATGTACGCATAGGAATAGGACCAGAGGACAAATCATGAAGTTAAGGTATATATGCCAGCCTGGGCAAAGGAAGGGCTGAGGTGTGGTTTGGGACTTTTAAAGGACAGGAAGGCAATTCACATGGAGATGGAAAAGCAAATGTGTAGTAAATAAATATTTGCTTGGTCATCTTTAACAATGGGACACAGAGTAGACTTTGATCAAATTGGCCTTGCTAGGTTCTATCACACCTAGTTCATATAAATTATAGTTATCTATGATTATCTATAGTCTTGGAGCAGTTCCTCCATCTAAATTCTTTTAGGCAATTAGGAGGAAATCAAAGTTTCTTCCTGAGTCTTTTGTTTTTGAAAGCAACAAGTTTAAGATAACCAGTATCCCAGAAGGCATATTTTGGGGTGGCAAACTCTGCTTCCTCTCAATATTTTATATTAACTTTTGTTCATTCATGTGCATGTGCACATACACAAAACACATTCAAGTGCAACCTCTTTACACACTTTCTCTTAACAGACTATGGTAACTTTCACCCCAGATATTATCTATTGCATTACCTTATCTCGATTTCTTCATAGCACTTCATTATGTGAAATTTTTTTTTCTTTTGTGTTCTTTGCATTTCCAGAAGGCTCCACATAAGCTCACCTCTGTTGATCCAGAGTCCCAGGACAGTGCCTGGCTCAGGATAGAGGTGCAGTGAGCAACGAGTGATACACGTCTGTCTCAATCTAGGTCATAAACTCTCGAGAGACGGAGCTTGTATCTCAATGTTAAATTAGAAATACAAATGTAAAAAAGATTAGTGTAGTATCTGAGGGACAGAAAGTACTCACATAGCATAATTTTTTCACTCCTTTCCTGTCTTCATTGTTCTTGTATCTCTCAGCTTCTAACAGTTCTTTGCACTGAATTTATGCTTGGGGAGAGATGAACATAACACCCGAGACAGAATATTAGAGCTTAGTATTATTAGCAATTAGAAAACATAATGGAATATATAAGTATTCTCCTTGTATTTTCTGCATGATTAATGTTTGGTTTTCAACTACAAATAATAAATAGATTTTTCTAAAAATTGAAATATGAAACTTTTCCCATTTTCTTCAGCCCTAAGAGATAGCCTTAAAATTATCCTAATACTTTATTGCTGAAAAATTAAAATCTGTAACAATATAGATCTATAATTCTTACTTGAAATCTCTGGGTCCTACTGTGCATCAGAATTTAGATTTTTTTTTTTTCAGATTTTCGAAAGATAGCATGAAAGATACACATAGAATGGTTTCTCTAACACTCCTTGGGGATCTAGGGCAGCACTCCAAAAACAAACATATCCAAATTTCTTTGGTGAAGCATATGAGTATTTTTAATAAACTAAATGGAGAAGGTAAAAGCTACAAAATTCCTCATGGCAAGTTTAGGATGGGCTTTATGACCAAGCGAGTGTCCTATAAACTAACAAGACTTTGATTTTTAGAGTTTTCGATTTTTAAATTTATATACAAAAGGGTATATAGACCAGTAGAGTCAACATGTACATTTTATTTTTTCCCTCTTTCAAAGCATTGTTAATTCACAATTAACATTTGAGGCACTTGAATCTCAGAAAGGTTAAGCAGCTTGACCAAGATCACAGAGTTCTATGTAACTGAAACAGAATTTGAACCCAGGTCTTGTTGACTCCACACTCCCTGCTCTTTCCACTACAGAGCACTATCCCATAGTGCTAAGTTAGAGCTAAAACAAGCATGCAAACAGAAAACAAACAAAGTGAAGATTGCTTAGTACACCCCCTTCATTATACAGGTAATGACAAAGAGGTCCAGAGGGTTCGTGATCTAGGGTAATGTCACTGGTAAGGGACAAAGCCAAGACCCAGTTCTCTTAATACCTAATTCTCTGTGCTCTCATTTCCTCTGTTGACTTCTAGTTTCTAGATGTTTCTAAATTATTGTTCTTGAAAATCACAACTGTTGCATATATAAAGGCAGTTTTCTAAGTTTCTGTTTCCTGTATCAGCTCCCAAAATGTTTTGATCAAGCAGTTTGACTCTCTGTGTTTTTGTAATCAAATACCTAAGTGCTGGTAATGCACTTTCTAGATTCAAGCTGGGGGCTTTATTTACTTAGGCACAGTCAGAGTGTATTATAATTCCCTGTTTCTTTAGTTGCCTTCAAGAGTAAAATAAGCAATTTCGTTTAAAATTAATAGTCCCGATCTTATTTCTGCCTTATTCGCTGAGGGAAATCATATCGTTTACTGCAATTTCAGTTATTTTCAGTGCAACTTCAAGGGAATTCTTTCACAGGGGCCAGTCAGCATGTGTGGCTTTGCTGCTTTAAAACTCACATATTAGAGCAGGGTGATACTTGAGCAACCGCTTTCTGAGTTAAAGCAAATTACCTTGCTGTCTGCCTGAGCCTTTTACAGATTTATACATCTTCTGGACAAGATTCATAGGTGTCAGGTTTTGGAAAATCAAGAGCTTGAAGCATACTAGAGAAATTCACATTTACAGTAGACGTAGAGTTCTTTTTATTAAAGGCAGCTGATTTCAAGAAAAAAAAATTGAGGACTTTTGGCAGACTATAAGAATCTGGAAAACTTTAGATGTATTGTTTTTGCTTCTCCCCACCCCCACTCCCTTCCAGAGATAGAAATGTAATGTTTTTAATTGTTGGACTTTAATAATTTGTTTATATATTACTGCTTTCATAAAGGATATGTGTGCAATCTCATTATACAAGAATGAGATATAGGCAATGCATCATTTTATTTAGTAAATTTAGTAGATTAATTTTTAAAAGGTAAATATAATTGAGGCATGAAAGCTTGAGAGAGGGTTGGAAGGAAAGAGAAACAGGAGAAAGACGACAGAAGATGGGGATTTTAAACAGATCCTGAACCCTGTGTAATGAGCTCCAGTTTTTCTAATTATTAAAGCTAAATAAATGAACCCTTACATTGCATTTGTCCATATACCGAAGAGTAAGCCCGTGCTTAGACACTGTAAACAGTGATTTCTAGGTCAGTAGCCTAGTCAGCATTCCCGCTGGTCCCACCCAGAGAGAAGCTGGAGAGTCAGTAGAATATGGTGAGCACTTGGGCTCTGGAGTCAGAGAAATCTGAGTTCAAGTCTGAGTTTTGCCACCAGTTGTATACATTACCTCTCTGTACCTTGTACGTCTCATTCATAAAGTGGGAGCCAGAATAATTAGTCTGGTAGAAGCCCTCCCAGTTGGAATCTCAGATCTACCAATTACGTGCTGTGTTGTTACTTTAGGCAAGTTGCTTAATCTCTGTGCCTTCAGTTCCCCATTTGTAAAACAGGGATAGTAACTGTCTCATATCTATACTGAAGAGTTATTCAAGATTATGTTTATAAAGCACTTAGAAGAGTATTTAATACCTAGAAAGCACACAGCAGATGCTAGGTTTCTTCATCATTCCACGAACCCAGTGGTTCTCACCTGAAAGTGACTTTGTTCCCCAGTGGGGCATTTGACGATATCTGGAGGCATTTTATTTGTCAAAACTGGAAAGAGAATAGACACCACGGATGCTGCTAAACATACTACAATGCACAGGATAGACTTCAGAAAGAAGAATTATCTGTCCCCAAATATCAATAGTGCCCTAGCCTTTCTGGCAACCTAGTTCTCTTAGGACTAGGATTCTGTTCCATCTCCTCTACCCTAGTCTGGACACTCTTCCCCAGGTTTCATAACTGGCCTTCTGGTACCTGTAGCGTGTCTTCCTCTGACGCCAGTTCTCAGCCTTTCTGTATCTTCGTCGTTGCTACATGCTGGGCGGTTTAATCTCTGTTGTCTGTTCTGGATGACCCACATTCTGCCATGAGTACAGACAACGCTGCCCAGCCATCTCAGTTCTGACTTTCCAGGATCCCTTTTGGAGGAACCATGTAGGTTTCGCTCTGAGTAATTTTCTTGCTTCCCAGGGCTGGTAGTGTAAAAGTTTGTGGCTCTCTGCAGACAAATTTTCAATCCTGCTTCCTTCTGCTCACCACCTTTTATCTCCTTTTTGAGAGGTTTTCTTTGTCCAGAGTTCACTTTCTTCCCCTAAGCACTCAGTGCTTAGAACCGAGATGACTAGGCAGCATTGTTTCTTTTCATGGAAAATATCATGGAAGAACATGGGCTTCAGGGTGCTCTGGCCTGAGTTCAAGTTCCCACTCTTCCCCTTAAGGGTATGTGAACATTGGTGAATTACTTTTAATTTTGTTGACATCTATTTCTTATTTTGCGAAATATCAAAATCAACGCCTATCTTAGAGATTGTTAGGAGAGGCAGTGTAGTCAGGTGGGTAGGAGCAAGGCTGCTGCTGCCTGGCTATATTCGATTTCAGGCTCTACTACTCTCTAAGTGTATGTCCTGGGGGAAAAATTCCTTAAATGATCTGTGTCTCAGTTTCCACATCTATAAAATGTGTTTAACTATAGTACTGACCTGACAGCGTACTTGGGTAAGGAGTAAATGAAGATCTATATCTAATAAACTTACAATACTCCCTCCATTTACCTATCCCTTCATCTTTCCAGTGTCCTTTAGGTCCAGAATGGGGAGACATTGGAGAGGGGAGCAATTGGCAGAGCACACAAGCCAGGACCTGCACTAGCAGATTAGGTAGACTGGAATGGAGGCCAAGAGACTTGATGCAGACTCTCCTCAAGCAGAAGAGCCTTAGGACGAAAGGATGCATTATGAGAAAATATGAGCCTGTGTCAGCCTTACATTTTTAGAAGCAGGGATGATTTCATAAAAGAAGCATACCTATATGCTTAGGCAGGGTACCTAACTTTGAGATAGTCTGGAAAAGGTGGGAGGCGGGGCAAAAACAAGGCTACTTTGCTTTGGAGAGCTTGCCTTGGGCTACTGGCTGTTTTTCAAGCATTAGCAATAGAGAGCTGGAAAGGCCTGGGCATTTCCATCCCCTTAGGGCAAACTTTGCCAGTGACTGACAGATAGGGGAGTTTAACAGCCTGGCTCCCTTGCATGCAGAGATGTTATTTTTCTTCCAGAGTTTTCTTGCTGCGCTCAGTGGAACTTTACCTGATATTTTGTGGCTTGGCTTCTTTTCTGGGAGCACTTTCTTAATTTCTTACATAAGAATTCTTGTCTCAGGATCTGCTTCTGGAGACCCCAACTTAGGTCTATCCTTCTTTGAAGCTCACCACAAGTCTACATTTTACACCAGAATGGGGTGGGGGTCAGAGAAAGGGAAAGAATCAGAGAAGTCCTGTTTATATGTTACATGGTAAGCAAAAAACACTCATTTTATGATTTCTCATAGTTGTAGGTAGTTATATTAAATTGGCTTTGCCTTAAATACCAGCATTCAAGATAAGTACATTTATACATACACATATATACATTTACATCCTATTTTAATAACTAGCATTGCAATAATGTTAGTATTTTTCCACTCTAGTTTTCAAAATATAATGTATTAGTTATATAAATATTAAGGACATATTTGTGGACTTCTTTGGGAATCTAGCTATAATTTACGTTCCTCATCTTCTAGGAGAAACGTGTCCCTTCCTCCAAATACTTTACCCGAGGAAAATGGCTTAGTGATATAGTAGAAATAGATAATCCATATTGAGGTATTTTTGACCTGGCACTCTGTGTAATAGTGAAAAACTCATTTATATTATAAACATTTATTTTTGTGCCAGGCATTCTGCTTGATACTGCTAATAAAGAAACTGTCATTAAATGTATTTTTGTCTCCGGAAACTTATAGGATATTCTCTTTGCCCCAGAGTAGTAAAATTTTATTATGATACACTTTGTATAATTCCATTCATTGTATTGATCTCACCATGAACTCTTTCAATAAGATAACTTATGCCTTCAGTTCTGGAATTTTTTTAAATTACTGTATATTTTTAAATAAAAAAATAGAGAGATATTAGGGAGGTGAAAATAGAAAATGTCAGGTCTAGCCTTGAAATGGATGCTATAGACCCTTGAAGTTTGTAAAAGTGTATTCTGGAAAATTTTTTGGAAATCTAATGTTTAAGTATGCCAATGACTTGAGAAACCATACTAAGTTACTCAAATGCAAGTTCCATGAGAAATTCAGGTCTCGTTTTCTTCACTATTGAATCCTCTGAATTTTCCATTCCAAAATCCTAAAATTTTTCCAATATATCCACTGAATGATGTATCAAGGTTGTTGAAACTAAAAAGAAAAAAAAGAAACAAAAAAGATTGTTGAAACTGTTATAGCCGTGACTGTAAGGGTAGCCTTTACTTAATATGTATGACCCTATCAAACAAAATGCATTCCTTAAAATAACCATACTTTTACTAAATACTAGCAGTAAAGAAACCTTTCAAACCTGGGAGATTTGGAACAAAGTAATTGATGAAGGTAGTGGCCAATGGATTCATTACATAGATTGTAGTGAGAAAGGAGTATAGATGAAGGTGGAGACAAGGAAGAATTCTACAGGTGTTGTTGTAAATGTTGCAAGTAAGAAAAATTATACCCTTCGGAGATTAGCCTGATGCTGAGGAATTGCCCAAATAAGCTCCAGAAACTGTGTACAACGGATCATTCTGAATCTATTTACTCTTCTATCTATGACTTTAGTCACAAACTGGTTTTTGCCCAACATCAAAGTGAAAAGGTTTTGGCTAAGGGAGCAAATCCTATAGCCAGATCTGTCTCCCTAGATAATGAGAAACTACTTTCCTATTACAAATTGAATATCTGTTTCCTTCCCAAATTCATATGTCGAAGCTCTAACTATCAATCCTTCTCACCACATAAGTGTATTTGGAGATAAGATCCCTAAGGAGGTGATTAAAGCTAAATGAAGTCATAAGGGTGGGGCCCTGATTTGATAGGATTAGTGTCCTATATTATAAGAAGAGACACCAGAGGACTCTCTCCCTCTCTCTGACTCTTTGGCATGTGGGACACAGAGTGAAGGTGACCATCTATGAGTCTGGAAAAGCTCTCACCAGGAACAAATTAAAGGCACCTTGATCTTGGACTTCCAAGCCTCCAGAACTGTGAGAGATAAATTTTTGTTGTTTAAACCACACAGTCTATGGTATTTTGTTATGGCACCTCCAGCAGACCAATATACTCCATGAAGACAAACTCCAGGTTACTTGTCCTTTGGTTCAAGAAATTTATAATATGCTTTCAGGAATTAAAATTCTATCATTTTAGTATATTATATGATTGCTAGTTAAAGATGAAAGATTAAACAGTTGCATATATTTCCACTCCTTCCCAAAACTTCACTGAAACAACAGTAAGAATATATTTTTTTTTAAATACGCAATTCCATAAGAACACAGTGAGAGCATTTCAAAAGCTGAAAGAGGATGGGAGACAGACTTTTGATTTAGTAGACCGAAGAAAACTGACTCTTCATTGTTCAATTTCAGAAGGTATAGAGACTGGGGATACTGGTTTCCTTTGGCTCTAGGGTAAACATGGAGCTAAAAGAAGATGAATTAGTTAAAATATTATTTAAGAAGTGGTAAGACCCCAAGATCCTCTCCTTGACTTTGAGAAATTGGGTGTCTTCCCAATGGTATGCTAACAGATGTTTAATAACCAGTTCTCAAAAAAAAAAAAAAGTGATTTATAGCATTTGCCAGTTTCTGTTGTGTAGATGCTCCTACCATGGCTAATTTCAAACTACCAACATAACATCACTGAACACAGAGTTGGAAAGAGAGATGATTAAGATACCTGAATAAAACAGTATTCTCCCCATACAAATATAATATGTAAATAACCTCAAGAGCATAGATAATAGTAAATTAACTAGGAAGTTATGAGTTTTTAGTCTTTATTAGCTTTGTTTTAGTATAATTATTTGATTGCATATTCATATAACTTAATTATTAGTAATGACTGTTTAATAACCAGCATGACAGTTTCTGAAAATTTAACATTTGGCTCTTTTGAGTTGGACAGGTTGGCTCCTTATACCACTGCAACAGCCCCCTTCCCCATATTACAGAAGACTGGGATGTTTATTATCTAAAAGTTAGAAATAAGGGATGTCTGGGCTTGAAAAAATCCAGGCAGAGTTGAAAGCAGAGGAAACAGTGAGATTAAGTTCTAGTCTAGAACTGAATATAGAAACCTTTCAGTCTTTTTCTGCCATCGAACTCCCAGTACCATGATAGCCAGACATATTCCTTTCTGGTCAGAGACTAGAAGCATCTTCTCTGGGTAATCTGACTAGCTGAAGAGAGGGGGGAGGGGCAGGAGGAAATAACCCCTATAGATTTTTGACATTAAGATTCTGAAAGGAAACACTACTTAGATCGCCCCCGTGAGGAAGATCATCATTAACAAGCCTATCTCAGTGCACAGAGCTTCTAATCTGTATTTTTAATGACTCAAACATCAGTCAGAGTTTGCAGATATTTGAGTAAAGCATATAATGTGAAAGAGAAACACATATACACTTACTAAGAAAAGGATGACTTGAAGGAGACGGGAGCTATGTTGGGAGAGGACATTTTAAAAAAGCAGTCATCTATTATAAAACTTCAAAGAGATAAGAGAAGATATTGCATGAATGAAACAAGAAGCAAATACTGCTAAAAGAGAAAAAAAAATGTCAGAACACAAAGTCAGCTTTTGGAAATGAAAAATATTATAGTAGAGTAAAAAACTCAGGAGTTGGAAATGAGAAAATCTACAAAATTGAATGAATGTCAATGAATTGGAAAGGAGGACAAAATTAGAAAACTGGAGGGTCCATTCAGAGCAAATAGAAAGAGAGAAGAAATATTAAAGAAAAATTAAGAAAATTACCCAGAATTGAAGGATGTGAGTTTCCAGATTGTAAAGTCCCATAAAATGCTCAGTTCACTAATAAAGGCATTTGATCATGACATTTTAGAATACACACATCTAGGGGTGGAGGTGGGTAATAGGAATGGATTTCTATCCAAAGGATCAGGAGTCAGAACAATTTCATATTTCTTTGAGCTAAAAAACGTTGAGTAATGCTTTTATATTCTAAAGAGAAATGATTCCTCAACATAGAGTTATGTGCCCAGCATAATCTTCACTGATTGTGATGATAGACCAAAAACATCTCAGAAAGTTGAAGGTTCAAATAATTGACCTTCTATACTCTTTCTCTGGAAGGTACTGGAGAATGTGCTTTACTAAAAAAGGGAGGAGAATCAAGAAAGTGAGATCCAGGAGGCAAGGAAGCCATTCACAAAAGTGAGATGACAGGAATTCTCAGGTTAATGTGGCAGGTAGACCCATGATGAAAGCTGTGCATCAAGTTTAAAGACCTACTCATCCAGACACAAGCAAGGCTACCCATCATGTTTGGGGATGATTTTAGGTAGATGAACTTGATAGCATACATAATAGGTATGAATGTATTGAGAGGACGTTTATATGCCTAGTGGAGAGTCTGGGGTAAATAAATAAAAACCGAATTACCTAAAAAAGAAATAAGCACAAAAATCCCACAGCTGTTAACAATCAGAAAACAACTCTTCAAAAAAGTACTCAGGATGTACTACACAAATCAGCTATGCTGAGAGCATTTATATAGTCATAACAATGTAAGCATTTAGTAATGATCTGATAAAACAGTATTTTATGACATTGAGGGGAAGAGATAAATGAGAAGTGTGTGTATTTGTGTGTGTTTGTGTGTGGTTGGGGTGGCAGGAAGAGGAAAGAAGGCTGGATCATTTTTTCCATAGTAGGAAATGAATAGATAATTGCTAAACTGGAAACAAAAAGTAACAGTATAACTATGTTAGATATATGGAAGAAGAAAATATATATATTGGGAAAAACCTTTAAAAGTCAATACCAGAGACCAAAAACAATTGAGGTCTAACATCAGAAACTGCTGTTGCAATGAGTCTTATAGAAGAATTTGCCTTTAAAGAATCTTCATGTATAAATTTGCTAAAAATGAAATTCCAATTAAAATATATCATGATACTGGAAGACATTACTGGGGAAATAATAAATGGCAGGAGATAGTGACATAAGTACTACAGACCCCGAGAGGAAGCAGAAAGCCTTTGGAACATATTTTTAATGATTTTGAATGAAGCTACACACTTTTCTTTCTTTTTTGGAAAAAACATGTGTTTTATTTAATTAAAATTTATTTGATGGTAATTTATGTATAAATTTGAAAAACATTTTTGAGTGAACAAAGATGTTGCAAAAGAATAGGTACAATCTGATACCATTTATGTAAAATCTCTAAACACAAATGATGCTATTCATTAGTTATGTATATTCATAAAGGCAGTGCAATTGTAAAAGTCTTTATCAGAATGATCTCCAACCTCAGCTATGTTGTATGATATGAAGAAGGAAGGAGGTAATAAAGCTTTACTAAAGTAAAGCTTTAGTTATATCAAATTCTTTTTGATTCAGAAAGAGAGGGAGAAGGGGGAAGAGAAAACTGAATTAAATACCAAAATTGATTAGTGCCAACATGGATGACTGTTATTTTATGTAGTTTTCTTAATTTTTCAAATGTTTTATTATTTAAAAAAGAAATACATGAGCACTAGTGATCAGCAAACAGCCATCTTAAATCTGGAAATTAGAGACAAATAGATATTTTAAATCTATTTTCATTTTGTATGCAAAACATATGTAAAAATTAGTTCTGAATCTTTCAACATATAATTATTAGTTCAGTCAGTTTTACTGAAAATTTACTCAGTTTTGTCTTATCATCTTAGTGAAGAGCAGCCCTAAACATTAACTAAATTGGAGCTGGAGATGTAGAAGATTTAATGCTCTTTGCCACTTATCATCTGAAAGATAAATTAAAGCATAAATTTTGAACATATGATTTGGCCAATTCAATTTAATAAATGTTTGCTGAATCTTTACTTTATAGGATATATGACATAAAAATACCAATGAGCAAATCAGTGACCTGTCCCCCAGAAGTATTTTTACTCTCATGAAGTATGCAGTAAAAAGAAATGGTTAGGTGAGGCCACTGGAATAAGATAACTGGGTTGAGTACTGACTCTACCAAAGTTAAATAGTGATTGGATCCTGGACATGTTATTAAACCTTTCTGAGCCTCAGTTTCCTCACTGTAAAATGACAACAATAATATTACACACCACACAGGGTCATTGCACTTAAGTTTGCTAATCTAGATTTAAACACATGGTTCTATGTCTGGCACTTAAAGTAACTTCTCAGTAGATGTTGGTGTGATTGAAAATGTGAAGAAATTAGAAGTACAACTCTTGGGAGAACAAATCATTCAAGATAGGGTGGTTAAACTAGAAAAATTGATTTACACAGCTTAACGTGACTGAACAGTTTTTGCTGCACTAAGAAATTCTAAGAAAATCCCTCATGAAATTTCAGCTTGGAATTACATCTTAACTTCATGGACAAGGAATTTCTTGAGAAATCGGTACATTTCCTAGAAGGGAAGAAGAATATGTCAATCATGCTTAGATTCACTTAGACCTTTGCCTTTCTTCAGTAACAGAGATAGTAAAGTCCTACTCTGGGACGAGCCATAAAACAAGCTTGAGTGCGTAGGTCAGGTCCTTGCTACCTTTGGTGGACCTATAGAATGAAGCTAGGAAATGGAAAAATGTAAAAGAATTTTAGTTGTAATTTGAATATGCCACTGAAATATTACTGGATAACAAACCTTCATGATGGAGACAAAAGAGAGATTAATTTCATAGTGCCTGGATATGTATTCAGTCACCAGGAGTTTGTCATACATCTGTGTGCCATTAGTGTTAGAGACTCCACGGTGAACAGGTAAGAGTGACTTAGCTTTTCATAAACTGACAGAAGCTGGGGCAAACAAACAAACAAACAAACAAAATAAAAACGAGCAAATAAATTGAGATTGTAAAAATGTTTTGAAGTGGACAATATTAATGACTGGGTCTGATGAGGTAGTGGATGGGCTACTTTAGATTGGAAAGTCTGGGAAAGCCTTTTTAAAAAAGGTTTCATTGGATCTGAAATTGCATGGGTGAAAAGGAGGCAGTCATGTAAAGATCTGAGAGAAAAGTTCCAGGGAGAAGAAAGGGCAAGAACGAAGACCCAAAGGCAGGAACAACTTTGGTGTATGTGAGAGCCAGTAGGGCTGGAGCATAGTAGGTTAGTTGGAAGGCCATGGTAGATAAGATCAAAGAGTTAGGTGGACATCAGTTCCTGTGTTGTGACATAGGTAAAAAACTTGGATGCTATATCTGGGAAAAAGCGAAATTATGAGGATTTTATAGTTGAACCTGATGTTATCTGATTTACAAGTTTAAAAGTATTATTTTTTTTATACCAAGAAACTAAAAGAAAGAACAAATTAAACCCAAATTAAGAACAAGAGGAAACAATAAAAATCAGATTTGAAGTCAATGAAATAGAAATCAGTGAAACAGTAGGAAAAAAGTCAATGAAGCCAAAATTGGTTCTTTGATAACATCAGTAACATTGATGAACCTCTAGTCAGATTTAATCAGGAAAATAAAGAGGGAGAGGATGCAAATTACTAATGTCAGAATTCAGATAGATGTTCTACAGCATCTGTCACTATTAAAAAGATAATAATAAGGAAATTTTTTGAACAACTCTATACCAACAAATCTTAAAGCATATATAAAATGGATAAATTACTTGGAAGATACTACCAAAATTCACTCGAGCAAAAAAAATAACATGACCAGTAGTATATCTATTAAACTACAAGATTAAATTTGTAGTTAAAAACTATAAAGAAAACTATAGGCCCAAAGTGCTTTAATGTTGCATTCCACCAAACATTCAAAGAAGAAATAATGCTGATTCTATATTCTTTCAGAAAATTGAAAAGAGAAGCTTTCCAAGTTTTTCCCCTATGATCAGGAGCAGGATGAGGATGCTTCCTTTTTGCACTTTCATTTGGCATTGTACTGGAGGTTCTAGCCAGTGCAATAATGCAAGAAAAAAAGACTTCTATACTGGAAAGGATGAAGTATAGTAGCTATATTTGCAGGCAATATTATCATCTATGTAGAAAATATGATGGAACCTACACAAAAGTTACTAGAACTAAGAAGTGAGTCAAGGTGTAGAATATATCAATAAAAGATATTGTAATTTTACATATATATAATCAAAAATTGAAATAAAAATATTTACAATAGCATAAAAAATATAAAGTACATAGGAATAAACTTAACAAAATATGTGAAAAACCTGTAAACTGAAAACTACAAATTATTGCCGACATAAATTTTAGGAAAATAAGTGTGGAGGTATAGTACATTCCTGCATCATTCATAATATTGTTATTAATTGTTCACAAATTGATTTGTAATTTCAAGGCAATCATAATCATAATTATCAAAGGCATTTTTGTAGAAATTGATTGATTCTAACATTTTTATGGACCTCAAAATAGCCAAAACAACTTTTAAAAAGGACAAACTTGGAGGACTGAAGATAATTTAAGAGTTATTATAAAGCTACAGTGTCAAAGCAGTGTGGTGTTGGAACAAATATAGACAGGTTACAATTGCATATCCACCAGCAAAAATATCCATACATCATATAATATAAAAATCTCAAGAAGGATCATTGGCCTAAATGTGAAACGTAAAACTATAGAACTTTAAAATATATAAGATAAAGTCTTTCTGCCTTTAGAACAAAGAATTCTTAAATAAAACACCAAAAACACAATCCATAAAAGAGAAAATTGATAAATTAAAATGTATTAAATTAAAACTTCTGCCTTTAAAAGAGAATAAAAACAAAAGTAATAGACTGGGAGGATATATTTGCAAATATATCTGATTAAGGCCTTATGTGCAGAATATAAAAATCCCTCAAAATTCAAAAATAAGGAAACAAACAACCCAGTAAAAAAAAAAAAAGGCCAAAACTTGAAACAGATTCTTTACCAAAGAGGTCCTATGGATTGCAACTCAGCATATGAAGAAATGTTCAGCATCATTAGCTATTAGGAAAATATGAATTAAAACCATGTGTGATATCATTATATATCTATTTGAATGGTTAATATTACATAGCTGACCACACTAACGGTAAAGGAACTGAAACTCTCATACACTGCTGATCAAAATATGAAATAGTTCAAACTGGAAGACATTTAGATAATTTTTTTACATGTTAAACCATTTTATATCATATCTACCATATGATCCACCCATTCTACTCATAGGTAATTACCCAGGAAAACTAAAACAGATGTCCATACTGAGACATGCAGATGAAATTTCCTAAACTTTATTTTTAATAGCTAGAAACTGAAAACAACCTAAATGTCCATCCACAGTTGTATGGAAAATCAAACGGTGGTATATCCATACAGTGGAATACTCGAAAATAAAAAGTAATAAACAGTTGACATTCATTGCAACATGAATAAATCTTAAAATATGCTCGTAAAATAAAGTCAGACACAAAAGAATATGTACTGTATTATTACATTTATATAAAAATCTAGAAGTTGTAAACTATGGTGACAGAACTAATCAGTGGTTGCCTAGGGTAGGAGGAGGGATGATTGGAAGAGGTTATGAAGCATCATGAGGAAAACTTAGGGTGAGAGATATGTTCATTATCTTAACTGCTGTGATGGTTCCATGGATTTATACATATCTATCTGTCAAAACTTATGACATTTGTATATTTTGTATGTTGTATATTATTGTATATTTTAAATAGGTATAGTTTATTGCACATCAGTTATATATAAGTAAAGCTGCTTAAATAATGGATCATTCTGTAGGCTAAATGGAGAAAAAACTATGAAGAGAAGATGAGACTGGAAGCCAGGGGCCCAATTGCAGGATCCACATAAGAAACAAGGACAGCTTTGATTAGATGGGGAGTGGGGCAGGAAAAATGGAAAGAAGTAGATTTTCTTACTAATTCTATGTGGAATTCATTTGTCTTTATATTGTATTAGGGAGAGTATATGGGCAAAGGGTAATTTTGCATCTTTGTGTTGGATTCATGGGTACACTTCAACTGTAAGGAAAGGTGAGGAGAGACAAAGCCATATGGTTCTTTGGGAAATCATAAATGTTACCTTGAATATTTCAGTTCTACTAAAATACTGAGTTGATAAGGGCAATGATAGGGGAAATTTGGAAACATAGAACTAAGCTTAATTGTGGATAGGCTGACATGTCACTGAAGAATTTATGACTTTAGGTAGAAGGCAGGCAGTGAAGAACCATTGAATAGTTTTGTTGATTTTGGAGGAGACTAATTTGTAGCTGTAGGATGGTCTGAAGTTTGAGAGATGTTTTAGGTAGCAAGACTAGACAGGGACAGCTAATGAAGTCTTAACTTGAAACTGTTGAAGAAGAGATGGAAAAATGATTGATGTGAAAAGGACTATCTACAGAGTTTGTCAACTGATACTGATTGAGTTGGTGGATGAGAAGAGAGAGAGCTTTCAAGGATGGGCAAATGGTAGAATGTAGGAAGCTCATGACACTCAAATAGATGTTTTCTTTTTTTGCCTTCCTTCACTGTTCCACCTATGGAGACAAACTGAGTTGTGGTTTTCTTTATTTTGTGTGGAAAGTATTGTTTTATGGCCAGAGGATGGAGTATAAGGCAAGAAATAGTTTAAGTACAATTGTATATGTGTCTTTTGTATAATACCAGTATATAGCCTTTTCCACACAGTAAATGATCACATTGTTTTTACCTTTCCTGGGTTAAGAGGCTCTGCCAGTGGAGGTCCCAAATCATCATTGTATCATAGTAGAATGCACTAGAATTCTTACATTTGATACATTTAAAACATTTGCTAGTTTCCTAGGAAACCAAAGCTTGAGTCCTGTATAACCAAACTTTACCATAGATACTAGTTATACAATATCTCAGCAGAAAAAAAAAAAGCCTTGGGTTTAAAAAAAGGAATTAAAATGTAGGTTGTTGGAATAGTATACGTATGTTACTTTTTCTAGTCAACCAAGAAGAAAAAAAACCTTAGAACAGATCTACTCAAAAGGAATGTGTGAGTGTATATAAAACAAATGTGTATTTAAAATATATATATAATATCTTGTCATATTTTATCATCCTCTTGAGTTTTTGAAGCTGGATTTCTTTTTTTTTTTTTTTTTTTTTGCTTTTCGTTAAACACATTTGCCAGAGATGTTGCTAGTTAGAATTTACAAAACTGTTGTGACATATGAGGCTTGAACCAGATCTGGATGTATTCTGAAAATAGATTTGATGATTAAAGTGCCAGATCAGTTTGCTTTGTTCAAATATTTAATTTTTATTGTACATTAGGAATATTGGACTGAGGTCAATTTAGAGAACTAAATGCAATATTTCAAATTTGCAATCTCATTCTTAAACATATTTAGGTCCACAGTAATATGATTTTGGTGTCAACCAGGTTAAGTAGTTTTCATTTTCCAAATTTATATGAATGCAATACTAGGTTAACATAGTACATGGATTGATTTTTTAAAATACTGTCAGCATATTATGGTGTCATTCAATATATACCGGGTTGTAGTCAGCAGAAATTGGAATCAAAAATTACAGAAACGCTATGGGGTTCAACTTGGCAGCAAGAGAGCTTAATTTTGATTCAACAGCTACCACAATCTCTCATTAATTGGTGACGTGGAAGAATGATTTTAGACTTCTGTGCCAACTTCCCGTTTTTCTCATAAACTAACAGATACCCATAGGCTTTGCTTTTCATAATATAAACCACAATATGCAGGGTAATGTTGGGGAAAGAGCTATTGGCTTTTCCGTGAAACAGAAGTGGATACTGATTCAGTCACTAGTGAGTGAGGTCCAGAGAGGTTAAGTGACTAACTCAAAAATGTACAGCTAGTCAGTGGCACTGGTAGGGAATAGAGCTAGTTTTCCCGACCTTTTAGACTGCTGGATTTTCTACTATATTTTTATGCCTTTCTGTTCTTTAAAGCTCTCAATTGAGCATAAGGACAGCAGTATGTTATGTAGGGCATTAACTGTGAAAAGTTGTCATCCCAACTATGAAATCAGCCAGAGATATCTTCCTTATTATTCTCATCAACATGTTTGGCTCCTCACGGAAGAGAAAAATCATCAAGTGAAAACTGTTGGTTAAATGGTTTTTTAAATCTTTTTTTTCATACATACATAGAGATCAATGGGTTTTCATAAGGGAGATCCTATTTAAAATACAAAACAATTAAAAATTGCAATTTGCATAGTCAAATTACATTAGCATGTTATAAGTAGAAAGAAACTGTTTTAAGCATAAACCAGCCACAGCAGTAGGAATATTTTGAACATTCTATTTCAAAACACTAAAAAAGAAGAAAAAATGAAAGCCTCAATTAAAAAAAAATAATTTTTTGCCAAACATAACTCTCTTCCATTGAAAGTAGCTATTTCTGTAGTAGCAGTTGGCGTTGCACCTATGAGCTTCACACTCAGAACACGGAGATGCATTTCTGGAAGGGGAATTTCCAGTGGAGCATTTCAGAAAAAGGCAGCCTGTACGTATATAACACAGGCTGTTTTGATCATTTTACTTAAAACTGTCTCCCCCCACCCCCACATACTTACAGCTTGGTTAATTGATATTTTTACCCCAGATTAGCCTATTATTCAACATCTTCGAGTATTTAGCTTCAACTCATTTATTCACCTCTATTTCCTATCTTCCAAAATGGAGATTGTATTCTAGTCAAAATTGTTTTAATATTATATTTCTCCTATATGAGACAATTTAGGTTAAATATGCAAAAGGATATACTGATATGAAAACTGGGAAGAACGTGCAAACTCTTTCTTGAAAGTTTTTCTGGATAAAGGGAGATTGTGTTGTCTGCAATAAGGAATAGAAATTGACATTGATTTTTTTAAAGTGATGCTTTGCAACTGATTTCCTAAAGAAAAGGAGTCAGCAATTCATCAGCTGTATTGATTGACTGGTACTCATGAGTGTGTGTGTGTGTGTGTGTGTGTGTGTGTGTGTGTGTGTGTGTGTGTGTGTGTTTATGTTTGGGATGGGGGAGGGGCTATTGGAGTGAGGCTAGAGGAATGTAAATGACCCATTTCCTTTCTCAGCTATTCCTTAATTGCCCAAAACCATTTTGAAAAGGGAATAGAAACAAATCAGACAACAGCAACTAAGATGGGTAGAGCTCATGTTCTAAGTGGTCATTAAAATATAAAATGTTCTGATTTTCCTGAGAGTAGAGGAAGAGGAGGATGTAAGTGGTTTATTTATTTATTTTGACTAGTTTATTTTTTCCATTTTAATAGTAACCGAAGTGGATTGAGAGATTAGATAAAGCTTATATTCAAACATCTTATTGGTTTCTACAAATGACTTAGAGCTCAGGTAGGTAGGCCATTAAAACTTATTGAATATTTATTTTGACTCATTCAATGACTATTTACTGATGTGCTATGTGCAAAGTACAGAGAAGCATAAATTTAAAGCCTGGGTGATATTATAAACATTACTCTAAATAATTTATGAAAAATAATTTGAGGGAAGGGGAGGGGGGGGAGAGAGAGAGAGAGAGAGAGAGAGAGAGAGATTGAGATTGGTGACTGGTATTTCTAGCCAGATTTGGGAAAGGTGGGGTGTAGAAGGTAGATCCTAATAAATTAATGTGTGAAGTTAACTTGTAAGAATAATAAAGAGCTACCAAAATTCCCTTTTAAGAATTGTGATAGTGCAAGTATAGAGATGAGGTGAGTAAATGGTAGCAAAATAAAGTCAAGAAAAGGTTGTTGGGTGGTAGAAGAGACTGCATATTTACAGGCTCAGGAAAGGAGAGAGCTTTACTATATGTAGAGAGGAAGCTCTGGTATAATGGGGGTAAAAGTTACTAGGCTTATATTCAGCACATCTGGAATTCTTTCTCATCTCTGCCAATTGAGTTAATTGGGAGAGGTGGGCGATTTGCTTAATTTACCTAGGCTCAAATTAAATAATAAATATGAGGTCACTTTGTGAATGATAAAATGCTACATCAATATGAGGCATTATCTTAACAGATAGATTATCAGGGCATATAGGTACTGCCCCTCTATATTGTTTCATTAATGTATTCCTCGCCTCCTGCAGAAGTGAAACCAAATAGAGGGCACCGGGATGATTTTCAACTAATTCAGAAAGAGTGAAATGTAATTATAAACCCTACAAAGAATTGGAACTCTTCAGTCCCTCAAGTCACTGTGTATAAAACGAAGGACATAGGCTAGTCCTGAAAGGGTATTCAAGTAAGTTTAAGATAAACAATATTCCTGCATCATGAGGGTTAAGGCAACATAAAAGGTTAATGTTAACACAATACAAACAGAATACAGAAAAGCTGGTGGTGAGAGAATGAACAGTAAAAGGTTTATGCAGGAATTCATATAGGAATTGAATTCTGAGCTAGCCTTGGAAGAGGGAAAAACAAAGTGGTGGGTTGATGGCAGAAAGCAATTCCACTGAAATCCCTGAAGGTGAATGATTTCAAGAAGTAGTTCATAGACCAGTGGGAGATAATGGAAAAGAAGCTGGAAGGCCAAATTAAGGAGATAAGATCTGATAAGGTGAGAAATATGGACTCATGGAGGAATTTCTGAGCTAGGCAGTGGCATGATAGAACTGATATCTGAGGAGGATTGTTCCACCTACCATCTAGCATCTTGGCGTAGGCTGAATAGAGATGGGGGCTGCAGCATCAGGTGGGAGGTTATTGCGGAGATGAGGTTACCGGGTTGGTGGAGGCTGTGGAATTATGAGAGAATGGAGATATCTGAAAGACAGTGAAAAAGCACACTTGACAAGTTATTTCTCATTTTAGTTAACCTGTTTGTGACCATTTGTTTTGCTGCATTATAATGGAGCCAATTTTGAAGAAGTAATATTTCTATGTTGACTTGGACAATAAATTACTTCATGGAAATTTCCCAACTTTGGTTGCCTCGTATCCTGATTATGAACGTCATGGGCTATTCAAACACAGTGCGTGTTTTTTACTTCTCTTATAAAGCAAACAAAGATCTATTTATGCAATGAGTCCAATCGCAGTTTTGTTTTTCTGTTATGGTAACATTTTCCTTCTTATCCAGAAGGTCTGTATAGTGTCGTAGTCCTGTACTACTGTATCAGCATTTTAACCAGTTCCCTTGTTCTTAATGTGTTAGCGCTTGTCAAGTTTCATTTTTTTTTTTTTTTTTGGCAGGCAATAATTGAGGTTTTGGGTAATGAAACAAATGGCCTAATGAGTAATAATTACAATTTTGGAATGCACACTTTGAGCATGTTGCTGGACACCTCGTGGGCATGATTTCTAGTGATTGCCACCATTCGTTGAATGTTTGCTATTTGCCTGGTACTGTGCGCTAAGCACAGTCCATGGATAACTACATGTAATTTTCTTAGCAATTAGGAAAAAGCTAGTGTTGTACTTTTAATTTTATAGATAAAGGATACAGGACAGAGTTCTAAAGGAGGCGTTGATTTACCACAGCAGAACCAAATCTTGATAACTTTGTAATAGTACTATGATCATATACTGTAGTGATTCCTTAAATGAAGCATATAACAGCTCTCAATGGAGTCAAGATGGGATATGGCTGTTTTTAAGTTATTTTGTTAGATATAATTCTAGTTCTATATTCAAAAGTGAGTCAGGAATAACTTTCCTGCTGCGGAGATATTCGGTGACTTCTTAGCAACTCTAACTTTAGTGGCTGTCTGACTATATGCTGCCTTTTCAAGCAGTGACATCTTTACCACTGGGGAGTTTTCATTAAAAGCTCAGTGACCACTTATACATGTCATAGCTGTTGGATGAGGGAAAGGGAAGTACAGTTGACCCTCGAACGGCACAGGTTTGAACTGTGTGGGTCCACTTATACATGGGTATTTTTCAATAAGTATATTAAAAATTTTTTGGAGATTTGTGACAATTTGAGAAAAAAAATGAATCGTGTAGCCTAGAAATATCAAAAAATTAATAAAAAGGTATGTTATGAACACATAAAACATATGTACATATTTTCTCTTGTGATTTTCTCAGTAACATTTTATTTTCTGTAGCTTACTTTATTGTTAAGAATACAGTATATAATACATATGACACAAAATATGTGTTAATGACTATGTATGGCTTCCAGTCAACAGTAGGCTATTAGTAGTTAAGGTTTTGGGGAGTCAAAAGTTATCTGCAGATTTTTTGACTGCGCGGGGGCTCTGCACTCCTAATCTCCAAATTGTTCAAGGGTCAATTGTTGTATACAATGTCTTTTGAGATCTCTTCCAATGCTGAAATTCGAAGTTCTATTAAAACTTCTTTCTAATGCAGTTAAGAGTAGACTGGCAATTTTTAGGTCAGTGTTTTATAGCTTTAGGCCAAAAGCTTTCAAAGGTTAACAGAGCAAAGAGAAGAGGATATAATAGGATTTGGGGGAAAAAAAATTGAAACAGAAACAAAGTTGAAGTAACTTTCTGTGCAAAAGGTAGGTAATTTTTAAGGATAAATTTTAGAAAGGAATTTTTTAGATTAGCATAGGGTCATATCGTTTTAATTTTAGTGTATAAAATAATTTTTTTAAGCCAGTAAAAAAAGTGAGTTCTAAAAGTCATGTTTGTATTCAGTGAGTTTCTGAAGTAGATAAAGTTCTCAAGGAAGCATTACAAATGATAATAATAGTTCTGTTTATTATCATTACAGAAAGCTTTTACTGAGCACTTTTATCAGTGCCAAACACTGTAGTAAATGTTTTACATGGCTTTTTCTCTATACTTTTTACACTAACCCCATGAAATAAATATTATTATTAGTATCAGTTTTCAAATGAGGATTTCAAGAATCAGGAAAGTAAAGAAACTTACTTAAGGACAGTATCTTGATCAGAACACGGATCTGATTCTTGTCTCTTCCCTCTGTAGCCTACTCTCATTGCTTCTGCAGAATATTCAATTTCATCTATAGTAGGTGACTATATGTATTGTGCCTATTTATGGGTTAGCTTGCCTTACTTAAAGCATCTTTTCTTGGATAAGCTAGGTTAATTGAAGAGAGAAATAACAGCATATTATTGGTTCTGAATGTTGTTTCAAATTATTTTAGAACCTAGTCTCTTAGTAACTGAATGTGTGGTTGCTACATTTTAGATAAAATTTTTAAAAAATTTTGTGAAATCCTAAACCATGTCTTAGGGGTTACCTTGGTCAGATCAATTTTGCAAGCTCACTTGCAAAATTCATATTATTTTTAACATAGAGACTTTGCTGTTCCTATTCATCAGCGTGGATCACTTGTACTAAATTGTGTCATAGATAAAGTAAAATTAAATTTTCAGTAAGTGATGGAAAATTAAAGGAAATATTTATAATCTTTAAAACTCGTCTTTGTATTTTTCACTCTTTTACTTTTCACATGAAAATATAAATTCATTTTATAAATCTTGGTTATCTAAAATGCTCAATTAAATCTTGAAGGAAAATTAGTATCGAGAATACAAATTTTAGATTCATGGTACAGACATGTGTACAATTAATATGCTTATCAAGGAAAACGAATCATGCATTAGTCTTAGCTCATATTTTGATAGAGAAATTTTTGGCAAAACAAAAATATATAAAACCACTTTCTACTCTAATTAAATGACCCTATTCATTTCCTGTTTTCTTTTTGAAAGTTATTCCAAGATGATCTCTCTAGAGAGTGTTTAAAATTATAATGACAATTTTAAGCGCATCACAAGGCAAATCTTTCCATTTTACAGTAAGCTAATATTGATGTACTTTAAAATTAAAATTAAAAAAAACACTTAAAATTAAGTTTTGATTTTTTGGATTTTTAAATAAGATTTTTGGCTTCAAAAATTATATTTTTATCAATAATCTAGGAAAGTTATAATATATGCCCATCAATAGAGAAGTAAGTACTTATTTGTAAGTATGAAATATCTAAAGGCAACAGTCATTATGAGCTTGGACATAAAAATTTACAAATGCATATAGGTGCGTATCAGAGCATTCACAATATATTAATGCCAAAAAAGCCTAACTTAAACATTTTTCCTGTTGCATTTGTAATCTTTAGGTTTACTGAAGTTTTTTAAAATTATCTTTTTAGAAAAAGTTTTGGAGCATTTTTTATTTTTTTGAATGTTTGTTGTGGAACAGAGTACTGGAACTTACTCTCTGAAACTGAGAATCTATATCTCGATATAAATAATAAAGCGGTGAATGTACTCACCCCTCCTGAGATTACTTCTGTTTTAATAGAGACAATTACCTGAAGCTAAATAGTGATGAATATGTAAGTAAGGAGGGATGAGGTTGTTGAAGGGGTGGAGATTCAGATTTTTCTGGTGTTGCTAAAACCCATTACAAACTAGGAGGCCCTCTGTGAAGAGGTAAAGTGTGTACAAAGGATGTTTAAAGTCCTCAAGTCAATCTCTGCACATACTATTTTCTGTAAGTCATATATAATTTTTTTCTTTCTGCTATCCTTCAGAACATACTCAAATAATTTTCCCACCACATTTTCTTATTCTTGTTTGTTAGCCATTTGCCAACTCTATCAAAGTCAAAGAATTTCCCAAGCACATAGAGAGGAGTTTATGTTAATTGGTTTGCAATGCCCATCCAGGTCTGATGTGCTATGGTTTAAGTTTCTCTAATGAACTTGGTACACTGGACACAAATACATTATAGACTAGGCAGAATCTTCAGTGAACTGCTATAATTTTTTCCTATTAGCAAGCATGCTACTACATATATACTAAATGCCCCTTAGTCATTTTGAAAAAAATGTATATTTAATAAAGCCAAGAAACATTGTATTAATTTCCTATTATTCTTATAACAAAATACTACAAACACTGACTTCAAGCAACACAAATTTATTATCTTATAGTTCTATAAGTTAGATGTCTGATGAGGGTCTCATTGGACTAAAATGAAGAAGTAGGCAGAGCTGGATTTCTTTTCTGGAGGTTCTAGCGGAGAGTTTCTCCATTTTCTTAACTTTTCTAGCTTCCCAGCTCTTAACTCTATTCCATCTTCAAAGCTAGCAATGGCGCATCCAGTCTTTTCTTACTCTGCATCACTTTGACTCTCATTCTCTGGCTTATAAAGACACTTGTGGTTACAATGGACACAACTGAAGAATCCAAAGTAATCTTCCATCTCAAGATTCGCACCCTTAAAAACATCTGCAAGTCCCTTTTGCTGTCTAAGGTACTGCAGTCCCAGGTTCCAGGGATTAAAAAGTGGACATCTTTGGGGAGCCATTGTTCTGCCTTTCACAGGTATGAATGATTTTTGTTTAATGGTTGAAAATGGTCTTTGATGGAGAAAATTATTATATACTATTTTTTTTTGCTGATAGATTTAGTTATAACTTTGGGCCTGTGAATTTCTTCCCCTTCTGCATTATTAGGGACATAATCAAACTCTCTCTAATTAAATAACTATAGTAGTGAAGAACTTCATTACAAACAATAATAGATAATGTTCATTAAATACTACACTCAAAGCTGAAAACCTTTTGTGCCTTATCTCACTTAACCCTCACAACAACCTTCTGCAGATGGTATTTTTTTCCTAATTATAAATGATAAAATCGAAGATTGGAAATTTTAAGTAATTTTCCCAAGTTCACCCAGCTAGTGAGGGATAACTGTGATAAGAACACAGGTAATATGATATCATAGGGATATTTATTTGTGAATCTCATCACTCATTTGCACATCATCCACAATGGGCACCCACTAAATGTTCATTGGATTCATGAATGGTCTTACACAATGATTAATTTTCTGACTGGTACCTTTAATAGGTGAGATAAACATGGACTTAATGGCATAGTATTAAGGAACACTGCTACACTTATTGTGCTTAATGTCCTCTGTGATAGCGATTGTTGGCACAAGCCTCAAGAGTAGGCCCTCATCATTGCCATCCCTCTTCTCCTGGTATTGTGTGTACATCTGTCATACCTTCTGCTGTACCTCTAGTGTCATCTTTCCACTAAACATTTTGGCAGCAACTTTAGAAACATCTGTTGCCCTCGCCGAAGAACAAACAAGCTGCTCCCTATCAAATGAGGATGGCTCTTGGCAGGTTCATGCTTTAATCTTCTTCAGGAGTCCCGTTGGTCTAAAGCCAAGGACTAAACCCTTAGAGCCCTACCATCCCACATAGGTAGCAAAGGGCAAAAGCCATGTGAGTGGCACATAATAGAACAAATTAAAATTAGGAAGCATGACCTTCTCCCATGCACTAGTGAGGCATTGGTTTCATTGGGATGTCACTTACAGACAATTTTAGCATAACACTGAGAGGCTTTTGTTCAAATGCCAGTTCTAATCCTGACTCTGCCAGATGACAGCTGGGTGACGTTAGGCAAGTTCCTTAACCTCTTTGGGAAGAGGAAAAACTTTGACCTGTCTGTGTTGACTCAGATATGTACATATAACTAAGATTCGGTCTCTGATCTCTAAGGACATAATCATTTCCTAAGGGAAAATTCACATGTAATGATCTAATTCATATAAATCAAAATTACACATTAGGGATAATCATTACTGGACATATTCTTCTTGATTTTATTTTAATAAAAGAAAAAAAAAACAGCCTGTGATATCCAGGAATTGACACTCGTAGCTAGACTTCAAAATTCTTAAAAACTGATCACACTTTAAAACTAAGCCATGTGGTTCTCCTTTTGGACATAAACAATGTCATAGACTGTCTAGTTTAGAGTGGGTCACCGTGCAAGCAACAAAATACAAGATATCCCCCCTCTCGCTAAATGTGTGGCTGTGATTTCTTTACCAATTGCCACTTTGGGCTTGCTGCAGTGTGTAGATAAGATTTATTGAGATATCTGGCCATGGAATTGCCCCTGCTTTATGACAACAGCCAATCTAGAATGAACCTCCACCTCTTTAGAACCTCTTCAAAATTATCCAGGAAAAACCAGAATCCTATAATAAATTCTTTCTAATACCTGCTTACTGAGACAGTTCACAGTTCCCTGGGGTGTGCATTCTCCCTCCCCGCAGTGAGTAACACATGCAAGTCCTTCAATTGCAGGTCGTGATCTTTAGCTGAAAGGCACTGACATTATCAAAAACGTTCAATTAATGATCGAAGTCAGATAGTTGTGTGAAATCATAAAATCCTAAACAGTGTTTAACATTGTTCTTTAAAAATAAATTTTATTATTTTTATCCATATATATGGTTTAAAAAAAATAATAAGAATAGAAGGGATTATAATGAAAAATGATATCTCCATGCATGCTTTTATCCATCCCAACCCCAAACGGAAACATGATATAGTGTCAGTCTAATTTTAATTGGAAGCTTGACTGCTGTATTTAATTGTCAAGGACTCCTTCTCTGATTATCCTTTCTTCATTGCATTCTCTCTTAGACTTTTGTCAATTCAATATCCTCTTGACTTTCTCCTCTGTGGACGTGAATTTGATGTCATTATGATTCTTAACATTATTTTAGGTGATTTTCATCTCCCTGAAATGTTGTGTGCTGTGGTGTGTGTGTGTGTCTGTGTGTGTCTATGTGTTTGTGTGAATGTCTAAATTTTGCTTTCACTTTTCTTTTATAGAAATTAACTTTGATATTGCCTTTTCATATTGACAAGAATGAGGATTCAGGGAAGTTGACCCATGTTTATTGGGATGGGCCTTGATAACACAATAGAGATAGCCCTCAAACTTTTGATCTCTAAATACCAGAATGTTTGAGATTTTGTTCTTACTTACCAATTTGTTTGTACTAGTTGTAAGCAGTCATATGTGAAAGTTTTTATGTATGAAATTTGTTTTTAGATTGATGAGAGTGTAGCTTTAACCTATAAAAATAGGGCTTTAACCCTGATTGTCCTATAATCTTTCTCTTTGGGTACAGAAAAAGCTAGGGAAACTCCCAAAAGTTTCTATTAAAAAAATAAATTTCTCTTTAGTGATCAACTCAGTTTGCATATCATCATTCTCTTTGATCTCTTGGGCAAAACTTTCAATAACAGCCTATTCTTGTGCTCATCTGAGTTCTTTCACAAAGAAACTCTCAGGCTGAGTTTACATCTGACCCCAATATTCTAAGTACTTTTTGTATTTTTACCCATTTCATTCTTATACCAACCCTATGAGTCAACTTACACACTCTCCATATAGCTCTTAAAATATTGGCATAAAAATTTTTTCTTTGCTTTAAAAAAAATTGTGAAACTTAAAAATCTCTGGTTAGAGTTATGAGTATGGATATCATTTCCCCGTTTAATTTAATTTTTGTTAGACCCAGAGTTACATGTGTACTTAATTTTTTTTACAAATGAATTTGAACTCTAAGATCTCTTATTTACATGGAAATAAATGCTATCCTAATGTTTTAAAAATAGGTTACGTATTTTCATCAGTATCTTTGGGACATTCAAATAATCTGAATTTACATTTACATGTCTGTTGTGATAAGTTACTTCATCTAGTTTACATCTGTGGCTTTGCTTTGGGGAACTAATGCTGTTTAAACTTTTAACTCCTATTTTGCAAAGTCAGAGAAAAAAATAAACAATATGGAAAAGTCTTGGCAACAACATGACCCTTAGGCTGAAGAGTCCAAGCCGAAATGTTTGGTGTCTATCTATAGTGATGGCTAGGAACAAAGAATTGCAAATCAAATGCATCTAGTTTTCTCAGGTCTGATAAATGGCCTTATGTAAAATCTTACTCTTAATTGACATAGGAATATATTTTATATTCATAGTAATTGAAATTAAATACATGGTAATTAGAAGTTAGCTTATATTGCCTATTTAATAAGAAAGAATAAGATAGAGTACCTAAAAAAGAACAGAAAAATTCAATATTTATGTCTTAAACTGAGTGTTAATGAGCATTTATTTAGCAGCACAGACTTTAACTTGATGATATATTACATTATGTTAATGTAATATAATATACAAATAAATATATTTTAAAGAGAGTTGTTTTTAATTACTAGTAATGATGGTTTGCAAGACACCATCAAGACTTCCAAGTTTTAATATGACTCTTACTTTTGCTTCTTGGCTATCTGGAGTAGAGTCTTGGTGAATTTTTCACTTTATTTTATAATGATGCTGATGATATTAACATTTCACATTTGTAAGCACTCTGTGACTTTTGACATACTTTTATGCACATCATCTCATTGTCTTTACCACCACCTCCAAGTTTTTAAAAGTAGGAAAACACAGCAAAACACAGCAAAAGCCTGTAAGTCTAATTGAGTGACACATCTTTTTCACGTATAGTTACATTCTAAGATAGAGTCCAGTGAGAAAGTCAACCAAGTCATCTAGCAGAAAGCCTCAGAAGGTCTTCATGAATTTCTACTTGCAAATGAGGGAAATCGGACACCTACAAGCCACATTTGAAACAAATATATATTTTATTTTGCCAGTGAGGGCATTTTGAAAATTTAGAATTTAGTGCCTTTTGGTAGCCAAGTTACCTGAATTCCCACCAATCTCCATTTACTTTCACCTGGATTGTACGCACTCATTTGTGATGACTTCCTTAGTTCTTAAGGAAGGGCCATCTTGTTTCCTAACTCTGGAAAACTCCAGTCATATCATGTTCAATGTGAATAGGACTTCTGGGAGTATCAAAATATAGGCCTTTCTGAAGCCATTGTAATTTTCTCCCTCTAATGTGGTGGATAGAGAGATTCCATCTCTTTGGATGCAAGTAGAAAAGACTTCGAGAAGGGGTGATTCTAAGATAGATCTTCATGAACTGACCTCATTGTAATGGCTTTGCTTAGATGGGCTGACTCATAGGAAACAACTGGGAAATTGGGAACCTGGATTGTTTAAAACTTGAGTAAATCACTGCTTGTATTTGCATTACTTAGTCATCAGCCCAATTGTTCAAGTCAGAAGCCTGTGAGTCATCTTAAACTTCTCTTTTCTACCCCATTTGGTTGTTAGGGACTCCTATGGCCCCCCTTTCTAAATATTTCTCCAGTATCCTCTCTACTCTTCATTATTATAGACTCAATCATTGTCTAGGCCTTAATCATTTTATAACTAATTATCTTTCTCCAGTTATGAAACCCCCCTGCCTAAAAGGCTCCAGTGTCTCTCTATAGCATTAGAATAAACAGAAAGTTCTTTAGCATGAGTATAAAAAGTCCAGTATGGCTTAGTTCCTGCATCTCTCTCCATTGTCTCTTGATGTACACTTTAACGAACTGTATAGATCATTCTATTTTATGTCCTGTACCTTTGGTCATATTATTTATTCCCTTTGTATGAAATGTTTCCCCACTTTGCTGGCAATGTCTTATTTCCTTTTAAGGCTTATGTCCAGCATCGCCTCCTTAAAGCTTTCTTGGCTCTCCTATGTCAGTGGTCTTCAGCTAGGACACAGTGAGGGAACATTAGACATCTCTTGTGCCCAAGTTCATATGCTTTCAGTCCACCTTTTTAACCATTAACCATTGTTGCAATAACCATCTGCGCACAGGAATAACCTGACAGCATCATGCCTCAGCTCTACTTCACCTCTCTTTTTTCTCCTACCTCGCCCTATTTCTGAGGTGTATCTCCTTGTATAAACCTGGGAGGAGATGAGAGTTACTGGTAATGATGGGGAATCCCAGACCAATGGGAGATGAGTGCCTACAAATATTCTCCTCTTCCATGTCTTTCATCGACGATTGTGAGGCACATCTTACAGGACTCTGTGGAGGGTCCCCAATGGCATAAGCCCTAGATGCCACTGAAGTTGCTAAATCAATGACTGCCTGAATTGGCACTCTCTCTTTTTCTTCTCCCTTTCTTCTCCTGTTTCTTGGGATCAATTCCCCTAAAAATTTATTTTCATACAAGCTCTTTACTCTGTCCCTGTTTTCTGGGAGATACCAGGCTAAGATGATAGATACAAGATCATGAATATATGTAAAGAAACCAAATTCTCAAATTCCATATGTATTTTCAGAATTTTCAACTTTATATATATTCTTTTCTAAAGCTGACCTGCTGAGACTAAGCGTGAAAGAATGTTCAATAAAAGATTTCCAGCATAAAAATATATTTTGCATTCTGTGGGGGAATTAGAATAGAAATATATTTTCATTAAGAAGAAAAGAGATAGACAGTTTCTGAGGTTTACGAATTTATTCATGCACTTTTAAAAATGGATAATACTAGGTGATAAAAGGGTGATACAGCAGTTAGTTTTTAAATTTCCATATTAACTCCCGGAAAGAAATTATATCCACTGCAACTCTTTCAACTTATGATGAAAAATTTTGGATATCAATTTAAAAATATGAATTGAGCCATATATTTAAAAAAATACTTTTATGGGAAATGTGCCAAAATCTGAAGATTCTTGGTCTAAGCCAGGGGTTCTCAATTGTAGGTCATACGGAACTACCTAGGGAAACTTGAAAAACTAACGTCTGGGTCCCAGTGCCAGATTTTCTCATTTGATTGGTCTGGGGTAGAGCCTAGGAATTTGTTGTTTTTTAAAAGCTTAGCAAGTGAATATAACGTTAACCAGAAGTCAGCTCCATTGTCCCAGAGTGCTCTACCCCAGTAGTATCCCAGGCATAGCACTTATCACATCATGAAGAAATGTGGCTTAGATGCCTACCGGGGTCACAAAAGATCTACAGTCAAGTGGACCAGACTGTGGAATTGGAATGAATTCGAGAATGCATGCGGCATCCAAGGAAAGGAGCTCAGAATCAGTTTCAGCTGACCCTTAACTTCCTAATCAATGGGCCCAGTGATGCCAAACATCCTCATTTCTTAAGAAAAGCAGGAAACGTAGGTGTTTTTTATTTAAATGTGAAATACATGATTTTAAAGTATTACCTAAAAATTTTCTCAGTTCCTCATCTTTAATTTCTTCTTTTAAAATGTCATTGCAGGCCAGATATAAATGTGAGTCAAATGGCATCCATGGACCCGGTTTTTCAATCATTGAAAACATTACATGAGAATCTTGCCCTCTAGCCTGTAGGATCTCCAGTATAGGGATAAGATGTCACTCTTCTCTTTCCTGAAATGACATTTGGAATATAAGGGATGAATTGTGTATATATAGGAATGACATTCTTTCAGTTTCTGTATTGGGTTTTAAAAGAAAATTGGATAGATGAGACAGCTCACCTATTAAATAGATAATAAACAAACAAACAAACAAACACATAAATAAAACTTTAAAAATAAAAGTTATTTTGCCTTTATTATTTATAAAAAGATCATTTTGTTCTTATTCTAGAAAAAGTGAAAGACTATTAGGGAAAAATTTTGAACCTTCTTCATAATGTCAAAGAAGAGTGAATATACAGATAATATATTTTAGAATTGTACACTTGAAACCTATGTAATTTTATTATCAATGTCACCTCAATGAATTTAATTTTAAAAAGTGAGATTAACAAAAAGATGTTTTATTTATGAAGGGGGATGAACATATTTGACAGAATTTCTATGTCAGAATAATAAATTTTGTCTGTAATAAGTTTTTCCAAGAAATGATTGCATAACCAGATATGCAGCAAATGACTATTTAGCCTAAAAGAATGCATTTCACCACCATCCCCTTTAGCTCAACAAATAATCAAAAGTCAAAATTCTTGGTAAAATTTATGTGTGGGTTTGAAGTAAAAAAATTTAACCAGAGCTCTTTTGCATAGGGAGATAATAGAAATACTTCCTTCTAAAGTGGAGGGCAGAATTCATGCCATTTCTCTTTATTTCCACTTTGGTTCACGTGGGTTTGTGTTTGGTCCAGATAACTAATTAGCTGCTGTCTGCCTGATGTTACTTGCCCTAAGGCAGAGTGGTTCCTGGTTTTCAGCTGGCAGAATGACTTGAGATATAGACCAAGGAATATATATGTATAGAAAGATAATTTAAGTATATATATATTTATTACTTATATATCATCCATTTTCAAATGAGAATGTCACAGTAATTTATAATAAAAGACACTATTTAATAAACTTAGTAAAAGAGACATTGTAAAACATAACATATTAAACATCTTACATGTTGCAAAAGTTGTCATCATAGGGCTATTTCATATGTCAAGACTTCCAAAAAGCTCAAGGTTTATTATTAAAATATAGTATTTTTGAAAACAAATCACTGGGGAAACTAGAGTAATTTCGTGAGAGACAGAACTCTGCTGGTCTGATTTCAAACAGAGACAGAATATAGACAATCTAGAAAAGTGTTTCTCCATCTGTGGTCTGTGGATATCTGCATATATATCATTTAAAATACTGTTAAAAAGGCAGATGGCTGGATTCTAACCCTCATCTACTGAGTCCCAATATCTGGGCTGTAGCTTCCATGTCTGCATTTTAACCTGCCCCAATGAACCTTACAATAAAATTTGAGACATAGAAGAGTGGATGGTTAGAAGTGCTAACAGTTCTCTCTTTTATATGGATAAATCTTTTCCCAAGAGTAATCCAAAAAGGTGGGTGTCAGAGTGCAAAATGGTTTTAGTTGTCTACAGAGGATCTGCTCATGTGAGGGAAAATCAGCTTTCCGCTATCACCAATCTTGCAGGCTTCTTTGTACCAAGCCCTCCAGCCACCAACACCAGCTACAGCCCCAGGGCTTTCCCAGGAGCCTCACAGACACAGCTGTTCTACTCTTACAATGTAGGGCACCCTTCTTTTTTATGCTCTTCGTTCACTTCCCCTGCATTTTGATTTGCGCTTGTGACTTTCAGGTACCTAAACTATTATCCTATGTTGTGGGATCTTCATAACAATCCTAGAAATAGATGCTCTTTTCATGTTCATTTTACAGATGACATAACTGAGGCTCAGTCAGGTTGTACAGTTAGGGTCAAAAAGTGAGGAAGTAGCAAAAAAGACTCATACTCAGGTCTTTCTGCAGACGCTCTGCTTGCGCTACTGCCATGTTACTGTTTGCTACCTGACTTTCTGGAGAAGAATGTAGAGAGAGCTCTGATTTCTAATACCTTAACATTGCTAATATTAAAAACAAATGACCTGGTTCTTTATTTACTTATCTTCTACAAGCTTTTATACATGATTTTAATATCAAAGGGAGGATATGAAATCCCACTCATGTGAATTTTGATGAAAAATAATTTAGAATAAAAGATCTATTGCATAAAGTAAGTAGATAAGATATGCATTAAAAAGGTAGATGGTACAGGTGTAAATGAGAGAGACAGCACATTGTTAGAGCATTAACTTGAACCCCCTCCCCACCCCCAAAATCAACAAAGTTGTAGCTCTTCTCTTGCTAATGAATTCATTCCTGGGTCTTGATATAAAACTTTTTATGACTTTTATCTCCTGACTCCCTCATTTAGACTCTAATTTAAAGTGAACTCATAAGAAAACAAAACTTAAGAACTCAGTCTTAAAATTCTAAGTTCAGAATTTTAATGTTACTCAATTTTTTCTTACATCTGCCATTATCAAAAATTTTAATTGCATTTTGATTGCTTCTAAATTTAAAAATTATTTGTACTTTTAAACACTTCAATAAAAAAGAAGTTGAGCATTTAATATGCCAGATGGAAACGTCTGCAAATTGATACATTTATGGAAAAGTCTAAAATATGTATGCAAGGGTAGGCAGAGTTTTGTCACCTAGATTCCAGACAACCTGTAATCTGATCCTGGTTGAACCATCAATTAATTCTGATCTTGTTGGCTTCTTCATTTCTAAAACCAAGGATTGAATCTCTATGTTATGATTTCTTAGAAATCTTTTGATTCTTGGAATAATATAGCATTCATTGTAATATACTGTAGACTTGAAAATGCTTTATAATGATACCGAGTACTCTGTGTTACTGTAAATTGTCTGGGAATGTAGAAAGTTGAGCACATATGACAGGATACAAATGAAAAAATAATAATGAATGTCTTTTGTAGTTCCTCTTTCATCATATACTTAATTGAATGTGAATCTGTAGACTTCCTATAGAGCTACTTTTAGAAAAGAAATACATATTTCATTCCTTTCCTTGATTAGATATTTAAATAATATCATAGTTATATCTCTGAACTATACTAAGTTCTTATTCAACATCTGGAATGACACACTATTTCCCCTAGAGTCTATAATATTTGGTATACTGTCATAAATCTTGGTTCATAAACTATTATAAAAGTATTGCCAATTATAGAAAAGTAGAATATGGCTCAATATACCAATGTATATATAGTCTGGAAACTCCTTTGGGAATGATTAAATTGATGAAGAATTTGGATTTTAGCAGCAATTTTAAAAATTCATTCATTTACTCAATAAATATTTTCTCGCTAGACTTTCATTCCTTGACCATGTTAGGTTTATGGACCATTGGGGTGAGAAAAGATATTGAACAAGAAATTTCAGCATGATAAATTTTATAAAAAGAAAAGTAAAGAGTACTATGGAAACCTGAAACAAGGTGAATTCAACTAGTTTGAAGGAATGGATTAGTAGAGACTGGCTGGGGAAAACATCCCTGATGAATGGATATTTAACAGAGATCTGAAGAATAGATAGATAATAAGCTCAGAAACAATTTGAGGAAATGATTGTATTTGTAGTTCTTAAAGCAAGAGAGAGTGTTCTTTTTGAAATATTAAAAGAAGACAGTGCAGTTTAGTTTAAGTCCTAAAAGGAAAATGGAGCATGAGGTAGACCAGAACTTGAGTGGGTTTGAAAGTCAATGTCAAGATGTTGGTCTTATTTAAAGGAAGATATTTAAGAGTTTTAAAAAGGGGCGGGGTGAAAATCAGAGAGTACAATCGAAGTTGTATTTTTTTAAAATAACTTAATTTTGAAATTGTTTAAGTCTCATAAGAAATTCATGTGCCTTTTACCCAGTTTCCCCCAATAATAATATGTTACATGTTATTAGAGTGTGGTGTAAAAAACTAGAAATTTATGTTTGTGCAGTGTTATTAACTCAGCTGTAGACCTTATTTGAATTTCTCAGTTTTTGCATGCATATTTTTGTATTTTGTTATGGTTTTGTTTTTAAAATTTACTACACCATGTAGAAAAGATTGGAAGGGACTAAATATGAATGTAGGGGACCAATTTGAGATTGAGAAGTCTCTAAATCAATTCCTAAATGGAGTTGATAGATGAAGATACCTTAAACTAGAAGTGGCGTGGAGATGACTAGAAGTGGATAGATTCAAGAAAAATTTAAGAGGTAGACATGTTTGGTGAGCCTTGATGACTGGTTATGGAGTGTAAGGGAGAGGATGAGGTCAAAGATGACCTCTTGACTTCTATTTTGAGCAACTGGGTGGGTAGTGATGCTACTGGTTAAGATTCATAGTTCTAGAAGAAAAGCAGATTTGTTCAAAAGAAGTTGCATTCAGTATGACTATGGTGAGTTTGAGGTACCTGTGTAAGCAAGAAGCCTTTCAGCTAGAGCTCTAGATATAGATTTAGGCATTGTCGACATGGAGACAGTAGTTTTAGCAAGATTATCTCAGGAGAGTATATTAAAAGAGAAGAAAAAAAGGCTTAGAATAGAGCACCAGGAACTGTAAATGTTAAGTGGGTTAAGAGTCAAGGTTAGAAAGGGAGAGGGAAGAGGAAGAGGAGAATGGGGATGGAGAGGGGGAAGAGAAGGGAGAATAAGAAGGAGAGAAGAGGGGAGGGAGAGAAAAAAGAGAGAGAAGGAAACTTAGATTGATATATAAGTAAAGGACAGAGTGTTTTAGAGTGTAAATATCCTGGTAACAGAATTCTGTCTCTGTTCTGACTCCATGCAAAGTCATAATTGAGAAGTTTCTCGTGATTCTCTTTGTATCATTCTTTTATTTTTAAACTCATCTTCAAGATAAAGGATGATATTTTCCACCACATTGTTTATGTTCTCCAAAATGTTATTTTGGATTGACAATACTTGAATATGCCACATTTTATTGGTTTTTAAAATTTTTTTTAAGTGAACAGAAACTTAAAAACGGGAGAAAAACACTGGCAAAATATGCATAAAAGCTTAGGTTTAACAAACTCCAAAATATTTTTACATGTCGATATGTAATTAAAATATATTTCTCATGGTATGACATGTATATGACAGTACATATACAGATTCCTGGGTCATTCACACATTAGGCCAAATGAAATTAAATTTTGGGGTTGAATCATAGGTATCTTTAAAAGATCTTCTCAGTTTACTCTGATGCCCCAGTGTGGGTGGAGAATAATTGGAACATGGAAATACTCTGATAATCTTAGGTGAGAAGGTTCTAAATAATGATTTAGAGGAAGATATGACCTAATAGAAACCTTATTGATACCACTATAAGGAAGGACATGCTAAATAAGTTGTCCTGAAAGAAAAGTAGCAGCAGGTAAAGAAATAGAAGACATGACATTTGGAGTTTACCAACTGAATTAGGAAGTGGTCCACACAAATCCCAAAGGGATTTGAGGTTAAAATTAGTGAGGCCAGGGTTCCATTTATATTAGACTTATGCTATGACAAGCTGAGGGATGACTTCAAAATAACACACTGCAAATAACATCTCCTAAGTCCATTTAATATTAGATGGAGATAAAAGGTCATACCAATTTAAGAGGTAACCAAAGGCTGAGCTAAGGCTTTAAAGGAATGATGCAAGAAAATGTTGGTGATTAAACTTAGTAAGAAGAAATGCATTTGGGTTTTGCTAAAAGTATGACAGGTAACCATAATAGGGTGAAAGTTACTTTGAAGACTTTTACTAGGAAAGGAAGGAGCATATTGGTGGTTTGTATAATCTACTATGGAAATTGTGGGTGTATCAGGGAGAAGATAAGATAACGATCTGCCAAATTTAGTACAAGTTAGCAATAGAGTATCTGTTTCTATAAATTTAGGCAGAATTTTCAGTGACCATGAACTGAGTATGAATAAACAGGTAGCTTAGAACATCATCATTTTCCAAAAAGTGGATTAAAATTGTAATTAAATGTATGTACTTTTGACTTAGGTATTTACCCCTTCCTTGTTTTCAAAAGAATTTAAGGTAACTAAGTTTAATGACTGAAATTATCTATGAATATAAGGAATAAATAATAAACATTATACTAGCTTTAAGAGTTGAAAGTGAAATGAGATATTCATTTTATTAACCATGAACAAAACTTTTTTTTTTTACTGACATTTAGAACTTCTAAATACTATATTTGGTACAAAAATCTTAATGATCTTCATGGTGCAGTCATTTCTCTGAATGGTGTCATTTACAATATAATTCTCAACTTAGGAAGTAAATGGAGAGGAGGGTAATGAGGCTTACATGATGTTGAGTGAGTCAACGTATGAATAATATTGAGTCACTTTCATGTTCTCTATTGCCTGCCTTTTTGCTTAAAGGTTCTTTATCTGCAGTAAGTTGGTATGAGAATCAAATCTGTTAAACAAGTTTCTTGTATGGATTATTTTGTCAGGTTGCTAACAAGTGTATTTTTTGAATCCTTCTCAGTCCAAAGATGGCAATCTAACAAATTGGTTACAAAATAGTCATGGGGATGTAGAGTATAGCATGGGGAATGTAGTCAGTTGTATTGCAATAACTATGCATGGTGTCAGATGGGTAATGGATGTATCGGGATGATCCCTTCATAAGTTATGTAAATGTTTAATCACTGTATTAAAAGAAGAAATTTTTAAAAACCACAAAGATGGCAGTCTAATTTTGATTTAATGTATGTTGATACCATTTTGGTCTGATAACTGAGGAGGAATCCAGGCTCTTAAGATATGAATAATTTTTAAAGAAATAATGTGAATTTCTCTCTGTATAATCTTATCACAATAAACATCGCAGACTCTATACATATCTATTTTGTTTATGTAGTGTATGTGTGTCATCTATTTTTTTTAAATTGGAAGATGACAGTAAGTTTTATTGACTTTCTTTTAAGTAATTATGTTTCCAAGTAAGTTTCAGTTATCATGATACTCTTATGCTTAATGTAACCCGAAGAGTAAAATCATAGTAAAGGTATTTTTAAATTTGACACAATGGCAAGCAATACTTATTGTTACTAAACTAAAGCACAATATTCATTTATAATAAATGATTGACTCATGCCAGAGATAGACCAGTGATTTAAAAATAATCATATTAGAAAATACACCTCTGGTGAGAGTCAAAAATAAAAATAGACATTCCTCCTCCTTAGAATGCTTCATTCTCATCACCTCCCTGATTTATACTTCCCTATTTCTGGTATTTCTCAATCTCTTTTGTGAGCTCCTCTCCATGAATCCACTCCTGGATTTGTTTGTTCTCCTGTAACCTCTCCGCATCTAAGCTATCTCAGTCTACACCACCAATGTCTATTTGGTTGCTTAAACTGGAAACCTAGGACTGCTCCCTTCCCTAGAGCTTCAACTTGTAAAGTATACTTTTATTTTTTTCATGCTTCTGTCCATCCATATTTGTCACCCTCCTAATCTAAGCCATCATTATGCTTGCTTAAAAATAGTGAAATAACATCTTTTCTGAGCTTTCCTTCCCTTCTCCTTCCATCTGCAATTGCCCCAGTTCATTCAATGAAATATATAGTGCTCTTTTAAAATATATCAGACCATGTCACTATCCTTGCTTCACCCTGGTAACAGCTTTCTATTTCCCTAAGAATCTAGTTTTTTTTCCCCACAATCCACAAGGCCCCATCTAAACAAGCCCCTGCTTATGTCTCTAAATTCTTCTCTAGCCATCCTTTCTCTTATCAGAAGACTCTAGCTCACAGCGGCTTCCTTCTCCAAACACAAGCCTGAAAACATTATGTTCTATTTGCTTCAAGTGTCTTACTCTCAGATCTCCTATTGGGTCGCTCATCTTATCCTTAAATCTCAACCTAAATATTATGTTTTCAGACAAGTCTTTATTTCAGATCCCAAGTTCTTCTGATATACCTGGAACAGCATGGTCTTGATATTAAAAGGACCACGGGGTGGAAGTTGAATGATACAGCAACCATTTTCCTAAATAGGATGGCCGATTTGTGTTTGGGAGTTTTCACTGGGAGAATAATATGAGATAACATGTACAAAAGCACCTCAATTAAAAATCATCAAAAGACTTTCTCCTAGGCAGCTCTCTTTGTACCTAGACTCTAGCCACTAGGAAAGGTAAAGTGTCATTATGGATTACCTCTCCCTATTTACTTTCCTTCATCCCTTTCCCTGCTCTCTTCATCCATTGTGGAGAGTGATAAAAATGAAGAAACCATGGAAGGTTTAAAGGGCTTGTGTGTGTAGAGGGCTTGTCCAACAATCCCCACATCTTTAATAGTACTTTTATATCTGTGGATTAGGTCAGAACCCAACCACTCCATGAAGGAGTCCCCTGAATTCCTGGGAACCACTGCCCCAGGAATATTCTGGAAGCACTGCCTCTGGTCTGCCCTCTGTACCCTCTTTTTTTCATCTAGTTGCCTCAGATTGAAGACCCAAAGTTGGGCTCAGTACTACCTGAACTCCCTTTGGATTAATTCTTTAAGCTATTTATCTCTAGACCTCAGTTTTACTCAGTGCCCCACAATCTCAAGAATCAACCCTTCTCCCTTTTATAGTCTGTCTCTGACTTCTGGAATCTCGGCCTGGCAAAGCCCTTTTGGTCCCCCTTTGGATGGAGGCATTCAGACAGTGTTAGATTATGTACCTGCAAATGTGTTGATTGCACTTCAAATATATTTTGTGTTACAAACCTCGCGCCTTCTGTATTTATTTATTATACTCATCTCCTTGGCTTCATGGCCTGCCTACACTTCTTTATGGCTTCTCTGTTTCTTTTTGTCCTTTTACCACTGATGGTTGTGACCTTATTTTACAAAGGATAAATTTTTTTGGACTGATTGTTCAGATTTGTAGGTATAGTTTACTTCCATAAATACTGTATTTGTGTCAGCAGCAACTCTAGGTCACTTTTTAAATCACTTTGTGAATAATTTTGGTTGTATTGTAAACCAATGAATCACCATTACTTGTATTTACCTGCAGTGGCTAAATTTGAACTGAGAATTGTTGTTTTGGAAAAATAATAAATATTAACTATTTGTCCCCAAAAGAGACAAATCTTTAAAGGACAGCATAGTACAAATAGATAAATAGTGGGTTCAAGTTTTAAAATCATATTCATTTATCTTCCTCCCTCCCCCTTCCCTTTTTTCCTACCCTCTTAGTTTTTTTAGTTAACATTTAAGGTAGCTAACTCATTAGATTATATGCATAAACCATTATACTAACATGTCTTGTTAAGTTTATAAATCCTACATATTAGATTTCTACTGTAATAATATAGAAAGCATTTAATATTTAGTATCTTATTTCAGACTTCTTTGAACTATATCTATATTATAGGTCATTAATTACATCAATTGCAAAATGTTGCCATTTTGCAGTTTTTCTTGGAATATTATGTGTTTATTCTATAAATATAATGAGCACCTTCATTTTATTTAGAAATAAGTAATATTTATTAGGTAATATTTTTATAGTTATTACCTAAATTGATAGTAAATTTTCATATACTTTACTTCCCCTCTATATTCGTATATCAAGTCCATCTGAGGCAAGTTTCATAGGAAATGGGGAGAGGGAGAGAGAGGTGGAGGAGAGAGGGAGAAAAGAGAGGTAGAGAGGAAGGGCGTGTGCTTAAGACAGAGAGTTAAAAAACAAATATGAACACACTGGAATCTAAATAAGGTAAATTTTATTCCTGAGTTCAAGAGGTGTTTCTGCATTAGAGGTTATCTTTCTATTAAGGCCATAAAATATGCTCAAACTTCTGCAATGCGGAGAATGAATTAGATCAGAAAGAGAATCTCTCTGAATGAACCACCATAGAATTTTTAAACCACAGAATTATTGTCAAGTGGCAGTAGTTCCCTGCTGATACTGGTGCAATGGATTTGTTCACTCTTTGTCTAAGGAAGTTTGTACACTAAAATGGCTGAAAGTATGAGAGGGAGAGAAAGAGAGAGACAGAGACAGAGACAGAGACAAAGAGACAGAGAGACAGAGAGAGAGAGAAAGACGGAGATGGGGGCAGAGACAGACACAGAGACTATGAATGTGTGTGTAATGAAGGAAGGTCTGGAAAGCATTTATTTCAGCCTGGTAGTCAGTAGACCAGAGTTCTACTCTAATCTCTAACATGAACTTCACAGGCATCTAACCCTTTTGTGCCTTTGTTTTCTTATCTGTCAAAAAGGTATGAGAGTAGTATCTGTTCTACCTACTGCACAGTTTGTGGCAATGGTAGGATGAAATGTTAGATGAGGATTTGGTTCGAAAGCATGAATCCTCTATGCAGATAAAAGGTCATATTTTTCAAACAGAGCACTCTTTTGCAGAATTAGAGATAAGTAAGAAGAGCATTTGCTTTTGGATTTTATAATTGGGATACTATATTCAAATTATCAATACAATTTAGCATTGTGGGCTCAGGAGTCAAACAATTTAGTAGAGTGTGGTTTAGAAGTCAAACAGATTTATCTCTGAATCCTGACTCTACCTGTCATGTAATAGTCGCATGATATTGGACAGGTTATATAACTCCCTGAGCCTCAGTTCCACCCTGGCTAATATAGCAAGTCAGTGTGAAACTTAAGTGAGGTAAGGCTCTTTGCTGGGAAACATAGAGTAACAACTGAGCAAATAGTAGTAGTAGTGATACTACTACTACTATGATGTTGAATCATGTTGTAATTATTGTTAATTTGTTACTTTTATTAAGAAACCTGGAAATCACAGAGCTTTTACAACTATGAGCATGATTGTATAGTTTTTAATTTTAATTATTTAAAAATTTTCTCAATATATATGCTGTTTCTCTTCAGGAGGACCCAAAGTGTCTAATGTATTAAAGCCTAATGCAAACTAAGCTGTTTGGAGATGAAATTGAACCAAGTTCATTAAGTTCATTATCTGCCTCCTAGGACCTGCATGTCACTGTAACGAAGCTAAATATGGCCTAATTTTCTGGAAGCATCACCAGAGGAAATAATGATCTAAGCCATAATTTTCAGCCAAATGAAAATAAACACATTTTGGGGCAAACAAATGTAAGGTAGTTTAAAACGTAAGGTAATTTATCCCAGAAATTAAATATGAGAAGGATCTGAACAACAAAACTTTTCTAAAATGATTATTTTGTGATCAATTTTAAAAGCAAATCATTGCAGTAATTGAGATGACAATGTATAACACATGCTAATTAAACACACTTAGTTTCAATGGACTACACAAAACATCACAGCACCCAATTTGTGTCCTGTAGGGCAGGGTCACCCTGAGTGGTAGGGAACTTAATGGATGCTCATTGTGTGATTATGTTGACCTTGCTGAAAACAAGTGAATTCCAGGAGAACTCAATTGTTTGTGTATTTTGAAAGGTAAAAAATTGCTCCAAAATATTGTATTGAAATATGCCAAATGTTATTTTTCCCCAGTCATTGCTCTGTTTTGCATTTTAAATATCTAAACTTAAAAAATAGAGCTAATTCATAATTCATCAGACCACATGATTTTTACATTCTGTAATGCAATGTGTATGGTCTTATTCTCATGGAAAAAAACAAAACAAAACAAAACACTTTCGATACTTCTCTGAAACTCCATAGTTCTAATTCTATGATGTGAAAGAGGAGATTATTGGACAAGAGTTTGTTCTGGGCTTTGTTGGAGACTGTACTATTTTAAGTTAGGCTGACTAGTGTGAAGTAGCTGTAAAATATATCTCTGGAACACTGAATGACTTGAAGAGCTGAATGAGAGAATTCAGTACTGACTTTTTGGGTGTTGATGAATGCCAACAAGGAACAATAATTTTACTTTCCTTTAATTAGTACAAGTCTACTCCATCTGTTAACATTTAACCAGTGATTTCAAGAGCTACTTAACATTGTTACTAGTCAATGAGAATAAGGTGAGCATGTTAGTTAAAAAAAAAAAGGCTTAAGGGATGTTCGAGTAAACAAATGTTTTATGAGTTAACATCTCCTACTTGTCTCAATCATTGTTTTTGGTCAGAGTTATAATATCTGAATTTCATTCAGGCGTTCATTTATTTTAGAATTTCATTAAAAAAGTTAATAGAAGAATGGCAACTGAAAATTATTTATAATGTGTATAATAGACAAAGGATTAATATTGTCAGTCACCTAAGAACAATATTATTATATATTTTGGCCTAGTGATTCTCATGTTTTGTGTCAAATACTGATTATAGGCATGAATGCTACAAATACTTTTGATTTCTTCATGTCTATTTTTGCTCTAAGATTTGGATAGCTATACAAATTTAGTTGATATGAAAAAAGTCTGAAACTTGTTAAAAACTGATTTTCAGTTTTGAGGAAATAGCTAAATTGGCCAATAGCTTTGCAGGATTAAATTTCATCTTTAAAAAAATGTGAGCTAATTAATATTTCTTAGCTCTCAGCCAGTTTATGCCTCCTACAGAATTCATTCAGGAAACCTCTTAAGCAAGAAATAGGGCTCACTGGGCAGAATCTTAACAGTAGGGGCAGTGAGAGGCCTACTTCAAGAGTTTTTCTTGCTTATAGGTTATTAATGCAATATTTCACAGTAGCGAGATGGAGTTATCCTGCTGCAGTGACTCCTGGAATTATAAACTCTTAAGGGGTCTTGCAATGACTTATCTGAATGAAAGAGCCGTGAACTGTCAATGAAAGTTTGGACTCCTGAGTTGCCAACTGCAGAGACTATACTGTATGTAGAAAAAGGTGACCTTGAAACTACATTTACTGCTTCTCCTGACATTTGAACCTAAACCTGAGAGCTAAAGATATTTAATGAGTTTTTTTCAGTCAAAGAATTGATAATAGAAATTTTCTGCATTTTCGAGTTACTTTATCTGATTTTCATTATTAGTAATAATTTATAGCTTTAATTACTTTTTAAAGTACCTGGAAGTCTTTGTCAAATGAAGATATCAGATGTTAATTTTTCACATTTCTGGGCATGGTGGTTTGGGACATATTTACTGTTGCCTGGTATGTGTTTTGAGACTAAAGAGAAGCTGTGAATGGAGAGAGTAACTTTTCAGCCTCTGGAGATAGATTGGAATTGAAATTATCTTTTAATATATAAAAGTTGTCTAAGTAAATGTAAGATTTATGAGGCAGTTCCCGAAAGATTCAATTATAAGAATTTCTTCTTAACATAAAAAGTTATCCTTTTAGTATTCATTAATTGATAAAATGCATGACAGAAAACCTCTATGACCTCAGTAACATTTAAAAATAAATTTATATTATATATTCTTTATGTCTTATATATTACCTATTAATTATGCCTTCTCTTATAATCCTTCACTGGATTCCTAAAGATTTAGAATAAAATAAAACTCTTTCTCACAGCCTTCAAGGCCCTACAAGACATGGTTCCTGTCTAACTTTGCAATCTCACCCTCCTATCCCTTTCCTTCTTGCCCACTCTATGATTTAGCCACACAGATCTAATTTCTTACCCTCAAACAAATTATTATTATTATTATTATTATTATTATTATTATTATTTTAACCTAGAATGCTCTTCTCTATGATCTTTGCACAACTGCATTCTACTATCAAAAGTGCTCAGCTCAAAGAAGCCACCTGACCACCCAATATGAAATAGCCTTCCCATTCTTTGAAATAACACTAGAGCTAAGGAGATATTGCTAGCCTACTATATGATAACAACGGTGGAGAATATCCTTTTATTAATGTTGAGAAAACTAGTGAAGCTGTTTATTAATAGTGAATAATACTAGCTCCCTTCTTAGAGAAGTAGGTGCATACTTCCTTATACTCACCCCAGAATTGCCCATTTTTACCTAAGAAATTGTGCAGAAAAACAATTTCTATCAAATATTTTTTTTGCACCTATTTAGAAAATTTCTCTGCAATAAGCAAATGGAGAAATGGACTTTCCAATTCATTTTCTTAAAATTGAAAGTTTGGAAGAATTATTGCTAATCCTGGCATTCAATTATTTGGGAATATTATACCACTAAAAGAATTTTTTGAATGAGGAAAGGATCATCGTGTTGCTTGCAGCATTTATAAATTAAGGCACACTAAATTCTTAGGGTGTTAGAAAAATAGTCTGTATCCAGTGATGTGCTGGAGCCAACTCATACTGGCTCATATAAGAAGAACTGCTTGTTAAATTTTTAGGAATTTTGCAAGGAGGTTGACTTTGCATTAGTAGCTTGATTTGGCTATGGTGGGAGTATTTATACCATGGATGTTGGCACACACTACCACCAGAGCTTTTTTTTTTTTTCCCCCGGAGAGCCAGTTTATCAGCACACTATTAAAAATAGCCGATATTTCAGAAGCTGGCAATTTGATGATAACAAATGAATAGGACTAGTGTGAAATAACCAAGTTCCTTTTATGGGTGTTTGGATTTAAAAAGCCACAAATTTGAGCATGGGAAAAAAAGTCGTTTTTTCTTTAAATAAATTATTTGTTCATAGGAGCAGATAGGAAGGATCAAAAATCAAGATTCGTTTCTTACACCTCCCAGTTTAGGCTGCTGATTCCTTGCAAAATGTTGTTAAAACACAACTGAGTTAAAGCAGATAGTCAACTTCTGAAATTTGTGATAGCAGCTTTCCCAAGCCCCCATACTGATAACAAACTTAACTGATCTCATACGCAGCATCACATCTTAGTTACAGTGAGTGTCTTAGGCTGTTTCTTCATGAAAAGAAAAAGATTCAAGAAGAGTTAGGTGAAGTTTCTGATTGACTATAGTCTATAATTTTGGAGCAAGTGGAGACTAGTGAGAGTTGCTCTAAGGTTTTAAGCTCTTAGTGGGAAAGGACTTAATGGAAAATTACACGAAGGGCAGGTCTTTAAGTATTACTCACTGACAACAACATCTCTGAGTTACACTATACAAGATGCAGAGATTTCTGTCTTGCTATCAAGGTAGAGATAGATGGTATGTGACATTTCAGAGGCAAACATTATTGGACAATACCTGTATGGAAGGATAAATGATAAGACATAGCTCCTATATTTCCCAGTTTGTTTTAAAGTGACACAAAATTTTATATGAAAGCCTCTATTTTGTTTCTACAGAGACTTGACATCAGATGTTCTTCATTTAACATGATGTTTAAAGAGCAAGATCATCCTGAAATTCCCCTATCCTTTCTTTCCACCCCACACTTTTGATAAGCACTTGAAAATTTGGATAATTCTAAGGGATTCTGTTAGACCTTATTGTTTCATCTTTTTGATGTATTCATAAAATAGGTTAATAGTACTGTTTATGAGAAGAAAGAAAGTGGCTTTCCTCAATTATCTTTGTACTGAACTAATTATTTTCTTAGAAGAGAGCTTTATTTCTAATCTTGTGGCATTTCTAGGGCTTAGATTTTTAATGGAGCACTATTAATATTTCCCAAAGGATAAGATACCATCTGTAGCTAAACATGCTGGGATTCTGAGATTGATAACATCCAGTCTTTGCTATATTAGAAAATATAAACCCATTGAGGGTCTCATTCTCTGACCCAAACAAAATAAGGGAATTTTTAGTGAAGAGAATATTATCAGTTTGATTAAAATTAATTTCCTGAAGATCAAATAAGTCCTGGTGTTTGGGAAAATAATCCCAGAACAATAGAGCTCAGAAGTCACTATAAAGGTGTTACTGAGGTTCTTGAGTTCAGGAATGGTGAGGATAATTAAGAAGGAAGAGCTCATTAGAATCATAGATGGAGACACAGTTTTACATCTTATGTTGAAGATTTAAGAGAAACAATTCTTTGCCTCAAGAGGCATAAAGTTTTGGCAAGCCAGATTTAAAAAAATTTAAAAAAAAAAGCATTAATGGAAGATACAACTAAATAGCCCTGTCAAACTAAAGTAAATTTTCACAAATAGACTGTTTAAATAGAAGATATTCTGAAATCCTTAACCACTGGCCGGCCACCCATCACCATCTCTTTATTGGATGGAAATTTTTGCCATTAGTATTTAAATGCAGGCCAGGTGAAAGAATCTATTAAAAAGAATATCTAATAACTTCAAAGACTATTTTCTTTACATTTTATCATATACTTTCTTATCCTAAAAGTAATTGATTCCTGCTTTTTCACTTAAAAATAGTATAAGAATTTCCCCATACCATTAACACTCCTCATAAACATAATTTTAATTGTATTATAATAGTTCATTATAAGAATATTTTTCATAATGATGACTTTTCAATTGTTTCTATTTTTTTATGTAGACCTTTTCATTACTTAAAGCCAAGTCATTAAAAATATAAGGTGTGAAGGCTAGTCCAATTAGACTGAGGTCTGGATAAGAAGCCACCCCAAAATGGGCAGGGCTCACTCTTCAGTCAATATTCACTGCTGCGGCTCATTTATTTGAAAGCCACTTGCTAAGCATATGTGGACAAAAACCAGATTGTAGTCAAATGCTTTTCAAGTTAAAGCTTTTAATATAAAATCCCAAACGTGTTGCTTCCCCTCTAGGTAGCTAAAGTCTTTGCTTTTCGTCTTCCCCAGTTCCTGACTTCTCTGTCAGTATTCTGATTGTGTTCCTCCTGACAAAACATATTTTGATTTCTATTCGCTTTGATTTCTGTTTCCTCAGGAAGTCATTTGGAGCTTATTATCCCAGTGAATCAAATTATCACCATCTTTTAAGTTCTGCAAAACTTTCCTGTTAACCACTGAATCTCAATTCTAGAATTTGTAAATATCTTTCCTGCTGACTACTTGTTTAATCGCATATCTAAATCATGTTGTGTTTGAAACAACTTGTTCAATAGATTTTATCTTAACGATTACCTCAATTTTAGTTGTTTGAAGAAATATTGTCTACAGAATGATGAGGTATGGATAAATAACTGTCACATTTCTACTAGTTGTTCTAAATAGCTAATTAAAAATCTAATTCTTACTATTTTTTTAATCCAAAAAATTTCTTGATCATCCATATTGCAACCATTATTGTGATAGATGCTAGGCCTACATTAGAGAAAATATTAAAAATGATCCCTTTCCTCCTGGAGCATAAAGTCTAGTGCTAGAAGCATAATATATCCAGATGTTCTTTTATAATATCTAAACATAATAATAATGGTATTTGTTCTATAGCACTTTGTATTTTGTTTGTATTTATTCTTAAACTAAGTTGAAAACTTTAACTTAAAAGGTTTGTCCATTGGTTTTTCTACAATCTTTGTGGCTAAAAAAAATTCTAAAAACAACGGAATTCTAAGATTTTTCTTGTTTGCTTGTCATATATTCCTTAAATGATAGTTTACTTAAAGGAAATTTCCTTAGTGCCTTCCTTGTGGCCATGAAATTACTTTGTTCTTAGGTACTTCAGAAAATTTTTGCATTCCTAACGAGAAAATGTATTTGTAGTATGCTAGAACACTGTATAACTTCGCTTAACCTCACAAACTATGAAAGCACTTATCAGATATGCCAGTAAACCTTCCCTTCCTTGCCTTAGGTCCAAGGATCTCATTAAGGAAGCCATCCTTGACAATGACTTTATGAAGAACTTGGAGCTGTCACAGATCCAGGAGATTGTGGATTGTATGTACCCAGTGGAGTATGGAAAAGACAGTTGCATCATCAAAGAAGGAGATGTGGGGTCACTGGTGTATGTCATGGAAGGTATGGTTCGTAACCCTAATCTTTTGACATTTACATATTCCCCTTTATTTTACCAGCCTATGTTTTATGTCACCAAAGATGACATAAGACAACTCCATTTTTCCCTTTTTTATTGAAAAACAATTGAATGGCACATTAGCTGCCTAATTAATATGAGTGATAGTTTGTTTTTATAAATTTTGCACAAACTAAGTTAGAAACTGCTTATAAAAAATTAAGGCATCATTGTATAAACATGTCTTATGTTTAGGTAAGTTTTCATAATGTGCATTGGAATTTATAATGGCATGTTTTCTTTTTGTGGGAAGAAGGGAACCTGAAATAATGACTGTTGATTGGCTTTCAGTTAAAGTCATTAAAGTGACTATAATCTTATAAACCAATGTCGATCTGACCCAATTCGACCAATTCAAGGTAACGCGGCTATTCTTGTGCTAATATCCTCATGTCAAAATAATTTAAAAAACAAACAAGCAAGCCCTATTCTTTAAATTTTCATGAGTGGTCATTGAGGAAATGTTTCATTGTTTAATTAGCTTTTTTATTAATACCATTCAATCTTCTCAAAATTTAGAAAACAATTTTCTTGATATTGATGAATGGATTCTTTTTCATCTGTAAACATTAACATTTATAAGGATATACCATAGCAACAGTGGATGAATATGATATAGAAGATTTTTCATACACTACTTGGAATCAAGACATTCAGAAAAACACCCTGCAAGTTTACATGGAAAATCAGTCCAATTTTTCTTGTTTCTCTTTAGTAATGAAGTTTTCTTTATAAAATGCTTGTTTAACATGTACCTTAAGTGATTTTTATTTTAGCCTGGGCTGTGTTCCAAGTATTATTGCATACCTAAATTGCCAACATTTCTCATCATTTTAACAAAAGAGAATAGTCATATGGTAAGACTTCACTAATTAGGATAAGTGAGGGAAAATCATCTGGAGGTAGTATAAATATATTATCATGTATTCTCAAGCAAAATGAGTTATTTGACTTTCAGATACCTAAAACTGCTGACTAGTAGAAGTTTCAGTTTCAAGTTTTGATCAGAATTGTTTGGTATTAGTTTAAAGCAGCTATGTAAGTAAATTAAGTTGTAAAGGCTACTTACAGTTTAATTATGTTTCAATATATAAATGCCTCTTACAAAATACTTGAATGCAGTTTACTTTCTGAACAAATAGACATCAGCCTTGATTATGTAAATTTGTTAATATCCTTATACCCTTGGCCTCATCCAAAACAAAACAAATTTTGATTTACTGATTCAGAATTGGAGATGTGAATAAAATATCTTTGGGAACCAAATCTGATATTTTCATGAAAAATGTCTAATTTGTACCTATTAACATGATTGATTTGCTTAGAGATACTGGTTTTGTGTGTTTTCTGTGATCATTCTTGTGGAAGCAGATAGATTATATTTTTTTATTGTGGAAGAAGGTAGATTACATTTTGTTTTCTAAAAATGTCATGTGTGTTTAGTGTTCTTTGACCATTGACTTGTTCAAGTTAAACTTTTAAATCAACTTTTTTCATGAGGTGCTTTTTAATGGTAATAACTTTTAGTAAGTACTTATATGTGTCGGGTACTGTTTAATCACTTTATGAAGATTAAAATTTTAATCCTCATAACAACCTTAAGAGGTAGGTATTATATTACATACATGTTAGTAGATGAGAAACTGATGTGTAGATAAGTTAAATAACTTGGGCAAGATCATGCAAACATGTTCTGGTGAAAATCATGGCCATTTGGCTCCAGGGCTCCCATACCTAATGTCCAGGCAATATTAACTTTCAAAGTATACAGATTAGAAGGACTATCAGTACACATTTATTATATAGATCCCAGTTTTAGGAGCTCATATAAGATACATAACACTAAATCATTGGTTTAAAAAAATAATTTTGGTTATTCGCAAGAAAACAATAGAATGGCAACAATTTAAAAAGAAAATAATCTAGACGTTTCCTATAAACACCACTTAGGTTTTCCTGCATCCTTTGAACATGGAACTGCTTACTGACCTTTCTACTAATTATCTCACATCATTTCCTCTCTTATAGTTCCTTTTTTCTTATTGAAAAATGACCATGATTTGGCTTAAACTTAGTCTACCTCTGTGTCCTTAATGTTTAGGACTAAACTTTGCTATGTACCTTGAAAGCCCTATTTTTTCTGCCCACAATCAATAGTATTGACTTTATTTTTTTCACAGGTTTTAAAAAAAAAAAGAAGAAACAATTCTTTCAGCTCATCATACAGTGATTATTTTAATAGGACTTTTGTGTGCTCACTCTAAGTGGTCTGTGATTGTTCACATCAACTCTCAGAGACTCTGTTAATTGCACCGAGATTTCACTTTTGCCTTCTGAAGACTGGTCATCTGTTTCCTTTTCCAGTGAATTGGTAGATACCAGGGCTACTTGTTATGCTGATGTCTGTCATTATTTATTCATCAACATGCATTTGAGTTACGCTACTCACCATTGATAGTAAACTTACACAAATTCGTACTGCAACTTCTACTCCCCCCCTCCACCTCAAAAACATTTTTCCTGTCTTTATGTAATTAAATGATGTATTGAAAGGTGACATTCAAAGAGGGATTTTCTGTAAACTTGAACATTAATGATGAGCCTCACCATGTCAGTTGGCATTCAAATACTACCTGGAAGTGTGAAGAAATGGAATGTATTTTCATATAAATGAGCCCTCAGTAAATTTAACATGAGAAACAGACCATTTTATCCTCCCAAATCAGGTGTCGCCTTTTGGCCTTATGAGTTTTCATGTTAATCTGATATTTATCTTCAGAATAGTTGAAATATTGAAAAGCCCCCTTCAAGTTATTTTTGCCATTCTTTTATAGGACCAAGCTTATAATGTTAAAGAACAAGCTTATGTACTGTTCATATAAAAACAAAACAAAACAGATATCTATTTATAAAAAATTATCATAAACAAAGAGAATCAAGAAGTATTACATGTTAATATTAAAATATATTTCAGTAGTAGAGTCAATGGCAAAGACAGGGAACTAAGATATTTAGACAGTATGTGGGGTATCGTAACTATTTTGTTGTGTCAAGCTTCAAAAAAGACTTTAATATACTTGAGGAAGACTAGGAAGCATAACATATTTTTTTAAAAATTGACATTATTTTATATATAGATGGAAGGTTTAGGAGGAAAGGATAACAATTTTTAAATGTTGGTTGAAACACTGCCACAGGAGAAGGGAATTCTTCATGAATCTAAGTGGCCAAAGAAATGTTGTAGGGAAGTAGACTTTAGAATTAATATTCTGCTAATTAATGTATTCTGAAAGTGAAATGAGCAGTATGATGTGATGGCAAGAGCCCCATCTCAGAAGGTGTTTTAGCAGTGACTACATAGCATGTACATGGAGAAACATAGCATATGTGGGTGGAGAAGGGATTTCCTGGGACTGAATTGTAACACATGTCCTATCTTTTTTCCAAATTCCAGGATTTTGTCTCTGGGCCCATTAATGAATATTCTAGGAATTAGCTTGTGAGAACCCAGTTTTCTGAAGTTTTCCTTTTGAAAATCAGCTCCTGTATGCAATGTACATGTTTACTTTTGAAAGTTTTTATATTTTATGTTATATAAAACTAATAATACTACATACATTCTTCTTCATGCATTCTTAATTTTTGCTGTTAAATATTTTGTTCTGTATATAAGCCAATTTACTTATCTTGTGTACTATTGATTATATTTGGATTTTTTCCAATAATTTTTTCTCCTAATTACTAATGATACTGAGCATCTTTTTATATGTTTATATGCTGTTTGTGCTTCTTCTGTGAGGTGTCTGTGGTAGACTTCCACTCATTTTTCTGTTGGTTGGTTGACTCTATACATTTTGGAGCTTAATCCTTTTCAATGATATGTATTACACACATCTCCCATTTATAGTTTGCGTTTTGACTCCTTTGTGATATGTTCTGATGAAAAGAAGTTAGTAATTTTAGTGTAGTCAAATATATTTATCATCTTCTTGGTTTGTGCTTTTTATGTCTTTGTAAGAAATTCTGTAAGTCAGTATTTCTCATGCCCACGTATGTGTGTATGTGTATGTTTCCATGAGGGCATGTGAGTAGGTTAGGTGCGTAAGGTCTTACGGATCAAGGAATATATCTACATTTATAATCTAAAGAGAGTTGTCCTTTTCAAAGCAGGAAACTGGAAAGGCAACACATTTTTGCTTCTATGTTCTTTTTTTCCCCCAATTATTTTGAGAATTTTTTATAAATTGTCCTTGGGGGACAGTAAATATGTTTTTGAATATGCTTGATGATAGTAATTTCTTTTTTCTGTGAGGGTAGATTTTATATTTGGAAATAATCACATCATTTAGTGACAGATTTGATGAATAGGGGTAGGTGATTAAGCTGAGTAATACTTTGGGGTTTTTTTTGACTAAAATATGTAAGGATGTGTGTAGATGTACCATTATTAAGTAATGGCATTTGTTGTACAATTCAAGAAAAGTTAATAAGATGTATGATCAAGAATATCCTTATTGGAGAAATGACATATTTTGAAGTGTAGTGTTCTGAATATGCATCTGGCTACTTAAATTCCAATTTGATTTTTAAAAATATAGCCTTATCACATGTGGCTCAACTAATATATAGTTCTTCATTTTCTTTCTAAATTATTAAATAGAATTCTATTTATTACTTTAAGAAGGTGAGTAGTGTTGTGCTTGGTTTTTTGAGATGATAGTTGAAAAGCTATCAATTTTTTTTTCAAAAAATTAATCTGAAATCTGTAAAGCAGATCATGGATTATGTTAAAAAGTTACGATTATATATTTTTCTCTTATTATTACATCATAACAGTTATGGATTTTATTTCAATGCTGGTTCATTTTGCTAAAATGTTGATTTCTCTATTCTTCAATTTCAATGCCAAATCTGGAAGTTTAAAATACACTTTTGGTGAAAATTAAAAAGAAAAACAACATAGCCAAAAAACGAAAAGAAAATGTGAATTAGTACCTTCTTGGCAATAGTGTAATAACACATTGATTTCTTACTAATGAGGTAAAATTTACTTCAGCCATTATTACATGGATGTGTTGAATAGTTTGCATGCTAAACATTAAACAGAATTCTAAAATTGTTGCGAGTTCATTTTAAAACACATGGATGTATTTCTTCAGGGACTTTAACAAGATTTTTAATGATTTCTGTGGAGGGCTGGATAGAGTAATGCTTTTAATATCCATCCCTCTAATGAAAAATCCTTGAATGGTTAGTAATCATTTTGGCACACTTTCAAAGGATAGGGCAAATAGGAGCTACTTCCCAGCACAGTGGAGCTGCATGGTGTGACTACCATGGCAACAGCCCACCCCACCCCCACCCAGAGAACATCAGAATAGGTCTCTGAAGTCCTTATTGGAATTCTCCCATGACTCCGTATTTTTGAGAAACACTGCACATACTTTATCTGAATTTAAGTGCTGTAGCTTTGGAAGGCTGCAGTCTGAGTCTGATATTTATATTTAGGCCCTCCTATAAACTCTGTTCTGATGAAAATAAAAATACGTTAGTACTAAAGTTCCTCAAGTTCTGCACAGAGATTTAGAATTACGGTAGTTGATTTAAAATGGTCTTAAATCAATTCCTCAGAATTCACATCTTATGAGTATTAAAATATCAAGGAATAATTATTGAGTATATTTACATTAATGATGTATTTAGTACCATTTTTTACCTGCTAATTTGCCCAGCTTTACTGACATAAATTGTTTTCTGTGTATCATGAAACTGCTTATGTTCATAACAATGACAGGAGCGAATGCTTTTAAAACAAGATTATATAAATTCTATTTGCTGTTTGCTATTTTGTATAACTTAACAAGAACAGTTAAGTTACTCTGTACACTTCTTAATATCAAAGCACTTAATATCGAAGTTACTCTATTCATTTATCAATAGCAAAACCATACTAGAAAAAGCATCTAGTGGAGGTGGGCAAACTCTTGTGGAAGGTGGTTTTCCATTTCATAAATACATATGGTGTATTTACAGAGGAAAATGAAAACTTTATAAAAATCATAATATTTAATGTGTTTAAAATTTTTCTGGAAAAATTGGGCCTGCTTCTTTAAGAGATCATTTATTCCCCAGTGGTAAACAGAAAGGAGTGAGCATTTGTTTCTACAAGAGTTTAATTAATAGCTTATTGTAAAAACTTTCACTGAAAGCCATATATACTAATCAAATATATACATATTTATCATTTCTATGGCTAGAACATAACTTGGTGTTATATTTCATATTAGTCTCATGTTTACAGAGCATAATTTAAGATTATACTTCTATTACATTAAATTTCATAATGTTTTAGAATATTTAATACCTTTAGCAATAATCTTAATATACTTTTATGTTGTCCCTGATGTTTTTTCAATGCTGATGCATGCCTTCAAATTAAAGCCATTTTTTAAAATATTTGTAATAATTTGCTCCAATATTTCTAGTGCAAAGGTTTTTATTGATACCTTGTTGGATATATACGTACATGCATATTAGAACTTTGTGCCTTTGTATGTATATATGAATTTACATAAAATTATTTATTCTCAGAGTTTAGAGTATATTTCAGGAGATGACAGGGTGGTCATAATGTCATATATAGGAGTCTATTAATGATTAAATTTAAATTTACAAGAAAAACACGATCGATGACAATAATTAGTATCAATGATAAGGCTCCAAAGTGAATTAAAAATTAGTCTTCAAAGAAAAAAACTTAGTTTGTACATTTTTAGCACCATTTTGTATGTCATCCTCTTAAAACAAAATTAAGATGACTTGTATGGAAAGTCTTGAAATTTGTTTTTATTTAATCCTATGAATTTAAATTCTTATTTATTATATCAATTCTAAAGGTCAAGGCATATGAAATAAGAAAAATACTTCAGCAGATTTTTCTTTGCGTTGAGAATTAGATTACATATATACACAGCAGGCATTGCTAAATTACCATGTTTTCCTTCCCTTTCCATATGGTGTGTGTTCGTGCAAAAGTATAAAGGGTGTTCAAGATAAATGAGAGTATGGATTTGACTGCCTGTGGTCTATGAATGCATGAAATTCTTTGTATTTCCATTGACAATCGAGAATAGCAAAGAAAGTATTTAATGTTCTTTTTGAAATAGAGTGTCTGTACGATGATTCGTTTGTTAATTCATTTGATTATTCATTCCTACAATTCAGTTCCTACAAATACCTTCTCAGTGCTGACTGTCTCATAGGCACAGAGGATACAATAGTGAACAAATCATATAAATTTCTTCTCTTCTAGAGCTTACATTCTAGTGATGGTGGTAGGAGAACGCAAAAGAACATCATGGAGATAAGCAAAATAATTACATGTAGTGAAATATCTATTAATAAATTATATAAATTAAGCTTATGTAAGAGAGAATCATAAAGATGGATCTGGCAATGATTGGGTGGGTAAGGAAAGGCTTCCCAGAGAGGGTAGCATTTGAGGTAAGACCTATATAACAAGAAGTAGTAAGACACACAGAAGTGTGGATGATGTTTTCCAGAGGAGGACAACAGAAAGTAGACAAAGCTATAGGATGGTTTCAGAAAGCTTGGTGTACTAAAAAGGCAGAAAGAGGGCAATGGCATGAGTTAAAGTTAGAGAAGTCAGTAGTGCCAAGGTCACATAAAAGACTGTATAAGACCCTTAATCTTCTTTGAAGACTAATATTTTTCTGAGAAATTTAGAGAAAATTTAAAGAATTTAGATTGAGATGGGATATGATCTGATACATGTAGAAAAACTGATTGCACTAATTATTAAATGTTGGAAAAAATGTAGAGCAGTTGGGGAAACAGGGATACCTGTTGGGAGATTCTAGCTGTAATCCAAGCAAAATATAATGCTGGCTTGGGCTACCATGACAGCATGGGAGACAGGAGAAATATGGTATGTTTTGATGCCAGATGGGCTCAAAGAAAGAACTTGAGAATGACTTTTAGGCTTTTGATTAAAATAGTTGGGTGAATGATAGTGCCATTTTCTGAGATGGGAAAAAGTGAGAGGAGTTCATGTTGAAGAAAGAAAACCAAGACTTCTGTTCTGACAACAGAAAGCTAAGATGCCTCTCAGACATCCCATTGAAGATGTGAGGTCAATGATGGTGGTTATACATGTCTAAAAACTCAGTTAATAGGTCAGAATGTAGAGGAAGAACTATTCTGTAAATTAAAGATGTAGGAGGATGATTAATGAATGTGGTTCTTGTAATATAGTTGTTTAATAGGCAACAGAATAAATGGCTGACCTTGTAATTTTAATAGATTTCATAGATGCAGTCATAAATATTTTTAAATTCTCCATAAAAAATCTTTGCAGTAAACTGAAAATTCCTTCCTATTTTATGCAAATTAATATCCTTAAAGCAGCAATTCTCAGAGTGTAGTCTGAAGGCCTTTCAGGTGCTCTTTGAGGTCAAAACTATTTTCATAATAACACAAATAATGTTATTTGTCTTCTGTCTCATTGTCTCATGAGTGTACAGTGAAGTTTTGTAGAAGCTACATGATGTGTAACATAGTAGCAGATCGAATGCAGAAACCGAGAAAGCAACTGTCTTCTATTGAGTCAAACATCAATTAGATTTCCAAAAAGTGTGAAACAATTACTTGGTTCTTATTAATTTTTTTATTTTAAAAATGTAGTCAACTTTATAAAAAATATTTTTAACATGTAATAAGTTTATTATTATTTTCAAGTGATTAAATATTTTTAAAACTTCTCAGTTTTAAGGTCTAATGAAGTAAACACCAGCCCACATAAGCAAAAACTTTTTGAGATTTTCAATAATTTTTGATAATGTAAAGAGATTCTAAGACTACATGTTTGAAAATTATAACCTTAAGCCATATTATCTGAAGACAAAAATGTCCAACTGGATGTTCATTTCAGGAAACAAGCTAGGATTAAAGTTCAAAATATCAGATATTGGCTCTCCCTCCTCCAATAAATAGGACCATGTTATAAAACAAATGTCTTGTAAATAAAATCTTGCTAAATTAAAAATAGAAAAATTTTTATAAAGGCTTGCATTTAAATCTAGAGCAAATAGCCAGTACAGATCAACAACGGGCAAGTAAATGCCACTGGAGTGCTTATTGTTCTCTTAATTACATTCAGTTTTCACAATTTGACAGGTATCCTTAACGCATTTTGTGAGTTCTGTTTGCACACTTTCTAATGTTCAAGATTTGGGAATCGAATTGGGTTCCCTAGTGATGATCTTAAATTAGTGTGGTAGAACACTTTTTTTTAAATATATAATTAGACTTTAATTATAGTTCTAAAGGAATAAAAGGAACAAATATTCTTTGAATCCAATCATCATTTTTGGAGAAGAAAATGGTTTTATACTGTGCTAATTTCTTACTTTAAAAAAAATCCTATAAGATGTAACATTTTGTATTTTGAAGTCTCAGTACAGTAACTCTTCTAATACCTTAAATGCTTTCAAATTAAAGATGAATACATTATTTTATATGTGGTCCCAGTGTAGTATTCTCAAAACATATCTAAACCTAAATTATCAGCATTGATTGGATCTCTCTTGTTAAATTTTTATTGCTAAGTAAATGTTCGAAATCTCTATAAATTTTTTTTTTGTGTGATGCATTTTGCGAGAGGCTTTTTCATTTGCTACTGCATTTGCTTGTTTTTGATATCTCACCACCATGCTATTAAGCATTTTCTTGGGATAAGTTAAAACAAAACAAAACAAAACAAAACAAAACCTTGGCGTTTTCATTTATTGTTCTTGGAAAGACCACTTTCTTCTTCTCTTAAGAGATCGGTAACACTGGAAGGTAAAAGGCTTACTCCAATTGTGAACATATACGATGCGATGAGAAATTAATTTTAGGAATTATTTTTTATGCAAGTTATAGCTTGGCGTTTTCTACAACAGTACATTTTGTTTCCTTTTCTCACAAAGTATAGACTTTCCTTAACATAACTAGACTGGCTACTGAACTCGGGTTCTGCCTCTTGTTTCTGTACTTTATGTTATAAGTTTTATCCATTTGGCCTTAGTGGTCTTTCAGAGAATGACCACTAGAGTCAGAGCCATAAATCCTTGGAGTTTAATTCAGGTCTATCCATTAAGTAGTCATGTGACCATGTTGAAATGATTGAAATCATCTTCTCTGCACTTTACCTACCCTATTTCCCAGCTGCCAGATGACACCTCCTTTTTTTCCCTAACAGCTTGCACTGGAAACCTAGGAGTTATTCCAGGCCCCACATATGCTGATTTGTAAATTCTAGTCAGTCTATTAGCTTATCATTATCATGTGTCCCTGTCTGCTACTGCTTTAGTTCAGGCCTTCATAACTTTTGAATTTTTTCAACAATTCCTATGGGTCTTCCTGTTTCTAGGCTTATTCTATTTTTGTATATTCTCTACATGACCATGAGCATGATCTTTCTAAAAGACAAATGTGTCATCTCCCTGGTTAACATTTTCCAATGCCTTCCCATGGTAAAAATCCAAACACCTTAGCACAGAATACTCCACAGTAGAATGAAGAGAGCTAGATTTTGGAACTTTGCAGATATGAACTTGAATCTTGATTGTGCTTTCTAATTAGCTAAGTATCCTTGAAGAAATGCTCTAAACTTTTTCAGCCATCTTTTTCTCATTTTTCAAATTACATAAGTTAAGCATCAAATATTGTATCAGGTACCTGGGGTTAGCCATTGCTTATTGATCTGCCTTGCTAGATTCTACACTCACCACTCAATGGCTCTGGCTCAACTTCCTCAGATAGGCAGTTGCGTTTGTGACTCTTTGTGTGTTTTCTCTGAATAGAGAGCATACACTAAAACATTTCTGCTCTTCAGAGTCAATGTAGGAGTTAATTCAGCTAAGAAGCCTTCTCTGACGTCTTCCAAATGGGCTGGCTTCTGTTCTCTGATGTTTCTATAACATCTTCTGTGTCCCTCTGTACAAGAACATTGAGCAAACTGTGTTTTGTTCATTCAAACCATTTATTTATTCAGGAAATACTTATTTATATATCTGTAAAATCTGTAAAATCAGGTGTGATAAGTGCTATGAAAACCAAAATATGGTAAGGAGATACAAAAGTGGCATGTAAGATGGGGCAGGGATCGCTGTGTTGTAATCAGGGAATGCCTCTATAAATCAAATGTTTAGCAGAAGCATAGACATGAATGAGGTGACAATGCTCCATGCTGATATCTGGCGGAAGGACCTTTTAGTCAGAAAGAATAAAAATGTGCAAAGCCCTGATGCAAGGTTTTGACTGATATGTTCAAAGAGCAGTATGGAAGTCGGCATGGCTGAAGTCGAGTGAGTGATTTACGGAGGTGGTGGTAAGGGAGTTAGGTAAAGAAATCAGTGATATAACAGAGCTACAATGGCCGTGTACACCAAGTTAATGACTTAATTTTTTTTAAAAAAAAGTCAAAGTGGCAATTCCTAGGAGGATTTGAGCAGAGGAGCAATAAGCTCTAACTTACAGCTTTTTTGCAGCTATGGCAAATAAACTCAGTAGCAAGGAGGGAAGCAGGGATATTGGTTAGGAAGCTATTGAAATCATCAAGAAGGGTGATAAGGATGACTTAGACTAAGGTGGTAAAAGTGGAGGTGGTAAGACATGGTTAAGTTCAGCTAAGTATTTAATAATGGATTTGACTGAAAATAGTAAGTGATATAGATAAAAAGAAAAGGATTCCAAGTTTTGTCCTGAACAACTGGAGTAATGGACTTGCCTTTTACAAAAATTGTCAATACTATTTGAGGAACAAGATTGTCAGCAAATATCTAGTGTACGATCATTGTTCGCCTATTTATTGTGTTAGGATTTGCTAAATTGTAGTAACAAAGAGCTCTCAAAATACAGTAGTTAAAAATATAAGTTTATTTTTTACACGTGATATCCACGAGCTGATTGGAAGAGACAGGTAGAGCAGCTATAGTCCATGTGGTTATTTGGGCACCCAGGTTTCTTCTATTTTGTTGCATCATTATCGCCCAGGTGTGATTGTTGTATGCAGAGCTGCAGCTCTGTTACCATGTGTTGTCAGGTGTTTTAATCTGTGGGAGAGAGAGAAGAGGAATGACCTGGCAAGGAGTTTCATCTTTGAAGTGAAATTGTATCTTTCGCCTGCTCTCATTCTCTTGTCCTGTAAATTGACCTCAAGAAAAGAAATAAAAAGTAATCTCTCCAAAGGTAGCCATCTGTCCAGTGAAAAACTGATAAGATGCTTTTTTACAAAAACAGAGAATGAATTTTAGAGGACATTATGCCATATTTGTTTCCCTCTCATAAGCAAATTAAGGTTAGGAACTACTTCTATTTTCTATAACTCCAGTACTTACCGCAGCGCTTGCCACAGTACATATTCACTACATGTTGATTTCATTAATACTAAATTAATCATATAGGACAAAAATTATTTTATGCTGGATATTGTGTTTTCCCCTATGAACTTTTGGATTGATTTTATAACTCATTTTTCTCCTTTCAAATTGTATTTTAAAGTATTTTTGTCACTAACAGAGAAGACTGTAACATTTCAATTATTTTTAAATCAATGTCTTATATTTATTATCTAGGATGAACAAATCAAGATGAGCCATTATTTATGTTTTTCAAAAGATAAGTTTGCTTCCAGATAACGATTCCAGATATCACACTTAGTGGCGAAAGAATGAGTCACTTCTATGTAATGAAATTGCCTCACCTATTCCAAACTGCTAAATTCTCCAAAATTCACCTAACCTTTCACTTAAACTCAGTGTTCCTCTGTCTTCCTACTAATATTTAGCTTAAAAATTAGAAATTATGTATTTAAGTTTAAAGACCTTTTAAAATAAAAGTTATAAACCACATAACATTTAAAAAATATGTTTTGGAATAAGGAATCTAATCTGAAGATAAAATTTAATAAGAAAAATTGGAAAGACAATAAGTATTTTATAATGAAGCAACTGAGAAATGACACACAGGACATATTCTGTCTCATTTGGAAAACCCGGGTTTGGGCTATCAATATGAAAGAGAAATAGTTTCTATTTCTTTGTAATATGCCATTTTGAAAATCGGCCCTATCTTCTCTCCAAGATCTGTTTGTATGATAGTATGTATCTTGTCAGTTTATTCTATTTTTGAAACACTACACACTATTTTCCAAATACCTCAATAAGAATGATTAAATTCTTGTATATTTACCTGCACATCTTCAAGCCTAGATCTATGTATTAAACATTTTTAAAAATTTATTAGTAGAATTTCAATTTAAAAGATAAATTGAAAATATGGATTTTGAAGAACCTCTCCAGTCTACTAGACTCTAAGTTCCTTGTGAGCAGAAACCTTGGTGCTCTTCATTGCCTTGTCTGGGCCAGCACATAGTAAGCATTTCATTTATTTAACAAGTAATTATTAATCAATCTTGCTTGAATGCTAAATATACTCTCCAATAGCAAAACCTCACAGTTTATTTTAGAGAATCTAGACACACACACACACACACACACACACACACACACACACACACACTCCTATGTTAAATTACCTTCAGATCTTGAATTATATTCTTATAAATAACAAAAGTTGATAATGAACCATTATAGTTTCTAAAATTGTTTAAGATAGTTACTAAGAATCTAGTTAATTCTGAAAATTATCTACCTCTAGATTAAATTTGTATTTATTTAATTTTTAAAATCTCTGACATTTAGTTTTTTAAGCTCTAAATCCTCTGTTGAAATTTTATAAGCCAACTCTAAAAAAAATCTAACATAGTATCATTTGAACTGTACAGGCTTTTGATTATGATCTTTAGAGGTGGGCAGTGTGTGTGTGTGTGCGTGCGCGCATGTGCACGCTCATGTGCCATATATAAACAGTCAACTTTTTAAAGATGAAAATTTGAAGGACAATATACCATATTGTGATCATGCCATGGGACACGGTTTATACAAAATTTCAGTAATATTTTATGGTAAAAATAGAGAGATTCACAAAACTATAAATAAATCTTCCATTAATGTGGAGGTATATCCCATTATACAAAGAGATAACTTGTTGAGCTAAACTTTACCCCAACAAAACCAAAATGCCAAGAAATTTTTTAAAATTGAGTAAAATATTTAACTTTTTATATCTTATAATACTTTATAACTAAAATGAAACTGAGTTTAAAAAACTTTTATCATGCATGCCAAATGTATTCGGTTCATCATACCAAATATATTCTTTTTAAAACTGTTCAGCCATATCACAAAATTGCTAGATTTAAAGAAATCTCAAAAAATGATCAAATCTTTCTTGAGGTGTGATTAGATAAACTATGTAAGGTCAACCTACATATTCTAAAAAATTTGAGAGGATTGAATTTCACAAAATTTGTTGCTATTGAGAATGTTTCCCTTATACTTACTTAAACTAATGCAAACTAAAACTCTCTTTTTAAATTAAATTATTTTTAGTGTCCAAAATGGAAAACAGTTTTTAACCTTTAGTTCAATTATTCTTCTTTCCAAGGTTGAATGAGAAAGAACTTTTCAAGTATGATTTTGATCCAGGGGGACAGTAATGTATACTGGTTAAGCATAAACCTTGAGCAAGTTATTTAACCTTGATAAACCTGTGTTTTATTCTCTGTGAAATATAAATAATAATACATTCCTCAAAGGATGCTTGTGAGGAGGAACTGATGTAATCAAGAATGTGAAACCTTAGCACTCATTTAAGAACATTATAAACATTTTTAAAAATTTATACTAATTGTTCTTCTTAACACAGAAAATTAGCAAAGAAAATCAAATATTTAACTTCTTTTCCTCTCCTAAGGATGTGCGTATAATCAAAAGTGTTATTACATTAGTCTTAAAAAGTGGGAACTCTAAATTGAAAATGGTAAATGTTTAATAATCTTCTCTGGAAAACAAAATGATAGAAAGAAAAAGACGCCTTCGTTTGTAGTCTCTATATAATTTTCTGTGGTATGAATACTCCCATCATGGCCAATTTTAGACTGTCAACATGATACCTGAATACAGAGTTGTTAATTCATTTGAGTCATCTCTGGCATACCAATGACTATGCTAGTTCATAAAGAATGGCTTAACCAGTCATATCTATAATTGCAGAATTGGTACGTGAAAATGACACATTAGGCTTTTATTAATTTTTCATGGACTTTATTTTCCATCAGTGCAGTTCATTGCTTATACTTTCAGTGTCAATTCCTTTCAGCTCTGAAATTTACAATTTTCTTTCAAATCTTACCTTTGAAGCTGCAATTGACTCAGAAGCTACATTTGCACTACTTGAGAATAGCACATTGGATACATCAAGCTTCAGCCATTCCCCACAGTAACATGCAATGTTATACATGTGCAGTGCTTTTATTTATACATTGTAATTATTTTTCTTTCATTGAAAGACTATGTAAAAGGGCTGTGAATTCCTGCTAAGTTCTTATGTATAACTAGCTATTTTTAATCAATTTACCAACAATGCTGCAGAGAAATTATGTATTTTATAGAACGGGCCCTGTCTGGAATCAAAAAACACCAACAGTGTAATAGCTAAGATGGTTGGCTAGACTCAGTATATGTTCTTTAGGCCAGAGTCAGTATGGTACAGTAATGTAGATTGTTTCATTTAGTTCTTTTAATCCATGTCTATGTTAGTTATAGATTCAAAATTTCTTTAATTGATTTCCTTTATACTGGTGTATATTAGTTTCTACCAAAAAACCCCTATAGCTATAGGTTTTGCTTTAATAGCTGCCCCATGTGTTTGTCAAACAGAATTTTACATATTTTTTCAATTTGCTTTCAATCATAGAATTATCAAAATATCTTCTGTCATATTCATTCAAATATGATTATTTCCTAAATGGTCAAAAACTAACCTCTGTCAAATCTTTCCCTTCTTTTAAGGCCAGAGCTATGCCATTTTTTTCATTAAATTCCTAGTATTTAAAAAAATTTTCTCCCCAAATTTCCTACCTCTCCTTGGGAAAATATCACTATATTTAATTCATTGGTTCACCAAGTGTAATCCCTGAACCGGCAGCATCAGCATCAGGTGAGACTTATTAGACATGAACATTCTGAAGGCCCACCCTACATGCACTGAATCAGAAGGTGTAGGGATAATGTCCAACAGTCTGTGCTTTTACAAGTCCTCTGAGTGACCCTGATTCTGAGTAATTGATTGTATAATTTGGCTTTCTATTGAGTGGCATGCTTCACAAAGACCAGGATTATGAGTAACTATCTTTCAAATAGTATGTGTCCAATAAATATTTGTTGAATGAACTGATAATTCAATGGACATAAGGACAATTTAAGAAACACAGGTCAATGGACTAGAAAAATAAAGGGCAAGATATTTTATTTGATAGGGTATCATTTGGAGGAGAAATAAAATGTGTTCTGTAAACATCCATGGACTGGAATTAGGGTAAATATAAATTATGAATCCTTATTATGTTTAGTCTATTTTAATTACAAAAGCTCATTAAATCCTAACAATTCTGTGAAGTAGGTGTTATAATCATTTCACTGATGAAAAAATTGAGGCTTAAAGGTATACATGTCACTCTCTATATATCAGGGCCATAGAGTCAGGACAATTTCAAACTTAGTTCTCTTTGACATACTTTCCTTATTGTGTCCAAAAAGCCAAATTTTAATTCTAGGAGATGGTTGGTTCTAATAATTTATTCAACAATCATTTATTAGCTATCAATATGAGCAAGGCACCATGCTAGGTGAGCAGCTAGTATTCTCATCGGTAAAATGTGGATAATAAAAGTACCTAGTACTTCTTAGGGATGTTGTTATGATTAAATATGCTGGACATCAAAATAATAATTAAATAAGACATAATCACAAATTGTGAAAAATACAAAGATGGAAAGAAAGGCTTACAATGAGAAGTTATAATAGAGATATCAGATTTAGATTGTGTGTCAGGGCAAATTTCTCTAAAGCAATAACATTGAAGCTAATCCAGAATGACAAGTGTCATTTGGCTAGGTGACAAAGTAGGGGAAGAGCATTTCAGGCATAGAAGCCACATGCACAAAACCCTACAGTGTAAGTAGCTTGCCTATGCTGTGGAATGGAGTGAGAGCTCTGTCACTGGAAGTTTCCAAGAATGTCATCATGACTATAATGGTTGGTATATGATAGAGATAGAACATCAGCAGCAGAGCAGTGTTATGTTACACATACTATCAATTTTCACCCAATCCTAAGTATTTGTGTTACCCACATAAATCTATAAAATGTCATTGGTATAATAAAGCAAAGTATATGTAATTGTCGAAACAATTATATATACATATATATCTATTTATATTTATATACACACACACAAACAAAGTTTGTGCTAAATATGACATTAAATTTTTAAGATTAAAAATCAGAAAATATAGAAATCTGAAGAATTTGGAGTTGGAGTGAGCTAGTATTTTGAGCAAACTTGAATTTAGTACAATATCCTCTAATTTTTCTCCCAAGTACTCTCTAAGAATAACCGAGAATGCCAGATGACTTGGGGGCACTTTCATTTATAATTAATATGTTCAACTATTCCCTAACTTGATTACAGTGGCATTTCTTCTAGAAATTCTCTATTAGATTCTTTCCAATCATACTTACCATTTGATAAACAGTCTGCAATGCAGATAGGATGGAAATGGGGTCGTTTGAATCACTAAGTAAAATGGATGGGTTTAAAATGAAATTAAATTGTGATAAAAAAAATCTTATTTGTTTCTAAGTAGCTCTTTGAAAGACATTGCTAAGTAAAAATGTAAATATTTCAATTTAATTGGTTTTTCCCTTTAACAAACTTTACTTATCCCTTATTTTACTATAAGACGAGTAAATGGAGTCTGCTAGCTGCTGTACTATAAAATATTATAAGCCTCTCGATAACCACATCATATCCTCTTTTTAAAATTTTTTGCTTTTCAATTACATTTGACATATTTCCTGGAACTAGCACAGAACTTGACAATAGTAAGCACTAGCGATGTTTATTGAATGAATGATTGAATAAAATACAGATTAACATGTCCATCCAAATAATTATGAGTGGAAATAAAATATTGTGTAGAATATGTTTAACTTTTATTGTAGAACTCTTAAGACTGATATTAATTCCTGATTTATGTATTATGTATTCCATAGCTGTATTGCCCATAACTGTCAAAAGTGTAATGTGTAAAAAACTTAATAAGCTAATATTGCTACATTACTTGAAAATACCAGTTTAGAATAATTTCTGTTTGTAGTATCATTCAACTGTTATATGGATTGGATTCACATAAAATCAAATGGCCAATGAAGACAGTTACTGTGAAACAGCAATCTTCAAATGTCTTTGTCAGCCACATGTTTCTGCGTAAATGTAATTTGGGGCAGCTTTTTAAAAGAAAAGGCTTAGATATTTAAAATTGCATATTAACTTTTAACCTGGATTTGCAAATCATAATATGTATGAAATATAAATCTTAGGAGTAATCACTAAGAAATATTTATAATTAAATGAGGAACAATTCAGCTGACAGATTCTAAATCCAACATATTCCTCACAAAATGCATTCATTAAAAGAATACACATTTAGTATTAAATGTAAATGTCTCTAATTCTTACTCCTTATATTTTCAGTGTGATTATGCTATGGAGGAACTTGTGTCTTTATGTACATCTGTGTATCACAGTTATTTGTAAAATACAAATTTGCTAGAGTAAGAGAATTAATCTAGGAAACAATGAAGAGATAAAATAGATTTGATATTCCCCTATTAGGTAGACAGATTTTAATGTAATTGTTTATGATCTAATTATAGAAAAGAAAACACACACATCTTCCAAATACACTGACCTTCTACCAACCAATATAACATTTTGATACATGGTCTTAGTACACTAGACTAAGAGACCTTAATGCAGTTAAATGAAAAACACTGGTGCTCTACATTTTTATATTGTTAAAATTTATTTTTTATGAATGTATATTTTGATAGTTCTGTAAAAAGCCCAGAGAAGCTTTCACTGTACCTTCATGAACTACCAGCAACTTGTACTTAATGGTGTCAAATTTCAGTCAACAGATGGTTATGAATTTGTAAACTGGTACTCAGAACTCCATCTCAAATTCTATGATAGAGGTTACTATTATCAAGAAATATGTCAAAAAACTAAATTCTTTAGACTCTACAGAATATCTACTAGTTTTAATCAGCATCTATTTCAAGATGTCAATCAGACATCTCCTGGATCCACAATTTTACTTTCTTAAAAAAAAAAAGTTTTTTTTGGATGGAAAATATATAATAATATCCGCAGATAAAAATTAAATGAAGATAAAAGTTATGATTTAGATAAGATTTTAGAATAATATGGTTCCAATAGGATGATTAATTCTCAGCTTTATCCATACCTATCTATTTAGCTATAATAGAATATAACTGTTGGGAGCATTAACAGCCTGAAGACACACAGAACCAATGGAAGGCTGAAAGACTTTTGATTTTACTCGTTATGCTAATTGTGAGATAACAGATCAACCTTTCTTCTTGATTCCTCTTTCTTAACTAGGAGTTAAAAATTATAGTGAACTGACTGGCCTGCCTTTGAGCGCTGTAATCCTTCAGACACATGGTGCCTAATATTGGTCTGGATTTCCCTTCTGGACTTCACTCTTTGAACATATTTTTCTATACTGAAATTTTCTTGGATTCTCTCCTCTAAATGTGCTTATTCAAATGCAAGGCTAGCAGTGAAAAACTTATTCTCTTGAGTCAGACATCCCCAGGCTTGCTCTTCCCCTTACAAGCTATGTGATCTTGAAAAGATTACTTAATTTTTCTGAGCATTATTTCCGTTTCCGTGAAATGAAAATAATGATAGTCCCTACATCATACTAGCCATCCCTACTATGAAATGGCCTTAAGTTTTTATGTTTTTTAAGCGCATGTCCCGGCACATAACCTTGCATAAATGTTGTCGTTCTTTAATTATTTTGCCTCATCCCTCAGAACTCTGTGAGCTGGCCACATACCTATTCCTTTTATCTACTTCAAATGAAGATCATAATAATTGACAAGGTCTTAATGTATTATAATCTTCCCTCTGCCCCATGACATTTGAGTGGAGACCTTCAAAGACTTAATGCACAGGCACAGATACTGAGGGAATTTTCAACGCCATTCATGGACTCTCTCTGAGGGGACATTTATGAGCGAGGTGGAATCTGTCAGAACTCAGATCACCCTGTGGAGACTTATTCTCTGTACATATAAGGGCAGCTTGGTTGATTATGTCACCTGTTCCTATCATCCGATTCCTTTTTATTTCTAACCTCAGGGCTGGCCTAAAGGCAAAAATAGTTAAGTATACTTGGTCTGTCTTTGCTCTCTGCCTCCCTCCCTTTTCGCATACTTTTCTCACATATCAACATCCCGAAGACCTCTGTCTTTGAAGGGAAGACAGCTGATATAGAAGATAAAAATCATATTTAGTAAACAAAGAAACCCAGTTAACATATACGAAAAGTTAAGTATGATATTCTATCATATAATTTCAGTCTAATTAAATCTAATTAGTGGGTGTGCCTCTTTCGTAAATAGTGAACCAAGTAAAATGTGTGAATTTCCCTCTATCTGCTCATAATGCTTAGACCTCTATTAAAATGAGTTTGCATGATTTCAGAATAAGTAGGTCTGCATATAGACACAGCTGCCACAGCAAAATATGGTATTGCTCATTAGGGTTCTTTCTCTGGCAGCAGCAGTGCTCCTAGACAAACTTTACTTCCAGTCTTTCTGTGAATAGCTCTTAAACAGAGGTTGGGCAGAGAGGCTTCTATCTGTCTATTTCTTAGAATTTAAAGCAGATTATTTTAGGGTTCTTAATTTAAGACAGGTTATTTTTTGGAAGTACTCAAAGTAGGTAAAAATAAGCTCTCTGGGGCCCTGATTTCTTTAATACGCCTACTTTGTGACTTTTTTTATATAAAATTTAATTTTGTTGTTTGTAGCATTTTGATATTATTTAGAATTCAATTTTTGTCAGATGGCATTTATTACTGTTACTCGTTGGATCAGAGAGCACTACCCAGACTATACTGAGTTGAAGACAGGGATGCTGAGAGAAATAAGGTCTAATGCCAATTTACTGCAAAACAAAAACAAAAACAAAAACAAAAAACCTTCTTGTTCTTTTTCCTGAAAGAACACTTTGCAAATAAAACTGACTGTGCTTATTGTACAGAATATTTTTAAAGAAAATTTTGTAATAATAGCTTGCAGGAAGTTTTTTGATTTTAGATGAAGAATATAAAAATAGTCATGACTACACTTATTAATGCTTACCTCATACCAGCTATTCTGTTTTCAGCACAACGTAAAAATGATCTCAATTAACCCTCACAGCAGCCCTAAAAGAGGTAGGTTATATTATATGCATTTTATAAGCCAGGAAATTGAGGCTTAAGTTAACCTGCCCACCACTGCATATCTGCTAAAGGGGAAGAAAGGGGTATTGAAAACAAGTATATGTGACTACGAAGTCTGTTTGCTTAACCTCTATATGATGTTGCCTCTTGGAGGTATCTTGCACATATGTGTATGTGTGTGTATGTATGTATATACGTATATGTGTATATGTATACATACGTATATACATACATACACACACATATATAAAAGTTGGATTGCAACAGTTTTATGGTCTACTAAGTAATCAGATTTTCACTGAAAACTATTTTGATGTGGCAAAATTAATAGCTGGAACCTTTGGTGACATGCTTTGTAATTCCAACCCAGTTCTTTCATGAGGATTTCTATTCCCATGCCTGTATGCACAGTCATCTTTTTTTTCCAGAAGCATTTTTTTAAATTATGTAGACACCAACAGAATATAACATATCTCTTGTATAGAGCACAAATCCTTCATGACGGCTACAAAAAAGTGCTTCTCTTTCAAACTAATAGTGTTTCAGATCATGATTTTTTGGTGTTGAAGACTCGGGGGTAAAGAATTCTGATACGGAATTGTTTCTTCCTAAAATCAGTTTTTTCTTGATATTACGTGCTTATTTTAGCTCTATAAAGAGAGTAAGATATGCCTGAGAATAAAGTTAGTGAGTTATAAAGATTTCACCTCAAAAGGCCAAGTTTCTCTGTCTCATAACAGCTGTAATGTGTCCATTTCTCTCCATCCACATTCCCGTAATAATGGGTCTTTGCACCACATTTCCACCAGCTCTGTTTGTGGCCAAAAAGATGGATACAAACTATAATCTGGGCTTATTGTTGTCAATAATTATAACTGATAGTTGTCACAGGATAGAGTGGGTAATGGGACCCAGCTTGACCAGAAACATGTGCTTTCAGTTACCCATTAGGTTCTAGCAGATAATGGAACTAGACAGGCAATGGGTCTTAATAAGGAATTCAACAAAAACATCAAGGAATAGATTTGTATGCAATATCTAGCTGTAAAGTCTAGGGGACATCACTCTCGAATTCTAGCAGCCCTTACAGGGCACTGAATTCTTTCTTAGCCAGAAGCCCTTTACTCTTGGCTTTACTTTATCCTTACTCCTAGGAATGGGCAGCACTGAGCTGAGAGGGTAGAACATAGGCCAAATAACTGCAAAATTATTTTTAAAAAATGTAGACTTGTAACAATCTTACTGATTATAGATGTACTTTGTATTAATCAAAAAGAGTGGCATTCATAAACTATTTTACAAGACATATTCTGGTAAGGAAAAAAGCTTAATAACATTTTCTCTGGTTTTATTTATCTTACATTGTTGCTAGATGGATAGTGAACTTTTGGGTAGGAATATTAAAAGTATGGTCAGATGATAACATAATACAACGACAATAATAATTATCTTGTTTCATAAGTAACAAAGAAGCCATACAAACCTGTAAGCTCTAGTGTAGTGTGCAGCTGATGCTGGGTTGTAAGAAAGCACAACTGTGCATAAATGAATTTGTTACTGAGTGAAATGAATCATGTTGCTTTTTCCTGACATGAGCTGTTCTATATTAAACTTTGTAGTTTCAAGGCTTACTAATTAGCTAGTACTCTGGATCTCACTCCTTAGGTTCCCATGGAGCGAACCTTAAGCATTCTTCTTGCTGTTAGGCAGGAGTTCTGAACATCTAATGCCATTTTGCAGTGTATAATAGCTACCACTTATTGCACATGATCTCATTTGGTCCTATCGAGAACTCAAATGGATACATAGTATTATTATTTGTAATTTATAAATGAGTAAACTTCAATCAAGAGAGGTAAAGCTGAGATCACCTAAGATCTTGAAGCTTGAACATATCAAGCTAAGCCAGGGACACCAACATTTATTCCATTGCCTTCCCCCCCCCTTTGTCCATATCTGTGCATTAATCTGAACAAAATACATTTTTCGTATGTATAAACACACACATACATGTCCTTAATCTGAAAAATATGTAAGACTGTCTTTACTGTTCTGATACTAATTCTTGTCTGCCTAATTTAATAATCTAGGGACAACAAATTTGTAACATGGATACCACTATATGTTTACCCCTTGCCCTTGGCAGACATAGCCAATCAATCATAGCAATCCTCCCTGAGCCAGATTCAGCCTTGTTATCTCTTCAGCCCATTACTTTAGTCAGGCATGACCAATGGATTGATATTGGCTCCCAAGTTAAATGTCTGCCATTCCTGTACCACCATTTATTTCTGTCGCAGTCATGTCCTCTAGCACAAGTACGCACAGCATTTACCTCAGTCTTCCCTCAGCTATCGATCTCTAATGACATCTTTACTCCTAAAGGTGAATGATATTTGTGAAGAAGCTTTTTGATGGTGTTTTGAAGTCTTTCTATCTAAATTTAATTTTTATTTAATATTCACAGAATAAACATGATTCACCTGTAACCTTCTCCAAAACCTGTTTTGATGGACTTCATAGACAATGTTACATCTTAACTGCTATTATTGAAACATTTGTCTCACCAGATTTAAAAAATTTTATCTTAATATCGTGGCTTTTTGGTTCATTTAAGTAAAATATTTAGTAAGTTCATACATCAGTAAGAATCACCATATTTTATTTTCAAACATTGCTGAAGTTTATGTAGCTGTATCCTGCTGTAGCCATGGTAATTTAGAAGAAATGAGCAAGTGGGAAGTTAACCTATACAATTTACAGTTGCCTTGTGTCACTTAGTAATGGCTGGAGTGAAACTGATGAGGAATTTCCTATTTTTATTGTAAGATGATGAGCTAGATAAAAAAAAAATTATTGCATCAACAGGTTGTGTTTATATTTTTATTATTAGCCTTTTAAATTGAATCTAATTATATAATATTGCTTAGCTAATGCCATAGAGTTCTTTTAATTCGTGAAACTCTTTGACTTGTCTTTTCTGAAAGTTCATAATGCTTACCTTAACCAGGTCAAGAGACTAATGTTATTAGGTTTGCCACTTTTTAGGTACATAATTGCAGCTCTGATAGTTACATCCTTCTGCAAAAGCCTGTTTCCAGGAGGTGCAGGAGATAGTTCAATTGATCCTTCAGAGTCCAGAGACTGACAGTCCCTTTCTTTTAGCATTCTAAATACTGATTTTGCAGAGCATCTACCACCTCCTGAAATTAATTCTGATCATGATAACATCTCACATCATGGAGTGGGGATTTGACAAATATTCAGCTTGTTTTATCAGTATGGGCAGCATACAGAATAGCTACACTTGCAAATATTTCATGGGGTTGAATCCTGGCTCTGCTGCTTTGCAAACAATGTGATCTTAAAAAGGTTATTTAACTTCCTTTTATCTTCTATAAAATGGGACAATAACAATATCAACCTCAATGGGGTATTGTGAAAATTAAATAAGGCAATATAAAGGAAGCATTTGTAAGAGTGTCTCATGAATATTAAGTTTGGCAAGAAGTTATAATTATCTTCAAGTTCAGACAAATATTTTCATTTTGTAGACTGACTTTTCCCTTGCCATAAAATAGTGCCGAGACAAATAGATTCTATATTAATGCATTCAAACAGAAATTGATTAAGGTTTATTTTACTTCGATGTTTGCTTCTTTGATTTTAAAACTTTTTCAATTATAGAATAAATATATGGTCAGTTTAGAATATATGTTAGCGAGAAGACAAAAAATTTAAATCTTTATTAATTTCATGATCAAAAGAATGCCACCATTACTATTTTGGTCTGCAACCTTTGAGTCTCATTCTGTAGGAGTATATACATAAACATTTTTTAAAATGGTATTATACCGTATATGTTTTGCAACCATTAAAAGGTAAGCTGAGGCTCATTAAATTTTACAAGAGTTTATTTAAGCAAACAATTCGAATTGTGCAGAGACAAATTTAAAATAATTAGCAGTCCACCAACAGGAGCTAGGGCAAAGGTTTTTAAAGAGAAGACACAGATGCAAAGCAAGGAAATTATCTGATAGTCTTTAGCTTAAGTGGTTGCCTTATTTGGGGAAGGCTCAGTGACTGTGATTGTAGGTGGTTAAGACTTTAGAACCACCCCAGTTAAACATCCTCCTTGTATAATTACTTTAATGCAACCATAAATATTTTTCTAAGACTTTAAATATTATTTTACAACACAATTTTTTTTTGTGATTGCCTGGTATTCTATAGTGTAAATAAAATGAGTTTATTTACATAATTCTATACTATTGGTCATCTGGATTATTTCTCTTTTTATCTTTTCTACTCATTATTCCAAACCACTCTGCAACGAATACTTCTTATACTTAAATCATTGTGCACATTTTAAATCATTTCCTTAGGACAAATTCTTAAATATAGAATTATTTGATAAAAAGATAGATGTATTTTAATGTCTTAATTAAGGGCGATTTAAAAATAGGTAATGGATTCATGGAATACCAAAATAAAAAACTACAAAAAGATGTATACAGGTAACAGTTTTCTCTCACCAGCTATCCATCTCTCGTTTCTAGTCTGTCTTCCTAGTTCTCTACCTGCTTACTCTCCAGTAATTCTTTTCTTAACATCTGGAGATTTTTTTTTTTTTATAATATATTCAAGCAGTTATAAACCTATCCTGTCTCTCTGACTCATATAAATGGAAGCATATAAGATACATATACTACTTACTTTCTTCTCTCAAAAGTACATCTGTTTCTTACATATGCCTGAATATAATTCCACTGACAGACCTAAAGTTTGATTCCATCTTTTGATATGATAAGCACTACTGTACTAACTACTTATACACATTATTTGCACTATTTGAGTGTCTTTATTGAATAAACTTCTAGAAGTGAAATTGCTGATCAAGGAATATATGAATTTATAATTTGGCTAAGTATTGCAAATCTCTTACCTTAGGAATTTCACCAGTTTACATTGCCACAAGTAGTGAAAGGATGTTTCTTCTCTTCAGCCTTGCCAAAAGAAGATGTTATCAAATGGTCATATTTTTGTGTAGTTGATGAAAAATGAGACCTCAAAGTAGATGTAATTTATATTCCTTTTAGTACAAGTGATATCAAGCAACTTATTCAGAGGAGCCATTTGCATTTGTCTTTTCACTTTGTATAAAGTATCGGTTTTGTTTTTGTCAAGAAGACTAAAATACTTTAGATATTTTTGTAGTTAAATTTACCAATCTTTTCACTTACATGTTTTGAACTTTTTAAGTTTGTTTACAAAGACCTTCCCCACCTTTGAGATTTTACATGAACATTCTGTCCCCCTCGCCCCCGCCCCCCCCCCCCCGCCCACTCTCAGAACTCTTAGGATAACAGTAACTCCTCCTTCTCTTTTTTCTTGATTTGACATCTTTGATCCAGTTAAATATTATCCTGATGTAGGGTGCGAGTGGATTCTCTAGCTGTGCCAGCACCATTTTCTCTCTTGCTCTGAAGTGCTACCTTCATTATCATGTACTATATTCCTATTTTTTTGGCTCTATTTCTGGATTTTTTTTTCCTGTCCCATTTTTCTGTGTGCCAGTGCCACATTGCTTTTATTATTAAAGATTTAATAAATTTTAATATCTGATGGGGCAAGTCTATGCTCATTTTTTTTTTTTCTATTTTAGAATTTTCCTGGATAGTGTCATTGTGGTTTTTTTCATCTAAACTTTAGAACTAGGTTTTCTAGTTACAGAACTTGTTCTTTTTTTTTTTAACCAGACTTTTTTTTTTTTTTTTTTACTGGAATCACGTTACATTTATAAATTTTCATGAGGGGAATTGATATCTACAATGTAGTGTCATTCTTCTTTGGAATCATTCAATAGTGTTATAGTGTCTTCTCTATGTATGTCTAGAACATTGCTTGTTAAGGTTATTACTGCTTTTTTCATCTTTGCTATTTTTTATATCTATTCTGTTGCTTTCTGTAAATGTTTTTAAACTTACTGTACTGTTCTTTTTTAAGGTATATATGGATGATATTAATTTTGTATGTTATTATGTTAGTGAATTCTGCCATCGTTTACAGTAATTTTTCAGTTAGATTCTCTTGGTTTTTCTGGGTATCAGTCAAAACCTTTACAAATATGAATAGTTTTAACTTCCGATTTTCTAATCTTCATGATTGAAATTGTGTTCTTTTGTATATATGTATTTATTGTTTCCCAGGAGTCATGCTTGACTTTACTGAATATTTTCTCATTAAGTATAAAGAAGCAAAATTTCATCAGGGAAATATATATACTATTCTATTTTATTAAGTGTTTTGTGTTTGTTTTTATCAACAAACATTTGAATTTTATCACATACCTTTCTAGAGCTGTAAGATGATCATATTATTTTTCTCACGATTAATTATATTATTAGATTTCCTTACATTGAATAATCTGAGATAGTTGATATTTTAATGCTACTGAATTCTGTTTCCTAATATATATATTTTAAAGGATTTTTGGATAGCTTAACTTGAGATTACTCTCTAGTTCTGTGTGTGTATATATGACAAGCATTCACTCCATTTTAGAGACAACACTATGCACACTTCACAAAAATAATTTTGAAGACTTCCTCCTTTCTCAGTGCCCTGAAACACTGAATACCTTCAATTTGTTTATTCTTTAAAGATTTGTTAGAAATCTGTGAAAACATTTTGGCCTAGTGCTTTTTTTCTGGTAGTAGATCTTAAATAACTTTCTCTACATCTTTTATGGAACATGATCTATTTTCATTTTCTTTCTTTGTGGTTAGTTTTGCTAAATTAGATATGCATATTTTGTTCAATTGCCTGAAGAATTCTTTATCTTTAATTCTGAATAATATTATAAAGCTATAATATGTCTTAGTGATACCTATTCTTGAATGTAATACAAAACTTTTCTGATTCCTACATTTTTTTCCTGAATTCTATTTTTACCTACTTGTAGTTTTATGTTTCTTCCAAGGAAGAAAGAAATTATACATATCTAAAATCTTCTTTTCCTATCTTTTCTATCTATTATTTTTTCCTTCTCTATTAGGGATTTTTTATTTTTTCTTTTTACTTTTTGTTTAGTCCTCTGTTTCCTTAGTATGTTTTCTGCAAGTTCTGTTTTCTTTTTGGCTCTTATTTATTCCTTCATTTCTTGGTTGGCTTTGTCTTATTCTTATAATTCTGTCATGAATTTCGCATACTACATTTCATCTTCTCTTTTCATCTTAGTGTTCTGAGATCTTGTATTTCTGCTTTGGATGAGTAATGTCAGGATAGGGGAGGAATTTGCTGGGGAAGTTTGGGAGAGTAGAGTGAGAAAAGGCCAGGATATTTTTCCAGTCTTCCTAAATTTATAGCATAGAGTTTCTCTTATATTCTGCTGCGTGGAGACTATTTTCTACAAATGAGCCTCCTCCATCTGATTGTGTGTGTGTGTGTGTGTGTGTGTGTGTGCGCGCGCGCGCGTGCATGCGACCTCACCTCTTCTATTTCTATGAATAATTATTTTCATTAATGATTTCCATTAATCAACTTTCTTTTTGCATTTCAGGGTGTGTTCCTCACCTTCAGAAAGCACTATCACTTTCTGAGGTCTGTTAGTGCTAGGCCTACCCACCACTGCAGGCTCTCAGTGCTTCTTTTCATTTCTCTCTGTGCGCTTCTTCCATGTCACGCTTTCCTAATCTCAGTCTTCAGACATACTCTAATATCTGCAGGTTACACCTGTTTACAACTTTTGATAAAAACGAATCTTGCACGTTCTTATTTTTTCATTATTTTTATTGCTTTTAGATGCTTTTTAGGAGGGAAAGGGCAATTCTGACTTACATAGTCATGTCTATAGTAGAAGTCTAAATTGATATTTTCCTAATTATTTAATCGGCAATGCCTTGAAAAATATTGTCATGAATCTTGACAGTGGGAGTCAGTGAGAATCATAAGCTCACATGAAAAGTCAACACATTTGATGTCAACTGCAAAAGTTCTAGCAAAGAAAACCTTCATTCCCATCCCCTGCCCGCTCTGTGCTGGAAATATGTAAAGTCCCATTTAATTTTAAAATCTTGGCTATCATTTCTTTGAGAACTAGGTAACTGGAAGAAAATATAATTTTTGTACCAAATGACAGTTACAATTTTAAGAATTCATAAAGATAGACTAGAAGTATGTAAAAGTTGATGTTTTCTCCTTGTATTGTTTTCCTTAAGACATTGAACTTTACAATGTATTTATGCAGGAACTTTAGTGTAATTTGAGTTTTGTCATACCATCCAAAAATCTGAGTATGTTTCAGTGTGTTTGGCTGCTAAGTGGGTAGCTTGGGCAAATTTAAATTATCCAGTTAGAAATTAGAATAATTTATTTTCATATCTCGAAGGAGTGTCTAAAATTTGGCTCAGCTTCCCTCAAATAAATTATTCATCTTGTGAATTTCTTATTACAGTTATATAGACTTTTATTGCTTCTCTGATAATAAGGCTACAGTGTCCAAATATCATATTTATATATAACATTTAGCATGAGCAATGGAAATTTTCTCCCTTTGAAGATATTATTTCTTTTAAAATGTTTGAGAACCACTAGAATAGTGAAAACAACCCAAAGTTTATGAGATTTTGCTTTGGCTTCTTGAATACATTTGACCTATGAAACAAGTTATTCTGCTGATAGGAAAGGAAATTATGTAATTAAGCTTTCATTTGTTCCATGATCCTTACTGATGCAATGCTCTTCATGCTTGTGTCTGCGATTGCTCCCAAGTTTAGTACAATGTGAATGGGAAATTAGGAGTATAGAATTTTCCTTGTTGATTTAGTCTGAGGCTCTAAACACTTAATGCTATTTTATTCCACTTTATGGTAAACACTGAAGAGGAAATGCAAGGCTAACGGAGCCAGCTGTGTTTATTCACTACTGACTGCCCTCTGTCTTGTCTTTATGAAGGATCTTTTAATTATAACTAACCTCTGCTAGCCATAGGCTATTTTTTGATGACACAGATTCTAAGAGAAGAAAAACACACATCAGTAACTTTAGAAGATCATAAAGTTTTTCATGTGCTTTTTCAGCTTGAGAAACAGCTCTACACCCCAATTATGGAATGTTTCATTTCATAGTTTTTTTTATATATTAATAAAAGCAGCCAAAATAATTATTTTAGTATCTAATATGATGGTTTGGATCAAATATATATTTAAATATATTTTTCTGCATGTTTACTCTTTATTTTCTTAAGACACAATTGGAACAAATTAAGGAATAAAATTATGACAAGATAATCCTTCAGAAAATAACTTGAAACACATTTTTAAATGACAAATTATCTAATACCTGGAATTTATGGGACACTGGGTATTCCTGGTCAGGTCAGGTTGGCATCCTCACAGGTGACTTCTGGTTAGTATCAATAACCTAAGAATACAGAAATGAAATGACCCCAGAGGATAAGTCTATGTCAAATCCCCCAGAAAACCCAAAGCCATAAAAATGTAGTCACCGCAATCCAACGGCAAGACCAGGATGGAATCAAATAAATTAAAGACTTGGAATCTCAAAAAACAAACAAACAAACAAAAAAAAAACAAAAAAAAAAAACTGAGATGGAAGGAGCAAGAAGAAAATTGAATAGAATTCTGAATCATTTATGAATGAAGCACAAGTGTCTCCTGTTTAGCTTTATTGCTCTTAGCCACCTTTGAGTGATAAGGTTGGGCTGCGTTAAGATATCACTGAGAAGTGTCACTCTCTGAACCCTTCCAACAAGGGGTCATAGTTTCTTGAAGGTTTTGACATAATCCAGAAAAAAAAACATAGGTGAAATTGGTCCTTAAAAACCTGGAAAATTTGTTGCTTTCTGTTTTATATCCCACATATAAGTGAAATCATATGGTTCTCAACTTTTTCTAGTCTGACTTATTTCACTTAGCATGATAACTCAAAGTGCAGCCTATTGTTGCAGAAACAAACTGAGACTCATGGACATAGATATAGTTTAGTGGTTACCAGAAGGAAAGGGGTTGGGGGAAATTAGATAAGGGAAAAGGGGGTCAAATATATAGGGGGTCAAGTGATGGAAGAAAGTTTAACTTTGGGTGGTGAACACACAATGCAATATACATTTGTATTTTTGAATTATATGTGTGAAACCTATATGATTTTATTAACCAATATCACCCCCCAATAAATTTAATGAAAAAATAAAACAAAGAATAAAGAAACATAAAACCTGGAAAGGTTTCTCTGAGGAGTACGCTTTGACTCTGGTTTGCAGAGATTGAAGAAGAACTCTCTTCTGACAGAAGAGCCTTCAGATGTCCATCTTTTATCTTTTCCCATAGTCATATGGTCTTCATGAAACTCAGAGTAAACTGAATTTGTTTTTTTAAGATGGTATATTTCTTTCATGACACAAAAACCATTATGAAGATCACTGTGGCAGTGTAGTAAATTGCATTTCCTAGTACACTGGAAGCTGATTCCAATTGCTTTCATTCTCATAGTCCTCATTTTATATGCATACCTCTGCTCATAATGTCTGCCTTTGTAGTACATGCTCCCATCCTTCTTCTGTTCATTTAAATTGTATTCAGATTGCTGTGGAACTGAAAGTGGTCCTAGTGATCATGGAGTACATTTTACAGATGTCAGAACTGAAGCTGGAGAGTGCCGCCCCTGACCAAGGTCATGTAGTAGAGTGCAACAGTGAGAGGACAATCTTGTGATTCTATCCTGCTACTTTGTGTAAATGAAAACAAATATATAAAATCTTAGATTTTCATTCAAGACTCAGTTCCAGTGTGCCTCTTCAATAGAGCCATTTCTTACTGTGTAGCTAGGGCTCTTGTTTGAATCCAGGCTACACTGTCTACTTGCTCTATGACCATGAGCAAGTCCTTTGTCTTCACCGTCTCAGAGTTTTAATTGGTAAAATGGAAAAAAAAAAAATAACTGCTCCTGTGTTAGGAGCCTCAAGTAGGTTAATATTCATGAAGCACTTAGAATAATAGTTCCAGGCCACAGTAAGTACTCAATAAAGATAGTTGTCATTATTATAACTGTCCGTATTAATCACTCTTTCTCATTTTATATTTTTTTCATGAATATCACCCAGATAGCATTTATTTTCTAGCTATTTTATTTAGAATGTTAGTTTATTACAGTTTTCTTGTCCCAGATATGCCCTATATTTTTTCTATGTACATTCATAGAACCTGATACAACGTTTGATGCAAAATAGGAATTCTGTAAATACTAATGTGTGTGTGTGTGTGTGTGTGTGTGTGTGTGTGTGTCTGTCTGTCTGTCTGTCTACTGGTTGATATTAAGAAATTTCTAATAGTTGCAACTCTGGCCCATTTTTTATATTCTCAAGAAAAAAAAAAGTCAGTTAAAATATGGAAGCAGTATAATCCCAGGTGTCCTGTGTTAAAAAGGCAAAAACAACTGCACACTCATAGCATTTGAAGGTACATAAAAATGTCTTTTAAATAAATGTTTGGGATGTTTTTGGGAGTGGTGGGTTAGATGATAGAATATTTTAATTACTGCCAGGGCCATTATGTGAGACACTGCTGAATACTTTAAAACTGTATATTGGTATTATAGTGATATAAATAGCATTACCCATAGCCCTGAATGCTGAACAACATTTTAGTAAGACACATCTTTGCAGGTTATATTTTTCAAGTTTTTTTGAGATAATCGGCATATACAGTGTGTAAGTTTGTTAATGTCTAATGTGTTGATTTGTTTGTTTCTGTTGTTGATATGAAATATCTTTTTAAAAATAATGTTTTATTTTTCAGTTACATTGACATATATTAGTTTCAGATGTACAACATAGTGATTAGATATTTATATAACTTAGAAATTAATGACCTCAGTAAGTCTAGTGCCCATCTGACACCATGTGTAGTTATTATAATATTATTGACTTTATTCCCTATGTTGCACTTTACATCCTCATGACTTATTTTATAGCTGGCAATTTGCACATCTTAATTCCTTCCTCTTTGCACTCATTCCCCAACCTCCCTCCATCTGGCTATCATTAAAATGTTCTATGAGTTTGTTTCTGTTTCATTTGTTCATTTATTTTTTATTTTTTTTTACATTCAACATATAAGTGAAATCATATAGTGTTTATCTTTCTCTCACTTATTTCACTAAGCACAATACTCTCTAGGTTTATCCTGTCATTGCAGACGGGAAGATTTCATTCTTATTTATGGCTGAGTAATATTCCACTGTATATTTGTAGCATCTCTTATTTATCCATTTGTCTGTCAGTGGACACTTAGGTTGCTTGCATATCTTGGCTATTGTAAATGATACTGCAATGAACATAGGGATGCATATGTCTTTTTGAATTAGTGTTTTGTATTTCTTCAAATAAATACCTAGAAGTGGAATTGCTGGGTCCTTCTTTGTTGTTTGCTGTAGCCTTTGTTTTAAAGTATATTTTACCCAATGTAGGTATTGACACTTTAACTTTATTCCCTTTTTCATGAAATATGTTTTTTTTCATCTCTTTACTTTCAGTCTCTGTGTCTTTCAGTCTGAAGTGAATCTCTTGTAGACGGCATATGCATAGGTCTTATTTTCTTATCCATTCCACCGCCCAATATCTTTTGATTGAAACATTTAATCCATTTACATTTAAAGGAATTATTGATAGGTATGTAGTTATTGCCATTTTATTATTTGTATTTTTGATTTTTGTTTCCTTTTTATTCTTAAGGAAATCTCTGTAACATTTCTTGTAATACTAGTTTGGTGGTGATGAACTCCTTTAGCTTTTTCTTGCCTGAGAAGCTCTTTTTATGTCCTTTGATTCTAAATAAAAACCTTGTTGGGTAGAGTGATCTTGGTTGTAGGTCTTTGCTTTTCATCACTTCAAATATTTCATGCCAGTCACTTCTGGCCTGCAAAATTGTCATTGAGAAATCAACTGACAGTCTTATGAGAGCTCTCTTGCAGATAACTAATTGCTTTTCTCTTGCTGCTTTTAAGATTCTATTTTTGTCTTTAACTTCTGACATTTTAATTATGATGTGTCTTGGTATGGACCTTTTTGGCTTCATCTTGTTTGAGACTCTGCACTTTCTGTACTTGTATGTTGATTTCCTTCCCAGGTTACGAAAGTTTTCAGTCATTATTTCTTCAAATAGGTTTTCAATTCCTTGCTCCCTCTCTGCTCCTGCTGGTTCCCCTATGCTATGAATGTTAGTATGCTTGATGTTGTCCCAGAGGCCCTTAAATTATCCTTTATCTAGTCTGTTGATTCCCTCTAATGTAGTCTTCAGTTATTGTATTTTTCATTTCTGACTGTTTTTTTTTTTAATGTTTTCCCTCTCCGTTTTTATGTTTCCTATTCATTTATTAAAGTTCTCACTGAGTTCATCTACTCTTCCCCTAAGTTAATTAAGCATTTGTATGACCAGTGTTTTGAACTCTGCATCTGATATATTACTTATCTCCATTTTGTTTATTCTTTTTCTGGAACTTTTTTTTATTTGGGACATGTTTCTTTGTTTCTCCATTTTGGCTGCCTCCCTATGTTTGTTTCTACGTATTAGGTAGATCTGCTATATTTCCTGTGTTGGTAGAGTGGCCTTATATAGTAGGTGTCCTGTGGGGCCCAGTGGCACAGTTGCCCTGATGACCTGAGCTAGGTGCTCCAGCTATGTCCTTTGTGTGGGTTTTGTGTGCCCTCCTTTTGTACTTGAGCCTTGAATGCTGTTGGCATGTCAATGGGAAGGATTGACCCTCAGGTTGGTTGACTATGAGGACTAACCATGACTACAGTGGAGGAGCTGTTATACAGGGGCTGACTCTGTGAAGCAGGATTTGCTTTAGTAGGACACTCATGGCTGCCTAGTCTTCCCTGTGGGTGTGTCATTTGTGGAGGTGGTTGGGTGGTGCTCTGGGGTGGTCTGAAGTTGGCCACCAGGTATGTTGGTGATAAGGCCTCTTAGTAGGGGCTTTGGTGCAGGCCAAGTTCAGCTGCTGCCTTTTTACTGCCTGGGACCACTTGGTATGAGCGACAAAGTGATCTGCAGATGGTTGCCACTTGTACTGGGCTTGGAGGTGCCTGGGAGAGGCTAAGCTGAAAACTGAGGTCTGCTGCTGCTAGTACTGTGCTTGGGACCACTTAGTAAGAGGTATGGGGCACAGTGATGCCAAATACTGCTTGTTTGGAGTTTGTGAACCTTTTAGAGATTTAGGAAAGCCCTCAGCCAGAGCCAAGATAGGCCATTTGTATGGAAAAGAACTGGAAGTTACTTGGATGGGTCTGCTAGTTGAGTGGGGTAGAGGTCTCAGGGAATCAACAGGGCAGGGTGAATAGTGTTAGGTTGATGGAAACTATGGCACCTGCTTGCATATGGATGGTTCAACAAAGGAACAATGGTTTCTGCTAACACTTTCATCTGGGAGAAAGCTGTCTTTCCAGCCCTTGCCTAGAAGCCAGACAATTCACTTCCTCTCCATATGTCCCTGGCACCTTTCAACCTGCTGCCCAGCACTGGAGCTGAGAGTGAGTGCGTCCATCGGCAAGTAAGTCTATGCTTGGACCTGTAAGAGGAATGTCTGTTACTCTAGCAGCCCTCTGTCTCATTCAGCCACAATTTTCACTGGTTTTCCAGAAGTTGTGGGGACTTCTGTTTCCATCACTGGAACTCTACGCTGGGGAGCTAGTATGGGGCTGGGATGCCCTGGTCCTCAGGGGGAAGCTCCACAGAGAGACGTTCCTCCCTATTTTTAACTGCTACATGTGAGCATCAGTGCGGGACTAATCCGATCCTCAACTGCGCCCATTCTACCAGTCTTAAGGTGGCTTCTTTTTTATATCTTGTTATAGGAGTACTGTTCAGTTAGACGTCAGATGGTTCTCACTAATGGTTGTTCTGTAGTTTAGCTGTAATTTTGATATGGTCATTGGAAGGAGGCATATTGACCCAGTAAGACATGTTTTTAATCCATGTTCTTGGTTATAACGTGGCTAGAATTGTTCTTGGTTAGAATTGTTTGGTAACCTTTTTTTTTTTTTTAATTGAGATATAATCGATATATAACATTGTATTAGTATTAGGGGTACAACATTATAATATAATATGTATATATATATTGCAAAATAATTACAAGTTCATATCAATTGCCACATAGTTTCAACTTCTTTTGTGTGTGTGATGAGACTAATTTTTTGGGGGAGAGGAGTCTTTCTACAGTTAAAAGTTGGAAGATTTCATCTTTTCTGACTTTATAAATCAATGAAAAATCTATGTTCTTATTAGAGACAAAAAATGGTACATAGGGAAGAAAGATACAGGGAACTGAATTAAAGAAACAATAAGATTTGTAGGCAGAAATGTTATATTTTAGCCATTTTGTCTCAAGGTGCCAGTGAATGGAGTAATGAAGAATGTAATTTGTTTCATGCTGCTCATGGACTTGATCCTTTTTTGTTTTAATGTTAAGGCTCTAAAACCTATATTTATAAAGGCTAAATACAGAAATTGCATAATAAACTCTTCGGTTACAGTTGTTTGTTTATTCATTCAACAAACATTTACTGAATGCCTATCATATGCAAGGTCCTATTTGAGGACATTGCCTGAATCAATGTAGCTTTTTCTGCTTAGTCACCAACACATATGGAATTAAATTAAAATATTATGAATGTATAATTGAAATTAAAAGGAGAATGAAAACAACATATTAACAGTAAATTAATATACATTAAGAGCCTATGTGTTGGACACTATGCTATATGCTTTGTGTTTATTTATTAGCTACATCATCCACACAACTCTATATGAGTAGCTTATTGTGCCCATTATACATATGAGTAAACTGAAGATTAAAGTTGTGGAATTACTTCTCTAATGCTACACAAATAATAATAGGCAGAATTAGATTTTAACCCAGATCATCTTATTCTGTCTAGTGACCTCCACACACAGATCTTTCCCCTATTGTTGTTATGTGAATGTGAGAGGAAGAAAGAAAACTAAAGATGTAATGTATCTGTTGTGATGCCAGGCACATAATAAGACATAATAAGGGTTTGTTATAATTATTATGTTCAAGTTGTTAAGCTGACTTTCTGCCCCTTTTAGTCTTTACCTAGACTCTTTGTGAAAGTGCTTTAACTAAGAGCAGTCGAGCAGGAGCTGGAAAATAGGCCAAATTGTTGTACTTTGATGTACTTGTCTTAAGATTTGTTTATCAGTTTGGGCACACTGGGTCTCTGAGTATGCAAATTATTAAAAGAAAATATTAGTAGTCCTCAAACAAAGCGTAACTGAGAAATTAAATTGGGTGAAGCACATGAGTATTACTTTCTGAGAAATAGTTAAACACAGTGGTGCTAAGATTGCTCTTACATGAATCTCATCTTTTCTGCTCACTACCTATGTGATTCTGGGTAAGTTATATTTCTCTGAGCCTCAGTTTTCTCATCTGTAAGATGAATGAAATAGTACACACCTGTCTTTGTTCTTTGGGCTACTATAGCAAAATACCACAGACAGGGGAGCTTATAAATAATAGAAATTTATGTCATAGTTCTGGAGACTGGGAAGTCCAAGGACAAGACTTCTGCTAGAATTGGTCAGGAACACTTTTGTGAATTGTTTGTAATGAAAGCTGAATGCTTTCTACTTATCCTTATTAGTTTTAAAATATAACCTTTACACTCAATTCAAATTCATTAGTTTCAAATTATTGTTTTATATTTCTTAAGCATATTTTTATGACATTTTCCAACCATAAAATTAACATTTTTAAAAATCTTTTGGTAACATGTGAGATAGTAGAAGAGAAATTGTATCTAATACTCTGTAAATTGCAGTGCATTTTGGTCATACAGTAAAAGATTAATATTTAGTATCAGGGTTTAACATTTAAAAAAATATAATCAAGTTTCTGTGTCCAAATTTCTAGGGTGTTTTTGTCCTCTTTTGAAAAATAAAACTTCTAGTCTTTCATGTTAGCCATGAATATATTTTTAGATAGAAATGAATTCCAAAAGTCCTGGAAAAAGACCGTCTGCTTCTCTCTAGGTTACATCAAATGGAAAAATGTGTTTGTTCAATTAAGTGTCATATTTTAGTAGTTTCATGGTGTGTCAAAACCAGCTCTATGTTTGCTCATTCACAAGACCCATAGTCTTCAGGTTAGGCTTTAGAAATTGCTAAAAGCATATGAGAAAAAAGATACTGTATTAAAAAACAAAACAAAGCAAACAAACAAAACCACAATTCAGATGAATCCTAATTAGATTCTTGGATGAGGACATCTTATTCAACAATTGATGATTATTTTAGTTATCTCTATGTTATCATTAAGTATCTTTGAATTTGACTCATTCATCCCTGAGGCAAGTTAGTGTTACTTGCATTTGAATTGCCTCCTTAATTCAATTCAAACATCAGTTTTCAATTTCCCAATCCTTTTGCTTTTTAAATTAATCAAACAAATTAAAGATGAGTAATTACTGGCTCTGTTCCTATAGTAACAAGTACCACATTCTGACAACTTCAGAAACAAGGTTGGCTATTTTGGGCTGTTTTTGTTTATACTCTTCAAAAACAAGGATGGGCAATGCATTTTATTTTCTTTTTATTAGCCAAGAATTCCTAAACAGGAGACAAAAATCATACTGTTCTACAGGATAAATTAGAGCTCAAATAAGGTCATTTTAAGGTTGGCATCAATGTTAACTTCAGGAAAACATGATAGCTTTCCACTTCTTTAAAAAGTATGATAATTTGGATATGTAATTTCTTTTGTACCTTTTAGGAAAGTGTTGAAGGTATTAAGCATTTCACTTGAGGGAGATAAATGTGCTGACAGCAACAGAACAATCAAAAGTAATTTTTCTACTAATTAAATTTCAACTAATGTTTATTAAGTATGTAAGATGTATTAGGCACTGTGATAGGAGCTAGATATAGAAGTGTTGCAGAGAAATACAATTTTTGTGATGACTTTATGTTTTAGGTCTGGGTTAGATGAAACACATTTCTACTTGGGCTACAGCAAGATTCCAACTCAAGCCATGCTGCAGTCTTGCAAACACGAAGGATCTGAGGATTAAGGATAAAGAAAGAGAAGGGACTGTCCTTGCTATCATTATTGTGAAGGGGAGACTATAAGTTAGCCTGTGGTAGGACAAGATTGATATTTAGCATTGTTGTCTTTGCAAAAGGCTAGAACCATTCTTTTTCCGCCCCTCCCCCCAAATAGTTGTAGCAACCATATTGAAAATTAATAATTGTATGTGGAGAGAGGAAGAGAGGAAGGAATACATGTGTGTGAAACCTTAGGTAAATTACATTTATATATATTTTATATTCTTTTTCAAATACTATTCACATATACAGTCAATTCTGATAACACTACATATATATTTGTAATAATCATTCTGCAAATTTCACAAAAACAACCATGTAGCTTATGGGAAAAAAGAAGTTAGGGACACAATACTCAAAAACTTCATCAGTGACACATGTAAAGAAGATACAAACTTAGTAAAAATGGTAGTATTCTTTTACTCATGTTAATTGGTTAAGAGATACATAAATACTATAGTAAATGTGATACTTTACCTTGAAAAATACCTGAAGTTTGCTAGTGGAAGTGAGTATCAGAAGGATTGCAGCTTGTGAATTATTAAGAAGTGTTAGAAGGAAGATGATCTGAAATTGCACAGAATGTTTTAACCCTAGATGTGGAGAGGTGTGATTCATAATACACTGAGGTAGCTGGTAAAGATTCGAGGTTTGTGTATGTGTTTTTCTGTATTCTCCCACAACTCAATTCATTTGAGTGTAATTTTCTGCAGACAAAATTGTGCAGAAGCAAATGTAAAATTTGCTTAAATGTTTATTGTTTATTTCAATGCAATTCATATATTATTTTCTAATATATATTTTCTGATATATATTATTTTTTAATATATGAATTGCATTGAAATAAATTGGCATTTGATAATAAGCATGATACATATTAAGGTAACAACTCCCTTCTCTCTCAAAGTGCTTGACCTATATCTTGATTTTGGTACTTATGTTCTGCTGTGTTCTGTTATTTATACATACCATTTCCTTAATTAGGTGGCAAGCTCTTTGAGGGCAAAGGCTATTTCTGATATGCCTTGATTTCTACAGTACCTAGCAAGGTGACTTCCCAAAAAATCATTGTAAACACCTGTAGATTGAATAGTGGTAGCTGTAGAAGACTGAGGCATTGATGAATAGTTTTAAAGAAGACAAGAAAGGAAAGCTTCAAAAAAGAGATAAATATTGATATTGCATTCTGGGAAGTTTTGTGTATTATAGGGTTGTAATGAATCCACAGGACTGAGTGTAGATATGTGAAAATATAGTCAGCGTGTATATTCAGGACAGTCATTAAGAGGCTGTCTACCCCTGGTATACTTTTTCCAGCATAGCCATGTTGAAAAGAAAGAAGGGGCTCTTTGGCAGAAGAAAATAAATTAAAAGGAGCAACTTATGGAATAGTTTAGGAGATAAGAGAACTATGGTGCTATAGCATCTTTTTGGACGAATACTGGGTTTTAAACTTGTTTCCTTGAAGCCCAAGATACTCCATGGAGTCTTCTCAAAGCTGTTGTGAAGGAGAGGACAAAGACAAGAACTTTGAATGCCTTCATCTTCACTTCAAATTTAGATTATTTTGTTTATGGAACACATGATTCCCTGGCCATCAAAGAAGAAAAGTTTGCGAATCAGCAGCCATGGCTTTGGGCAAGATAGTGGGGATAAGGGTCCATTATGCATTATTAGTGTGGAGATGAGTCCCATAGCTTTCTCAGTCTCAACTATAATCATCTTATCTTCCCCCTTTCTTTCTTCTCTGCGTGACAACAGAACTCCTGCAGTAGAAAGAGTATACTTCTTGGGGTAGCTGCACATATTTGTTTCATCATAGGCATGGAGTTTAAGGAGAGATAGTTGGGCTGCATCATGTAAAACATATAAAACTTTAGGCAAGGCCTTCCATTCAAAACATAGGCAGTCAAATTTAGTCTTAGTTCTAAAATCTCAAGAGATGTTCTCCCATAAATGGATATAACTTAATTTAATATGTTCAGTGCACCAGTAGGAGAGTTCCTGATCTCAAAAACAGTGCTGTATTACAAAAACAGTGAATTTATATACAACCAGCAAAGTGTCTATAAAAACTGCATTATAGCATTGATAAGGGAGAACTCCATAACATACTCAGCTCAATAATTCAGTGACTGATTATGTGGTTTATAAGTGATTTAGACCTTGAATTTTTCCTATGTTGTCAGCCTTTTGGTTATTTTCTACACCAGCTATTTGATAAGAATATTCAGGTTGAAAGTTAGTGAGACCTGTCAGTCAATTGTGTTAACAGTTACAGTTTCATTTAAAAGTTTAGTAGAATAGGATGTTGAAATTCCTAAGTAGGGTTTAGAGTCATCTGTAGATTTCATTAATCCATGATATTCCTCTGATAAATTAACACCCCCCAAATCAAGAATTATTCCATTAGTACTTGAATGAATGCACCTCACATTTTGTGCTCTAGAGAAGGAGGTAAGGAGCAACATTATCTTTGAAAAAGAACAATAGTAAAAAGTCAAATGTGTAAAAGGATTTTGAAAATCTGATTGTCAAAGCATCTTTTATTTTTTATTTATTTTTCTGGGATGAAATTGCAAATGGATGAATTACACATGAACTGTTTCCATACAAACCAGCTAACCAAGCATCTGTACACGTTGTCAGTCTGAAAATGTTGGGAGGTAACATATCAGACTAGTTTTGCTGAAATCATGAATCCAACAACTAGCATCTTCCTGTACCTGTATTCCTGTACTCACTACTGTCAGTGGGCTATAAATGTGTTCTTCACACTGTGCTTATAACAATATCCATTAAGAAAGTACTTAATAAGCATTTGTATTCCAGATAGTGTCTTAAGTATCAGGGTTACATGCAAATTTAAACTCAGATTCTAAAGAATTCAGAATCTGGAAAAGGAGACAAATGTATGAGTATGGCCGATTTGGCCCCGTTAGCCTCACAGATTTGTTTTCTATACTTACTAATAACATTATCTGCCCCACCACAGTGACCTGCATGGAACATCACAAGGGCTCCTTGGCCCTCATCTTTCAATGGAATTTAGCCTACCGCAGGGTCAACTCAGCAGCAGATAAGAGGAAGAAAAAAGAGAAGTTAGAACATTTCTCCTCTCTGTGACACTCGTGAGTTGGCAGTGTTCCTCTTCTGAATGTCACTGCTCTTCTAAAAGTAGTCTCCTCTGCTGACTTTCTACTCCCAGGTATTAGTAATTATTCCCTCCCTTTGACCTTGGGCTGGAGACAGTGACAACTCCTCTCCTACTATTCCTGAGTTACATGCTTATCCTCTACATTCTGCCCACACCTCTATTAATAGTCTTTTTCTAAGTAAGCTTTCTTCAAAAGATCCAAATGCAAGAGAGCTGTTTCCTCTGGAGGCTGTCTCTAATACAGTAAGTATTGCCTACTCGATAATATAAGTCGAGTAAGACAAAGGCTACAGGATGTTAGAGAAGTACAAACGAGAGCAGGACCACGTCTTCTAATAGTAGGCATTAAGAAATATAGCTTAAAGTAGTAGCATGTGAACTGAAACTTTAAGGATCGGAAGATTCTCTGGGAAAAAAGAAAAAGTAAGAAAAATATATACCAAGTGAAAAGAAAAACACTTGCCATAATTGCAGAGGCTGAAAAATCAATGGCTGATTCTGGTAATGATTAGGTATGTGTGATTATAGTTTAATGTATGTGAAAAAACAAGGCAAGTGATATAAGGATGTCAAAGGCAAAGCTGATGTGTATCTTCTCTATTTATATTTTCACGCCCATCAAAATGTGGTGGACAATAAATAATCTGTTGAAAAAAATAAAATCAATAAATGGAAAGGTGAGCAGCAGTCAAATCATAAGGGTGTTCAATGCTAAGGAACTTGCACTTCATCAGGAAGGTGAATTGGTAAATAGTAAAGGATTTTTGACCTAGGAGTTGATACATCTTAATAAGTTAATTATATTTTTCCTTTTAGGTATCAGTACATTTATTTTCTCCCTTACTAGACTGTGACCATCTTGAGGGCAGGAAACAAGTCTTATCTATCTACATACTCCCAGTACCTCTTATTAGAATTATTTACACATTGCTAGCATTCAAAATGTGCTTGATGAATTATTGCAAGACTAAATTATGTGGTTAGAGTTTCAGTAGCTTACACATTTTATTTTAGCCATTTTTATTGGAGCTTTTAAAATAAAATCATACTGATTTTATCCTATTGATTTAAACATGATATACTTGAAAGCAGAAATCCAATACCATTTATAAGTTTAATATCCTGCCTGCTGAATATCATTTGTTTGTTTATTACTCATTGGTCTAAAGAAAACCTTAACTTGGAAGATGATTGACTATAGCTAAGAGACTCTCTTGGGATTTGTAAGAAAAGATTTGGCTTCTTCTGTAAATATTTATTGCTGTTATCAGTAGCTTGATGGGGTCACTAGTAGGCATTCTTTCTTTAAGAAAATGATTGCTTTCATCAAAAATTGCCCTCAGTATTTTCACTAATATTCATCTTAAATATCTAAGAATAGGAAACTGTTCAGTTTTTCATGGTATGAATTAATTTAAAATTAAATATTTTAGCTTGGACTTATAGTGAGTACGAAAATTTATTTTAAATCAGGTAAATGCAATATAACATTCCATTTATTTTTCTTTCTGTCTGCTTGTTTGTTTACCTGGGTAAGAGTAAATGCTGTGGACTGAATGTTTATGACTCCACCCCTCCAATTCCTATGCGGAAATTTAATCCCTAATGTGATGTTATTTGGAAATGGAGCCTTAGGGAGATAATTACAGCATGAGGATGGAAACCTCATAAATGAGATTAGCACATTCTTAGAAGTAGAGGCCAGAGAGATAGCTTCCCTCTTTCCACCATAAAAGGATACAATGAGAAATAGGCCATCTGCAACCCAAAAGAAAGCCCTCATCAGAAATCAGTCATGCTTGGCATCTTGACCTCAGACTTCTGGCATCCAGAACTGTGAAAAATAAATTTCTATCATTTATAAACCACCCAGTCTATAATACTATCTTATAGCAGATAGCAAGTGAACGAGTTTCTATTTGTAGAATATACTAATGTACTTCAAGTAGGAGAGTAAAGCCATTTCTTCTCGTAGGCAGTTCTTTTCAACAGCTACTTACTGAGCATCTACTATTGGCTCTGAGTTACTAGAGGTGTTATAAGGGATTCTTTAGCAAGTGATGTAAGTACACTCTCCAGACCTTCTTTACTAGGTAGGTGCATGTTTCCCCCAGTTGTGGATGTTGGTCGTTAAAGATTCACACTCGTGGTCTTCTTAAAAATATTGCCTGTGGCTTATAGAAAGTCCCCAACTCAGAGATGCCTGAGAAGTTACAATCCCCTCCAAAGATGGCCTTTGGCCACCGGTGACTGATGTAGTATGTAACAGCCCAGCTTTCTCACTTCAGATGGGACAATTCTGTGGTGCATTTTATGTTTCAAAGCTCCCTTGGAATCAGACTGAAGCTAGACTTCCCTTAGAACGACTTCTTTTCCTTGCTCTTTCCACTCTTTATCTTGTTTTCATCACTTCTCTACTTTCTCCCGAGAGCACTGCTTCAATGCATTTCTTTCGAGAGTCTCTGTCACAGGCTCTGCCTCAAGGAAACCCCACTGAAGACAGATATAGAAATATAATATATAGGCTGTTTTCATGGAATGTATAATCAAATATAAGAGTACACCAAATCTGCAAATAATTTAAGCCAGAATATAATATAATTTAAAAGAGATACAAGAACAGTGTTATGAGGATTTAAAGCACTTCTGCAAATAGATTATGGAAGGGATGTAAAATCCTTAAAGCAAGATAGATGCCCGAGGTTTGTTTGAGAATCGTGTTTTTTCCCTTTTGTCTGGAGAATAAGTGAAAGGTAATGGTGAGGCCATATTGTAGTAAGTCATTGAAGCTAGGAAAATGTGTTCTTCATTTGAAAGGTGGCAGGAAACTACTGACTATTTTTGAATGTCAGAGTGATTCTGTTGAAACTGTACTTCTGAGCATATATCTGGATAACTATGCAGACTAAATTTTAGTGGTGAGAATTAGGAATTGAAGAGACCAGTAAAGAAGCTAATAGTCAAATGAGGGGGGAAAATGTTTTACAGTGAAAATGGGGGAGAAATAGATGTGAAAGACATTTTGGAAGTAGAATTGACAGGACTTGGCAAGTAGTTGGATATAGAGAGCGAGGAAGAGAGAGAACAGTGACTCAAGGCTTTTAAGCCTGTCTAAATGGTGACCTCTTAATGCCTTCCCAGAAGTGGAATTGTTGCATTCAAAGATATGCATATTAAAAAAAAGTTATAAAATATAGACACTGAGTTTTATCCCTTTTGTAAAACCTGTGCCAATTTAATGGTGGAAGGCAATGATCTCTCAATGTTATTTTCATTCATTCTGAAAATTATAAATAAAATTAAAAATATTGCCTAGGTTTTGCTGACTATATCTGTCATGGGCTGAAAGAGGAAAGCAAACATTCCTCCCATTATCATGTTTCCATCTCTCCTTGCATTTGGATCAGTTCTTGCTATATGTAATTTGATGCTGTGTTACTAGGCCCATGATGATTTATAACAGAGTCTCATTCATACTGTTTTCTGACTACAAGCCAAGAGGAAATGAGATGCCCAAATGAAATTTTCTATGCAAATAGAAAGGGCTCAACAGATCATGTGGTGATGCTAAAGAAAAGCCTTGCCCTGCACATCCACACACTGTATTGGGGAAAGGTTTTGGGTCAGAAGACCAGGGTTTGAATCAGAGCTTCACCAACAGCTAGTTTTACATACTTAGCCAAATTGTTTAAACTGTATAGACCTCAATTTTCAAATCTGTAAGGCAATATTTTCTCCAAAGGGTTACTCTGAGAGACAGTTGCAATAATGGGTGTGATTTTTTTCCCTTATACTTGCAGAATAAGTGCTGGTAGATTTTATTTCTGCTAGCCTTACCGTCTCAAGAGCAAAAACTATTTTTTCACATTTCTTTTTCCCAGCATTTTCCTTGGCACATAGTAACTGTTCATTAAAGCTTGTCATATGGATGGATGGATGAATTTTTGCCTTGGATGGTGTAAGTGACACCATATTTCTATACCTCATTCAGCACTCTTGTCTGAAATAAGGAACAGGGAATAAGAGGTATATTAGGAGCTTTATTGTTATTATAAACTATTTTCTTCTACATCTGTTTTGCCTTTGCCTAGAGACTTATTTCTTTCTTTTAGAATGGATGATTAGTTTCATCCTCTTCATAAGGCATTGTAATATTTCCGATGGGCCTCTGGACTCCATTACTGTTATTTAAACAACAGTATCCTGTCAAGGTAGTAGCAGCTGGCTTAGCACATGGAAAAGCTGTTGTTGCATCTTTTATTTTTACTTTTTTGGAATTTCCTGAAAATGATAGGAAGATGAAAAAGCGATTTTCTCTTTGGTATTTTTTTTCTGTCGGAACAGCTTGTTCAGATTATTTAAGCAGGTGTGTGTGTGTGTGTGTGTGTGTGTGTGTGTGTGTGTGTACACGTACATTTTTGTGCTCCCAATTTTTTCCCTATTGTTCAGGAATGGATTTTGATGCTTGATAATATTTTCCTTAGTTCAACAGTATACTTGTCTTATACTTTTGGTCAGGCCATTTTCAATAGAATCATTTCATACTTAGAGAGTCTCTTTAACCTCATAGGTACCCTACTGCAGATAGACAAGACAAATATTAAAATTACTCTTACTTTACAGATGAAAAAACTGTGGACCAGAGGGATTAAATGAGTTGACAAGTCCAGACAAGAAGTCACTTTTCTGGCTTCCCCAGAGGGTCTTTTTAGAAGACTCTGGGAACTTCAAATATTTATGGGCTGACACCCTCAAGATACTCTGACAATTGACCTTAAGGCATACCGAAATGTGAATGTGTCTGACTACTCTTTAATTTGGTTTTATGAGCCCATGCAAACATTGAGTTGCTCCGTCTGACCCAATGTTCCAACCAAGAGAATAGTGGACATTTTCGAGCATGGTCTGTACTTTTCCATGCTGATGAATTTGCTTACATTATTGCCTGTCCTACATTATATATCCTCATGTCTACCCTAAAATTCCAATTATAATTAAGCCTAGCTCACATGTTACCATCTCTAGTAAACCTTCTATGTTCTAGTAACCAATATTTTCATTCTCATCTATGCTTCCATAATACCTTTTCCCCCATATCATATGACTTTTAACATTTTATATTATATGATGGTTAATTTTGTGCACTTTTTTTTTTTAACACACTAAATTATAACTCCAGAGTGTCTCTGTATCCTCCACAGCAGTCATCCCAGAGTATAAACCCCAATTAGGGAAATGATAAGCATTTGTTGATGGGAGGTTAAGTTGTCTTCTCAAAATAGAATTACATTGATAGTTGCATCGGAAGTGTCTTACACTTAAATAGATAGCCAGGAAAATAGTCTTATTTTAGTTTTTCAGCTTTCTGTCTTCTGACTTTTATTGTATTTGCTCAGGTGAATATAGTCCACATGCATACTTTGTAATTCTGTTTTTAAACATACTGTCATTTCTGATGGGTTACTAGCCTGTTTAGAATGCACCCATTACCAAAGATGGAGCCTTAAGAGTTTTTTAAGTTTGCTTAAGTCAGGACGAGAACCAAAAGCCAGTCTTAATGCCCAAAATACACTCCCAAAGATGAACTCATTGGGCTACATTGGACTATCAGCCACCCTACTATGGAAACTAGAGACCAGCAAACACCTAGACTCTGTATTCAGTTGTTCTTGGGACACGGTCAAAAGATTGACTGACCTTTGCCTAGATTACTTTTGTGCCACCTTTTTTAACTTTATTCAAAAGAAAATAGTCTTAAATTTACAGCACCTTTTCCAAACTGAAACTCAAATGCAATTATTCTTTTTGGCAGGACTTCTCTAATTGGGACAGGGAAGTGACCATTTTTTACAAAATAAATGGAATCGGAAATCAAGTGCTAGCATATTAGTTTATAAGATGGGTAGAGCCTCTATATATGCATTTTATCCTGGATATGTGAAATTTTACTTTTCTCATTGGAAAACTTGAATTGAATTAGGTAATTTAAAAATACATGGTTTGGAATTTTTCAGTAATACTTATTACTGAATATTATGAGTAAATATTATGAAGAAGTTATTATCATATATTCTCTTCTTAAACCATTTCTAATTTCAGTTGCTAGTGTCTGAACCCAGCAAGTTAGAGCGTGGGAATTGGCCAGGGCACAATAACTGGAGAGAAGGGATTATGTTCCAGGTCATTAATATCTATTTCCAGGCTTTATAATATTCTCTAGGGTGCCAGTTTTCTCAAAAGAAAAGGAATTATTCTGATTAGCTCTCAGCTATGTTAGTGCTTTGTTTCTTTTCCCTTAAAAGAAGAATGCAGAGGTGCCCAGAGTGGCTCCTGTTAACCAAATCTCTAATTACTCACCTGGGTGAGTGGAATGAATGTGTCCCCAGCACCACTTCCTGAACTGTATCTGAGTGTCCCTCAGGACATGTCTCAGCAGATGATATTTGTGGTTACCTGCCTCATGTCTGCCTTTTTTTAGCCTCTCAGGTGCTTGGTTGTGGTTTTTAGATAGCCATCGCAGAGATCTCCTGGAATGCACTCGATTCCACAAAGACACCAGGACTCTACTCTGAAAGGTGTACAACTTCATCTTTTCCCAGAATACTACCCACATTTTCTCTATTTGTGATGGACCACTTGTTCCAGTAAATTTACCTTGCAGGCAGATTATAGGAAGTAGAAGCCAGTAGCAGCTTCATATTTTCCTACTTTCTGGAATTCTTACAGAACTCATAGGATATTCTTTAATTCTATTACTTGGTTATTTTTGGTATTATCTTATAGTCCTACCTCCCCAAACCCTAGTTAGAAGTAATTTTGTTCTTATCAGTTCACCTTTCCTGCCTTGCATGTTAGTTACAATGTAGGCACCTTATCTGTGACCCACATCTTAAGCCTTCCGACAGTTAACTTTTAAAGGAGCTGTATCTTGTTCATGGTGGTCTAATCAATGCAGTGTCTTTCATGCAGTAGTAACTTGGTAGACTGGTTGAACAAATTTTAAGTTCCATTAGAACTTAAACTGAATTTTCTTTATTTTTCTTACTTTCCAAAGATTTTACAATCCGGGTAAAGAGGAATTTAAATATACATGACAAAATCTTGCACCACCTCACTCTCTCCCACTCTGGATGTGAATCACCTCTTTGTCTAGTGTCTCCACACTGTGTACACCACTCTACTGTTAGTCACTTAGCTGCCATCTCAGTTATCAGATTGTCGCAGTATGTCAGTGCTTGTATTCAAGTAACCCTATTTTAATTAATAATGGCCCCAAAGAGCGAGAATAGTGATGCTGGCAATTCAGATAGGCCAAAGAGAAGCCGTAATTACTGTAAGGGAAAAGCTGGATGTTCTCAACTTAATAAGGGAAGAGAAATCAATTATATGCTGAAGTTCCTAAGAAGAATGGATCTTCTATTTTTGAAATTGTAAAGAAGGGAAAATAAATCTTTGCTAGTTTGCTGTCACACCTCAAACTGCAAAACTTACAGCCACAGTGAGTGATAAAGGTTTAAAGAAGGAAAAGTTTAAAATGATTACTTAGTTATGATGGAAAAGGCATTACATTTGTGGGTAGAAGATAGTGAATGGAAATCATGTTCCACCTGATGGGAACGTGTTGCATCAGAAAGTGTTGAGCCTTTATGAAGACATCAGAGAGGGATCCCCTGAAACGAGTAACCACACAACTTTTATTATACTATATTGTCAAAATTGTTCTATTTTATTTTCAGTTATTGTCGTTAATCTCTTCCTGCATCTAATTTACAAATTAAACTTTATTGTTTGTATGTATGTATGTATGTATGTATGTATGTATGTATGTATAGGATAAAATGTAGTATATATAGGGTTTGATACTCTGCAGTTTTAGGCATCCACTGGGGGGTCTTGCAACATTTTCTTCATGGATAAGGGGTGACTACTGTATGGTATTATTTCTCCTTCTAAAGAAGTAGAAGATGTAATCTTTGACCTCAAGACTTCATTGGTAGAAAAATAAGCTGAATGTGGAGATTGTGTATGTGGAGTTCTTACATATGTAGGTGATGGAAGAAAAGTGTGAGGCATTGTTTACTAAAGTACAAGACATGTGATACTGGTTCCAAGCAATATGGTAAATCCGAGATGGTCAAACTGTTAGAGTTTGGTGAAGCTGAAGAGAAAATCAGGGTAATTACTACTGAAGAAAGTACAAGGAAGTACTACTGGGATCTCATACTACATACACTTCTAATTCTTCCAGTGTAAACCTGAACTAAGGATCAAACAAACCCATCGTTACTAGTTGGCATGTAGGAATGGAATTTTTAGAAAGATATGCAAATTCCTTTCTTGAATATTATGGATGAGGAAAAGCATATAGGAGTTTAGAAAGAAGAGAAGCCGCTTGTTTCCTTGAATAATGAGAAGGGAACTTCAGAAACCCAAGGGCATAGTGGAGTTTTGATTTGGGAAGTTCAGGAGGGGAATTGGTCAGATCCAGAGTACAGAGTACAGACACAAAAATCAGGGCCTGGCCTGGGGCTGGAGCACTGGGATTTTTGCTACCACAACTTTGGACATGCTTCGCCAGTACTGTCTTTGACATATGTTGGTATTTTGACATTTGGAAAACACTCTTAGAATTTTATATTCTTCTGACTACTTACCTCAAAGAGAGTAAGACTATTATGTAGAAAATTAGGAAAGGATTGTGTGTTAATATTTGACATTAAATTATGCATTTTCTCCTTCATATGCTCATCAATTTATTTTTCTCTTGAAAGCATTTATGACTTATAATCACTGCAGAGTTCACTAGGCAGGCAGATTTAGAAAATGGGTCTGGAAAATCAACTAGAAACTCCTGCAGCAATGGAAAAAAATTTAATTTTTCTTAAAACATCCATGATATATTTACTTTCAGGTTTCTGTGTTTATCTGGAAGAGAAAAACAGAAAGATATTGTTTTGACTAGTGTTGGCAAACTGACAAAAGCTATTTTTTTTTGTCTGAAATGTTTTTCTTTTCTCCTGTAAAGGGTGCAGAAATGTTTTCCTTTTACTGGTTTAAAAGTGTGCAGATATTCATTGACCTCATCCTCATAGCTGAATTACCAACCTCATCTAGCCTACATTGTAATCTGTGTGCCCAGACATTTTATGGAACTGCCCAGTCTTAAATCCAGGGAACAGATAAGTTTTTGGAACAAAACATCATGACTTCAGCTGAAGCATTATAGTTTCCACCTGGTAAAAGAAAATGACTACATAAGTGCATGAACTCTTTGCCCATGCAAGTAGTTTCTCATTCTGTCCACAAGAACTGTTTATTGCCAAATTTATATTCTTTTTGTAATGGTTATTATCACAATTGATTACTAATTAGTACTATTCCTAGTAGTTGAAAAAGTAGCATGGGTTTAACTTTTTATATCTTATTTTCTTGGAATATTATTCTTGTTGAATTTTGCCCTTAGGACTAGTCTGAGTCGATCACTGTTAATGAGACATGGAAAAAAGAGTTAACATTCAAAATTTGGGGCTACTGCTCTGTAACTCCAAATCATCATGAAGGGTCACGATTTGCTCTTTGAAATCTTCTGTCTTTAAGAGAAAATGTCACTTCTACACTCATCTCAGTGGCCAAAGGCAGTCACAGGGCTCCATTTAACCTCAAAAGAGCCAGAGGTAACACCATACCTTGTTCCAACAAAGAGGAAAACCAAAATTATTGTGAATAGTTTAATGTCAATCGGAACTACTATCAAGATTAGAACAGTGCCAGGAGGGAAGGGATTAGTGTAAATGTATTATTCTTATTTAAAAGAAGTTCGAAGTACATATCCTGTTAATTAATGTAGTTATATTTAAAGATGGAATCCACAAACGCACATTTTGAATAATTGAAAAGTAAGGATAACTTTTTTTTAAATCACGAATTACTCTGATAGTTGGATAATAAATTATAAGTGATTACAACCACCACTTATGAAGCTGCTAAATTATAACCCTTCAGCATAGTTGGAAACAAAAAGAAAGCTAGTTACTATAGAAGTCAGATACAGCTTTTTCTTAGGAGGAGCAAGAATAAGTGTTGAAATTTAAATGGTGGGAGACTTAGGTGTGTAGGGGAGACAAGAAGAACGACTTTGAGGAGCTCTCAGGGATTTTTACAGCAAGACTAGAAGAGTGAGGGGAGGGGAAGAGTGTGGGCATTCTGTTATGCATCGTAAGAGGTCATTGGTCAAAAAGTGATGGAAAATATATTCTTTCTTATAAAGCATCCATTGATCAAAATTCTCTCTCCTCTCTCTTTTTTCTCCCACCCTTCCTCTCTCCTTCCTTCCCTTCTTATTCTGTCATTAATACAATAAATATTTACTAGTCTACTATTCTAGATTCAGGATATAAAATTGTCAACCCTATCTATACAGAGCTTACAGTCTAATATATATGATACTAATAAGTGTGTGTAGAAAACATAAAGCGTAGGAAAATACAGAGTCCTGCAAAGCACCACTTTATAGAAACCATTAAGGAAGATTTCTTTAAAGGCATTAACATTCTAGGAAAGAGAATATAATGAGGAGGCAAGCCTTAAAATTATATAGAAAAGAGCTTTCCAGGCAGGGGAAACAGTAAGTGCAAATGCTCTCAGATGGAACTCTGTCAGTCCACTTTCCAGTAGACTGGATCTCCAGAGATGAATGCTAATAGGGCTTGACGTTGTACCTGGCCCACAGTACTTGTTCAATGAACATTTGTGAGATGAATGTATGGATACAGACCCCATCTATAAGGAATTCACAATGTTGTAGGGGACAGAGGCCTTATTAAAAATAACTGTACTTGTAACAATTGTTCAGTTGCCACATTCAGTACTGGTATATTTAGTACTGCTATATACCAGGCACAGTACTAGGATCTTTATATTAATGATCTGACTTAATTTAGAAAGCAAAACCATGGGCACATACTGTCCTATTGTTTCCATTTTAAGAACAGAAAATCAAGAGAGATACCATGGTATGTTTAAGCAGTTGGACTCTGAAGCCAGGCTGCTTGGATTTAAATAACAGTTCCACTTGTCAGTGCTATGACTTTATGTAAGTTACTTCTCTTTGCCTGGATTTCCTCATCTGTCAAAATTAAATGACTATAACCCTTTTGGGAGCTTAGCATGGGGACTGCATGAATTAACATATGTAAAGATCTTAGAGCAGTACCTGGCACTGAAGAGCTCTGGTTGTAATCATCGTCATAGTTATCATCATTTTCAAGTGTTTTCAGAAACTAACTGCTAGAAAATGTCATAGAAGTCTTCATAGATTCAATGTTTGAGCTGAGACACGAATGGAAATGTAGGAATTGTAAAAGGGTAAAATAACATTCAAACTTTGTGTGTGTGTGTGTGTGTGTGTGTGTGTGTGTACGTTTCATAATTATTTTTCAGGAGGTTTAAAAAAACATATTTGGTACTAAATGTCTTTTGGCTGCATATCAGATTACTTTAATAAAGTTCTCTCCCCAAAATGCTTCTAGGCTCACAACTTATGAGAATTAAATCAGTGTCATTTTCTGTCTTAGGAGATAAAAAATAAATTCCGGACAATTTAACTATAATTTTCATTAAATAAAAAAATAAATAAACAAACAGAAAGAAAATGATGCTCTGTGCAGACCGTCATATTAAATAAGCAGTGGTAACAGTTAAAATTTAATATTCGCTGAGGATATTCACTTTGATTGTGTGGAGTTACGTGTGGATATGCATGTACATTTGTGTTAGTTTCTTTTATATGTTGCTGAATCAAGATGTAGTACCTTCTTGCATAGACATAAACAATTAGATCTGGACATCTTCCCTGGATTTATATGAAAGAAGAGAATGGCACTTTTTACACACGTGAACTTTCATATGTCTTCTCAGCATCTTAATCAGTTTTGCTCTTTGGAGGTACTGGAATGTATTAAAAGCTCATTACCTAATGAACATGAGAGCTACTTTCCTGATTAACTCCTGAGGCAGTACAGGCTTGTTCTGCATTGTTAGAATGATCAATATGCTTATCAGTTGTGTCTGAAATTTAATCCAATAATAACAATTAAAACTACATGATGATGGCACTAGAAAGCTCAAATCCGATGTGGCAACCAGGTAAATATTTATCTTCATGTTAACTGAGCACTGTAAAATTAAAATTACATGCTTGTTCACGTAAAGTTTGGTGTAGAAAAAGTGCCTGAGAAAGAAGGAAAACAAAACCTATCATCCTTTCTCTTTTAATAATAAATATGCAAGCGGATGATTACAAAATGAGAGATCTGGAGGTGACTGGTAAAGAACACAGTGAGAATATTGGATCACTGAAATTTTTGTATACTAGAACTCAGTATCTTGAGAATGAAACACATTGTCCCTATTTATAATTACATAAATAAAATGGCTATATCCACAAATAGTCATTTTATGAGTTAGGAATAATTTTCCTATGATATAAATTGGCACTTCTGTTTCTGGCCCTAGCTTTGAGCTCAAACAGACGGCCATTATAAACACGATTTACATAAATTGTTTCTCTCTTCACCCCTAATGAATGTTCCTTTGCAGTCGTATGAATTCAGATCTGATTATGAATGGCAAAGGTGCAGCAAGAAAAATGGGAAATCTAATTCTTTTAACATTTGAATTTCTAAGTATCACTTTGGAGTTTTCTTTTTCTTTTTTTTTTTACAAGGATGATCAATTCCTCATTTCTTTCACATTCCTCCTTCTTCTAAACCTCATGTCTTAAAGTGATTAAAATCTCATAAATCACTATGGTTTCAGTGCTTGTACTTTTCAAGCGCCATTTTAGGAACAACAATAACTCCCGTTTACATATTTTGTATTGTAAATGAATTGTGATACTGATTTACATTGTTAAATGTATGAATTAAGGAAGTTATATATATCCTGGCTAGGTTAATACAGAATCCACTGTATCACACACTGGTTTGAATGTTACGTTGGAGGCCCTGAGAAGTAAGATGTGATATATTTGAGTATTACTTTTTTTATAACAAAAAAAGTTATTTTAAAGCACTGATCCTTGCTTTGGCGACATTGAAGTCTCTAAGGAACATGCATGGTTTCTTCATTCTCACCATCTGTGGTTCATACAATGTCCACAGCTTTAATGAGATCACAGTTGGGCAAGATGGAATTTCCTTGTTTAAATTTTCTCATCAGTTTTTCCCACAAAAATTTGCCAATGACTAACATGTTATGAAGTATATTTTTAGTATAGTTCAGACATTTTTGCAAATATACAGTATTCACATAAAATCGAGATTCGAGGTGGATGTTTTTAAATGCATATGAAACGTAAACACCAATGTATTATGTTATTATTTCATTTTATGAAGTAGTGGATTGATTTTGTGTGTTCCTGTGGTAAGTGCTATGAATTCATATGACAAATATATTATTTTAACAGTATTTTGGGACCCAAATCTAATTCATGAAAATGTTAGAATGATTCCTGGTACATAATAAGTGTTCAATAAATATCAAAGGAAGGAAGGCAAGAAGAAAATAACATAGGGACTCAGCAGCTAGAATGTTCAGATTCTATATTGGCCTCACTACTTCATAGTTGCTTGACTTTGGGTAACTCTAAAGTCCTTAAGGCCTCAGTTTCCTCATCTGTAAAATGGAATTGTTTTTGATTAAATGAGATAAAGCAGTTATCACAGTAGCAATGTATGCTTAATACATTTTCTAAGTATTTTCTAAATTATTTTTAATGAATGTAAAATTCTTATTAAATAAGTAATATGGTTAGCTGAGAATTTTATCTGTGAATGCAGATTGCTCATTTTTAAAGACTAGTAATGAATAGACTTCAATACTGTAGCTTACACTGAAATGTAAATTGTTTTCTTTTCAACTTTAAAGGCATGTACAAATTTTTCAACATGCATTCAACAGATGAGCATCTATTATGTTACTTGGCACTGGCGTAAATACTGAGGTTGCAGACTTAACAATTCTTCTAGAATGATAGGCCAGCAGAGAGTGTGTTATAGTGTATTGATGCTTTGATTTTGAGTGGCTTGTGGTAGAAGTAAAGAAGGGGAATTTATACAAACAGGGAGGGAGAAAAGAACTGGAGAAAGAAGTGCATGAGTGAACATCTAAGATTTTCTGTAAGTGATGACATTTGAGTTGGATTTTCGTGGTAGGCAGAAATTCTAGGAATGAACCCCAAGATTTGAGATCAAATATAATCAGATAAGTCCTTAAGAGCAGAGAACTTTCATCAGCTCCTAGCAGAAGAAGAGGTGGAGAGAGTTGAAATACAGAAAAGGATTCAACGTGCTGTTGGTTTAAAGATGGAAGGGCCACCAAAAAAAGAATGCCAATGCTTAAAGGAACTGAGTGAGGTTCCTGGCTAAAATGAGGACCTCAGTCCTACCAAAAAAAAAAAAAAAAAAAAAAAAAAAGGAGCCAGATTCCACCCACAGCCTGAATGAACATTAAAGTAGATTCTTTATCAGAGGTCCTTCAGGCAAGATTCCAGCCTGGCCACCACCTTCATTTTGGTCTTGTGAGACCTGGAGCAGAGAACCTAGCCAAACCCATATAAATGTCTGACTTACAGAAACTGTAAGATACATTGGTGTGATTTTAAGCTATTAAGTTTGTGTCAGCAGCAATTAAAAACTAATATAATTTTGGAGGATTATTTTAAAGAGTTAGCTGGGAGAAGAAACAGACAGACCAGTTAAAAAGCTGGTGGAAAAATATAAGAGAATTCAAAAAGACTTAAAAAATGCAAAATCAGAGTACATTACACCAGCATTAGGGATAGCAACTACCATCACGCCAAGAGCTATAAAGCTGTGGATCTATAAATAAACATGTACATCAAGATCTATTTATTCATAGTCTGGAGTGGTCGAATAATAAAATGGCTAACATTCATTAGAAGGTAAAAATTATTAATTCAGCCATATCTATTCTAAGGATCTATCTTTGTGTACGGAAAATTAATTTTGGAGAGGTAAGGATAATATATATTGAATAAAAGATTGTCAACAGTTGGTCCAAAAGCAGGACCCAGTAATTCTACTTCAAAGTATTAATCAAGAAAGACCAAAAAAACAGCAATTCTAAAAGACAGTTGCCTCCATATGTTCTTTGCATCATTATTTACAGTAGTCAAGATATAGAGGCAACCCGGGTGTCCATTAATAGATGAATGGATAAAAAAGAAGTGATACATATATACAGTGGAATGTTACTTAGCCACGAAAAAGAATAAAATCTTGCCATCTCCAACAACATGGATGGACCTAGAGGGTACTATGCTGAGTGAAGTAAGTCAGACGAAGGAAGATAAATGTCACACAATTTCATTTTTAAGTAGAAGAGAGAACAGGATAAACAAACAAAACAGAACCAAGCTCATAGATACAGAGAACATTTTGATGTTGCCAGATGTGAGGGAAGGGTAGGAGGAAAGGTGAAAGGGATGAGTAGATTAAGATGTTCAAACTGGTAGTTACAAAATAGTCATGGAGATGTAAAATACAGCATGAGGAATATAGTCAGTAGTACTCTAATAACTATGTATGATGTCAGATAGGTACTACATTTGCTGGAGAGATCACTTTGTAAGTTATATAAATTTTTAACCACCGTATTGACACCTGAGATTAATATAATATTGCATGTCAACTGTAATCAAAAAATAAAAATAAATTATTAAAAAGTTGGTCCAATTACAATATATGAGAGTAATTTCAAATTTGGTAAAAAGGGTGTATAGTAAAATTTATAATAAATTAAAATAGCAGAAAGAAAATAAAGGCAAGTTGGAAAGAGTGGAAAAAATAAATATTTTTTTTATAATGAGGCTTCACTATGTGGAAATTGAGTCTTATAGTATATTTGTGAATAAGATGCTTAGTTTCAGTATGTTTCACTCTACACTTGGTTATTAAGTTTAGCGTCTTTCTCCAATGATGAGAAAAATGCATTTTAATAAAAATCGATTTTCTGATTTAGAGGATACATGTGCCTTAGTAGGGTAAAATAAAATTAACAAATTTTGCTGTATATAATTTGCTTTTAATTTTTCATATTTTTGTAAAAATGTAGGACATACTTAGTATAGCTCACTATATAGTTCTTTACTAAATGACATTTTAAAAAAGCAAGGACTACTCTTTCCTAATATGATTTATATAAAATAGCCTCTCATATTATATCAGTAATAAATGTTTTAAAATTCTCAAGTGATTAAATAGAATTTGAATTATTTCTATATTATTATTTTCAGCCATCTAGGTTATGACATCAAAATATATTTATTTAAAATGTGCACAATTTAATTAAAATGATGAATCCCTCAATCTCTCTGTGCATAAATTTTAAAAATTATAAAATAGTAATAACTGTTCACCTGGTTAATAGTAAATGTTATAATGTATATAAATGTGACTTTGAGGCCATTGTTCCTACATGGTTCTTTAGTTTACAGCTTCAGCTGCCTGATAATTTCACCAAGTCAATATAGCATATTCTAAACAAACAAACAAAAAAAAGATGACTGAAAAAGTCATCCTACCCCATGTTGTCTGCATTATTTAACTTAAAAGTTGAGTCCATCTTTTCACGCAGGCAGATAGTAAGCAGTAAACAAATCCATTCTGATAAAGTAACAACACTGAAAGGAAAATAATTATCTCTTCCAACAATCAATGTCTAAACAAAGGCAAGCATCAAAGGCAGAAATTTGTAAAAGAGACTCAAGCTCAAATATATTTTTCTTCCTCTTTACCTCTTACCTCCATATTTTCCTATGGAAGATTAGATTGTATGGAAGAAATAGAAGAACAGTTCACTCCCATTTTCACTTTATCTTCCCTAAGACCAAAGTTTATTAAAAAATAAAGGTTCTTCTGAGCAAAGTTGTATGTCTGCTTTTCTTTTTCAACAGAACTAAAATAAACTTGATTTCCAAGCGGAACATTAATTAATGTTTCCCTTTATCTTGGTGGTTTAATTGGTGTAAACACTCTGGCATTATGTCTCTGAGGATTTTCTAATTATGCCTATGGTCAGAAATGTTTAATTGACTTCTGCTGTGACCTTTCCATAGATGTTCTGACCCTTTCTTTAGTAAAATTTCTTTGGTTTCTTTCCTTAATGAGGTCAAGAAATCTTGCTTAGTCTCTTTGTTTCATAAATAACTTTTGTCCCAAAGTTTATGGACTGCATTTAGAAATAACAATGGGAAATTCACAGAAAGAAGTAGAATGACTTCATAATTCTAGAGTTAAGAATTATAATCCAGACATAGTTTATAGTTCTAATGTTGTACGGCGGCTACCAGTAGTATGATAATTTCATTAGAAGAGGCCATACAGTAAGATTTATGGTATTCCTGCCCACATATACAAGGGCTAAATTGTCTAAATTCTGCCATTTAATTGATTGCATTTCAAGCCATGTGAGAAAATATAGAAAATTTGTAAAACAGTTTAAAATAATTTTTTTATATCACAACTAATATATGCCAGGTGTAAAGATACAATTAAGAATAAAATATAAGTTCCATGAAGACAGAAATTTTTGTCCGTTGGCATTGGTCTTTGACACCACACTATATGCTGCACGTTGATAGAAGCCTGTGTGTTCTTATTTACTAAGTGCTTTGTACTATGCCTGGAGCATATTTACACACAGACAAAAGTGAACATACTATAACAATAAACATATTCACATAAGATATTACCATGTATAATGAAGCTTATCTTTTTATTAAATATATACATATCATTAATACCATGTTATGCTTTTCTATAAATATGATTTTAATGTCCATATAGGATGTAACATGACTTATGGATTCTTTTTTATTATTCTTTTGGGCTATTTTCATTCTTTAATTTGTTGATAAAAAGTGCTTTTAAGACAGACATCATAGTTTCATATTACACATATAATTATTGTCTAATAACAAATCCTTAGAAGTAGAATTGATGGCGAAAAGTGTGTTAGCTCACAAATGTAGTGCAAATATTCTATTCTACTGAAGAATAAAAGAAGTGGTTACTCATGCCCAGCCATGGATTAAACATAGTTAACTTAATTGTTTTACTTCTCATTGACTGGTGGCCCTGAGGGAAAGAATATTTTGATTAGGAGCAGGTTTTGATAATTCGTTTCTAACAGACCGACCTATGAAATGTATCTTTGAAAAAAAAGAAGGAGATATAAGGACACATAGGTTCAAGTAGAGAGGGATCGGGGAATAGGCAAATAGCTAAAAAGGCAGTGCTAAAGAAGACAGAAGATGACCTTTATCTTGCAGTTTTGCAAAGGTCTGCCTTTGCCTTGATCTAGATCTGTGTCAGTTTTGGGCACATATGAAGAGTTAACATTTTTTTGAGACATTCTGGATTTCAGGATCTTCTGTCTCTTAATTCAAGTATCGTAAGCATCACCATTACAATCACTGAAGAGATGGAAAGGTGTGGCTACTTTATTCTAGAGCCTAATTCCCTGGCAGGCTCTTTCCTGGCAATATGCTCCACCCTGAAGATCTCTTCAGCCTTGTCCCTATCCACTTTTATGTAATAAGAAGTTGTCATTATAATGGATGTTTATTGCTCAGAGATTTAGCAGATAGTATTTTCAGATATCAAATTATTTTTTTTTCACTTGAGAAATATTTCCCAGATGGTACAATATTTTGTATTTTGATGTAACTGAGAAGGTTATTAGGTACATAAGAACACATTTGCTTTCATTTAATTTTCTACCTACAGGGCTTCCTACACAGTCAAAGACTGTATTACGGGTACTTAGAAGGCTGTAACCTCTTAAGTAAAAACCCAAAGCCTATGTCACTATCATTTATTCAGAGAACAGAAGTGAAGAAGCCCATATACCCTAAAATTATAGGGAGGGTTGAGGTGGGCAAAATCTGGCCCAGTGGAATCATCCAGTTTTAAAATAATCTATGAAAACTGTTTGGCACTTTTAGTTATTTATGCTCCTACTCCTCACCCTCCTCTCCCCAAATAGCCATAAAATCAGTGTTTGTGATTCTAATAGAAAGAGAAAACTTTGATTTGTAATACATATAAAGGAGGATACACACTAAATTTTTAATTAATTTTACTAAGTATAGTTTTATTATAAGAAAGATCTATTAGGTACCCATATTTGTTCAGTGATTTGTTTGTTTAATTTCCTCAAAGCAAAGGTAAATATATTTTAAGTAGATTTTCCTTTTAAAATCTTTCATTAAGTTCTTTGCCCTTGCTAAAGTAGAAAACTGTTTATTTCATGTTTTATTCATTTATTATACATATATTATTAATGTTATAAATACAATGAGCATATATTTTCTCTGCAAGTTTTGGGTTGTTTTTTAAGTGAATGCAGCTATAGGCTGAGACATTCTTTAATCTCATCATTAAAAAAACTAGAAAAATTTCAAATTTATTGTATAGAGTTCATGAAACATAGAGCGTTGCTAAAACACAGAAATTGGGAAATCTTCCAATTTCTAAGAAAAAACATCAGAGATAAATGTAGATTTTCCTAGCTCTAGATAACTACAAAATTGATTCTGGCATATAGGGTAGATTTTTAGAAAAGGAAAAGTTGATTACTAAGACCCAGACTAGATTAATTATGATCACGTCACACAGTAAAACTTCACATTTTTTTTGAATGACAGTCAACTGATATATTACTGCAATATTGTAGACATTGCATATCTAAATTTTAGCAAGATGTGTGTCAGCATTACCTATGATATCTTAATCAATGGGGGAGGGTTGTGAGCTGACTAATAATCTTATTAGGTATAGACCTTTGACTCTTTGAGTCATTAACTGTAACAATGTCATTAATTAATGCCAACGTGATGGAAACTTTAGTCTGGCTCAATATACTTATTCATAAATTTGCAGAGAAGCTTAATGGCATACTAATAAAATTTGAGGATATTAGAAATTTGGAGGGTTAGTTCATATCTTGAATAAGAACACTGGTCCCAAAAGAACTGCACTGAAATAAAATATAGAAGAGAAAGCTTAAAAATGTACATGTATTTAATATTTTTAAATAATAAAAGTGAAAGAGGAAACGAATTAACTCTGAAAGTCACCAGAGGAAGACATAGGACTAATGGGTAGAAGTTTCAGTAAAATATACTTTGGGTAGATGAAAGAAAGAAATGATTAACATTTATAACTGTCTGAAATTGAAATGGATTGGCTCAGGAAGTACCCAAGAAGGTGTTCCAGTAACTAGTGGATGAGCCCAGGGTCCACTGAATGAGCATTTAGTATTTTCCACTAGGCATTCAGCATCAGATTTCTTAATGGTAGTAAGGTTGGTGAGCAGATAATATGATATCTCCATTATTTAGGAGAATTCTCTTTCCTTTGAACTCTAAGAGGACTTTAACTCTTTTGACATTTATTCCTGTGTAATATATTTATTTGTATCTATGTCTTATCTCATTTACTTGAGTCTTAAGTTCTTTGAAATGGAGACTTGTCAATCATCCATATGGTTTTTAGTACCTAGCACACTATCTTAAAAATTACAAATTGAAATAATGAATAAATAAATGAATATATTCTATAATAATATATTTTCTTCTATAAGAGTCGGGATATCCTAAGTCTTTGAGGATACTGCACATAAAATGTGCTTATGAGAGGATGGTGTACACACACTAGGACTTGAGGTGTTCTTGTTTTCTTTTTGCATAGTAGTATACCGAATATTATTTTTGGCTAGGTATATCCAAATTACCATGTTGAACATTATTTTTTAGAGGCATTCTGGTAGTCACTGGGAAGGTAAAGACACATAATTAGGTGACTTTCTTGAGGATAAGAATTGTGATTTATTCACTCTTTTATTCCAGATGCCTGGTTTGTATCTGGTACTCAAAATTTTTTGAATTGCTCTCTGATTATACATTAGACTTGGTTTTAAAAGATGAGTCGGAGCTCTGCAATGAGGAATGGCACTTCATTTGGAGAAAACAATAGGAACCAAGAGGTATGGTGTAGTGTCATTGGGATGAGGTAAAGCATCCATGTAACTGGAGTGTAAGGTGTGGCAGGGATGAGGGAAAAAAGCAGTATACAGGTGGTTGTAATCACAGATGAGGCTATTGAGTAAGGGCTGTCCCAAAGGATGCAATTTGGGCCTTGAAAACCTCGGAAATTGAATTTATCTTTTGAACATCTCTAAATTTCTGGGAATTCTACTTTAGGACAACTCTAAACTTTTGATTATCCTTTTCTATCACTAGATGATATTCTTCAGGGGCTTTTGGAGGAGGGTGGGAGAATTGCACGGGGCCATTTTTATGATACCCAAGGTAACCTAGACTCCAGGTATTTGAGTTGGAGACCCTCAGTACCACGTGTTGAGATCACATTTGTATTCTTGGACACAGAGGCTAACATTCCAGATGTTTGTGCATACAGTTTATATATGGGTTATTCTTTCAGGTTCTTAAAGGTCTGAGACAGACAGGTTTAGCTAAGAAATTATGTTATTGTGTCTGCCCTCTGGAAACTTGACTTTGCAGTGGAAACTTAATGCTTAGAAAGCTTAAAGAGACTGAGGTTACAGGGCTAGTGACAGAGTCACTTTTCTGAGTTAGCTGCCACACTCTCTTGGCCTAAGTGGATTCTTCCTACAATGTTCTTCCCCAAGTGGCTACTTGTACTGCTTATGTAGTTGGTTAATTTTAAATTAATGTCAGCATTTGCTGCTAAGTTGATTTGAAAGCTCTCGAATTTAATTCTTCATATGTGTTGCTGTCCCCTGATGATGATGGTGATAATTTTCACTGTAGCTTCAGATTTAAAATGTTATTTAAGTAAGTTACTTTTTAAGGGGTGGAGAGAGAGAGAGAGAGAGAGAGAGAGAGAGAGAGAGAGAGAGAGAGAGAATATGCACGTCAAGTGTGGCTCTTAGACATGTGGAGTTTCTTCTTAGGTAATTTTCCTTCAGTTGCATACATGTTTTATATACTGATGATGCTGCTGGGAGCTAAATAATTATTGTTTAATATGCTGCCATTTGATTTGCACCTTCTATAAAACCTTCGATGGCTCCCAATATTTAATAATAAAGATAATATTACTTCCCTAGACTAGCAACATCCTACAAGACCTGTGTCCTGCTTGTATTTTCTCCATTCCTGTCTTAGAACCACATGAGCCTTTGTTTAGTCGTTGGAACTTGAACCGTTTCCTCTCACCATGACCTTTACTCACACTTGTTCTCTGTCTAGAACAGAATGTGTTTTTCTTCCATTTCCCTCTAGTTGCTCTCTCGTGTCCTATGGCTTTCAACATAATCAGCATTAACTGGAAGAATTCCATTCTGAGCCCTCGCCTATGTTAAATCTCATTATATCACTGATGTGATTTTACTTGCCTATTACAGTCAGGCATCACATTACGATGTTTCAGTCAATGACAGACCATATATATGATGGAGGTCCCATAAGATTATAATGGAAGTGAAAAGTTCCTATCACCCAGTGACATTGTAGCCATTGTAATGTTGTAGTACAACACATTACTCACATGTGTCTGTGGTGGTGCTGGTGTAAAAAAACCTACTGTACTGCCAGTTGTATAAGAGTATAACACATATAATTAGGTATAGTATGTAATATTTGGTAATGATAACAACTGTGTTACCAGTTTATGTATTCACTATATTACACTTTTTATCATTATTTCAGAGCATACTCTTTCTACTCATAAAAAAAGTTTACTGTAAAACAGTATGCAGGGTTATATTGGCAGCAGCTTCATACATTTCTTGCTTACTGAGTCTCTCTATTGCTTCATTTTCTCTTTGCTTGATTTAATCTTATGTTGTTTTATAAATTTAGTGTAGCCTAAGTGTACAGTGTTTATAAAGTCACTCAGTAAGCCCTAGGCCTTCATATTCACTCACCATTAACTCACTGACTCACCCAGAGCAATGTCCAGTCCTGCCAGCTCCATTCATGGTAATTGCTCAATGCAGGTATACCATTTTTTATCTTTTATATTGTATTGACTCTATGTTTAGATATACAAATACTTACCAATATGTTACGATTACCGATGGTATTCAGTACAGTAACATACTGTACAGGTCTATAGCCTAAGAGCAATAGGCTACATCATAGCCTAGGTGTGCAGTAGGTCATATTGACTAGGTTTGTGTAGGTAAGTGCACTGTGTAATGACACATTTCTCAGGACATATCCCTATCACTAAGCAGCACATGGACGTATAATTTTATATTAATTTTTATGATTCGCTAATACCTTACTTTTCAACTAAAATGTAGAAACCCTGTTAATCTTACTAACCATGGATCTCATGGCATAGAGCCATTATTAGTAGAGAACACTTATTCAGTTTTTGATGAATGAATAAATGATATTATATTTAAACATTATTGAAATCTCAGTTCCCTTGTGAGAAGGAATTGAGCAATAGTTTGTCACATCCTGAATAAACTTTTTATTCTCCGTGCTAACACTAAACTGATTCTATTCTTTCTGGAAATTTAAGAATTAGTTAGTAGTCTACTTATTAGATATTTAAGGTTTTAGGAAATCAAGCGACAAGGGTAGAACCAGTGAAGCCTGGAACCCAAACATCAAATCCTTGTTCTGAAACTTTGCTTATCACGTTTTGCGGACTCTGCACTGTATCTTAATGTCTCCGAGGCTAGTTTCCCCACCAAATAAAATGGTGTCAAAAACCTCACTTCAGAAATTTAGTAATATCTACCAAAATTTTAAATATTACTAATTTTAACCCACATCACTTGCAAGTATTATATTCAAAGAAGTACAAAGATACTATTTGCATCATTATTTATAATAGTGAAAAACTAGAAACCAAATGTTGAGCCAACCAGTTAAGTAATTAATATAATGTCTATTCAATGGAATACCACACAGCCACTAAAAGAATGAAGATGAATTAGATGTGGAAAATCAGATATGCAAAAATGAATTTAATATAGGGAATGCAAATAAATTAGATATGGAGATAAATGTACAAGATACAGTGTGAAATGAAATAAGTTTCAAAAGATTATGAAAAAAGTACAAAGACACATGTATAGAAGATTTCTGGAAGATACTCAAAGCACTGATAATAATGGTTATCTCTGGGAAGTTTGATGTGTGGTCTAGCTTGTGTGTGAGCAGGGGCAGTGTTTATTTTTTCACTTTATACTTTATTGTTTTTTATTTTTAACTAAGACATATATCGCTTATGTAATTTTTAAAAATCTCATAAGATATCATATTACCCTCAGGTTGTTAATAAAATCATGTGAGAAAAATGTCTGGTACATACTAAAATGTTAGTGACTTTGAAAGAGAGAGAGAGAGCGTTCTCTGAAGTGCCCTTGGAGAGGGCTTCTCATTTTGGAAGAGTTTCACCAGATTTTCAACTGCCCTTGGTAGCTTGGTGACCATTAGCCATTGTCTGAATTTACCTCTATATGTCCTGATCATCTGGGTAAGGTCTGCCCCAGCCTTTCTTCCTAGAGTAAAGAGGGAGAGAGGGTTCCTTATTCATTCCAGGAGGTAAAACGTCTCTAGGCTGGGTCTTCAGAGCCCCGATTACAACAAACATATTTTATGTAAAGAATTGCAGCACTTAATTTTTAGTGCGCAATCCCTAGTTGCTTTCTTACTAAAGTAATATTACTTCCTAATTAAAATTTAAAAAAATACAGAAACATTAATGGCAAATAGGAAGATAATATGAGTGCTGGGATCAGGTATTAGAATATAGAAATAGACCAAGTCAAAGAAGCATCCATCTTTGGGGCTCATGAAGTGTTCAGTCTCTATTGCCATGTTGGAATGAGTGGCTGACTGTGTGTTTGTGTTTTATATCTCTATCCACAGAGATTTCTTCAAAAAGTAGTTCTTTCTTACCACAAAATGTATGGTCACTCCTTTGCTCATTGAACCTGGATTGTTCTTCTTGTTCTCAGAGTTGTGTAAAAATGGCCTTTCACTGAAAGGAGGCTTTTTAGGTGAGCTCTGCCTTTGAGACTCATTCATATTCTCATTCTCTCTCTCTCTCTCTCTCTCTCTCTCTCTCTCTCTCTCTCTCTCTCTCTCTCTCTCTCTCTCTCTCTCTCTCTCTCTGAAAACCATCATCTTGAGCTGGACCTTCTGAGGAGCTCAGACCATTCTGGATCTATTTGCTGAGGTGTGAGGGTTTTTTTCTGTACCTTTTTTCTGTACCTTTTTTTTTTTTTCGTGATTTGATGTTTTCTGGAGAATTGGCAACTGATCTGGCAGCTCTCAACTGCACTCAACCTGTTTTACATCACAATATAAATATATTCTTCCTTGTCATATAATGGCATTTGTTAGAGAATCTGGCAAAAACCCAGGTAAAAACACAGTATTTTATCCCGATTAACAATCTGAGGTTTTATGTCTTTTTGTCAAGGTTACTGTATATCAGCCTCATTTGTACTGCCTATATTCTTGAAAACAGTAAACACTCATACCTTTATAGTTCTACAGAATTCACACACTGACACATTGTCAAGTGGTTTTGATTGACTGCTTTTCAACTTGGCAAGCTAAAGATAATAAAAAGAGGTTCACAGTGGAGGCTTATGCAAGTAGGGGAGCAATTTTTCAGGGCATGCATGTGTACAAACTAAATCTGTGAACTCCAATGAGCCAGTCGTATCTAGGACTCTGAAAGTAGAACAGACTGATTTATTTGTGACAACGTACTTCAGCTGAACCTCTGTACTGGTTTGTTGGCAAAACATAGCATATGGCCTTTTAATGAGAGACATAATAATTGCAGATATGAGTAATACAGCACAAAGATTGGTTATGCTGTTTTTTATTCTAATAAGGAATGAAAGCTGGCTTCTCAAACAGCTGTTTACCAGGTTTGCTCCTATTTGAAATAGAGACACTTTAATACAAAAAGGGATTCTAAATGGTATATACTTGGAGAAGAAATTTTATTTATTTATTTATGTTTTGCATGTGTGTACATATATTATGTTTAAATTTTTTAGGCTCTGTGGTATCATGGTAAGCATTTCACACCTAGGTGGTTGTTATTCCGTATCTTCATGGAAAACATACAAAATCAACAGTGACAATATTTATTACCTTATTGCCCTTTCAGAAGACCTGTGAAGGAGCCTCAATGCAATGAGTCAAAATAATAATTCTTGACAAATGAGCAGACAAAAATGATGGCAATTTCTGGAATATAGGGCATCATCCAACATATGATGAAAATAAAATGCAAATTCTTGCCCTGCTCTGTAACTAGACATATTTCTTTGCCTGCTGGAATCCATAGCCATGACTCTCCCTTGGCTCCTAGAAGTGGTAGCCACACTTATCAGGTGACTCATCCCCATCCCTGTTCCTCTCTCTGATTAATTGATTAGAGATGGAGTTCTAATAAAAAAAAAAAAAAGAGCTAATCTACTCACTGAACAGAGGTCAATCAAATTATTTCTCTCAAGTATTTGAACAAAGTGGCACAAAGACTTGAGCCAGTGATGAATTCCCAAATTAAAATGTGATGTAAGAAATGGTCTGTGTAAGTGACCATGCTGGCCATATGCAAGACACACGTACTAGAAGTTGAAGGGGTGAGGATGTGATGGGGAGACAAAGAGAATATTGTGGAGAATATAGAAGCAGAATTGAAAGAGAGAGTTAGAAGGAACCATTTCAGAATCTGACTTTCTCCTACTTTCTCTAAGACCATGTTTGTTGTATTTACATTATAAATTTTCATTTACCTAAGCTACCTAGAGTGAGTTTCTGTTTTCTACCATCAAGGGTCTTGATGAGAATATCTCATTTTACAACATGATCTCATGTCCATGACTATGATTTCGAATTTATTTCTACACTCAAATATTCAATATAAGATCATTCTAAGAAAAGCCTCTAAGATTATTAAAAGACTAGTAGGGATTCAATATTAGGGTAAAATAAAAATAAAAATAGTGTTCCAGTATGGGAAATGTATTCCAGATGGAATTTTATTAAAACTTATAAGTCTAGAGTAAACATGGAAGCGTTCACCAAATTCTTGACTATCAGAACCAGATGGCATTCTTTAAGACTTGAAAAGGATTATGTTCAAATAAGCAATAACACTTTACCAAAGAGGAAGGGTATAAATGGAATTCATTAACTCAGTGTGTGGTTTAGGCTTAGAGTATAAATAAGACTCAAATAAATTCATGCGAGAGATATCCATAATAGGTGATTGAGATAAATCAGAGGAGTTTGAGAAATATTATTATACTTTTAAAGGGACACTCGTGAGAATAATTTTGCCTCTCAAAAAATAGCACCTTGATGTTAGTGTCAGGTTGTACAATGAGCTGTACCATTTCTTCCAGTGTTCCCTATGGGCAGCAGGTATGAATTTGCCCATGACGCTCAGCTGCCTTATTTATTTCTTATGAATCAGATAAATCTGATTCATCCTTTTCCCAAGAGGCTGGAAAACTTACATTGTTCTGAAAATTTGAGAAAGATCTCTTATCATAAATTCATCAAAATCAGATGCATATTTTCCAAATCCATGTGGATCATTTCAAGTTATGAGTCTATTTAGTGCCAAATCTGTCCATGGAGTAATTTTGACCAGCTGTGTGACTTTGGACAAGCTCCTTAACTTCTCAAGGCTGTGAACTTAGGTCAGCCTGTCTGAACTCATCAGTGCTTATTGAAGATCCTCTTGCTTCTCAAGGTTTTGTGTAATAGTAGAGACCACTTCCCCACCATGATACCCACCAATCTTTCTCAGAGAAATACTTTCTGGTTATGGAACTACTCCCACCCTTTGCTTGTGAATCCCTTTTCCATTTTGGGATGATTGTCTTTTCTACTCCGGTTGCACTGAGAGACAGAATTGAATATAAAATGTATTATCTTATCAGGGAACTATTGAAAATAATGAGAATATTATTAATAGTTCTGCCAAGACAACAGGTATGAACCAGAACAATCAAACCAGGGAAGCCAGGAAGTATCGTCACCCTAACTGCAACTTTCCCAGTTCATCTTCACATCGGGAATAGCCTGTGACTAGAACTTTATTGGGATGAAAACTGTCTAGCCCCTTTCTGGCTGTCATATTGCTTCTTTAGGTTAATTAGTTCAAATGAAGCATACTAACATCGTAATGAACTGAAAAGAACTTGGTTCTTTAAATGAATTAACATCTACACTATGGCCCAAATTTGTGTTCAGAATGCAAACTACTTCTCTCATTTCAAAATTTATTGGGAATTGAATAGATGCCAAATGTTGACAACAAAGTTAATCGATACCACTGAAAATAACAAATTTTAGTATCCTCAGGAACCAGGGTGGATATTTGCATGAAAGAATTGCTCAAAATGTATACTGCATGAAAGCACAAGGCTGCAAGGGCACTTGGGAAACACACAGAGGTTTGCTGGGGCTCTCATAGTAGTCCATTGCCATGGGGCCCAGGGCACATTACATATATAACGGAACTGGCCAGTTAGGCAAAAGTAAAATTTTTAGTGGTCCCTGAATGCTGGAATGCATAGACTGAATTTAGTGGTTTGAAAGAGAATGAAGCTCATTCCCTATGAGAATCCTTAATATGAGTCCCAGATGGTAGGATATATGGCACTGGCTGGTGGCCACGCTCATGGGCTTTAGGAGCCGTCCCCTAAAGGCTAAAGACCTGTGCAAATGGAAGTTTTCAGAGTTTTGAGAGTAATTAAATAACTAACTAAAGGAAAATGTTTTGACAAAAATAAAATACTTGCTACAGTACCTCTCTAAGTATCTCTAAAGAAAGTAAGTTCGGATTATGAAATCACAAGCACTTCTGACACAAGTGATAATTATTTTTTTCATTATAAATTTACAAAAAAAAAGAAATAATATCCCGCTATTGACTTCAGTACTTTGGTTAGCAAGTGTAAGTCCCCAGGACTTCCAAGTCATTGATTACATGCAACTTTAAACAGTATTCTTACTACAAAAGAATGAATTCCAGATTTATCTCACTTACTGATATCTACAGTATTATCTTGACATATCCTTAAGTATTTTCCATGCAGAGAAAGGAAGAGCTCATTGGAATTACTCATTGTTAAATCATAAGTTTTTTTTTTTTTTTTGTTATGAGTATACTTCTAACACTTAAATGCAAGTGTTATTATAACTCATTCTAACTCATGCTGCTTTAGTTGGAAACATAATTCTTTTCCCCTATAGCCTGGAAAGCACTGATTTACCTATAAGTATTAATAGAACAACAGAATCATAAAAGGATAGAGAGCATCCAGTTTTCAATGCTGCAGTTTGTCAAATTACTCAAATTACCATAGACAAGGGTGTCGCTATTTAAAAATATTTTTCACACATAGTTTCAACATAGGGCTTTCACATTTAAAATATAAAAGGCTGTTCTTCTTATCACCCTTTCCCCTCCTCCTTTTCTTCTGGTAACCACTAAATTGTTGTCTGTGTCTGAGTTTTTGTTTGTTTGTCTTGTTCATTCCTTGCTTAAAGGGGGTCAAATCTATAGTGACAGAAGATTTAACTTTAGGTGGTGAACACAAAATGCACTATACAGACGATGTATTATTAAATTGTATACTTGAAACCTATATAATTTTATTTACCAATGTCATCCCAATAAATTTAATAAAATAAATAAATACAATATAAAGGCTGTTGAGAAAATTCTGGAATGTGGCCCTCAAGTTAAATACATTTATAATTAGACACTCATTTGTTTTTATTATAAAATTGTTTTTGAAATGTTTTCCTCATTTGGTATGTGTAGACCCAAAGATAAATAGTAAAATCAACAGGAATATAGTGAGCTTAAGATAATGAAAAATAATAAAGACTAACAGAAAGGATTTTGGGTTATAATAACTGAAAAAAAAATCTCTTTGGAAAATAGCTATAGTTTTAGAAAACATGATAAACATATTAGAAAATTGGAGTTTGGCCAGCCTCTCTGTAGAAATAAATTAAAATAGAATTTCTGTTCTTAGCTAGAATATCAGCTCACACCCTCTCTTACCTTGCAAAAAGAAGCTGATTCTTAAATAGCATCCGTAACCCAGAAACAAGAAGTAAATGATGGAAATATTAGAACATAAAAAACAACGCAGCCACAAGCCAAATTTCTTGAGTTTTTTTTTTTTTAAACACACACACACACACACACAAGATAAAGAGCAGAGGACCAATTTTAACACCTTCTGACCCTGAGTAGCACACTAACAAGTATACGTAAAAGTTCAAATTGGTGCTTCCCAGGTAGTCCTTTTTAAGAACAGGCTGTTTAAAGAGGTTATGAAAAAGCACACTTAGCCAAACAGCTAAATAGAGGCATTAGGCATTTAGTTTTTTGCACATTTGAACAATGTGTGAAAATATTTCCAGCTTTAAAAATATCTTGACACTTTCCTCTGTGCTGAGAATGAGAATGAGGGTGGTGCCTTGACGCCAGTGCGTGAATACTGGACAGGTTCGTGGTAGAGAAATGAGGAGCTGAAAGTGATGCTCTCACTTTCTGTGTACTTCTCTATAATTAAGGGATTTTGGTGTTTGTGTGGAGAGGAAAAGTGGTTATAGGAGGGGATAGAACATAGAAGTTGAAAGTCCAATTTTAGAACAAGAACAGCCTGGGCTTGAGTTATGGCTTTGTGATTTTGGGGTGGTATAATTGTGAGCAGGTGATTTAGCACCTAGGAGCCTCAGTTCCCCATCTGTAAAATGGGCTTGAGTTCTAGCTCTTTGATTTTTCAATGGTATAATCGTGAGCAGATAATTTAGCACCTAGGATAACAGTGCCTACCTCATAAGGCTAGCATGGTAGTTAACCCAACTGAAAAGCAAATAACGCAATGCTTGACTTTTAGAAACTTTCAATAAATTTTGGTTATTAGTAACTGAAGACTTAAAGAAAGTATGGAATCTGTTTCTCAAACTCACTACCGACATCCCTCCAGTCTCTCACATCTGAGCACGCATTATTTTAGATGTTATCACAAACCTTGCTATTTATATATGTTAAAGACTTACTTGCCTGGCATATCATAGGTGTTCAAATTGTTCTGCTGAATGAAAGGCCCATGGTTAATTGTTAAATAGAAACGAAATACCGCTTTTGCCCATCTCAGGTCATATTTTTCTGTGCTTAAGAACATTTATTGGCTTTCACTCATCTCTGGGAAGACCAACATGCCCAAATTTAATTACTACTGTCTTATAGCATGGCAATGCTTTCTTATTAGCCATATCGTTGTTTTTGAGATTCCTCTTCTCAAGCAGCCTTCCCCTATCAATTTTGCTTGTTGATATGTTACTAATTTGTCAAGATTCATGCTCTTTCCTGTACTGTAGGATTTTTAGCCTCATACATTATATACTTTAAATATGTCTTATCTTACTTAACCTTAACAAAACCACATAACTCCTAAGGCTAGGAACTCTCTTTCAAATCTTTGTGTCCTCTCCAATGTCTAAGAAAATGTACTTACTCAAATGTTCAGTATATATATATTTAATTGAAGGCATGTCTTTACATAACACAAAATGATGTAGGATCCAGAATATTATCAAAAGAAATACTGCCATGAGCACCAGGAGGGACATCCTTTGTGTAGCCTGGTGGAAATGCCAGAATGTAATTAGTTACAGGAAACTCTGTGCTTAAAAGATCAAAAAGTTGGTACAATAAAAGTATCAACTGCTTAAGACTCAGCAGAGAAGGTTCTGGACTAAAATGAGGCTAGTTTTGGGATGAATGTCTTTTAAAAGAATAATAAAATAAGAGTCTACATCTTTTCTGTGTCTGACCCATCAGAAATTCTTAGTAATCCTTCTACAGTAATTCTATTTGTAGTCATTCTTACTTCTACAGTTATGTTAATTTTGCTACATGTTAATTTTATCACATGCCACTCACTGGCTAGGTGTTATGCATGTGTGTTTTTCTTCTGAACTCTACAACAACCTCAGAAAGTTGGTATTTGGATCCCAGTTTTATAGGTGAAGAAGCAGAGGTTTAGGCATGTTTAGCTGAAGTTTACAGAGCTAGGAAGTGGCAAAGTGCAAATGTGAACCCAAATCTCCCCAAGGACAATGATCATGACGTAGGTAAACAATAGTGGTATCTTATTTACCCTAGTCACAAAAAGCACCTCCCTTAGCTAGTTGTTTCTTTCAGGGAATCATTGACTATCAGAGGTGGGAAAGATGTTAGCAAACACTTAGTGCAGCTCACATAATTTTAAGAGAAGGAAGCTGAATCCTAGGAGATAAAATTTCCTGCTTCAGAACAGTGAATTAACAGCAAAATTGGGACCATAAGTTTATTCTTACATTAGCCCAGTGTAGTTTCTCATAAGGCAGGAATAAACAGCTTTACAGATTATTAGCCTTGCAAACTCAAACCTATAAGTGACAGCAAATGTCACAATTCACATAACAGATGTTGTTTTAGGTTACAATTGTTGTCACCTCTTTCTGCCAGATCCTCTTTTTTTTTTTTTTAGACATTAGAGCCCAATTTGACAACCTGTAGAAATTCAAATGCGGAGAAAGTATTTTTTTTTCCTTCTCTCTGCCCCATGCATTCTGCACACTTGAGGAAGATATGCCTAAGCTAACGAAAATATCCTTAATAACCCACTATTTAATAGTCCAAAGTCAATTTTCTAAATGGCATTATTTGCATGAGCTGTATTCAAAACCCTGGATCCCAAAGATCTACATCATTGCCAGTGAAAAATAGTTTTTGCCCTCTGTGCCAAAAAAGGAAAGAAAAGAAAAAAATCAGTGGATAATACAGCATTTTGATTGGAAACAAAAAGACTGTTGAATAAGTTGGGATGCTCTCAGAACTGAAATTCAAATAGAACAATTGCTATGGATTGTGATGAGGAAGGAAAGGGGAAGTAGCCCTGTCTATGAGTGACTAGTTGATAAGTTCTCTGACGAGTACATGGAGGAAAAAGAACACACTATTGGGAGAAGAGCTGGATAACCAAGTGCAAGTATCACAGGCCTCTAGGAAACGTATCAAAGACTGAAAATACTAAAGACAAGAAAAACTTTATAACTATGTTCAGAACAAGATAAATGGTAAAGGGATGATTCTACCATTAGACCCTCTTCAGGAAAGAGTCACACTTGTCTTTCCTAAACACATGACAGTTCCTCTATCAAAGGAGGTAAATATTAGATTAGATAGAATATAACAGTAGTGAGAGAGAGCCGAAGCTCAAGGATCTGAGGAAATTTAAAAACACCACACTGATACTTTAAATTCAATTCAGCAAACTCTCATTGCAAATCTGTGATACCCTGACATTTTGCTAGATGCCAGCTATGTCAAGATGAATAAGATACAATTCCTGTCCTCAAGGGCTCACAGTCTAGGGGTAAAACAACCAGGAGACAAGTTAATTATATAACAGTGTGATAAATGCAATACTATATTGAATTCTGTTACTTTGTAGAGCTATGAAGAATGGGAGAGGAGCAAGGAGATTATAATTGACCAAGGTTGATATAAATTGTAAGAAAGAAACTCAATTCCCTGATTTATAGATAAATTACATTGGTAGTTTGATACCAATCATGTGCAATAATCTGGAATAAATTAATGAAAAAAGATGACGAACACAAATGCAAGTTGGGGATGATTACTACGAATCATCATGGATTTACTAAAAGGGATTAAACTAATATGATTTCATTTCCATTTTAAAAATAGATCAGTAGAATAGATCAGGAGGCTAGAAACACTGTATAGACATAAATACCATAGACCTCACCTCAAGTACTGTTTTTCTGTATTTGACCAGGTCTTCAATGACATACTTGTTGAACAAGAAATATGGACATGATGCCAATACACTGAAACGAACCTGGAAATGTCAATTATTGGTAGACATAAGTCAAGGGAGCCTTCTGGTGGTGGTTTGTAGGGTCCTTTGCCTTGGTGTGGCTGTGTTAATCTTTTCATTCATGACTTGGGTGGTGTATCTGTTCAGTAAAGGACTCCACAGGAAACAGACAGCATATTCAAACAGGAAAATATGAGGAGAGTTAATAAAGTGGCTATTTACATGTGGGCATGCTTTAAAGGAACTGATAAGAGATAGTACAGTCTCAGCACTGGCCTGACAGGCTGAAGGGAAAGATCCGTCCCTGGAACAGATGATGAAGCTAGAGTAGGAAGCAGAAGGCTCCTGCCCTGGTCAGGGCTTATGATGATGCCCGTTTCCTAGCATTGAACTTGTTGACCTGCTTATTTGTCCCTGCGCCAGTGTTCCTGTAGGCACTTACCCAGCCCTCCATGTACTTCTCCCTAAACTAATCTGTGGAAGTTGTTAGCTCCTCTGTATATCAACTCTTTTCCTGTCTTTGATATATTACTTCTGAACACCCGAGTTAGACGAATCTTTCCTGATGTACTATAATTGTGGCATGGGCAGTTTTATTCCCCATCATGCCTGTGAATTTTTGTCAGAGTGTTTTCTGATATACCTATGAACAAGGAGAAATGTGCGCCTGACACTAATACTTGAATGGACTTGGATGGGCTTGAAAATGCTAATTAATTGGTAGATACGGTCCTAGGGAAGTAGGGATAGGAACAGGACAAATTATACTTGGAGGAGACTATTGTTTAAAATCTTATATTGCCCTCTCCCATCTTCCTGGTAAATTTTATCAGATTTTCTTTTCATTGCTTTGGTAAATGAGTTATCCTTAGAAATGAGACAGTATGATAGGTTTTCCACAACAAATGTAATTTTTGAGAATTTTTTTTGAAGCAGTAACATCTTTCATGGGCCAATGTTCAAAAGACTTTTTTCTTATTTGAGGACATCTAATTGACCCAAATTTCTCAGGAAACGGTAAACAAATATTTTTTAAAAGTATCACAGATACTTTACATCACAGATAATACATATAAAGCTAATCAAGACTTGTTAGTAATTTAATGAGATTTCAATGCTTTATATGTGTCAGACATAAAGAAGAAAATGAAGAAAACCAAGCATTTGGATTTGGTCTAGAAATATTCTCTTTCTTCCTTTTTCATCATTTATATTTCCAAGGTGAATCTAAAATAATAGTTGTTGTAGACTGAAATAATAGTTGTAGACTAAAATTTTAATATCGTTTTTGAGTTCACCCTCCTGTCTAGGGGGATATGCAAAATAGATCATATTTATTTATAGATCACTCAGAGAGGTTCTCTCTCTTTCTGCCTTTCTCCCTCTGCTCAAACCCCTTGCCAAGAGGAGTCTGTTTCAAAGAACCCAAAGATCCTCTTTTAACTTCTCTTTAACTCAAAATGTCCTGAAGGACTCTTCTGGGGATGAAACACTATGAGGTTCATGTATGCTTTCATAAGTTTTAAACTTATATATTTTCCAGTTACATGATTTAGCACATTGGTAATGAAAACCTTCTTAGGAGAAAAGATGATGTTACCATCCTTTCAAAAGAGATTGATATTTGGCTGGTCATAATTCTTCTATTATGTAGCTATTTTATAACCACTTATTGGAAAGAAAAAAAAAAAAAAGCCTGAAAGCTCTTAGCGGCTGCCTGAGGTTACCTTATCATTTCTTTCCTACAACTGAGATCATATCTTTTAAACTGCAGACTTTACCGTGGAAGCTGTTTCCTTAGCGAATACTGGGACTACATTCCTGAGCCTTTGGGCATACCAATTCTGATTGCTGCCTTCTCTCCCCCAGCAAATCAGTCAAGCATAAACCAGGAGGTGATTAGAATTTTACTGCCCCCATTTACAAGACCTTCAGCTTTCTGTCTCCTTAACTTCCTTTTGCTTTGCTTAGCAACAGGAATGTGGCAAGTATTTTATTGCCAACCGAATTTTATTTTGCTTTCATATTGAAAAGAAGAACTTAAGGATATAAGACAACCAATAAAACATTTCACTTTTTACTCATGTTTCACATTAGAATTTTTTACTCTGACTACCAGGGGCTTCCTTGGGCCATGGGATTTTCACAATGTTTCTGGTTGAAACTGACTGAATCCTATAACAATATCTGGACCCCTGTTACCCAGTGAACAGAGGTGAATGTCAGCAGCCCAGGAAGTATCAGTGCATTTCTCAATTACAAATCTGCCCTCTTTTCTGTCCCAGGTACTATTTTTAGAAATTTAAGTCATGTAGGTCAATAATTAAGGCTGTCCTTGTAGTAATAGTTAAAAGGAATTTAGAGATGTGCACACTCTCTTTGCTATTCTGTGAATGCTGTGTTTTTTAAATTCAGCATGTCCAATCAGCAGTGCTGGTTGATCCTCTTCTTTAAGCAAGTCATTGTGTTAGATACCAGGAAGAGTAGCAAAATGAATGAGACTCACTCCCTGCCCTCAGGGAGTGTAGCAGACATGTTTATTTATATAGCATTAGGTAGAATATATTAGGTTTCCAATATTTGACCATACTTAATCTGAAAATTGCAACTTTATAAGATATTGTCTAATAATAGTGCTCTAGCCGTGCTTAAGAAACATCAAGGCTGAAGACCTTAAATATAACTGGTGAAATTGAGGAAGGTTTTATGGGGAATATATGATTTCAGTAATGCCTTGAAATTTCGGGAGAATTGGATTCCCTTTAATCTCCTTCTGTCCTAGACCAGTAGGAAGCTTGTTTGAGCAGTAGAGAGCAGAAAGAATTATAGTTAGAAACTATCAAGAGGTCTAGAATGACTCTAACAAATGATTGATGGGTGAGACAGAGGAGAACAAATAGAGCTGAGACAGTATATTGGAGTCAGAGGGTATTATTTTATCAGGGTATGGGGAATCTTCAGAGATGTCGAGGAAGGGAGCAGCAAATACATAGCTATGTGCCTACTGTTCTACTGTTATAGGGATCTACACTTGTCTATCCCCAAAGATGGGCTGACTTTTTCTGGCACAGAAAAATTTGTAAAAATTTGTCTAATAATAGCTTGTTTGGGAAGAAAAAAAAAACAAAAACAATGAACACTAACAAAAGGAATCCAAAGTAAGAAGGAAACTGAAAAACACTTTGATAGACAATAAAGTTGAAAAGGGTTAGGGCAGAGGTCACATGTCTAGAGTATCAGGACAGGTACCATAAAACAGGGGTTAGCAAGCTGTGAGCCAAATTCAATCCACCATCTGTTTTTGTAAATAAAGTTTCATTGAAACACTGTCAGGCTCATTCATTCCCACATACACGTGACTGCGTTCATGCTGTACTGTAATTGTGGAGTTGAGTAGTTGTAAAATAGACAGTATGAGACTTTAAGCCTGAAATATTTCTCTCTTTGGTCCTTCACAGGAAAAGTTTGCTAACACTAAAATTCAATTTCTGAAAATGGGTTAATTTAATTAATCTTTTACGTTTCAACTTTCCTGACAGATACTGATACAGGAAATATTTTCCAAAAATAGAAAATCCTACAGTACAAACATGAGCATAAATAGCATCTGGTAGGGCCCTTGGCCTCAGGGTCAGTCAACAGGAGTTGGGGCCTGTCATTAGTCAGACAGCACTTATTTACTGATACTTATCCTGTTTCAGCCCTTCATTGATGCTCTGTAGCCAGATCTTCCCAGTTTTTAAGGGAACCTAGACATTGGGACATTTGTGTGATATCTGCCACTTTTTAAATATTGCCAGCTAAATCAATGAAAAGTTTTCAGCCTTGGGGTTGGTCAAACGCTACATTCCTATTGTTCAGGTTCCATTCATGACCATGCATTTGTAGCTCTGGATTTGAGACCAAGAACAAGACATCATTATGAGAAGGGAAGGGCAAAAAGGTAAGGGGAGGTGAATTATACAGCAAAAGATGAATGAGGCAGGAAATGATACAGTTCCCACATGGCCTGTGGGACTTGTGAATGAAAATATGGTAGCATTTCAGAAGATGAAAGGAATGTGCATATTGCTATCTGTCAAATTTGCTTTAGAGCACAATTATTTTTTAGGCCATTGGTAAACTGGTTCAGATATACTGACAGTTTTTATTTATTTGTTTGTTTGTTTGTTTGTTTGTTTATTATGCTGACAGCACCTGGTCTTCCTAGATGGTCTCCCATCCAAGTACTAACCAGGCTCGACCCTGCTTAGCTTCCAAGATCAAATGGGATCAGGCGTGTTCAGGGTGGCATGGCTATAGACCGCTGACAGTTTTTGCTATGTTTTTTGAACTAATTTCTTCTCCTTTACCCCTTACATGGTACTTTAAAATGAGAGAAGAGGAAGAAATTAATTGTGCATCTGGAACTTAGATGTCTATTTTAATTGAGAAAAAAAGAGAATATTAAGGAATTACACAGGCAAAACCTATTTCTTAATCTTCTTCAGACACGTGAGAAGAAAATATTCAAGGAGAAAACTAGAGTAAACATTATTTTTAGTGAGATATTAGATTTAAATAAATATCCACTGAACATTTATATTCTTGACAATTGAATATACACAGCAAAACTTGTTTGCATTTTTGATGGAAGAAAATCGCCCTGAGAACAGGACCTTGTTTAACTTGTTTAATCCCAAATCCACAAGGCCAGCACAGTGCAACCCCACTGCAGGCACCTGCTAAAGTGGTTGAATAAATAGATACATGAATAAATGATCAAATGGAGTCGCGCATACATGTATTTCATGTCTCATATTTTCCACTTTTGGCTTTTTTTTTTCTTCCCCTCTGATGACCTTCTATTGTCTCCTATGTCTCTGTCTTCTTTTTCCAAAACAAAATTCTTTTCAAAAGAAAACTGAATTATCTCTTTTTTTTTTGTTCCTTTTGGCTGTATCTTTTACTAATTTCCATCTTCCACCTATGCCTGAAGTTCATTTCAGCTTGGACTTTTTCTCAACTCCCTCAAGTCATCTTCAGTTTGAGGCCAACCACCTACATTGCTACTAACTGAATTATCATTTTATTAACCACAATCATAATCTTAAGAGTAAGAAAAAAGTTATGGGAAAAACATTAAACAACAATAATAAAAGGGTTTAAATGAACCCTCAGGTAGAAAGTTCAAATCAGTTTGTACTTGGTGAAAAACTGAAGTTACCTTAAGCTTCAAAAGCTACTTGTGAAATTATTATTAGGCTGATCATAGCATATATCCAGTAAATATTAATTCTGTCTTCCTGATCGTTGTAGTATAAGTCAGGGTTAAGTAGACATTCATACATCCAGACCTTTCATGGATGAGACCTATATTAATTTCAATGTTTCTTCTAGGTCTTATTTCAAGTGCAAATCAAAATGTTGGTTTTGGAGAAGGTAGTTTATATATTGTTGTTATTGTTTTATTGGAGAATTACTCTTTTAAATGTATAATATAATGATCTATCCTTTTTTAACTATGATATTGTTTTACTTAACTTTACATTTCTTTTGGCTGAACACATCTGCAATTGTAAAAAAAGGTTCATAGTAGAATCGAATTTGCACAATCAATATTTTAGAGCTGAAAGTAACCAATAGAATCCATTTAATTTATTCTTTTCATTTTTTTTTCTGATGAGGAAACATTGCCCACATAATGGGAATTAACTCTATAAGAAATTTTATTGAAATGTATATATATATATGTATATGTGTGTGTATGTATGTATTTAAGGATGTACCTATTGCAATAGTGCTGTCTAAAGTTGTAAAGTTTATTCACCATTGCAATGACAGTATAACTCTTGACATAAGAAACATGTAGAGAATTTTTATGAGTTTATTATGCCAGGGAGCAAGATTTTATTTTATCATTTTATTATTAGTTTAAAATTTTTAATTAAGTTTATTGGGTAACATTGGTTAATACAATTCTATAATTTTCAAGTGTACATTCTAATTTGACATCTGTATATTCTATTGTGTGTTTACCACCCAAAGTCCAGTATCCTTCAGCTACCATATATTTGATCCCCTTTACTCACTTCATCCTCCCCTTACTCCCCTATATTTGACCCCTTTTACCCTGTCTACCTCCCCTTTATTCCCCCATCCCATTAGTAACCACTAATCTGTATTTCTCTGATAACACTAGTCAATTGTCCATGTCCATGAATCTTCATTTATTTGTCCTGCTCATTTGTTGCTCTTAGGTTTACATCCCACATATAAGTGATGTCATATGATTTTCAACTTTTTCTGTCTGGCTTATTTTGCTTAGCATGATTATCTCGAGGTCCATCCATGTTGTTGCAAATGGCAGTATTTCATGCCTTCTTATGACTGAGTAATATTCCATTGTATATATGTACTACATCTTTTTTAGCCAATCATCTATCATAGGACACTTTGGTTGCTTCCATGTCCTGGCCACTGTGAATAATGCTGCTATGAACATCAGTGTGCAAATATCTTTTTGGATGTGGGTTTTCAAGTCTTTGGGGTAAATACACGGAGCAAGATTTTAAATGCTCCAGAAAATAATAGTTTTGCAGCTTCTTTTATGCATTTGAAATTAAGAAGACGTAAGGAAGATTGGAGAAAGCAAGGCAGAGATTGGATTCAGAATAGTTAACAAGATTATGTACATTTTTGGTGGTTAACATCTTCTTTCAAGGGTTTGTTAACTTAGGTGCACAAGAACAGTAAACAGGGCTGGCTTAAAACTTTTCATTAAAGAAATTATAGGCCTGGAAGGTGGCTATCCACCATGACCTACCCAGTTAGGAATTTATGATGAGACCATCCTATGAGGTTAGTTTCCATAGAATTCCCTTTTTTTTTTGTCCATATACTAAATTCTACATGATACAGATGGCTACATAGAATTTACAGAAAAAGAACAATTGGTAATCATTTCAATTAGTTAAATTGTTTTAAATTCAATTTGTGCTACTTATATAAAGCAACTCCCATGTTCTAAAGATAATATAACTGTTCATTGTTTTGAGGGATTGGTAATTGAATAATGAAGATGCAGGTCTGATTAAGGTCAAAAGTAAATATACCCAAAGGTAAAATTTTATCTGATCAAGAGGTTTTAAAAACAACAGATCTAATGCATATTGATTATTGATTAAACAACCAAAAAGAATGACAGTAGTTTCTTGTTTCCTTAAAGAAGAGAGGAAGGCAGTTAGTTAATGCTATATTTAAAATAGTACCATGCTAAACTCGTTTTAAAATCATTTTTCACAAAAAGTAGAGGCAAACACATTTTAGTAAATCAAGATGAAATAAAGGCTTTGGAAGAATAGCTTATAAGGGAAGGTCAGTAAAGATACGTTCCCATGAACCTGCATCAATAGATATCAGGCAGTGAATGTGTTACAGTCTTATCAATTTTAGCAAATGCACCTATTAATTTGAAAAATATTAGACATATAGGATTTATCAGAAAATGTAAAAGTAATAATAATTTTCAGATAAGTGTAGAAAATATAAACCTGGAAATGATTAATTTTTAAAATTTGCTGTTTATAAATGGTGATACGCAGTTTCTATTGTCTTGACTAAGGTAAATTATAATTTAACAGCTGTTTTTTATTCAGACATATTTCTAAGTAGTGGTTCAGATTCCAATGAAGTGTTACACTCAGTTTTTTCAATTTATTTGCAAAATAACTCAATTTTTGCTAGTGAAGAAGATGGAACAAATGAGATGTGACTGTTTATTAAGACAATTACAAGTAGCAGCATATTATAAATTGTTCTTTAACAAAGGATAATATTCATTTATTCATTCAACACTAACGATTGAGCATCTACTATGTGTAATATATTGTTCTAATGCTTCCACAGACCAGTATGCATGGCAAATATCCTTATAATCATGAAGCATACATTCTAGCCATCAGGAATATTTATTATCTTTGTATTCTAAGTGAGAAATTTATAATTACAGACTCTAAAATGTCATATTGTGCTGAAGTGGATTTAAAAGAGTAAGCAATACTTTATGTTGCGTATGCTTTGTATCTTAGAACACACTCGCATTTGTTTAATTCTTCAACCTTTGAGTAGTTTGTTTATCAGAGAAGAAAACTGAGATCCTGAAAGGTTGACAGACATCCGGGAGTCTCACAGATAGTAAGTAGCAGAGATGAGGCTTGTCTTCTCTCATTCCAGGGTTGTGCTGATTTCAATCCCCTGAAGTGCCCTCCACAGCATTTCAGTGGAAGGCCCTGTGCAGCCTTGGAAGTGAATAGACATCTAAACCTCTCTTGATTATAGCAAGAGGGAAAAAAAATATGAATATTTGGTAGCAAAAAAAGACTACAGGTTGAACAATACTAGGAAAACCTGTGGGAGAGTCTAATATTTAGCAGTGATATCAAGCAATAGAGTATCAGTTCATGGCATTTAGAAGAACTAAGAATGAATGACTGCCTGAGACTTGAATTGGATCATTGATCTGGGAATAAGTTTAAACAATGGAAGAGTGTGAAGTGTGCTTCAGCGTGATGGAGTAACCTGTCATGGAGAGGCGAAGACCTTTCATGAAAACTGGTGAATTGCCTAAAGCAGTCTCCGACTTTGATGGATGGCTTGTCAGCTGTGTTCTCTCTGAATGCTTAGTGTCTCCCTGTTTACAATAGGAAGCAAGGAGGTTTGTGGGAATTATCTCTCCCTCTTTTTTAAAATTTTATTTTATTAGTTTCAAGTATACAGTACATTGATTAGACATTTATATAGTTTATAAAATGATCCCCCTAATTGCTCTTTCTCTCCTCTGGCTCTCTATCTAGCTAATACATTAAAGCTAACTGCATTCCCTATGCCATGCTCTTCAACCTCATGGCCATCTATCAACTACTACTTTGTACTTCTTTAACCCTTCACCCCATTCTCCCAGTCCCCCTACCTTCTGCCTGTCACCAGATTGTCCTCTACATTTGTAAGTCTGTTTTTGCTTAGTTTGTTCTTTTTGTCCCTTAGATTCCGCATGTAAGTGAAATTATATGGTATTTATCTTTCTCTGTCTGACTTATTTCCCTCAGCATAATAACCTCTAGGTCCCTCCATAATGTTGCAAATGATGGGCTTTCATTTTTTTAATGGCTGAGTAATATATATTCCATTGTATATATGAACAATAACTTCTTTATGCAGTCATCTGTTGATGGGCATTTAAGTTGCTTCCATATCTTGGCTATTGTAAATTGTGCTGCCATGAACATAGGGATGAATAGATCTTTACAGATTATTGTTTTGGCTTTCTGTGGATAAATACCCAGAAGTGCAATTGCTAGGCCAAAAGGGGAATTCTCTTTTAAAAGGCAGTCTTCGCCTCTTTGAGAATTTGTGCCTTTTTCAGTTTACAAAAGCACTTTACATTTTTCTTTTTGACATACAAGTGTGCAAAACTCCATCAATGAGGAAATGAAATTGTGAAGATAAAACATGAAAGGACAGAAGACATATCTCCTTTGTCAGACCATTCAATCTGCTTTACTCACTTCATTATGGTAATAGTTGCAAGAAAGGTGGGGTGGAGTGGAAGAATTGGTATTGGACATATAGTATATGCTAAGTTCTCTATATACCCTCTCCCTTTCAGTCCTCACAACACCCTTGTGAGATATTATTGTCATTCTTATTTTGTAGATGAGAAAGCTGAGGTACTGAGAGAATATGTAATTAGGACTCAACCACAATGCCTTACTCTCTTTTTATGTTACTGTATGTATCCTCCCATCCATCTCTATATAGATTTCACTCTTCCTGAATACTCATTGTAGCAATATCTCTTTTTAAAAATATTATTGTAATTTTAACAGCTTTATTGAGATATAATTGATGTATAACAGCTTGCGCATATTTAATGCATATAATTTGATGAGTTTGGACATACCCATGAAATTATCACTAGAATCAAGATAATAGACATATCAAAATATGTCTATAGACACTATCAAAAATTTCCTTGTGTCCTTTTACTGTGTGTGTGTAAGAACATTTAACATGAGATCTACTCTTTTACTAAATTTTTAAGGGCACAGTACAGTATTGCTAACTACAGACACTACATGGTACAGCAGATCTCTGGAACTTATTTATCTTGCACCACTGAAGCTTTATACCAATTGAACAACTCACCAATATGTCTTATATAAGGGACAGCTTTTTTGACTGCTTCATAGATACACATGAACACATTCGTTTCACCTTTTATACTACATTTTCACAGAGTCAAACACATGGTAGAAAACAAATCAATATTTGTTATACAGAATTGATTATAGCTTTGGGGTTGGGGACACTTTGCATTGCTCGCTTTCCATGCTTTGCTATAAAATTATGTTATGTCTGCCTCCAAGGCAGGCGAGGTACCTGTTTCATAAATTGTCAGAGCCATCTGCAAGTTGCTGCTTTGCCCTGGCATAATCAAGCCTTGGCAGGAAGTTTTGGATTGCTTTGTTTCTACTAGATGTCAATTCTCTTAAAGGCATTTTATTAGCTATGAACTTCTTGTTGGTATGAGTTGACCTACAAGAGGGAATACAAATTGGAAGCTTGTGTGTACTTCATTCCCATTTGGATGGACCAGCTAATTGCATCTGCCAAACACCCAGCCAGAGCGTGTAGCATTCCTTTCTATTTTGCATGTTTTACATCTAAAAAATTTATTCCATGTCACTAAGAATCCACATATTAGGATGATTGATTAATAATTAAGTAGGGTCCAACTTATATGAAGAAATCTTTAGGAACAAAGAAAGAATAAAAATATTATCATGTTCTAATATATGAGCTAAACTTTTTTTTTTGTTAACCTCATAAAATTCTTAGGGACTTGGGAACAGATAATATAGTATCTAATTAGTATCCTTCAGAAAATGTGCACATATAATTCCAATAAGAATCAACCTCTGTCTTTTAAATACTTGAAATAGAAGACATAACTCAGAATGTGTTTGGAGGTTCTGTGGTTCACAGTGCAAATGCTTCTCCCAGATCATGAGCTAATCAGTCACTGGATGCTGAAAGTTCTCTCTGATCCTTCTAGGTATTCGTTATAAACATGAGACATTGATGTGGTCATAGTTTACTGCTACTCTTAGTAAATGAAGACTCAGACAATAACATATAATTGGAACATTACATACATCTGTTGACAGTTTAATTTAATTTGGGTGTATGAGGGCATGCATACTTGTTTTCTTCTTTCTTAATGAAAACCCCTGTGTCAGATCAGACCATATGTTGGCGTGTTGAGTTCCACAGAAAGCAGAAGCAGGAAAGCAAAAGAAGACCTAGAATCTGACTGCTCTGTGTATGGTAGTTGAAATATACACTAGACATTGAAAGTCTTTAGATGATACTTTGGGTGTATTTAATACATTTTATTGATTTTAGCAATGTTTTTACTCTGACTACACCCACATTCTAACACCAACGCATAGATAACTATCAAATATACAATGTCAATATTTTAATGTCAGTATTTTAAACACACATATAAAAATTATATGTGTGTTTATATTTTTTAGAATAAAGAATAAAAAGAGTCATGTTACTAAAAATGTTTAGTAAAATGAATTAAATTCTCTAGAACACACATCAACTCTATATCTATGTGAACACAGGCACTTCTACATGTTTACAATGATGATAAAGCAAAAGAAAAAATAATAACTCGAAAAATTCCATGAAGTTCCTCCTTTTCTGTGAAGTAGTGAGTTTAGATTGCTATCCTTTCAACTCTCTATGGCAGTTTTGCCTACTGACTTCAACATTTCCTGACAGTGTAGTAGTGTAGGAGGGGAAACATGGAATTTTGAATCAGGCAGACCTGAGTTCAAATATAGTCATCACTTATTAGGTACTTTATAGTGAACATTTCTGAACTGTAGGTTTTTATCTTCTAAATGGAAAAAAAAAAGCAAAACAAAAAGACCATAATGTTATCTTGAAAGCTTAAGAAAAAGCATATTGAAACCCTTAGTGTAATGTCTAGAATAAAATAAAAGCTCAAAATACAGTTATTATTGGTTGTATTGGAAGCAGCAGAAAGCAAAGGAAGAGAATGGTTTTGATAAAATGAAAAAAAATCTGGCAAGAGATGAGCCATGTGTGATTACCAAACCAACCCACCAGAGAGGCTCATTCATGGTTAAAAATCACTGCCAAGCATTTTGGCTGGCCTTCTACACCAGTTTGGTGGATTTCATTTGTAAAATACAGCTGCTTTTAGTTTTCTCAGCCATCAAGGAATTACAGGCCTCAACTTTAGTATAGCAAGCAGAGAAACTATAGAAATCAATAAAGTATTCTTGTCATTTAAGTTTTTGTAAGAAACAGCACCATACTGCTGATGGAAAAAAAAGGCGGGTCAGACATGTTAGAAGTTAATTTGCCTATCAGACCACCATTTTCTGGGAAAGAAGAACTAAGTCACTAAAAGTTCTCAGTGGTTAGAAAACTATAGATTATGAGTAGTTTTATTCCTCGTAAATCTTTTATGCTGAAATTTGAGTGGAAAGATTTTATGAGGTTGGTTTTATTAGATTATCGAATCTCCCTGAGCTTAATTTGCGATGGGAAAAAGAACTCATCTTTTTTTTTTTTTTTTTTTTTTAATAGACCACTCTTGTTACCACAAGTAGTCAAGTCTGATTTTGAGATCAAAGAGTTTTATTTAACCTTTGAGTCAGATGTTACATATTTCATTTATCTCCAAGCCAATTATGTGCATATTCTACTTTCTGAACCCCATCAGTGAGTCTCAGAGAAGTCAAGGATGGTAAGAGAAGAAGAGAACTTTTGTCTGCTGTATTGTATTTTGTGTTCACTTTGAAGTAATGGAAACCATTGCTTCCACTCATTATCGTCAGAGAGGTGCGGAGGTGGCCCAGAACACAGACATCCTTATCAAGGTGAAAAGACAGTAGAGCTTTGCATCCCTTTAATCTTTGTAAATGCAAAATGTATTTTGTCAGAGGACTTAAGGTTTCATATTACTATGCATCAAAAGATTAGAAGTTATTTTTCTCACAAAGAGTCTATGTTATCAACAGTCGTATATTGTTTTTGTGTTGCAAATCAAGCAGCTTGGAAGAAAAATTTGCCATGTTTTTTGAAAGGGCAGCACAAACTATGATTGTTATGATTCAATCTGACAGTTCATCATCATGAACTTTTAATGTTTCAACTTAGTGACAGTTGCAAATGAAAGCAGTATAAGATTAAAACTGTGTATGGTATATACCATATTAAAGATTTTCTATTTGAGTTTGAAGAGACCATTCAAAGAAAGACATTCTATACTTGAAACTTGGTTAATTTTTCCAAGTGTTTCTTTTGACTTACAATGTTTCTTTTCTATTTCGTAAATATTCTAACATAATTTTTCTAAGAAAATGTACTTGTTTTGTTTTTAGTACATTTATAAAATATTCTAATTTATATCTCAGTCATGAGGATATCCAATGTATCTTTTTGCAAGAAATTGTGTTTAAAAATTAGGTTTTTGTGTTAATTACTAGTAATAAGAGGAATTATTGAACTATAGACCAAACACTTCCAGTCTGATCCAAACCTTTCTATGGAGTACCAAATTGGCTATTTCATTCAACTTTCCCATCAGGCAATTTAGTAAGAGGAAATAAGCCAATCTAAGAAATTGACTTTGTAATCATAGCTTAGTAAAACAGTAACAGCATCACACATGGCAGTGAAATGTTATACAATGCAAAATTAATTCAGTGCTTTTTCCTTAGGGAGTCTGGATTTATGGTTAAGTGAGCTAAAGGTGTCTCTCTGTTCTGGGATAAGTTAGCTTTTATTCATAATGGTTTTTAGATATTTGATAAGAATGGAAAACAACTTAGTCATTATTTCTTTAGGCTAAAAATATCATCAAAGAAGTGACTTGTATGAAAAGCTGGGATTTTGATTGAAACCAAATTTATATTACCTGAAGGATAGGAAGCAGTCAAAATATAGTTAGATGACATGTTCTTCTGCTCAGATTAATAAAATGATAGACATTTGAATTCTGTTGCTTTTGATGGACTAAGTAAATGTAATTTGGGACAAAATTCCCCACATAATAACATTGATGTGGTTGGTTGAAGTTAGAGTCATTTCTGTTTTCACAACCACAGATATGTGGCAATTTTAAAATAAAAACATAATAAAACAGTTTTTTCAATAATGCAGTGATCTTCCACCACATCTTAATAGTTTATATTCAATCCAATCAATATTGAGTGCTAAATGTAAGCAATAGTAATAATACATGTAAACATGTAATATTTTAAAATAGAAATAATTAGTGGTATTCAATCTACATATTTTTTATTGGGAAAAGTTTAGAAATTACCTAATTCATTCACTTTGCTTGGAAGTAAATATATTAATTTCTAGGTTTAGGCAGTCAATTTCATGGCTCATAGATTTATACTATAATAGGAAATATAAGCATTTAAAAACAAAATTATAGAACTGCAAAGGCTTGTGTAGTCCAGGATATCATAGGTATCAGTCGGGATGTTTTTGGCTTCAGATAACAAAACCCTGCCTCAAACTGTTTTAAATTGGCCTAAACAAGGACATTTATTATCTAACATAAGCATTTCTGAGGTAGGCTATACCCTAGGTGTGTTATGACAATATCCCTGACCTTCTCCAATTTTGATCTGGTCTCCACAAAGTGCTGGTTTTCTGCTCAGACAGGCAGCAAGATGCCTGCAGCAGCCCAGATCCCCAGTGTTCCGAGGAAGCCATGAGACCATTTCTTTCTTGTGCTTAAAGGGTTACTTACAGAAAGAAGTGACCCTTTTCTAGGTGCTTTCCAGCAGACACTCTCATTTTTTGGTTGGGCCACTGCTAGAGATGTGGAGTTACCATGATTGCTAGAAAGGGATCCTGGAGCTAAGAATTAGGGCCTATTTCCCCTGAGTCATGTGGTGTAGGATGGACAACTGAATGAAACTGCTGCTCCTTTTGGAAGGAAGAGAGGGAGAAATAGATGTTGTGTAGGCAATCATTAATCATTTTGCAGATGAGGAAATAATGGCCCAAAGAAGACTTAAATGTGTCCAAGTTATAAACTTAGAGCCACTTAGTCCAGTATTGTTGTCCATATTATTTATTCATTTTTCCCAGCGCTTTTAAAAAAATATGTATGTAATTCTGGTCACACTTGTATTTGCACATGAAGGTAAATTTTGCCTGAGTGTCTGAAGTTAAATAAAAGCTGAAATAAAACTACTCCGATTTCCTACTTCCTCAGAGAAGTGTGTCAGGTCTCCCCATGATCTCACCACAGACTGACTGCTTCTCAGAACTTTCCACAGAGGTGCTATTTTATTTATTTTTATGATTACTTGATTATAAGTTGTCCTTTTTACTAAATACCAGTAGGGACAGAGCCTACTTTTTGCTTAGCACTCTGTTTTTGATACATAATCTGACACTCAACGAAGGAATGAACGAATAAATCCTGAGTTTTTTTTTTTTTGAACCTCATAATCATAAAATATATTTAAGCACTGCTGTGTGTTTAAGCACTACTCCCATATGAGTAGACTGAACTTCTAGCCAACATGTAGACATGGTCCCGTGTCCTGAGATGGTGGAGGTAGATAGGGTATATAAAAGACACATAAAAAATAACAATGTGACAAAGTCATGTCATCTGCCAGATGAACACTACAGATAAAGGTGCCATCAAGCTTCAGGAATGTTCAGTGGAGAGAGCTATGACATTTGGAAACTACTTCATAAAGGAGGGAGAAATTGGGCTAGAAATTGAAGGAAAGATGGAGTTTAGACAAATAGAAAAGGAATTCAATCCAGGAATGTGAACCAAGAAAGATGAGATTTAATTTAGGGGGTAATAAATAATTTAGTTAGGTGAAGGCAGTTTGTTACTGGGAATAGAAAGAGATGAAGTTGAGGGAACTAAAAGAGTAAGGGAGATTGTGAAGAGCCTTCAGCCCAGAGTCTGTAGTGAAATAGCTACTTATAACTTACATTTTTTGTTACCAGATTCAAAGCATATAACTTAGATAGTGTAAGGAAGAGCATTCTATGTAAATGATTTACTATATAGCTTTTATAGTCCAGGGTTTTTAAAGAGATTTTCAAAAGGAAGAGAGGAAAGAGAACAAATGTCTCTACCTAATAACTGAAAGCTTTAACTTGTATCTTTTCTTTATATATTTTAAGTCCTATTCAAACCATTGCTTAGCTTCAGCCCAGCAGCAAGCTGGCCTTGCTCTGTTGTCCCTCTGGCCTCCGCCTTCTGATCTGCTTTTCACTTCTTCCCCTGGGAGGATGTAAAGCTAACACTGCTGAGCCAGCAAGGGATGGAGCCAGCACTCCCACTTTAGTGACTGTTGTGGCTATGGTCAGAGAGTGTTCTTTTCCCTCATCAGAGCTATCAGGACCATTCCTGGCATATCGTAAGTGCTCAGCAGATACATGTTGGTATTATTACTATTATGGTTACTATTATGAGTATTATTTAAAAACCGGTCTACTTGGCAAATGCCAGGAATCTGCGCATTACTGTGTAGGTATTCATGTGTTTTGTGATCTTAGGCTTCTCACTTCCCAAGAAGGGGCTGATCTCTTTGGTGTTGGTCAGGTCACTATTTTTTGACCTGTACCTTACATTTAACAGCTGTTTTTAAATATTCTTTCTTGTTTCTGCTTTTAGTGAATTCTATAGTTTTGGGTTTGGTTCCATATTTTATAGTTTTCAGGGTTGTAGTTGCTGGCCACAAGTTGTTGTTGTAGTTGCTTCCTCCACAAGTGCTTGTATGTTTGGCTTATTTTTTTGAAATATATTTATTTTATGTAAAATTTTAAAGCTACAATATACTATGTGCCATATTTAAGTGTATTTCTGTAAATCATACACACATATACATATGTATACATGCATACATTCACACATGTGCAATCATCAATACTTGCCTAAGGCTTTAATGAGAATGAAGTTGTATGCATACCATTTCTTGTCAAGAACAGCCATTCATCACATGTATCTCAAAGAAGTATCTTTTTCTTAAAGTAACACTAATAAAAGCTGTGATTATTATCATTTACTGTGTCCTTACCATGTGCCAAGGACTGTGCAAAGTGATTTACACAAATTATCTTATTTCACTTCGATAGTAACCCTATGGGATGGTATTATCTCTGTTTTATGTGGAGGAATTGAGAAGCTGAGATATAAATTAGAAAGTGGCAGAGCTAGGACCCACATGGAGACATGTCTGTCTTTAGTGACTATACAAACTATACCTGTCAACACCAGTGCTCTGTAGCTCTGTTGAAAACAGCTCTCTACTTCCTTACACTTAGAATACCATATTAGCCAAACAAAACAAAACCACTACTAATAAAAGGTACTCCAAGGACTAAAAAGCATTTATTGTATCAGGTTCTGACTTAGTGTCCTGATGCTTAGAGAGTATGAAATCAATAAACATTCATATGAAGGGTTTTTGCTATACCAAATTACCATTTTCTCCTTTTTGAAGATTTGTTGGGATGTGCATTTTACTCTCCTGAATGGTTTTTGCATTCTGTACCACAATTTTTATTTTTTAAATTCTTCTTATTCCTTTGGATTATACAGATAGCTTTTGATACTTTCTCTAGGGAAAATGTGCTCTTCTGGATATATATGTATATATGGTATGTTTCCCAAGTAGGGCTAATGACTGGGAAGTATAGTGAAATAGCTACTTATAACTAAAAAAAAATGTATGCGCAAAAATAAAGATTACTCCAACATCTTGCTGAAATGTCCATCTCTGCAGGCAGTGTTACTTTCCAGGGTTTACCGTCAGAAATCAATTCTGCTCATGGAGATTACTAGAGATTAAGAGTAAATACCAAGTCCAAAATCAATGTGATATACTTATCTGTTCAAGTGCTGACAATTTTTGATCCCCAAGAAATTATATAAATTTAAAAAATGGTCTTGATAAAACTTAGCCATCAGAAAACTAATTTGACTTCTGTTCTAAGGGAGACTATTTAGAAAGTAAATTTCAGCAACTATTGTAATATATAAGACAAGAACACTTTGTGTCTGTTTCTTATTTGATAAGAGCTGTGCTGTTCTTTATTTAAAATTCTGCAGTTTACAAAATATGTCATAACTTTAACTGGCATATATTATAAGCAAGATGTGGCAAATGTTTCTCAGCAAATTTTCAAGGGATTGGAGTATTTCCCAACCTGTTTTGAAGTGAAGAGATAAAGTATTTTTTTTTTGACTCTCAAAGAAGGATATTATTCAATATAAATGCAGAGAATTTTGAAGTTGCTGAGCAGGCTATTATTTTGATTTGCTGCTTCTGCATCCAAAGCTTCAGTATTATTGTTTTCAGTGGCTCATCACATTTCACAGAGAAAGATTAAGTTTTAATAAATTAAATCTAGAATATTTTGTTTTGCATCACTGCTAGATTCAGAGGTATTCCTTGAACCTGAAGTCGGATATCTGCATATTTCCAGATTCTACTGGGGAGTTTTGTGAAATAATCCCAAGGAAAAAAATACACATTCTATTCTTTCACCATATTTTCTTTTCCAAAAATGAACCCAGTGGTGGAAATTGAAGATGATGAATAGACTTTCAGCAGTTTTAGTTATAAACAATATCACTGTTGAAATAAAGCCAACATCTCACTCATCCTGGATGAAGATCAAGTTTTGTTTCTGATCCAATGCAAAGAATATTTCAGGAATATGTTCCTCAGTAGCATATATAGAGTACAATAGCTCCTAAAGTTTCTTTTCTCGCCATATCGCACTTAAATGTCTACTGGGATGGCAGGGGAAGTTCACATGAGTGGTGAAGATGGGGACTGTTGCATAACTAATCCCCAGTTTAAAGGAATCAGCAGCTACTCAGCTCCAATCAAATGTTGGCCTATGACAATTCAAATCCAGTATTATCAGGATGCCTAATTGTTTTTTAAAAGAAAAAAAACATTCCATTTTTATTACTATTAATGAGAAATATCTCAATTTCTATATGCTATACACTAATCTGATTTAAAATATAATGTGTGGGTCAAAAAATAAAATAAAACCCACATCTGTGAGCCATATGTGACTTGGAGGCCACCAATTGACAACTTTATGACTAAAGCATGACACTATCTGACATCTTTACCAAATAATATTTATTGAGATCTTGGATGTGTCCTCTGGCAGGTCTTCTGCTGCACGTTAGTAGTTGGATGCTCTGCCTGCTTCTCTGCTCCCGAATCTCACAATTTTCCTTAACTATGTCCATTTTATTCTCAGTTTGCAGATGAAATTCTTGGATTCAAAATGGAGATTTGACATGGTATAAGGCCAATATTTGGGTCCCTAATCTTGTTATTAATCTAGTGCTGGTATCAAAGATTCCTTCTTCTTCCTGAAACAAAGTCTTTTTCTTATATTTCATTTAATCATTTATTTCCTACCTAATTTACTATCTCTAAACATATTCCTAGAAACCAAGTCTTTACAGGATCACACATTATATTGTTAAATTTGTCTAGAGTTTAATGTTAAACTCGTGTTCTCCTCTTTTCTTGGCCTATAGTTTAGAGTCTTCTATTATTTAACAGACTTCACTGATGCCAACGTGCCTGTCTTTCTTAAGCTTCATTGCCTCATTCTAAAATTTTAATTGCTTTTCAAGACCTCCCTATTTCATTGTCATATCCTTGATCCCAGTAACTTGCCTGTCTAGGTTTTTTTATTTTTTTATTTTTTTATTTTTTTCTGAATTATGGGTTGTACACACCTGGCCGGATTTGCTTTTTTTAATTATAACTTCTTCTGCCTTGGTGGTAGGTCTGCTTCTTAGCTGTCCCAGTAGGCCAGATCTTGTTCTTATTAACCCTTCATGTCTAGGTATAACATCAGGTAAAAACCTCTAAGAGAGTGGTACTTTTGGAACTGCTTTAGAATGAGGGAGAAAAAAGGAGGGATGAAATGTAGCTATCTCTCTGTACTCATACAATTCAGGTGGACTTTTATTCAAAGCTACTATGCATATGCCTTACATGAAAAAAAAAAAAAAGATTGTTCGTTATTGCACTGGTATAGCCAATTGATACAGGAATTTACTTTTTAATTTCCTCCTGATTTGTGTAAGAATAAAGGTGGCTACTAGTAGAATGAGTAAGGGACTAACCTATTAAAATCCTCTTTTAAAGGTGAAAGAAAAGACATAGGGTTTGCTGGGATGAGTAAGGTATTAACTATTAAAATCCCCTGTTAGAGTATCATGTCTCTTTGGAATTATTCTAAGAATATGGTAACCCCTAATATATTATTATTTGGATTAGTGAGCTTGAACAACAGCTGCAAAGAGCTGAACACTGATATGGAAATTTCCTTTAAAAATCAGTTTGTAAATTTTAAATTCCAGAAAGCTCAGTTATTTTCATGTAACCTCCACCACACTTGTTGCGTTGATTGACTTTGTTTTGGAAGAAAGGAGAATGTTCCCAATAACTGATGCCATCCTTCTTCTGTCTCCTCTCTACCAAGCTGTCTGAGATTGGGAAAGGTGAACACCAACGAGCCAAACAGCTTTGCACCCAGTGTTTCTCAAGAGCACAAGTAAATCCCTCATTGCAGATATTTGAAGGTTGAATCCTATTAGTTAATGGAGTATGCTCCAGGAATTTTAACTACAGTGAGATAGAAAATTGCTGGAATTGTCGATGACAGAGTCTTCTCTGGCTTTGTTTATTACATTCCATACCTTGTATAAGCCTGTTTCATAAGGTAGAGAAGCTCCTATTTTCAAGTTATTTTACTCTCAAGAGAGCAATGTAAATAAATATATAAATAATGATATGTGTATGCATGGAAATAAAATATGGAAATTGCACAGATCTCACATATGTATGTATGGTATTCTGTGGCAAATGGATATGTGTTAATTGGTTTGGTTGCATGTCCTTTATTTCAAAGTCAACCTATGTAGTCTTTGAGATGAAGTCAGGGCATTTAGGTTTTGCTTTGTAGAGAGTAAATGTTTGGTGACATGGAATGTGGGATAAGTGTAAGTTTGGAATCTTGAGGAAGGCATGATTATAAGGAAATGCTTTTTAAAAATTCAAAGGGTACCAAACTTGACATATTTTTTGAATATTATTTTTATATGAACACCTTAGAAGCATATGTATTTAATACAGTGGACTTTCATGAATAGTTTTGCATTTGTTAGGGAACTGTCCTTTTAAGTCATAGGTATGTTTTTAAATTATTTTCAATGGTGACAAGTATTAAGTCTCTCAAGATAAATTCAATCTGCAAAAAGAGTAAAAAGGTATAGAATTTCAATGCTGAAAAAATAAAAGTAGGTTATGAAAATAATAATACAGCTGCTATATATTTTTTAAACATGCAGGTTTCAGATAACAGGGCTGGGTTTTTTTTTGCATAACCAGGAAGAGAGTTTTGCATGCAATTTAAAAAAACAAGTTCGGACATGTTTTGGGCAACATCAATTAATATTGTCAATATTGTTGAACAAATATGGTGTTTTCAAAGTGATTTTTTAAAAGAAAAACATCTATTTGGCTATACAAGTTTTTTTTTTTCCAATTTTTTAGTTACAGTTCCTAGAGAGAGAAGTAGAAAAAAAAACAGTAAATCTGAATAGAGACAAGTAACATATGAATAATAGATAGGGTTGCCAGATAAAATACCAAATGCTTGGTTAAATTTGAATTTCAGATAACAAATATATATTTTTAGTATAAGGGTATAAGTTTGTCCCATGCAGTATTTGGACCTATTTATGAACAGTTTTTCTAAAAATTATTTGTTGTTTATCTGAAATTCAAATTTAATTAGGAGTCCCACATTTTTGTTTGCTTAGTCCAGCAATCTTAAATGCTGGTCAACAGTTATCCTTCTGCCTTTGGGCAGACATGTGTGGAGTTTCTTGTTTGTAACTATTAGCCTTTTTCTCGTGGAAGTTACTTCAAAGAGTCTGCACTTTAGCTGAGGATGTGAGAACTATACAGATAATCATATTTCAAGAGAAACTGCAGTAAATGTTCCAAGTAAGATACAAATGATGACAATTCAAAGACTGAAGAGGTTATTTCTGCTTGAAAAAAAACAGGGAAAGGACTGGTGAGTTGATACTGGGTTTGGCCTGAAAAGATTGATGAGTTTTTACCCAAGTGAGGATAGGAAAGAAATGGCCCCTGCAATCAGGAGAATAGCACTAGGAAAAGCATTAATTTGGCAAAATATTGAGCGTATCTGAGGAATTATAGTTTGTTTAGAGCAGTGGTTCTCAAACTTTAGCATGCATCAGAATCATGTGTAAGGCTTGTTAATACAGCTCCTCACATCCTAACCCTAGTCCTATCCCTAATAGGTCTGTGTGATCAGAGAATTTGAATTTCTCACAAGTTTCCAGGTGATGCTGATGCTGCTGGTATGGTGACCACATTTAAGGAACTATGTGTTAGAATGCAGCTACAGGTAACCAGTGAAAAATAGGATTGGAAGCATAGGCCAAGCCCCTGGGGAACTGGAGCTTGAATTTTGTTTAACAGGCAGTTGGGGGCTATTAAAGTCTGGTGAACAAAGTGACATATCAGATTGTACTTTAGAAAGATTTATCTGGTGGCGGTATTTGTGATTCATTGAAAGGAGCATCAACAGACCATGGAAGCAAGGATAGTTGAATAGTTGTTGCATGCATTATTTATAATATCCAGGACCTAGAAATGACCTAACTGTCCGTTGTCAGGTGAACGGGTAAAGAAAATATGCTATATACATAATGAAGTATTGTTCAGCCATAAAATAGAAAGAAATCCTGCCATTTGCGATTAGATGGATGAACCTTGAGGACATTATGCTAAATGAAATAAGTCAGACAGAAAAAGGCAAATACTGTATGATTTCATTTATATGTAGAGTCTTAAAGCAACAGCAACAACTAAACTAAACTCATAAAAACTGAGAATAGATTGTTGTTTGCCAGGGCCTGGGAGTAAGGGAAAATGGGCGACGGTGGTCAAAGGATACATGCTTCCAGTTATAAGATAAATGAGTTATGGTGACATCATAGTTAACAATACTGTACTGTACACTTAAAAGTTGCTAATATAGTGAATCTTAAATGACCTCACCATGCACACACACAAATGGTTATTATGTGAAGGGATTGATGTGCTAACCTTATTATTATAATCGTTTGGCAATATATACATACATGAAATCATCATGTCGTATTCCTTAAATGTATATAATGTTATGTGTCAATTATATCTCAACAAAACTGGGAAAATGGGGAAAAACTAATGCTGTGTTAGTATAAGAAATTAAGAGCCCAGACCAGAACAGTAATATCAGGATTGAAGAGGATGAATGTTTTGGAGAGCTGCTTGTTTTCTGTATTAGTGTTGAAGGAGCGAGCAGGCAGCAGATTTACTTAGTGGAGTCTTCCTTTCTAAGAATCCAAATATCAAAATTGATAAGAATTTGTTTTTCCAGTATTGCTTGAAGTTTTGAAAAAAAAAATATTTACAAAAACCTTTAAATTAAATGAGCAACTTTCATACATTTAGTTAAAGCATAACTTTCCCATTAAAAAGTAAACAAAGTACACATGCTACATATATACAATGGAATATTACTCAGCCATAAAAAATATAATCTTACCATTTGCAGCAACATGGATGGACCTGAAGTTTGGATTGAAATAGCCATTTTGGCCCATAATTCAGAAATAACCAATAAAATTAAAGATGTTCATGCTATATGACCCAGAAATCCACTCCTAGAAAAATTCTCAAATGTGTACGCACAGAGACACATGTTAGGATGTTTATTACAGCACTAGAGGGTATAATGCTAAGTGAAATAAGTAAGACAGAGAAAGACACATATTGTAAGATTTCACTTATATGTAGACTTTAAAGAACAAAATAAACAAAACAGAAGCAGATTCATAGATATAAGAACAAACTGGTGATTGCCAAATGGGAGGGGGCTGGACGGTGGGTGAAAAAGGTGAAAGGATGAAGAAGTACAAATTAGTAGTTATGAAATAGTCACAGAGGTGTGAAGTACAGCATAAGAAATATAGTCAATAATACGGTAATAACTATGTATGGTATCAGGTGGGTACTAGACTAATTGGAGGAATCATTTTGTAATTACACAAATGTCTGTCCACTATGCTGTACACCTGAAGCTAATATAAAATAATAACTACCAACTCTAATTGAAAAATAAAAATTATAAAAAAATAAACAAAGTAAGGAGCTGGTATTTATTAAAATAGAGTGGAGTACTTACAGGTAGCCTCAGAGGTCCATGCATAAAACTGCACAGAAAATTTGACAGAAATGTACTATGGTGCCACAGATTATATTATTGATGCCTCATTTCAGTTCATGAGGAATATATGCTAGATCTTTATGACAGTTTTTGAGGGCAGCTTTATCTTCTATACTTCTATACCTTCAACTCATATTCAGTCATAACATTTCTTGTGGGCCAATATTTGCCAAACCCTGGATAGGATCTGGCTTATAGATATAAACAACAACAACAACAAAAAGTCCTCTTCAAAGAGTTACATTTAAATGAGCAAAGAATTGGTATGGAAGGGGCTTTGAGGAATTAGAATGGATACTTTTTACAAACTCAACTATGCCTTATTAGTTTTGCTGAAAATCAGCTTTGTCTCTATCAATGTAGAAATTACTGTCTAATGTTCACCATTTCTGAGTAAATTTAACTGAATTTTTTCAGTTAAATTCAGTGGTTACAAAGTTTAATTGTGAAAAATTTGGGAAAGTCTTGAGAAATATAAAGAACAACATAATCACACATAATACTTAATCTTGGCAAACAGAGAAACAACATTTAGATGCATATTCATCCATATAATATATACTGTTTTGCAACCTATTTTTTCCATTAACTTTTGTGTATTTTTTCATGTCAATGAGTGTTCTAAAATAAGTTTTTATTAGCTAATAGCCATCATATAAAAATATCAAAATTTTACTCTATATTTTAAAATATTATATCACTTTTAATTTTTACTGTAAAATATTTCTTCAATATACATCTTTATATCTGAATCTTTGCATTCATCCTTGGTAATTTATCTCCATTAGATAGTTTTATATATTAAGCTGTTTTACTATAGAGAGAATGAAATGCTATCATCATAAAGACATATCCATAATTTAAAGTTAGATATAATATTTTAATGTATAATTTGGATAAGGGCTTTTCAACATGTTTCACTTTAAGCACACATAGAAAACTCTAAAAACTTCCTACAGCTTGAGGTGATGGAGGTCAGTATGTTGACTGTTACATTAACTGTATACCTTAGAGCATCTCAAATTAGGTTATTGAGATTTTTAAATTATCTCCTGGATATTTATATTTATTTGTAATTTATGATTGTAGAGTGGGAATCTAATTTTACAGCATTGATATATCATTATAACTAGATTTGTAAAGTGCATTTAAACTTTATATTAAATGGACAAATGTCATGACTAAAATATTTAGGGATGGCGAAGATATTGATTAGTAACCCATTCAATGGCAAAATTGCTATACTAATTTATAAAGTACAAATTATCTGCATGATAACAAGGCTCTGATCATTCATTTTGAAATCCTGGAGAATAATTTGGTAGAGGGTCATCTAATATACTTATATTTTTTAATATTTTGTGCCCTTACCTTTCTATAATGAAGATGTATACTATCTTTAAAATTTATCAGGTTTATAAGATTTCCAAACCATTCACTAAAATCAAGTTTATAAAATGAATGAGGATTTTGGGGCTGGTTCATATGTAATGAGCTATTCTTGGAATCTCCAACAGTTTGGAAACCAGGATTAGAACTCAAAGATTTATGTAATCAGTATTTAAGTCTTTCTTCTGGTTTTCACTATTCTGTTTTCCACACTCAGTAAAAGTGGTTCCAGGTTGTCTTTCAATGATGTAAGCTTCCTAGTGATCTGCAGCAGTTTTACCCCATTGCTCACTTTGTTATCCACAGCTGTCCACTCCCTAGTGGTCAGGGAGCTTTGGGAAAATCAAGTTGTCTCTTTTGAGGAAAAAGATAGAGGAACCTATACCAGAAAGTTATAAGTAGCAGAAAAACATGATCTTTTGATAATTCAGCTGAACATTGTGAAACATCAGGCAGAAGGAGAGTTCTCATTAACTACTTCAAAGTGAGAATTCTTGGCTTTTAAAAGACTTTTGAGATCCTCCTTCTTAATCTTTTCACTTCATCAATGAAAAATTAAAGCCTTGAGGCATCAAATTCACTCAGGATCACCGAGATAGTTCCTAATGGTACTGAGCTGGGGACCTAGGTCTCTGATGTGCCCATTCAGCTGTTTTCAAGGGGATTGCTATACTTTTAAGAAACATCTACTATAGGAAGATTTTAGATAGATGATAGATACATATAGATAGATAAATGGATGGATGGATGGATGGATGGATGGATGGATAGATAGAAGATGGTAGGAACAGTAGAAAAGTTAGTTTATTACTTATCTATCTTTTTTACTCAAGAATAAATATATTTTAATTTTTTGCAATCCTTTTGAGCCTGGCCATCTTGTAAATTCTTTACTTGCCACAAATGTCTAGTTCCATGTATTTGATCTTTTTTTCCCCCCAGTGGTTACAGAGTTCTAATTGTATAATGAAATCCAAAGGGAAATTGGATATGCTTACAGAGAATCTCTTTGTACCAAGTTTGTGGAAACTTTGTATCCTATAAAGTGAGAGGTGCTTATATTAGCAATATCACAGATGTAGAATGCATTGTTAGAGTACTGAGTATTGGCAATTAGCTTTAAATAGGTTTTTTGGATCTAGATAGCTTTTACTCTCACAGAATATTTTTTAAAGATTTTAAATCTGAGGACTAACATGATTAGGAAAATTCAAATATTAATTTCAGTTTTTCTTCTACATACTTATTCAAAGTACTCTAGGTTAGCCAAAGGCTCTTTTCCACTTTAAGGATTATGAATAAATGTAGTTAGAGTCGAAATTAATAGAAAGGGAGAATAAGAAGGGAACAGGAGAAATGATAGCATATTTTGTGTTATAAGACTCTCCGTTCTCCTTCCCAGCCTGTTGCACATCTAGAATAGTGTGGGTCAGAAAACCTGCCTCAGTCCTGGCAGTCTCAGAGGACCCAACCTAGCCTTTGTGTGGGTTATCCATGTTTTAATTGAATGGAGTTGTTTCCAGTGTCTCCATGGGGATTCTACTTCTTTGTAATAAGGATAGCTTAGGCTAAAAAGGATCCATACGAAAGTAAACTAGAAGCCCCAATTTTGCTCTCGCCCCAAACCCTGTAATAATATAATACTGTTATGGTTTACATTAAAACCGTAGGTTCACCTTAGTTTAAACTGCAAGAACTCATATTCAGATTAGGCTGTACTGTAAGAATAGTCAGGTAGGAAGTTTACAACTGCCACTCACTTTATCCATTAACATAGGTATAGCTGAATTTACATTTTTTTGATTTATGAAAAAAGTGCCTTTACCTCCATTTTATGGGCTTGGAGTCTTCCAGTGCATTAAGGATTTGCTTTTGGAGTTTGAAAGGTATTACATACAATCCCAACTGTGCCTTGCTCCTGTCTGGTTCAACCTGATCTGAATGACCATTAGAATTAGAAGCCGCAAACCAGCAGTGGTTAGACCCCATCTGGCGCACAGATATGCTTGGTGGCCAGCCCTGTAATATGTATAATTAGCTGTCGACATTTAAACATTGGGACATCTCACATTAAAATGTGGATTTCTGACTTCTAAAACTTTGAGGGTTTGAGATTTCTGCATGACAGTATCTGGCTGGAGAAGAAGAACTGAGCAAACAAATCATATGTACTTCTGTAGACTACTGTTCTCTATCTGCCCCGCTTCACATATTTATACTTTCTACCTTATCCTTTAGACACGCAAGCCTCAGATTTAAGTAATGGTGTCCTAAGTAGACAGCACAAGGTATGTGAGCATGTCAGAACTGCGTTCAATCCCAGCATCTCCCTTTCTTAAACATGTGAATGCATGCAACTCTCTCAACCTGCGTGAGCTGTGGCAGTCACATCTATTAACAGGGAATGTTTCTTCCAAAGTTGTTGTGAGTTTTAAATAGAATACTATACACGTAGAGCCCAAATCAATGTCCTCCTTATATGAGATACTTGATGAAAAGTTATTATCCTTCTACCTTCCTGGTGTCATAAATTGTGTTTCTATTGATACTGAAGCGAGAATGTTTGCTACTTTTACCTTTATAAATTTGCTTTGAAAGGACTGTCTCAAAGTAATCACCACTTTCAGTGGGAAAGCACCATGGCTGTCCTTGAAGACTGTTGCTGCTGTCAGCTTTTCTATATGCTGTGAACTTCTGAGAACTTGTTAATGGATATAATACTACCTTATAATTTTCATGTCTACTGAAGTAAGTATATTTTGGCTTTGATTTGGATTCCCATTGGAGTTTGGTTAATATACATTAAATTGCCCTGAGGTGAAAATTAAGACAATAAAGTAATGATTCAAACTGTATTTGAAACATTGCATTTCCTAGTCTTTTTCTCCGAATCTCAGTTTCCCCAGCCTTAAAATTGGGAGAATAACATTTCACATAGTAGTTAGAGTAATGCTAGCTGCAATAAGAAATGGGTCCCCAATGTCAGTGCTTTACACATAGATGATGATTTCTCATTCATATAAGAATATTGAGTATTTGAACAAATGACAGGATAGGCCCTTTTCATGGAGTGGCTGTTGCCATCTTACACACACACACACACACACACACACACACACACACACACACACACACACACCTTAAAAGGTTACAATTCTGTTTCTAATGCCTGAAAGGAAGAAGGCAATGGAGAAAGCTTGTATGAAGTTACTATGGGCCAAGTTTAGAAGGATTGCACTTCACCCCACTTACATTTGGCCATGCCTGTTTGCAAAGAGCTCTGGGAAGGATAGTCTATCACTATGAGTAAGCTGTCTGTGCCACAGCCAGGAACGCCATGAAGGTTTGGAAAGCTCCATACAGTGCCTTTCACAGTACCTGCACCTCAAAGCCTTTTAGCAAGTGCTGACTGCTCTTATTTTGCTGCTGTTGCTGTGGCATCATCACTTGTAATTATTAGGCCCCCAAATGCTGTCAAGTCATTGCTTGACTTAGACTTTCTGAGAGTATAATTGTGTTTAAAGTCTACAGCCAGCATGCTAGAAGTTGAGGTTACCTAGGGGTGGAAAACGGTGAAATATTGGACATGGCATCCTTGTTCATCAGAGGGCCACATTTTTCAAGATAAAGTTCTGTGTTTTATTGCCACATTATTAAGTCACCTTTATTACCTGTCATCATTTTCCCTATCTCATTTCTTAAACCGTATAATTTTAATTCCATAGGCAGTTTAGGGTTTAAAATAAAAGCCAGACTATGAAAATTACCTTTATGCCCCCAATAAATTGGTAAATGACATTTCTGTTGTTCATAAAACATTTTTTTCTACTAAAAATAATTTCAAAGAAAATAATGGATTTTCTAATTTTACTTTTGGAAAACATTTTTGAATAGCATTTAGTAATGTGTTTCCTTGTTGTATAGCGAATTGAACACAAAGGAAGTGAGCTTAAGGCTGATGAGTTTGAGTTTGAAAATTGGTGAAAAACATATTGCAATGGATTTGAAATATTGAAGTGATACGGATACCTTTATTTCTAAATAGAATGCAATTTAAGAGTAGAATTCAATTTGATATGTTCCTGTAAATATTCATGCAGCACTTGATAAACACATATAAATAAGCCACTGTGCCAGAAGTTGGTGAGACAAAGAAAAAGGTACATTCCCTATTCACAGACTGAGTCAGAGAAAGAAACTTTCTAACACAACCCAGAATGACAAATGCCCTGAAGGAATAAGGCCCATATTGCTGTCAGAGAAAGGCATTTGGCCTACCTTGGGCTTGTTAGCGTGTGACAGGTAAGGCTCCTTAAGCTAAGGGAAAGGCAAGGAAAGATGATCTAAGTAAACAAATAAAGGAAATCTGCACACAGAGGAAACAGCATATGCAAAGGCACTAAGGCAAGAGAGAAAAAGCCTAAAAGATGGAAAATAGTTTGAATTGTTTGAGAGCTTGTCATCTAAAGTGCCCATGTTGGGGGTTGGGTACAGTGGCAAGAGTTGATGCTGTAAAAATGAGTATGGGCCAGATTTTGAGGGGGGTCTTATTAATCAGGCAACAGAATTTGCACTATTTCCTGAGGGAAGTGGATGGCTTCTTAACCAGAGCTTCTCAATGCTGGCTACTCATTAGAATTGTATGAACCTTTCTAGGTACTATCCATGACTAAATCCATCTCAGACTAATTAAATCAGCATTTCTCAGAATGATGCCTAGGTATTAATATTTTTAAAAGTCTCCCAGGTGATTCTAATATGCAGCTCTTTGAGAACTATTCTTCTAAATGTTTTAAAGAAAAGTTTCTAGTGATAAAATGTCAACACCTTGAACCAGAGGCTCACGAAAACTAAAGTGACGTGAGGCTGCAAACCTGACATGCTTTGAGATTGGAGGAGAAGAGAAAAATAGTGAAGATGATTCTTAGGTTTTTAGCTTCATGACCATAGGGTAGATGGTGGTTCAATTCAGCAAAGTAGAAACTTTAATGAGCTTATGACTTAATGAGAAAGATGGGATTTTGTCCTGGCTGAACCTGAAGTTCTATGAGACATATCCAGAAGACTATTAGCTATGCATGTCTGAAACTCAAGAGAGATGGGGGTTATAAATATAGATATAGAAATTACCAGCATACTCTAGGAACTGAATTCAGAGGAATAGTAAAAAGTGCTTAGGAAGTTTATAGTATGAGCATTGGACAGATTATTGAGCCTTAAAAATCTCTAATATTTAAGAGCCAAAGAGGGAAGAAAGAATCCACAAAAACAAGTGAGCAAAGATCAAACCGAAGACATATGGCATTGTGTCCTTAAATGATGCCAGTGTGAATTTATAGTTTGTTCCATTGCAGGCCATTTAAATAATACAGAATTTTTAAAATGCAAAATTTATTTTAAATTGTACATTTTAAAAAACTAGTTTATATTCTTCTAGCAAATATTTCCCAATGGAGACCACTTTCACATTTAACAAGTTTCATTTGATTTAGATTATTTTTTGTTTGTGAAGTACATTTATTTTACAAATAATACAAAAAGATAAATTTCCCAGTACTGTTTTTGAAGACTAAACTTTTAAGACCTTGATCTTCTCTTGGGTTGGATTATAAGGACAGATTCACCTTCCCTCTTAACAAGGAGAAACAAAAGTCCTCTTAGTAATAAATGACCAATGTTATCAGCAGTATCTTCTAGCCTGTTCCCCATTTTCTATCTCCCAGCTCCCTGAAAAAAAGTAAATAAAAGGCTCCATCTACTTGAACCGTCGCTACTGCTACTTTAGGAGCTATATTAACAAACACACAAACAAACAAATAAAAATATAGAGCTTTAAAAGGTGAAGAAATGGAGAAAGCATGAGAACTATAAGAAACAAAAAACTTTGGGAGCTACAGATTCATAGGCAGGGCTTGCCTGCTATGAGTTGAGAATAGCCCACTAGCTCCATGGAAATAATTTTTTTCCCATAAGGAAAAAAAATCTTTCCCTTTTGTCATATTTCATGAAATTTTACCAACTGGATAATTACTTTCAGTGAGCAGGCATACTATTCGAAAGCAGTAAACCTTTGTAATGGCCTTAGAACTATTGGACCTTTCTGTTTATATGTATTTGTGAATCCATTTGCTATTCTCCTAAGCTTTGACTGAGATCAATGGTAATGAAACTGTGAGCATGTGAGTGAGTAGAGACTGGTAGTTTGAGACCACTGAGCATTAGGGCGGTGGGGCTAGATGGCAGGTGCATCAGTTGAAAGATGGTGGCAAAGTCACTGGTGGCATCTGAGGCCTTAAGTACGCAGAAGCTTTGGAAGGTCTAGATGGTATAAGTAAGCTGAGATAAAATTATGCCAAGAATAATCCAGCTATTTTTAAATTGTACCTGTCTAACCGATTAAATAAAGGAGTTGCTATAACTCACTTATCACACTCTATGATAAGCCACCTATATCATTCACTCAAGACCCCACCCCAAATGTTGGGTTAGGCCAAAAGCCAATGTGATGAATATCAACTGAAGTATAGGTTCAGTAAATATTTGCACACTAAACCTGAATCTAACTGATTTTATGCAATCGCTTCAATAAGGAAATGAATTCATGATTCTAAAGGACCAATTTACAAACATATTTTAGAACATGGTTCCTCTGGAAACAGCATTGTGTCCACAGGAAATCTACATATAGATATACAGATACTGGGGCATGCAGAAAGAGATTTTACTGGACTATAATGTGAAAGATTTGGACATAAAATATTTATCAATTTTCTATGCCAGGTAGCAGAAAACAAGATGAATATTTTAAATTACCCACATTAAATTAAGAGCTACCAAATACAATCCAATGATAAGTATGTGAATTTATATTATTCATTGTAAAGTAAGAAGTACCTTAAAACAAAACTTTTTATAACCAATAAAGGAAAAGAGCTGATATTTTTGCATGCCAGGCCCCAGGTGAGTGAGTCCTCCAACAATCACATTGTGAAGACAGTATTAAATCCATTTTATCTGCTAGGAAACTGAGGCCCAGAGAGGTTAAATAACCAGCCCACGGCCCAAAACAGGTGCCTGGTATAGCCAAGGGCTGAAACTTATGTTTGACTTTCTTTTCTTTGACATTGGTTTTCAAATTATTGAAATAGGTTTGTTGTGTTTTGTAAATATACTTCAGAAGAATTCTTTCTAATATATAAGTGTTTTGTATTGTTTATTATGAGACATGTGTTTGAAGACACTTCCTACATAAAAGTTTGAGTATAATTTTTTAGAGGTTGATTTTCTCATTATCGACTTGGAAGTAAGAATGCAAATAAGTGTTTTATTTCTGTTACAACAACAACGACGATTTTATAAGTAACTGCAGACTTATTATATTTCCATCCACGGAGTTCACCATGGGACCATGTTTGTAAAAGATGATATTTTATGAAGACCCTTTTGGCATCTGAGATGGGCAAAATTGTGTATTTTATTGTATTCTGTGTGAGGATCCAGTGTTGTGGGGTTGTTTAAAAATCTTTTTAAACCTTTACTAAGTTTCCATTACACTGAACAATGGGCTCCCAGTTCAATGATGTGTCTTTTCAAGAAATGCTTTTCATATATTCTAAAAAAAATTACTGATCTTTTAGCACAAAAACCAGCAGAATTTGTATAGTATGTCTTCTTAGGTTCATAACTTCTGTTTCTATTTCTTTTATTTAATTATAAAATGAAGTTAAAACTTTCTTCAGCCTTCATTAATATTAATTATAATACTACAATGATGTTTTAATATTATAGTGATGTTTTGTACTGGTCAATTTCAGCCTATCGATAACCAATGTTGTGGCTGGACTAGTCTTTGTTGTTCTTACTATAATTGCAAGATGCAACAATAACCATCAGGAAACTTTGAAAACATTAATATTACTTACAGGATCTAGAAATTGCACAGCGCACCTGAGGCCACACAGCTAGGTCCTGGTGTGTAAGATGTAGGGGAGGGGAGGGGCGCGGGGAGAGCTAGAGCGAGAGAGAACGCGCGCGCATGTGGGCCTGGGATTCTACTTTTATTGGGATTGAAGGTGAGAGCCTAGGGTTTCAGGCTCACTCTTCATTGATGAATTTAAAACAACAGCAGGAATTTAAAGCGTGGGAAGAAAAAAAAAAAGTCGCCCAAATAGTCAGTTATTGAAATCAACCAAGATCCCTAAACCACAGAAGCCTCAGTGGGGGGAGAGGTTGCCTGGCTATTTATCTAGTTGTGTGGCTCGCAATGTGTTTACTACAGATAGCCTTCTTTGAAGTAAATGCCTCTTTGAAGTGGATGCCTTAGCAATCAAAGCTTAAGTCAGGCACTTGCGCTACAAAAAGAAACAAACCTACAACTATCAGGGTTTACACGACACAGGACTTTGGTTTGCACATTCTGTTTGGGACCTTTGGAGAGGTACCTTTTCTCTTAGAAGACACCTTATCACCCACAGACAGAGCCAATATGATCCATTAAAATGATATATTTTAGTTCAAACAGGAGGGGTTAATATGTAGGTTGCATGAGATGGCTGAATTCTGCCCCGCAGTGAGTGAGTCCAGTGAGCTCTAAGAACTATGAAGGGAGGGGAAGGATGAAGCTGTAGGCAGTCATGCAGACAAATGAGAAGAGAATTGGGGCGTGCGCTGATTTTCCTGATTTTCGTGGTGGGAAAATCACCAACAGTGCGCAGAGAGGAAGATGAAAAGGCTGAGGCAAGTGGTGTCCAGAGATAGAGAGTTCCGAAGCCCCTCTCCTGGAATTTGAAGGTGGTGTGAACCATTCATGAAACAGAAACAAAGCAGGTACCAGTGTATTCTAGGAGAGATGAAAACTCCAATCTAAATGTCAAAGGACATGAGAAAAAGGGCTGATTGCAGAAGCTTTTAGCTGATTGAGTTTGTAGGGGACAGCACGGAGTTTTTCAAAGGGATCTTTTAAAATTCATAAAAAACATGTATTTGATGGCAGAGAAGATGAACACAGCATGGGCAATTATGTATGACTTCCTCTGACAACATCTTCAGCTGTGAATCATCCCTGTTTCTTTTCCATTATCTACTTTTTCCCTTTTCATAACTTTTATTTCTTGTTCCTTTCATTTTGTTTTTGTTCCTTTGGAAAATCTTATATAAACGAATCTGAGTTTCCTCTAATTCCTTCTCTTTATTGCTTTTTCCCTTTTTGTTGTATTTTCACTCTTTGGCTTATTCGTAGGTTTCTTTGAGAGCTAAAACAGTGTGGTCCAGTTTGGTAAGATACAGACAGAAGCTCAAAGCATCATACTTTTAATACAGATGAATGAAATAGATGCAATATATGAAGTATCATAGGGAAAGGGAAGGGTTGGAATTGAAAGAAGGGGACCATGAGACTAATAATACCCATATTCATTCTTTCATTTAACAAACATTTACTGAGCTCCTTTTGTGAGCCTGGTGCATATCTAGGTTCTGTGATGCAGTGGTGCATGAAACAAAGTTGACCAAGTGAAGTTTATATTTTTATGGAAGAAAAGTCAGTAAAGAAAATAAAAAGTGACTAATGCTGTTTCAGGAAGCATTATTGGTTATGAAAAAAATAAAGATGGAGGTTGGCCATGGCAGCATTAGGGAGTGGTGTCGGTGGAGATTGTTTTAGATAGGATGGTCAGGGAAAGAATCTCAGAAAGTGACATTGAAGAGATCTATGACATGTTTTCCAAAAATGAGAGGGCTTTAGTTCTCCACTCACTTCCTTCCTCCTATAAATTGTTCGCTTTCCCATAGCATGTGTTGGCCCCAAGTAGACTTTATTTTAAGTAGACTCTTGGTGTGAGTGTAAAAAGTTTGTCCCCCTTTAAAACTTTGTTTCTTGGAAATGACATGATCACTTTTATTCAGTTTTTCATTATCAGAATAACTACTTATTCTAGAATGTTTTAGAGAATGATCAAGTTTGGATAAAGGGATGCTGATTCTTTTCCTTAAAAAGATGAAGACAGATATTTCCAATCTGTTAATCAGGAGACATTATTGTTTTAATATTATACTAATTCTGGAGAGGCCCTAATATACATATTTGCATAACCTTACACAGCCTTCATAAGGCCTGGATCCAGTTGTTTACTCATTCATTTATTCATTTACTTATTTATCAAGTGTTCAGTAAGGGCCACTATCATAGCCTTAAGTAGAAGTCCTCAGTTTGACTTCAGAAATTGGTGAATTCCCTGAAGTAATTTGAAAAAATACCTGTGTGAGTGCATACATCTGGTGGCAGGATCCATTGTTCTTGGTGACTTCCCCCCGAAGTTCCTGCCACCCTGTTGGTTAAGTGTCCATGGCTTGAACTCATGCTGGGACCAGGTGCTGGGGACAGCTACAAACAATTCAGATGAGGGTTCTACTCTTGTGGAACTTAAATTCTTGAATGAAGAGTGGAAAAGAGATGAGAAGCAAATAAACAATAAACAGAATAATTTTAGATAGTGATAAATCTACAAAGGAGATGTCCTAGATGGCACTACTTTAGAAAGGAAGGTCAGGAAATGCATTTCTGCAAAATCATTTGAACCAAGATGTAGATGGAGAGAATGGGGTCATCTTAAACCTGGGCCAGGCTGCAATACAGATATATCTAAACAATGCTACTCCTCACTTATTAAACTAAGGAGTTTTATTGTATATGTTCTCATTTATTTGGCTTTTAAGACTTATTGTTAAGAACTTAAAAAAAATTATAATCTCAATTTTAAAGACGTGTTCTTTACCCGTACGGCATGAAGGAATCGGGCTAGATGATAATCTATAATGTTAAGCTTAAAATTTCTGTAATTCTAATTTATAAAAGAAATACAGTGTACCATAAGGTAGAGTTCTGGATCACATGCATTTTTCATCCAGAGATAATTAAAATAGCATGTGTTGATTTGTTATTCTTCATCTGTTCTTTTTAATTTTGATCATAATATCACCCCAATTACACTGCTAGAAGATTTTTTTTTTCTTCCTTAGGCTTGCACATATTTAGATGGGTATGCTTTCTGGAAATAGTTATGAGAAGCTAAAATGTTATCTTTTATATGGATAATTTCCATTATTACACATTGAAAGAGGGAATAAACGTATTATGAAACAATGCATTCTCAAAGACTAGGTTCTATTGTAAAAGGCCAAAAAACTACCAAAGCCATTTTGTGCGTTTGGATTAATTATTGATATCACTCTTAATTCTATTACTTTAAAGTGGGTGTAGAGAACAGATTAATTTTTAATACAATTTTAAAGAGACTGAATCTTCAGTATCTTCACGGGCCCACAGTCATCAAATTTCTCATCATTCAAAGTTGTTGATCATTATGATAGTTCAAAGAGACTTCAAGTGAGTAAGAAATGAAATTCTATTATTGTCTTATCTTTGACTGTGAGGGTATTTGATTACAAAATATTTAACTGCTTATGCATCTCGATATACTTCAATACAGTAGAATAATGATGAGTTTCATATGCTAAAAAGAAGTTTGCAAATAATAATAGTGCTTAGTAGTAGTTCTTCCTGGCAGAAAGAATTAAAGAGGAAAGCTTGAATGTATATGTCATTTTTTCATATTTATATGGTTTAAAAGCTTCTAGTTTTATTTAAAAGTAGATTTTTTAGTTAAGCACTGATTTGTGTGATATTTCTATATTCTTATGAAGCAGGTATGATTATAGATGATATGTAAGATGATTCATTGATTAACAAAATATTTTGTGCATACAATAATTCACATTTAAAGTATTTTGAAAATCTTGGACTAGGATGGAAAGGATAGGAAAAATGATTATCAAAAATATCTTGAGTGCAAAGAAGAAAAAAAATTTCCACTGGACAACTAACTTAAAAAAAATAGAAAGTTGTAATATACTCACCCAGTTCAGAGCTACCCATGTAGTGTCTATTAATAAGTTCATGAGCAAGTCCACGAAGTCTCCCTACTGCTGCCTTCTCCTTCTTGGTGTTCACCAAAATGGCTGGGCATCACTGATTTTCTACTAAGTATCGCACCTCTCACTGGGCACCGTTGGCTGTTACCATGAATACTGGCTATCATCAACCTTAGGGGGCAATGCTATTGCTTCTGCTGTTGCCACCACTCCTGTTAGTATTGTCACTTGCTGCCATGTCAACCAGTCACTGCTGATGCTTCCCAATGAATCTTGAGTGGTAATGTTCCCAATGAACTGGTGCTGATGCATCAGTGAACTAAGCCCTTCAAATGCTCTAATTTCCAGTGTTCTGTGGCAGAACACAGGAGACCACTTCTCTTTCCCTTAATGCACTTTAATCCCCTTTAATACATCTAAGGAGCAGCTTCTTGTCCAAATTAGGAGATTATACCAGGTCTATCATCTTTAAACCTCTGAACATCAAGATCACCTAGGATACTTGGGAAACAAACAGTTCCGTCTCTCTACCTAAACTTTCTGAATCGTAATCTCCGGTGATAGATACAATTTAAATATAAATTTAAAATATACATATATTTAAAATATATATAGTTTAAAAAAATATATTTAAATATGTATATTTAAATATACATATTTAAACTATATATATTAAAATATATATATATATATATATATATATATGTATTTGACAACATACTCCAAGAAAATATTTATGCAGAGAGCTCAAGATTATCCTCAGACCATATTTGGCAAACACAGGTCTAGATGATTATTAGGGTCCTTTAACGCTGAAACTGTCCAATTCACTCTTCAGCCTGAAGTGAAGTTGTGATCATCTCATTCACCTTAAGATTTGTGTGATTTTCATGTTTTCCTTTGCATGGCATTCCTTTTCAGGTTAAGTCTTTGAATCAGACACCTTTAAATTAGATACTTGGAATTAAAACCTCTGTAATCTTGGGTTATCTTTCTTATAATTTATTGTTGTCAAGTGATTTGAAAATATAGTCAGAGTTTGGTTATCTGCTTTGCTTTGTGGGAATGTAGATATTGGTGTGTTTATGTTTCACCCAGATGATGTGATTCTACTGTTGCTGAGGCTCAGTGTCAGAAGTTATGTGATTAAAAAGAAAACCAGCGATAGCATAGGTGGTCACTATTGTCTCTGAAAGCAACACAATGCAGAGACTTAAATATTTTCTCTCAGACTAAAGATTGATAAGTTATATCCATATCAATCTCAGCATCATCTAGCTGTTGTTATTGTGTTAGCTTTGGCATCCTTACTGACCAAAAGGATACAGATTTATTTGGAAGACATGAAAAATTCAGGTTTCTAAATATCTCCTGGGGGTAAGTACCAAAGAGAGTAGCTTTTATAGTAAACAAGATATCTTTTAACTTCCCCCATCTTTTGAATTCTATTCTATCTTTATTATACTGTTCTGTCACTTCTACAAGATCTATTGTGATTTTTGTGGGGTTTAAAAGCTTTAAAAAAAACAATCTTTTCTAGATTTTCTTGGCTACCAATGCTTCTTATGAAGCACTATTGGCCAATTTTCTTTGTGAAGTAAAGGGAAGAACATGGACTTTGGAACAAGGAGAAAATTTGTTTTAAACTTGGTTACTTAACTAATTACATGATTTCGTGCAAGTTATTTAAACTTTGTGAGTCACAGTTTTCTCATCTGTATACTAGATAAAAACATACAATTCAAGCATAGCCATTCTTAGAATTAAGAGATATAAATATATAATATTGTACTTGGAACATAGCAAGAACCCAACAAATTCATTATTTGTTCTCATTTACATTGCTCAAAAGATGTTAGCTTCCTTATTTCTGATCTCACCCTCAAGCTGAGAATATAGAGGTGTTCTCAAAATGTCATCTCTGGACAAGCAGTATGATCATCCCTTCAGAACTAAAAAGAAATGAAAATTCCCAGGTCCTTCTTGAAACCTACTAAATCAAAAACTATGGCATTGAGACTTAAAATATGTGTTTTCACAAGCACTCCTGGTGATTCTGTGCACACTAACATTTGAGAACTGTAATGAAAGAGAAAGTCATTTTGAGATTTTTACACAGTCTGATTTCTTATATCATAGTATGAAGAGGTCCATGCAGCTCTAAAATATACAATTTTTTTGCATATCTGTATACTTCAGGATGCAGTGGAATTAGAGCCTTACTTCTCAAGTAAAGGAAAGAAAGTTATCTTTTTGAGTCAAAAGAAACAATAATTCAGGATTGAATTACCTGTGTCTCCTCAGCCCATCCCAACCTGGGAGTGAGAGCGGGGCTGCTTGAACAGTCTACAAATGACACTTCTCTAGCTCTCATTTCCACCAACTACTATAGACTTTTCTGTCCCTTTCTGAGTCTCCCTGACTTATTTCTGGAAGGTCATGGGATACGTCTCAAATGCACTTCCAAACAAGTCCCTAAGTTCTCTCAACCATCACCAGATAATGAGTTGAGCTCTCACTATAAAAGCTCATGATGGGCCACCCCCATCTCTGCTGCTGGCGCAGCCATCAACTGTCCTGAAACCATTCCTGGTGTTGAACCCTCCATTCTCTGACAAACGATCAACATCTCTGGAACTGCTGATGGTACTGCTGCAGGTGCTGGTTCATGGGGGCTGGATGTGCATGCTATCAAGAGGACATCTCCCATTGTCCCCAGTGTCTGCTGTGCCTCTCTATGCTATTCAGGCTGTAAGGCAACAAGGGCTATTGTTCTTCCTCTCAGCCCTGGAGTACTGGGGAAGACTCTGTGCTGAAGTCCTCTAAGGGTCAAGGCTCAGCTGCATTTTCTGGAGTCTTCAATCATGCCAGAGCCATTTCATTCCATCCTCCTACATTATCCTCAAAATAACACTGCCTTAGGCCCCTAAAGTGTTATATAAACTTAAAAAATATTTTATTAAAATAAAATTTAAGTACAATGAGATATTGGGATCTTAAACGTGTTCAGATGAATGTGTTTTGATAATTTTGTATACCGATGCTACGATGACCCAAAACAAGATATAGAATATTTCCATCACTCCAGAAAGTTTTCTTATTCTCTTTTAGAGTCAATCATCCTTGCCCAAGCAACTACTTTCTATTCATTCATTCATTCATTCATTCATTTATTTTAGATAAGTTTATTGGGGTGACATTGGTTACTACAATTATATAATTTTTAGGTATACATTATTATTTGACATCTGTATATTCTATTGTGTGTTTACCACCCAAAAGTCCAGTTTCCTTCCGCTACTATATATTTGATCCCTCTTACCCACTTCATCTTCCCCTTAGTTCCCTTTATTTGACCCCCTTTACTCTGTCTACCTCTGCCCTTCTCCCCCACCTCACTAGTAACCACTAGTCTATAGTCTATGTCCATAAGTCTCTGCCTGTTCATTTGTTGCTTTTAGGTTTATATCCCACATATAAGTAATATCATGTGATTTTCAACTTTTTCTGTCTGGCTTATTTCACTTAACATGATTACCTCAAGGTCCATTCATATTGTTGCAAATGGCAGTATTTCATCTCTTCTTATGGCTGAGTAATATTCCATTGCATATATGTACCACAGCTTCTTTAGCCAATCTTCTATCGTAGGACACTTCAGTTGCTTCTATGTCCCAGCTACTGTGAATAATGCTACTATGAACATTAGTGTGCAAATATCTTTTTGGATATGGGTTTTCAAGTCTTTAGGGTAAATACCTAGTAGAGTGATTGCTGGATCATATAGTAGATTAATTCTTAGTTTTTTTGAGGAACTTCCATGCTGTTTTCCATAGTGGCTGAACCAATTTGCAGTCTTACCAGCAGTGTATGAGGGTTCCTTTTTCTCCACATCCTCTCCAACATTTGTTATTTGTTATTTGTTACTTGTCCCAGGCAACTTCTTTCCAATTTCTATAGTCATATAGTAATTTTCCTACTCTATGATTTTGAGTAGAGAGAATCATATAGCATACATATAAAATGAATTCTTTTGTGTCTGGCTTCTTACATGCAACAAAACATTTTTGAGATTCATCTATGTAGTTGCATATATCAGTACTTTCTGTTGCTGAATAGTATTCCATTTTATGAATATACTGCCTGCGTATCCATTGTTCTTTTGATGTACATTTGGGTTGTACCCAGTTTTCAGCTTTACCACTTTGTGTTATTTTTAGTGATTCTTCCAGAAATTATATGTATCTCTAACTTCTCAGAGTCTACCTTTAAATGTGCTATGTTAATATATGAAAAGTGTACACCTTAAAAGAGTATATAATTCCATATTCTTCCACTCATGTATATTTTTCTTCAATATGTGCAACTTGGTTATTATTTTTGCTTTAAATAGTCAATAGTCTTTGAAAAAAATAGATGTAATAAACATACAGTTTTTAGTGAAGTGAGCCCTTTCCCTTGTAGACTCATTTCTTCACAGTTCTCAGAGGATAAATATGAGTAATAGTCATCAAAATGACCTTTCTTCCAAAAACAAATACTTTTATTAAAAGTTAGTGACTTTTCTTCCTGAGGGCTTTTTCATCGGTTAGGACTCTATTAGAGATAGGTGAAAGAAAATCTAATCACATTGACTTAAGCCAACAATTATTTATTGGTTTTCCTACCTGTACCGTTCGAAGATAAGTGAGCTTCAGACATGGCTTAGTCTATCTAGAGGACTAAAATATGATGAAGAGGGTATAATTTTTCCTTGTCTCTGTGCACTACTTAGCTTTCCTTTCCTCATTTGTCTTCTCATGGTAGCAAGACAACAGTAATTGTAGATATTACCATAGTCCACCTTTTAAGTCCCACAGAAAAGAGAGAACATTTCTCTCCAAAGCCCACTCACAGTTCTGGTCTGACTCTTGTTGCCCAAATTTGTTTATGTGCACATATCTGAACCACTCAATATAACCAGCGAGAAGGGCTTAACTGATTGGCTGCAGCCCCTGAACCAAAACCACAAAACCTGAGAAGCAGCAATGGATGCCTCCCTTAACAAAAAAAGCATTCTTTTAAAAAGGCTGAATGGATGTTAATAGCCAAAACAGGTGGCCATTAGAGTATTTATACAAATAGATTCTTGGTGGCTCATAGCATCAGCATGTTTGGATATATTTGGATTCCAGTATATAACCTAATTAAACCTGGCCCCTTGCCCTGCCCTATACTACTCCGATCATTATTCAGTTGAGGACTTTGGGTCATTTTTTGATAGCCGTTTAATATTTTTAATTATGTAACATTATTTGATCATTTCTCTGAGTTTTATAGCCTAAAACTCTTATTTTGTGTGAAGTCTTTGGTTGATATTGTTAATCTCTTATTTGGGGGGAAGCCTGAAAAAGACAAAGCTGCAACTTGGCAGTTATTAAATTCTGTTTCAAATTATCTTCTCTATTGTGAAAGAGTGAGGCATGAACACAATCTAAAACCCCAGCCGGCGTTGCTCCCAGGCCTTCTTAATTACTGTGACCCTTAAGCTGTTTATATATTACGCTTGGAGTAACAGTCCTAAATTCTAGCTGGCTTTACTGTGAGTTTAGCCATGAACATCTGCCATGGGTTAGAAGAAGCATTGTCCACTCTGCAAAACACCACTTATTCACTTGCTCATACCTTATCCTTCTTCCTCTCTGAAGCTTCCTTGCGAATCACAGAATAAGTGAGACTCACTCATTTTTGTTTATTTTTTGTTTGTTTCATGTTTCATTTTGTTTTTTAGGACAAATGAGATAGACTTGCTGCTTAAATAAATAAAGAAAGGACATATTTTTTTTATATGGCAATTTGTTTAGCAGAACTATTCACAGTGTCATTTTGAGGGATTAAGAGGAGTGCTATGTATCTTTGAATCCTGTTCAAAATTAAGTCATGTTTATTTTTAAAGTAAGACTTGATGTTCTAAGTGGGATAGGATTTTGATTCTCTGATTAGCTACTAATTCAAAATGCTATTTTAAAAACATATTGGTTCCATTCGGCTGAGTCCATCTGTAGATATGCATATATTTTTTCCTTTCTAGGCATATGTGTGTATGCTTATGCACTTTGTATATATATCAACATTTTACACACACGCACACATGTAACTTTCCTCACCTACCCTGTTCTGTATTCTTTGATGTTCTATTATGAGTTAGAAGTCCTCTGAGACTTTATTAAAGTTTTCACTTAACCTCATTTTATGTACTCAATTATTGATGTCACCTTTCCTATTCATTCTCATTTATTTCTCTAATGAGCATTTGAGCATTGCAATGCGCTAAGCACTGTGCTAAATATCAGAGAACAACTGTGATTAAGACCAGCACGGCCTCCAGCTTTAGATATCTTGGTTGGTTATATATTTGATATTAGTTCTTTCTTAGACATCTAGTCATATTGCCACCTTTGCTTTTCCATATTTTTCTTAGTCTGTTACCCTTTTAACTTGATCCCTGTGTCTTCTTTCCTTTTCCATTTTGGATTTCCGCACTTGGATAAATATGAAAGAGTGAATAGTGAAGGGGTTAGTTCATTCTTTTTAAGGAGGGTATTGCTTTGAGCTACCAAGTGTTTACAACATTGGATTCTACTGGACATTATAAAAAAGAGAAGCCTAAATAGAAATCACTGAGGCCAAAAGCAGAGAAAAGCAACAGTTCGCCTCTCCTGGCAACAGCATTATTTTAGGATTCAGTGAATCCTTTTCTTCTGCCCTGCAAGCTGTGAAGTTAGCAGGTTTTTAATAGGGAGAACAAGTACGTGTTGGGAGGACAGGCATTTGAGCAAATTAAATGTCCTGGGGGTTACTAAATTCTGTAAATCAATTTTCCTCTGAATTTAGAGAATATACCTCTTCTGGAAGGTAAACTTATAGGTAGGTGAGTATTTGAACAATGAGGTCTTAGAAAAGCTTCACTGTTTGGGGCGTAATAAAAATACTGCTTTTTCTAACTGCTAAAACACCATCTGTTATCAACTCTTGGCTACTGATTTATCCCTTTTCATCCCCTTGCTCACCCCCACTCCATTAAACCATGAAATATTGGATTTTTTTTTTATTTTGGACTTCCTGCTCACCTTACACTAGTATTGAGAGAAAACTTTTTTTCTTTTATAATATCTTATAAAAGAAAATTGTGAACTTGTAAAAATTCATATTGGGGGTTTGGCAAGGGGTGAGGAAAAAGCAAAGGAAGGCGAGTAGCATATAGGTGACCAGTGTGTATTGCTCTGCCTTAAGCAACAGGAAGGGCAGTCATTTGTTCCACAAAAGTTGCACAATCTTGTTATATACCGATCAATCTACAGACATACCTACATTGTTATGTTGGTTTAAAAAGAACACCTTTGTCATGTGTCTTTATTTTTAGCCTTTGTATCTTACACATTCATGTTGCAGGGGAGAGGGGTAGGCATTGGGAAAGTAAATGCCCTTGCAGGTTTATAATTTTTCATTAATGTCAATGGTTGATATAATTGATATTAATGATAATAATTACAAAAATGCATATGCATCTCATTATTTTCTCTTTATTAAAAGAAACTTTTTTTTATAGCTTTCCCTGAAAAAAAATGCAAACAGTTTTTACACTAACAATTAGGGATAAAGTAGGTATCCTTACCTGTGAGTGATATGTTTTATTTGAAGAAGTGTACTTAAAGTAATTCATTCATCTTCAACCTGTCACCATTTCCTCTCAGTCCCCTAATCCCCCTTTCCTCTGGCAGTCACCAGATTGTCTTTTGTATCTTTGAGTCTGTTTTCATTTAATTTGTTCCTTTCGTTCCTTAGATTCCACATATAAGTGAAATCATACGGTATTTATCTTTCCTTGTCTGACTTATTTCACTCAGCATAACCATTCATCCATTTATCAGTTTGTCTATCCATTCATTTTTTCATCAATTCTTATTTAAGACTTACTATGTGTCAGGCTCTGTGTAAACATTTTACAAGCATTATCTTCTTTAATGCTTACAACAATGCTACATAAGGAAAATAAATATTATCCGATTTTATAAATGGTAAACTAAGGCTTAGAGATATTAATTTTCCCAAGGTCACATGACTATAAATGAAGTTAAAATCTGAACCTACACAATCTGATCTTAGAGTCCTAATGCCAGTACTTTAAAATATGTGCCTTATTTTATAGGCAAAGAAGAGATACTGAATTGAATATTATGACTAGATTCATGATCTTAAAATATTTAGGTTTTGAGTTAGACCTAATTTAAAATTCTAACTCTACTAATTATTAATTATATGAACTTGATGAGAAATGTTCAGTCTCTCCATGTCACAGTCACCTCCTTTTTTCAACAGTGTCATTGAAAGCATAAAATGAAACAGCTTTATCTAGTAAGCACCGAACATAATATATCCATTACATATGGCAATGTTAGCCATTGCTATCAGTGCAATCATACCTACTCCTTTCCTTCTCTGAAGGGAGGGGGAAGATGGGTTTTATTTGAAGATAGTGAGCCTGGAGCCTCGGGGAAATTCAGGAATCCAAATGTGAAATATTATGCTTCTGATCTAAGACAGAAATATTGGATAGATGAGAAAATATAGGTAGAATTAAAGATCGTTGAAGTATTTTACACGGTATAGAGTAAAATAATTATTGGAAAACTTTAGAATCTACAGTTTGTGTTAGTAGGGGAAAGGGAGCCATTAAACAAGATAGGGAATAACAGAGGGAAGTATCTGTGGTAGAACAATGTCTGGCATATAGTAGGCACACAATAAATGGTCAGATATATGATTACTGTGATCTGTAAGCAAACATGTTTATGGTTGACATAAATTTGTTAATGTTGTTCTTTGGTAAGTGTTTTCCTGATATTTCATTGGGATGGAATGTAAGGCTTTTGCTTGAAGTATAACAATTAATGCAATATTAGGATTACTCCACCTGTGACTTTCACTCCTGCTTTTAAACGAACACTTTGCTCCGATAAGATGGTCTCCTTAATGACCCCATAAAGTCCTATGCACATACCGGTCTTTCTGTCTTTGCTGGATACATTGCTTGAGAATTGGACCAGTATATGTCCTTGCCCATCCTTCAAAGTAGAAACTTTGTAAACATCTTATAGTCACACTATAATATATGTCCATAGCCCTAGTTTGATTTTAAATCCCATATTTTTTTGATGCGCAATGTTCTTTGTGTATGTGAGTGTTTCTGCCTCTTGTATGCTTCTTTGGTACCTCTTGAATCATGTAATATAAGTGTTCTGCAGTAACAGGAACTGAGTAAAGGACTCTTACATTGAAGTTACAATTAAAGTCAAGAATGCATTTTGTGGAAAACCCCAATGCAAATCTACAAAAGAACTTCAAGAAAATGAGAGTACCGTGAGTCATACATTTCCTGGTCCTATTCATTCCTCTTAAGGTACTATCCTTCTGCTTATCCTAGCATTTCCACTACCTATACCTACCATCTGGAATTATAGGTAAAGAGGTATAAAGGATGTCAAGTATTGAGAGGAAATTGCTTTTCCTCAAAAGCTGATGACACCATACCAGTCGACTAGATTATCTTTTTAGGAATAGTGTACGGTCTTGTCTTCATCAATTAAAGGTCACGATTTTTTTCTATTTGAAGATGACCAAAAAAGGATCATTGTCTGTGGCAAGTTATTATTTTGCTGAAACTTAGATTTGAATTGTGTCTTGGTGAGTAAACCTAGCTGCAACAGCCAATCAGAGCAGACACTTATCAGTTCAGATTTCCTATTTATTTCTATGTCATACACAGTAATACTTGTGAGTTAGTCATGGCTGCTTCTTGGACGGGTAATAGTATATTATGGTGATATCATATATTTGGGATTTATGAAAGTCTTGCGACATATCTCCTCATGAATGTCAACGGATCATTGTATAATGTTTTGTTCTTTTTTGATAAAGAAATTCTTGCCAAGCTTCAGAGTTTCTATTTAATGGTATACACCCTTCTTGTTTTCCTTAGCAAAAGTATAACCTTACAGATGAATTTTGCTTTACTCAGGAGTACAGTTCACTTTTGCAACAGATATAAATTTAGAAAGGTAGATTTAAAAATCGCAGTTAAACACAGGTCTCCCCAGAGGTAAGATGCCATAACAGTTACTGTGGACCCCAGCAAAGATGTCTTTTTTCCTCCTCAAAATAATGTTCGTTTTGCTCCATGGTCAATTAGACACTGAACCTCTATGTATTCCAGAAGACAAGCAGAGGAGCTACCTCCTTACATTTATATCCAGCAGCTGTCTCCTCCCTGTTAGCAAACCCATTCCTGATGTATTGCTTCCTTTCAGAGGGTTCCAATCCAAATAAAATTCAATTAGCAGCAGCCTGAAAATAGTATGTCAGCCTGCCTTTTACTGTATAAACCTTGGAAGTGCTGAGGTTCTAATTTTACTTTCTTCTTAATACCAACCGAAGGTGACATATCTTTCTGTGGAATGTTGACTTTTTTTCAAACGTGATAAGCTCTTGTTATTTCAGCTAACTCTCAGGTGTTGATGACAGCAAAATGGAGAGATATTTAAAAAATCTGACAAGGAATGACATTCACGTCTGATAGTCCAGCAGCAGATTAGTGAAAGAAACTGGCAGTCCAAAAGCATCACCATTCATGTCTACTCTAAGTCAAAGAAATTACTGTGCTCTACTTAAGCCCCACATTAAGCTCATTTCACTGACCTTTCTTTAATTTTGGCTGAAGGGTATTTTTAATAACTTGGTATGTTTGGGAATCAAAGGAAGCCAAGTTTCTGGTTATGCTCAGGAGAGATGAAATAGTAGTAAAATGTTTAAGAAATTAGAGGGAAAAGTCTCAAAGAAAGGTGCCTTCTTTTAAAACTGTTTAATATAACTTAATCATTTCTGAATGAGGGGTGGGGAAAAGAAATACACAAGATCTCTAAGGAAAATCAATTTTAAAACTTAAAGCCTTGATGAGCCACTTCAAAATATGCAGAAAATTAGTTTATATTTTACTTGGAAACTAATATTTAAGTCAAATGGAGCAGAAGAAATTTATACTAAGCTAACTGAAGGAAACCAGAAGATTAGGAATAAATCGTAAGGTTGTCAAGGAGGTCAGGTAAAGGGTGACAGCGAACACAAAGCAAGTTGGCTGGACAGTCTGCAGACATGAGAATTAGTGTGGCGGCCACTTTCCCCTAAGAAGCCCTGTTCTCCTCAGACACCCTTTACCCGCTGTCCCTGCCTACTGGGCATTGCAGATTTGAATTCCTGGACACTGGCTTTGCCAGTCATAGGAGGTAAATTCTGTTGAGTGTGATAAATATGTAGAAGACGCCATGAGACTTGATGGAGGAAGATAGATAGATGAGTCTCTTGTGCCAGAGGCCAGCTCCAGCCAAGTCCAGGACTGAAGGAAACGTGGAGTCGGTGAAGGAAAAATGATAAGGAGAGAGCCAAGATGCAAGGCGGTTCTCTGATTTATTTTTGCACACAGAAATGTAGAAGTACAGGGTTTTTAAGCCCCAAATCCCACCCTTCATTCTGTCTAAATACTAAGGTCTTTTTTTCTTCTATTCACTACTTGTTGACCCACAGGTTGGGTGTGCAAGTGGGGGTACAGAAGCAGAAAGCTTATTGTTAAAATGTTATGTTTCTATGGGTGACAGCCTATATTCTCATGGACATAGCCACAAACTTATATTTAATATTTAACCTATAATGTTTTTTATTTTCTTACACTTATGACCTATCATATTTCTTTCCTGTGGTTAATGTGTGAGGCAAAGCAAAGCAAAAATGAGAGACAGACTTTTTCCTCTTATGTCTCATAATCATAAAGGCAGTATTTACATTTTATTTTCCTCTAATGTAGATTTACCTGTCTCTTAAGACCATTACGCTGATCTTTGGTAAGGAGCCAACTAGGAGGGCCCTTGCCTGGCTAGTCTCATCATAAAAGGTAGATCATACTATCGCACTCGTTTCTCATTTACATCTACCATTCTAACTATATCTATATAGGCTCCTGTATAAGGTAAAGTAGGTAAAGGAGAGGTGGGTAATTTTCTCATAGACTTCTTTCTCAGAGGGGGCCTTCCACTTAAGCGCTGACACATGGCCTGCTCAGGAAACAAACCTTGCTTTCTCCTTTCATTGAGTTGTTTGATTAATTCCTCATTACTCATATTTCTTTGTGCCTCATTCTTGGAAAAGTTGCCTTTTCCTCTAACACTCCCCTCCACTCCCAAGGATGGAACAGTAATCAAAAGCAATACATAAATTCTCAATATAGACAATACAGAGGAAAGCAACAAGCACAGATGACTCTAGCATCGCTTGCTTTGCAAGCAATGCTTCACTCCGGCTGCAACTGTGTCAAACAGCTTGAGGTCTGTGGCCTGCGGCACTCTTGCTTTCTGTTGCCATGTTTCATTTGTACTGACCCTTCCTATTCATCAGCCTCTTCTGATGCCTGTCTCCCAGTTTTTCCAGGTCTCATTGCCGTGACCTCTCACCAGCTATTTCACTCACAGTATGGATCATATAGTTTGAAACCACAATGTTAGTTGTATCATTACTCCACCTAGTCTGTAAGTTTCTTGAGGATATATCTTATACCTCTTTGGAAATGCATTCTGCCGCTAGCTTAGTGCTGAGCTTTAGTGGGATTATAATTGGCAACTGTTGATTAAGTGATAAATAAAATAGAGGCTATGGTAAACATGTGCCAGTCAGTCTTCCAAAGATTTTTTTTAAAACTTTAAATTTTAAACAACATCTGCTTGATAATGTAGAACCTGGGCATTATTTCAGGTAAAATATTAAAGACATTTTAATATTTGAAATAAAGGACTACTGACTTACTATATTTTATTGACTTGACACGTTAAATTCCCAATGTGTTTATTGAGCACTGATGGTATACTTGAGACCAAAAATTAGTAGTCTAGAAAAATATGAAATAATATTTAGATAGAAAATCTCCCTATCGGTTATTTCAAGCTAGTCTTTGTTCGTTAATGATTAATTACTAGTGACACCAATAAACCCTTTGTTTACCCAACAGACATTAATGGCAGCTAATAGGAAGAGGTAGAGTTGAATAAATATGGACACTCGAAGACATTATTTTTATCTGGGGAAAGCTCTCAGGACAGAAGAGAGTATAATGACAATGACAAATAATATTAGATATGTGTTTTATTTATTTAACAAACACTTAATATAGCTTTCACAATGGACAGGCTCTCTTCCAAGCAGCCGCTGATTGTTTAGCAACTTCCATAATATGACCTCATTTAATCTCCAGAAATAATCTGTAAAGTAGGTACTATTATTAGCTACATTTTAAAAATAGGGAACTAAAAACTGAAGAGGTTAAGTATTTCACCTACTATACCAAAAGAGAGCTGTTCTACAAGGGACATAAAGTTAAGATATTAACAAAATATAACTTTCTGTTTAATATTAGAATTTTGGAAATATTTTTGTCTCCAATCTTTCTCTCTCAAGTACTTCCTAAGTTTTAGATTCTCTACAATATTCTCTTTAAATTCCTTCAAATATAAATAATATATTTTGCACAAATGACTGACTATTTTATTTAAATCTTAAGATTTCATGGAAGTTCAATGGCCACCATAATCTCACAGCCATCAGTGGCCAACAGATGAGCCACCATGTGAGGGAGGGGGTCAAACAGGCCTCTTCACTGTAAGTTGCTCCCCCCGTGTAAACTGTCAGTGACATCTGCCAAAAATCATGCTTTATTTGTGAGAAATGCCCCAGTTCTCTGCTTTTGGGAAAAATGATCAACCTCTTTCACTCAGTCAGCTCAATGATGAGAGATCACATCTAGTCCCAAAGACTTTGCTGGAAATTTGTTTAAAAATTCTCAGCTTACTGGGCATGACAGATCCCATTTGCTTTTAAATAGAAATATTGAATATATAAATACATTTTTACTTTCCGGATAGGATTGTAATTTAAAATTTAGAATTTTGTTTTATTATTGCATTTTTCTAATTAAAACATGAAATAAAACATTATTAGTACTTTAATTTCTATTCAAAATATCACAAATTATTATCAATTTTAAAATGAAAACTAAATCCAAAATAGCTTAAAACATCTTAAATGGTGATTGAATTTCAGTGTCCAAATCAGAATTTTCTTTGGAAGAAAAATGTGAAATGAAATATACTACTAATAATAAATCAATGCAAGTATATAAAAAATAAGTTAGAAAAGATTAATTCAGAGCAATAGGAAAACTTTACATAATAAATATTATAAAGCGACATAATAGTCAGCGATCAAGTTGTTGAAAACATTACTTGGAATATAAATATCTGTAGAGGAAATACATGCCAATGACTGATGGAATAATTAAGTTGAATAGTAAAAGATGATGTAAAATCTATTTCACTCATATACCAGGGATTGGACTATATGATAGGACCCAGAGACACTTGAAATATCTTACAGATGAAGAAATGGAGGACCAGAAATTTGAAGTCACTTTTAAAGTCACATTGATTATAAGTAATAGTGGGGGTGGAGCCAATACTTCAACCCAGGGCTAGAGGGAAGAAATGGCAGTTCTTTATGTGCTAGTAGAAAATGAAAAGACTTAGCCTTCAGCAGCTTTTGATCAATTAGTGAATTGGCAATTGGCCATCTCCCATTTGCCAGAGGCTCCTCTAAGCGATTCATAGTAAAGAGGGATTTGCCTCATCTTTCTTCTCTGGAGAGACAGGATTCCTGACCAAGTAATGACATTGAAGACAATATTAGCAGAAACTATGAAAGGAGCTTACAGAGCATTTTGCAAACAAAGTTCATTCATAAACATTGCCAAATGTGATGTTATTTTATTGAATCCTTCCAAAGTCCTCTAAGGAAGCTGACAGTATCTCCATTTTCCAGATGAAGGAACTCCAATTTAGAAAGGTCAGTGGGACTTGCTGAGGTCTTGGTGCTCTCCAGCTCTCAGTCCTGGCTCTTCTGCCTTATCTTCCCTCAGCTGCCTTTCACATTTCAGAAGTATGAAAGTGAGAAGCAGACTGTTTCTTTTTGATTCCTCTTAAAACAGGCAAAGAGTAACAGACTTGCAGTTCCTGTAGGGATATGGTGATTGCTAATAATGATAAAGCATTAATACTCATTGTTCTTAATGAAATTATATCTTATTAATATTATGCATAGCTAACATGCATATGTGTGTACACGCACATGCATAAGCACAACCCTTTATACTGCATTTTTCATGTTAAATGAGTTAACATTTACTGAGTGCTTAGACCATATTCTAGACAATGTGCTCAACTTTTCAATACTAAGACATATTATTATCCTCATTTTGTAGAAAAAGAAGCCAAGCCTGTGGCAGTTAAGTAACTTGCCCAAGGTAATGCACAGTTGGTGGTACCAGGGTTTTAACCCAAGATGATCTGCTCCAGGGCATATGCTACTAACCACTCTGTTTTACTGACTCTCTCCAGTATTTCTGGTAATGGTGGTTAAAAGCTGGGGAGGCATTATGTAACGTGTGACGTTCTTTTTTAATAGACTCATACTTACATACATGCATCTGACATTTTTCTCAGGTTCATATTTAATTTTGAACTTCTGGTTTCTAGGTTTCCTTAACTTTTATTTAAATGTGTAGAGATCTGGGGACATAAAACAACAGAGACTGAAATATTTATATTTGCCTATCTTTCATAAAGTTATGATATAACTTGAGGTATTCTACATAATTTTTTAAAACTTTAATTTCCTTTATATTAATAACATATTAATACAGCCCCAAGGAAAGAAGATTCAGTGAGAAATTCTCTTTTGTCTTATTTTGTTCCACTAGATTTTTAGTTGTCAAAATCTAGGCATTCAGTAAATACAAATGTAGATTATATCTGTTATTTACACTCTTTAGTTTGTTTCCCTTTTAAATCAAAAGAAAGTAATTCAAAATACAAATAGGAAAATGAAAACAGTTAACAACTGGGAATTCAAGTACTTAGGGCATGTTAAATATTTATGTGCTAACTTATCCATAGAGCCTTTCTACATCCCCTTTGTCAAAATGAATTTCTTTTCCTGTACTCTTGTTACCGTTTTTTTAGCTTTGTTACATTACTTTTTTAATAGATTGCCTTTTGTTTTGGTGAATTATTGTGGTAGCAGGAGATTGAGTAAGATTATGTGCCGAAGTGCTTAAAGCACTGACTTTGTATAGAAGATCTTCTCTATTTTACTATTACTTTGTGATCTTGTGCAAGTTCCTTAACTTCTCTTAACTTCAGCATTCTCGTATGTAAATGAGCCTATCCTCGTTACCTACATCATAGAAATGATGTAATGATTAAATCACATATTTCATACAATGGATATGGACCTAGGGCTCAATAAGCATTAATTGATATTACTGTGAATGTATTTTCAATCTTATTCTTATCTGCTGAGTTCAAGGACTTACTACTTTGTTACTGAATTATTGTGTTAGCCTTCTAACCAGTGTCTTAACCATCAGTACTGTATCAGTGTCTGGTCAGAAAACCAGACCATACAAGTTATTTCAACAGAGATGATTTAATATAGGAATTGTTCAAACAGGTTTGTGAGGGGAGGGTTGGAAAGGGAACAATAACACAGCTAATGACTGCAAGCAGCAGTTATACATTTAGGGCTGAGTGAATGAAAGCAAAAGGTAGGCATTCAGAACTCTGAAGCTTGGAGAGAGGTCTCACGGATCAGGGTCCCAGACTTTTGAGGAGAGGGTACCGCTGGGCTTCTCCGAATATCTGAGACTTCTGAGATGGGGACACCGCTAGCTGGTGCTGGTGCTGAGGGTATGCTGAGGTTGTTTTGGGAGGGTAGAAAAAAGCAGGGAAGTGGAACCAACTTCTGCTAACCAGGATGAAATGACATTGCTGGGCCAATGCAGTCAGGAAGGGTAGGGGAGCAGGAAGGGTCAAGCTCTGTCTCCCTCTTCCTGCCACCTCGCTTTCCCCTGGGGTCTCCCTGGCAGATCCTAATAGCCTACTGCCTCGCAAAGGAGAACTGTTGTTTGCTGAACCACGGGAGTCAGCACCAGAAAAAAGAGGATGGAAGATAGATTTAGAGTTGTTAACCAGCACAACTGGTTAACCCCTAATCTCTCACTCCTAATCTCTTCTATAATCTCTTATTGGTTTAATTTTCCTACAGTGCCACCGGAAACACAGCTCTTACCTGCTCAGATATCCTCACATTCTAGTGAACAGTCAATTCAATATACATTTTTTAAAAAGAACTTACTATGAATATTGTTCTTGGGGCTTTGGGGATATGAACATGAATATGTTTTTCAGTCCCCACACAATTAAATGTGGAACAAAGTAAACATAAGTCATTTCACATAAAGGTAGAAAGTACTTGGAAAGAATGATAAGTTCTGATTGGTGGAATTCAGAAAGATTTCATGGAAGGATGAGTAAGATTCCACACTCAACTGTGTGCCCTGAAACTACACTATTTGGCTGATTTCTCACTGTTCCCCCTCCATCTTTATTTTTTAGCTATAAAGTGTAACTCATCCCTATTCAGGCTTCAGTTCTTTTTATCTGTGTACTTTTGTTCATGCCAATTACTTAGTCCCTGGGCCAACCAAGACGGAGTGCCTCTCATGTATGCATTGGACTAGCACTAAGGGTATATACAGAGCAAATGAAACAGGGTTCCATCTCATAGAACTGATAGTCTAGGAGACTCAATCTTAATTTTAAGTCACTCAAATGAATGCAAAATTACAACCCATGGTTAATGCTGTGAAGGACATGTACAAGTTGCTTTAATATAAAGGTGGACCAAGTTTAGATTTTGAGTCACAGAAGGCTTCTCTGAGGAATAGTGAGTAGGTATTAGTGAAGGGAAAGGAAAGCTGATGGGGTCTGTGCAGAAGACTTCAAGCAGGTAGAAGCAGACTATGACTCTGAAAGGAGGTCATTAGGGGTGCAGAAAGCAGAATAAGGAGCATACGAAGTACCTTTTTACATGTTAATCATTTCTCAAGGTCTAGCTTAAAAGACATCTCCTCCATGAAGCCTTCCTTAAATATTTCAACTGAAGGTGGCCACTCCCTTTTTTCAACTTTTAACTATTCTTTGTACCTTTCAAGAGAGTGTTTATTATATATTGCCTTGGCTTATAATTGTTTACGTCTAAGTCTTATATCCTATGTTCAACTATAAGCTTCAAGGGGACTAGGATCTGTGTAATAGATGTGTAATGTGTTCTCAAAAAATAGTTACTGCGTATAGTCACATCCTGATATATCAGTTAATACTTAGATGGCTTGTCTTATACAATGTACTTTTTTTATTTGTTCATTTATTTATTCCTTTATTTCATTCAGTATCTTGGATTACTTATTGAATGTATTTAAGAGGAATTGACATTTGTGTTTAACAGGTGAGGATGTATTCACTGCTCCACTTTGGAAAAGGCATAGGAGTTTGGGATTAAAAGGCCTGTACTTCAGATCTCCATAAATCACAGTAAATGGATGCTTCATCAAAAGTTTTCAGAAATCACTAGCATTGTAAGGTTTATGCTCAACCAACTATATTCGATTTATCTGTTTATTTCGTCATCTGTAATGCCTTGCTCTCGTCCTTCATATCATTAGAAAAGAAGAGGATGAGCACCTGCCCATAGCACATATACTTGGACCCTACCAGAGACAGAGGTTCCATTGAAAATTAAGCATCTTATAGAGAGGAGGGCCTAGGTGGAGCATCATGGCCTTCTTTGTAATATCTTCTAGGTCTCTGCAAGAAGAGCAGCTTCTACTTTCAGCATTGAGACCCTAGCTGTAAAAATTCCCTTAATTCTTTTGGAATCTGGTCATTCCTCAGCATGTATGATGGAGGAATTGAAAGATTGCTATGAAATGAAAACTGCAAAACTCTCACTCAACATAATTTTACAAAAATGTTGTAGTTAACAGTTATGGCAGGACCATGCCTAATAAGGAAGACCAAACTATAACAAGTGGCTCCAGAGTTGGGAGACAATCAGCTCCTGCCAGGATGACCCAAAAGTCCTAGTGGGTAAAAGCAATCATTTTACAGAGCTTGTCAATCTGATTAATGTTCACTCTGAAATGAGGTGTAAAATTTCAAACCAAATGAGGCAGGGGGTAGAGAAAGAAGAATAAAGAAACTTGTCTGAAGGATCATATTGGAATTGTAACTATGTAGAGAGATATATAAACAACATAGGCAAAGTTGGGATGGATATATGTGCATGAGAGTGCATAAATTTATACATTAATTTATTTATAGACTCATTTCTGATTAATTAACCTTCATCAATAATGGTGTACACAATTTTGTACACCATTCTAGGAACATATTCTTTGATGGGACGAGTTGCCAAATTTTTCAGTATGCAACTCATCTGAGGGCCATATGGTGAAGTTTAATTTATAGGTGATATTATCTAGCAGCATTCCTTTGACAATTGGTAATTACAATGTTTTATTATTTCAGTTTAGTTTTGTCATAATCTTATGAGTCATGAACTGATATCCTTATGCCACATTGAAATAGAAAGATATTTAGAGGCAAGTATAGTTCCCAATAAATTGTGGTGTGTGTATGTGTTTAGTGATTGTGTTGGGATTGTTTATGACTGATATAGAACTTCTTCCATATAACTGATGTTTTAGATTAAATGCTAATTTATGGCATCTTGGGCAAAGTCTAAACTTAAATAATGTTTTGGATAAGGTGGCCATGACCCCAGACTCTGTGTAAGATTGGTCCTGTAAAAGACATGAGAGTTCACTAGATTCTGGCTTCTATGCATCTGGTCTACTTCCTGGATGAATAAAGATTTTGGCACAGTTCTATCTCTCTCTTTGCCATTTTCTTTCTTATCTAGAATCTATTCCATCTCATTTTTCACTTATATTTTAGTGGATGAATCTCACTACAGAGAGCAAGGACCAGCCTGCCTAGGTCAAGACAGACTAGACCTCATTATACTCATTTTTGTACTAATTTCCAGGGACATGAACCCTGAACAATCAGAACAACATCATTAAACCATCCAATAGGAGAAAGAAGTATTTTATTTTGTTTTATTTTCCTATGTTGAAGATTGAGATGAACAGGAAACAAATGTCTTTGATCCTGACTTACGTATTCAGGTCTATTGCATATATTCAATTATCGTATCAAATGGAAGGGATGCAGTAAATAATGTAGTGTGGTCTAACTTTTCTTGCTCTTTTGTAAGCTGTCCCTCACCCTCCTTTTACAGATGAGAAAACTCTGACTCAGAGAGTTTCAGAATGTTGTGTAAGGCACAGAGCAAAGCCATGGAACAGCCTGGGCTTTAACTCAGATTGGTGTAGTTCTCAAACTTCCCTCAATGTTTATTAAGACACACCAGTTCCCTCAGGGAGTCCCTTTTTTCTATGAATATATTCTCTCTGCTTTCCCTCTAGCTAACCCTTAAAATGATGTCAGAAAAAAAAAAAAAGAAAGGTGAAATTAATTATATTGTGTATGTGAACACAGTGTAAAAATTCTAAGGTCTTACAGATTTTTTTTTATATTGATAATAGTTGCAATATGCTCATTTACATGAACCACTTATCATTCACACCTAATTACCAAGTATTACAGTAACAATTATGTGGATAATTAAATACACATTAGATCATCTCTTTTGCAAGCTGTTTGAATTACTATACTAAACTCTCCTTCCTTAATTTCTGTCTTGGTAGTATATTGCTTGTGGAGCTTGGTCATCTACTGACAACCAAAAAAAAAGTGAACATTTGTCATAAAAGAAGTAAGCATTTCCCCAAGAAAAACAAGTCATTGGTGTAAAGATGGTGTTATATTTCTGAGCTGCCTATCAGCTTTTTTTCTGGGTACTGAATTTGTGGACTTTGCCGCACTTTTGTAAACTTTGCACTGTCTGAGTCAGAGATGGCCATTTAAATTCTCATTGTGAAAGCAGCTGACAGCATCATCACATTCTGCAATTTAGTTTGTATGTCCCCATTGGTCTCACATTTGTGGCCTTGAGTGGGTTTCTACTCAAGCCATTTTTTTTGTAAAATAATTGTAATTACCAGAAAATGGAACAAGCAAATATTAACTTGCATAGGATATGGTTTTCAAACTACATTACAGCACAGAATAATTTGTAATGAGACTCTGTGCACTATCATTCAGATTAATTAGGAGAAATGAATACTCACCCCTTAACATTCTGACATGTTCTTTCAAAATACTGTGCAAATACAAGAACTTTTTTTAAATAGAAGAAAATGAGTGATTTATTTCCTTAGAATTCTTAATGAGAGACAAAAGGAGAAATGGTCATTGCCATTTGCAGGCTCATAATTATAGTATACTGTAAAATGTAATGGCCTTAACTTTGGAACATAAATGCATGAGTGTTAAATACTTGTTTGTGTGAGAGGTGATCAATTATGCTGGCTATACGTTAGACTAATGAGAAAAAGTAAAAGATGTCACTTGTTTTTCTAAGATAATAAACTGTGCTCTGAACAAGTTCATTTAAAAAGTTATAAATGAATAAAAATTCTTTAAGTAAAAAGAATATGTGACCACAGTATCTTTATGAGAAGGTAGGGTATCTTGATCAATAATCTCAGACTTATTTATAGGATACAGGCATACTTCACGTTATCACGATCCTCACTTTATTGCAGTGGTCTTGAACCCTGGAACCAAACCCTCAGTATCCCTGAGCTGTGCCTGTATTGAGTGAGTTATTCCTATAGTATTATGAATTTTGAGTAGGCACTGCCCATTGCATTTAATCCTTACAGCAAACTTGGTGGAAAATGCATCTTGGATTATATAAGTAACTTGCTAGAGACCACACAGTCAGTAAAGGGCAGAGATAATATTCAGTTGTGGGACAATTTCAATTTTATTTCTACACTCTAGAAGTTTTGCATGAATATGTGATGAGAGAAGAAATTATATACCAGAATAGTTAAGCATAGACATTTTAGAAAAAGCTGTGTAATTAGGTGAAGATAAGAATTTCAATCAAAAGAGAACAGGGATAAAGTTATGTGTAGAGATGAGTAGGTCCGTCTGGACAACTTTTGTCCTCATCTGATCTGTATCTTCAGGGTTTTGTAGCCTGTTCATATCGTACTTAATTTTATATTTTTCCCCAAATCCGCTATAATTTGATTTTCTCTCTCTATCAGGAATAGATGGCATCAATCACAAGAGAATCAATGAAAATACTAATAGCGTTCATAAACACTTATTATCTGTCTAATAGAGGGATGGAGGAGTGATAGCTTGTCTCTGTTTTCAGTGAACTTTGAAGCTGGCCTCATTTTAAACCCACACAAGAAAATCTAAAACAGATTATCATTAGGAACCTTATTCAAATGCATTTCAGGTAAATTATGTGCAGAGTCTGCTAAGATATGAGAATAGTACATTGGTGGATGAATAAAAAACTAAACAAACAATTGTGATGAATCAAATGAAAACTGTGTTTATATTCTTACAATTGACAAACACGTGGTTTTGTTACTTTAATAAGTAAAGAGTTCTTAGATAATGTATGGGAATTTTTATTTTCTCTAGAGACAAAGTTGGACAAAAGTGAATTGTGATGCTAACATTACTACTTATTCCCTAGAATACAAGGCACTCTAGTTTCAAATATTAATACATTTTGAAATTCCTTTTTGAGGCCTTTTACAGAAAACTTGAAGCAGCAGTTATCAACTCATGACATAGCTATTTTTTTTTATTCCGTATGAGTCTTGGGAAATTGTACAAAATTGAGTGGGTAGTCAAACATCTTTTGAGCTGGGTACATAAAATGTACTCCTGGCTTTATCTGACAGCTGAGAAATCTTCCCACACACAATCTGTAGTCCCAGGTGGGAGGAGCTGGTGATCTACATGGTCAGGGTCAGCTGGTAGATGTCTGCCTCTGAAATGTAATTTTCTGGGTGTGTAAAGGCCCCTTTGCCTCCAAGATGATCATTTTCTTCCCCTCTCTCCTGATCTGCAGGAATCAATGAGATTGAAATTTTATTAGCCAAACTAGACTTCATATTCGACTTACATTTTTTTTTTTCCTGAGCACCAACTGTACATTTAAGTACTGATGGATGTTTTATGTATATGATATGTATGTGTTTAATTTTCTTAAGAACTCTTTCTCCTGTATGACTCACACACCACAAATGTTTTAAAAGTCAATTGGGAGTCATGAGTGCTTACAAATAATTTGGTATTCAAGAGAGAAAAATGTAAATAATTTATCAATACTTGCTTTTAAAATTAAAAATATGAGTGTCACCAAATATTTATTGGAAGGGCAGGACTACCTCTTATTTATCTTTGTTCACTTCTCTCTCCTAACACACACAGACAGCCTTGGCCCTCAATGTGTGTGAGTGACATTAAATAAGCATAACAAAGTCTAAACAGAATGAACTAGTGATATGTTAAAAAATTTGAAAGAGAAAACAGCAAGTAACAAGTAAAAAAGGCATGGTAAGAAGGAAGCCAGGACAGGTCAGACTTTAAGGATAAAGAAGATGAATGATGGGATGCTCACCGAGAGAGAGAAGTCAAGGGTCAACTTGCTTTCATGCTGATTGTTGCCATTCTTGTCACCATGCTTCTTATCAGCAGTTCCCTATTGCTTATTTCCTACAGAATAAAATTGGAGTTTTTAACCTGGTTATGCTAAGGTCTTCATGACCTGACCCCTCTGTCCCTCCAGCACACTTGATTCAGCCTCTCTAATGAACATGCTCTCTTCTGTCATGGGCCTTTGTACCTCTCCTTTTTCTTGCCTAATCATTCTACCATCAGCCAACTCAAACATCCTCTGCTAATCCTCTCTGTGATAATCCCTTCCTTCTCTGTGCTGTAGTACCTCATACATGCTTTATATTGTGGCTTATTTGATACAGTATTTGCAATTGTATGTTTGCCTGGCTATATTCTCTATGGCCAGGAACCCTTTGAGAATAGTAATTATATCGTACTTACTTATGGATCCTTAGCCTCTTACTCAGAGACTGGGGCATGGTAGACCTTCAGGAAATATCTATTGGATAAGTAAAAATATGGACATTTATGTTTATTAGCCAGGCAGTTGATCCTTTTTCAGTCTTTCTAAAGCTAAGATGCCATAAGAATTTGGGCAAGTTTCTTTTCTAGATATGTAAGATGGGGATTATTGTAAGGAGTCAGTAAGAAGGTACATGTAAAACATTTAGTAGAGTCATGTGGTTGGCAAGGACCCTCAACTAGCATCATATCACATGTTACAATATAGATGAGTTTTTAAGATTGTGTAAGAATAACAAAGAATTAAAATTAGTATATAGTAAAAACCATCAATCCTATGGAAACACTGGAGAGGATCAGATAAAAGCAGGCTGGAGCTACAAAGTTGGATATCTGAATGCAGAGTAGAGAAACCAGGGGAAAATTCCAGTGAAGGAGAATAATTGGCACCAGATGAGACGATATAAAGATTACTTTTATTAAAAGTTTTCTTTTGTGAAAATCTTTGGATGAGGGGAAAGCCAGAGTGTATTGTTTAAATAACCTGAAATTCTTGACTATTTTATAAAAGCTCCTTCTCTGTGCTTAGGTCAACATATTTTCAATTAGAGGCCATCTTGACAAATTGCTTAGAATCTAAGCTTAAATTTCTTCTGTTCACTTTATTGACAGACATCTTACATTGTGGGTTTTCTTTCATTTTGTCTAAGTTGGGACATTTCCAATGACGGTTTAATAATTTCTGTAATGATATTGTATGCAGAACAGCTGGTTAACTAAAGTACAATCCTAGCTATTTCTTTTATAAGCACCATAAAAATTTGTGACAATTTTGTTAAAATATACAGTCTCAAAACTAGTTTCCACTAAATTCCTGTGAATTCTGAGTTCTCTTCCTTGAAAACTTTCTAGATAGCTCAGCATTCACTTCTTTTTTGACTTGTTCCCTTGAAGGAGATTTGAGTGCTTCAACAGCTATTACCAACTAAAGGACTTGGGTCAAGTCAGTGTACTCATTTCTGTTTCCATTTTATCTCTTGCTGAATGAGAATTACTACTGAGTGCCATCCCTTCAGGGAAAGTGTGTACAGACAAATGAAATGACATATTTCAACTATTTCACGTATCCCCAGAAGAAAGGAACTGAGAACATAATTCTTCAACCTAGTTAACAATTTCTGGCCTACTTGTGATATTGTTAGATTTGTAGTGTTGTTTTTCCTTCCTACCCGTTCTGTGGGCCACCATCAATTTAATGTCACTATTTTAGGCACATAAAACAGGTTACTCATAGTTACCAGACAATATCCATCTTTTAGCAGTTTTGAGCTGAGGATGGAGTTTAAGTATCACTCTGAAATTTATCTGCCTACTAAAATGCGTTGACTATATCCCTAATCGTTACCCTTTCATAAAATAAGTATTTAAATAACTGTGGCTTTGCACAGTTTGCCATGCTAAGAAAGAAAAACTGTTCTAGCAAACAAATGTAAACAGCTTCAGAAATAAAATAAAAAGCAAAATGGATTGTATAACTCACCATTCTATCATTTGATACTTGAAAGTTAATCTTCTAACAGGTTCAGTTACTAGCAGAAGTGATTTAACAATAAGTCAAGTATAATTGGATTCTAAGTACCTACAGGTACAATTTGACCCACGTTATTTTATTCAATAACAGAAGAAAACACTTTACTTTGTCTGCAAGTTGACTGTATTTTCTGGGAAATAGATAAGGTCTAATGCTTCAGAAGAACTTTTTATGCGGAAGAAGATGTCCTTTTACCCCACAGAGATTTATAAGATTTAAAAAAATCATTCTGTTTGATTTTCTGTACATATGTAAAGAATTTGGTGCTTATTAATAAATGATTCACTAGGAGGCTATGGAAATAAGTTAATGTTAGTGTGTTCTTTGAATTCAAACTGATCTCAACATAATCAGGGTTCAGCTGTATAATTTTAAGCAACTTACTTAAATCCTTTAAGGCTCAGTTTGCTCATCTGCAAAATGGAGTTAGTAGTGTAACTTTTTTATAGAGCAAGATTAAATGAGGTAATGGGCGATAACCTGCTTTGCACAGTGCCGACACGTAGGAAGCATACATTAACTATTCAGCATACTTACTATTATCTGGAGAGCTGATGCAATGACTTCTGTCTTTGGGCTTTTGGGAATCTAATCATAATTAAAAATATGCAGTATCAATAGTAGTAAACTATAATCGGGAGAGTCGTAGGAAGTTTCCCATCACATTAAATTCTGTTTTTAATACCAAGTCTTTGCAATTTTGTGTGTAGTTTGTACTTACTGCACATGTCAATTGGACCAGTCTCATTTCAAGGGCTCAATAGCTTTGTGCAGCTGCCATGATGAACAGTACAGGACTATACAATCACCACCTTCCTTCCCCCAGCTGAGATGAATTTAGGTCATCTGGAGATGAACTTAGCTGGAAAAAGAGAATCTCAGCTGTGCTTGTCAATCCTGAGGCCAGAGACAGCTATGCTTTCCTATATTACTAAAACAAGCTTGGAATCAATTTTAAAAGAAACACAGCTCTCATTCTGAGTCAACTTGAGTAAGTGAGGTCAATCACTTTTTTTCTCACTCTGTGTAAATCTGAAAAGAGCTTCTTTCAGAAGTTTGATGTGAGTCTGGTCTCTTGATTGTGAAAAATAAAACTGTCTGTCCCTGAAATTTGTTCTACAGTTTGCCAGGTCCGAAGACTTACTTCCATAGGCAATTGTGTGGCTCTCATTTTAGTACCTCAGAACAGCATAGAAAATACAGACAGAACAAGATAATAATAACAAAAAAAATCAACAACTGCTACTATACCTTTTAACATTTTCTGAGGGCTAAATGTGTGCCAGAAAGTATGCTAAGTCTTATATATACATCATTCAAATCAATGGAATATAATATTTTAAAACTGAATCTTCTAAGAGTTTACATAAGCAAATACATACTTACATGGATCAGCTTTTTAAAAACTAAGGTTAAGTATTATTTCTCAAAAGCACATTAAATGCAGTGCTGTTAGCTTGAATCCTGGACCACCTTGTATAGAATTTTCTTAAGAGACATCTTTCTTCTTCTAAAAGCTCATATACACTAAGGTTACATTTTCTTTATGCTGTTCCTAACAACTAGATATCACTACTGTTACTTTAATGTTCTTTTAAAAAATAATAACAAGTATTTATTGAAAAGTTATTATGTGTGAGGTACTGACGTGAAGACTTTATATTCATTATCTCTAATCTCCACAAAACCTCTAGGTAGTAGACACTATTTGCATATTATTTACATATAGAAAAAACAGATGCTCAGTGACATTAACAACAAATCAAGGTAGGACTCAAATTCAAATCTGTCCAGCACCAAATCCTTGACTTTTAAACATCAAACCATATTGTATAGGGTGGTATAGGCAATGATGTCTCATTACTGGTATATTTTTATATAAGACAGCATGTGTACAATACACTTCTCTGAATATGCTGACATAGAAAGTTTTCTGTGAGCATTTTATTACCAAATAAAATATTATTATGATGTGATATGTTTATATATAGCACAGTTATAATTATAACCTTTCAATCTCTCTATTGTGGAAAATATCTAGATTATTAAAATCGAGGCAAGAAGCTGTTTTTCCTTCACAATTGTCAATGCTAAACTTAGTTAAGCATCACTTAAAAGTATAGGCTCCAGAATTAGATAACCTGGGTTCAAATTTTAGTTCTAATAATTGCCAGCTGGGTAAGTAACCTAGAGCAAATAATTTAACTTCCCTGAACTTAGTTTTCCAATCTGTAAAATGTGAATAATAACAGTAATAGTAACAGTGAGGATTAAATCAGTTACTGAATATAAAGTACTTAGCACAGTGCCAGACTTGTAGTAAAAAGTCCATGAATTTTAGTTTTTTTTTATTTCAATACTAATAATGATGATTAAAATGGCATATATTTCTGTATTTGACTAGAAGTCAACAATCCTTGGGAAAGAATGCTCTTTTTCTTTAAAGAAAAAAAGGGAGGTGATAAAATTTGCCAAGCAGTGGTTTAGGTACATCATAACCTATGAGAGCTGCTGGTCTACCTCATCTCATGTGACAAATCAGGGGTTTCCCACCTTCCACTAGATGTTTGCAGCATACATCTAAGTTTCCGGGATTGCTTAAGAACATGTGATCTGAGGCAGTTTAATAGACGTATGATTACATGTTTCTATTAAAGGACTTATATTCTTATCGGAAATGTAATAGTCTGCAAATTCTCAATTTATCTTACTATTCATACTTTAAATTGCTTGGGAAGCCTAGCAAAAAGTTTAACGGCAACAACTGACCTCATTTCAGTTTTCAAATCAACTTGCATATTTTTCAAGTGACAGCACTTATTAGATAACAGAGTTACTGGTTTATCAACATGGGCATGAATATGAGGTCTGGCATTCCTGTGACTCCTTAAATTTCCCCTGACACACATTTCTGAAGATTATGAAGTATGGGAGTAAATAGAATTCTGAGACATGACTACATCAGTTCTGAATTAAGTTTTTTAAAAAAATTTTTTATTAATATCCTGCAAATTATCAAATTAATGGGAAAGAAATATCCAGGTAATTATTCCAGAGAGACTGTAAGATACATTTTAAAGTTGCTATCTTTGTCTTTTAAAAAAATAGGTAATTTTATTTCTTGCTATAGGGGCAAAAGGAGATTGGCTAGAGTAAAAACAAAAATTAATTTCAACATAAAGCTTTCTTTATCATAAATATAAGACTCTCCTCACCGACTTTCTTGTGAGTTACAAGAATAGCTTTCCTAGTGTTTTCTCATTTGGGTGTATGTTATTTAAGTTATCATATACGGTCACTTGAATATCTGCATTCTTATCTATAAATTAAAAACCTTACCTTTTCCCAAACATTTAGAATTAGTGCATGGAAGTTAAGAAATGGTAAAAGGAAAAAAAAAAAGTACTCATATTATATTGGCAAGTTTTCTTGTTTTCCTGCAAACAAGTGTTCCACTCTTATTTATTGTGTTGCTCATGAAAACAGTATTCTTTGCCCTGAAACACTACAAGAAATTAATAATATATGAACAAATATGACATAGGAATCTCATGGAATATTTACTATTTAATTGAGAACCTGAAGAAATATAACCTATCTCCAGAAGAGTAACCTCAGGGCTCAAGTTATCAGGGTGTAGAAAAGTAAAACATGATGGTTAAAAAATATATTTTCTTAAGTAATTAAGGACTATTTTTCTTGATCTTACTTTCTTGTGGCTTGCTAAGCACTTTTGAAAGATAAATCTAAAGAAAAACTAGAAAAAGGTCACAGTTGTCATGATTGCAATTATAATCACCAACAAATATTTACTGAACATCTATTCTGAACAAGGTGCTCTAATAAATGCCATCATCCCATCAAATAAATATTCCCGTGGTAAACATTTTGTGACATGAAATATTAATAAAAGAAAAGACTCACCTTATTAAAAGGATGGCTATCTATTGTCTGTTACAATAGAGTTAACAAATATGGTAATATATCTGATATGCTTTCGAAGCTTTTTGAATGGTTTATCTCTTCGCTAGACAGATCTTAAAATGCTTTGAAAAAAGTTCCATGAGAGAAGATGCATTTAGTAGTGTTCATAATTTCAGGGTAGAAAATGAACTATAGTAATTTTAGAACCTGGTGCAGGACCTTGATCATGACAAATTAAAATGTCCTACCAAAAAAAATGTGTGTCACATTGAAGAAACTGAAAAAAAATCAACTTTTTAGAACTTTTTAGTAGAAAGTAGTTTAGCTGTGATAAATGTATTTCAAAGGCCAAAATTTAGGTAAAACTAAAAGCTTTTGAATGGGTAGTTTTGATCAGAGGGAGGAGAATCTATTTATATGAGGATAAACAAGCCATCCAGGTCACAAGTGTAAAAAATGAAGGTGATGCTAATCCAGTGACTATATACTTCCCCCCGCCCCCTAATGCAGAGAGCATGAGTTTCTGGCTTCTGTTGACCTACTATTTCTAGCACTGCATCAGTATAGTTTCTTTATCCACATGATTTCGCGGGCCCCAACCATGGGCATCTTTACCTAGAAGGAACAATATCTTGGAAAAACTGAAGGACAATTCTCCTGATGCCCTGTGGAAACAGACTAAAGTTCCAAGTGACCAGGCATCTGCTGCTGGTCTTCATGCCATCCCCTTCACTCCATAGTAGAATAAGGGGTGAGGTGTACTTAAGATTTATTAGATATTACCTAGAAGCAGAGTGTTCTACGCCTTTTCATGTATTACCTCTTTTACCTCACAATTGTCCTTTGAGTTAGGGACAGTTATTTCCCCATCTTACAGATGAGGACACTATAGCTTAGGCTGGTTATGTTTCTTTCCCAAAGCTTCACAGTGGTGGACCTCATGGTCTTACCTAAAGATACCATGTCTTGAACCACAATGTCAAAACTACCTCTTGAAGTTGCTGGTACAAGTCCATACAGAGTTCATGGCTGAAGCAGAAATGGCCTGGGCTGTGGAGGTAATGTAGACTGAAATTCCACCTTAGTCACCTACTTAATGTCTGACTTCAGATACCTAACTCAATTTTGGAATATTGGTTTTCATAATTTCTGTGGGGTAATAAAAATAGCCAAAATCGAGTGCTAACTATATGCCAGGCACTATTTCAAGCACTTTTTGAATTAACTTGGTAGTCTTTACAACTATGAGATATGGGTTTTTAAAAGTAGAAGAGTGCTGAAGTATAGACATCTTCCATATTCCTCAAATAGATCACTAAATGTGTTCCCTCTGAGAGGTATTAGAGATGGTGCAGATGGAGGACTGAAAATGCGAGCCAGTTCTGCTGGGTGGTCCTTCAGTAGATTTCTTCCTATAGATCCTTTTATTTTATTATCAGTAACTTGTGATGTTGTGCCTGCACCATAGTATTATAGCCCCCTAATCAGTCTCTGAGCTTCCAATCTGCCTTGCTCAAATCTATTTTTAACAAATTGCACTCAAACTATTTTTCAAACAAACAACCAACTGTGTCACCCTTCCTCTCACCACTAACTCAAAAAACCATAAGTGCTTCAGGTTGCCTTTATGATAAAGTCCAAACTCTTTAACATGACCCTTCGCATATCACCTCTTTTTTCTGATTCTCTTCACATGCTGGTCCTGTAGCTTATAGCGTACTCCTGACTGCCCCACCTAACACACTCACTCAATCTTACCATCTTTACTTGGATGACCCCTTCTGCTACCATTTAGATATGAACTAAAACATTACTTCCTTTGGAATATGTTTCTTTTCCAGTCCAAATCAGATGACTCCCTAAGTTATGTTCTCCCACAGACATTTAAATTTAATTTTCTCCTCCCTCTGGAATGTAAGACATATGAGGAAAGAGATTGTGTCTGGGACATAATAGACAATAAATAATTATTAACTATGGATGAATGAATGAATGAATGAATGAATACATCAACAATTTATGAAGCCTAGGCTAGAAATGCCTTCTTTCAGAACCTCACCTGTAGCACTGTGTTTCAGCAACCTCATTGTTTCTTCTCTTCCATAGCTTCTTTTCAGCTAAGCCAAGCTTCTGCTTCCTTGTCCCCAACACAGCTAATCAGTTTCCAAGGACCAACTTTTATCTTAAGTATTCTGTGAACTCCCACACATTCCTGAAGTCTGCTGCACTAACCAGGAGAGTATAAAAAAGGAAACTAGAAGCAGTGTTTGCTTTCACAGAACCAACAGAAGGATCAGAATTAAAGCAGCTCATATAGGAACATGTTGACTAAAGGGACACTAATTAGAAGGGAGTCAAGCAAGAGGGAGTCAGGTGTCTAATAAGTGGTCTAAGAAAAGACTTTTACACAGACATGATATCTAGACAGTCACCTAGATTACTTTCGGGGAAACACACACACACACACACACACACACACACACACACACAACTGTACTTGGAGTTAACAAAACATTATTTCCCGATAGTTTTCTTATTCTCTCCAAATTTTAAAACTTCAGCCTGGATTGGTAATATTTTAGTTCATCAGTGTTCGGTAGCTTATAAACTTTTTTATTATATTTGCCATCTTTATGTATTTTTGTTGTTATTTTTGCCATGTTGATAAAGGAGATTTTCCCAGGCTTGAGAATCTAAGAATAAAAGTGGATTTTTAAATGTTTCTAAAATATTACTTACCAAAATATTTTGCTGTTTATTCAAGCTGTCAAAATTTTTATATGGTTCTTAGATATGTGTATTAAAATATTTCCTTCTAACATTTTTAAACCAGAATACTTGGGGAAGTTCCAAATACTCTCTTTATCAAAAAGAATTATTCTTGGCTGTTATTTTTAATCACTAAATCATTTCTGTTTTTATTAATATACAATAAATGAATAAAATTTAAAAATATGTTCTTTTAATAAGTATCAGGTATATCACATACTGATGTTAGGTTATTTTCATTCAGAAATATTGCAGAATGGTAAATTATTCCCATAGTGTCTTCAGAACAACAAAAAGTCTGTCTGATTTGAGATTACAAATTTAAACTGGTTACCCTGCCAATTATGTGAACTCAGGTCTATACAATTTCTCAAAGTCCTTTATGCCCAACGGCACCCTGTAAAGTGTCCAAACCTGTTCAACACATAGGAGCAGGAGTACTTTTTGAGCTATTCTCCTTTTCTGAGAAATAACCAAGAAATAAAAATTGATAGCACTATCAGCTAATAGAAGTAAGTGCATTTCTTCTTACTTCTGTAGTAGCAGTTGCCTTGGTAAGGGCATAGTATGCACATGTATCTTAAGAGTAATATTTTTATTGCCTATGAAAACATTAGTCACCTACCTCTTGTTACAAAAGTTTGACTTCATTTGCTTATCTCTTGAGCCCTCATTAAAGCTCTGCTAGTTGACGCCACATAAAATCTGACCAACTCCACTGTCTAGCAAATGCTGTTTAGCAAAACATTTATCTTGGAAAAAAAATGTCATTACTAAAAAATAGTGAAGCATTAATTTCTTGAGTTTTAGAACATTCTAATCATTAATTATTTTTCTGATATCTAAGGTTATATTTACAAAATCACGATTTTGAAAAAATATCTTAGCAAAAGCCATTGTTATAAAATTTTCAGGTAAATTATTAAAATTAAAATGCTTCATACACAGATTGCAGAGTCTCTAGTTTGACATGAATTGAAGGACTACTGTTTGTCCTTCTAAGTATACCTTGCAAAACATTCATTTGGTCCAGGGTGACAGATGCCGATAACTATGGCCTTGTATGTGGCTGAATGGAAAACCAAGTAGAAAGTTAAACTGGACTTTGGAGTGGCTTTGAGGCCTGAGAAGTGGCTTTGATATTGGAGAAGTCAGGGGCTGATTAGGGTTTGGAATTAAGCAAATAGTAGAGGATTTGAGAAAATGGAAGAAGCAGGAAAGGTAAATACAAAATGTCGTCACAGCTCAAATTGCGAGAATCATGGTATAGCAAAGATCCAGTACTGTTAGTTTGGGTAGAGTTTTTTTTTTTTTTTTAAATCTCTTTGGTCTTCAATTATATAGCTTACTCAACAATGTTTTTCTTCAGCAGTTATAATGTTTTTATCCACAACTGGCAGCAGTTTATGAACACGAAACATATTTCAGATTGAGCAAAAGATAGGAGAGAAGGGTCTGTGGGGGACAAGTATTGCGGATATAAAAGATAAATGGAAGAAATGATAGATAAGAGGCAAGGGACATGGGAAAAAGGAGGAGAAAAAGGAAAGAGAAAGACCAGCAGAAGATATTAAGAAGGAAGCAAGGAAAAGAAAAACATGAGAAAGGACAAAAGGGAAAGAAATAGAAATAGGAAATTCAGTGACAAAAAAAGAGCAAAGAAAGAAAAAAGATGTCCTTGCCCTTGCTAAGATCTTGTAACATCCTTACACCCTTGCTCCTCGGGTCATCTCTAGCCAGTTGTGTTTTGTTTGTTTCTTTGTTTTCCAGTTATAGTTAACACACAATATTATATTAATTTCAAGTGTACAACACAGTGATTAGGTACTTATACAACTTATGAAGGATCACTCTATTAATTCCATTACCGATCTGACACCATACATAATTATTATAATACTACTGACTATATTCCCCATGTTATACTCTATATCTTCATGACTGTTGGTTGTAATTGGTTGTAACTGCTAATTTGTACCTCTTAATCCCCTCCCCTCTTCACTTCTAGTTTTTGTTCACAACGAATAAACAGCCAGCTTTTACTGGACAACTTACTCCCCAAATCTACTTGCTTACCTTTCTCTGTGGATATTACATTAACTCCTGATCTATTTCCTTTTCTTTGATCTTCTAAAACAGGATGAAAACTTTGAGTGGACTGTTGGGTACTTTTTAGTATAAGTCAGGCTTTAATTTGATACTGTTTGGAGAGTAGAATGACAAAAATGAATAAAGAAATTTCCCTAAAACTACTGGGATGTCATCTAAATATATGGTGACAGAAGGAGATTTGACTCTGGGTAGTGAACATATGTACAATACATAGATGATGTAATATCAGATTGTACACTTGAAACCCGTATAATTTTATTAACCAATATCACCCCCAATAAATTTAATTAAAAAATAAAAAATAAAGGAACATACAACTCCTATTTAATTCAATGTCATTAAATAGGGATAATTGAGTAGTTAATATTCATCTAGAACTATAGCTGGTTATTAGAGGAGTGTATACAGGCCTCTGTTTACAGATTAGGTTCCAATAATTTTTTTCGTAAAAGTCAATTACTTGAAATTTCAAGTGCATGTACCCACAAAAACGATGTTATAAATGGTGATTAGATTTCCCTATGTTTAATTCATAATGTAGCCAAGATATGTTTAGAATAAAGTGGGAAGGAATATTGTTAGAATATCCCCAAACAATCAGAAATTGCAATGTATTTGAATTAAAACTTTGTTTTCAAATTATGTTAAATTCTAGTGTAGAGCCAGAGACTGACTTCTTTGCAGTGGGACATCTCTTCTCCCTTCCATGGCATGCAATTCTAATTGATCATGGCCTCCATTTTCAGTAAGCCCTCAGCCTCAAAATTCTTCCCCACATAGTGTTTTCTGCAACTGCTGCCATCACAGTCATACCTGACATAGAAGACAATTTGTTTGCCACCCTACTGATAGGGACACCATTTACTTTCAACATCATAAAGCAAAAGAACTTACAGTGGGCAAGGTGGTAGAGAGGAAGGAGGAGAATAGACAGAAATTTGGGGACATTGGTTGATAGGAATTGGCCAAAACAAATTATTAGGTTTAGATGAAAAAATAGGATTTCTAGGCTAGAGTTTAGTCTGGTAGGAAGGAGAAAGTGGAAACTAGCTACCTACCTGTATGAGCTCATTACTGTTTCACTACAGGCATGAGGGACCATGGAGCCAGTGCCCAAATTCTCACCTGGCAGCACCTCATTTGATTGTGTGTAATGAGATACTTACACATAGCCCTGACACTCAAGGTAACTGAGTAGTGAAGAATCTTGGTTCCTTGATTCTGAGGAGATTATCATTAGCCTCCACTCAATTTCATCATTTCAGACAAATCTGGGAAATCTTCAGGGCACCTGATTAGTGATGCTATAATTCAGTTAGATGTACAATCAGAAATATGACCCAAGGTTGAAATATTTAGTCGAGTACAGAACTTGGTTCCTGCTCCTTTTTCGTAAAATGAGTTTCCCAGACTGGCCACAAAGGATGTCTGTCTATAACAATGCTAAGTTTGTCCTGGAGAATTGGGAAATTTTTAAATAAAAGTTGATTGCCTTGAGAAATGGCTAACTTAATAATAGGACATGTTTTGAAAGCCCTAAGTGGCATATACCTATTTCTCTGGCACATGTAAACTATTCATTAAAGTATTCATTAAATTGAAGGAACAGACTCCCTATAAGTAGTCTTAAATTTTGCCACAGTTTGATTTTAAGCTTCATTTTCTATATAAAACCCTTAAAAGCTTTAATCTTAAAATACATAACAAATACAATTTATTTGGTATTTTTCTTAACTTATAAAAGGCTCAAATGAGTTGCTTGAGTTCATGAAGTACTTGCAATGAATGGCCAAATATAAGCCTGACTCACAGTTTTGGAATATCATGTAATCCACACTAGGAGAGCTGTGTAATTTCAAATTGTCCTCCAGAGGGGTTCATCAGAAAATGTAAAAATGCTATGTTACAGAAAAAGGAAGGATAAATATAGTTTATCTTGAAATGTTTATTTTAAGAAATCATGCTATTTGCAGCATATCTTCCAAGTCTCCAGCTTTTTTTCTGACTTTTTAATATTTATTAAATAATTTGAATTTTTATTAGAAAAACATTAACACTTATTTTAGCAAATTTTGAAAATAGAAGGAAAAATATATATAAGATACAACCACCTATAGACAGCTTTTGTGAACGTTTTGATGTACATCCTTTTAACCATTTTTCTGTATATATATATATATATATATATATATATATATATGCCGATTCCATATAATGGATTCATATGACATGTTGCTTTATAAGATGACTATTTTCACCTAAAGTGTATAATTAGCATCTTTCCATGTAATTAAATTCTTCAAAATCATCATTCTAAAGGCTATATAAAATTGTAGGTGATGAATACACCACGGTTTAAGTAATGTCTTATTGTTGAACATTGTGAAATTTTCTCAATTTTTTTATTAATTTAAAAATTGTGAATAGTATTCTTACTGCATAATCTCTGGTCATCTGTAAATATTTCCCAAGGGTAAATTCCTAGAAATCTTGCTGAGATAAGACATTGTCGCATTTTAAGGCTTTTATCTTCCAGAGACTGTTGCACCAATTTACACTTGGATCAGCAGTATGTGGAAAAGCTTTATTTACTTTCAAGCTGAGTAAGAGCCTTTGCTAGCAGAGCTCAGAATTATAACAATTTTATAGGAGAAGCAGTCTTAGGGCAATTATCCATTGACTTTTTGAAATAGTTGCTAGTCCATTCTGCATTAATATTAGCCTTCATTTTATTGTTGCAGATTAAAGTCATTTTGTATACCAAGAAATTGCAAGAAAAAGAAACCTATCCCTTTCTAATATTTCTCCCTGAAAGCCTGAACCACTCTGATGTGTTTATAACTCTCAACCATGTGTTTTTAAGAGGCCGTTCTGAAAATTTATTGCACTTAACTGATGAACAGGATTTTGACTTTGCCAAACTCATTTCTGATCATTTAATCTTTTAAAATCATCTCCCTTGTCTCAGTTCAATCATGTTAAAATTGTATTTTTATTCACAGTTTGCATGCCTACAAATTTCCAAATGTTTATTTCATTTCAACTTACTTGCTACTATAATAATGCATGTTAAACATACATGAATATGCAAAAACTCAAAGCCATTTGGATTTGAATTGCCAAGTCTCTTTCAGGTCATGAGCCAGGCATAATACTAAATTAAAAAAAGAAAGAAATTGCTTAAACAAATCACTTCTGTGCCAAACCAATGCATGTCAAACCATTTCATTAAAGCTATCAAACTTCAGATAGCACATATCCTTATGCATTGAGATGCTTTAAAAAACAGCTGAAGAATGTTCCTTCGAAAAAAATATTCAATTCTATTATAGTCAGTAGAAACATGAGAGGATCTGAAGTCACGTTAAAAACATATGCCTGAAAAGTGGTGAATAAGACAATCTGATGGGGTGAGTTGGGGAAATACCTCATCTATATTTAGAAGGGATTTAGAAAAAGGTGACTGAGAGAAAGATATTTTAAAGGATTTTGTAGACACTGTCTCCACCATTTGATTTCAAAGGGGAAAAAAAGGGTTTCATTGAATAATTTTCTTAGTGGTAGGTGGGGGAAATATCCATATTTTGAAGGTTGAAAACTAAAGTTTCCAGTAATTGACTCTACATCTCACATAGACCTGCATGCACCTTGTTGATTATATATATATAAAAATCACCTCAGAACTTTTTTCCATTAGCTAATTCAAAATATCCATCCATTCATGCAGAGACTCTGCTCCAATAACTTGGTGGAAGGCTAAGCTAATTTCCATAAAATATCCATATTTTACGGTCACAGTGCATTGCCTCAAATAGATATTCTAATGTTTAAATTGTCTTGGAATCAATTAAAAGAGTAAAGGGATTTAGAAAAAAGTGACTAAAAGATGTATTTCAAAGGATTTTATAGACACTACATCTATCATTTGAGAAAAAAAAAGACAGCCAATGTTTCAATGAATAATTTTCTTAAATGTCTTTCTTTATTGGATTGTATTAGAAAGAAGGTAGGTTATTATTTTGAGATTTAATATTATGAAAGTCAACAGAAAGTTATTTTTATCATCCTACGGCTGGGCAAAGGCTGTGTGTAACAGGCAGAGCAGACAGAAGTAAAGCTTGCTTGCTTTCACATCCTTTTCTTCTTACCCCCATGGGAGCTCCTTTTGATATTTGACACCTCAGGGTTTTCCCACCTTGTCTTGCCTTCCCTAGGCAGTGTCTCAAACCTCACAGTTGAAAGAGGATCTATAACTCATTTCATATTGTGTTATAACCCCAAGTGATTTAATGTTGTATATTTCTGCTTCTGACACTTGATATTCAATAGGAAACAGTGTACTATGACTAAAAGGAACAAGAGAGTTCTAAAGGTGGAAAATAGGTATTAGAGACAGAGAAAAGATAGGGATGAGGGTGACATAGTCTAACAGCTCTTCCTGTTTTAATCTTAAATCCTGGCATGGTGGTAACACCACATTTTATCCTGGAATTAGGTAAGGAATCCTAATGATGATTAGTAGAACAGGCAATAGAAAATGGGGGAAGGGAGATGAATCTTTATGGATGTACACGATAGGGGGTGTTCGTGTCCAACCCACCTTACAAAGGGATTCTCATTTTAAGATTAGAAAAACAATCCTACAGAGGAAGGTATTAAGAGATTAAGAAAAAGTGGTTCAGTTCTTTTCACCTCTTTAGCTAGAGAAAAACAAAAACAAAAACAAAGGGCAAGATACAACCATGCTTTCTAAGAGACACAGAATTAAAACTTGAAGAAACATGACTATCTTTAAGTAAAATAAACATTAGAGTAAGTATCAGGAACTTGTTTGTTTGCCAATTCAAAATCTCCTGGGCTACTTCCTAAATGTGCATCAAAGTCCTGAGTCATCAATTCGATTTGATTTTTTGTCTCTACTTAAATTTTACTGTGTTATATACAGCTTTAATTTTCATCCTAGTCACTTTTTGTACTCTGCTATCACTTTGTATAATATTATTTCTATTATACAATGGTCTAGCAAATATCTCAGATAATATAACAGGTAACATAGTCAGAATCAAAATAGCCCTGTTGTCCCTACTAGTTAGCCTACAGATTGGCTACTGTTGGACCAGTTGCTCTTCCATAGCCCTATTATTTGTGTTGCCAACTGCACATGGTTATTTCTGTTAGAATGGGGCTCTGAGCACAGCAGACATCTTGTTTCATTTTGCCTGCCCAATGTATATACAAAGTCGGTAACCTAAGTAAAATATTTGTCGAAAACATGATGATAGAATTTTTGACCATTTTCATTTTACGTAATTATTTAGTATAAAAAGCATACTCAGTAATATGTAATTATTTCAGTAGATATTTTACTGCACATTTGCCTAAAACTGAATAATGATATTTTATATTTTTATAAAATATACAGTTTATAAGTTGTTACTTAATGTTTCATATATAATAACTTTATAAAAATTTATGAAGAATACACAGCATATATGTTATTCCAACCTAGCACTTTCATCTAAGGTTGGCCCTCAATAAACAAAGCCGTTATTTGTTGGTTAGATAGACAAAACAGGGTTGTGTCTTTCTCTAGGTCATTGAGTCAGGGTACAATGCAGTCAAATCAAAACCCAAATATTTTATTACTAGTAAAGTTCCTCTTGTAAGTAGCTGATTGTTTCTTCCACAATACCTAGTAACTCAGTGGTAATCAACTTGTGCAGATGGATAGGTGATGATAGATAGATGAAAGATAGACATGAAGCCCAGATAATGTAGTAATACCTTTGTATGTCTTAAAGTTATTGCCCTTTCTTCCACACATTTTTACCCTGTGGATCCACTCAGGGCTTGAATGTTAGGGGAAATCATGTACAACGTAAATCTCCTCAAACCTCAATTGCTCTGCCTAGCTAATGAGTCTAGCACAGTCAGTTGAGGTCAAAAGCATGTGAATGATAATTTACAAGATGACTACAGAGATGATGTCATACTAGGAAGAGAGAGGGCAGAGTACAAACTGTCCTATTTTTTATTTCCAACTTTGAAATGTAGTATAAAATTTAAAGAGAAAGTTCATAGTGTTACTGTCTAGATTGTCTTTCTGTGACAAGGAAGTATTATTACCACTGGGGAAAATACTCAATATGAACAACTTACTATAAAATGTTAAATTAACAAGTCAAGATAATTTCATGCTCCCTTTGCCCCCAGTGAGTTAGTACAAATTGCATTTCATACTAATTGGTCTATAAAATTCACACACAATGAAAAAACTGAGATTTCTTCAATTTGCTTGTAAACTTATATACACACACAAATAACAAGACTATTTTTTTGTTTCAATAATTTGTTTCAGACTTATAGGTGCAGTCATTATTCTATGTCTCCAAGAGTTACTTATGGTGACTTCGAAAACAGTAATAACTAGCAGTTATTCATGGAATATAACCAGAAAGCAAAAATGTGGGTGCTGGATCTAACACAGAAAACTTTAAAATATGTGAAATTTTAGAATATAAATTCTCGGATAAAAGGGATACTAAATTATTCTATTTTGTGCATTTTTCATATCTTATAGCAAACTCTTTGCCGACTTGAATAATAAGCCAGTGCTTTCAAGTCTCTTTATTAGTACAGAATCTTTTTATTATCTTCTTCTACCACGTGGACTCCATGTTTTGAATTATTATTGCTTATAAAACTATGTTTTTTAAGTAATGACTAACTCGCCCATTTTTTATTAATTAATGACATAAGTAACTGTTAATCAGGACTTCTGAGCAGTATGGGATACCATGTTCAATTGATATAATCCCAGCCTAAAACAAAGACACAGAATACATAGTCAATAATAGAACACTTAATCGAGAGTAAATACGTAGCTTCTGAAAAGCTTTTTGAAGTATTGAGCAGACTATAATCACCTTTGTGATTACCCACGACCTCTAGGAATCCAGATTGAAAATCTCAGAGTTAATCTCATTTGGAAAGAGCAAATGTTATAAAACAGGCAATGAAGAGAAATAGCTTTACACTTGAAAAGAGCTTTAGTGACTGTACAATCCTGAATTTTTATTTGTTCATTTTTCATTCATATATTGAGCATTTACTTTGTGTCAGACAATTTATGCTACAGATATAAGAATAAAAGACAGTTCCTCATTTAAGGAGTTAAGACAATGAGAGCAACAGGCAAGTAAATAATTATAGTACAAAGTGACAGCAGCCATGCTACAAGGTTTTTAAACCTGGTGGACTGTCAACTTTGAGTTTCATCCCTTGCCCTTGATTTCAGCAGGAAAGATCTTGGTATTTCCTCTGGAGATTGTCATGGGTACAGATTACATTCATGTATTAGATTATTTCAAGGCATTTAATTCTCTGTCCTATTGAACTTCCCTTAGTCTATGGAAGGACATCCAATTGGTGTTATAAACTACCACTTGACCGACTCACCACTGTTAGCATCATCTGAGTGTGATGTTTTCAATAGCTGTCACTTTAATATATTCTTTGTGTTTGGTCTAAATTAAATCAAAGGAAGGCTGAATTCCAAAGCATTAGTTGGTGATCATTGTAGAATTCTGTTCTCTGGTCATTTATTTCAGTTTTTAGATCAGCATTAAACTGGGTTCAAAAAAAAAAAAAAGAAGAAGAGGATTTAGTCTTTAAAGTAATAGTACATATCTATGTTGTTATGTTGTTGTGTTTTATTTGATGATAAATGTGTTTTTTAGAAACATATATATTTCATGTTTATTTATTTTAATACTTCCAACATTCTAATGAGATTTATAGGGAGTTGCTGTTGTTCTCACTTCTTATAAAAGAGATTAAAGTTATATCTAAACTGCTAACTGAAATATTCTTAAGTGTAACTTCAAGAGAATGCAACAATTTACATGAAATCAACAACTTTTTTTGCATGACATTTCCAGAATAATTACTAATTTGAGGGCCACACGTACATATTTGGGGCACCCAGAGTCAAAGGCAGAATTATGAAAGAGATGTTACACCTAATGCCATTTCTTATTATGAAGAAATAATACTGAAATGCAATCACTTTTCTAGTTATCAAAATATTTCCTGCATGAGTAGAACTTCACTAAATTTGACATTTGTAGAGCATATCTGATTTTAGAGAATACTTTCCAAATATAATGAAATGGCAGTTTGGAGCACTGGAAGTAGCATACAACCTCATTACGTCCAACAGTCCTTCCAACTTTCTTATATGTATGAGGCTCTCTTAGATTGAATGCAGACTGTCTTGCGCAGTCTCTCTCCAAGGAAGCAATAGAATACTTTAGCTTAAAGTTCCAGAGAAACCTCCTCACCCAAACCTTCTTATTCAATAACAACATTTATTTTCCAGACATAGAGTAGGCTCCAAGGCTCACTACAATGATGCTGCCAAGGGCCCAGATTCTTTCCATCTCACCACTTTGCTTCTCTCGGCCTTGACAGCTTCCTAAACCTAGTTATTTTCCTGGCCACAAGATGAGTGCCAATGACCATTGAGGATACATGCATTCCTGTTCAGAAAAGAGGTAGAGAAAGAGCCTCTTTTCCCCATTACCAAGAAATCTGTAATATGTGCCTACCCTGGCATCAATAAATGTCACCGGAGAAATGCCAACACACTAATTAGCCTAATGAATGTATACCCTTGGAATTGAGGTTGGGAATCTTATTTCAATCGTGTTGAAGAAGAATGAATATATGAGTAAAGTTAGGGTTCTTTTAGCAGTGAAACAGCTTAGGGGAAGGAAAGTATTAAGGAGCAGTAGAAAATCTACAGGAATCTTCATAACAAGGAATGAATACTGCAAATACCTTGGTTCCCAAAACTTGATGCTTTTATAAAACTTGGCACTATGAATTATAGTAAGACAAAGATTATTGGATGACAAGCCAGAGAAAAGTGATACACCAGCTTAGGTGAAAATGTGATTGTTTTGTCATTGATTTTCAAAGAAACTCTTTTATTCCTTTTATGGACTTCTAGTTGAACTTTTTTACCCAGGTCTCTGGGTCTAAAATGGAAACATTTGGTAAGATTCACAAAATACTTTATAATATTTTAAGCTGTATTTCCCAGACAAGGGACACATTATCTCTATGGATTCTCATTGGTGTACCAGGAAATATAAAGACCCATTGGCCAAATTTGGCCCATCCGATTAGACCGTCAAATTCAAAAACGTTTTGTAAGAAAAGAGGTAATTTAAGAGAAAACCATTCTAAATCTTAATTTAAAATTTAACATACATATCACATAAAAGTGAAAAATTCATATTAAAAAAATTTTACACTAAAGGCTACTTGAAGTCACGTACCATGTTCACTCTGAGCCTTGCCTTCTACACGTATTCTTCTGTCCCTAAGCCTGCATGTGCACACGTCCTCTTCTGTGTTAAGAGTACATCTGTGGAAAAGCATCTTTAGATGTGCAACAAATTAAACATACACACTTCTAGTATAAGAGTTACTTTTTCAAAGAATTTACATATATTTTTTCCTACATTTTAAGACAACCTGTTAGTAATCAAAATGTCCAGGTAAGTGCTTTGAAATTCTACTCTTCCTTTTTCCATCAAGAATGAATCCTGCCAGTTAGCATTAATATGATGGCTAGGTGGAGGGCCAGAGGAGGGAGGGAACGATTGGAGGGATCATTTTATGAACTATATAGATGACTAACCAATATACTGTATACTTGAAACTAATTTAAATAAATAAACTAATTTAAACTAATTTAAATCCAAAAAAGGAAAGAATTCTACCAGAAAACATAGAACAAGCTGAAGAAATATATTCCCTTTTTATTTTTCAACCAGATGGCCTCTCTTAAAGGTGATACTTCTCCTCTTGACATTTAGTGAGGCCCCTAGGAAGTCCAATGAGAACCTGATCTTGGTCTCATATCTTCTTTGTGTGGGTCTAGTGCACTTACCTTCAGTGTTGCTGCTTATTCTGACAGATTCCATCACTATTAAAAGCTGAGTAAAATGTACTATACCCATCTTTCAGTATGACTACCCTGTCACATTTTAATTTCCTTGATTTATATAGGGGTTCTAAGTGCCCCCCACCCCACCCCTGTATAGTATGGTTTGGGGCTAATGAAAATCTACTCACTGGTAGCAGACAAAATCCAGAGCTAGGAGGATATAAAACAGCTCCCTTGTTAACATTACACTTGACCCCATGATGAGATGGTGTTAATGAATCTCTTAGCATAAGACAAGCCTGGTGCCCAATACTTCACAGAGATTATCTGTCTTCCCCTACAGCTGAAGTAAGCAGTGAATTATCTCCCCTCTATTGATGAGAAGTCTTAGATTCAGAGGAGTAAAATAACCTAAAGTAGCATTATCTTACACCTGCTACTGGTGATTTCTCCTGATAGTTCCAGAAGTGTGTGTGCTTCTGCATTTGTGTGGAAAATTATAGATTTCTATGTCTTACATACAATGAAATACGAGTGAATGATATGTTCAGTGACCTATTGTCAAGATGAGTGCTTAGACCCATCCTGTAATTATCTTCAACTTGTCAAACCACAGATTATTTGCTAAGATACAAATTCTATTTTTTTAAATCCCGAATAAGAAATTTTAGTATTTATACAGAAAAAAATATGAAATTTATTGAAAAATATTAAACCTTGGGGTCATATAATAATAACCATCTATTATTTTTGAGCAATTCTGTGCCAGCCACTGTGCTGAGTTCATTATTTGGCTTACTCCTCTGACCTGCCCTTGTCATCTACGTTGTAGAGGTGCAGGAGCAGAAGGTCAGAACAATGGAATAACCCACCAAGCTTCCACAGTAGAGCTGGAACCGTGATGTGATCCCAGCCAGTCAGACTCACATGGCCTCCATATGCTCCCTGAACATAGCCTTAAATACAAGGCCATTAAAGGCCCCAGTGTTTCAATTCACTAACACAGATGATGAAAGAACACTGAATACAGGAAGTATTAGGTAAATACTGATGGTGAGGCAAGGGCTTCCACCTCTGATAACTTGGATAAGATATTAAATACCGTCTATTCTATTCCTGTGTTTTGTATCAATGGACTAAGATACAAAAATGTCATTTATGACATGTATGATTAGAGCTGAACAATATAGTATATACCAAGTGTAGAAGTCACTAGAGACTCTAAGTTGAAATCAAGTCTAGTTAAGATCCTATTTTCAATTTGGAGGTCATATTTATTCCCCATGTTGTATAATTTTTATCTCTCACACATCGCTTTCAGATAGTTACTAATCAATATATATGCCTGATCAAAACTGCTGTTTCCAGATCTATATAGTATGAAAACTTAGAGGAGTTGGGCCTATGTTGCCTAGTAAAAGGGATGATTCATCATGTGTTTCAAATCAATTAAAAATACTTAGCTTGCGATGAAGAGCCATAAGACTTGTTTTTTGTTTGTTTGTTTATTTTTAATTAGAGATATCAGAAAACAGTTGAAGGGCCTTCTACCTGTGCTTGTTGTCTCAGATGCTGAAAGTTGAAAGGACCCTCCCTCTAGGCATGGTTGGAAATTTGGCAATGTGATTTGTCTGGACACAGAGGTGACATAACAGTTTTCAGAGCTAGACAAATGAATTTGAGGTCTAACTTCTCTACTTATTAGTCATATGACTTTCACAAGATTACTTAATCATTAAATCAACTAACGTATTTATAAAGTGATTATCATGGTTCCTGGCACATTGTAAGTCTTCAGTAAAGGATAGCTTTCATTATGCTTTTATTCCCATTTATATTTTATAGGTGTGTAATACGAAATTCCAGAATCTCTCAATCTTTTAGCTCTGTTTACATTCTTTAAAGACACCCTGGCAGTGGGAAGTGACTTGTGATTTTTTTATTCCTTCAAACATTCCTCAAGCATGATTTTTCAAACTTTTCAGGAGGAAAAGTAAAATCAATCACATACATGGTGACTTGTCCAAGGTTATTCTGTAGATTCTTAACAGAAACATCCTTTGTATTCTGCATTTCTTTATCCACCACATTGTGCTTCTTTTCCTGGACACCAAAATTAAATCAATACTTAAACATTAATTAGAGAAGATCTTTTGTTATTATTTTTTCCCCACTTTTGAAAGCTAACAGGCTCAATGTAGATCTAACCAGCCAGATAACATAGCCTGTTGAACAGTTCCTCCCCCACCCCTGGCCCCCAAATATTTTTTCTTTCCAGAAAGATTTTTTGTGGAAGTTGGAAAAATGAAACTAGGCCCTGAACTTTTAAAAATGTTATCCAGTTAGTTACAAGATAAAGGAAAAATTGCCTAGGGTCTTATTGATGTGGGTGACCAATTTTTACGGGTGATGTCTTTATGGATATTTCCAATGATAGTAATAGATGGAAGTGTGAATGCCACCATCACATTCATGTTGTGAATGGGATTTTCTTGACACCCATGTTTTCATGGTGAGAGAATTGCAGATTCTTTCTGCAGGGAAAAGGGTGGGAAAACCTCGAGCAACAGCACTGCTAATGTTAGCGCTTCTTTATATAGACAGATCCTGCTACCCCTGCACTTTTTTTTATTCCTGTATTCGTTATGACAATAACATTTTTTCCTCTCATGATAGAATTTGGCTTATTAGGCAGAAGCTGCACACTGCACACCTCCAGAATTTTATTTTAAATCTTTGCTACTGTGTTGGTGGCAAAGATCATTGTAAAGGAGAAGAAAGAAGTCTAGTAAGAAAATATGGGTAAAGCAGGATGGTTAGGAAAAATACTGCTAGAGCTATTGTGATTCTGTTTCTTCTTTTTTTTTAAGGGAAGCAATTTGTGGTGTCACCATTCTGGGTCAAACAATTGTATGTACTGTCCATACTCAGGGAGAAAAATTTATGAGGTCCAAAATAGAAAACCAGCTTTACACTTTGCACTCAAAGACTATATCCATACAAGGCTTTGTGTAAACAGAATAAATCATTCATTAGAGCTATTGGCTCGAAACTCCTCATGATTTTCTGAACATTCTATACTACAACATACTATATTTTTGCGCCTCTGTGCTTCCCCTTCCCCCACACCCCAATCCCGCCTCCACCCCTGCTCTTTCTCTGCCTCTTCTGTCTGGTGACTGGCTGCTATCTGTAACCTAACTCATTTCATCAGTAGTCTCTTCTATTGACAGTTCCCTCCTCACTTCTCTGGTCAAGTCACATATCTTGTACATGGGTCTCTAATTCCACTTCTCACTATAAATTGTAGATACATATTTAGCTGTCTTTCTCTCCTAGGTAACCTTCCTTTACTCTTTCCAACCTCCATCTCTACCCAGCTCAGCCGAGAATTAATTCCCAGCACTCCCATCGCTCTGTGTGTATACTTCTATCTCTGTACTATTGCACTGTAATTGGGGATTTCCGTGGGTATATCTGTCTCCTCTATTAACTATAAGTTCCTTCAAGTCAGAGGTCCTTATTCTTATTGACCATTATGCCCATGGTGCACGCTCCATAAATGGTTGTTAAAGGAGGAGACTATTTTAATAATCGTGGTGGCCCAGGATGTAGTCTAAGTAGTGCCTAAAAATGGCGGAAACTAAGTAAATATTTATTGGATTGAATTGATGTGCTCTATTAGAATAGTGCTTAGCAAGCAGTATAATGGACCAATATATACATAGCAGATGTAGGGAAAGTGTGGAATGAGATAGCGATCTTTGAATCATGGCAGATAGGCAAGCAAATTTTTAGGTTTGGAGATTGTCAAAGGGATCTTAGCCCTTTGGGTTAAAGAAATTCCATTATAAAGTCCATGGTCAAGAAAGTATTATTATTGGTTTAACCCTACTTGACTTCCCAGTGAATGAAAGCAGCTTTTATTTCAGCTCTCTTATCTTCTGTGGGAAATATCACTCTCTCCTCAGTGATAACTCAGACACATAAGCATGGGACAGCAATCGATAAAATTGTATACTGTTCTCAGAAAACTTCCTCAAAGCCTCTTCACCTGTCAGCTCATTGTCAATAACAGACATTCAATTGAGAAGATGCTTACTGATTTTTCTCCATAAAATCCTTTAAGGTTATTTTATGAATAAAAACTTCTTTTCCACCTTCCAGAAGCTTGCCATTGAGAAGAATAAAACATGAAGCTTTATATGTTATATTTTAGGCCTGAAATAGATGTTAATGGTCAAATCCCATGGTCATTAGGGCTCTTTGTCCCTTTCATATTCTTTCACTGCAATTTTAATGAAGAAAATATTCCCCCATATAATTTCTACTCTGACACACAGTAGCACTAAGAGCGGTTTTTCCAAGCCTAGAATTCTATCTGAAAGTTAAGTTACTTGAATGACTATAAAATAAAATATTTTATTCTGGAAATGTGCTTTAACATTTGGAAAGAAAATATAATCTATGCTATTTGCAAGGCACTTTACTAAATGCTTTAGGGTTTCCAGTAGTGTTCAGTAAACTTATTTTATATATTAAGGATTCCCAGGCTTTATTTTTTAAAGAGTTATACTACTACATTTGTTATTTGTTGCTTTATAAAAAGCTATCCCCCGAATTTAGTGGCTTAAATCGCAATAATAAATTATTATTTCTCTTCGTTTCTTTGGGACGGAATTTGTGAAAGACTTAGCTGGAGGAGGTCGTGAGATTACAGTAAGGTATTGGCTGGGACAACAGTTATTTGAAGAGTAGACTAAGGCTGGAGGGTCTGTTTTCAAGGTACCTCACTCATGTGGCAAATTGCTACTGTTGACTGGGGCAGGGGAGGATCTCACCCCAACCCCCTTGCACGGAGCCCTCTTATTCAAAGAGCAATCTAAGAAACCAAGGCAATGCCTTTTATGCCTTTTATGACCTAGCATCAAAAATCACGTATTGTGACTTCTGCCATATTCTACCGAATAAGGCAATTTCTAATATCCACTTTGGTTAGAGGTGGGTAGGGGATAGGAATAGACATAGACACATCTCTCAAAGGTCAAATTTTGACACTCTCTTGAAGGAGTGTCACTGTCACTGTCACATGTAATGATAGTTGGACTGGGATATGTATTGGTGCAGCTGTCATCAGAAAGCACAGTCTGCCATAACTGGCAAAGTATAAATTGAAAACTTTCACTCTGGAGACTTAAGTAATAAAGAAGCTATGACCCCTGCTTTCAGAGAGTTTATGGTCTAATAGAATGAAACGTGAAAAGGAGGGACATAGATAGTCATTTCACAAGCCATAACTGCAAGGTTATATGAACCCAGAGAACGGATACTCTCTTCGGGCACTGAGTATTATCTGGATGGAAGAGTTGAAATTTGCTTTGGCCTTCGAAGATTAAGTCAGCTATTTTGAAATACAGTCATAGACTCCTGATTACTATGGCTGTGGGATTTCAATGTGTTATCATAATACTATAATACATAGCTAGCCCTCTGTATCTGTGAGCTCCAAATCCATGGACTCAACCAACCATGGATCAAAAATGTATATAAAATGTATATGATATTGCCGACATGTACTATGTAGTTAGGCTTCTGATAGTTGTGCCTATACTGAACATGTATAGTTTTTTTCTTGTAATTGTTCTATAAATGATACATTATAACAACTATTAACATAACATTTACATTGTATTTGGTATTATAAGTAATCTAGAGATGTTTGAAAATATATGAGAGGATGTGCAGAGATTACATACAAACACTATGACCTTTTACACAGGGACTGAAGCATTTTTGGATTTTATTATTGGTGGGGTTCAGAGCAATGATTATATACCATATTCACATATATTGTTTAGGTCTAGTTTTGATAAACAAGTTGCCTTTTATTATAAAACTTTGATCCTTGTTTTAGAAACAAAGTATTATTTATTGAGGCATTTCAAAGTTTTTTTTCCTGTGTGTAAAGGTGTGACTTAGGTTTTAGAAGTTTAATTTAGGCTGTTGAAGTGTCTGTAAATTTACATGAATATTGCCTAAAATTCCACTTGACGTTAGAAAGCAGCCAGAATACTTTATTTATGGGATTTGAAAGATTAGGGCTTTGCCTTTTAAAAATGAGTAAAGGATTCATTTGGAATTAGTATGTATGCCATTATTCTAAGCTTTTTTTCCCCCCAAGTAAAATACTTTTAAAGCCTAATTCTGTTCTAGTAAAAATAATATATAATCTAATTTTTAAATTAAAAGTTTAGTGTAAAATAGCCTTAGAATTAAAAGGGTTAATGGATTACCTTCTCAGCCACTTTTATTAATTGTCACTAAAATGTACTTCTTCCTCTGAAGGGAAGGCAAGCTAGAAATACAGACATCAACCACGTGCTGGGAGACTATACAGCCAGCTTGTGTCACTTAGCATATCATTTCAATATACATAAAAGAACTATGACTATTATCTGTATTAATTTTATTGAAATCAGATTTATTTGAAGGAAAATTAGACCACATTTGAATTTTTAAAGTGAAAAAGACTGTTAGGGATGGTGGTGATGCTGGTTGTAGCACTGCTTCTAGCAAGCTTCTAGCATTGTTTTGGGAGTCCTTCTTCTTTGATATCACTACCCCAAAAATTGTCTATGCACTTCTAGCAGTAAAATACCCAAGAATTATATTTACTTATTATATTATTTTAAAAGAACATTTCTCTTTCATTGGTACAGAGGGTGCTAATAAGTGCCCTTAAATATCCTAAAGTTTCAATGACACATTTTTTCTAACTCCTTCTATTCAATATTTTTAATGAGCTATAACCTAGTTTTACCTAGTTTCTTAGCAGGAACAATTCTGGGGTGGTTTGTTATTTTGCTAAACCAAAGTGTCAATAACATAGCAGATCATCGTGCACAGAGAAAAGCTCACCTTTTTTGCTACGGCTTATCTTGAAATATATACATGGCTCCATCCAAAATGTGGAGGCTGAGTAAGAGTATGTGGAGAGCTTAAGCACCTACTTCTAAAAGGAAAAAAAAACAAAACAAAACTAAAGTGTGAAGTGGGCCAGGAGCCACCATCTCTGAATGTAAACAATGATAGCTAGAAGGGCAAAGTGCTGCAATTCTGTTGGTAGGACAGAAATAATTATACACAACCAGCATTGCCACCATTTTCACTTGAATTTATTTAGTCCTTTCTAAGTGCTATTCAACTTCTCTAAAGGCTTTACATATATTATCTATTTAAACCTGTTTTCGACAGTATGTACACTATTATTTTACCCACTTGGTATTGGTAATAGTTGTTTTGCTGTATCAGCTGCTGACCAGGTGCAACTTGATTGGCGCATGCACGTACACACACACACACACACACACACACACACACACACACACACAATAAAACTGTCCTCAACTTGAGTCAGCAAAATAGTGACCTAGAATCACTCCAGCCTCTGAGTCATGGTCTGGGGCACACGGTAAATTACTAGTAAGATGTATTTGAGACCTTGTTGATGAAGTTGTTGAGAAGCCTCGGTTCCATTGTTAAAAATTTAAGATTTTTTTTCTTAGGTCTCTGAATTAGAAATGATTAAGGGTTGCCAAGTCTAACTATCCATCGGATGCATAATAATGATCATCCAGTTACTTCTGAAATGCCAAAATACTACATACTGGCCACTGTTGGCTCTTATTAAGGCAGAATCTCTGACCAAAGTCATTTCATAAACAAAGTACATGCAGAAACACTGAATATTATTACCCATGTTACATCTTTGTCTATGTTACCTCCAAAGCTTATTTTTCATATGGTTTCATTAATTTTAATCAAACTATTTAAACTATATTACTCAGTTTCTAGTTTTTCCTAGTAATTTTTTGTAAGAAATTTTTTTTTCTGAAACATAGCATTATTTAAAAATCTTGAACCTCTTTTAACAAGTGTCATAAATTTGAATGTTTATTTTTGTGTTTATGTAGCTGAAGTAGGTCATTTAAAAGAAATAAGCACCAAAATAAAAATTATTAAATGGAATGGCAGTTTAAATGTAGATTCAAATACTGGACATATAACATTTCATTGGCAGGGAACTGAAAGGTAGACTATATATTTAGGATGTGGAGCAGTATGAAAAAATTAAAGAGTTTTATGTGTTCATAAATGTATATGTCTTTATCAGAAAAATAAAATTTTCTTATATCCATCTTGGCATCTTTCCAAACTTTTATGTGAATCTTCTTTGAAGGTCAGTCTTTAGATACTTTTATGATGAGCATTAGAACATGGAATTCATGAGAAAAATACATCATGAGTTCTCTTAGTTGCCTCCCAGAATTACATAAGGTGCCTTTCAAGATACAGATGCAACCTGCCCCAAACCTTTTATATTCCTATTTGAAAAGTGCTACAGGGAACTCAGATGTTTCTATTTTTTGAGATCTCTACTTATGAATTGGATGTGTAATCATCAATTACAACCATTGGGTATTTTTAAGAGACTAAAATAAAAGGTCTTTCAGAGGGAATAAAATTCTGGTCAAAAATATTTCTGGCACTCCATTAAAAATAGATTGACTAAAAATAGTTTTTGGAGAATCTGTATTGATAAGCATGCCTCCTTTCAGACTGCCTACCCTAATCAATTTTACTACTTTCACAAATCTCCCTTCTTATTCCTGATGGAATCCACTAAAAGCATATTTGCGTTGATATTGATATCATGAGGATGTGGATGCCAGCTGGTCTAATTTGTTCACTGAGAAAAATCAAGTATATTGAAAAGGAAGAATGTAGATATAAAAGGTGCAAGAAGGGGGAAGTGAAATAGGTGGAACTGAATGGAGATGTTAAATAATACCAGGAAACAACCCAGGGATCTTAATGACTTGAGTTTATGTATTATTTTGTTGTCGATTCGCTGTAGCTACTCTTTATTAATTCAGATCATTGTCAGAAACGTGTCTTCTTATCCAACTGTTAGAAGGTTTAAGAGTGATGGTAGGGAGTCATGGGTCTTTCTACCACTACCGCTGTGCTACTTTACAAAAGGTCATGGCTTGTGGACCCTGTGGTCCCCATTAGTCAGTCTCATGTGGAGCTCTACCCTTCTCTATCCTGATCATGTCAATATAAGGTGGAGTGGTTTTTGTTTTGTTTTGTTTTGTTTTGTTTTTTGTACAAAGGAAAAAAAAAGATACTTTACTTGAAAAGTACCTATTTCTCTAGAATATGAGAATGTTAGTTCTAAATAAAAAAACAGTCAAAACAAATCAAATAGTCATGTTCTGTACAGATGGAAATTTGAGAAAAGGATTTCTTAGAAAACACTAAGTCAAAAAGATGTATTTGATTTGAAGAATGACAAAAACATTGACCTCTGTTCCTGGGCTGGACAACAGACTGGCAGGACGTACTTTAGCCTTCCCAGTAGAAGAATTGATTAAAGTCAGTGAAGTTTTGCTTTAGATGGCTGAGGGGAAAATTGCATCCACACTAAATCTTATTCTCAGCTGGTTTCTCTATATTCTGTTCCATTGACTCAAAACTGGATCTTCACTCTCTGCTTAGCCTTTTATGACTGGACATTCATTCATCATGTCTGCTGTCTTAGGATGAACTCTTAAGTAGTCAGGTAAATGAGAGGAACCATTTGGTCAGTTCCAGTCCTTGATTTACAAATATTTGGTTTTGCACACAGTACCCTTGAAAGGCATGACATAGAAGGCCATAGACTTTGACATTCATGAAGTGACATCTTTGCCAATTTGTGGTTTGCGCTTGATGATTTTTAACACCCACTAAAACTTGTGTGCTTAATACAATTGGAAATACATACTTTTTACCATATTCATTTTTACACTGGCTTTATGCATTAGAAATAGGACTATTAGCAATTACGAAACTTAAATGAAGGGAAAAGACTTAAGTTTTCTTTATCGAGAGAATACCCAGCCCAGCTCAAAATGGATAGATTTATGTTTAAAAGTTTTCAAGGAAAGGACTATAGAGAAAAGAAAATACTTCTTTGGTTTCAATGTTTGAGAAATGTTTAACTTATCTTGGTTGATTTTTAAAAGTAACTGCTCAGCTAGATTCCCTGGGGAAGCTTTATCATAATTTGGAGTTTAGTCCTCAGCTTTACTGATTGGAGAAATCAATATTATTAGAGTTGATAAGGCTCATGGAGTCTGACTCATGTTAACCAAATACACAAAAGACTCAAATATAAACTCATAAATAAGCCATGTATAAAATTTGGAGCATATAATTACTGTTTACTGAGTGCTTGTTTTAGTAATAATTGTAATTAAATGTTCTTCATATACTGGGATGTGTCTGTTGGCAAAAATATAGATTTGGAGTCAGATAGCCATGGATTTCAGTGTCATCCAGACTCCAACTAGCACTGTAACCTTAGGTTTTCTCATCTGTGATACAGAGATAATAGCATCAACTCATAAGATTTAACTAATGTGCATAAAGCACTAAACACAGTATCTGACACAGAATAAGCACAGTCTGCTGTTATCATCATAGTCATCCTTCCTCCTTTCATGTTCCTTCTACTTATCATCATGAACTACATATCAAACAAATTCTATTCTCCTTGACTCAAAGCCCAGTTCTCTCCACATCATTATTCTTCCTGCAGGAGTTGGGTTAGGTACTCAGCACAGTTCTCTTTACAGGAAATCCCCACATAAGAAATCCAATTATAATCAAAAGGCAGTTTGAATAGAATGCAATCAAATAAAGGGAAATCAACTAATAATTTTAACATTAATGCTTTCAACTCTGATTCCCTGATATATCTATCTCCACAATGGAGAAATCCTGCGGTTCAGACCCAATAATTTTGTTAGTTTATTAGTGCTGACTCTTCCAATCACTTTAATTGTTCTCTGCTTGTTTTCAGTAAAGTGTGGTAGGAGAGCTCTGAGAGTTGGATTTACCTGGGAGCTTGTATGAAGTACAGAATCTCAGCCCAAGCCCAGACCTGGTGAATTAGAATCTGCAAATTCCCCAGTGATTCAACTACTCAATCAAGTGTGAGAAGCATTATCTTAAAATATTCCTCAGTCTTTCTTTTAAATACTTGGTCTCATTCATTATACATAGATCCTTACTAATTGCCCTCCCAAAGGGTAACCTTATTCCCAAGTAGTCTTATTTCCAAGCCAGATAGCTTTACACTATATGTTCTTTTCTCTCCATCACTATATATGTTTTTTTTTTAAAGCTGTTGTATAAAAGAGATTAAATAAGAAAACATTTCTTTTTTTGAGTCTTTGTTTAAAAATGTCTCTGTCACTCAAGCTCTGGATCTTGGCAGATGGCCTCATTTATATTTAAGGGAAAAGATAGTTTTATATTCTTTGGTTTCAATTAGAATCTGCTTTCCACAAGGTAATTTTTTTTTCCCTATCACCTTTTTGAAGTCTTTCATTTTTTTTTTCCATTTTGTTTCTCTGCTATGATTTCTCAGTCACTGCTGCTAAAATAAGCTCAATGTCAACCTGATGGTGACCAACTGGAAACCTGGCAATTCTGTATAGACACTCTTGGTCTTCCAGTTTTTTCCTTACAGTACATGGATCTGTGTGTGCAAACACTGACAAGTGGATATTCAATAAGCCATCAGTTTCTTTTTAAATCCGTTTGGATTTTAAAGAGTATTTTATAATCATGGTCTATGATGAGGTAGGTCTCCAAAAGAGAAGGTCCATGTTAAAGCTATTTTTAAAACTTTGGAGACACCTGATGAGCCTATTCTTTATAAAGACAGCTTCTCTATAGCCTATCAAGCTTTCATTTATCTACTCTTCTCCATGAATTAACAGAGCTGAAAAAGCACCAATCTATAGTTATGTCCACATTCTACCTCTCTGCTAAATTAAAACATGGGAATCTGTGTAAACAAATTGGAGGTCATTTTAGGTCTTCAGGTTCATAGAACCAAGAGATGCACCGTTTAAACATTTGTATTTGTATTACACAACCATTTGAGTCTTGACCTTACATATTTAAACAGGATCATGAAGTGATTTCTCCAGCATTTGTATGAAAGCTTTCTCCAAAATGTTTTAGATTATTTTTCAGTTACTGAATCAAATCTTTCATTATTATAAGAGGAAATTGGAGATAATTTTCCCTCGTTTTACTAAGCCTGTAGTTTAGAGAGGTAAGAACATTTATCTAGGTCTAAAAAAAAAAAAAAAGAAAAAAAATCAGTGACTAAGCCAAGAGTTGTAATCCAGGAGTTTTAGGTTCTGGGCCACTGCTCCATTAAATAGCTCATATTATAGCAACTGGATGGCAAATTAAAAATTTCTTAATTCCTCATTTAAGAAAACCAGTGAGGAAGTACTGATTTATTTTTCACTAGGCTTATCCTCCCTTTTCGAAGCTCCATCTAGTGACTAAGACTTTTTTTCTTCATGTTGTCAGAAGAGCTTAAAAAAAATATTTTCAGATCCAAGCATTTAAACAAGGGAGGCTATAACTTAGTTATGCTGCATGTATTCAATTAGCTTGTGAAATCTTATCTCTTCTACCAGTAAAAAGAACTTAAAAAGGGAACATTGAAATTCCAAAAGGAGCAAGAGGGTGTTTTTGGCAGCAAGATGACTCAACTGAAAGACAGCTTAGTAGCCAAAAATGGTACTTTTTGTCATTTTGTTTTCCTTTGAAGAGGTATGTCGAGATACAGAGGGAGGAACTGAACATACAGAGCTAGAAAAGCTGCCCGGGGAATATCTCTTATGGTGCTCAAGGCTAGAGGTCATTGGCTTCTTGTTTCTCTCTCTACACTTAACAACTATCTCCACAGAACTAGATGAGCGTCTTTCTAGGGATAGATACCATTTTTTTCCCCTTCATATTCTGTCTGTCCCCTTATTTTCATGTGTTTTATCATTTTTAATGTCCTTTGATTTTCTGATTTCTCTGTTATCATCTCAACCAAACAATGAGTATTTTTTGTGGAGTTGAAGAACTCAAGGTTTCTTATCAATTTTAAAATGTAAAAATATATATATTTTGCTGTGACCTATGATGTGATCATCTCAGCACAATGGCTAACTCAACATTTTGTGTCCAGCAGTAAATTGGTATCCTAAGCAGAAAATGTATTGTTTTCATAATAAAATCGATTATTTTCAGTTGATGTTCAGGGCCCTCAAAAATTCAGTTTTTTAATATCAGCCTCAAAAATAAAATATCCGGTCATTTCAGTAATAAGTTTATTCAGGAATAACAGATGATTGCAATTTGGGATGCGTAAGCTGTGGTGAACCATAGGCAAGTCTGAAGAGACAAAGAGAAGGTTTGCTTTTGTTAGGTCTTCGGAGGAAATTTGGGGATTTGTTTTGAACAAAAGATTGTCAGAGAAGAACAAGAGTTTGAAGGTGTGGCAGTTTTTTATTGGCCTCACACAGTGGTTATTGTGTTGCTGAAATAGTGAGGAAACTTCTTTCCTTTTCTTAAAAGCAAGAGATGAAATTTCTATGTGAACAATGCCCTCTTCTTTTGTCAAAATAATTATCTTTCTTCTTCCTCATGGTTATGTAGGCTGCGACTCAGGGAAGCTCCATTAGAGATTCCTCTTCAGAGCTTCCTGACTCCATTTTAAATGGAGTTTCATTTATTTAATTTTACATTAATAATATTTCCCTCTTTATTGGTTACTACAACTTTACTGGGCCACTCTGTCTCAGTCAACAGAGTCTACAAACCCTTTCACAAGCCTTCCATCTCCTTTGTGATTATTTTGTTTTGCTGATGTCATTTCCTTCTACAAAAAAAATTATTTTTTTTTGCATTTTTGTTTTACGAATCCTCAAATCAATACCAATTCCTAAGAACAACATAGATCCAGAACTCTTATATTTCTTCCAGTGGATCAAGTTTAAGAGCTACTGGAGAGCAGAGAATCTTCTGGGAGAAGGCAAAACATTCTAGAATGTTACCCGATCAAAAACGTTTTCTGTACATTTGAAAAGTTGTAGACTGAATTGACTTAACGAATTTTTCTTCATGGGAGTGTAGTGTACTCAGTGATTTATTCAAATCAACACCGTCAGAAAGCAGTCTCTAAGTATGGGATATTTTGCTTGGATGGATGAGAATAAGAAGAAAAAGAAGGAGGAGGGGATATAGTATCATGGAATTATAGTCCGGTTGGTCCAGCCTTAGACATTTCCTTCATCCACTTAACACCAGAAAAATCTTAGAGACAAGATAGCGCTAAGATTCTAAACATGAGTGAGATTTTAATACCCTGGGCTTATGTCTCTTCAGCTGGAAATAGTAGATGCTCATGAATTTTCTTTGGGTGAGAGGAGCATTAGTGATTTACTGTTCCTAAAGGCAATGTCTCATATATCTCAGGTGTCTTGGAAGAGAAGTAAAAGTTAAGAGCCACCAATTTAGAAGGTGTTCATCTGATAGAGGAAATGTAAGGTGTGGATGGGTTGGTAACTACCCAAGGTTGTATAGCTTTGTAGTTGCAGAGCAAGAATGAGCAAGAACCAGAATCCAGGTCTCAAAAATCCCAGTGGTGTTTGCTTAACAGTGCACTGTCTAATTAATAGCTCCTCTCCACCTGTTGGCCAACCCTGATGACTCCTACCACCTTTATTGAATAGGGCAAATTCCAAGTCAGAATTTATAGGAAACTCTAGGACCATATACCCCCTGTGCACCATACTGCACTGGTCTGACCCATATAAGAGAAAAAAATGCTCATGAGAAATATCTATGTGCAGTAAAGATATAATGTACACTAAAATATTAAAGCACAACTAGAATGGAATATCCTGAAAAATAATTAGAAGAGGATTTGTTCTTTACTTTTTTTCTGGTACTAACTTTTTCTTATTGTTAGGCACTAGATTTATATATTTTTTTATTTTCAATTATAGTTGACATTTACTATTATTTTATATTAGTTTCAGGTGTATGGCATAGTGGTTAGACATTTATATAATTTATAATGTGACCCCCCTGATTTGTATAGTACCTACCTGGCACTATATGTAGTTATTACAATGTTATTGTCTATATTCTTTATGCTGTCTTTTATATCCCCATGACTATTTTTTAACTATCAATTTTTATTTCTTAATCCCTTCACCTTTTTAACCCATCCTTCCAACCTTCCTCCCATCTGGCAATCATCATGTTCTCTGTATCTATGAGTCTGTTTCTGTTTTGTTCTTAGCTTCATTCTTTAGATGCCTGTAAGTGAGATCACATGGTATTTGTCTTTCTCTGTTTGACTTATTTCACTTAGCATAATACCCTCCACGCCCATCTATGTTGTTGCAAATGGTAAGATTTCATTCTTTTTTTCATGGCTGAGTAATATTCCATCATGTATATGTACCACATCTTTCTAATCCAATAGTCTATTTATCGATGGGCATTTAGGTTGCTTCCAAATCTTGGCTATCATAAATAGCACTGCAGTAAACATATGAATGGACATATCTTTTTGAATTACTGGTTTGAAATTTTTCAGATAAATACCCAGAAATAGAATTGTTGGGTCATAAGGCAATTCTATTTTTAATGTTTTATGGAACCTCCATACTGTTTTCCATAGTGGCTGCACCGATTTACAATCCCACCAATAGTGCGTGAGGGTTTTCTTTTCTTTACGTCCTCGCCAATACTTGTTTGTTGATTTATTGATGATGACCATTATGACAGGTGTAAGATGATATCTCATTCTGATTTTAATCTGCATTTATCTGATGGTTAGTGCCATTGAACACTTTTTCATATGTCTATTGACCAGCTGTATGTCTTCTTTGAAGAAATGTCTATTCAAGTCCGCTGCCCTTTTTAAATTTGGATTCTTAGGGGGTTTTTTGGTGTTGAATTGCATGAATTTTTTTTTATAAATTTTGGATTTTAACCCCTTATAAGATGTATTATTGGTGAGTATCTTCCATTCAATCGGTTGTCTTTTCATTTTCTTGATGGTTTCCTTTGCTGTGAAAAACTTTTTAGTTTCATGTATTCCTACTTGTTTATTTTTTATTTTGTTTCCCTAGGAGATATATTAGAAAAAACATTACTAAGAGCAATGTCAGAGCGTTTACTACCTATTTTTTCCTCTAAGGGTCTTATGGTTTCAGTCTTAAATTTAAGTCTTTAATTCTGGTACTAACTCTTGCAAACTAGCTCAGGCTAATCAGTTTGGGAGGAGCTGCTGCCTTATGGTGGTTGTCATTTTGATAATGAAGTGAGTAATTTCTTGATGCCACATGAAATATCAAGGTCAGAGAGGCTAGAACATAATATGGCAAAACAAGATTGGCGACTGCTGAGGCTGTTCTCTCTGTGATCTCGTGAATGGGAGTTCCCTGCTTGAATGCTCTTTCTGGAGGGGTTAAGGCTTTAGAGACTGATTTTTTTTCTCACAAAACTTTCGTTATTGCTTTGTTCCCCACAGATACCTTTTTTCTTTAAGATGTAAACACTTTCTAGGTACTGAATGAATCCATCTTTATTTCTTGGAAAAGAGTTTGGTTAAACTATTTTAATTTCGGAATTTGCAGAACCACTTTTTTTTTTTTTTCCTTCCTAGCAGGAAGAGAGTCCTGGATATTTATTTTTAAGAAGATGCGGAATAAAATAATAATAATAACATAGAGCTGAAAGCGGTTTATTTGTGTTTGTTTGTCTTGTGTGTATATATGTGGATATGCATAATGAGGGGAACAGATTAAGTACAACCAGCAGCCAGTCCCAGCAGTCTCCCCATGTTTTACATGATCTCCCATTGGTAACCAATAGAAATATAATATGAGCCCATAAATGTAATTTTAATTTTTGCAATAGCCACATTGAAAATAAATAAAAATAATCAGATGAAATTAATTTTAATAATAGATTTTATTTAACCCAACATATTCAATATATTATCATGTATCAATATAAAAATGACTAGTGAGCTATTTTACAAGATTTTTTTTTTCATTACATCTTATAAGTCCAGTGTAAATTTTATGCCAAAATACATTACCATGAGTAGTGGCTGCTCTATTTAACAGCATAGTTATACAATAAAAATCTAACTTTCTTGTTTGGAATTCAAGATAGTTCATAATCTGTCTTCTAGTTGATTTTTGAAAAATGTTTGTACCCCTGTGCTTCTATATTCCACCTCACCAATTTACTTCTCATTTCCTAAACATGTTACAGACTTTTTCTTTTAATGCCTACAGAGTCCTTTACCTCCCTTTACTCTATCCATGTCTTAAAATAGCTTTGGAAGCAGCCTGATATCGGTTTTTATGGGTTTTGGTTGAGATTCAATTCCAATTTCATTGCTTAAAAATTAGGTAAACTTAAGAAAATCATTTAGCCTCTTTAAATCCCACGTTACCTATCTTTAAAGTGAGAATAGTACGTGAGTGTGGGGTGGGGGGCAGAAGGGGGCATGCGTGTAATTGTCAGAACTAGAGAGCAAGAGAGTCAACTGATGTAATGAATGCAAAAAAAATAACAAAGTATTTTCTCTTCTTTCCTAGTTGCTTTTCAAGTTTCTTTTGAGAGTAGCACTCCCATCCCCATCTGCCAGCAGTGTCTAAGCTTACTTAAGTAAGCATCTTCTTTTTTTTCTTTAATTATGCCATCTTTTCACCTACAATATCTTAATCCACCGTAAATAGTTCATGTTTAGTCTTTGCTCCTCAGTTGCCATTTTTATGCCTTTTTCTGCTTCCATACTGAGAAAATGCTAACAACAAAATGTACAGCTCAACTCCTTGGAAATGAGTGACCTTGGTGCCAAGTGGCACAGGTATACTTGTGCTGGGGCCAAGATCCAACAAGCTACCACTGAAATCTCTGCCCAGCTCAGGGCGACAGCATTGCCAGGACTGTCCCTTGCTGTAACAGTTTCCTAGGCAACCAATACACACTACCACTGGAGGAAATGAAAGGGAAAAGAGGAAAAACCTGCATCATTTCTACAGTTTTCAATATTTGTATGTATGTGATAAAAATATTGAAAATATATGGATAATTGAGCATATGTTTTATTATTTCATGTCATGTTGGTTATGACCTTGATATATATTTAATAGAATTGCTACTGAATTACTAGTGGTGGTGTTTTATGAGTGAAATTAGGTATTTAGTGGAGTAAGCTTTATAGTTTTTGAATAGAAGTCTTGCCCATCTTACACTAGATTTAATTCTGCATTTGATGTGGGTTGAATTTTATAAATAGTATTTTAAATTTTCTTAATTGCTTGTTGCTAATATATAAAAAGTACAATTGAATTCTGTACTCTTTATCCAGAAATCTTGCTAAATCACTTTATTAACTCCAATAACTTCCATGTAGATTCTTTAGTGTTTTCTACATATATATAATCAAGTCATCTGCCAATAATAGGATTTTAATTTTTCATTTCCTTATAACTCATTCCTTTCTTATATTCCTTTCTTGCTTTCACACTGGCTACAACTTCTACTACAATAGTGAATGAAGTAGGGTTAGGGGACAACTTTGTTTTATTCCCCGAATCAGGGAAAATCTTCAAAAATCTATTAAGTATAATATGTCCTGAAGTAAAAATGGAGATGGATTTTGTCCTATTCCAAATTTACTAAGAGAGTTTTGAAAAAATCACAAATGGAAGTATAATTTTATCAAATTCTTCTTCTGCAATTACTGAAAGAATTACATGATTTTCCTCCTTCATTTTATAAATGTGGTGGTTTAAATTGATTGATTTTTAGTTGATAAACCACTATTTGATTTCTGGAATTAACCCAACTGATCATAATGTATTTTTTTTTATGAGTCATTGGATTTCTTTTGCTATTTAGAATTTTTGTAATCATATTCATAACACAGTTGATACTTTTCATTTCTTGTAATATCTTTGGAAGGTTTGAGGATCAAAGTTATTGTAGTCCCCTAAAGTAAGCATGTATTGGCCTTTGACTCTATAAGGTATCATCCTATCCATCCGTCCATCCATCTGTTCATGCATTCATTCATTCATTCATTCATTCTACAAATATTTATAGAGGGGCAATATAGTATAGTGCTTAAAAGTATAGATTCTAGATGACCTATGTTTGAATCCTTTTTCAAAAATTGTGACTTCCTCCATCATCTCTTGCTGTCTAACAAAGTACCCCAAACTTAGCAACACATTTATTATCTCATATATGCTGTGAGTCAAGAATTAGGCAACAGCTTAGCCTGGGTCCTGTGCTTCAAGATCTCTCACAATGATGCAATTAAAGCATTAGAAGGACTATGATCTTATCTGAGGATCAGCTGGGGAGGAATCTGCTTCTAAATTCATGTAATTATTGGCAGGATTTAGTTTCTTGCAGATTGTTGGACTGATGACCTCAGCTCCTTAATAACTTTAGGGAGTCTGACTTCACTTTATTGCCATGTGGGCCTCTCTATATGGTGGCTTCCTTAAATTGAAGTCATAAAATGAGAGAGTCAGTAGTAAAGAGTCTGCTAACAAGACAGAAGTTACAGTATTCAGTAACATGATCACCTCTTGGCATACACTATATTAGAAACAACATATGGGACCTACTCACTCACAAACGGTGGGAATTAAACAAGATATCATACCAAGAGGTGTTGATAGCTGAGGGTCATTTATAGTTGTTCCATCACAGTATGTTGGATAGACTACTTAACTTCTAGGTACATTAGGGTCTCCATTTATTAAACAAAAAGAATAATGGAGTCATTAGGAATATTAGATGACAATCTAAGTAAAGCATCTAGAATAGGGCCTGGCACATAGTAAGTACTGTATTAACGTTAAATTCTATTAGTAGTCTAAATGTCAAGTACTATTCCAAATGGGGAAGTTAGCACTAAGTAAAAGGGGCAAATTCCCAACCTTCATGGAGTTTATAATCTAGTACATAAAGGCAGAAAATAAACATTTAAGTATATAATTTGATGAATATTAGTGGTAGCGGGTGTTACTATTTTATATAAAACGATCAGAACAGTCTCATTAGTGACACTTGAGCAGAAACCTGAAGAAAGTGAAGGGACAAGCCTTTTATATATCTGGAGGATAGCAAGTGTGAACTCCTTAAGATGAAATTATATTTACTTTAAGAACCACATGGAAGCTTGCTTTGGAACTCTACATTGTAACATAAATATTCATGGTAGTTACTCACAGATGACAGTTTATCCCCAGAAAGCTGGGCCCATGTATGCTAAACACTACTCTGAAGAGTTGTTGCAGAATATGTACAAAACACTAAGAGTTCATGCTCAACAGAGACAGTAAAAACGTTAAACTACAGTCCTGGATGGCCAAAGCTGAGTGCCGCCTGGGTGTTTATCCTAATTTTGATTGAGTTAAATTTGGCTGCAACATATAACACATGCTGCTACAACAATATTAGTAAAAGCAGTTGAAAGTCCCTTATTTTCTTTCTAAGCTGTTCATAATTCAATTAATTAAACATTATAAAATGATCCCAACACCTAATTGATGTTTTCATCTTGCCTATATTTTCATAGATTTTACCTAGTTCTAATCAGAATAAAGACACAATTGTCTCTTTCCCTTTACTTACTTAGTGTCTTATAAATAAAATATATTCTTTGTTACTAATAACCATCAGAGCTTCAACTTTTAGTGATTCTCTATTCTTTTACTGTACTGGTATACCAAAAGTACTTGTTATTCTGGGCAGTTTGGTTATTTATTTTCTTTGCTTATTATTGAAAAAATTGAATGCTGGTAACTTTGAACTGTTACCTTTTTTCTTCCTTGAAATTATTTTTAGAATAAATTATCAAGAGTAGATTACTAAGTCTAAGCCTAAGAAGCAAACATTTTTTAGAGTCCATTTATTTCAATAACTCATTGACTATGGTCTATTTTCTGGTAGCAACACAAAACATTACCATGTTCGTAGATTTTATTATTTCCAAATAAGTTTTTTATTCCTGTATACTTAATTTTATAACCCGTTAGCAATTTTAAAAGCCAGTATTAATTTCTTCAAAATATAAATTAAAATCTTATAATCAGTACTCTTTGTGCTAATTGTGTGACTAACTGGATATTTTATTCCACATAGTAATTTAGAGTAATCTAGAGCCTGAATATTAGGATTGGTACCTAATTTTATTACTTGATAGCAGTGTGGCCTTGGGAAGAGTATAAACCTACTCAGTTCCTCAGTTTCTTCCTCTGTGAAATAGGGATAATAAGAATACCCACCTACAGGATTTGTCTCAATTGATTTACGTAAGGTGTTATGTACATGATAGGGGCTCCATAAATGTCAGCTATTATTATTATTATATTGTGTGTTCCTAGGTTATCAGTCAAAGCAGATCTTGTTGAACCAAAGTTAAAGAGATATGAGTTTGCCTGAAACTTTAGCAGCAGTTATGGGTAGCCTGGCATCCGCTAGTACTGCCAAGAAGACAATGTAGCAGAATAGAAGTCACAGACCAGGCACCTTGGACCAAATCTGTCTCAGGGCTATGTGTGTTCATCCCACACAATTTTTTTTAAATTAGTTGTTAATATTTAAAAATTTGGAGGTTTCACATAAAATCCTGATTTGTGACTTCCTTAAAAAAGAATTGAAAAATGAAGTAAAGCCAGGATGCTTTGCTTTATGACAGCCATCAGCTAGAACAGAGCAGCAACTACTTTCATTAGAAGAGGTGCTAAAAAAAGACCACGTGTTACACAAGCGTTGCCTCTTCTTCTTCTCCTGTTGCTTACACCTTGTCAGCTCCACTCATTTCCGTTACCTTCCTGCATTTGAATTTGCCTCCACCAGCTCAGTGATTGAGATCTTGGCCTCTGAAGATTGAAAAAAGTGGTCATAATCTTTGCTCTGGTCTACTCGCTAATTAAAATCCAAATTACCTTACATTGATAACTTACATCACTGGGTACAGCAGAACATCGAGAAGCAGAGTACATTTCTCACTAGGACGTCTCATTATAAGAGATGCTCCGTTTGCTTTAGACAGCCTCCAGACCACAGACATGCTTTCTTCTGCTCTGTAAGAAGTGAGAGTTGGGAGGATCACAAGGAATGGTAGAACATCTAAAATGCTGCTGATAAAAGTCTATGAGCTTTCTCAAAAGACTGAAAATGATCACGTTGAAACAGTGAGGAAGTCCATACCAATAGCACTAAGCTTCTATTTTTATGCCGAGGGGAGTTTTTGAAGCTGTTATTTCATGTTCTCCAGTCTTAAAATGCATGATTCATATACAATACAGGTTGAAAATGGCAGAGATTGATTTTATGGCGATGTGCAGCTTTACCATGGCACTAGCCTACCCTCAAGTCATATGAGAGGTCTGTAGACCAAAGCAAACTGGCTTTTTCAGAACTTTGAGAGCTAGTCTTCAGGTCTCCTCTGAGCTCTGTATTTTTTTCTCATTCCCGTGTTGTAATTAATAGAGGAGGAGACAGTTGTACATTTGTATGAAACCTCCAACTTCATTCACATATCCTGGGGTCTAATGAAAACAGTGTGTCTTTGTTTCTCATCATCTTTGGGGTTACCAGCTGAGCAATGCAGTTGGAAAAAGCACAGCAATGAAGAGCTTGGGATCCAGAGTGCAATAGACTGGAGTTTAAGTCCTGGCACTGGTACTTTATGATCTGTATGACTCAGGGTAATTTATTTAAATTCTCTTCAACTCAATTTTCTCATACATAAAATGGGATATTATGTATGAGATATTATGTATCTTCCTCATGAGGGGGATTATGTGAAATAATTCATATTCAACATTTATGATTTTTATTAAGCCATAAATAAGCACTTAGTAAATAGTGCTGACTGTGGTTTTCTCTCTATATTCATTCAATATATTGAGCTCTTTCTATACAGTAGTAAGTCACATAGTTTCTGCGTTCATGGACCTGGGAGCCCAGTAGGGTTTGTATTGCTATAAATGTATTTTTGTTTTATAGCATAGATTTTGAGAGCTTGACTGGTTGTGAATATCCACCCCAACTCTTGCTCTTTCTGTGATGTAAAGCACCTAGTAAAACTTTCTCTTGCTCAATTTTCTTGAATATTAGAGACAATAAGAAGACATACCTTCTAGTGTCTGACCAAAACTAATAACAATAACAGTAATAATAATAATAATGAAGAGGAAGAGAATAGCTAACACATATTACATGTATTTTATTTATTATCTGATTATATTTACTATATGTAGTTAACATTCATTGATGTAATAACTTTTATATATATTAATTTATTTAAATCTCACAGTCAGCTATAAGTTATAAGTTTTCATTATTAGTCCCATTATAGATGAGGAAACTAAGGTATAACTAGAGACACACACTTAGGAGATGTCATTTTGTGGCTGGTATCATTAATAAAATTACATCTTCTTAATTCATTACAATTAGATTTATATCATTGTTTTACAGTCCTTCTGAGTAATTTCATTGCATCTATATATTTTATCAAGTACATTCTGTTGATGAACATTTTTATCATTTTTGTGACATATACATGAAGAGCCAGTTTTGAAACCCATCACATTTTACATGAGAGGCTGTCTGCCTGCTTGTGTTAACTCTCAAATAAATTTCATATTCTTCTGTTCATGCGACAGATTTAGCTGAAGAATTGAGAGAGCGAAGCTATTCAGACTAACCTGTAAGACCAGGAATAAGATTTTGGGAGAGACAGCGAATTTTTCAGCCTATGAAGTTCTAATTTATTTGTGCATAGAGTCTACCTATGAAGAGCACAAGACAGCATACCAGGCTACAATGAATAGACTGAGGGACCTTTTGTATGAACCAAGACTAAAATACTCATTGATGTGCTTTTAAATCACAGAGAAGCTGTGTCATTTTCATTGCCTGAGCCATTCTCTCTACACTATCAAGTTTGTGATCAGACTACCTTCTCAGTGAAGGCTTCTCTGTCTGGGCTATTTATAATTCCATGCCCCTTCTCTCCAACCACAAATATTCCATAACCTCTTTCCCTGCTTTATTTTTCTTCATGGCACTTATCCCTATTTACAGACTATATATTTTACCTACTTATTTTCCTATTCCCTCACCAGTAGTATGCTGGAGCCTGCTCACAATTGTTTGCAAGAGCAGACTGCTAAATATTCAGGAATTTTGCAAGCTGGTTGTTAAATTGGCCATAGTGGGAATAGTTGTATCATAGGAATTGGCAAATGTTACAAATTAGGGACTTTTTTTTTTCAGGTTGGTTTCCAGTACACCACTGCCCCCATTAAATATAAGCTTCATTAAAAACATACACACACACACACACACACACACACACACACACACATTTTTTTGTTTGTTCCGTTCACCACTGTATCCTCAGTAACTAGACAGGCACCTTAAACAGTATATAAAGAGTATATTAATAAAAGTGTTTGCTAGAAGAAATATAGAACAAATGTGTTAGTGAGTGAGTAAGCAAATACACACATAAAATTCAGTGAGTGCCCCTCATGAGGCTGTTAAGATCAGCTGTTATGGTTGTTTTTGTTGGTGCAGTGACTGAGTGATTCACAACCTGGACATGAAAAACTAAGTTGCTAAATGAATATTACTAGATCCCAGTGTAGAACTGAGTCACAAAACTTGAAGAAGACTAGGTCTAAGTTGTGAGTTTCTCTCTTCTTGATCGTAGTCTTTGAACTTGAGCCAATGAAAATTTTTCTACTTAAATTTAATAAGTCAAGCTTCTTATTTCTTAGTCACTAAAATGGAACGTCACTAAAAATATGTAAACAGAAACCTTAAAAAGAACATCACATGTGCCATAGGAAAGTTAAAATAATTTGGCTTCAGAACTCACTTTTATTTTCCCAGCTCAGATTTATATTTATAAGTCACTCTAAACAAGAACGATATCTATTTTTTTTTTGCTTAATTGCTTATAATTGCATTACATGTAAGTTCTATTATACAATATTGCTGATTATTAAAGACTATATTATCTTGTCATGAACTTTGGAATTGACTTACTGTACCTCCTTTTCTAGAAGGAAACTAGACATTAAGAAATAAAGTATATGGTCAGGGTTGAAAATAGACTACCAAAAATATAATCAAGTATGTGTTTTGTTGTTGTTGTTTCCCTCAATTTTTTTACATAGGTTTCTTTAATGCTTTTGAGGTCAGAATGGGTGATTAGATTTGAAACATCTTTGTTTTCTTGACATGACCTCAACAAAGATGGGATTGACTCAGGAAAGACTTGATGAGTTTAATAAAAATATTCCAGGGTTAAAAAATTATGAAAGTTGTAGGAAAAGAACAACTTGAAATGGTTTAATTTCTTAGAATAGAAGCAATTCTTAAAGATTAGGTAAGAAAATATGAGGGCAATGAAAAGAAAATATCATTTTTTTCAAGTAGTACCTATATGACATCTGCTAGAGAATGTTGAGGACATAGCTCCAGTGATTAAGCCTCATGTGATTAAACAAAGTCAGAAAGTCTAAGGGGCTGCTGCCTTTACTTTGTTGATGTTATAGAGAATGAGAATGCCATTTTATGTTAAGTCCTGTGGGACTGTTATCAGAATAAAAATAAACTTCTATTTTATTCATGCTTAACATATGATCTACCTTCTGCTAAGGACTATTTATATACATCTCATTCCAATCTTAAACCATACTGTGAGGTAGCATTTGTATCAATTAATATACTTTTGGTAGCAAGTGTCAAAGTGTCTATTTAAAGGGGTTAGAATGACAAGGAAATGAATTCTATCACCAATTTAAAAGTTCAGTGGCTACTAAAAATAATAAAGAAGCTACTATGAATAATAACATCCCAATAAACCTAGAACAAAAGGAGAAATTCCTAGAAATGTATAACCTACCAAGACTAAATCATGAAGACATAGAAAATCTGAACATACCAATTGCTAGTAAGGAGATTGAATCAGTAATCAAAAACCTTTCAACATAGAAAACTCCCAGATTAGATGGCTTCACTGGTGAATTCTACCAAACATTTAAAAAAGAATACCAATCCTTCTCAAACACTTCCAAAAAATAGAAGAATAGGGAATGTTTCAAAGTCACTTTATGAAGTCAGCATTACCCTAATAACAATGCCAGACAAGGACACACACACACAAAGAAAATTATAGGCCAATATCCCTGATGCACATATGTGCAAAAGTCCTCAAGAAAAATATTAGCAAACCAAATTCAACAGTACATTAAAAGGATCATACAACATGATCAAGTGAAATTTATCCTGGGTTGTAAAGATGGTTCAATATATATAAATCAATAAATGTGATACACTGATTTAACAAAATGAAAGATAAAAATTAATGATTATTACAGTAGATACAGAAGAGCATTTGACAAAATTCAACATGTTTTCATGTTAAAAATCTCAGCAATGTGTCAACATAACAAAACAATATATTACAAGCCCACAGCTAACATCATACTTAACAGTTAAAAGCTAAAAGGTTTTCCTCTAAGTTTGGCAACAAGATAAGGATGCCCACCCTCACCACTTTTATTCAGTATAGTACTGGAAGTCCTAGCCAGAACAATAAAGCAAGATAAAGAAATACAAGACAAAGAAATAAGACTTGAAAAGGAAAAAATAAAGTTGTCTTTGTTTGCAGATGACATGATATCATATGCAGAATACTCTAAAGACTTCACCAAAACACTGTTAGAACTAATCAACAAATTCAGTAAAGTTGCAGGTTACAAAATTAATACATAAAAATCAGTTGTGTTTCTATACACTAACAATGAATTATCAGATGAATAAGGTCTGAGGATCTAATATATCATGTGGTAACTATAGCATTCTATAATATAAATTTGCTAAGAGAGGAGAGCGTCACTATTATCTCATATACATAAAAAAGTAAATCTGTGATGTAATGGATATGTTAAATGTTAACTCAATGATGCTAATCCTTCATAATGTTTATATATAATCATCATCATGTTGTACACTTTAAATATATTATAGTTTTGTCAATTATACTTCAGTAAAGCTGTAAAAAAAAGTTCAGTGGCCATGTGGTTTACCAGCAAAGGGAGATCAAGGCTCTGGTTCCATTGTCTATGCTCTGTTTTCAACTATGTACTTTACCATGTGTCATCTTTGCCTTCTGATTTAACCAAAAGTTGGCTATCACATGATCTAGAGAACCTCTTTATTGGTCTTAACCAATGGCTAAGCATTAGAATCTAGCATAGAATATTAGTCCTTCTCTGTAGTATGTTTAGATAAATTTGGGTCATGTGATTACACCTGACCAAAACCCCTCTCCAAAGAAATATGTTTCTAGACCTATTCACTGGCAAAGCAGATAGGCTTTCAATGATTTGCTCACCAATAAAGATCTATCTATCCTTGGAGCTAATGATTTGAGTTTACATCCCTTTGTCCCATGGCCATAGGGTCTTGTTAGAAAGGACAGAGTGGATGCTAAGGAGACAACTTGATTCCACTACAGCATTATTACTCTGCATTTACAGATGTGGAAACTGCGAAGCTAAGAAGTTCATCAGCTTCTCCAAGGTCAGGCAAATAGTAAATGGCAGAAACAAAATGAGGAGGAGGATGAGAAAGTGGAGTAGGAGGAGAAAGAAAAGGAGAACAGGATAAAAAGGGAAACAGGAGAAGGAAGAGAAGAAGAAGGCAGAAAACTCTATCACACTTAACTATGTGTCAGGCACTGTGCTAAGCATTTTATATAGCATATAAAATTACCACATTTAATTCTCACAAGAAACTTATGGAGTAGGTACTATTATTATCCCACTTTATAGTTGAGAAAAACAGGTACACAGAGGTTAAGTACCTTGATCAAGAGCACAGCAGAACTCTAGGAACTGAATTTTTAAAGAAATTTTTATTAGTTTCAAGTATACATTGGTTATATATCTATATAGTTAGTAAAATGATCCCCTCAATTGCCCCCTCCCTCCCCTCCCCTCCACCTAGCCAATGTATTAGTGCTAATTGCATTCCTCATGCCATGTTTCCCATCCCCGTGACCATCCGTCAACTACTAATTTGTACTTCTTTAATCTTTCACCCCATTCTTCTAGCCCCCAAACCCCCTCCCCTCTGTCCATCACCAAATTGTCCACTATATTTGTAAGTCTGTTTTTGATTAGTTCTTTTTATTCCTTAAATTCCTCATATAAGTGAAATCGTATAGTGTTTATCTTTCTCTGTCTGACTTAAATACTTCTAGGTTCATCATAGCAATATCTTTTTTCCATTGCCTTCCTTTTCATATGTAGGGGTCTTGTTTTCTTATCCTTTTAGCCACTCCAGCCCTTGGAGCTGAGATTTGAATGCAGGAAATCAGGCAGCTCTAGAATCCAAGGTTTTAGCCACTCTGCTGTACTACTCCTGGCCTGCTCAGGTATTTATTCATTCTCGTAGGCTAATCCCTTGCTTTTTAGACTTCACAGGCTTCTGCAGTTTGCCTTGACTTAACACGATCTTTCTACATACTACATGCTGGTGAATTTGACTTTGATTTCCACCTCTGTTTTATTGAATGAGAGTGCAATTCAGTAAATTGTCTTGAACGCATTCACTTTCTAAAAGATTGCTTATCTTTTCTTATATTTACTCGCCTCTCTAATCCTAATCTTCATCCTATATTGATTAAGCAAAGAGCAGGAAAGGTTAAAAGAGTGATCACTTATAAATGAAATACATCAACAAAAAGAAAAAAGCACCCCCTGAAAAACTTCATTTTTTTTTTTGATCAAGGCATCAATATAACCATTAAATAAATTCTCTTTGAAAATTATTTTTCTTTTTCTTTTGTCATCCTTCAAAGAATAAAGAAAAAAAAATGAGAAACAATTTCAGAGGTTGCAGAGGCTACCTGACAGAGCAATCTGAATTTAGAACGAGCTCTTTCATTCTAACATTCTAAATATACATTAGTATGTTAAGTGTAAAAGTACATAGCTGGTAAAAGAATAAACTTGAAAATTTTACTTATTTCGTAGGACACAAAAATAAATCATTCCCAGAAGAGCCCGGGACTTACTGGTGCATATAACGATGGCTGAGGGATTTGGGCATCGTGGTGTGATAGACTGAGATTTGAGAGGTCTGTTCTTCAGTCCTGGCTCCATCTCACTTTCTGGCCCTCAGCTTCCTTGTTTGTAAAATGTTTTTATAAGGCCGTATTCCAAATCTGATTATTATTCAAAGTCGTCCACCTCTAAAATCTTTACCAATTAAACCTCACCCACCTACTTGCTCACTCTCACCCAACTGTGATTTTTGCCTTGTTAATCCCCCATGCTTCACTGGGTCTTCTCCTTCCAGGCTATTATTGATCTTTTCTTGCCATTACTTTTTGTCTTACCAACTTCCACTCAGAGCAACATCTTCATTTATTCCTACTTCATTCCTACTTTTCATTTAGACTTTTTTTGAGGGTGGGAATTGTAACTCTTATTTCTCTAGAATCCCCCAAAACTCTTAAAATGATGACAGTTACACATGAATTAGCTGTTGAATAATGGTGAAGATGCTAATATAGTGAATTAAAACAACACTCTTTTCATGAGCTCCGTATGATTTACTTTTGTGAAACAAAAACAAAATATAGCAAACAAATGAAACAAAAGAGCATAATACTGTTTAAAAATACATACCCTAAATAAAGGATTATCTCTTAAACTTTATTGTTAATGTTGGAAAGGCTTTTTATGAAGATATTCTAATGGATGTTTTTATTAGTTCATATTAAAGTTATTAATAAAAACATAGGAATGGATTCCTTGCTTAAAGTAAATAAATGTAGTAAGAACCACAAAAAAATATTCAAGTCTTTGTGTTGGAGATAAAAGTTTGGTTAGTCAGCACCTGGGTAGGATGGTGCTGAAATGCTTTTGCTCTGGAATGTCTTGCTTACCTTATTCATCTCTTTCCTAATACCTATCAGAAGATAAAAAGTATGATTTATAAAGAGAATTCCTATTGGGAGTCACCCTCCCTTCAAGCTAATGATAATAGCAATTATTTTTTGAGGATTTACTGTTTACTTAAAATAAGCATTTTGCTTAAAATGAATGCCTTGAGGCTTTGACTGGGTAATGCAATACATTATGTGTTATCTGGGAAAAAAAGTAATGCTGCTCTGACAGAAAAGTAAATACTCTAGATTTCACCATCATATTTGAAGATGACTGGGGTATTACAACATCCACACAGTGTATTTCTTTCTATTTAATACATTCAGTCCTCATAACAATAAAGACAAGGAAAAGTAGACAACAGAGCCCACAATCTGTTAAAAATGGTTGACAATGCATGTAGTAAGATATTGAATAGTAGCTTTTTTATCTGTTTTTAAAATGTAAACACATAAACAATATTTTTGGCCAACCAGTTTAAATGAATGGTACATACCCATCATAGTCTATTTTATTCCTGAGATGAACCAGATGTGTTCTTAGACTTCCTGGGTCAGGTGAATAAAAGATAGATGTGAATAACCTCATTATCTTAAACCTTGATCACCCTCAGAATTGAGCCTCTTAGTAGACTCTTGCATTGGCCTTGGGTTTTAATCTAAACCAGTGTTCATGAAATTGGTCCCAAACAAACCAATACTTAAAACGAGACATCAATCTAAGTGTCACCATGATGTTTTCAGCCATTCAGACCTTGAAATAATTACCTGATAGTTTAAACTCAGAAAGGCCCCTTTTTTGACTATGTTTCTTTTCTAGCTAATATGTCTTGAACTGAAAAGGTCTAGAGAGTTAAAAGAAACCTTAGGGGATTTTCTTTTTATTTTCTTTGTTTTCCCCTCACATTCCTTTCTGCTGTTCTACTACTATATGCCTTTCAAGTGGATATGTACAAAAGAGGTTGCATTGAACTTTAACACATTCAGAAAACTTCACCTCGAAGAATGGAAAAAGTCATGAGTTGATTTTCTCATTGGTTTAAATCAGAGCATAAAAGAGCATTCCTGCTGGTAACAAAAGTTAAATTTACTATTACAGAGAAATATAGAAGCCCTACATTCTTGAAAATTATATGGTATACGTTGCATGCAAATTAGATGTCCTTTTCCAATAGAATGTTTCTCCTTGTTTTATTATTCAAATGTTTCAAGCTTTCAAATCTCATGGTGAACTGAGAGCAACAAAATATTGTTTACAATCCTCTTGTTCTAGGAAAAAGCTACTTACCATTTTTGAAAATCAAAGACCCATATTTTTTTAGAGTAACTGTTCCTATAGCACTCTTGTATTCTTACAGTAAATCATCTGAAGGAAATACAGTAAGAAACACAAAAGGAAAACATTCAAATCTCTGTTGGAGATAAAAGCTTGGTTAGTCAGCACCTGGAGAGATAGCGCTGCAGTGCTCCTGCTTTGGAATGTTCTTGCTGTCATTGCTTACCTATGCCTCTCCTAAGACTTATCAGAAAGAAAAAAAAAAATGTTGTGATTATAAAGAGAATTGCTGTTGGAAACCACCCACTCTTCAAGCTAATGAAAATAGCTATTATTCTTTGAGTATGTGCTATTTACCTGCCACATAGTTTGTATTGGTTAATATGATTTTTACAATAGGCCTATACTATAAGGGCACTTTTATGGTTTTAACCATTTTACAAATGAAGAATTCAAGAGCAGTCAGTTGACTGGCATAAGGTCTCATGCAGAGCCCATTGGTATCTAAGCAGGGGTTTGAACTATCTGCAGGACCAGCTTCATGGTTTGTGACCTGTGTTATCATACGGGGCCATGTGCTCAGAAGTGTTTAATGGTCTGCTGTAACCATATTAACATTTATAAATTTTTTTCAACTAAGGGTCCTGCATTTTTATTTTGCACTCAGCCTTGCAATCTATGCAGCTTCTCTGGCTATGAAGCTTCTTGCTTCTCTGGCTATGAAGCTTCTTCCACTCCATTACACGTGTCCCAGACATGAAATCTCCCTTGCAGAAACAATCCTAGCCAGGATAGTCACTACCTGTGCTCTGCCAATATGATGACACACCCTTATTGTAGTTTACCCACCTCACTCAGCTAAATTTGACATCTGAACTGATTGCTAGATTGAAATTTGACATGATAAATATTTGAAAGGCCAGCTTTCAAGTTTCTGTTTACTTAAGGTACATAATAGGAAACAAATTTATTTTATGTATTTTACTAATTCCCTTAGGATTTTAATTTTTTTAATTATATTAAATTGTATTTTTATTTCTACACATGGAGGTATTTTCTTTCTCCTCTACCATCTTCTAATGGTACAAAATTATATTTTGTACTTATCTAAAATACTTTGGATTTCTAAAAGGGATACTACTGAAATATTTTATTATTAATAATGAACATTTATTTAGTGTTGAACATGTAGTTTGAAGCCATTTTTTCTTTTAAAATCAAATTCTTCACAACCTAAATTAAGAATGTTAACTTTGAAGTTGAAGACATTTTTTTCTCATTTTTTTGTTTGTCTTAAAGCATTCAACACTTAATTTTCTAACTTAGGAGTTGAAGAAATGGTGTAGTATATTTTGAAATTTATTTTTATCAAACCCTAAAATAAACTTTTGTTTCAAGCCATATTTAAGATAGTGTTTTGAATCATGACCGGTTTTTTCATCAGTAACAAATATCTCCTATTTATTTTAAAACTTCTATTACCATCACATATTATTATACATTTGGGAAATATTAGAAATCATTTGATCCAATTTCCTTGCTTAGTAAAGCAAGGTGAAGAAATTGATGTCCAGAAAGGCATATTGCACCTGCTGAAGGTTGCGCAGCCAAATAGTGATAGAGCAAAGACAATCACACAATTTCCCCTGAATTTAAGTCCAGTATTCTTATTACACCGCACAGATCTTTTTGATGCCCCAAATAACTAAGATTTCTTTTTAAATTCTCTGTCCATGGTAAATATTTATACGGCCTTAAATCTCAAGTTAAAGTTTAGCTTACCAAGGCCCTACAAATATAAAAAGCAGAAATCTGGTAGAAAATGTTAGCTTTTCAGTGAAAGGGCAACAGTGTTTTTGAAATGTTCAGTGCAATGTTAGCAAAAAAAAGAAAAAAAAAAAACAAAATAACTTTCCCCCTTTCCAGTTAACTTCTCCAAGTGGGGAAAAAAAGTACTTTGGATTGTTTTGGTAATTTTATAGCTCTGTAACTTATTTTATAAAAACAAATTTCCTAGTAAAAGGTATGAGCACACCTATGCACAATTGAGTACACTGTGAAAATAATATAGTTGAATCTGGTGCTGTAATAAGAAATGCCAGCAATGTGGCCCTGTCGAAAGTAACTTTTTTCTCACCAGGGTGCTGAGGATTTGACTGCTAGAGGAAAAAGTAAAATTCATTTCAAGAAAGGCAAATTTTCAATTCTGTGCAACTGACAACAGGTCTGATGAGGATCTTTAGAAACATAGCAATTGACTTCAAATTGCTATGTTATTAATATCAAAATATTTTTCTTCTTAAATCTGTATACCTAGATTATGTTCCAGGGATGGGATATAATTGTGTTGACCAGCCTGGGTAATTTACGATAACCAATTATAAGACTTTACAGGATAAGTTGTCTCTGATGTGGTTTGGAAACAAGAGTTTCGATGAAATGTTTTTGAAGAAAGAAGCAGTACAGAATCTTTTTAAAATATATTATTATTTTTTCTTATTTCTTCATGACTAATATACCCAACATTTGTAGATTCACTTCCATTATACAAGGGACCTTTTAATCTTATGCAAAGACATAAGAAGAGTATAACCTATTAAGGAGTAACTATTTTGTTTCCTGTGCTATTCTTCCTCAAAGAATAAAAGCAGTCAGTCCTGGTTAGGAAAAGAACTCCACATATATGGAACTGAGAAATAAAATTCAAACACTGGTCATCATTTTACATTCCACGAGGTATGAAATCATTCTTAATTAAATTTCATCTTTGTTGACTACCCGTCACAAGCAATTGCAGCTAGACAGTTCCTTCAGTGTCACTAGTCAGCCAGTAGGAAGCAGCCTGGGGTAGACAGACAGTTCTCAGTATGAGCTTTCACTCTGCAGCTTGCCTGGTGTCATGCCAAGATATTGGCCAAGTTATTTTATTGAGCCTCAGTAATCTCTACTTTGAAGTGGACATAATACTAATTGATTAGTTCATGTGTTTTTCTTATCAGATGGATTATTGGGTAATACATGTAATGACAAGGGGACAAGAAAATTCTAGAACTAAAATATCCCACTTTTAATGACCTTTCTGCTGCAGTCCAATCTGGCAGCTGTGTTCTAGCTTAGATAAGGAGATGAAGTATTCACAACAGGTTGCTTGACTCAGTCAAATATTTGGAATTGCCATCTGCAGAAGAGTATACCCTTGAAACCAAGTGAATTGCAGTTTACTGGCCACATTCGAATTCTGGCAGTACTTTGTCCCTAATTAGTTTCTTGATTTTAGCCTGGGCCAAATGAGTTTGATGAACAAGGATGTTTGTGGTCAAGGCATTTAGTTGATTAAGCTGAATTAAAATGTTTCAAAACTTCACACACACTTCAGTAGTTCATTATAGCATTCAAGGGAGAATTACATGGAATACATTCTAAGTGAAAAACTCCAGGAGTCTTCTACAAAACTGAACATCATGCCTTAAGCCCACAATGGTGTTTACTTTCTTAAAGTGAAGTGAGGTTTTCTTCATTTGAACAACTGAAGGCCCACTGAAGAGAAGACGTAGGTGCATTCAGCAATTGATATTTGTCAGGCACTAAAGCATTAGTTATCAACCGAAGGTGATTTTATACCCCAGGGAACAGCCAAAGGTGTCTATCTGGTGTGTAAAAGCCAGGGATGCTGCTAAACATCCTATAATGCAGACGGCACTCCCATCAAACAAACAAAAACTGTCCAGTCTAAAATGTCAGTAATACATTGATTAAGAAACCCTGCATGAAGATAGTTGGTTTTGTTTTAGTCTTCATAAACATCATATGAGTTGGATTCTGTTGTTATCTCCATTTTATAGAAGAGAATATTATAGCAACAAGAGGCCAAAATCTTGTTCAGGATTCTAGAACCAGTGGGAGAGCATAGGTTATCTTCATCCAGAATGCAGACTCTTTATCCATGCTTGTGTAGGAGAGTAAAAATTACTTTTTCTCCTTTATTTCTTCTGGCTGGACTAACAGTCAATTAACATGAGACAGATTAACAGGAGAAAAGAACAGTGGTTATCGATGATGATATTTCCTTTCCTGGAGCAATTCCTCTATCTAAATTCCTTTTAGGTAGTTAAGGGGAAGATAAAAAGTTCTTTCAGAAGATAAAAGGTTATTTCAGTAAAAATAACCAGCTTAAAATAATCAATATCTCAAAGAGGTATATTTTGGGGTGGCAAACTTTGCTCGCCCTCACCTTCTGAGGGCAGAGTCAAAATTAAAACCATTTTTTCTGCTTCTGACATATGTTGCTGTGTTCTTGATTAAGTTATTATTAAGATGAATGACTACAAAATTTATTTCATAAAAAAATGAGTGAATTAAAAATGCAATTTTTTAAGCAAACAAAAAGAATCCCCATATTTAGTAACCGTGAATCTGGGGTGCCATTGAAATTGTTTTCATTAGCGTTACACTAGTTGACAAGGTTTGCTAACCTTGCTGGTGTTAGTCTCAATGGAATTTCTTGTTTTGGTTCTCTGTTTTTGAGTTCCTCTAGTACCTGGTGCAATCCAGTGGTAATGTATCTGTTAAGGGAGATTTATAGTTTTATTCTTTTAAGAGAGAATATTAACACTTTGGTTTTGCCTTTTGAGGCTTACACACATTATCACTAAAGCACATTATCATTTTTTATCTGGTGTCAGGGAGGATTTCATCATCTTCTGTGTGAGGTGGCAGGGAAAGGATTAGGACTGTAAGAGCTAAGAGGACTGATTTTGCTCCACTGTTTTTCCTGACAGTCAAAAAGAAATAGGGGATAATAGAAACTCATCAGGTGCTACTTGCAAGATTGTTTACTTTCCCTAAGTATTTTGATCTCTTACTGACATGAGCATTGAGTGCTTTTTGCCATGGTGGATAATTTATATTATATGAGGTGGTGTTTTCAACAACTACTACGGGATGTTCTGAATCACTCTGAATTCGGTCTGGTTAAAAATAAATGCTCTCATTTTTGCTAATGTTTTCTTTTGCCCACAAAAGTTAAAATTAATTAATTGGCTTTGATCTTTCCCCAAACTCAGTAATATATGAACCCCTGATAAATGTTTGAACAAAATGTAAAAAATATTATAACAAAGCAAAAATCCCATAGAAATATAAGGAAGTGTGGTCCGTCTGTGCCCCTTCAAATCTGATCCATCAATTAAATCAATCTCTGGGCTGTAAGCATAGTAGAATTTTAATGCAATGAATTTTTATCTAAAGGGATAGGAAGGATGACCATTAAAAGGTAGCATCTTAATAAATCCATTTAGAAGCAGAGGAGAAAAGTCTCATTACTTCATCTATGTAAAGATGTAGATCACCAACACAAAGTAAGAGTGAAATTAAGGAGTGGAGTGGAGGCAGGTGGCATGACTTCACATTTTGACTTTTGTCCTAAACTCCAGATAAAGGTAGACCTGATGTCATGTAGACATACCAGCAGAACTAAAGGAAGAAGACATTTGTCATATAACTGTTAACTTCAGTCTCATTATTGAACCATACTGTCTGCATAGTTCACTGTGAATTACTACTTTATCTTATGGTGATCTGGAAAGTTACATAATTATACTCTACCTTACATTTTAAATGTTGGTTAGAAGTAGACATTTTGAAATTCCATCTTGGTGTTTCTTTATAAGTTAATATATTAAGAACTTCAAAGATCAGATGTGGCATTGGCTTCTCTTGACCTCTGTGGAGCCCAGGTGAAAGCCTCCATTCCTCCATTATTTAGAGAGGAATCTTCTAGGTCTTAGATCATCCAGCATGAGTCACCATGTGGTGGATCACTGACTGCCTGTCACCTGGGCACTCAGCTGGGGCAACTGACTAAAGCAACAGTACCTGGCCTCTATTTGTGACTTGAATTTCCCACAGCATTGTGGCTGGGTTCCAAGAAGTGCCCCAAGAGAAAATATTTTATGAGGGAGGAAACAGAAGATGCCTGTCCTCTTAAAGGCAGTCCTGGAACTGATACAGCACCGCTTCTTCCATATTCTTTTTGTTAATCAACATCAAGAATTTTGACCTCTAACAGGAAGAGTGACAAAGAATTTGCAGCCACCTTTAATCTACACAAAGGGTAGGGAAGTGCTGTCATTAGTATCTTACTCTATATTAGGCCATGGAATTATATAGCATAGGCCTCAAGTTCATTTGAAGTATGACATAAGAGTCTTTATCGCCTTCCTTTTTACACATTATAGATGCTCAATAATAAAGCTTCATTGCTCACACTTTACACTTATCAATTTATTTAATCCTCACAATAACACTGTGAGGTAGATGAAGAAATTGAGCCATAGAGATGTGGAGCAAATTGCCCAAGTGAAACAGCTGGTAGTGGCAATAAGGGTTCAGACCCAAGAGATCTAGTTTGAGGATCCTTCTCTTAACTATTTTTCTAGTGCCTCTCCTAGCAGTGATTCTTTATAGAATTTTTGATTATACCCATGCCTTCTTAAAAATTGTATTTTCTTTAAAAATTGTTTATCCTTGTCAAAATGAATGTTATTTTTATAATTTTAGCCTCTCCATTTTAGTATTAAATATTTGGCAAACCTGCTTTTTAATGCCCCAAATGCGATGAGTAATTACCTCATTTAAAGGAGATCCGTATTTAAATATGTGTGTGGTTTGATGCTGGGATAAGGGGGCAGTTAAGAACAAAGGGAACTACAGAGGCTATGTCCCGTTCCATTTCTCTCACAAGCTACATAGATTCTCACTAAACATCTCTCCTGTTTTCTGCAAGTCTGTTGCTACATAACTTAGGCTCACATATGGCCTGTTAAGATTGCCATGATCTCTCCCCACATGCACTCATACATCTATCTCCCTTTTATACTTATTCCTCAGTGTGCAATTTCTCATTCTCAAGGTTATTTTTTAGATCCGATTCCTCATGAGGACTAAAAAAAAAAAAACTAGTTGGTTCTGCCATGATTTTGAGTCAGGCCCCTTTACAAATCACTACTTATTCCATGTGTTGACTGTCCTTAATTTCATGGTTGCCCTGGTTCAAAGAATCACACCTAGAGGCTGGGTTACCTCATCCAAGGGGAGCTGCCCCTTTCACAGGAATGCTTGACTAGGCAACTGTTTTTCAAAGGATCTGTGAGCAGGATGACAGTAACTGAAGAACTGTAATTGAGATGTGATTAAAATAAGATAAAATTGATCAACTAAGCAGAAAAAGGGAGGAAATTGAATGCCTGAATAAAAGTAATTTTTTATCATTGGAAGAGACCTCTGAGGCACACTAAGCCCAGCAGCAGTGCTGTGTTCTTGTGCTTTAGGGAAAAGCATGTTGATGTGTGAGTGAAGTTGTTGACCATATCTTGTAGGTACTGCTATGGCTGACATGACATTATTGTGGTTGAAACTAAAGCTAGATAACTTGTTGAGTAGGAAGGTTGTAGTAGAGGAAAAATATCTTCTCCCCTACAGAAGGGGAAGGTCCCCATAACTATGCAGATCTAAGCCTGTTTGCAAAGGTTCCTTCAAGTTTTTTTGTCTAAACTATCAAGTTACTCTGCTCATAGTAACTTTGCATTGCTCAAATTAGGATAATTTCAGATGAGTAGATCCTAGCAAATGTATCTCTTAAAGAATTTAAATTTTAATAGCATAAGATATTAGATTACATTATATACATAAACACTTTATATTGTACGACTATATTTGATGATATTCATCCATGTTTGATTTTTCAAAAAGGGTCTACCAGTTATGTTCGATTATTTTTATTAATTTAGTAAACAAATGAGTGAAACTATCCCCAAGTGTACCAAAACATGATGCCATAAACAATGGAAAGCAGTTTCTCTCAGAAGAAACTCGTGGTGATTAGTAACATGGGCCATCGTATCATACTGCAGAAAACCGAATCCTGACTTTGCCTTTGCTATATTATCTTAACCAAGGAGATTTAGGTGCTCACCTGTAAAATGGGAACATAATATTTGGATGGAGGTGCTGTCTGAGTGAAATAAATAATCTCTGTAATTCACTTAGCAAATTATAATATTTCAACGACTGTAGCTAACTACAGTATTTTCAGGCCAACAACATTAGAAATAGTTTGGTTCAAAAGGATGTGTTGCAGGACTAGTATCAGAGTGTCCCAAGTGAAATTCCTGGGGTGCAGAATTTAAGAGAGCACCAAAAACTTAATATTCAAGATAAATAATATTTTAATATAATATTTAAAAATCGATGCAAAAGAAATCCATGATAAATAACATATAGATGACATTACAATTTTATATACAGATCCAAATCTTTCATTCACCTGGTTCCAATAAAACTTTATAAAGACAGCCAGCCAGCTCATGAGCCAGAGTTTGCTGATTCAATTATTATTATTTTAAGATTGCATTAAAATATTATTTATCCTGATTACTGAGTTTTTTGGTGACTCCTTAAGTTTTGGGACTGATGAGGGTGACTTACTTATTTAATCCTAGTCTGAGCTCTGGTATAAAGCTTTTAAATTTTAAACCAGAAATTCAGAATTCTAGAATTCAAATCCTAAATGTAAACAAGACCTTTGGGACCACCACGTGGAACCCTCTATGTGGCTACAAATGCTTTCTAAGAACCTTATTTTTAATGTCAAAGATTGTAGCTTTGCCTTCAATAGTCTATAACTGAAAAAAACGTATATTCACACATGGAATCGTTGACGTTATACAATAACACAAAACCTTAACTGCCCGAAATAATGCATTAAACAAGACTCCCTCTTGCTTATGGGCCTTCGATGTGTTGGTGGCTTAGGGTGTGTTTGCTATTCTGTTTGTGTTCATTTCTCTTGTACTTCATCTTTTTCCTGACTTCCTTTGACTGTTATTTTGACTATCTTAAAAATACTGAATATCTCAGGAAATGGTTATCTCTGTTGCTTTTCAATATCGATAGGATTCTGGCAGTGGGAATATAATTAAATTCACAGCAGTTATCAATCTCTTTTTTAAAATAAACCTTTTATCCTCTACCTAACCTGCCTTTCCTTGTTTCTCAGGATTAAATAGCAGGGAGCCATTTGGCTCTTCCAGCTAGCTGTGCCTTGGCAGAGCTTGCCATGAACCAGATGTCCTTTTCCTCCTAGAAGGCAGAATGTGTCTCTTACTCAAGTTCCCCTCTCATTTTAACTTGCAAACGAACTTATGGTTTCTGTTTCATTTCATTGGCATCAACCAAAACGATAGCTTAAATGTGTAATTACTACAGCTTTTCATCTTGAACCTGAGGTCCCTCGAGTCCATTTTGTGTATTTTTAAGGTAAAACATTCACCCAGCAATCTCATAGGGAGAATAACCTCCTTATGAAACTGAAGAGCACAATATCAGGTTCTAGACAGACAGTGGGCTAAAGAATGACCATGGTGTCTATGGCCATGCTACCCTGAACAAGCCCAATCCCAGCTGATCTCAGAAGCTAAGCAGGGTCAGGCCTGGTTAGTACTTGGATGGGAGACCACCTAGGAAGACCAGGAGATGTAGGCATAAAAAATTTAAAAAAATAAGGGATTGTAGGTTGACAAGGTCCTTGCAATCTGTGAGGTCAACCAAAGGTCTCAGAAGTCTCAGAAACTAACTGTATGCTATATAGCAGTAAGGAGTACATCTGATAAATATATGTGTGTGTGTGTGTGTATACACACACACACACACACACACACACACATGCATCTGCAACCACATACAAGATTATAAGATCATTTATTATTTGGGGAATCTGCCCAGCATCTGAGCCCCTTCTCTATGTTCTGGAAGTCCTTGCCTTATAAATCTTAATGAGAAGCAAAGTCCTTTTCCTTATATAGAAGGGAAAAAATACTAGATTTTCATTACTGTTTTTCCTAGTAGGTAGGGCATGAGCCATGAACAATCAAATGCACACACTCAGAATTCTATGTGTGGAGCTTTAACACAAAGAAGTCAGATCAATACAGAATTCTTTTTGGCAATGGTCAAGTGATAGCAGCATACAGTTTCTAAGGGCAGTTGGACAAATGGAAACTTCAGGCACAACCAGTGTCTCAATACAGTGATATCTGCCAGTGGTGGAGAGCTAGAGCATTGAATGTTAGACGCCAGGAGCAGAGGTATCCTCACTGGGCAGGGTCCACGATGTGATTTGGGCTTTAGGGATTCTATTTGGGAGCATGACTTTCCTTTGTACTCCCTACTTTCCAAATTTAGTCCTCCAGTCTTTGTTGGCAATTACATTAGTTAATATATTTAGTCTCTGTTAAGTTAGTCAAAGTAACTTTTAGTTGTTTATATCTAAGAATCATGTCTGATTCGCTTATTCATTTTCTTAATATTTCCAGAACATTCACTATATCCCAGGCCCTCTTCTGTGTGGGATAGATAGCAGTGAATAAGACAGACAAGGTCTTTACTCTCATAAAGATTATGTTCTTATGGGGTGAATAAATAAATGAATACATAAACAAGTAAACAGATAAGAGTATAAGCAAGGAAAAATCAGCTTGATATAAATGCTGTGGAAAAATAAAGTAGGGCGATGTGATGGAGAATGACAGGAAGACCACGTAGGGTAGGTCAGGGAAGACTGCTCTGAGGAAATAACCTTTATACTGAGACTTAAATGACAGGAAGAAGCCAGCACACAAATAATGAACAGAAGGGACTCCAGGGTGGGGGTAATGGTTAGTTCAAAAGCCCTAAAACAGATGCAGTCAGTACAAGTTCAAACTTGAAAGGATTTTATAAACTCATCTAATCCAAACTCCCAGATGTGTTATTAAAGAAACTGAAGTGCAAAAATGTTTCAAGCCTCTGGTGAAGACTCTTAAATGATTCAGTGAGCCAATCATAACTATGGTGAAAATTAAGAGCAGAGTGCAAAGTAGAAGCTAGTGCACTTCAGTTTGGATTTAAAATCTGAGCACAAGTTGTTTCCTTTTGTCTGGTTCCTCTGAGTTTTTTCTCAGTTCTACCCTTGGTCTTGACCATCTCATATTCTGCTTTCTCAACAGCACGTATTAAGGAACAGAGCACATGAACTAGTAGCCATCATTTTCTCCTAGTGGCTTTCTTTAGATGTTTGAAGCTAGGAGCAGACATAAATTTCATATGATTTAAGTTGTAAGAGTCACCAAAGTAAAACCAAAATAGTCGATAGACATGATGAGGAATTTACTAAGTTTGGGACCAGCCACTACAATTTTTCTCAATGGAAAAATGTTTGTGGTTAAATAGGTTCAAATAATATTTTAAAACTCTTAGAACAGTACTATCAAATCTAAGTATAATGTCAGCCATATATGTAATTTTAAATTTTCTAGTCTTCACATTAAAAAGTAAACAAACAAAACAAATTTCAAAAAGGTGAAGTTAATTTTATTAATCTATTTTATTTTACTCAGTGTATCTGAAATGTTATTATTATAAGAATTATTAGTGAGTTATTTTACATTCTTTCTTATGCTTAGTGTTCAAAATTGGTATTCTACAGTTAGAGCACATCTCGATTCTCAGTAGCCACATATTACGTGCTGAACAGCCACACGTGGCTAGTGGCCACCATTTAGAAAGAGCAACCTTACAGCAAGGCTGACTTATAGTCATCTTGAAGACAAGGAACTAGAATGAATCACTTTGCATGATTCTTTGTAGTCCCTTAGATATATATTTCTATAAATTTCTTTCTTCCTTTTCCATGTTCATTGGCTCCTTTGTAAGTCCTACCCATGTCACTACCACTTCCTTACCAGTGCTGTTTTTCTTCTTCCCTGAAAAGTCCTCTTCAATCACACTATTGTTAGTATTGTAAAGCTTCCTTTTTTAAAAAAAAAAAAAAAAAAAAAGCTTTTTTTCTTTTCTTTTTGCTTTTACAGATCTCTTTCTTGGTGATTTAGTTTTCACTTTATTCTTGGTTTAAAGAAGACAGTATTGAAAAGCACAATGAATCCTCTGAGTCATTTGACACCCCCTTTGCCAAACATCCCCTTCCCTCCACAATTAAGAGTTTATAAACGGAATTGGGAAGTGTCTTTGCATGATGCTTTAAACACAAAAATAGGAATACTGGAAGGTTTTCTTTCTATATGGTAATGAAACTTTTGTCCTTCTTGAGACACTGGCTGATTTTTATTTTAGGATAATAATATTCCTGCACACATATTTTAACCTCAGTGTCCAAAAATTTAGTTTCATGCAGTGTTTCCTCATTTTCCATTTATCCATCGTGGTTCCATCATGCCTTTTGTGTTTTGTGTACCCATAATTTTAAGAGGTCAACTCTTTTTGCAAGGTATGAAATATTATAGAGATATTAGTAATCATAAAATAAGAATAATAAAAGTATAGTTAGCACTGATATATTTATTAACATTTATGTTATTTTACCCTTTTTTCTAGTATTTGAAGGAAAACAAGTAACGGTTAAATGAATATGAACATGAACCCACGTATTCCTTATCTTTATTCATGTACACTATTACTCTTTATTAGTGATTAATTAGCCAGTCATTTTCTTGATATTGGAAGACAGACAAAATTTACTCTCTCCAGGATAAAATTATCAACTATATGCTGAAAAATAAATACTCACCAATTATATAGAAATTACTAATTTCCACATGTCTGCTGAAACCCAGAGAAAAAGGGGTATTGCAATTATATTCTGCCATAGAGATATCCCACAGCCAGACACCACTTAGTATACTAGACTTCCTTTGGCTATCTAAGGAAGAATAGACTAGAACCTGCAGTCTTTCTCAACATTTTCACATCAAGACTCAGGAAGAAAATGTTTTATATATTGACTATATCAACTATAAAAGATGACACTGTACACCAGGCCTCTCCTGAGGGTGACAAAGGCTGAGGATCAGTACCTGGACACACCTGTCATTCACAGAGCTCTTGTGGCTAGAAACTCTGGCCTAGAAAGTATAGATAACTTTTACTCTTGAAAGAAAAATGAAAATGAGTGTCTTATTAGTGGTCAGGAGTGCTCTTTGGGGAGATGGCTCAGAATATTGCTTCCTTGATGACAGATTATAAGGGCCACTTTATTTTAGGAATGCCTGGCTTACCTCCAAGGACAGGAGACTTAAAAAAGCCTCTAATCATTGCAATGTTATCAGATTACTATATGGTGGGTTTTCTTTAACAATCAAAAAGCAAACTACTATTACACACAAAGGAAATAGCTGCTTGATCATGAACTTGTGCATCCTAGAAAATGAAAAGAACATAGAAAAACACTGTAAACCAAGAGAACATGGAACCAAGGTTCTGCATTTAACTCATCGGCTTGTATTGAAATCAGATTTCTTGACTGATAACTCATGCAAAAGAAGATACTTCTAGTTTATTCTGGACAGACTTTCCTTCTCCAGAATGATGGATGTCAGGGCTCAACTTTGTAATTAAGCCACTGTAATGAGTTGTAGTGGTAAACACTTGGCAAACAGAAATACGGCATGCAAGTTACATATGGCGTGTTAATGCTCTTATTCTGAAATACTTACTGTACAGGTTTAAAGCTGTATTTGTAGACCCAGAAGAAATTGAAAATGTACTGTATTAGGGAACTAAGATATTCCTAAGAGGTGTCAAAATATCCATGTATAGAGCTGAATTAAAAGATAAGAGTTAACATTTATCAAGTATTTAATCTGTGTAAGACACTGTGTTTGACACCAATTAATTCATTTACTCCCTCACAACATTCATACAAAATAGGTAAATATCATTTTCCTTATTTAAGGATGAGGCATAATGAGCTTCCATAAGTTGCCCAAAGACCTATTTAAGCAAGTGAAAAAGCCAGCATTTAAACCTAGGTCTCCTTTTATTCAAATCCCTTTATTTCTCCAGCTGTTATACTGTTTCCCAAGAAATTGAACTCTCTACAAACAAAATCTTTAAACCGAACACTGGTAAAGAACTAGGAAAGGAGGCACAAGTGCAGGATAATTAGTTGATCTAGATACACCATTGAATTTCTTTCTAACCCTCAGTTTTTGTAATCTATATGTTTTTATCTCATATATTGGCATCATAAGGATTATAAATAGCAGTTATAAAAAGAAAGTTGAATTTCTTTTAATTGAAACATTTTAAAGCAATTAACATTTAAAATTAATGTTACTGTCTATGAGGCCATTTGATTTCTTTATTTCCTGTTAACATTGCTCTTCTATTTATTTTTATTTTATTTTTATATTTTTATTTTAATATTTTTTTATTTTTCAATTACAGTTAGCATACAGTACAATGGTTTCAGGCATGCAACATAGTGATTAGATATTTATGTAACTTACGAAGTGATCACCTCAATAAATCTAGTACCCATCTGACATGATACACAGCTATTATAATATTATTGACTATATTCCTTATACTATACTTTATATTCCAGAACTGTTTTGTAACTACCAATTTGTACTTCTGAATGTCATCCCCTTTTTAAATACCACCCTCCTGACCCCTTTCCCATCTGGCAACCATCAAAATATTCTCTGTACCTATGAGTTTGTTTGTTTGTTTGTTTGTTTTGTTCTTTAGATTCCACATGTAAGTGAAATCATATGGCATTTGTCTTTCTCTGTCTTACTCCACTCAGCATAATATACTCTAGGTTCATCCATGTTGTTGCAGTTGGAAAGATTTCATTCATTTTTATGGCTGAGTAATATTCCATTGTATATATGTATCACCTCTTCCTTATCCATTCATTCATGGATGGACACCTAAGTTGCCTCCATATTTTGACTATTGTAAATAATGCTGTAATAAACATATGTTTCCACATGTCCCATCAAAGTAGTGTTTTGGATTTCTTCAAATAAATACCCAGAAGTGGAATTACTGGGTTCTTCTTTGTCTCTTGTTATACTTTTATTTTAAAGTCTATTTTGTGTGGTATAAGTTTTGCTACCCCAGCTTTTTTTGTTGTTAATTTTCATTTTTATGAAATATTTTTTCTCATTTTTTTGCTTTCAGACTATTTGTGTCTTGATCTGAAGTGACTATGTAGGCAGCATATATAAGGATCTTGTTTTCTTATCCATTCAGCAAACTTATCTCTTTTGATTGGAGCACTTAATTTATTTACATTTAAAGTAATTGTTGATAGATATGTAGTTATTGCCAATTTTATTATTCACATATTTTATCATTTTTTGGGGTCTTCTTCTTAAAGAAGTCCCTCCAACATTTCTTGTAATACTGGTTTAGTGGTAATGAACTTCTTTAGCTTGTTCTTGTCTGGGAAGCTTTTTATCTGTCCTTTAATTCTAAATGATAGCTTTTCTGGGTAGAATAATCTGGGTTGTAAGTTCTTATTTTTCATCACTTTGAATATTTCATGCCAGTCCCTTCTGACCTGCAAAGTTTTTGTTGAGAAATCAGCTGACAGTCTTACAGGAGCTCCCTTGTAGTTAACTCACTTCTTTTGTCTTGCTGCTTTTAAGATTCTCTCTTTGTCTTTAACCTTTGGCTTTTTAATTATGATGTCTTGGTGTGGGCTTCTTTGGGTTCATCTTGTTTGGGACTCTGTGCTTCCCGGGCTTATATATGTATTTCCTTTGCCATGTTAGGGAAGTTTTCCATCAATATTTCTTCAAATAGGTTCTCAATCCCTTGTTCTCTCCTTCTCCTTCTGGTATCCCTATGATGTGAATGTTGTTATGCTTAATTTTATCCCAGAGGTCCTTAAACTATTCTTATTTTTTTTAGATTTTTTTTTCTTTGCTGTACTGATTAGTTTTTTTCTGCTACCTAATCTTCTATTGTTTTCCAGTAGGTGGTATCTAAGCCTCTTGGATCCCTGCTTTATATAAAGCCTAACATTGCCTCTTTTTTTCTTATAGATGTTTAATCACACTGACTACTCTCAGTCTCAGTCCCTATCAGTGTTAGCAATAGTTTCAGTAGCATTTGCTCAGATTCTCCTGGACTCCGTGGTGTTCAGTATTGGAGAATATAGGGAGGTGGGGGGAGGGTCTGGGTTGGGAGTTGGGGGCTGTGGGTCAGCTTTGGTTTTGCAACCGTGGCTGGTAAAAATCAACTGTTGTTTCTCTGTTGGCCCACTTCTTTGCTTTGTGCCCTGATGACTGGGCCCTGCCGCTGGCTGCATCAAGCTCACAGCACTCCCACGCAGGGCTGTTCAGGGAACTCGCCGTACCTTTTCCTTTCCCCCTCCTCCTACAGGGAGCTCTGTTGGCTACTAGAGGCAGCTTCTTTTTTCTCCCAGTCCATCACTTGACCTCCAGGGTTCTGACCTGTGGTAGCTCTTATGCGTAGATCCCATGCTCAGATGTGCTGGTGTGCAGTTTGGGTGTTTTTTGTTGTGTTTTAGATGTTCCATTTATTGTTGCTTCAAAGGGAGAGATCTGAGGATGTCTCTCATGCCGCCATGTTTCTCCAGACTCTCCTGATCTTCTAAATTGCTGATTCGATTCTCTGCTTCATGTAATCTACTGTTGATTCTCTCTAATATAGTCTTCATTTCAGTTATTGTAGTCTTTGTTTTTGACTGGTCCTTTTTTATTTTCTATATCCATTTTTATGTTTTCTGTATCTTTATAAATTCTCACTGAATTCATCTGCTCTTCCCCTAAGTTAATTGAGCATCTTCCTAACCAGTGTTTTGAACTCAATCTGGTAGGCTACTTGTCCCCATTTTGTTTAATTTTTTTTCTGTACCTTTTTTTTTTTTTCATTTGTGATATGTTACTTTGTCTCTCCATTTTGCCCCCTGCGTTTGTGTTTGTTTCTATATTTTAGGTAGCACTATTATGTCTCCTAGTCTTAGTAAAGTGGCCTTCTATAGTAGGTGTCCTACGGGGCCAGTAGTGCAATCTCTCTGGTCACCTAAGCTAGTGTTCCAGGTGTGATCCTTATGTGAGTTGTATGTGCCCTCCTGTTGTAGTTGAGACTTGGTTGCTGTTTGCACATCAATGGAAGGGCTAGACCTTTGAGATGATTGGTTGTAAAGATTGGCTAGTGACTGCAATAGAGGAGCTATTGTCCAGGGGCTGACCTTATGGAGCAGGATTCACTTTAGCATAGTTCTGGTTCCTGCCCAGTGTCCCCTTTGGGTGTTTCTTTCCCTAATGGGGCCCACGGTGGTGCTCTGGCTTGTTTCAAAGTTAGCAACTGGGTGTGCTGGCCCCAGAGCCTCCTGCGAGGAGCCCTGCCACAAGCTAAATTTAGCTACATCCTGTGTCCTTCCCAGGACCACATGGAATAAGCCACCATGCAATCTGCAGATGGCCACTACCTACACTGGGCTTACATGTGCCTTGAGAAGCCTAGTCATTAACTAAGGCTGACTGCCACTAGTGTCAGGTTTGGGGCTGCTCAGCAAGAAGTGCAGGGAATGCAAAGGCCAGATGCTGCTCATTTGGGATTTGTGAACCATTAACAGATTTTAGGAAAGTCCCCAGCACAAGCCAAGGCAGGCTGTTTGTATGGAAAAGCCCCTGGAAGTAATTTGGGTAGGCCTGCAAGTTATATGGGGTGGTGTCTCAAGGAATTCCCAGGGCAGAATGATAATCTGTGTTAGCAAATTTGATCGAAACTCAGATATGGCAGCCACCTATGTCTGTGCACCAGTAATTAGGAGGGCTCAACAAAGGAACAATGACTTCTGCCAGTACTTCTGCCTGGGAAAAAGCTTCCCCTCCAACCCTCACCCCAAAACCAGAAAACTTTCTTTCCTCATATGTCCCTGGTGCCCTCCAAGCTGATATCCTGGTGTTGGAACTCAGAGCATGTGAGTTCGTGACTGAGTCCTTGCTCAGGCCCTTTAGAAGGAATGCTGTGATTCTAGCAGCACTTTCTCTCACTCAGCCATAGATTTTACTGATTTTCACAGCCAGAAGTTGTGGGGACTTTCATTTTTTACTTCCCTAGGAGTAAGTGGGTCCACTCACTCCTCTGGGGGTCTTCCAGAGTCAAGATATTCCTCCCATAATTAACTGCCACATTTGTGTACGAGACCAGCCAGTTGTGTGGGTCCGTTCCTCCTACCAGTTTCAAGGTGGCTTCTTCTTTATCCTTAGTTGTAGGACTTATGTTCAGCTAGACTTCAGAGGATTTTCAAATAATGGATGTTCTGTAGTTGTAGTTTGATGTGGTTGTCAGAAGAGGCAAACACAGCATTTACCTACTCCACCATCTTGACCATAAATTTCTGCTCTCTTTTTTAAAACTTTGAATAGTCTTTGCTCTGATAACTAATATTTTGTTGAATATTAATGTTCTATAAATAATTTACTATTTTCTAAAAAAAAAATTACAAAAAAAACATTAACGCATGCGTCATTGCAGTCAAGAAAACCAAACAGATATTTGGTACCATCAGGAACAGTCCTGGAATCAAATATGAGGTAGCTAACACTTTCTCAAATCTGCACCAAAATTATTTCAGGTAGTTATAGTCACTGAGTCTAAAGAAGCTCACCTGAGGCTTAACAAGTCCTAGGATACAAATATCTTTCTTTAATCCAGTATTTGATCTAATGAGGGTATTTTCTGTCATGTTGTGGACATTTATATCTATAAATTTATAGATCCATAGTAGTTTATGAAGAAATAATCTGTGGGGTATGCATGAATCTGCACATGTCACAGAGGCCAAGATGTTTCTTTTTTGCCAATGTTAGAAAACATACCTAGCTGAATTAAGTCAATTTGTCAAACCTAATTTAAGACCGAAGTAGATATCTGAGATTATCAAAGTGTATGTATGAAAGACAAAAGGTCGCCCTGTGAATGAAAAAATCAGTATGTTAACAGTACATTTAGCTTGCTTGTACATACTCATTTCCAACACCTAAGTGTCCTGAATGTTTGCACAAGTGCCTTAATCTCTTCAAGTAAATCCTGTCTCCTTATGTGATCGTGCCAAGTACATGTACCTGGCATATTGTAGAGGCTCTAAAATTGGTACAATTCTCCTTTCTACTTCAAATACCTGCAGGAATCATGGAGCGTGAGGCTATGTGTATGTCAAGTTCACGATTTTGGCCATGAAGAACAGATGTCTTGCCTCTTTGCCCCACTCACCTCTAGATCTGTGTAACTTAAACAGTGTTTTAGGAAATACATGGTGAGCTGGGAGCCACCCTTTATACCATAGAAAGTGACAAACACAGAACTTTCTTACTTTTTTTTTTGAGACGTGATTAAGGAAAAGAAATAAAAAACACTCACTGACTTCTAATAACAGTTATAAATAAATGCTTTGATTATGATTATGAAGACTTCTAAAAACATAAAACATAGTAATAAATCTTATACAAGTTTTGAGAAATTATAATGTTCCATAAATTTGCCTTCATTAAATACAGAATATTTGGAAAATGTTTATTTTTGTGCCATTCATCTATCATTCTAAACAGTGGTGCCAAATTTCTGGCAGTTTACTGAAATTTAGATCCTGGAGAAGATAACAACGGAGTTATAAGAAACCTTTTTTTTTGCTTTAGCCTGTAGAGGAGTTACTTCTATTTGAAAGGTCTTTTTACATTTGAATTTTCAAACATTTCCAAGCAAATACCTCTAACCAAGTAAATGCAAAGATAGCTACTACTAAAACCCATCTATAAAAGGAGCTCCACACCATGAATTTAATTTCTTCTCTTATACACATAGGCTATTTGAGATATGTAAACTATACAGGCTTAAGAATTGGATTAAAACCATATCGGAAATTTGATCTCTGGACATGTACATCTGGCACATATATTCGGGAAATGAAGCCTTTGGCAACCTTTCTCTAGGATCTAAATATTTGGCTGTTGAAGACAGCAGTTTCCTGCACTTGTGTCTCATCCTGCTTCTCTAGGCATGTGTTTTGACATTAGGCAATCTTGCTCCCATAAAAGGTATCTGGAAGGATGCTGAAGCTCTCTCAGGCTTTTCCCATACAGAGAATAGATATAGCAACACTTGGGTTTTATCTCATATACCATCTATGATCTTTAAGAAGATGTGGCAAATTCCACAGTGAGCTCGGTATACTAAAAGAAAGCTGCATAATGGGACCTGGAAAGACTAAATAGTTTTCTCATCTGGTAGAAAGGCTGTCATAATGACAGGGTAGCACATTGTGTTTTGCAATTCACCCTGCTGTTTGTTCCTTTCTCTGTTTAAGGCCCATGGAGTACCCCGTTGATCAGAACTCTGCTTCTCTGCCTTCCTCCCTCTGCAATGATCCTAGCTCTCTGCTTCTACAGTTAGGCAGTCTCAAATTGTCTTAATGATGTTAACTACCCTGGTGTGTAAGCACAGCAGCTGGCAGCAACTCCAGGCTCCCTGCCTACTGCTGTTGAACTCAACCAATGGAATCAATTTGTTGTCAACAGCTGTTCCTCTCCATGCTCATTCAAGAGCATTTGGATCTTTCCTCTCTTCCTTGGGTAAGTAAATCCTGCCCCAGGTACAAGAGAAGATATATATATATATATATATATATATATATATATATATATATATATATATATCTCCACTAAGGTGTCTAACTTTTCTTCTCTATACCATATGGTCTTTATTATGGCCATACTAAGTCATTTTATTAGCAAATGATACCCAGGCAGGATGATAGCAGAGCAGAATTGATGAGCCTTAACCCACTGGAGACGATTTTATTTGGAAGCCTGCTTCTAACTGAACCCACTTAGGAAAATCCAATTTAGTTGTCCTAAGAACCCAATATTCTCTAGATGGAAAAATAATGTTTTGAAGGAACCTATTATGTGAACTACTAAGCTTCATGGCAAAAATTAAGCATTATGCTGACTTTTTTTTTTAAACCTGAGACCTCTCCATTTTTATGTATTTCTATAGCAGTAGTTTATTTTATCAAGTGCAAGAATAGATTTATACTCTGCTAACACTATCCAAGAAAACATGCCAAAAAATGTGTACCAAACATGTTCAAATGGGTTATTTCACTTACCCCTCATGCTGGACAGTGAAACAGACATGATAATCTTCATTAAGGACACAAGGAAATTGGGATTTGGATTTAAAAATATTTTAAATCACAAACATTTATTTTAACCACTACGTGTTTATTTCTTATATTTATTTTGGTAAATCTCATGTACATGAATTTTCTTGGCTCTGAGTACAGTGTAGTCATTTTACAAGTTAATTTTGAGTGCTGAATACCTGAATTTAAGAGAGTTCAAACAATTCCTTTGATAGTAATGATAAGGAACTATCGATGCTTAAATAAATAAGGACATAAGACTTGTGGGAATGATGGGAGGGGGAGGAGTAAAAAGGAGAGAAAGTTTCCTCTAAGACTCCTGCATCATTTCTATCTACATTTAATGATTCTACTTTAGATAACAATTAGCAATTTCTCAATGGGCTCCAAGTTGTAACTCGGATCCTTTTTCTGCCATCTTTTTCTTCTGGCTAGAAGCAAGATTACTCATATTTTCCATTAACTATAATAGAACAAAGCCCTTCACCTATATGCTACTCTTAAATATTTTATGATTGCATTTTATGGTAATGGGGCAGTGTAAAGAAACTGATCAAGGGATCATTGTACTCCTAAATGAAGGACATGGATTTAAATCCAATTACTGAATTATTGCTAGAGAAAACATTCTGTGATCGGAAGGAGGATAACATCATCACTGAAGCAAAATAAAATTATATATGTATGTATAAAATGAATTATAATGTTTAGTTCTGATTTGGAATTAGCTTATTGCCTCAGACTTAACAAACACAAAAAGAGTATGTTATTATCTGATATTAGCAGCTATGAATGATGTATAATTAAATCAACAATATTTCTTTTATCTTACATTACACTATAATATATTCCCACACGAGTGTTCTACCAGGTTAAACTTACTATGAAAAATTCATTATCCAAGAGACCAGGCTGATTAAAGAGATGTGTGTGTGTGTGTGTGTGTGTGTGTGTGTGTGTGTGTGTCTGTGTGAGTGAGAGAGAGAGAGAGAATATGAGAATGAATATGAATTGAGAGAGATTTATTCAGGAAAAAAAGTCTATAGGGCCCCTGGAAAAAAGGAGGATAAGAACACGGGCCTTAAAACTATTCATATTTTAAGCAACATTGTTCTGAAAACAGCTATAAACAATGATCCTAAGTGTTAAGGCAGACATTTAATTTATGGGGAGATGAAATGCAGTAGATGGAAGGGAACTAGTATCCAGTTTCTTTTTTGAGAAATGGCTGAGGTAGGGGGCGAGGAGAAATGACTAGTGTGTCTAGATTTGCCAGTGCTGATTCAGATATGCACATAGACAATCTTATCCAGTCAACAGGATCAACAGGCAGAAGTAAGGGGAGGGAGGGAGTGAAGGAGAAAGGTTGAGAGAGGTGAGGAGACACAGCCCCGTGAAGGTGTGGTAGAGCTGTGACTGAGTAGGGAGCTTACTCAATGAGGCAAGGTTTGGAATCTAAGCTCCACAGAGTTAAAAAACTTGGAGAATGATATTTTGAAACTTAATTCTGATTTAGATCATGGCAAATCTAGATAGTTGGAGGAATGGTATGAGAAGTGTTAAGATTGTTTCTAATCCAAAATGATAAACCCATACTAAATGATGCATTCCTTTGGATATGGAATGGTTTAAGTTATTTTGTTTTGTTTATTTGATTGGATTTGTTTGTTTCTTTTTAAAAGTTTTGAGTTCTCAAACTCAGTATAAACACCAGCAGGAAGAGTCATAAGCCTTTGTTAGGAAACACTTTCTCCTAGAAATGCTTATTTTTAAATGTTTAATTCTTCTAAAGTTGTGTGTTCACATTAAGAGAATGAATGCTCATTATAGACAATATGTGGAATAGGAATAAAGTAAATATGTTAATTGTTTCACAAACTAAAGATATTCAGTGTCAATTTTTAGTGTATTCTCTTCATTGATATTTCCCTGCTGGGTATTCATTCCGTTTGTACTTTTGATAACCAGTAGACCCATACCTTTCCACAAATGGAATTTCAGCACAGGTGGTATGCTTTATAGCAGTCTCATGAGAGTCACACTGACTTGTTTGTAAATATTGACCGTGACACAGTAACTGTGTGACCAGGAGCATATTATTTGAACTTTGGAACTTCTATTGCCTTATTTGAAAAAGGGAATGCTGTGCCCATTTTTTCGGATTTTGTGAAGACTCCAGCTAAAGAACGCAGAATGCCCAGCATGGAGCTTGACCCCTACAGTAAGATGCCTCATCACCAAGAGCTCTTGTATTGGCATCGTTATCTTTCTATTTTCCTTCTCCAATAGACAGAAGGAACACTGTAAATGTTGAACAAACGTGGTGAAAATAAGAATGGTGGGTAGGTCAAAGGGGATGTCAAGGAGGGTGCTAGAAGGAGGAGTTCTGAACAGAGGTAATAACTTTTTGTATTTATAATCTTGACCAGGTGGTTTTTGTGTTTTACTCTTCAATACTGTGGACCAAATAGTACAGTTAATATATCAAGCTTAACTTTTTTGTCATCTGAGACATAAGTTATGCTTTCAAGGAGCTGTGTGACAAGCTAGGAAAATAAAAAATCATTTTGGGGGAATGTTGGAATAAATAGTGTAACTGTTTCTAAATCTGTTTAACAGTTTATGGTAATAATGTTCCAACTATATAAATTATGTGATTACAAAAATCAGCTTTATGTCCCTCTAATGTCTGTTAACATTTTATTAAAATGTGTACATTTTAGAGATCTACAATAAATAAATCAAACCAGATGATTTTATTCTTGACATTTGCAACATCTTTTCAGGATTTTTAAAAAAACAATACCATACTTCTACAGTCACACTATATAATTCTTTTCAAAAATTTTTATTTGGTTTTAAAATATCTAAAACTTTAATTGTTTGGCAGAGAAACAAACATGAAAGTAGTCTAATCGTTCAAATGTAAAGATTTACTTAGCACTTTGAATGATAATGTTTAACAACAGCTAACATCCTTAGAGTATTCCCTAAATGGTAGAGGTAATTTTAAGGTTTTATATCTATTAACTTGATAACCTTATTAAATATTTACAACTAGTCTCATTTTATAGATGAGGCACAGAGAGGTTAGCTGACCTGCCCAACCAAGGTCACACAGCTGTATGATAAAGTCCAGATAGTCTGACCCCAGAGCCTATGTGCTTGTCGATATTTCGATATTTCGTCTTTCAATAGTAGCACCTGTTTATTGAATATGTGATATGCCAGGCCAATTTTAAGAAGTTTTTATATATAATTATGTGTGTGTGTGTGTGTATGATTAGTAAATATAGATATATATATAGATATAGATATAGATATAGATATAGATATAGATATAGATATAGATATAGATATAGATATAGATATGATTAGTAAAGTGAGGAATTGTAAAACGTGACAGGACTGAGCCTTCTACAGTGCTAATTTATATCCCCTGAGATGGGAGGACTCTCTACTGACAAGATTTACAATTTTTTTTATAAGTTTTCCCAGGCTAGCAGTTCCCAATTTGTCTAATAACTACTTCCCGTAAATCATATGAAACGAGGCCCTAGGAAATTACATCAGAGGATACATGAATGGCATCAGCCCAGAAATCTTTCCCAACACAAACTGTCAAACCAAAAGTATCCCAAGATAAATTGCCCTCCTCCTTGTTGATTAATTGCAATTATTTCAGGACCTCATGATCCAGGCCCCATATTCATTTTAATGTTTTACGCAGTAGTGTTTTGGGTTAGGGGGAAATTAGGATTTTGGTTATTGGAAGCACTCGAGACCTTCCAGTCTGTGTGTATGCACACATGTTCATGTTCATACATGTGAATGCAGATTTTACTACCCTCAGTTATTAAGAATTATTATATAAAATACTGCTGCAAAATGAGATCAGGATATGCGTAAGTGAGCTAAACCTTAAAAATTTTAATCAAAAGTTCTATATTTGTAAGCTTCCCATGTTGTGAATTTAATGGCTAAAGAATAAAATGATTTTAGGGAAAAAGTGGTTTTCTAATCAAATAAGTCAATTTATAGCTAAGTCCCTTGAACTAAATCATTTAAAACTTTATTATAATGAAAATTAGGATGAAAACTTATGATCATTTAAAGTATTCCTTTTTTCTTAGATGATAGCAGTATTTTGTCACCTGCTTAAGAGTGGAATATAGTAACTAACAATTACATGTTTTGAAGTACCCGCCAAATATAATTGAAACTTCTGGATATTGATCAGAAAAAAATTAGATTCCTCTCAAAAATACCCTTTATAAAAGATCCAAAGTAGTGTCATGGTTTGTAGTGACAGAGACCAAGACTTTAACCCTGTTTCAACCAGTTTCCAACTAGTGACCCAGAGCACAATATTTAATCTTAAAATGGGGATAAAATATCTACATTACAGGACTTTTTAAAAGAAATACTAGATAATGCACATTGTAATGGTTTTAGTGTGGTGTCAGGCAGATTCAGGCTCCCGAGAATCTGTGATGGTAAAAGAATACAGGATGACAGATGGTTTTTCCTGAGCTCAAGACAGTCATGTCAATTTGCTGCCCTTCTAGCCATGACCCACAGGTCTCTGTCCTTACCAATTCTTTGGCCATGGCTTTGAAGAAGGTCAGAACCCCTCAGAATTCTAAGAATGGCTTTGACAAAGGATCCAAATCTGAGAATTCAGGCTTCTAATGAACTTCATAAAGACGTACTGTTAGCAATTTTTTTTTTTAAGAGGGGACTTTTTTTCAGAATTTCAAAGATAGAGCCACTTGGAAGAAACTAGTAAACTTGACCCAAAGTTCCTCATTGAGAATAAACCCTGCAATGTTTCCTAAATATCAGTCATTCATCACCTTCTTAAATAATGTACCATTATTTCTTATTACTTTTAACATATTTTTACTTTTAAGCCTAATTTGTTTAAATGAATTTATTTCTATCTCAAGCAGAAAACCAGCATCAATTGCTATGATAATAGAAGTTTAAAAAAAAATACATAATTATTGAAAAAAAAGTTTGTTCATGTCCCACCTAAAAACATCTCACATATTCCCAAGAAGCATTTATTCCACATTTGGGAAAAGCTCTTCCACACTATCTTGCTGCAATACTTTCAGGAACATAGAGGTGATCACAAAAGCTTCTCATCTGAAGCTAGTATTGCTATCTCTTCACGGGCAGTGAAGTAATTGCATCATTCAGCCCTTCTAAAGGTGAAGAATACTAAAGAGGGCTTAATAATATGATAAGGGATATACAACTTTTTAGAGACAATGTATAATGTTCTGCTGTGGAAAGAAAATTAGTTACCAGGTATTTATGTGTAAAATTTACCATTGCTTCACTAATACCATAAAATGATAAAGCAAACCAGACACTTATAGGGGATTAGTAAAGTGAGGAATTATAAAACATGACAGGACTAAGTCTTCTACACATCACTATCAAAAATGAGCTTTGAGATGGACATGCCTCATATTTCATTGTTTCTTCATTTCCCCTGATGCTAATTCTGGTTTGTGCTTGTCTCATACTGACACCTTTCTTTATATTTGATTAAATTATATTTCCATTTAGTATTCTCGTGATGGTCATGAAAAATAGAACTGCACTATTGCACATGGCCCTAAATATAATAACTGTTTAATATCTCTTGGTTGGATGACACTTGGAAAATATTAGCCATTGACTTTTCTATCTTTCTTTCAAAGGAATGTGCACGTTCTTGGATGAGGAACAAAGCAGAGCCCTGTGAAAAACATGTTTTATAGTAGCCTCCCTCTCCCCAAAACAAGCAATTAGATTCACTGTTCTGTCTTCCTTACCCTTTGCAGGTCCAATGAGTAAGTGGTCATGGTTTTACTCTTTTATACTCTCCTTATCTCTCCTTATGCTGGACTTGTAGCAACTATAAGTGAGATAGAAGAGCAGGAGGAGGCACAATTAATTAATGCTTTATCCACTTGCCTTTGAACAATTTCACGTACCTCAGCCAGAATTTGATAGCTCCTCCAGATTTTGTTACTGAGACTTGAGAATCTATAGTTTTGTGTAGAATAGCAGAAATCAGAGTTGTAGGTATGCCAAAACCATACAGGGAATGTCCTCTTCCTTCTCTTCCCCAACTCAGGCTGAATCAGATGATACTGACATGTTTATAGGTAAAAATGGCCAAATATCAGCAATTGTACATAATTTAACCTATAGAAGGAAGAGAGAATGTTCATCATGGCCCAGCAGCTAAGATCTCTCCATGTGGGACTAGCAACAAGTAGCTGTTGGTTGCCTGTAACATAAGGACCTAACTTCAGATGCCATATCTAGTTCTTGGAAACTTCATCATCTGATAAATGTTAAGTTACAAAACAGAATTAGCAAAGATGAGCTCTAAGCCAGTCAACCATGTCTCTGGGCCGGACTGTACAGAGAATAAATGAGAAAATAGCCAGCAGCTATTGCTGTGTGCTGATTGAGGTTGTTGAAAGCACCAAGAAATATTTTAACACATGGTGTGAAACTTGCAAATATGTTGCCAAGCTGCTGCCTCAGAAAACTAGAGTGGAGGCCTTTTGAACCCGGTAGCACCGTTACTAATGCAGTGACTATTTTAGAGAACAATAATGACACCAATGGGTTATCATCCTAGGTGACAGAGGTAGAAACACAACCTCAAGATTTATTAACACCGGAGTTGCAATCCAAGGGGAAATTTTCATGCGTACATTATGGGCAATGCTATTGTCACAGAGACACTGAACAGAGAAGGACTCGCTTTAGCTTGTTCTGGGGATGAAAGTAACATTTTTCTAGTATTCAAATATGTCTGATATAAGTCTTTCTGATAAAGAAGTGGTTTTCATTCTAACAGGAAACTAGCAGCTTAGTTACAAAATAGAATTTTTTCAAATACTTGTACAATTTGACCCAATTTAAAAAGTAGAATGCTATGATTTTTATCACAATATTCTCTTATTTCTATTCTTTAAACTCATTTATATAAATTAGTCCTTAAAGTTTCATGAGAAATAACATACTCCATTTTAAATTGAAATAGTAACAGGTATATAGCACAGTTGCATTATATCAATGACAATGACTGATCCTCAAGGAAATGTAAGGAGAGGGTAAACAGTAAACCCTGAGGAATCTTATGTAAAAGAACTGAAGGACCAGTGAAACAAAACAAGATTTTAGTAGTAACCATGGCAACTCACATGAAAAAGGAAGAACATGAAGCTTTCTGGTCATTATTATTATCGTATTTGAACATTTATTGACTCCCTGCCCGCATGAGATTGGGGCTAATCAATTTTCTTCTCAGGAGAAACAGATAAATGGAGATGAGGTTTCCTTAAAGGGAAACTAGTGGATTCTAAGAGCTTTGAATGAAGTTGGGACTAAAAGGTGGCAAAGGAACACTAAGTTCTTTCTGTTGTGCATTGGAGAAATTTTTAAAACTTAGAGACTATGTCACATAAGGGACCATGCAGTGACATTTACTCCAAAGATATCTGACAGGTCAAAAGATATATGATCAAATCAGTGATGTGGAATAAAAGAAACCAAAGGTTGGATTTAAGATTGATTGAGTTCTTGTTTGGAGAGAAAGCCAGTAGCATGTTTTGGTCAGCCATCTTCTCCTGGGTTCCTTGGGGCAAGCTCTGTTTCCTATTGTTGCATAATTAAGCCTCAGCTCTACCAAAGAAAATAACAAATGTTTAGATACACTAGCTTCTGCAATGAACTTGTTTTTTCTTTATACCCAACTACAAGAGTGAAATTGTTACAAAACAAAAGCACAGCAGGACAAAAGAAAACTTAAAGGCTCTTTTGACACCCAGGGATGGTAGGGCCAGGTTTGGAGAATAGACAGGATGAGGAATGGAGTAACAGTTTCTAGTCTGGCATCGGCTTTGGTTGTTTGCCAAGGGAAAACTATTAGAATTATTAGCATTGCCTAAATAGAACCCTTTCTCTTGATCAGAATTTCTCAAATGAATTGCCTGGGGTCTGCTTAAAATGAAGAATCTGGTAGCACCGCAGATTTTGTATTTCTAGTCCCCATTGATGCTGATAATGACCATATTTTAAATTATAAAGCTCAACACTGGCTGCATAATAGATCACTTGGGGCGTTTGTAAAAATCTCATTGCCTGGGTCATACCCCCAAAACCCATGAAATCAGCATAATCCGAGGAGCCATCTTGGAGCTGAGAACCACAGAAGACCATAGGTCAAAGATAAATCACAAACATATCGATTTAGCTTACACGGAGTTTTATAATTTTTCTTATACTTAAAAACATAGAAATAACTCACATGAAACCCATATTTCTAGCTCTTTATTAAATAAACACCACCAGGACTGCATATCCACCTGGTTGTTATCTGCTGCAGGCCTTTTGTGCTGGGCACGCAGTCTCTGTCTCTCCCCTCCCTGGCTAGCTGCTTTCCCCATTTTTGTCATTTGCCTGCCTCCTGTATTTGCTTTTGTACTCCTGTTCACAGAGTCGCTGTAATGTCTGCTTTTGGATGGATGGATTGTAATGCTATTCTTCTTTAAATCCTTCACTTACACATGGCAGAGATGTTGGGTAATTGTTTTGAATTGTTTTGCCCATTCATTTTAGAATCCCTATTTGAAACACTGACATGGAAAAACACTTGGGTAGAAGTCAGGAGCTCAGTTCTGGTCTGGTTCTGCCACTTACCGCTATAGTGATATCGATACTTAACCCCAGATTCTGAGTTTTACTCATTTGTAAAGTCATACAATTTGTAGATTGGACGAAATGTCCTTTGAGTAGGCTAACACAGCTTCAGCTGCCATTACCCATTCACTCTGCAAACTCTTACTGAATGCTTATTTATTTTGTGCCAGGCACTCACTCTTGAATGGAGGAGAGAAAACACAAATTCGAGTTTAATTCATATACCTACCAGATCTCTTGAGGGCTTGCAATGTTATCATGAAGAGAAGAGTTAGGAATTGGATACCCACACATCTCCATTTGCCCAGACAGTTATATTTGATGTGCTGGTGGGTTTATTTAGCAGTACAAGTTTCACTGTAAAGTCATCTGCTGTGGATAAGAGGTAGTTTGGTCTCTGTAGTTAAGAAATGATTGTGGTGTGAGGTTCTTTTTAGGAAGAGACATCCATGGGATGCCAAAGCTGGAGTGAATCCTGGACATTCAACATGACGTGTAGCACAGTAGGGGAAGAAAGCTGTGTCGGCATTAATATTCACATGCTTTGATGGGCCAGCTGCCAGTCCCCATGGACTCTGCTCCCCAGTCTCCCAGAGAAGTCCTCCTGAGCAAGCTCGGCTACACAGGGGAGAATGAATTTGGCAGAACTTGGAGGACTCTCACACATTCTGCCAGCTCGGTACAATGCTTGTTTTCCGTTTCTTGTCTCTTGCCTCTGTCCTTTTTCACCTTGAATCTTGTTGGTTTCCAGGCATATCTGTCTGATGTTTAAATTCCTCTGCGCTTCTTTTCAAGTTTGGTTTTAGTTAGTTAGTTAGTTAGTTAGTTAGTTAGTTAGTTAGTTAGTTAGTTTAGTTAGCCTTAAAACCCCTAGCGACCAGGATTTTCCAAGGGCCACAGGCATGCCTGCTGCTGCCACCTAGTGGAAGTATTATGGTATCGTGATTGCCTTTATCTTTGATCAGAACTCTAGCCTAGGCTAGAATTTACTCGAAGGAATTATTTTAGGCAATGCTTCTTGTTTGATGGAAAATAATTGGAAAGTGAAGATGTTTTACAAAGCATACGAATGCTTTATTGAAACATTCATTTTCTGAAAAAAGATTTTAGAAACAAACTCTAAAAACACCAATGGGCCAGTTCCTTATGCATAAAAGCTGAACAATATTGGTTTGAAGAGTGAATTAACTAAGGAATACACAGATGAAAGAATAACTTTTATTTATGCAGAGTTATAGTTCACTTGTCAAATACAGTGTGGCATCTTGCTTCTCTCCACATGAAGAATAAATTCTCCAAAGCGACACTGGTTTGATAGGCATACAAACTCTTCTTGATATGTGGCATGTCTCTCTAAGCTATAACTATAATAATTATGTAATCACTATCTCATAATAATCACACCAGAGTTTCAAATTGAGAACATAAATTCTACTCTTCTTTTAATTGTGTATTTTTTTAAGTGTGCCCCTTTCAAATAAAGTTGAACAAGAGATGTTTGCTTTCTTAAATCTCTTTGTCTTTTGTGTTTTGCCCTTTTCCACAAATAAGCATCTATCTCATCTCTTTTTCTCTATTTCTGTTTCATTCTGATGATTTTTATCTCCAGATTTCTTCCCGCCAAACCTTCTGTTCGCCATGAAGATTCTTAGTGGTTCTCATCTACTTAAGTAGTTCAAACAGCCTAAATTTATTCTTTATTTTTTCAGAAAATGTTTCTTTTAACAGCCTCAGTATATTAGTATACCTGAATACAAATAACAGTTAACAATGAATAACATACATAAAACTACATATATATTATAATGACTGTAGCAACAATAAGCTCCTTGTTATTCCAGCTCTCCTGAGGATTTCTCTGGAAGGCTAAGAATAATGTTTGAGGACACAGTTCACAGAGGTCATTGAAATATTTAATATTCTGAAATTATTTTTGATTTACAATATGTTGGCCAAAAGCAGATTCTAGAAATAAATCAACAGCAGTTTCAGGGTAAAAATAGGGCATAAATGGAACTATGGTCATCATATTAAATTATACTACCATATTATGTTTGCTACGTTTGGAGCTGTGTCATCTTCAATATTTTCATGCTGCATTTGTCTTGAGCCTGTGCTTTTGAAAAATATCATTACAAAGACTTTTCTTCTGCTTTTGTTACCATTCTAGTACCGGATTTGAAATATCTAATTGCAGATATTTGAGACCATAGCATTTTTTTGTTGAAAAGAACCTTAGCTGAAACATACCCTGCCCTCACTATTTTATCACTAAAGAGTCTGAAGCCCAGAGAAGCAAAGTATTTAGCAGAGGTCGTGTAAATAGATCTAAACTAGTTCTTTATAGACTATTTTAGAGGGTTATTTATCACACACACACACACACACACACACACGGGCACAGAAAAATAACTTTCCTCCCACTGTCTAAGTTCTTCTAGCTGGGATAATAATCAAATTTAACACAGACAGAATAACAGGAGAAAATGTCCAAACTTTATCTTATGGATGCACATTCAGGAGTGCCATAAGAATAGGACCCAAAGAGGTACTGGGCAGTCAAGGCTTATATGACATTCTGGAACTAAGGAAGGGCGTTATGGTTTGGGACTTCAAAGGGCAAGAAGGCAATTCACATGGAGATGGAAAAGCAAATATTTGGTAAATAAATGTTTGCTGGGCCATTTTTGACAATGGGACACAGAAAGGATTTTGAGCTAATTGGCCTTGCTAGGTTCCTCTCTATCATACACTAGTTTATGTTAAACTATAGTTATCTGTAATATCTCTCTTCCTGGAGCAGGTCCTCTATCTAAATTCCTTTTAGACAGTTAGGGGGAAGGTCAAAGTTTTTTCCTGATTCTTTTGTTTTTTTTAAAAAAACAATCTACTTAAAATCAATATCCCAAAAGGCATATTTAGGGGTGGCAAAACTTTACTTTTCTTACATATATCTATCTATAAATATTTATATAGAGATATAGATAAATATGTTTTCCCATACATACTTTATAATTTTATATCATTTATGAATTATAGATCTTTGAAATCCTGTACCTTTGTAATATTTTCTCAAGAAGAAATTTTTAAAAATATTTCAAAAATTTCTTAGCTTTTAAAAAAGCAAGTATGCTTTTATAATTTTAATAGATAACTATGTTAAAATGATTTCAACTAATGCCTAAAAATAACTGTCTTCTGTCAAAACTGCTTTAGAGGGCAGCATTTGTTAGATCCACGAGGTTATGTTACAACGTATTGCTACGTGAGTACTGTTTGTCATCCTCCACAAGTCTTTAAATAAGAATAACCATGGAACATTTATAAAGACCTTAATGAGATCCTCTTTCCATTAATAGGCAATGAAAGAGTCATATGTTTCTCCAAATAGATCTATTTTAATGTGTTCAGATTTCAAGGATGTTTTAAAATGACACCATATTGCTTTTTTTGTTGTTTTTATATATTAGACTAATCACAGTAGCCAATGTATGTGTCTAGCAAAGTGAAGAATTAATACCCTCTCCAAATTCCTCAGAGAGATTATTCCCTGCTGTTTTGTTCTGTGATACTTCAAACCCAAATTACTGTAGGGCATATGAATGCGAATTTTTAAAATGATTTTTCAGGTGGGTTCTTTAATATTCTACTTATATTTTTTTAAATTTTTGAACAGAATATACTCATTCGTTCTTTTTATATTTGCCCTAGTACCTATTATGTATCAGGCATTTTGTCAGATGCTACAATGCTTGCAATTTAGGAAAGATTATATTGAAGATGTGATTTTCTTATATTTTTTAACTTTCAAACTATATATCAAATTCATGATCATATTCCACAAGTCTGTGCATTACTTTACTTTGATCTTTATTATAATCCTTCAGGAATATTCTAAAATCCAACATATTACAAGTATTCAGTCATCACCCTCACAGACTGTGCTTAAATTGTTCCAGTTGTGAAGAAAACTCATAAACAACTATGTGATTAATGTTTTTTTCTTCCATGTAACCATCATTACCCATTAAATAATATAGCTCTGTTATCTATCTTTGCATTTATCCAAATAAGATTAATATTGTCTTATAATCAATCCAGGAAACATGAAGGGAGATATTTTCTTCAATTGTTTTAGCTGATAAGAGTACTCCAGCAACAGTATTCTGATTCACTAAATAGAAGGCTGACAGTATTCTCATTCACTAAATAGAAGGCTGATTTAATAGAGGAGTCGCTGCCTCCACCCCTTTCAGAAGCCACAGCAGGCAGCCCTGGTTTGGGGTTCATTAGAGTCTGGTAGGATGACAGCAGACTGGGAAGCAGCTGTAAGTGATCAGAACCAGGCCTTGGCTAGTTTCAGCTTCTGCCAAGCCCTGCGTGGCTCCAGATACTCTCTGGATTCCAAAGAAAACATGCCAGCCTTATGCCTGCTGATCATGGGACATAGACAGGATATATGTTTCTGGCTCTGAGACTTAAGAGAAAGTGCTTGTCATTGATGCAAACACTCTTTCTGTCTTGCTGCCATGTGTGAGCAGAAAATGACACTTTAGCTGCATGTGTTTGCTCATGGCAATTCAAAAGGTAATTCTAAATTTTCTTTAAACTTTCAAGCTAAATTTGTGTTTTAAATATAATGGGGAAGAGACTTTAGGAATTATTTTGTATAGGCTCTTTGTTTTTTGCAGGAAAGAAAAGGCCCAGAGAACTCAGATTCGCTCTGGCTTAAGGGTAGCTGTGTAGACAAACACTGCACTAGGCATTGGGGTCATGGAGATGAGTAAGAACAAGTTCTTTCTGTAGGTGGTGGTACAGTGTTGGAGCCATCATTCATTGTCCCAAATTAAGTTAATTAAGAGATGAAAGTATATTATAAACTATGGTGATAGATCATAGATAAAATAGACTGTTATAGAGCTGTCATATAATGGATAGGCACTGAATAGTCTACAAGGCACTCTATGTAATTAACTTAAAATTGTTAGACCTAATCTCCAATTAAATAGATAAAACAGGTATAGGATGTTCTGAAATCATTTCTATTCCTAAAAGACAGAGAAAATACCCAAAAGAAGTTTTCATATGTATGGTTTCATCCACATTATGTTCTGTTGTTGGGGGTATTTGTTGTGTTTTTATATATTCTTATTCTCCATAGGTATAAAAATGTAGGTGATTTGTACACATATAGACTTACAGAAAACAGGTTGGGGAGTAAAGAGGGCCAGCAGGTGATCCTTTTTTCTCAATATTTCTCTTTTATCTTTGCTATTTTTACCTTTCAGTTCTCCCTGTCTTGACTCATCTCAAAGTCTGTCTGTCTTTTCTTTTTTGTGTGTGATTATTTTTAAACTTCATTTAGAATATATGCTTCTATGTTTCCATTTTCTGCTTAGTCAGGTCCTATGAATTTCAGAATACTACTGTCCAGTAATTTCTCCAATGCTATTATCTCCAAGAATAAATTAATTCGAGGATCTGCAATCTTTTCATTAGAACTCGAACTCTAAAATTAAAATAAACAGAAAACAGAGAAAATGAGAGAAGGGGGAGAGGGAGAAGGAGAGGGAGAGGGGAAGGGGGAGGGGGAGAGGGAGAGGGAGAGGCAAAATCTACAGTAATGTAGTGCTTTATGAGCAAAGGCTGGCACTGATTTTTCCTTGGGAAATTTTGGTGTTGTGGAGACCTGGCCAATAGCCTTTTGCAGACCAGTCAAGCTCCAAGGTGAGCTACTCATTGTAATCAGGAAAGATAAAAAAAGGAACCATTTAGCACGGAAACACCAAAATTTATTTGTACTGGGCAGATTGTGTAGAATGTCTCCCACCTCTGAGATTCTTTACACATAGGTCTCTATGTTTTGTACCATATAATCCTGTAGTACAGATTAACCTGTGATGCAAAAGCACCAGCTAAAGTCTGCTCTGTAGTCTATGATGTGCCTTGTTACAAGAGCTCCACTGTAGAGCTGAATTCTATTTTATGTGCTGATTAGAGCTTTGCTAGTGAAAGTGTGGCTGGTATGCCAGCAAGACCAATATCGCCTAGGAGAATCCCCAGCCCCACCCCACACTTTCTCAATCAAAATTTTCTTTTTACCAAGATTTTCAGTTGATTAATATGCACATTTGATTCCAAGGAACACTATACTATAAAACTCAATCAAATTCTTTTTCTTTTGTGGTGCTTATGAAGAATATCACAAAAACCTGGTGGGAAAGAATGAGAGAGATATAAAAAGAAAATAATAAAAATGCCATAAGCCTGTGAAAATCATAAGTTGATGGAATCCGTGGAATAGAAAGAATATGAATAAGTCCCATTAGTTGATGGACAGAGAGCACAGTAAAACCAGAGACAGAACAAATCTAAGGGCACATGTACTGAAGTAGAGGGCAGTGAACAACTTGCTTGAGAGGATGACTTCTAAAATTGATATTGAGTTAAAGAGATGCTTCCTGAGTGCTAGAACTCCTGCTGCATCGTGAGTAGCATCCTGTTCTCTGTACATCCTCATCACGCAAGTGATAATACTATTTCCCTCGTTTCTTAGTTTCCTGAAAACTTGCAGCAAATTTTTATTAACTGAAGTAACTTAGGAATATTTCAGACTTTGGCAATCTCAAAAAGCCTCAAAAGCACATCATTCTAAAGGATTTTACTTATTTAACTCATTCTCAGGTCTAGTTTCTTGTTTTTCTGCAAAAGTTTACCTTTGGGGAAAGTTGAACTTCAGTACCACTTATGCTTCACCAATTCCTGATGAAGCCATAAAAAAGAGGTGCAGGAACTTCCAGAATGATAGTGTGAGGAGGCTGGCAAGTCCTCTCCCTAAAAATAAATGGAGGAAAAAGAAAACTCCTAAAATTGATGAAAAAAAAAAAGCATTTCAGTAGTCTGAAAATTGGCCAAAGGCATATGATAATTTAAGAAGCATTGATTAAGGAAAACTACTGAAACCTGGGTAAGAGCAGTGGGAGTCTGTAGCATTTTTGCTTGGAGTTGTTCTCATCACTCCCAGGTACTTCATTGTAGTTATTCTACCAGGGCTTGGCAACTGTGAAAAACAGTATTTAGCTACTGAAGACAACTGATTTGATTTGGAGCAGAGAGTGGAAAAACCACATGCCCCTGGGCATTGTCAGAAACAATAGTGATCTGGGCGGCACACTAATGGGAAGGCCAACATTATAGCTAGCCTGACATCGTGGTCCTGGTTGGGAAATGGAATAGAGTAGCACATTAGTCAAAAATTGAACAGAGTGATGTGCCTTGATAAGGTCTGCCAGTCTGGCAGTGTTGCACACAAAATCAGGAGAGATACAGATGGTCTAACTATCCACATATTCTTTGCTGAGCATGAGACCGTGCACCAAAAACAGAGGGGACACAGGGCCCAAAGGAAAGTAAAAATTGAGGTAGATTTAAATTGTGTTTCCCAACCCACACACAGATTTTCAGCAAAGAGTAGGAGCTTATTGGCTCTGTGTGTCTAAGGATACCTCAGACCTGTCACTGGCTGACTAGTATGATATTCACAAACAGCAGTAATCACTAGGAAGCCAGAATTAAAAATAGAAATAAATTTTTAAGAAACTTAGCAGAAACATCCATGTTCTCAGAGAGAGATATAATCCACAAAATTAATCTAAGCAAATTACTAAAGAAACTACAAATAACAAAACATCAAAGAGAACAACCTCTGATGGCAAAATCAGAATTGTTACTAGATAGTACCTGAACTGTCCAGTTTTCATAATAATAAAATCATGAAACAGGAAAATGTGACCCATTCCAAGGAAAACATCCATATAAACCACCCCTAAGGGCCCCAAATGTTAGAATTATCATATAGGAGCTTTAAATAAACTATTATGAATATGTTCAAAGAACTAAAAGAAATCATGTTTGAAGAATTAAAGGTAGGTGACAATGATTCATCAAGTAGAGACTATCAATGAAGACAGAATATGTCAAAAGAAACAAATAAAAATTTTGTATTTAAAAGTGTCAAAACTGAAATGAAGAATTCACTAGAAAAGTTAAACAGCAAGTTGAATATGGCAAAAGGAAGAATCAAAACTCAAAAATGAATCAATAAAAATTATCCGTCTTGAAGAACAGAGAGATAAAAGAATATTAAAACATGAAAAAAGTCTCAAAGACCTTAGGGCACCATCAAACATCCCAACATATACATAATAGGAGTCCTAGAAAGGAGAGAGAAAAGAGGGCAGACAAAATATCTAAAGAACTAAATAGTTATAAACTTCATAAATTTAATAAAAGAAATTTAATCTATGGATCTAAGAATCACACACACACAAATTCCAAGTAGAATAGACACAAAGACCTTTAACCTAGACGTATCACAGTCAAGCTATTGAAAGCCAAAGAGATCATTTTGAAAGCAGCAAGAGAAAAACAATTCATCATACACTGATGATCAATAATGTGATTTACAGAATACTTTTTATCAGAAATAAAGGAGGCTGGAAAACACTGAAATGCAAAAGGAAGTGCTGAAAACAAACAAACAGGCATACAAACAAAACCCAGAATTATCAAACAAGAATTCTATATTCAGCAAAGATATTCCTCAACATATAAGTGAAATAAAGATATTCCCAAGTGAAAAATGACAGAGAATTTGTTGCTCGCAGACACACCTTACAATAAATGCTAAAGTTCTTTAGGTTGAAGGACGTGACATTAGATGATAACTAAAATGTACCTGAGGAAATAAAGAGCATCCAAAAATAGGAATATGTAGGCATTTGCTAAAGACTGTATATTTAATGTTTTTTCCTCCTCCTTTTACCTCTTAACTAATTGAAAAGACATGCAGTTACATAAAATTCCAATTATAAAATTATTTGTAATAGTTTTATTTGTTATGTTTCATATGTTTATATAAAATATATACTATAAGATTATATGTATGGATTATGTTGAACATATATAATCACACAAAGGAATGAGGAGAAAATGGGGCTAATTGGAATAAAGTTTCTTTTTGCTTTTACCAGATTTAAATTAGTATTATTTTGAAGTAGACCAATAACTTAAGATATATATCGTAATTTTTAGAGCAACCACTAAAAAAATAAAAGAGTATGGTTTTAAAAAATAACAAAGGAATACTGAGAAATGCAATAGATCACCCAAATGCTGCAAGCCACTAAAAAATGCTTTCTACAAAAATTGTCTACGTCACACAGGGCTCAGGTACTTTAGGATATCTGCTTATCATTTTACCTATATATTGCTAACACTCTAAGTTGAACATAATAACTGTACTTAGAATGATTGCTACATCTAGGAGCACACAGGTTGTTTTTGTCTTATCCTCTTCTCATCACATCTTCCAGATCATTCCTTCTATTCCTAATATCTTTCCTCTCACTATGTCATTTAACTAAATCTCCTTTATGATACTTATCAAAGTATATACAAATATTTTTCTGATAGCATCATCAATCTTTCTAGGTCTGGATAAGTTGAATAACCATCATCTCACAAAATAGTATGTTTAGGTTCTTAGAACAGACATTGAGGCATAAATGATAAATACCTCTTCCTTGTTGTATGGAGATTCTCTGCAAGTAAAAATGGCCAAGTGGATCTTAACCTATTATTAAATGAGATAACTTAGGACATAATAGATTCTTAGTGAATGTTTTCTGAAAAAAAAAAAAAAGAGCTACAAAAATAAATCAAATGATTGAAGTAATTAGGGAGGGGTAAAAGAAAAGAAAATGTGTAGCTTAATGGATACTGTAATTGGGGAGACTGGTTAAACTTACTAAAACGTTGTAAGAAATGAGACTACCCTACGTAGAAGAGCATGAGCTTGGAAATCTAATGAATCATGGTTTGAATCCTGGTTGCCCCATTCACTAGCTTGAGCATTTTCAGTACCCTCTTGGAATCTTAGGATTTTCCCTCATAAAAGGATTTGGTTATAAAGATAAAAGGTTGCATATGGAAAAACCAATACATGGCTGGCATTCAGTATGAGAATCTGAGAAATAAAACCACATGAAAGGGATTAACGAATGATAAAAATCAGTGTTCCCCCGCCAGTAATTTGGTTTTTAAATAAGGCCTCAATCTGAAGGGCCAAGTTCCTCATGGAGAAATAACAGGCAAAGGTAATGGGAACCCTTGGGTGACCAGCAGGTCCCATCATGTGTATGATGAGAATATTGTGTATTCCCTTAGGATGATGTGAAGAAGGCCTCAATTCTGGTGACAACTGAGTGGGATCCACGAATAAAAAAATGTTAAAGATAATAACATTAACTATATAATTTAAAATAAAATATTCAGGCACAATACTTAGCAGTATAACAAACAGCTTCAATAATACACTGATGGGACTAATGATATTTAGTCTATATATTGCTCTACTGTTTGGAACATCATCCATTATTTCTCTCCATCATCAAGCACTTGAGACAGGTCTTAAAACTTTTACTGTATAAGTAAGGAAACTGAATTGGAATTTAAAGGATTTTCATAGGTTCCATAGCTAGTACCTAACAAAGCTGTAACTCAAACTCAGATTTTCTGACACCAAGTCCAGAATGTTTTCCCCTAGTGCATTATAGCTGTCATTCTCAGAGCAGGTGTACCTCTTTAAACAAGGCCAACAAGTTGTGCAGGTGGTGCCTGGCTGCTGAAATTCACAGCCATGGCAGTGTATGTTTTGGGGTGACTTAACCTCTGGGCAATGTGCCTTCAAATCCATATCAGAGACTGCAAGCAACCTTTTAATCCCTCCGCTGCCCAGCCCAGGCTGCTGTCGTCAGTGTATCTGCCAGTTCATCATGCTCACAGCAAAGTCAAAAGACACAGTAGCAATTGAAAGGGGGCAAACGGTACCTATTGAGAATGTGGCATTTTTCTGGCATTGATGAAAGTATCAGCTGCCAGTCACTAGAGAGTGGAAATTGTTCCAGGTTAAGGATCACTTGGCAAAAACATGAATTTTAGACAAACATAGCAGCTACCTTGGGTTAAATTTCAGTAGCAACTGAAACACCTGCTCAAATAGAAAAGTGACTTTTATCCTGTGGCTTTTCTTTTACAGGACTGAAATTTAACACTTAGGTAGAAACGCCTCCATAGAGTAAATGCTTAACAATCCTGAGGATAATCAGCTGTTTAAAATATACAATCAGCATATATGGTGTTTTCATTCCTCTTTATCTCCCTCATCTCATTTTTAGAAATTATGGATGTTCAGGTATATTGTATTTATGTATGTGAAGTTGAAATGGAAACCATCTGCAGATTTCTGTGGTTTGTTTATAAGAAAAAAACATCTCTTCACATGGGGAAATGCTACTTACTGAGTAGATTGAGAAGGATGTGCTGAATGGGTGGTTGCTAAACTACTTGTATCTTAATCTCTTACTGTCTTACACATAATAAAGTTGGAGTTATGTATAACAGAGCAAGCAGTCAATTGTAAAATGTTTCACAATGAAATTTTATTAGTTCTAATTTGTGTGTAGAGAACATTTTGATCACTATTTTTTAAAATACCTTCTCTTCTTTTTCCAGTCAGGTGTCTGGATAATTTGGACTACAACTATAATTTTAAAAGGCAGGATTGTAGGTGCTTTTGTTGTAATAGCTTTGGAGGTGTCTGATATGCACCGTATATAGCACAACTTCTGTTTAGTTGCACAATGTTTGGTAGCTTTAGCATGAGACATCTGTAAACATTTTGGCTTGTGATGATATTACTATATGTGGTTTTTATTTTTTGTTTTTACAACTGGTTCAGCTTTATTAGCAGTTTCATGGCTTTAAGGGTAATATTGGCCTTAATTTGCATTTTCTGAACCTCCATAGGGCCTCCATGGAGCCTCTGTAGAGTACAGGTGTGGACCCTTAGCCTATAAGGGCAAATGATTAGCATCTGCCCATCTCCAGGGCATTACTGACTATAAAAGGAAGGCAGTAGGGTTAAGAATGGTGTTGATCAGGTCCGTGTTCTTCCCCGGTCTCATCTTGTTAAGGTGATGTGTACTTATATTCTTTTAAGTTATTATACTTGGTCTTTCTTGTTTGAACTTTCTGCCTTTCTTGATTCAGAGTACAGTGGAATGTACCACTGTTTAGGGTGCATTAGAAACTGTGTTTATGCTGACTCTTCACGTACCCACCACGATTCATCGTACCAGGTACTGTGCCTAAGGGGCGGGGGATGATATAGTGAGCAAGTTAAACTTATGGAGCATGAGGTCTGGTGCAAATTCTAGAAAAGTCAACAGATAACTTTTTTAGTGTAATTTCTGCTGTGGACTAGGTGCTGAGTACTACGAAGGGGTCCAGAAGTTCTTATTTGGGTACCTGAGCTTGCCTTCTTTCCTCTTGACCCCAGATATGTTGTACGGGTACCATTTATGTTCCTAGGATATTTTCTTTCTTTCCTTTTCTTTCTTTCCTTTTCTTTCCTTTTCTTTTCTTTTTTCTTTTTCTTTCGGTGAGGCAATCCTTAGTGGACTTCACAGATTGCAAGGACCTTGTTAGCTTACAATCTTATTTTTTTTTTAATTTTTTAATGCATACAGTACCTGATCTTCCTAAGTGCCTAGGATATTTTCTTAAGAGACTTAAGATCATGATTAATGGTATAGAGAGAACCTTTAAATGCAGTGACTAACTCCTGGAGGAAACTGAACAGACGCTAAAATATAATAAGGTTTAAACTGGATTGCCCGCTAACTGTGACTTTTAACAAGTAATTTAACCTCTCTAATTATCAGTCATCTGTAAAACAGACAGTAATTTTCTTTGCAGAGTGTTTGGAAGGATGAGAGAGCCTATCTGTAAGTTTTTTTTCCCAACCCAGTCCCTGACATGTGGCAGGTGCTAAGTAATTATAAGCTGCTGCTGTTGATCAATGTACTATTGGTGAAGAGACAGGCATAAGAAGGGGAGGATTTTGTCTTTGGTTTGTGTGTGCGTGTGTGTTTAAGTATATAAACACCAGCTGTGGAATTCCACCACTTGCACTTTTGTATTCTGTTGTTAACCACTGATGCTGCAGTTCTCCCCACATCAGCATGCCTTAAAAGGCAGGTGCTACAAAATGAAATTAACTGCAGCTCATTGATTCCTCCTCCCTCCTGAGGTGCTTGGGAAAGGGTGTGACTAGCATCCATTCAGCTTAAGCAAGACATTTCAAATTGACTTTAACTTTATCAGTCACACCGAAAAATGGCTCTTAATAAATTCTTAAAAGGGAACAGGAGAAGCTGAGGGCATGCTAATCCCAAACATCTTTAATAGGTGGCTATAATACTCCTGTCACTTTCTAGGTGCGAGCCTCAGAACCAGTTTTATTTGGCTTTCTGGAGTCTCGACTTAAGACTGTACTTAGGTGAGATTGAATAATGGGTGTAAATGTCCTTACCCGTACACAGTGCAGATTCACTTGCCTATACGTAAGCCATTCAGTCATCACTGGAGACTTGTAAGCTAAATTCTCTTATCCCCATCCCCATTACATGAGTAAAGAATGTAGTGCTCAGAATAGTTAACTCACTTGACAGAGGTTGCCGAATCCAAGTTACCAGATATAGAATTAGAAGCTTGACCTTGTTACTGCAAGGCAACACTCTCTACAGTGTATAATAAGTTACCTTTCATCTATCTCTTTGCCAACCGATTGCTTTATTATTCATGTCCTATTGTGTGGCATCTTTGTTAGCTGACTGCTTGAGTTCATCATTCAACTATCTGGATGAAGTCTTTCCCCCTTAAAGTCTAACTTTAAGAAATTTTTGAAGAATTTAAAAATTGTTCCCCCAAGAATTAATGGAATGATGGAGGCTTAAAATTTGGAACGCCTGAATCTTTGTTCTACTTTAATTTTCTTTTGATACTGAACAAGTAACTTATATACTAAGCTGTGAGCCTTTTTCTGAAATAGGATAGTATCTCTAAGGATACTTAACAGGTTCAAATGAGATGACACACATGCAGACATTCTCTAAATTGTCCAATGCTATACTAATAAGTTTGTGGCATCCAATCTTCAACCTTGATTGTAAATGCTTTATCCAGTGGCTAATATTTATCTTGTAGTTCCCTATCTTCCTATATGCTTTACTTATACACTTTTGTTTAATAAGTTCTAGAAGGCAGAAACTATTTTAAATCCTGATTTACAGTGATGGTACATAGACGATTCCTAGCAACTAAGCTTAATAAAATAATTATAGAATTATTATAGTTTCTAGAAGTCTGGAACATACTAAGCATTCAAATATCTGGTAAATAAAGTGGTTTTTATTTCTGCTAAGTACCCCCTCAAAAATTTTACCGAAGGCTTTAAATCGGTGGTTTTCAAATGCGGGTGACCCTCCACCTTCCCCATAGGAAATGGTTGGCAGTGTCTGACATTTTTGGTTGTCACAATTGGTTGAAGGGAATGCCATTGTCATCTAGCAGATAGAAGCCAGAGATGCTGCTAAATATTGTATAATGTACAGGATCGTCACCACAATAGAGAAGTATCTAGCCAAAAAATTTTTTTGTACTGAGGCTGAGAAATCCTGCACCAGACTGAGAAACTTGCTGCTCAATCTGGTCCTTGAGCCAACGACATTGGCCTCATCTGGGAGCTTATTAGAAATTGACTCTCAGGTCCTGCTGCAGACCTGACATAATCAGTCTACATTTAACAAGATCCCCAGGTGATTTGTATATACACTGTTTGAAAAGCACTGGTTGCAAGTAATACTATTTTTTTTAATAGCTGATTTCCATTTTGGAATTCACTACAATTGCCAAATTTATTATACATGTGAAACTTCAAATTGTAAATTTATAAATGAACAGTTTCACAGATTAAATAGCAGACTTCATTTTCTCTAGGGCAAATCTGATTAATCAAAAGAGTTAAATATCCAGGTTGCAGTAAAGGGCAAATCTGATTAATCAAAGGAGCTAAAAACTACCTGGAACCAACAACTAATTGGGATTTGTTTTTTCAAAAATGAGAAACCAATCAAATTGTCAGTGACAGTTCTGAAATCTGAAGCAGACAAAACAGATAGGAAATTGAAATTTGTAGACAAATGGAGAGTTGGCAGGGAAGATTCTGCTCCCCTTACAAAATACCTCATGACTTTCACCTGGTGTGGTAGGATCTGGGCGATGAGGTCAGAGACCTTGCACTGATACCCATGTCTTAGAAACAGTCATGTACTAGCTGTTACTACATCACACCTCAGTCTGTTCATGAGATTATTCCTAATCTGTGCATTTTAATTGTGCTAAGAGAGAGTGAGATAAAAAGATGGTAAAAAATACTTCTATTTCTTAAAATCTACCTCACTGTCAGTTCCAACTATGACTGCTTACCACTGTTAGACCAATACAGCACAGATTGGTTCCTTTCCCACATCTAGCATTTCCACCTTTGCATTGGTGGCATAGCTACCTTATCACTGTTCTCTGCTTCAAATTGGAAAACTCCTGTCCCACTTATGGATCTCAGCTCAGTGTTTTGCTTAAAAGGTTAAAATATCAATGGTCTCCAAATATAATCAGAACTTATTTAAATAGCTTTACTAATAGTCTAGACAGGTAATTCCTCCTCAGGAAAGAACAATCTAAAATTTTAGCCTTGTGAACATAAATATCCACTGTAGCTTCTCTGAGACTCTCAAGTGCAGTATGTTCTCTGAGCTTTCCGAGATGGACTGTGAAGAACCCTGCAGCCATCCTGGACTAATGTACTCCAAATCCTGCTTGTGTTTATCTGTGCAAATGACAAATCAAGCAACTCCAGTTGAATAGTGGGAAGTAAAGCTTTTGTTGAACTTGGAGACTCCTTTAAGTCTGGTCCTTTTGAACTAGAGTTTTGAAAAGTGGATTTAACTTCCACAGGCCATATTATCTTATTTTTAAGTAAACATTTAAGAGTCCTAAGCATAGAGCTGAACTTGAAGCTATACAGGATCACTTTGCAGATGAATGCTGAAGCCATGGTAAGTTAACTCGTGTAACTGGATTCTTGCTACTGAGCCAGGACGAATGATAAGTTCTTTTGACATCAACTATTCCATTCAATCTTGTTGCATTTTGTCTCCAAATAGTATTAGTATAGCCTGATTTTTTTTGAAAAATTTTATGCAAAATGTTTCTCGAGGTAAGGTGTAGGTAATGGTATCTTTGAGGTTTTTTTTTTTTTTTTACTCTAGTATTTTTTTTTTACATATGAGAAGTAAATTTCATAATTCTTCTGTCTTGGGAAATATTAAGGTTGGGGAAAAAAGATTCAAGATAATGCATGAATGGATAAAGCACCAGAACTGCTTGAATATTCGCCTGCATAAAGCAAAACATTTTCACTGAAATTTAAAATCAATTGAGACTATAAACATAGCAACAAATTTCAACATTGCAACTATAGTTTGTGATCATTATAAATTATGTCATAATAACATTGGCCTAAAATGTTGCTATAAGCCAAAATAGGTCAAATCATCATGGTTGTAGCTCTAATGCTTCTGCTGTGGTAAAATACTATGGCATTTCTCTGCTTAAAGAATCTCTCTAGAGATACTTTTTCTGGGAAAAGTAGGCAGCACCTAAAGAAGTTGCAAGAGGGCAACTAAAACAGCCAAGATCGTGAAAATTCCAGAAAAACAATTATTTTTGGCTCCATCTTAAGTAAAAGGAACAGGAAGAAAGATAAGATTGAAACCTATTTTTAAAAAATGAGTATAATAAACATGAACTTGAAATATTTATCTTTTAAATTTCAAAAGACAAGCATGGGGCAACTAAAAATAAACCCTAGTTTCCAAAGTAAGTACTTCTTTGTTACTTTATCCTTAAGTTCACAGTCCTTCCTAATCTCTTGGTGCTGTTTCATTTTTATGTTCTGTTCTGATATTAAATGGTGAACATGGAAAAAGCATCAGAGCAGCTTCAATATCAGCACGCACAAAGCAAAACATTTTGACTGAAACGTATCCAAAATCAATGGTGACCATAAACATAGCAACCAATTTCAATATTGGAACTATAGTTTGTGATCATGGTAAATTATGTCATAATAACATCATTGTCCTAAGGTGTTGCTATAAACCGCCCAAAGCAGGCGGGCTTATCAAGGAAAAAGTTGCAGCTAAACATTGAAGGCCTAAGAACTAGTCTTTTATTCTTATATTATCAGTCTCAATTTTATATTTTGTCAGTTTACCTCTTGCTCGTCCTGATGAATTGTGAATTGATAACTGAGAAACTAAAGTATGAAATAAGTAAATATCATAGTTGGGCAATCTAAGACTTTATTTGCCAATTTCTTTTCATAATTTCACACCTTTATATTTAACTACACTTTGTATATGATGTTTCAAAATTCTGTTGACACTATTTCCTAGCATAAAGCCCAAAATGCTTATGCTTTTATTCTACGCTGGCTGTACTAGTGGTGAGGGACATACTTATTCTGCAATGGAAAGGTGACTAGGAGTGCCTCTGTCATTCCATTCATCGGTCCTCATCCTTCTAAAAGAGCAGCATTGGAATGGCAAGGAACTGATCAGAAGTCTAGACAGGAGGCCTGAGTTCTAGTTCTGATTGTGTTTTAGCAGGATTTTTTTCTTTTACCAAGTTGTTGAGCTTTCTGTGACATAATTTTTCTCATTTGTAAAATCAAGAGTCGAACATTATGACTTTAAACGTATGTTTCAACTCTAACATTTGATGACTCTAAGGAAATTGCTCTCCTGAGTTATTTTCCCATTTTTATCCCTCTTAATGCAAGATTTATAATTTTGTCTGGTATATCTTATACTTTTTTGCTTTAATCAGAATTCCGATTCTTGCCTTGAGGCTATTGCAGATTTCAGTGTCTCTCTTTACAAAATTCATAGAAGCACATTAGAATTTAGTTCTCTAACTTTAATAAACTTCCCAGTTGAAGCTTTCCAGAGTTATTCTTAGTCAAGTGTAGGAGGTTTCACTCTTATTTTTGCCAGAAAAGAGTCTGCATATTAATTTACTCACTAAAGTTCATTTTTTCAATATTGTGATTATTGCGTGAATGGACAGTGAGCTAATCAACTATTCGAAATTAGAGAATCTACTCTAAATCAAGCTTTGTGCTGAAAATGTTTTTGAAACAACTCTTATTTAAGTGCTATGTCTCTGTCAACTCTGAAGCACCGTATTTTTAGTAATGTTACTAAAAATTTTGCTCTAAATGTTTTAAAGAAAAATGAGTTCTATTTGGGATTAACCTAATTTAGCCACACAGCTGATTTCTGATAGCAATTCTATTTTAGAATCACATTGCTGCAGTAGTATTTAATAACTCCACCCTACCTCTCTTCATTTGTGACAGCTGAAGTTATGGCTACAACAAAGGTATTTTTTTTTTTTAGAACATCTTTTCCTACACAATACAAATATGACTAAATCTGTCTCTGATGATTGATATAAGAGGAAATTTTCATCTTAGGATAAATTTTTTAAATGAGATTTACTGAATGTAGACATTGTATTTATAGGTCACCTAGACATAAATCTTAAAATAAGTGAGGATTATCCATGAATTTAAGAAATACATTCCTTTAATGGCAGGGAGTGTGGCTGCGAAAAAACGTCTGCCTTGTTTATTGATAAACTTCTACTCAAATAAAAACATTTATATTAGCATAAAAAGTGTCATCAGTCTTTCAACAGCAACAAAATGTTCTGCTTATACTGTGGCATGCCAAACTACTTAGTGGTTTAACACAATTTATCTCATGGTTCTGTGAGTTGCTGGGTTCTACAGGTGTTTCTTGTGAGATCCCGCGTGTGACTAATCAGATGGCAGCTGGGGTAGTTATCTGGATACTTAACCAGATAACTTAATCACATGGTTGGCAATAAGTGCTGACTGCTAGCTGGAATTGTAATGGAGTGCCTAAACATCAACCCTCTGTAACGAGTATCTCATAGAATGGTGACTGGGTTCCATGGGGAGCATTTATTCCAAGAAAAAGGAAGCAGAAACTGCCAGACCAGTAGCATCTCCACCACGTTACATTGGCCAAAGCAGTTACAGAGCCTGACTAGACTTAAGGAGGCTGAAAAAATAGAAACCATTTATGGATGGGGAAAATGGTAAGGGCACATTGTAGAAGAGCATGGTGATGGGGGATAACTGTCATGTGATCTTTAGAAAATGCAATTTGTTGTAATAGTTTTAAAGAAAGGTTCTATCATAGTCCCTAATGCTGGAGCTGCCAAAGTACAACATGAAGACCAATTCCATCCCTCTGTGTCTTTTTGTAAACTAAGTTTTACTAGAATACAGACAGCCATGCTCATGCACTTACATGTTACCTGGGGCTGCTTTCATACCATGAGGGCAGAATTGAACAGCTATAGCAGAAACCATATGACCTGCAAAGCTTAAAATATTTACAGTCTGTTCCTTTATAGAAAAAGTTTGCCAACTGCTGCCTTAATGTCTTCATTTTTAAAGAACATGATTCACTAAAGACATTTGCTAATAATTATGTGAATTTGTTTTTATTGTCTGTAAATTTTTCCTATTGCTTTTTTCTCTCTAGGTAAAATAGACCAAATCAGATAGATCTCATGACTGTCATGGTTCTCTGATACAGATAGTTTCCTAAAAGTTAATTTGTTTTCTCTTCAAAATAGAAGCCCTCCCTCCTGCATCTACCCCCACCACACAAACGTGGGCTTTGTTGTTTTGTTTATAAGGTTACTTCATTTTATCATATATTGTATGAATAACAGTGGTCCTCAAGCCCAAACTGTCAGCAGATGGAAATGGCCTGTAGAAAACTGCAGAAGTCATCCTTCTCTAGAGAGCATGGTTTACTTGACCTGGGCTGGGAAATAGACATCTAAACATAAAATTTTACATGTAGTGTGCTAGAAAAGAACACAGCAATTTAGTCTTTAAAATGTACTATTGTACATTTAAAAGTGTACTATTGTACATTTTAAAACAATTTAAATTATTAAATCAACAATAAAGAATTTATAAATTAATAAAATTATATATTAAATTAATAAAAATATATCTTCCTCTTGTAAAGAAGTGACTCCAATGTGATCCAAAAATAGAATTTGTGTGCTAATTAACTGCTAAAAAAAAAAACTTTTTTAAAGAGAAGACAAAGTGCCTTTTTTTTGTGGTGGGGGGAGAGGTTTTCTTATATAAAGAACCATGAACAGAGGAGGAAAAAAGAGTACGGAGAGAAATAAGTGGTAATGGAAATAGGGGGAAATTTTAAGTATGACAGTTGCATATTGTGGTAACTAGAAATATCTAGTGTGAGAAATTACTTTGAAATGGGTGAGGTCTGGAAAATAGAGTCTTGGAGGATTCTGAAAAGAAAAGACAAACAGAAAAATGAACCTCATCATCTTATCTTAAGCAGGCTGCCGTGGGGTGTTTACGTGTGTTGGAAGTAGGGTACTGGAGAGTGAAATGGGAGTCTCAGCCAAAGGCAAAGTTCAGACTTAAAAAAAATTTTGTTACCTCCCTAATCACTTCCATCTTGTAGGTGAAATCCCACATGACGGATGTATACAAAGTTAAATCTGCTATTAAATATGTTTAAATGAGATGGTTCAGTCCTAGTTCAACTTAATTATAATATGTAGAGATCCTGCCTTTATCTGTAGATAATAAGAGATGACAAAACAAGCTCATTTCAAAAAGATAGCATCTTGGAGACTTTCCATAACTAATATTATGCATACTAATTCGATAACTTAGATGTAGTTTCAGATTGTAATAGAATTTTTATATTAAATTTACCGAAAACTTCAGCTGCTGGTATGAACAAGTATATTTTCTGCCACAGACATGCTGGCGCTATAAGTTATTTATAATGTGCCACTAATTTTGTTTCACAAAACAATACATAAACTTTTGTTCCTCTAAGAACTTTAAAAGAGTACATCGACTAATTGTAGAAAAGTGTGATACTTTCAAGAACCAAATGTGTGTGTTGGGTGTGGGGGAATCTTGAGAATGATTTTAGAAACATGACTGAGATGGTAAGTGAAAAGTTGGTCTTTATTGATGAAAGAAGTAATGATTCTTCAGAGAGATGATGGTTTAGAGACGTTGAAAGATAAACTCTTAAAATTTTTTAACATACTTGTTTTGGGAAAAAAAAAATTAAAAAGGGCAGCATCCAATCTAGAAGACAGAAAGGAGCTTCAAGGAGCCGTACAAAATAAAAGACTTATAGGCAGAAGGGATGAGAACAAAGAAGTTATACTAGGCAAAAAAGTGAGTGAGTTATTGTAAAGTTTTTTAGGAGATGGTGGGTTTCTTTTACGCAGATTACCGCGCTCGTGTGAATCAGGTGATTCAAGACTGGTTTAAGATTCCATTTCTGTGAGAGCTGAAACTAAGTCTCAGTTTGGTGACGCAGGGCTTAGCATAAGTGACTCCATTTTGGGCCTGGTGTCTTGTTATTAACAGAGTTAAATGGACGTTGCTGTGCTACCCAGTAGAACTTTCTGAAATGATGTAAATATTCTATACTGTTCACTATGGTAGCCACTTGTCATGTTTGATGAGTGGCTAGTGTAACTTAGGAAATAAATTTTAAATTTTATTTTTAATTTACTTATATTTAAATAGCCCCACATGGCAAATGGCTACCACATTGGAGAGCACAACAAAGAGAAAATGTTCTTGGGAAAGAAGGTGATTAGAAACAGTTGTTCACCATTATAGTGATAATCTAAAAAACAGTATGTTTAGAATTAAAGCTTTGTCATAATCATCACAGATAAAAATGGACATTTTTCTTCCTAGTGATTCATTTTAACAGAGTGGAGATAATGGTAATAAAACGTAGCCTTTGATCATTATAAACAGAGCCTGTCAAAGGAACAGATACTATGATTATTCTATAATCATGAAAACAATTTTCCATATTCTAGTTTATAAAACTTGATATAATGTACTATGTGTTACCTTTAGGTTAAATATAACAAAACAGTGAAACAGATTTAGTCACAAAGGACATCTCATCAAGTAGTTAATTTGAAGAAAAATTTCATTTTTTCAAATTGAACAGATGGCTTATTCATTAAAATTCAAAAGTAGATAATTACTTGATTCCAGTATTTTTAGCAAAAGGACATTGTATAACATTATGTTAGGGGAAGACTCATAGGTCTTAAAATGTCCTGTGTGGCTGGACACATAATTCTCCACTGTCTGCCATGCTAAGTGAATAAGTCAGTTAAAAATAGCATTGCAGCTCTTCTTAAACACTAAAACATGCCCTTAAAAAGTTGCTGGTCTCTCTAATATTTTCACATTAAATGCATAAACTCTGCCCAAGCATTTAATCAGCAAATGTGTATCATTTTGTGCTGGGCATTGAAATTAGGATATACATATGAAAGATTGCCCCTGCCCTTAAGAGTTCAGTAGTAAAAGTTCATTGATTTTAAAGTCCTGGATTTTCTTTCAATTAAGTAGTATCCTTCAATTTTTTTCTCATTTAAGTAGTTCAATAAAAGTGGATATTAAGTAATTTGTGACAGAATATTCACATGGTTAATAATTCTCTGTATGGGTAAATCTGCTATAGAAGATGCCAGTTTCTTGTCCAATGATGCTCATGCTGATTTTTCTTATTTCTAGAAGCCAGATTTTTTTTTCCAAGAGTTCCTCCTACTCTAGATACATAAAATGAGGGGGAGGTAACATGTTTGTCTAATTTTCCTCATTCCTTGGAAACTTGAAGTAAAGCTTATTCTCAGTATCCTGGCTTTCCTCACCTAGGAATTCTTGGTCTATTTCTCCTTCCTCCTTTCTTTTGATCTTAGTTCTTAGTTATTTCTTTAAAGATGGTTTTTATTATATTGCATTCCAAATCCTTTTTGGAACAAGTTCATACCTGTTTTCATCAATTTTTAAGATATATTAGTTTCCACAAAACACTTTAATGTTTCTATAAACTGTTTTGAGATTTAAGAGTATAAAGTTCGTCTTTCCTGTGAACCAAATTGTGTAAAGAAAACTTGCCACAATCAATAGAAAACAGCTTTCCTCATCCATTAGATCTTCCATTCTTACAGGTTTTGCTCTTTTATTTAGTTAAACATATTTTCTCCACCTGGGCCTAAACTTTGAGAAGGATGACCCCCTCAGGATAAGCATTTTCTTAGGTCCATCTTAAAAATCTCATAATAAAATTTGAGAGACTAAATATATTACACACACACTCCCTGGTAAGCAGTGGTTTCTCATTTGAGAGGCAAACTTTTTTCCCTAGGTGACAGTCACATAAGGACCCACTCACAATAAAAGCAGAAGCCTTGTCCAGAGTACAATAAAATAATATAGGTGTGTAAGCCCTTTTCAGAACCCTTGGGGCCAGATGTTTCAGAATTCATAATTTTTCAGACTTTAGAAAAGTAATGTTGTGCATATACTACATCTTATATTATGCCCCTGATTGGGTCTGGGGCAGCACCTATAACCAAACACATGAACATTTCTGTGGCAAAATGGATCAATGATCACGTAGGTCAAATAAACCTATAAATAGCCTCACATTAGTTCAGGTCAGGTTTTGAAGCCAAATGAGAAAATTACTTTGGGATTTAGAGAGTAGATATGGAGTTATGGACCTAATACTAATGGATATTGCTTCTCACCCCGCTCCTTTCCTAATGACTGAATATTCAGTTGACCAACACAGCTAAACCATTCAAGCTGTGCACATAGTTGCATGAAAAACTATCAAGAGTGAGCATTCCTGTAAGCTCGGCTCTGATTAGTTTTCAGGGGATATATAAGAAAGTTCTGATGACCAACACAAATCTCCAGGTAATCAGAAATACCGAACTGTTAGTTTCGATACCCTAACTTACTACCTTTTCTCTTTGCTATGCTGCATCTTATTTCTTTAATCTTCTCTCTCCTATTCCACAATTCACTCACCCACAATTTTCATTTTTCTCTTTGAGACTTTTCTCCAACTCTTCTCCTTCACCCACACCTTCTATAACATAACATCCATCTTCTGTCTATATCATAACTAAATATGCACAGGGCTTGAATTTTGTCTATCTAGGAAATCTAAAAACTCAATTCATGGATACAATTACCTTAGAAGACTTGTCTGCAAGATGCCTGGGTGGAATCACAAAAAGTTACGTCTATTTAGAGTATTCCAGTTAACATTTCAACATATTCTGGTACATAACCATAAAACTTGAGATTTTAAATGGCTGTTCATTAATATGATGAAGTAATCATTGTTCAACCCAGGATCTAATGTCTTTAAGAATATCATACAGCTACCTGGGCATAGAGAGGGACTAAAAAGTGTTTCTTGCCCTTCGAAAGCATGGAATTTTTCATCAGATCGACGTTCACACTTTCTCATTAGGTAGGGATTTCTGTTTTTCTGTGGTCTGTGCCTCTAAATATATCTATCTCACTGCGGGTGTAGATCATCTCTGGAGGTTTTTCATCTGTCCCTGCTTTTAAAAATTCATTTTAATACGGTCATAAAACACACATAAAGGGGAAACTATTACTTTCTTCTGAAATTCAACCAGGTTCATTCTCAAAATTGTGACTGCATTTACTACCTGTGGAGCTGGAGAAACTAATTAATTTATCAAATTGATTTATTGTGTGCCAGCATGTTATAGTTTTTTTTTTCACAGCTAATGAATGGTAACGACAACAAAAACTCAGGTCTGTCGCTATCCAATAGCAATGATATTTTTAAAGAAAATACAAATGTTTGTTAATGGATAATTAAGCTACTTTCTTTAATATAAATAGCTATGACTTTTGGGGGGGGAAATATTTTCTAGAACTTTTTAAAGCTTCCCACTCACCAAAAACCTCATTATAGCAGTTGGATTTTAGTTATGGTCAAACTTTCATATTTTCCAAAATGGAGTTAAATAGTTCTGTGCCTTTAGGGTTTTCTCATTTCTACAAAGTGGTGCTAGCACAGGAAAAGTCTTCTGATTTTGCTGTGCTTTGTAATGAATAAAATATGTGGGAAGTGTGAGACTTATGTGAGTTCTTTTGTCTTGGTCTCACTGAAGAACTTTGATTTTATTCTTATTTTATAATCCTGGAGCTGTCGACTGGCCTCATGCCATCTTTCGTGACTTTAGATTTGCTCAATAGAGACTAGGAACTTCAAAGTCTATTAGGCAAAAATTGAAAACAAAATCCAAAGGCTAATGAGCTTTAACTATGTTTTTCCCTGTGAAGCTGCAGTGTGTGTGTGTGTGTAATTGTTGAAGCATAATTTAAAACCACACTGCACAAAAAGTCATCTATATGTATATTTCCAATCCTAATATGTAAGACAACAGTTTTCTTATAATACTTAGGTATATTTTATATCCCAATTTTTATATAAAAGCCATCTATTGGACAGAAGCACATTAGCTTAATATCTATTTCATAATCTTCAAAATGTAAAATATAGTTTTTCTTGAATCTCATGATAATTATTACCCTGTCTTAAGGCAGAAATAAAAATTCCTATTCTCTAAAGTATGAGTATGGTGGCAGAGTTTATAAGAAAAAAAAGAAACTAGTCAAATGAAAATTTGTCTGGTCCTGATGTGAGTCGGTAAATGAACTAAAATCTGGAAAAATCGAAAACAAAATATGGACCATAATGTCATTTAGAGGTGCTTGAATTCAAAACAAATTATCTAGGATATTTTTAGTTAGAAACAAATTATTCATGGACAGTACTGTCATTAAGAATAATATTTTTCTATGAGAATTAGTCTCAATTCATTGCAGCTGAAGACTAGGTAGAAGGGTCACACATCCTTTTAAATATTTTAAATGTATTGAGTCTTTATAAAAGTTCCTCAATAACAGAGTTAAAGGCTGTTTAACATAAATGTGAGACAAGTGTTTTTTTAAATAGCCAAGATAAACTTTATATTTTTATAGTTTTCATATAGTTTAATCAGTACATCTAATGTTTTCCTTTTTGTTACTGAATTTGTGACTTTAGAACCAACACTCCCCTGTCCCTCCAATAACCAAAGATATATTAATAAAATAACTCTCCAGGATGAGAGACCACATGGCCATGGAGCCACTTGGCATGAGTTAGCACAAAATGAAGTGGAATCTGTGATATTGGACCTCTCACAAGTACTCCAATCATCTAAGATAACTTGCTTGGTTTTAAATCAATTTTGTTTTCTCCTTCTCAGACCAATCCTGGGTCATCACTAATAGTTATTAATACCATGGTAAGAATCTGTAAGGAATCTAGAAGCTTGTTTAATTAGCCAAAGATTTTTAATCTTTTTGTTGTTGTTGTTGTTGTTCTGGGGACTCCTGTGGAAATCTGATGTCTAGAGAACTCATTTTAGAATATTTTTAAGTGCATAAAATTGTGTACTTTAGATTATCAAATAAGACAGATAATCACCTCACACCTGCCAGAAAGGCGATCATCAATAAAAAAAACAAACAAGTGTTTGCGAGGATGTGAAGAAAAGGGAATTCTCCTGTACCGTTGGTGGGATTGCAAATTCATACAGCCACTGTAAAAAATAGTATAGAGTTTCCTCAAAAAAATTTAGAATAGCATTGCCTTATGGTCCTGTAATTCCACTCCTAGGTATTTATCCCAAAGAATCCAAAAATATGTATCCTTATGTTCACAGTTGCATTGCCTACAATAGCCAAGAAGCAACCTAAGTGCCCATCAATAGATGATTGTATAAAAGAGATGTGGTACCTATACACAATAAAATATTACTCAAGCCATAAAAAAGAATGAAATCTTACCATTTTAAGCACAATGGATAGACCTAGAGGGTATTATGCTAAGTGAAGTAAGTCAGAGAAAGACAAATACCATACAATTTTATTTTTATGTAGCATCTAAACAACAAAATAAAACAGACTCAGATACAGAGAACAAAATGGTGGTTGCCAGATGGGAGGGAAATTGAAGGGGCTGGATGAAGAAGGTGAGAGAATTAAGTAGAAATTGGCAGTTACCCAACAGTCATAGGATGTAAAGTATAGCTTAGGGAATATAGTCAATAATATTGTAATAACTATGTATGGTGCCAGGTGAGCACTAGACTTATCAGAGAGATCACTTTGTAAGTTGTATAAATTTCTAACCATGATGCTGTATACCTAAAACTAACATCATGTATGTTAGCTGTATTTAATAATAATAATAGATTCATGGTAAAAAAAAAAAAAAAACTAACAAAAAATTTTAAATTTGTGACTTACCGTACATGGATATTTTTAGTTAACACATTGAATAATAAAGTCTAATGGTGTCTTATAACTACTATGAGTTTAAAGGAGAGATGAGCATAAACAATTTAAGATATCTACAATAACCATCATATAATAAAAGGTAATTTTCATTAATGACAATGTCACAAGTTTATAATATGGTTTGTGCCATGGAAATGTGACATTTCAATTAGAGGTTAATAAAAATGAAGATTATATATATAATTTTATCCAAGTTCACAGACACCATGAATTCTATTAAGAACTTTTGAGCTAGATCATTGTTTGAATAAGAGAATGACAGATGAAGATTCAGAGTCAGCTTAATTTAGGGAAGATCCCAGTTTGTGGGAAGACTGGATACACAATATTAGGAATTTGATTTTTTAACTCCAGCAAAATAAGTGTGAATTTCTTAGCATGGGAATATTTTATTAGAATAATGTTCGAGGAAGATGATTCTATTCTTGGCTGCATAATTTGGTGGCAGAGAATCCAAAAAAGTTTCGTCAGTTGTGAAAATGGGCATAAGAGTTTTAGTTAAGGAATAAATTAGGAGATTAAGTATGCTGATAGTAAGAAGTATTTGTATTCATTGATTGCATGACTTAAAGATGGTTTTGGTATCCTTAGTCATGGAGATATCAGGAAAGTATTGGTATAAATTTTGGAAGGAAAATGAGATCACAGATGATAAAAAGTGTTGATCCAAATGACTTAAGGAGAGTAGGAGAGAAGTTATTCGAACAAGAATGAGAGGCCACAGCATCTGAGTCTTAGACATTCTCATAAGGGATAATATACTGTAGTAGACATTAGTGGCTCATCTTATCTTTGAGCAGTTACTATATGCCTGTGCTAAATTCTTGTTTTTTTAACAGCTTTATTGAGATGTCAAACCAAATCAGAGTCTGGAGGCTTGAGCTAGGAATTAATGATATTTATTCAAAGGTTTTAGGGTTTGTAAACCTGAAATATAACTAGGCAAAACTTCAGGAATGTTCTGAAGAAGAAAAGTTAAAAGTTTTTATAAAAAAAAAAGCGCATTCTTGAGAATAATTAGTCGTTAATTCTTAGCCCCAGGGTTGGTCCAAGGTGGTTGTCAGTCAGATGCCAGTGGGTCTGGTCACATCCAGTGGTCTGGGTAATAGATGTCAGGTGGTCTTGATATGTGAGTCCTTCGAGGGTTGTCTGGAGGTCTGGTGTATGACCAAGTCTTGACACACAATGAACTAATATATATCGAGGCATTGACAGGACTGGAAAGTTCAGAAGTTTAACTTCCCAAGCTAGTTATGACAAGAATTGTTTTCTCAAGCCTCACTCTACTTGAGTATAGTAACTTAGCAGCCTGACTCTAGTGACTTTATTTCACTCTATTTCTCAGAGAGATAATTTACCTTCCATATGAAGTAACCACTTAAGATGTTCAGTGGCTTTTATTCACAAAGTATGCATCCATCACCACAGTCAAATTTATATTTTCATTACTCAATAACAACCCTTACTCCTAAGCCGTCAAACCCAAGTCCCCTCATTTCTCCCAGTTCTAGTCAAACACTAATCTACTTTCTATCTCTAGAGATTTGCCTATTCTGGATATTGCATAAAAATAGAACCATAATATGTTGTCCTTGTGACTGGCTTCTTTCACTTAGCATTATTTCAAGTTTCATTAATATTGTAGCATGTATCAGAACTCCATTCTTTATTATAGCTGAATAATATTCTACATTTTGTTTATCCGGTTATAAATTGATGAAGCTGTATTTATGCATTATTTCATCCTACCATTTTGCCCTGACTACCAACTTAGGTGTTTGGCAGGGTTTTTTTCTACTCTCAGTCTATCTTGTTAAATAAGGTAAAATCAGAATATGTTCTCAGTGGTACAGGCAAACAAAGGTCAATTTTCTCTGTGTGAGGATAATTTTCAAATGAAAATCCTTTGCCAACTTAACCCAGGCCATTGGTACAAAACTATTTTGAGAGAGTTCAAACACATTCTTTTTCATCTTTTTAAATAGCTGTTCAGGGTATTTTGCAAGGTATGTGGTTATTGTTTGTTTTTGTCTTTGTTTTTTTTCTCTGCTTCTTTTTGAAAACGTGAATGCTGGTCAATGCTTGCTGTGTACTCTGGAGAGTTCTAGCCACTTGCAAAAGGAAAAATATCTTTGTCACCTCAAGTGCAGATTAAGTTTTCAAATAAAAATTCTGATTGTGAAATATGTATTGTACTATAAGAGTACAAAAATACTTTTAATAAGTGGAGTGAGAAGTTAATACTTTTATTATTTTTCTGGACTACATAGGCAATATAATTAAAATCCCAAGGCTTTCCCACAAACATGATCACAGTGATGGTCATTTTCACTAACATTTCAATTATCTACCAATGAGTATTTACAAACCCCCTACTATTTACAACCAGACACTGCAAAAATTAAATCATTACCCCTTTGGTTAGTTAAGTGTATATGAGTATTGTAAAGAATTTCACACACCAAACTCTTTCACATAAATGTCACACATAAATCCTGCAAATATTTGTATATGAATTTGATATTATCCCTATTGCATAGATGTGGCAACTGAATACCAAAAGTTCCATTATGTCAAAAGCGGTGAGAACCAGAATATCAGTTTAGAGCTACTGATTTCAAAACTTTTTCTACTTCCTAATAAGAGCCATTGTAAAACTACATGAAGGTGTCAAATGGATTTGGACAAAAAAGACATTCTCTGATTGAAGCAACATGTCCGTTGACAGTGAATACTTTTCTAAACTTTCTAGCCCTAGAGGAATTGGATTAAGTACCCACTTGACATACTGTGAAAAGACTGGTGTCCTCCTCTATATACAAATTACTGAGTTCTTAGTTTCTGGTAATTGCATAATTACTTCAAGATCTCATGCTATTCAACTCCCCATTATCACTCATTCTTCCCTGTCTCTCCTGTTCTTCGATATATCCAAGAAATGAACCATCCTCAAGCCTTTATCTTTTCTCAAACCCTTCACCTAAGAAATTAGCATGAAGCAGACTAATTTAGAAAGATGGGACATTAGTTCTGGCAACCCATAACTGATTATCATACATTAGACATCCCTTTTACTAAAAGTACTCCAGCCTCTTAAAATGAGGCTTTCCTAATGACCACTTTATCTGTAATCTCCAGCTTCTTGGTCACTTCTTTCTTCCTTCGCTCCCCTTGCTCATTTATCACTCTTCTCTTTCCCACTCCTAAATTTTATGAACCAAGATTTTAAAACTTCCCTCTTCCCTCCTTAAATCTGCTTATCAAAATATTTTTCTAAAAAAAAAGAAAAGATTTTCCTTTTAAGAATTGTTTTTAACCTACGTATTCCTTGTCTTGCCACAAGTGATGCAGCAGGACAGGGCAGATTTCCTTGAATTGATAGGTGGAGACCAAGCTCAACACCAAGAGAAGAGGGTCCTTTGGCGGAGAGCGTAGAAAGAATTTAACGCACATGCCAAAGTTGGAGTCAAAGGATAGTTTATTAAAGGGGTAACACTCCATAGACAAAGCATGGTCTCAGAGGCAGACAGTGAGAGAAAGACAGTAAAGGCACTGAGAGGGACCCTGAGTATTCAGGGATTTCAATTTATGTCATTTTTTAGTTCCCATTTCCTTTGATATGGATATATGTGAGGAAAGGGAAGAGTATATAGCGAGAAAAGATAAGAGTATGAAGAGTGAAAGGCCTGCTGGCAGTTCCCAGCCTTTAATTCATAGGTTCCCCATGGTTTTAGCCATTGGGAAAGACTCTTGGTTCCTGCTTCTCCTTCACAAGTGTAGGGAACAAGTTGTTAGTAATCCAGCAAAAATCTTAATTGTTCCGAAGGTGTCCTCCTGGCCTGGCTGCAGGGCTAATCAGCATATTGCAGTCTCTGAATGTGGCTTGATTAACATTTTTAATTTTCTTGCCTCCTCCCTACATTACAACTACTATCTAATTAAATTATCATAAACCTATGAAATAACTTACTGTTATCCCAAATCTATAGTGAGGTAATCAAGGCACAGAGAGTTAAATAACTTATAGGATCTTGCACCCAGTCAGTGGTAGAGCCAGGACTTAATATTCTCGAGTATGTCTGGAAAAAAGGCTGCCATTCTAACATCATTAGGGTATTCTTATAAGTCTTGCTTCAAAAATTTCTGTAATTGCTTCTATTTCAGGTGATATCTTCTGGGGAAAATGATTTAGTAAAGTAGCTTTGTGGTTTTATCCAATCCAACAAAAACATGGTTTACGTAAGGATGGTGAACTGGTGTTAACCTTTTCTTAGTTTGCAATTTACGTCTGGTGGAGGTTGAAATAACATAGTGAAAAGCAAAATTTTCCCTTTAAATTTCAGTATTTTGTATGTGCATAGATTTAGAAAATTTATCAGCTTTGGCATTACTCACAGTTTGAGATGAATAATGTTTTGTTGTGGGGCTGTCCTGTTCTTTGTAGGGCATTTAGCAATATTCCACAGATTATTATCTTTTAGGTGCCATAGAACCTTCTAGTTGTGACAACCAAAAATGTCTCCAGATATGTCCAAATATCCCCTGGAGTTAATATTGCCCCCAGTTGAGAACCATTGCATTACATCATTAACTCTTCCAAGCTTAATATTAAAACATAGCAAAAACAAACTGATATAATGAGTACCCACAAGCCTGACAGTGATAGTTATACTTTTGTCATTTGCCTGTCTCTGAGGAAATATAGAAATAGCCAATTATTTAGGCTAACTGAAGGTGCTCACGTATTATAGAAATAATAGAGCAAGAATACCTTATACATTGCTAGAATTAAGCTTAATAAAGTTAAGACAAATTATCTGTTCAACTCTCACTTATTCAGGGAATGATTGGTCTATTTACTGTTCTGCCCTTCTGTGTGCATATCTCCTCTGCCTGGTCTTTAGCTTTCCTCATCACTAGAAATTGAAATTTGTCCACAGATAATTATCTAGTACTTTCCGTGTATTTTAAAGTGCTAGAATTTCAAAACATAACATGTGTAAAGATCATAGAATTATGATGCTCGTGAAATCCTTCCAGAATCCTATTCATGTTAGATAAGTGATTGGCCCATTTACAGTAGATTTGTATGTTCTCTACTCCTTAAATACCTCCAGGGACAGAAGAGCTGTTGTGTAAGTTGCTCATTTCAGACTTTCATTCTGATGGTTCGGATGATTCTCTGTGTGTGAAATGCTTAAATTTTAGTCTGTTTCCTCATATAGGTTTCCTTTGTGGGTACGTTTTATGCCCTGTGACCTCAGAGTTAGAAACCAAAGAAGTAAGTGAAGTTCAGGTATCTTAATGGGCACTTTAATCCCCATTTCTTTCTCCCTCTCTCCCCATCTCTCCTTCCTCCCCCCACCCACCCACACGTGTGATTTAAAGTTCTAGATACTTCATTTGTGTTTTTGATTCTCTCATTACCAACAATAACTATGATTTTATTTTATATACAATATACATTGTAATCTGTTGTAATTTAATGAAAAAAAAAATGTGTCAAATGTGTTTAGAGCATTCATGACCAGAAGAGAAATCAGATTTGCCTGATTAGAGAGGAAACAAAAGTCTTCACTCACGTAGCTTCAACCACAACTGACCTCTTACACCTCAGATTGTTCCATTCCATTTGTATAACGAGTTCTTTTGTGCTTCCTAAAGGAATTCTTGTTATGATATCAAAGAAAAATGACTCTTTAAATGGGAAACTTTGTCCTAATAAGGTATTATAAGAACCTGATGGTTAAAAAAAACTATAACACAAATAGTTTAGAAAAAAGAAATCCTGCAAATATGTATGTATGGTGTGAAACAAATAGGAAAAACACATACCCAACTACAATCGGGTTAAGCAAACTTTGGAAGGAATACATAATACTAAAACAGGGCTTGTTCTCACAAGCTTTTATTCAGTGGCCATAGAATGATTTTCAGTCAACAAGATTAACACATCTAAGGAGTGAGAGTTTAGATTTAGAGAGTCTAGATCCATTTGGATTAGAAAGCAATCTTAAACAGAAAATTGATAAGGTGCTGACATGCTGCAGTTTTTTAATTTAAAAACAATCATATCTCAGGTCATCATTTTCCTTCTTATACTAACTTAAAGAAAACATATATAAATGATCAACAGGAAGTACATGTTTAAGGGGGATATCCAAGAATATAGATACTCCTGGCAATTGGATGGCTTTTCTCTTTAGTTAGCTCATAGCAATCTCATCAATTTCTACTCTTTTCCACCAATGACATCATTCTCAATCTAAAACGACCCTATAAGGCAAGTTGGATTCAATAATATCCCTAATCTATGAAGAAAGCAGAGAGGTTCTAAAAATTCTCATCACAAGGGAAAAAAAATCATTTCTTTTGTATTTATATGAAATGATATGAACTAAATTTATTGTGGTAATTATTTAGCAATACATGAAGGTGAAGCTGTCATGTTCTATATTTTAAACTTATACAGTGCTCTAGGTCAGTTACATCTAAAAATAATAATAAAAGAAGAAAAGCATACCCATAATTGATCCTCTCCTACAGAAAATACATGGTATTTTTTGCTGGTAACGAGGGAGCCCAACCACACAATGTTGGATTTGGTGGAATCTAGCAACTTCAGACACCCTTATGAGAGAATACATAATGTAAAGATTGTGGTCTCAAATGTACAAATAATGAAAGTATAGTCAGATTATAGGAGGAAAGCGATGGGAAGTCTTGTTTGGATGAGACTTTTGATACAACACCTGTCTTCCTTTCATGGCCAATGATGTTGTCCCCAACATTCCAATTGACATCATTGGAACAAAGCACAAAGTATTTATAATTAGGTTATTGCTAGCCATTCTATTTCAGCCAACCAGTAATCTCTAAGCTGATTTGCCTTATTGTGAAAGTTCTTACAACGCAAGAACACTGGTTAGTGAAAAACCCATAAAGATGACGGGAGAGTCTGTGTCTCCTTGTAAACTCAATTTCTTCGTTTATATATAGGACCTACTGATTCTTATAAAAGATAGATGAAAAGGTAGTACGTGAATTGTGAAGCCAAAAAGTGGGAGGTTGTTGATCAAAGTGGCAAGATTTAAGACTTATGAGTCAGCCATTCCAGATCATAAATGAGCATATGGTAAGTAAAATAGAATAAAAAAAGTACATTCGAGTTACTCTGTAGAGCTTTTAGTTATATATGCTAATGGTAGAAATGATAAAAGAGCTAAATGAAACTATAAATAAACCTTATCTGAGCCAACTGTTTCAACATTTCTCATGCAAACAACTTTAACAATTTAGCAAAATCTAAATAAAAATGATTTGAATGTTTCTTTTCTTTCATGGAGATAAGTGCATAGTAAAAATAAAACCAATATAGTATCACATTTTTTTTAAAAAAAAGCAAATATGAATAAAAACAGATGAAGAATATATAGATTATCCTCATTTTAGAATATTATTAGTTTCCCCAAATATCAGCTCTAGTAACTTCCGGTTGCTATTGAGTTTCATCAAGGAAAATAGTGGAAAAAGTCTAGAATTTTACTAGGATGTTCTGAAAATGTCTTTCAGCTACTCTTAAAAGATTGATTTGAAATCTAACACATTTGAAAATGAAGTGTTAAGAGTCATAAAAAAATCCCAATAAATCTCATGTTTCTTTAAAGAAATAGAATTTAATTAAGCAGTGCTGACCTGAAGTAAATTCATCAAAATGCACTCCTAAAGTTAATAGCAAATTATAATTATATAGAAAACTCCAAGCATGGTCTCTCCCAGTCTTAGTATAAGCTTCTGGCAAAAGCATGCTGTATATTCAGCTTTGTTGATGTTTTCCCTGTTTTACTTTGTATCCCTCCCCTCACTACCAAAATAACCAAACATGGGCCTACCTACTTTCTGTACAAATGGAATCCATTTAAAACAAATCTCAAGGTAGCCACAGAGTGGAAAAGAAAGGAGCATAAAATGAGGGGAGTGGCTTCAAGATGGCCCTAATACTTTAAAGGAAATTGATAAGGTGGAAAATAGGGGCCACTGGGTGTGTAGTAAACTTTTGATTCTCTTCTTCTTAGTTTTCTTAAGTGAATCACACAGTCCATATTTGGAAATCATTTGTAAATGTATAATCACTTCTACTTTTGCTTTAAACATGGTATATGACACAGTGAATAAGCTTAACCAAATTCACATTTCATATCAATAACACTTTATTGGCCTCTCAAGAATTAGAATATTTCTAAATGTCCCTGAAATGATTCATTATTCTAATATATATCTAACTTTCTATTCAGTACCCAAAAAGCCCTGCTTCCCTAAATTACTCCCATCCCCAACAACAGATATGATCAAATAAGCGATCAAATTATGTTTTAGGAAATTATTTACACAGTTTCTGGTTACCATTTAGATCTTTCTATTCATTAAAAAAAATAATAATACACTACTTTTTGACCCAGCTCTTTAATACATTATCAGATCCCTTACTTCCTTGGCTATTGTGAATATATTCAATCTGCAATGTTTAACTTAACCTAGACAAGATGTTTTACTTCCAACTTTCTATTTCTCAAATACAATCTGTTTCAGGTAGTCTTTATTTTGTTGCTTTTCTAATTAACATGAAATACAACCTCTGTTACCAACATTATTCAAATATGTAATTATTTCTACCCATCTTTTTTTAAACAAATTTTTTATGTTTTTAATGACAGTTGGCATACAGTATTATGTTAGTTTCAGATGTACAACGTAATGATTAGACAGTTATATAACTTAGGAAGTGATCACCCCCATAAGTCTAGAACCCATGTGACATCATATTTAGTTATTACAATATTATTGATTTCATTCCCTATGTTATACTTTATATTTTTATGACTATTTTATAATTACCAATTTGTACTTTTTAATACCTTTCCAATTTTCACCCATCCTCCCAACTCCCCTCACATATGGCAACCATCAAAGTGTTCTCTGTATGAGTTTATTTCTGTTTTGTTAATTAGTTTTGTTCTTTAGATTCCACATATATGTGAAATCATATGGCATGTGTCTTTCTCTGACTTCACTCAGCACAGTACCCTCTAGGTCCGTTCATATTATTGCAGATGGCAAGATTTCATTGTTTTAATGGCTGAATAATATTTCAATGTGTGTGTGTGTGTGTGTATCACCCCTTTTTTATCCATTCATCCATTGATGGACACTCCAGTTGCCTCCGTATCTTGGGTATTGTAAACAATGCTCCAATGAACATATGAATGCACATGTCCCTTTGAATTTGAAGTAGTGCTTTGGATTTCTTTGCATAAATCTGCAGAAATAAGATTACTGGATTTTTCTTTGTCTCCTATTGCAGCCTTTGTTTTCAAATCTATTTTGTCTGCTATAAATATTGCTACTCTAGCTTTTTCTTTTCATTTTTATGAAATACTGTTTTCCATCTCTTTTAGTGTCTGTGTATTTTGAACTGAAGTGAGTCCTTCATAGGCAGCATATGTTAAGGTCTTGTTTTCTTTTCCATTCAGCAATCCTATCTCTTGATTGGAGCATTTAATCCATTTGTATTTAAAGTAATTGTTGATAGATATGTGGTTATTGCCATTTTATTATTCATATTTTTAATCTTTTTGTCTTCTTAAAGAACTCCCTCTAATACATCTTGTACTACTAGTTTGGCGACAATAAACTTCTTTAGCTTTTTTTGTCTGGTAAGCTCTTTTATCTGTCCTTCCATTCTAAATGATAGCTTTGGTTGGTGGAGTAATCTGGATTGTAGGTCCTTGCTTTTTAGCACTTCGAATATTTTGTAACAATCACTTCTGATCTGGAAAGTTTTTGTTGAGAAATTAGCTGACAGTCTTATGGGAGCTCCCTTGTAAGTAACTAACTGCTTTTTTCCTGTTGCTTTTAAGATTCTCTTTGTCTTTAACCTTTGGCTTTTTAATTATATGTCTTGGTGTGGGGCTGTTTGAGCCTATCTTGTTTGAGACTGTCTGTCCTTCTGGGTTTGTATGTCTATTTCTTTGCCAGGTGAGGGAAATTTTTGTGAATATTTTTTCAAATAGATTCTGAATCCCTTGCACTCTCTCTTCTTCTGGTACCTCTATAATACAAATGTTACACTTTATATTGTCCCAGAGACCCTTAAACTATCATCATTTTTTAAAGATTATTTTTTCTCATGGCTGTTCTGATTGATTTCTGCTACTTTATCTTCCAAATCACTGATTTTATTTTCTGCTTCATTTGTTCTTCTATTGAGTTCCTCTAATATATTCATTATTTCTGTACTGTATTCTTCATTTCTGACTGATTCTTTTTTGTTCTCTACATCTTTGTTTTCTGTCTCTTTTGAAATTCTTACTGAGATCATTGAGTATTCTTGCAAGCAGTGTTTTGAAGTCTGCATGTGATAGTTTTCTTATCTGTTTTATTTAATTCTTCTGGAGCTTTGTTTTGTTCTTTCATTTGAGACGTTTTTCTTTGTCTCTCCATTTTGACTGACTCTCTGTGTTTGTTTCTATTTTTTAGGTGAGCTGCTATGTCTTGCTGTCTTAGTAGAATGGCCTTATATAGTAGGTGTCCTGTGAGGCCCAGTAGTGCTGTCTCCCTGGTCACCTGAATTGGGTGTTCCAGATGTTTCCCTTCTGTCCATTATGTGTGTTGTTCTCTTGTTTTTGAGCCTTGGTTGCTGTTGGTAAATCATTTGTAGGGATTGATCCTCAGGCTGATTGGTTGTGAGGACTGGCTGTGGTTACAGTGGAGAAGCTGGTGTGCAGGGGTGGACACTAAAAACAGAATTTATTTGAATGGAGCTCTGGTGCCTACTTAGTCTACCCTTTGGGTGTGTCATTTGTGAAAGTGGTTGGGTGGTGCTCTGGTGTGGTCTGAAGCTGGCCACCTGGTGTGTTGGTTCTGGGGCCTCTTGGGAGCGACTCTGTTGCAGGTCAAGATCACCCACTGCCTGTGCCCTTCCTGGGATCACTTGATATAAACTACAGCACGATTTTCAGATGGATGCCACTTGTGCTGAGATTGGAGGTACCTGACAGAGGCTGTTTGTGACCCAAAGCCAGCTGTCAGTAGGTCTAGGCATGGGGCCATTCAGTAAGAGGTACTAGGCACACTGAAACCATACGTTCCTTGTTTGGTGTCTGTGAACTTTAAGAGATCTTAGAAAAGTATGCAACATGAGCCAAGACAGGCCATTTTTAGGGAAAAGCCACTGGAAGTGGCTTGGTTAGGCCTGCAGATTGTGTGGGGCGGGGTCTTAGGGAATCACCAGAGTGAGGTGAACATTGTTAGTCAGGTTGAGGAAGACTCAGATATGGTGTCTGGCTGCATCTGCACATAGGGTAAGAGGTGGGTTCAATAGTGGAATGGTGGCTTCTGCCAACACTTCCATCTAGGAGAAAGCTACCCCTCCAGCCCTTGCTCTGAGCCAGATAGCTCAGTTCCTCCCTGTATGTTTCTGTTAACTTTTGAGCTCCTGCCTCTGTGCTGGACCTCAGAGCCAGTGAGCCTGTAAGTCTATGTGAAGGCTCTTTAAGAGGAAGGCCAGGGTTCCCAGCACCTCTTCATCTCACTCAACTACAATCTCCACTTGTTTTCACACTCAGAAGTTACAGGAACTTCTCTTCTAAGCAATTAAATCCTGGGCTTGGGAGGCTTGTGTACGTCTGGAATCCCTCACTCATCAGGGGAGACCTCTGCACCCAAGATAGCCCTCTCAATTTTCAACTGCCACATGTGGGTGAGGGACCAGCCCATTCACCATCTCATCCCCTCTTTCCAGTCCCGCAGTGGCTTCTGCTGTGCATCCTTTGTTATAGGATTTATGCTCAGCTAGACTTCAGGTGATTCTCAATGATGGTTGTTCTGAAGTTATAATTTTAAGGTGGTCATAAGAGGGGGCAAACACAGTGTTTACCTACTCCACCATCTTGACTGGAAGCCTTGAAACAAGTGTTTTTTAAAACGTATCATCTTCAGGTATTTCCTTTAGTATGTTTTTAGAGCACACAAATTGATATTTTTGAAAGCTCACTGTGCAGCACTGTCTGTCCCCTGGAATTCACAGCCTGTTACCGGCTCTATCCCTATACAGACTCAACTTGGACAGATCCTGTGAGCCTCTCAACCACATTTTTTAAAAGAGTTAGACATGAGAAAACTAGGCAAATATAAGTCATGAAAATAAGTCAGAACCAGAAGTGAGCTTGTGCATAAATTTCAAACCATAGAGTCATACAGTTCTGGCTATGAGCATTCTTGAGGTCATATGAAAAAGAGAAACATGATCAATTACAAGATTAATTGTTCATAAATTAAAACAGATCAGTGTTATACGAGCATGATTTATCAGGGAAGTAAGAAGCAGTAAGACCCAGTAGAATGGTCATTGTGTTGCAGGGACATTTACAACTTCCCAAAGGAGAGGAAGTATCTGCATTTCATAAATTAGTATTCATAAGGCAGGTCCACAGATTTCCTTTTAGAAATCACTGAATGAAAACAAGAGTCCTGATATTCTTTCTTGCCCTTCATTTAGGCTGGCTATTTGTTGAGAAGGCATAAATCTCAAACTGTCCAGCAGGATTCTTAGTGATTGTCTTACTCCTATGGGTCCCTTTCTACTGAAAACTTTTAACTGTAGAAATCAGAGAAGAAGACTTGTACAAAATCTATTAATGAAAGTTCCTTAGGCATTGTTTATTTTGCTTTTAGTTCTATTAAGATCATTGAAGTGAGAACTTTAAGTCGAGGAAACTTTGTAATACATTGGAAGGTTATTACAGTGTTAGTCTTGGGAGCCTCTGCCCTAAGACTATAGGTGCAGAAGCAATACTACATCAAATGTTGGTCAAACCATAGCCAAGTGTGGGGGAGTACAAAGATAGGGCATTCTACCAGTTACACCAGTGTGATTTCTTAAAATTCTGTTTCCCTCCTTGGGTGTGATATTGATTTGGACACCAAAGTTTCTCAACTCCCACATGGACTGAGAATCTGAAACAAATACTTTCTTCATCAAAAGAAAAAATATATATATATGTGTATGTATGTATATACATATATATACATATATATGTGTGTGTATATATATATATAAAATCTCCCCTACATGGACCTTGTTTGGTTTCTGTAATAGATGATGGAATATTGTGCTTTACTAGTGTAATCTAATAAACCCTACCTCCTTTTAAATGATAAATAAAATGATAATAATATCTATCATAAGAGCTAGTATTCATTGAGCAATTGCTATATGCCGGTCACTGTGCTAAGTATTGCACCTGCTTTATCAATCCCTCATTGAGATAGATGCTTTTCTCTTATCCATTTTATTAATGAAGAAATTGAGGCATACAAAAATTAACAACTTGCCCAAGATCACAAGGTTAGGAAGGAATAGATAAAATCCAGAACTCAATTCCTGATCTGATTTCAAATGATGTATAAATTTCATAACCATGTTATATTTTGAGCCTCTCCCTCATTTTTGAGTGACCCATGAAATTTCTAAGCGAATAGGCTTGCTATTGAAATAAAGGGGGAAAATATCATAAAGGTATCTGAAACTTATGAAAATATTAGTTTAATGGGCTCGTTTTGACATACCTATCTAGAGAAAGAATACTTTTTTTCCTGAAGTCAAGAAGTCAGGCATGAAAATATAGACTATTTGTCTGTTCCTACGTAAGAAAGTATTTCTAAACCCTTTGAATTATTGAATTTGTTCATGAATAACTTTTTTTATACGTAGAAGGGATATATGTACACAGTTCAAGAGTAGCGAGGTTTTGTATGGAATTTTATTCTAATTACTGCAGAATTCTTTCTGTTGATGCCATTTAGATGAAATGGCTTTCAAGGTTGAACAATATCCTCTGTAGGGTTGATCTTGGCATCACTGGTACATGAATTAAACTTTTTAAAAATTTTTAATATTTAATATTTTTATCCCAATAGGTATTTGAACAAAGAAATTAGCACACCAACCCTGTTTTTACAAATATTATTGCTCAGATAAAACTAGATTGCTTTTTAAAAGGAGGGAATGAATTTAAAGTCAAAACTCTAAAAAGTTAAATATTACAGGAAGTACACAGATAAAGGAACAACTGTGAAGTTGATGCATGAAGGCTTGAAGTTTGGAATTACTTGCTAGCATGTAGTTCCTTTCAATCACTACTGACTCAGAATAAGCATGAGGCTTTTCTTCTGTATACTGGATAAGTAACTTGGAGGAATAATAGAAGGGGAGGATTAAGTTTAGAATAAATTGTGGTGCCTTTTTCTTTCTCTTCTCATTGTGTTAGGTGATAGAACTAGTGTGCTAGCTATGACTTTTTTAAAGAATGTATTTTTTTTTTCATTTCTCCCATAAATAGCATTTTCCTTACTTGCAGGTGACAATGTGCATTCAGTGTACAGTGTTTCCTTAGCTTTCTCTTTCTTTAACATTTCATTTTCCAGGTCTTTTGTGGAACATAAACGTTTGTTGTGTCTATTTCTTTTCCATCAATCCTTAGTTTGTTTTGCCTTATAGTCAATGTTGCAGGGCTGGGAAGCAGATAAAATAGTCTTGCTAAAGTCAGATAAGATGTTTAAAAATAAAAGATACTATAATCTATAATTAAATAATACCCAAGGGTCAAAGTAATTTCCCCTTTCATAATAGCTGCCTTACTCAAATTAGAACTCTCAAATATAAAGTGTGCGGTCAAAAATGTACCCACTTACTCAGTTTTTCTTTCAGAGTCAAAATGACATGAAAATTGGAATCACTATAGATTTTTAATATCACATTTAGCATTATTTTATGTTTATACTTTTTCTTTGTCTTCTAGTATTGTCTTTCATCTCAAATCTTATCAGTAATTAATTTTTAAAAAGTTATGATTTTCTTAATTTGTACGTTTTACTGCATATCTCACATTTCATGTTTATGATGACATCGTTTTCATTGGTAACTGCTTTGTGTTTTAAAAAATGAACCTAGAACTCCTCATCTCATATTGAAAATGCAACAAACAAAATGAAGCATGAGAGAGAATTAAAATAATGTGTCTTTCTTTCCTTTTAGATGGCAAGGTTGAAGTCACTAAAGAAGGAGTGAAGCTGTGCACCATGGGTCCGGGGAAAGTGTTCGGGGAGTTGGCCATTCTCTACAATTGTACTCGGACAGCGACCGTCAAGAGTAAGACTTTTATTTTTTCAGATACCTTCAATGTCTTTTTTTTTTTTTTTGCCCTAAATCTGTGAGATGTTCATAAACATGACTCTTGATTTAATCTTTATAATTTTATTTATATTTTAATTTTTGCTTTGCAATATAGTTGATATATGTGTTTTCCTACTAAAGGATGGTGGTTAAAAGTCAGTTTTGCATAACAAATTTTATTGCTGACTTATGAAAAGTATCTTTTTAACCTAGAATTCTTATAAATTAGGATTTATAAAATAATATAATAGTATAAATTGGAATTAAACAGGAACAAGACCTTTCTTTTTCTGCTTTTAAAACTTCAGAATCACATTTAAGAAATTTTTACATATCTAGTATTTCGGGTTATATCCCCTGCTTAAATTTCACTTGTTCATTCAGTGGTTTAGAAAATTTAAGAGGAGAAATGTTTTTCATCTCATTCAAACATCAAGTGAGATATATCCTGAATTCTAAAACTGTGTCTGAGTATATTCTTGTCTTCAGCTGCTCATCAAGCTGTATATTATAACATTTTTCTTTTCTACTGATTGAGCTTATTTTAAATCAGGGCAATAAAGCAGCTTGTTTCCCTAACTTTACATGTATGTGTATATATGACTTCTCTAGCAACTTTTATTGCTTGGTATAAGCAGCTGCAATACTTAAGAGGGGAAATTTTTTTTTGTTTTAAATAATCTGTCCTGACTCCAGGATGTGATGAGTGTACAACAAACACAGCTGAATGAATGCAAATGACAACAATGCAAGGTCCATTGCATCTTTAGGCAGAGATGCATCTCATGTCTGAAAAGCTCTTCTGATATGTAATCCTGTGGATGATTGCTGTCACAAGTTACTTTAATGAGGTCATGTCATTTTTAAAAAATGCCATTGGCAAATGACATTGTTAATATCAATTAGTAATATCCAGATAACCAATTTTTATGTTAGTGTCTTCTCTCAGAAGTATGGAAATAATTGTGACAATATTACATTGAAACTTGAGTTGTACAGAACTTAAGAATACATGGGTAGCTAGATCCCCAGAAACAGTTTTATATATCTTGTTAGTGAATCACCTTCTAATTCATTGAAATCATTGTGACATCAGTTGTAGTTGGGGTCCTTATGAGTCCTCGTTGGAAATGGATTCTTGATCTCTGAAAGCATAGAACTCCTTTGTTTGATAGGAACTACCATGTTTTTATTTCATGTTATCACTTAATTACATGACTCAAAGAATAAAGAAGCCCAATGAACCATAACAGATTCTGCCAGAACTTTAACTCACTTGAAAAGTGCCTTAACTAGAAAGAAGAGTAGTCATGACTTCATTAAGTGAACAGATGTTACTATCATGCCTCATTTTCATGAAAAATATATTCCCTTTAGGGCAAAAAAGAACTAGAATAGAATATTTTGATTGAGCAGGCTTTCTTAGGTTCTAGTACTTTCTTTAAGTTTTAAAATATGTAAAATTTAAAAATATTTCAACCTTGCATACAGCTCATTTAATATAACTGAAACTACAAAATTTCGAAAGGTCAACAGTTGGCTAATTATAAAGGTAAACACAATGCTTAATCTTTTGAAATACTGAATTATTAAAGAAACATTTTAAATAGACTAGTGTGTTTAAATAATTTTTACAGCAAAAAATTTTATAAGATTGTTTTACTTCATAAAAATCAACTGTCTTATTAAGTTTCTTCAAAATGGTGTTAATCTGCACTAGCCGCCATTGTACTCATGTTTGGTCAATTCCAATAGACATAATGTATCTGATTTAGCAAGAAGAAGCTGGGTATTGAAAGCAATTTATAATTCTAACTATTCGGGGAGTCAAAACATCCATCATTGATGGAAATGATTGATGGAGCGTATTTTTTAACACAGAGTCAGAAATATTTCTTGTGATCTTGTTCCTACTTAAGATATGGAAGTTATATTTTGAGAAGAACCTAGAGTTGATGGTGTGCAAATATATCCATGTATTTATAGGTGATGAGTTTTTGTGTATGAGTAAGGAATAAGATCTATTAACAACTGTTCCTTTTGAATGTTGTGTAAGAACTATAAAGTGTGAAAAATGATTATGCATTGTTCAGGATTTTTATTGTCCTGTCTTCTGTACTATCTAGGGAGATTGTACTTATGACAGTAGTTCTTAAATACCATTTGAAATTTATGATTAAATTATACCCTCAGGCTGATCACTTTATAATTCTGATTAGATTCAACTATGAGTGCTACTTTTACCTAATGACCGCAGTAAATTCTCTCATACTCTTCACATGTGATATTTTAAAATGCCCTTATTTGGCCTTTTAGATCCAGTTATTTCTCAGGATTCATAATTTGTGTCGACTCTTTTCCATTTCTTCTTAACTATCATTTTTCCAGTGATGACCATTTGGATTAACTTTCAAAACGGATTCGTCCACTTGAGTGTGATAGTCTTAACCTGGAAGACTGCCTTTCCTACTCAGTAACTTATTTATTCATGTTTGTTTTTCTCTCATTTACCTGGGATTGTGAGTCCCTCTCACCCAGCATCACCCACTTTCTTTCATGATTGAAAATGTTAATGATTCCCTTCTTCTTTCTTTCTACCTAGGCCAGACTTAAAGCTGTCTAGCATTTCAATGCTTTTTTGTTTCGTAATCATGACTAAATCCTAGGTGACATTCAAGAGCTCTTCAACGAAAATGATTCATTTTATGTTCAAGAGGACACTTTTTTGAAATTATATCAGGCCATGAATAAATTCCAGTGACTTCCTCTGCTAACAAATGTGATCCTAATACCTGTGGGTTTTCTTTACCTTAGAATATAAAAAGAACATTTTATTGCAATGTAGGTTACATGTAACATTATATTTGTGGCCAGTTAACATCCATCATCATACAGTTACAAAATTTTTTTTCATAGGATGAGAACTTTTAACATCTACTCTTTTAGCAATTTTCAAATATGCAATAGAGTACTACTAACTATAGTTGTCATACTGTACATTACATCCCAAGGACTTATTTATTTTATAACTGAAAGTTTGTACCTTTTGATCCCCTTCAATTATTTCATCCACTCACCCCCACCTCTGGTAATTACCAATCTGTTCTCTGTATCTCTGAGTTTGAGTACTTTCTTTTTTTTAGATTCCACATTTAAGCGAGACCACATATCTCTACTAGACTTATTTCATGTAACATACTGCCCTTAAGGTCCATCTGTGTTTTCAGAAATGGCAAGATTTCTTTTCTCTTTAATGGAAGCTTAGTATTTATAGTGATATGTAAAGAAAACATCCATGGTATGATGCAGATCTTTTTTCATAGTCTAATCGTACTTTATAAAACACCGTAGATTTTTCCCTGAGGAATGAGTATATAAAAATATATAAAATTAACATGATAATGGAAATAATAATCTAACAAATGTCTTAAGGTTATTCGTGGTTTTCTTTATTAACTGTGATATGAAAATGGCCACTTTGATTGTGTCTTTCCAATCACAAACACTCCAGCTGCCATAGGGAGGGAAAAAAATCAGTTGTTATATTAGATTTTCACAACACCAAACAATTAATGTCTCTGATGTTGTTTCAATTTAACATTTTTTCTAATTTAGTATTCTCTAGAAAACAGAGTATTGCCATCCATTTGCAAACCCCATAAGGTATAGGAATTTCTACTATATCCATTGAATACCCTTTGCTTACTCAATTCCCATACCTGGAAGCATATCATTATCATGTTTTCTGAAAGTGTCACTCTTGGCTGTGATTTCACTTTCATTACCCTCACAGCTAAATCCATATCAATTTACACTCACCCTGGGACTCTTACCTTGCTTCTGTGCCTAAGATTCTTTAAAATCATAAAAATGGAAAAGTCAAAATTACTGGAAACCTCAAAATAGAGAAGGAAAGACATTTGGTTTTACAATGAGAGAGAGATTCAGTGACACATACCCTACGTGTGAATTTGCAGGGACATTTACGCCATTGTCTCGTTTTAACTTGGTTTCCTACAACCAATTTTCACAACTACATAAGAATTTTTTTGGAGGGTTGAATCACATGATTCTTTGCTACAACTTCACTTGTGCATAAATTGGCATTTTTGCCTGAAGATACTAAACTGAAGCCGTTTCCTCTTACTTTGAGTTTCCAGCTCACAGTGCTCCAAACCTTAGGTAGTATATTATTCTAACAGTCCCATTCAAATAGACTTTAGTTTTTAAAAAAAGAATAAAAGGTCTCTTTCTTTGTAGGAAACTATCCCCATACCAGGTTAAGATGATCACCATAGAAAGTATCTGCAAAAGTTTGTCTATGGTGGGTGGGAATTGACTTGGGAAAAATATCTGAATAATTATTTCTGCTTAGATTATTTATAGCAAGTATTTTAAAATCCCAATTATTAAAATACTTCAGTACTAACACAAAAAAGCCGACATATCCTACAAGAAATCTGACTTTAATAACATTTGGTAAAAATATTTTTCTGACTTAGTTTGAATACTTTCAAGTTTCCATAGATAGGCTTTCCTAAGATATTTGCATAGAGGGAAGTTGACTAATTATAGTATTTTAATGTGCCATAGACATTTTAAGAAGAAAGTTAAAAGGTTTTAATTTTTTCAATTTATTTTTGTTTTTAAAATAAATTTTAGTCCATGAAATGGTATGGCTTATATATTTCCTTGAAGCTCCGTTTTAAACATTATTTTATTCAGCTTGGCTCAAAAATTTACCAACTGCCAAAACCTAAAAAGATAAATGGGAAAAATTGAGATTTGACTAAAATTTCTTGCTCAAATACCTCTATATAATATAAATGTAATATCTGTACCTATAAAGTCAACACACAGTGCTTTTTATTAGTAAAGGAATAAAAGAAACGAATGCCACTTCATAACATATCAATGTTAGTCATTGTACTATAAACCTGAAACTAATATAAAATAATAATTTTGAAAAAAAACCTTTAAAAAATGAATGCCAATTTTTTTGTTAATGAAAAGATAATAGATGAAGTTCTTATAGTGGCTGTAAACCTTCAAAAGTCCTGAAGATGACTGAATCAAGAAGTAAGCAATTAGATGCTTTTTAGGAAATATTGAGTTCCATTAAGCATTATTTTTCTGATAAAGCTATGTGAAAATGAGGCTACGTTGTCTGTCAGTACAAACAACTGTTATATATGCAGTTATCACCTAGAGTTTTAATGAGCAAGAGCAACAACAGACTGTCTTGCTCCCTGTGCCACAGAACAAAAACAGAGGAGATAACTATGCTAATGAGGCAGTCTCTGTCCTGCCTTCCGAGGCAAATTAAAAGAATGAATGCTTTCTCCCAGTCTATTGCATACTTTCTACTAAGAATCCTGAAAGAAAAAGAGAAAACACAAAGTAAATTTAGGATAAGGACTAAAAACATGACTGATTACATACAGAAGAAAAAGTCCAGAACTTCCCAAGAATTGTTATCATCCTGGACAATTAAGCAAACTGTGTTCTGGCAGCATCTTGGGGAAGTAGGTACACTTGTTTAGTGAGATAATTAGACAATATTCTTCTTAGAAAATTTTTTATCACATTTGTTTATTAAAGAATACTGCGAAATTAGTACATAAATCCAATTATGTAATCCCTGAGAAATACATTTTTTTAATAAAGGATTCAATTCACTAGGTACCAGCATTGTCACATAACAGATTAACATGAACAAATGGATAAACTTTTTTTAATCTCTTTCCTTTATTGTTGTGAATTAAATTTCGAAGAAGAAAACAGTTATTAAACTAATTTATTTTATATGTTAAAGTTTTTTTTTTCTAGTTTTGATGGGAACTCTTAGTTAGAATTTATTTATGATTTATATTTACTTCCAAAAAATTTTTTTAGTCCAATATCAAATAGGTCTGACAGACAGGTATAGGTTGTAATGCTTTTAGGGCAAAATGGAAACAATCAAAACCCTCTCACAGTGGAGAGAAGGCAATAACACTTAACTCCTTCTTAAAGTTACATAAATTACTTCTTCCATCCTTTAATTACTCAATTATTGAGTACCTTGGGTGTTCTAACATCTAGAGAACAGTCAGGCTTTAACTGATGGAGTACTATATTTTTAAGGATCAGGGATAATTTAATAGGCTAATATTTTAGCAGTTTTTTTTTTTATTCTGCAGAATTAGTAATTTTTCCACAAAGACTTGCATTATAAAAAGCTCCCACACAAAGTAAGCTTGTATCAGGTTTGATATATTGAACCTTTATTTTGTAATTTGCAAAGAGATAATTTGAGTATTAGCCAATAGAAAGAATAAAAAATAGAGCAGTTACATAGGCCAAAACTGTATATTCTGTAATTATCTTTTTTTTAAAGGAAACTTTTCTGCTTATAAATTGTGATGGATTCCTAATTGATACTCAGAAGTAATAATTATAAGAACATAACATTTGAAGACTATGTTCAGAGCTTTTGAATAGGTTATAGTTACTCCATTTTACTGCTGAAGTAACCGAGACCTAGAGTAGGTGAGTGACCGGTCCCATATCACTTAGCTAGATAGAGGATGGGCCATGAGCTTGACACGACTATGCTATGCTGATGTCTTTGCTAGCTTTTAAATTGTGTCTGCAGTCAAAATTTGCCAAAGGACACTATTTTCACAAAGTTACATGGCATTTTATATTAAAAAAAAATATTTTTAATTGTAACACATGAATCCACATTAAGTATGTCTGTTACAAAAGAACGAATCCTGCAACACGAGGAAGAAAGGGTCATAAGCTTGAAGTCTTGGAGACGCGTAAGCAATCAGAACCAACAGCAGGATCATAGTTTTTGCAGCGCATTGAAACACATGAGCGTTTCATACAATGAAATTTTATGGTTCAACATTTTAGAAATTGCTAAATCACTTTCATAAAATCTATTAGTGAATTTCTTTAAGGATTATAAAAATTTAAACAGCAATTCAAAAACATTGAAGAATAAGGAAGGAAATTTAAAAGTGTTTTTATTTTTTATTACACAACAAATATATTAAAGTAAACTTTAAAAAATGGAGCCATGAAAAGTGTATTTGCCTTTGTTTTCATCTTGAATTTCCTTAGACTGGAGGAAATATAATTGTAGCAATTCATTGGTAAATCTGAGAAGCCCATTCTTATGGGATGTCCTTTGTTGACTGGATAAATTTCTAAGTAATCATGATAACAATGCTTTATAATTTACAACCTGTCATTCATGCATTATTCAGTAATCCTCAATATACCCCAGTCTAGTAGGTGAGAAAGATGTTGCTCTTGATTTTCCAGATGAGAAAATGGAGGCTAAGATTGTGAAGTCTTGTGCTAGTTCATTTACAAACCCTCTGATGCAAATTTATGCAGCAGTACTTGAAGCACCTGCTCACAGCATCCCTCCTCTCCTTCCCCCAGGTGTGTAGACTCCTGAATAAAGTCCATATATGCCTACTACTCACACCTAAAATATGGATTTAAGAACTTCAAATGTTTACTACAATATGTATTAAAGTGGTGGTTCCTGGAACAGCAGCAACAGCATCACCTAGGCACTTGTTAGAAATGCAAAATCTCTGGCATCCTATATCTATTGATTCAGAAATTTTAGAGGTATGCCACAGCAATCTTGGGGGGTGGGGAACTCTCCAAGTGATTCTAATCCATCTTAAGTTGAGAACCAAGGATCTACATCTTACCCTCACTTCATTTGTATTAACCTTCACGTGATACACTCTCCCACACACTGAATTTCATTGAATATATTGAAATATTTAAAAATCATAAACAGTATAGTTAGCATTACTCTTGGTGTCATTGTAGTTTTTTTCCTTGTTATTTTGCTGCCATTGAGCAGAGCTATTAAAGAAAAGATGCATTTTTCTTTTAAGAAGTGAAACAGCATTTGTGGAAGAGTACCAGCATTGTATAGATTATTAACATATTCTTTTGGGGATTAGGGAGAAATAAAATCAAAAGAGGAGCAGGTTGAGGGGGAAGTAAAAAATTAAAAAATCATGGATTGCTGGGTCGTGTTGTTAACAAGAATAACTTTTAGATTTATTGAAGTTGATGGCTAAGATATTGGTAGGAAGGCAGAAAGAGGTTTTGTTCGATTCTTGTTCATTTTCATAGTCATGAATGAAGTTTGAACTAGATGAAAACAAATGTGGATGGACATTTTTAAGAGAACAATTGACTTAGAAATGTCCAAATGGCTGGAATTTTTTCACCAATGAGTTAAATCCATTGGATCAATAATAGTAAAGGTCCTTAAAGCTGGTAGATGCTCATAGATTTAATTCATAGTGATGATCCAGGTGGATTGCATATTTCTTAGCATCTATAATTAGAAGACTAAAAGACATCCATGTATCACAGTTATTGAGAAAAAAACGAGGGAGTTCCTTGGAATTGAGATATGTAATGGTCTGAGGCCTGGAGTGTTGAAGAAAGTGAGCCAGCTAATTTCTGCAGGGGTCTTAAAGAATTAAATTTTTATAGTGACTATGATACAAATCATAGCAAATCAGCAAGGACTTCTCAAAGAGGCAGGGAGAAAAGGGTCAAGAAGTGACATGGGCTCAGGAAGCTGAACAGTACCTTCCGTGGTTAACTGTTCTTTACTACTTGTTTTCTCTAAAGGACAGTCTGTCTTACTAATAATAATTTACACTTTATGTCCTCATAATTCCTCCATTTAATAGAGCAACTTTATTGACTTGAAAGCATTGTTGTCTGTAGTTTTCTAAGTGGGATCAAACAGAATTGTTCAAACTTTATAATTGAATTCTTTTTGTTTCTAAAGAAAAATCTCATGGAGTACTTTTGTGTATGAAATTTATAGGAACAGATTTTTCTGATTACAGAGTGTAGTGGGGGAGCAGCCTCCAGAAACCCCAACCAGTGGCCCTGCATTTCCTTGCTCTTCATTCCTTCTCACTCCTCCCTCTGGGTTAAGTTCTTCTGTGGTGTTTTTTAGTTCAGATTAGGTAACGTGGTTTGAAAAGCAGTGCTCTAGTTGAACCCAAGGTTACTTTGAGTACCTAAGTATTAGTAATTCTTTTCTTTTAAATTTTTTTAATTAAAAATTTTCAATTACAGTTGAAAATTATATTAGTTTAATATTATATTAGTTTTAGGTATACAGCATAGTGGTTAGATAGTTGTATAATTTACAAATTGATCACCCCAATAAGTCTATTATCCATCTGATACCATACCTAGTTATTACAGTATTATTGACTATATTCCCTATGCTGTATTTAACATCTCCATTACTATTTTGTAACTGGCAATTTGTATTTCTTAATCCTTTCATATATTTTTTTTTTACCCAGCAATCACAATCCACCTTCCCACCTGGCAAACAACAGAACTTTATAAACTACCTTTATGTACTAATATTTGCCTATGTGTAGTAACCCTAACCTTCACATAGGTATCAGTAATAACACTATTGCACAGGTGAGGCAAATGAACTTTAGAGGGCTTAACCAAACTCTTAAATTCACACATTTTGTTTGATAAACTACCTCTCTCCTTGACAGTCCCCAGTAAGGTCTTGAATGTTAATCATTTGTTTGTAGTTGGTTTGTGTTTCTGTTGCTCTTAGGATTTTATTGTATGTAAGTCAAGGAGTTAGTTTTTTTTATCTTTTTGAATTTTTCACTTTATTGGTAACATCATTGTGTCTTTTTTTTCTCCTCCTTGTCTTTTTTTTCTGTTCATTTTTTTCTATCAAAAAATAGTTTCTTTTCTGCTCTTCATGTGCATATTCTCCTTGGTCCATGCAACTTAAGAACTTGAACTTGAATATTAATACTTTGTATTCATGTTTTATGAATACTTTGAATTAGAAACTGTTCCACATGCCCTTTGTTAACAGGGCTGATTAAATTGGAATAGCAAGTAGTGATGAGAGAATTAGTGTCTTTCTACTGATACGTTCAAGAGTAATGCTTATCTAGTGGTTGACTTGGCACAGATTCACAGCATATGAATTTTAGGTTTTTCCAAATATTTATAATGACATTCTAATATTTAGTTTTAGGACTTAGAAGTTTATTTCATTGAGTCACTGGTAGCTTAAAATTTGTAGAGTAATTATGTTGATTGATTTAAATTGCTCAGCAGAATCATTTTAAAAAATTAAATGTTGGCCAGCTTGACTTTTTTACAGCCATGGCATTAACATTTCATAGCATTAGTTAAGTAGGTACTAAATTCCTTTTCCAGAAGAGTTATCAAAACATATACATTTATAGCATCTGGACATGAAAAGCTGAACCACTTTTCTTATAAACTGATTCTCAATTTTTATTCATGTTTAGAAAAATGTGTTAGTCCACGTAGTAAACCTCTCAGGAAAGTTTTCAAATTTTAAGACAAAGTTCATAAACTGATAAGACACAATACAGGTAAGCTGCTTTCTGATATAATCCTTCTTTTCAAAAAGTGTTCTTCGTCTGAAGCAAGTCATTCCATAACCATTTAGGAACTCTACCATTTTTTATCAGTAAGAAGTATCCATCCACTTAGGCCCTTCAAAAGTATAGCTTATTCCTATTAGGCTTATAATTTGGGCTTGTAGTTGAAAATTCATCTTTAACATATTCTCCATACTGCTTTTGTAGTTCTTTAAACATTTATGTTTGAAATTGAATGACGGTATTACAGTTAAGATCACCTCCTTGGGATCTATAAGAAAATGTTGATTAGAAAGCCAGCAGTGTGTCTGTCATATGATAACAGAAGGAAATTTAACTTTGGGTGGTAACACACAATACAATATACATTTGACATATTATTGAATTGTACACTTGAAACCTATATGATTTTATGAACCAATGATATCCTAGTAATTTATAAAAGGCCAGCGACTAAGAGTTTTTTGAATTTAAGCATGATCGAATAGCTATAAACAGGGACCTTGGTCTTATGGTGTATAGAAGCCCATAAAATATATTTTCTTTTTTACAATAAAGCATTTAGAGCACAAAGATTATTGACAGGAAGGTATTAATAGTGGTTATCGATAATGTAAAAAGACTTGTATTTTAGTTCCTAAAATTTTCTAACTGAATAGCTACTATAACCCTAGATTTTGAAGCCTTGTCAAAAAGGATAAAGAAAAGATAGATTTCAGAAGATTTATTAAGAAACATAAACATAAAAGCAAATTTTTATTGAGAAAAATTATATTTTTTTATTTAAAGCATTTGATTTGGTTATTTCTAATGGAGGCCAAAACCTGAGTGTACCTAAATGTTGAAAAGAGTTCTAAAAAAATGAGGAAAATATTCTGAACATTGTTTCTCCAGTGCTTTGGTAGGTATATGAGGGATTGGAGAAAAAAGGATTGGACACCTAGTGTCCAAGCATGTGGATGCATTTATAAATAGAGAAAACCAAGAAGCATATATATAATATCTAGTACATATGCCATTTAATAAAACTCATACAGAGTAAAATTAATTTACTTTTTAAAAAAATTGATCTAAAAGGATGGTATTGAGAGAAAGAAAAACATAACCTTGAATATGAGTATAGTATAATGCTTTTTTACTATTCAGAATTTTTGGTCGAATGGAATACATTATTTTAAATGTACATTAATTAGAAAATTTCTTATTAATTATGGATTTACTTGAAATTTTAAATCCTAAGTAAATCATTATTGATGTAGTTTCATCAGCAGCTATTTTTATTCCTCTTAGAAATCATAGTAACTTTGGTCACTAGTAATTAAAGACTTTTTCTATTAGTGCTAATAATTTCTACTTAGTATTTTAATGAAACCTTGAAATGATTTTCAAGTATCTAAGCAAATTGTGAATATACCATTATGCTCATTTGAATCACAGAAGCTTGCCAGTATTTAAAAGACCATTTTTAGAGTTAAAAAAAAAAAAGTGTATAAATCATGAAAAAATAAAACATTTTGAGTTCATCTGCAATAATTTTATTGTGTAACTTGGAGGAGAAATTAGTTTTCCTATTCTGACTGTACTTTAAAAATACTATTTTAAAGAATTTTGAAATATCTTCAGAAACTTAGACATAGGCATGATAGAAGCTGACAGAAGGAACTGGAATAATTTCCCACCTCTCCTTTCAACCTCCCCCTATCCCTGGTTCTTCCAGTGCAAACTCCATTCATCTCGGCAAACTGTGGCAGGGTGGCAAGAGCCATGGATTTTAGAGCCAAGTCTGAAAGACAGCTCTATTGCTTGGGTATTTACCCTAAGCAAGTTATTTAACTTAGTTGAATCTAAATTTCTAAAATTGAAACACTATAGAATTAAATAAACAATTTGCAATATCGAACAGATACTTAATAAATGTTTTCACTTTGACTTTTTACAGAGAATAAGGTAGATAAAAGGGACAGAAAAAAGGGGTGCACACTCTGAAAAAGGAGAATCGGAAGCTCCTAAATGAATAGCAGCGTTTTGCGTTCATGCGTCTCACCACCCCTCCTTATCCAGTCTGCCGCCGCTCTGGCTCATCTGCATTAGGATGTTCCCTCTCCCGTGTTGGGTAACAGTGTCCTCTAGCCTCTTTCCCTTCGTATCTACCCTGGATCTGGTTACCATGTTAATTCTGTTCCTTTCTAACCTTTCTGAAAGAAGTATCTGGTTTTCTAGCTCACTTTGACTCCCAGTATAATCTATAGAGCTCCCCAAGCTGTGGCTTCAATCTCCCACGTCTCCCCTAGGCAAGGTTGCATGGTGGTAGGAGTGAGGCCTTTGGTTGAGCCCAAGTGAGTTGAATGCTGACTTTGGGTCTTAGCAAGTTGCTTAACATCTCTAAGCTTCAGTTTCCTTATTTGTAGAATCGGGACAATAGGGTATATTTCATGGGTTGTGGTGAGGTTTAAATGAGATAATATATGTCAAGTACATAGTATTGTGACAGCTGAAAATATGAAATCAATAAATTTTTTTTTGATGGCTTTCTGTGCCAGGATAAGCACCTTCATTATCCCATAACTTGAGCAATATATTCCTAAGGTTCCCTGAAGCTCTTCTGTTTTGGTACTTTTGTGTAGAGTATCCTTTCCGTTTAGAAAAACTGTCTATTTAATTTCTGCCTAATAAACTCTTAACTGCTTTTAAAGGTTCTACTTAATTTTCATCTTTATTCTAATCCCTTCATTGTTTGCATCTTTTTGAATGGTGGTTATATCGCCTTCACTAAGTTGTCAGTCTTTATAAGTCTAGACTATGTCTTAATTTACTTTTTCCACATTTCCACTTTTCGTATTTTTTCACATTTCTTGGGAAACTTGTGTTGAGCTGTCTGGAGTTTGGAGAAGGTACTTGCAGAATGAAGAATTTAATTTGTGATAGCCTTCAAGGATGCTGGTGTCTTAGTAACTAAAATACTGTCATAGAAGCATTCCTGCAATCTAAACCATAATGATTTGTTAATGATAATGTATTTGGACTATTTATTACTACTTCTTAAGGCTATGTAATACTCTTTGCAGTGTCTTAAACAATCCAAAGGAAATATTTGCAGATACCATGATAACATTTTCATTTATACACTTATATTTTAACAACATTTTTAAGGTTTCCCTTCCTCATCTTGATACTTAGCTAATTTGGAGAATTAATAATTTAAGCAAATTTATGAGCAAGACTTTTCTTTGACCCATGAAAATAATAGAGGAGTAGCTGTAAAATAATTACATTTCTAAGCTTTGTTTTCATTTTGTTCTACTTGTGACTCTGAAAATATTGTTGATGCATGAAATGATAAGGTCGGAGTAATTCTGATGGATGAGCTGACTGAACTCGCTAATGATATAAAACCTTTACTTGATGTGGGCCATGGCATGAAACTGAATTTGGTAATATGGTTTCAACCTGAACTTGCCTTGTTGAATTTTCTTTTTATGGGAAATAGCAATTGCCAACCCAGTACACTTTTTCCCAAGCTTTATTTGCAGTCTCTGCATATAAAAGTGATTATTGTCTTTACCTATCTACTTCTCTAGACTCTCAAATAGAATCATGTATTTAATTGATATTTTAATGCATATTTTATTTCATTCAAATTTTTATTGAGCACCTACTAGCTATAAACCCCCATGTGAGACTCACTGCTTAACACAGAATTCCTCTATGAAAGCACTCCAGGAGACCCTATTAATTTATGTCCCCTAACTCAACTAAACAAAATAATACTTTTCAAATCTGAATTGTGATGTCTGTTTTTTTATTTTTTAATTAATTAATTTATTTTTTTTACTTTGATGTTGTTATTGTTCTCTTATTTTAAAATCCCCTAGCTGGAGCAGACATATTGTTTCTTTTAAGAATAGAGATAATTGGTATTTTTTAGCAAAGAGGAATATGTACTGATAATCTTAAGTAGGTGGATGCAAAATCGGAAGCATTGGATATTAGGGAAGTTGAGCTTAATGGTGTTCCATATTATTAATGAACAGGGACAATAGTTTTCTTAGACAAATAGAAAATCTAATATGTGCCTTTCATTCAAGGTTTATTGTGAAATTGACTTCCTAATATTGATGTAACTTTTTAGCCATATTATTAGTCACTTTAATAGATGTTAGGTTTACCGTTGTTATTATTAAAGGGAAAATAGTGTCCTGGTTATTCTCTATATTTTGATTGGCCATAGTTGCATTGATAAACATCTGCCACATTTCCTTTGGGATTGCAATTACTCGAAGTAAACTACTTAGAATTATTCACAGGATTAGTGGACAACAAGGCTCCTGCCTTGAGGATTTTCTTGTTTTGAATAACAAATCTCCCCCTGAAGATGGTTAGACAGAACTCATTTGCAGTAAGCGCCTGTGTACCAGATCTTGGAAGTTAATTAGATTGCTTCATAGCTTAGTTTCACAACCGTCAGTCAGTGTATGGATTCTTAAATAAACAATAAGAAAATTATATTATAAAAATGACAGCCCAATACAAATCCCCTTGTATAATAAAAAGTGATTGAAGGTGTTGTTCAAGTGAGGCAAGATTGCTAAGCATTTACCTGCAAGGCTCTTCTAAAATTTTGTATTGTCACTAAATAAATATCAAGGCATGTTAAGTTACATTGTTTGCTTTTGTTATTATTGTTTGTACATTAGGCGAGCAGGAAAAGGGCTTCTTTGGAAAGGAAAAGGGCATGGGGATGCTTTTTCTTACTTTCAGGACTGATTTAAACTTATGTGCACACTTTCTTACTCCTTAAAAAGTAGGCACTGTTAGTATCATGTTACATCTTAAATAGGCTATAGTGTTTCATAACAGCTTGCTAACAGTGACAACTTATGTTGGTAGTAGCTATTCACACCTGTTAATGTACTGCAAGACAGACCAGCTCTCCCAACCAGCTCCCTATAGGCAGCAATTCTCACGAGAACAGGAAGTCTCTTTTTATCTCTTCATTTTACATATTGTCAGTTACCTTCATTATCAGCCTAGTCCTTCTGTATCTTGAACCTGTCTCCAAAGTGCCTCCCTTTGTTTTTAATTCTTAAGCACGTCATTTAAAAATACACTCAGTTTTGCCAGAGGTTTAACTGGAAGGTGGCACTTACTTTTTTTTAATTTTTTATTTTTGCCTTTGAATTGCCTGTGAATAGCCCTCTATGTTTTCGAGTAATCTCAAAACCGAAATATCTTTCTGGAGAAAAAGTGATCCATCTTATACTGTTTCAGCTTTTCTTTTTAGGACTAGCTAAGCTTTAAGTTTTCAAGTCAATGCCAATTAAGGATCTGCTAAGTTTACTTAGAATACTTGGACATCATCAACAATTTAAGGCACATTGGCTGGAAACAATTTCATGCTTCTTTACCAAAAAGATTTCACTTTCTAAATCCTTTAACTCAATTTAACAGTACTCACTATTTTGTCATTCTATAATTATTAAATTCTTTGACAAAGTGGTTATATTTCTGCAGAATATTGTTCTTCAAGGGGTGATCTGTCTTCAAATTCTAATTAATATTTAGGTCACCATAAGGCTTGTAACTCTTCTCAACATTTGTTAAATAGCATGATTAGATCTTGAGGGGACATTAAAGAGCATTCGCTAGGTGCAGGGAGTACATGCCTCAATTACTTGGTTTAATAGGTTGAAAAGGGAAAAGCAAAGTATAAAGCTAAAAGTATGCAAACTTTACAAATACTGCCAAGCCAGTAACTCTTGTTCAAATTATTTTTTAAAAGTCTTAGAATATTTGAAATTTGAACTAAAGCTTAAAAGTTCTAAACCCCTGTAACTGCAATTTTTTAAGTGAGAATACATTTTAAAATTATGAATTTTCATCAGACATCTTTCTATTAGAGAAAAATCATAATTTATCAGTAAATTTTAAGTTTGGGAGTTTTTCCCAGGGAAAGAGGGATATTTTTGATATTTTATATTTATTAATATAGAAACATCTTGAAATATAGATTTGTATTTTATAAGCATAAACCCCTGAGTCAAATCAAATAAACATTAATGTATAACATAAAGTAGGACTTACTAGGAGTCATAGACATATGAAAAATGAATAGGAAGTTGTGATGGTTGAGGTCAGGGTGTCTCCTGAAGACCCCTCACTCCTGATGTTCACCCCCTTGAGTATAGGCTGGACTTAATGACTTGCTTCAAGTGGATAGAATACAGAAAAAGTGAAGGGAGAACCAGACTTAACTGAAAATGATTCATACAAATATTAGGATAATCTTAAGGAGTTTATCTCACAAATAAGAAAAAACTAAGGCAAAAAACTACCTGGAAAATAGAGCTCATGACTTATTGTTATATAATTTCTGAGAGGATTTCACTGCCAAATAAAAGAAATGTAATTGGAAAGAAATTAGAAATCATGTTACGGCAGTTATCATGAATATCCTATGATAAAAAAGTATTCCAATTATTTGACTTATTCCCATTTCTAATATTGGGGACTGCAGAGAGAGAATGAATCATAAATAGCTGAGCATCTCTTCCATGTTAATACAATTATAAAAATTGACAAACAGCTCTCCTTTTACTTCAACTACCATTTATTGAGCAATTGTGTTGTGAAATTAAAATAAAAACATTATAATCAATGGAGTCATTGGGCAAATTCTCACCATCTAATTTGAATCTTTCTCAACATGTATGATAAATACCAATCAGCTCTGGTTGACTTAATGACCTGCAAGCTGCAGGCCCAGCCTAGCCTAATTGTATAAAATATTGACAGCAGTTGCATGATTTTCTAAAAAACGATTCTTATAATGATGATCCTTCTTTAATATATGGTGGTCGAGCTTTGCGTATAACATTTTAACATGACAGTTCTCTAGATGTATTTTGGTCATCGTATGATTATTATAATTTTTTAGCATTCATTTTGTTTCATTATGAGTTTCAGGTATACAGTGCATTGGTTAGCATTTATGTAGTTTATGAAATGACCTCCTGGTCATTGTATATTTTTAAGTGGACTACCAGGTTTAATCTCTATTGTCCTTTAAGAGCTTTTAGGTATAAACTAAATCAATAGAAACAGTAGAAAGACATTTTAATAAAAAGTTCTTAGCATTGGAAGTGTGAAAAACTCATTACATTTTATGAATTACATTTTCTCTCTGAATATAATTGGAGTGGAAGTATTTTATTTGGTTGATGACAGCACTGTAAGCCAGCTATCAGTAGACTTTGACATCTTTTTTTTTTTTTTTTTTACTGCTAGATGCTGTTTGTGCAGACTTTCACTTAGAGTTGAAATATAATCTTGTCTTGATGTGTTTAGAGAGGATTTTAATCTTTGAATCTTCTATCCAATACTAACTGTGTGATTTGATGAAAGCTATGTGGCATTAAAAATTTAAACACATAAATATCATCTTGATAAACAAGAGAATTAAAAATTTGCCTGGGGCCCCCACACAAGGCTTTCTATAGCTTAGACTTCAACTGACTTCCTATGTTTACCTTTTCTCTGGTTATCCGAGTTTCAGGCTTCATTCTTTTTGTCAGCCACTCATTCTCTTCAGGCTCTCTAATATGTCAGAAGTGGGAAGCAGTCTTTTTATTTCTATCCCTCACAGCAAGCATATGGGCTCTTTTTTTCTAGGGGGTTCCCACTAATCACAGAAGGGAAGTAGAATAAAAATAAATAAATAATTCATTGCCAAGTTATCAGGTATTAGAGCCATCATACCTGATACACAGTTCCCAACATTCACTGACAAAAAAAAAAAAAAAATGGTTTTTAAATGCCTTCCTACCCTGTGTCAGGCATTTTGCTAGGCACTGAGTACACAAAGATAAGAGACAACTGGCCTTCAAGGACCTCACCACAGAGTGTAAATAATACAACAATTACAGCACAATGGGATAAAGGCACAACAGAGAGAAAGAAATGCATGCTATCAGAGAAACACAGAAGGGGGTATGGTGGCAATTAACCTGCAGGCAGAGGGGATAGGCATGCCAGGTAGAGAAATTAACAGGTGCAGAGACACACAGGCAAGAAAGAACAGGTGATTTTAGGAACTATAACAGTTTAGGATTTGAAGGACAACATGTTGAGCAATGAGGCGCCAGGGGTAGGCATGAATTGCTAGATCACTGGTTCTCAAAGTGTGTTTCCCCAACTAGTAACATTAACAGTACCTGGAAGTTTATTAGGAATGCAAATTCTCAGACCTTACCCAGATCTACTGATTCAGAAACTAATTTAACTAGCCTTCCAGGTGCTTTTGATCATACTAAAGTTTTAAAAACACTGCTATATTATGTTAGACTTATAGACTTCTTTTTCTCCTAACATCAGTGGATTTTAAATAAGAAAATGACATTTGTTGAATATGATTCTTATTAAAAGAGCTGTCTGGAAGCACTGTGGCAAATAAATTACTGCATGCATGATGATGGTTGGAGGAATGGAATGGAGGGAGGATAGGGAATAAAATTGAATGATGCTTAGTAGACTGTTGCAGTACTTCAGGTGAAAAGTAACAGGACATGATGAACTGAAGGGTTGTAATGATAAGAATTTGAAAATATTCAATAGCTGCTTCCTCATTTTCATGATTAACGGAAGTTCTAATGCCATTTATTATTGTTCAACTGAATATAGGCTCATAGATCGATACCACTCCTCTACTATGAGTGATGGCCACAGGAAATTTTTCTTCTAAGAATAATCAAAGCATAAGTATTCCTCCTGCACAACTGGTCAGTTTGATTTCTGTACAAATAAAAACAATTGGTTAGGCTGCTGTGTCTGGTACCTGGACAGGATTACATCAGAGTATTTCCTCTAGCTTTTAGCCAGAATTCTCATTATAGTCTCTGGCTCATTTGAACAAGGTTAAGTTTATAGCAAAGAAGATTTTCTTTACTGCGTAGACAATAACTTTAATATCTCTTTGATTCTGAAATTAAAATAAATAGAAATTATTTAGGATTTCTCACAGTGGTTCCACATTTGTGGTCCTTGCACAATAGATGTTTGATTTACTGCATTTACTAATATGTATTTAATATGTACTATAATGAAGTAACCTAAGTGAAATTTATCTGTTACATAGCTTAAATATTTGATACCAAATTAAGACAAAGATGAAGAGAAGGCTCAAGAATCACTCAGTACCCCAGTATTTATCAAGCACTCCTCTGTGTTAGGCACTATGTTCAGTACTTTTTATTATTATATAATCCCTATAGTACCTGTATAAGATATTATTATTTTATGCTAGTATATTTTTTATACCAATGAAGAATTTAAAGACTAAAGAGACTAACTAACCTGTCACTTCTAATGAGTAGATGAGACTGTTTAAGTTTCAAAACAGTCTGAGAAGAAGTCAAAGAAAATACTACCCATTTCTTACAGATCATCCTAAAAAACATAAAAATTCTTGATCATAATTTACGGTTATATTTATATTCCTTAATATGTCTTCTGAAATGTCCTTTCTTTATCCTTTTTATCCACTATACCTTAAATTTGTAAGCTTATTACTTTTAGTGTATACTTGGACTTTATTTTCTTTGCTTACCTTTGTGAAAAATTCTCTCAGTTCCCACATCTTTGTTGGGATGAGAGGTAGGGGGCAGAGAGAACAGTGGAAACAACCTATTTACCTGATTTTCAGGGAAAACTGCAAACTTGAGCTTTTAAAAACAATTATAACAACGATAATGGCTTATAGTTACATAATGTTGTCTACTTTCCAGAAATTTTCCATATATTTTATAAAACAAAATCAAATAGATAAGCATTATAATTACCTCTATTTTAATGATGATAAAACTGAGGCACAGGGATGTTAAGTAACTTACCCAAGACTACACTCACTGTAAATGTTAGACTTCAGCTTTGACTCCAACATTCATACCCTTGTCCTTTACAATGTGCCATCTTTCAACTAGTCAGCTGTGAAGGGAGATATTAAACTGACCCTCAGAAAACACAGCATGGTGTTATGGCCTCATGGGAACACTTCTAAATAATTTCAAAGATGAGGATATGTGAGAGGGTCATAAAGTCACAGGTTAAGTCAGATGAATCCCTTTGAATCATCACTTTTAGTTGATGGTTTGAGGTGAGATTGTTTTTAATATTACACATAGACACTGTATCAGTAGAATATAAAAGAATTTTAAAATAAAGTGATGGACTTTAAAGAGCTTTTGCAATATGCTTCCAGACCACCCAGGGCTAGATTTCCCTCTCCTCTTTCATTAGATACTTCAGTGGGAAAGTTTGAGAAGTATGGATTTGAATGAACGAATGATGGTAAAACTATAACATTTCCCAGGATTAAAAACTAAAGTTATAAAAATGAAATTTAAGGAAGCCACAAAGGTCATTAAACCCATTTTACAGATGAAGTAACTGAGAGCAAGAGACAGTCAATGACTTATTTAAGAATTTTTAAATAGTTATAAGTATGACAATGACTACTTGGATCTTCATATCCTAGTACTTTTCCAGATCCCTCTAAGTTATTAAAAAAGAGGTAGTATACTTGATACTATGAAATATCATTTTATTAATAAATTAGCAATGTTTTTAATGTTTGCAAATGAGCAGCTAATTCAGCTAGGATTAGGTAAAAAAAAAAAAAAATAGATTAACTGCAAAATTTGAAAGCATTTCCAAATCACATACCTGTAAAATCTTATAGAGTAGACTATAGGTAAATGTTTCGTTGCTATTAGATTTTTAACCTTGTTTTTATGTAGACTAACTCTTAAAAAATCATCAAGTTTTATTTCCTTTTTCCGATAAACACTTACTCTTTCCTCATGAACATGGAGTGAAAGCAATGGTTTTCTGGGGGAAACAACTACTGTTTTATGATTCTGAATGCAGTACAAGCCCTAGCTCTGCCAGTTTCAATTCGACAAATATTTATGCCATTTTCTGATCTAAGTCAGGTCAGTTTATCTCTTGGCCTCATTTTACTCAACTACAATGTGTATGTGCTTAAAAAGTGAAGCAAGGAAATTATTCATTTCACTATTTTTATCTTCACAAATGCTAGTTCTAAGAAGTCTCTTTATGTTTGGAGAGGTAGATGCTAACTCTTAGAATGTCATTATTAGAGTTTTTTTTTTATTATTATTTCTTATTTCTTAGAAGAAATACTGATCCAATTAATACAACCAAATAATCCACTTTTGAAAAACCAGTGTGAGGTTCTATTTTAGCACATGACCAAATGATCATTTACAATTGATCTAGAAAATCATCAGTGAAAAATCAGATGACTGAAAGTCCAAGAAAATGAGCTGATCTAACATTCTAAGCTAATCAAGTAAATCATAAGGAGATCATTTTTAAAATTTCCTTTGTGCTGTATAAATACAGACTATGCAAATACAAATAGTAACATCTTTCCATACTTTTATATTTTCCATTTGGTTTTGATTGGCTAAAAGAGAAAAATGTGCAAACAGCAAAGGAAATCAGAATGAATAGGTTAAAGAGCCCTAAAAGTAAATATACTTAGGCACTGTTAATATAATCAAATGTTTCCTCAAGAGGTACTTGAACTTACAATTAACTGGGAGGATATGATCAGGTTTGTGTTTTAGAGTAATTTTAGAGTGGCATAAACTTCGAAATTAAATGAAAATTTGAGTGAATATGCTACGATTATTGTAGGTGACAAGCGTTAGACTGTGCGCCAAGCACATAAAAGGTTTTTAGAGCTTTTAATTAACTTGGAATATAAGGGATGCATTAAAATTGATTGTTACATAAATTCCTTTGAACCAGTAATTTAAAAAGAATCTGTTTCTTTTAGTTCACCTATTATCTCTTCATTTTCTTCCTAAAAAAAGAATGTGTACACTCCGTCTGTTTGATTTTCTGGCTGTAGCCACTCTGGGATCATGTCCTCTGAACACTCTGCATTCTGGCATTTTGTTTATCTTAAAGTTGCACCTTCTAATTCTGATACATGATACAACATGGGTGAATCTTAAAAACATTCAACATTATATGAAGTGCCTAAAACAGGCAAATTCATAGACAGTGGAAAAGTAGTTAGTAGGGCATTAGGGAGGGGAGAGTAATAGTTTAATTGTTTAATGGATACAAAATTTCTATTTGGGACAATGAAAAAGTTCTGGAAAAAGATTGCAAAATCTTATGAATGTGCTTAATGCCATTGAATTGTATACTTAAAAATAATTTGATAGATTAAAAAGAATCTATTTCTCTTAGATCACCTATTATCTTTTCATTTTCTGTCTAAAACATTACCCAATTCCATTTACCTAGGTGTAGAAGGCTCTAAACAGACAGCTGGTTTAAAATTTTATTATAAAATAAGCACTTTTTTTTATTATCTCATTTCTCAGATACAAAAAAACAAAAGGTTTACTTTATCAAACATATATTTTGACCAATTTAGAATTCAAAGTATTTAAGGTGATGACCTTTAACTAGTGGGTTATTCATTTGTAATTGCATTTTAGGGCTTCCAAAAATGTTATCACCATTACTGTAATAATGTATAACAAATCAACTATACTGCATGAAATGACATTTTCCCCATTTGTATCACCATACAATAATTTTTAGATATTGGCTGAATATTTTTAGTTCTTCACTTAATAGACACAAACATACTATTACTAAATCTGTGCAGCATTGAGAGAATAAATGAGTTGGGATTTTTTGTTTGGAATGATGGTGGTACCACTGAAAATCTAAGGAAATTAAGTAAAGTGAAATTTAGTAAAGACAGTTTGGTCCTCAGTATGTCAAGTTTTAGCTGTTCCAGGATTTTATTGGTGGTCACCGTTAGTTCAGAATTGTTGTACAGCCTATGCTACAAATTTTTGTTCTTTTTTCTGTTTTGGTACTTTAATATTAACTGAGTGGTAGATTTTTATGGTGCATTTGCTCTTGAACAGTGTTATTTAATTGAACTATATTTTAAATTAACTTTAAGGGAGTACATACGTGAAAAGAAAGCAATAAGAGGTGGTGAGACAAAATACTTGAATGTGATAAATATAGCTTACTAAATCATTTCTTCTTTGCCTGCAAAGCCTCTAGTCACAACCCCTGTTGAGTTAATTACGTGAATCCCCGTAAACCAAACTTTGCTTTCTTGTAGTTTGTATTATAATAACGATATTTTCCCAGTTCTAAGTATAAAAATATCTTGTAACATTGTCTGACAAATATCCTGGCTTTGAAATGGCCCTTTCACTCTCTCTCTGTTCTTACAGTTTTAATCATTCTTAACTACTCCCAATCGGTCAATATAAAACTTTGTCCTCTAATATCTACCCTTATCCCTAGGCTCATTTTCCTGCATCTAGAGCTGCTCTCAAAGCATAGGATTTTACTTTTACAAAGAACTTAGTTAATGTTGTTGTCAAAATAACCCTAGGGAATTCAAAAGGACTAAAAGTGTTAAAATCCATTTGTTGTCGTTGTTGCTACTTTATTCTGTAAAGGTGAAATAATGGTTATGAGGCAGGCAGAACAACTTTGATCAGGCAACAAATCCTGTTTCAATGATAAGAAATAAAGTTACTGTTTTCGATTGCCATAGGCAATAGCATTGAGAGTAAAGAAATTTCCTAGGTATTAAAATAAATACCCCCCCCCCCAGTGATTCCCAGTTTTCTTATATATCATATATAATTTATTGATTCTGAGGAAAAATTAAAGTTGAAGATAAAAAAAGAATATTCTAGAATATTCTTTAACTTGGATCTGGTATGTTTCTCTATTATAAGCCAAGTTGCCTGGGAAGATTTAAGAGGCACCTCTCAAAGCCACAAAATTCAAAATTGGAGGCTTGACTCTGTCTAACTAAGATTGTTGTAGGCAGTCGTTACAAATGTACCCTGTCTTACCCACTAAACTTTAAATTCTATTTAGAAAACATGTCATCATTTGCTCAATAAATAGTTAAATGAATGGCCCGTTGTTAAAAGACTATGGATTCTTTCCAGGTATTTTGAAATGAACCTCTAGAGCACTCGCAGATTTATAAGGCCTCTAGATTTCTGGTTCTTAGTCATGTGCAACCCACTTCGAAGCAGCCTTGTTAGAATGAACACAAATTCATATCGTAGAGTTTTTCAGGGTTTAAAAGTGTCTTGCTTTTGCTGTTACTTTTATTTTGTCTTAGAACAATGCAGAAAAAATACAATTTTAAATCTATTGCTCTATTTCCTCTTGACAAAATACAGTTTTTCTGAACAGTATAGTTGGTGATACAAAAGAAAAATAAGTAAAAAAAAAAGGTACTCTTTTTGTTTAAAAAATAAATGGGTAAGTATTGTCACAATCTGTTAATTATTGGTAAAAGTGGATATCAATCATATCGGGGGAGTTTTTAGAAAATTTAACATAATTGTGACATAAAACTGTTTGCCTCACATTGTGCTGGTGAGAAAGTAGTTGCAGAGAACCATAATTTATAGTCCAGAAAAAATGGAGATGGTAAATATTGCTAGGCAGGCAAAAAATGATAATTACAAACTATAACTTACTAGTTGACTGGACCAAGAACCTACGTTTGAATCATGTTTCGTGATTCAGTCCTTATCTGTTTGCTTTTTAAAGTCTAAAACTAGAAAATTTTCAGCAGACTTCAAAACAATATCTAAAACAATGTTTGCTTTCAATATTTTCCTCTTAATGATGTTTATGTCTTAGAAAAATTAGAGGTTTCGGCTTTATAGTTTTACTTCTGTTGTGCTATGTGTAATTAGCCATTTCTGTGGAAGAATAAGCAGATGATGGCCTGTGGTTTCTCTTGAAACATCAGGCAATATGATGCATTTGCTAACCCTAGATCACTTGGTAAAATGTATTGCTCATTTTCGTTCAAAGGCCATTTTGTGAGTGTAGGTGAAAAAAAATTTTTTTTTCAATTGGATCACTGGGTTTTATTTTCCTGAAAGCAAATGCAAAATATGAATGTAGTCAATTGAAAAAAAGAAGTCATACATTCTTTTCCTTCCTGAACCCACCCAATTATAATCCTCTCATCAAGAGATAGAATTCTACTTCTTTTTAAAATTTTTAAGTATAGTTGGTATATAATATTACATTAGTTTCAGGTGTACAATATGATCACTGCACTAAGTCTAGCAATCATTTGTCACTGTGTCATCTTATTACAGTATCATTGATTATATTCCCCTCTGTAGGTGAAGATTTTGATGGAACAGATTGTTTTTAATATGTTCTACCAAATTAAAATCAAGTATTCATGCCCATTGGATGTACAAAGTGATATTTGAATATTTATAGTATCTTTGAACTTGAACACTACTTCTAAGATATTTCTTTCGGCCTCATTTCATATTTGTATTAATTCATGAGGAAAGATATCTTTCCATATAGGGAAATAACTTCAGGGAAAAGTGCTATCACCAGGTTTATAAAACTGATGAGAAAATGGGATCCAAATAATATTTCAAAAGTGAAAAAAAGACTATGTGTTATTATTATCTCAGTAGGATTATCACATGGACAGAGTTATAAAATATTAAGTGTGGATTCTAAAAAAAAAAGCATTGATTTACTCTTATAATAAAAATAAATTTAAAACATTACATTAATGCAGTGCTTTGGCAATGGCCTAAAATTGACCTCAATGAGACAGTAAATACATATTTATCTGGCTTAAAATATTATACTTCATAGAAGTATAATAGTATACAAGGAAAGTAATACCTTTGTCTTAAAAGTAACATAGATATTACTCAAGATAGTTATTTTGTCCACCCAATTCAGATTCCACATGGCCAGCTTGAAGAAAATTGAAAAATTAACAGAGCACACAAATTTTAAGCTATTTTGAATAAATTAAGGTGTAGCTTAAAATGTTTTTAAGTTAGATATGAAGTACTTTAGATTTACTACTTTCACCAACATATTTAAGTGTCTACTATGAGATATGAGAGTATCCAGTAAGTTCTGCTACATTACTTTTTGTTTGTGTGATACATGAGGTGTACCAGCCAGCACTCTCTCCCTCTAAGCTCTGACTTTAAAGTAACAAACAAGTTAACATAACGTAGAAACAATAGTTTTGTATGCTTTTTCAGATCAGGCAGCTGTGTTTCATATAAGACAAACCAAAGAAATATAAGTTAAGGACCCTTTGCAGTTTTCCTTTGGGAGTTGTGGCAAAAGTTCTGAGAAGGGAAGGAGCCAGTGTAGTGGTCAGAGACACTTAGCCGCTGTTCAAGTAGAAGCATCCAGGCCACATGGAGCCATCTCAAGGTGGATGACATAGAAGAAGCTATCTTTCTGCGCATATCAGCCAATGTATAGTTGTGTACAGAAAAAGCAACACTTCTTCTAGGCTGATGCAGCCTTGCTTTAAGGTGCCTAGTTTGGAGAGCAGTGGGTTTCAGCCTCTTCATACTCCTTTGGTCAGATGCATTTGCGCAGTATTCAGACTGCACCTCCATTTGCTATTACTCTGAAGGTGATAGAGCCAATCTCTGAAATATAGTCTTGATTTTGGAGTAAGATACTTGGATTTGAATTCTGGTTGTACAACTAGTTATGAGACCCTGGACAAGTTTCTTGAGCTCTCTGGCTCTCAGTTTCCTCATCTATAAAATGAACACAATAATACTGAAGCATATTACGCTATAAGGATTAAACACAATGGCAAATATCAAGTCCTTAGAGAAGTCCCTGGCCCCAAATAAATACTCATTAAACTTTAACTCTTTTAACATAAGATAAAATCTCTGTCTGTGGGACTTTATCATTTTAGGATTGGCAGCATTTAAAAAGATACTTTTATTTTCAAATGGTAGAAAATGGAGAAATAAAAACTTGAATATATAGCTATGTGTAGTGGAGACAGACTCTCAACATTTTGTTACTATAATACTTCCTACTAACAATACTTCCTGACATCTTTTCTTTCTTGTATATAAACAGTTCATCATTAAATGTACACTATGGAAACTGTTTACTTCATTCAAGATGTCCTAGAGCCTAAACTTACTTTTTTCTCCCCAAGAACAGTACATTTCCCTACTAATTCTCCTTTGGATAAAGTATGGTTTTCACTATCTGTCAAAATTCTGGGAAAGATCTGTCTTATATATTAAGTAAAATCAGCATCTTTCCTTCTTCATTTTGCCTTGAGTTATTAAAAACATGGATCAGTAAAACTCTTCTATCTTACACTTTTACACTTTAAACAGTTAAATCCACAGAAATGCACAATCTTTTTGATGACTCGTATTTATTATTTCTCATCCTATACGTTTGCCTTATTGCTTAGTGTCGCTAGTTTACCTCTTCTCAAACATGTCCCATGTACTATTTGCAGATATTTATGTGCATTATAATATCTTTAATCATTACAAAAGAACTTCAGAAAGGATATTACACGGGAAGGTGAATAAAGCAGAAAATGGTCTTGAATTCCACTTAACTTGGGCTCCTGGAGATTGGAATATTATTTAGACTTGTAGCCAAAGCCACTCAATCTAAAGGCTTCTGGAGAACTGGAATGCCCTTAAGCTGAGGTCCCCAACACTCGGGCCTCCATGACCTCTTAAGAACTGGGCCACACAGCAGGAGCTGAGCAGCAGGCGAGCCACTGAAGCCTCATCTATATTTGCAGCCGCTCCCCAGTGCTAGCTTCACTGCCTCAGCTCCAGCTCAGATCATCAGGCATTGGATTCTCATAAGAGCACCAGTCCCTGGTGCCAAAATGGTTGGAGACTGCTGCTTTAAAGTATAGTCCATATCATTTGATTATATGAACATGTGACCTAAGCTAGGTCTCTTGCTCTTCAGACAAAAAGACACAACTATAGAAATCCACTGGAGCTGCATTTGTCTTTAAGATTATCACCCATTGATTTATGTTACTTAGTGCTCAGAACTTCCCTGATTCCTACCTTTACATGGTTATACTGTTCATTCTTCCTGTGATTGTGAATCATGCATTGCACTTCCAACAAATCTTTTCTTTTTACTTAAAATGAAATTTTGTTCAACTTCCTTGTTAACAAAGAGTTATAACAGAATCAAGCTGCCCAACAGACTGACATTTTTTTTTTCCTTTACTCAAATAGGTTGATTGTTTTATTGGGTGAAAGAAATCATCAGATAAATTATATTTTTGTTATCTCTGAATCTGACTTTACAGTGAAAGTGCTCACACCGAACATTCCACGATTCAGAAGTTCAGGGAGAGTGGGGTTTCTGCAGGTAGATATCTGTTGGACCTTTTTCATCTTGAGAATGTTACAGCCTGCTGGATGGGTTCCTGTGGAACCTCTTCCACTGTAACTGGCAAGTGTATTGGCTGATGAAAACCCTATGCAGACGTCTAACCTCCCTCCACCTGCGCTTGTCCGTGAATCTCTGCTTTGTTTATTCCTATCGTTACCATGTTTGTGTTGGCTCCTTGTCTATTTCCCAATTCAGTGAATCTTCAGGATAGCTTACATAGCACTTGTTATTTGACAAAAGGGCTTGTTATTCCTCTAGAATGAACCCGCTATTAGCTCATTGACAAACTCCCTTTCTTTACATAAGATTGTAGAATGGAAGATTCTTTATATAGTAGCTGATTCACCCAATTTTAGTTTAATTTATTGGGTAAGTGTTGGCTCTTCTCAAGTGTCTGTACAGAGTTATTTTATCTTAATCAAATACAGGCACAAATTTTTTTTTTTCCTGTACAGCAAAAGTACTTATCCTGAATAAGGAGATGTCCATTGCTGGCTTTATAGGTCTATAAATTCTTAGAGATTTCTCGCACCATATAGTGTGATGTGTACTTTTGAAAAAGTCATAGATTTTATCAGATTCTTAGTGTTTTGTGACTCTTAAAAGAAACAGAAGGGGGGGGGGGGACACAAACAAAAAACTGTTATCAAGCTTAACTCCTGTCCTATGCTGTAGAGTATTCAGTGTCTGAGTCGAATTGAGGAATGAATGCATCTGTGCCCAAACATGATGTCATTCCAAATACATTGGATTAGAGTTGAGCAGCCTTATTCTGAGGGATCATATGCTGGTTCCATTGACAACTCAAATCTAGTACCAGGAAGGTATAGGCAAGCAGGACAATTCTATCCCTGATGCCAGACAAGCACATTCAGAGTCATGCAAGCATTAAAATGTTGTTCTCAGTTTTGCCAAGTGCAAACCCCAAGGAGCACAGAATTGCTATTTTAACTCACCCAGATTATATTTAAAAATAACATTTTTCTGTCATTATAGAGCATGCATCTTGAGCTGTTTGCTGATACAAGGGATATATTTGCGTTTACATACCTATACTCTTTAGAAGCAATTCCTTAGAGCTTAAAAACTGTATGGTATTTGAATTTGGAAAAACTGAAATCAATTTTGTCTTTACTAATTTAATGATGGGGCGATTCACATTAGCTTTCCAAACTTTAATTCCTTAGTCTGTAAAATGAGAGTGATGGCATTACCTAAATCCCACGATTACTTTGTTCATCAATGGAATCATGCTTATGACCTATAAAATATTTTACTGAGGTATTAACAGCAGATGTACTATTATGCAATTTGAGATGTTTATTCAATCTAGAGGTAAATGTTAAGTTGTGAATCCAAGTCCTCCTCCTGTAACTAGCTATCTAAGCTGCTGTGGTAGGTTTGCTAATTATCATCTCCTGCTGTCTGACTCAGAAATCACCCTTAAGATTTTTGCATATTGGGAGCATTTGAGGTCTTGCTTCCACACATGTTATCAGTTTGGTTCAAATAAACTCATAAAAATCCAAAAAAAAAAAAAAAAACAAACAAAAAAAAGATTTTACACATATTTCTGTTCTTCAAGGATGAGTGCATTTGAAATCTAATAGATAAAAATTCCCTGAGATGAAAATGAATTTTTTCTTTAAAAAAGGAGATCCACATTTTAGCCATACTTTATTCTTTTTAAATCTAAATTTCTAAAGTCCTTAACTTCTAGCAAATCACATGTATGTTTTATTGTATCCTCTTCTAAAGAAGAAAGGGAAGTGAGAATTAACATTAACAATCAAAAACATGTAATTTTTTAAAACGTAAATAATTCTGTGTCTAAAATAAAGAATCATGAATATATACTATTGAGAGACAGTAGTTTAATGGTTAAGTGTTCGAGCTATGAAGCCCGACAGCCTAGGTTTGTAACCTAGGTTTGTTGTTTACTACATGATTTTATGTTTTTCCATCTATAAAATAGAGACGATAATAGCTACCCCACAGAGCTTTACTGCAGATTAGATGAGACAGTACATGTAAAACATTTAAACAGGACAAGGCAAATAGTTAATGCTCAAGAAAGTTATTGATATTGTTAGTATAAACTGATGATAAGAGAAGTACTGATTACCACATGGTATTTGTGTTTATCTTAGGTTTTACTTCTCCATGTACAAAAATATACACATAATCTGCCTTAGTAAATAGATTTTCATGGCGATATTTTTAAAAGTAACTCCAATTACTTAAGCTAGAAAGAGCCCTGAGTGAGAGTGTGCCTATACCATGCCTTAATGACCAATTATCAAAAGATATATATAGCGGTCTATTTTACTGGCATAGACAGGTAAAACCTCCAGATTGCTTTGAAATATTTGTCTTTGTGGGGGTGACTTTTTCTAAAAGCCTTAGATATTTTATCCCACCTGAATGATCAGGTCACTCTTGTGGATCTGGCCAACAGGCATAAATTTTTCTTATAATAGATTTTTCTCAAATGGCAGAAAACTGCCTCATTACTTGCATACTGCTGTTGTTTTAGCTCTCTTCATTCCTGTCCAATTCTGCTCATTTTATCCAATGTGATTGAAAAGCAATGAAATTTGTTTTTATAAATCTCTTTACCAAAACTGAGCAAATTAGAAGGCATTTAACCTACCCTGTATAGAAGCAGAGGCAATAGAAGTGAAGCATTAGTTTTTTTAAATCCTATTTTATTATGGCATTATTCCAATAGTATTAATGTTAGCTATATTGATCACAGCTGACTTTGTGGCTGTGCTTTAACCAGAGTGTAATCTAGAGGGCATTTCAGATTTTAAATGACTTTCCAGAACACCCTAGTTAAAATTGTTGATGCTACATGACAACTGCTATTATTTCAGTGCCAGCCAAATATAATAGGACATTAATATTCATTAGTAATGTTACAGCTGATGACTCCTTCACAACATTATAATTGTTTGAATAGTTATTTCAGTATATTGGAATATTCACACAATAAACCCTGATTGACACAATCATTAAAGAAGCTCAGTAACACAAAGAAAAAATGAATATGTATGTATATATATATTAGGCTAAGAAAATATTTTACAACTATATTTCAGTTGACAAGACCTAACACTCAGCAAGAAGTGATTAACTTTTGACTGTGATGCAAGGGAAATCACCATGGTAGAAATCTGAAACAGATTCAAGTCTCAATTTTATCACTTAAGTTCAATGTCACTGCTTCAATTTCTGCAAATTAGACTCTGTGCCATAAACGTGTCTAAAGAGGCAGTTATAAAGGTAAAACAGAGACAAATAAAGGGAGAGGGGGATGGTAATAAGGGTTATGAAATGCACTAATATTTCTGATTATCCAGTGTGGACTACATACCATGCTGAACTTTTATATGTGCTGTCACATCTTATCTTATTAGGAAAGTGGCTTTACCTCCATTCTATAAATGAGAAAACCAAAGGCAAGAGAGAGTTTAAGTCATTTGCACACAGCTTGACAATGAGAAATCCTAGTGTGGGTATTCTCTGAACTATATCAAAATGCTTCTGGAGTTTATTAGAGATGGAGTACTGTGATGGGTGTTATGGGCGTTGAAGCAAGACAGAAGTCCTGGAACCTGCTTTCGAAGAGTTTACCATTTTACTGCAATATTAAGACTAAGATGCAGCATGCAAGTTCATGGGTGATCTGCAGTATAATAAAATTTCTGCCTTGTGTTCTGAAAGAGTTAGGTTATCCCCCCCCTTCTACTTTTGCAATATGATGTATAAGGGAGAAAAATTGTTTTTGCTCCCTTATCCTGAATAAACCCGTGATGAGATTTCTCACTGTTCTTTACATTCTAGTTCTGTATTTCTAGAATATTACTGAGAAAAAAATAATTTTATAATTTATTTTGAAGATACTTCTTGTAACTTTTCTTCCTACCATTTATTTTGTTATACTTTCCTAAATTTCCTAAAGTATTTGTCATAGAAATATGCCGATGGCAAAAGATGTAAGCCTATTTTCTGACTCAAAATATTTCATTGAGTGAGTCAATAAGTATTGATGCCGTATATAAAGTATGATTCCTGTGTTTACCTTATGAATTATTAAACTTAGTAAGTTTAGTTGGCAAGTATTCCAAAATTAAAAAAAAAAAAGAAACCTCTTAAAATATTGTAAGTGAGGCATTTATATTTCCTTTAACTCAATTCAAATTTAAAAGCCTGCATTTAATTTAATTAATGGCTTAATCAGTGAGAGACCAATATATGTGTTGTCAATAGTTTCACAATTGTTACATAGTTGACAAATTAATTGGATCAAAAGGCCTGGCATTTTATTTCCCTAGAAACCAGTAAGAGTTTATTCTATGAGCTTATTGTGTTGTCTTTTGGATACTGAGAGAATTCTAAATCTCTCCCCATCAGACACCTATACATTTGAGTTTTTATAGTATTGGAATTGCCTTTGCTGATCACATATCACGCCGGTAAGCATATGAAGTTAGAGTAATGACACTTCTACTGGTATAGCATTTTATTTTTTACGAATCATGTGCACATTGCTAATCTAATTTGCTCCTTACAACCACATTGCCATTCTGATTCACAGGAGCAGAAAGCAAAACCAGAGGAAGTTTATGTGAGCTCTACCACTTATTAAACTGTACCTTTGGTAAGATTTCTATCAGCCTGTTCGAATCTCAATTGTCTAATCAGGGAATAATTTCTACCTTATTGTATGCTTCTAAGAATTAAGTGCAAACACCTAATTTAAAAGGATGGCACAGCACCTGAAACAAAGGAGACATTAAAATCTTTCTTGCTTATTCATTCAAGAAATGTTAATTGAATAATTATTTGAAAATTCTGCCAGAAGAAATTACAAAACAATGAACACAGTGGTCAGAGTTTTTGTTCTTGTGGAGATTACAGTCTAGTGGGGAGTTAATAACAAGTAGAGCTAGGGCTTGAACTTCAGTCTTCTTACTCCAAATATAGTAGATATGTTGGCAAATGGATAGACAAAGAGATACATTTATGTATGCATATGCATAAACAGACACATACACATATATACATATATTTATACATGTATGTATATGAAAATAATGCTTCCTGGTATATATCTGTATGTGTATTCTCATGCCATAGGATATGTCTTTAAGCACGTATTGATTCATGTGTACTGATGAGGTTAGGAAGTGGTAAATTTATGTTCAAGTCAACTTTCATGTTTTCCATCAGTAATACAAGAACAGGTGCTGATTGCCTTCATTTGAAAAGGATCAAGCCATCAACCTTTGAATCCTTCCATCATTCCCTATTGTCTATTTCTCTCCTGATTTTTTAAAAAATCAAGTAGAAGTAAATGAAGATGCCTCTTGACAAAACAAGTTGCAATGCCTCTGGAATGTTAATTCTTAGAGAAACAAAAGCTGATGAATTGTTATAATTTCATGTAGGGACCTCTGGCTGCTCTGTGGCAATAATGATGCATATATTACATTCACAGGCATGGTTCCCAAACCTGTTTGTATAAACCTGGTTTACATTTGATGACTATTTTAAACTGTGTATAAATTACTATAATCTTTTATATGACTCAATTATATAATAAGCTCTTGGTGTCTTCTGGTAACAAAAACAAAATGGAGAGTTCTAGAGATATTTGTTTACAGAATCTGAATCTTATGTTTTGTAACTGTTAGATTTGAACCACTTATAGGGATACCTCTAATTTCTCTTTCTCTAATCGCACTTTCCACTTTTGTTTTAAGTTTTTTAAGATCAATTACAGAATACTGAGTGATATGTGTCACATACATAAATATTCAATAATCTGATAATTTTACTCTGGCCAAAGCAGGTATCTTTTTATTATTTTCATTATTCAGAGAATGAAAACTAGCATTTGAATTCTCTCCATATATCAGACACTTTCAAATGTTATTTCATCTAATCCTCGTAACTTTGTGAAATGAAGGATATTATATACGTATAAGAAAATTAAGGTGAAACAAAATAAATAACTTCCTTCACGTAATCCAGATGCAAAATGACAGAACAGGTATAAAAACTACAGTCTGATTATCTCCAAAGCCACATTAACCACACTCAGTGCTTGCTCATATGCCTGCGTGCGCATGCACACTCTCTCTCCCTCCCCCTCTTCCTCCCCCCTCCCTTTCCCCCCTCCCTCTCTTCCTCTCTCTCACACACACACAAACAACTGGCTATTTCTAGTCAAAAGCTTTTTTTATATAGGATACTTGCAAGTCATAAATGTGATGAAATAGTTTTAGGGCTAGCGTCTATGTTATTATCCACCTAGATGACTCCTTTTCTTTCTTTCTCTGAGAAATTCTGTCTCAATTGTTTTGTCCTGTTCTGAATCTGAATTATCTAACAGCGCTAGGAGTCCTGGTAAATTATTAGGTTGGATTCAATAATGAGATACAGTTTCTTGGTAAGAACTGACATGAGGCACAAGGAGCTGGTGGGTACTGATACCTCTAGGACTCTATCTTCTCATTACATTCATTGGCCATTATCAGAATTTCATATTTCACAACAGGTTTAACATAAGAGGAAATACACTTCTCAGATCAGACAAAAAGTGAAGCTTGTCTCACCTATATGGCCAAGACCATACTTAGTTTAGATTTATATTTCTTAATCATAATGAAGCAAATTGTGCTATATCAAGAAACCAGCTACAGAAGTATCTTCCCTTTATTTCCTACTAAATGTAGTACCACAAAATATTTTGATACACCTTTATTCTACATCTGCCTAAAGGTGGGATTCTTCAATTTTCTGAATACTTAAGGACTTGGACAAGTATGACTGAGTGACTGAGAGAGAGCTTATGGTAGAGGGGTTGCCCACTACCCAAAGCTCAGCCTCTGTGAGTTTAAATGAGTGGGCTTACAAAATCAGGGCAAATGTCAATACCCTTTCTCATTGCTTTAAGGACAGAAATGATAATACTCATCACCATTTTGTTGCACTTTATTTTAAAAAATGTGCAAGATAACTCTTTTGCTTTTATAAAAAGAAGTAAAAGCAATCAAAAGTCTTAAACAAAAAGGCTTTAAAATGAAATCTTGTTTTAAATGATGCCAATATATTTTTTCCCTTTTTCAAAGATGAGTCCCTCATTGGAAAGGACTTAAATGTATCTAGTTTAAGGAACAAAACATGTTGATCATAGTCTTATAATTCTACATGTACTCTACTGGAAGAAGAAAAATATTTATCCAGCCATTTCAGAAGTTCTCAAGTCTCATATCAAGTTCATAACATAAACCCATAGTAAGGTCTAGGCCATTTTTTTCAACTTAATTTGACAAGCTTTTATGATGGACTTTGATATAGAAATATCTAATTTTCCGTCTGCTGAGGCCGTTCTATTTGGAAAGCAAGAAAAGAACTTCCTGCTCTTCAGTATAATTGAATAGAACCCTTAGGTTTTATGATTTCATTATATGTGAGAATCTTGGATTTATTTATGTGCTGATTGCTCTGGTAACATGCACTGTGTAATAAATAATAATTAAAATTTAACTTTGTAATGGGGAAATAGGTAGTTATCAGTTAATAGCATTATTAATGGAACTTGGTTGAGGATTCTATTTCCATTATTAGAGTCAAAATTAAGAAAAGTCTATTGCAGATGTAGCAAGGGTGTGTGTGTATACATATGTACAAATTATACTCAGGTGAAAAATGATAAAGTAAAAATAAAATTATATGATAACAGATAATATCAGATTCAGATCAACCAAGGAAGACAATTACTAAGATAAACATATTTTCATAGAAAATAATCCATTGACAAAAAGTAGTTGGAAGCATGTACATGTATATATGAACAAATAGTTATACTTGATGCTTTACCACATATGATGTAATGGGGGAAAACTGAATTATCAGAGAGGTTTCACTTATTCATAACATTATACATACCTAACTTCTTAAGCTTTATTTCCTTGGCTTCTTACACAGTTAAAAATTTTTTAATTATTTTTTGCACCTTTAATAATTTTATTCAAGACATGACTTGAATTGTTGAATTTTGATAATATTGTACACTTAAGTAAACTAATGTTACATTTCCTATGTTGTAATTAAGTTACTTTTGCTGTACATTAAAGAGGTTGTTAGTGGTAATCATTGCATGAATGTAGACATTGAAACACTAATAGGAAATGAGTGAAAATATTATATACCTTTCCCTTTATTGTGACATTTTTAACAGAAATTTTCAAGCTTTTCCTTTACACGGTTTAACAGTAAGTCGTAATATCCTATTTAATGTACAACAGAGCAGTCTATGGTAGACTCATAAATTCTGGCACTTCTGATGTACACAATGAGATGTGGTGTGGGAGAATCAGCACTGAAAGCATCATACAATATGTATCAAGACTCAAGAAAGTTTTGTAACACCCAGCTATTTTCACTGGATTTTGCTGATTAAAACAACAGCAACAACAACAACAAACAATAATAACACAATTTTAGGAGAAGACTGATAAATTTGACTACATTAAAATTGAGAATTTCATCAAAGTCACGAGAAAATGAAAAAGCAACCCACAAAGTAGAATATGATCTCTGAGCTATGTATTTTCCACAAAGAACTCATATATAGGATATATAAATAAGGCCTATGAGTTGATAAGAAAGAGGTAAGCTAATACAAAGAGCAAAAGATGAATAAATATTCTACAACGAAGGATACACAAATGGTCAGTAAACATATGAAATGGTGTTTAACCTTATTAGTCATAATGGGAATACAGATTAAAACTAACAAGATATTAATAACACTATATGATAACTAGGTAGAAAGGCAATATACCAACTGCTGGTGAGGATACAGAGCACCTAGAGCTTCCATTCAGTGCTGGCGAGAGTGAAATTATAATCTCTTTTCTAAACCATTTTGGCAGTATCTACTAAAACTGAACATATACTGACAGAAATGTGTGTACAGTTGACCCTTGAATAACTTGGAGATGAGGGGCTCAAATCTCCCATTTAGTCAGAAATCCACATATAACTTTTGACTCCCCCCAAACTTAAGTCATGCCTTTGTATATGCAGGGGTTTGGTTCCAGGACCACTTCACCCCTATGGATATCAAAATTTGCAGATACTCAAATCCCTTTTATAAAATGGCATAGATCAATGAATATAGTTGACCCTCATATCCATGAACTCAAAACTGAGGATTGAAAGCAGTACAGATGTTTATTGAAAAAAAAATCTGCATCTAAGTGGACCTCACAATTCAAACTCACATTGTTCAAGGGTCAACTACATGTAGATAGGTAAATAGATATCCCAAAGATCATAAACATGAATATTTAAAGCAACTGTGTTATCTCTGTTTATAATTGCCATAAATTCAGTAATTCAAATATTTATCAATGGCAATAGAATGGATAAATAAATTGTATATTCATACAATGGGATACTGTACAGCAATGAAAATAAATGAATTACTACGCACAATGACACAGATGGACTCATAATATTGAGCAAAAAGTCATTCATAAAATAATATATATCATTTAATTACATTTGTACAAAGTTCCAAGATAGGCAAAACTACTTTATGGAGGGTAGTAGTCATGATAGGAGTTACTTTTGAGAAAGAAGGTAGGGATAATGACTGCAAGGGGGCATAAAAGAGACTTGCCTCATTCTACCTGACGTTTTATTTTTTGGTTGAGGTGCTGATTACACTGTTTGAAAATTCCCCAAGTGCTCCTCCCTTTGGTATAAATATTATGCTTTTTTTAAAAAAAATACTTTTACAAAGTGACTATTTTTGTTTAACAGAGAAAATGTTTTTATTGCAAAAATATTAAAAACATGGGTGTGGCTACAGGTCACCATTCAAATAAAGTATTTACTAGCCTCCTTTTAGTTTAAAAAAAGGTAGGCAGTTTATTCCAAAACTTAAAGGCAAAGCAAAACGTGTCTGTGCTCTTGATCACGTCATTATTCAGCTTCCAAAGACTTGAGAACAGTTCAAATCTGCAAAATGTCAAAGTATGTGGCAAGGTGGCAAGAACTGATAACACAGTTGCTGAGCATTGGCAGATATCAATAAGCAAGAGAGTGACTTGCCTCCACAGGTTTAAAATCTAGATGAAGCTGATCTGTTTCAGGAAAGGGTGGTCCAGAGTCATACATCACAAAGGAAGAGAGTGCTCCCAAGTTTTTAAGCTTAGAAAAATGACTCCAACTTCCTTTTATTTGGAATTTATTTAGGGATTTATATCCAGGCACTTTGGACTTACAGATAAATCCGGATCTCTATACCTCAGCACTATTTATATTTTGGGCTGGGTAATTCTTTGTTGTGGGGGATGTCCTATGCATTCTGTTTAGTAGAATTCTTGGCCTCTACCCACCGGATGTCAGTATCCTTTGCCTAGCTGTGACAACCAAAATTGTCACCAGACATTGGCAAATGTTTCTTGGAGAATAAAATGACCTCCCCCAAATCCTCATGAGAACAACTGGAATAAATGAATTTATATACTAATACGGAAGACGAAAAATAACTGTCTCATTCCCAGTTACTTATATTTTACATACAGCATATGTAAAGTATTTAGATTACATTAACAAGCGAGGAGGAGAAAACAGGAAATAAATTTTATTCTGTTCACAAAATATTCAGAGACATTATTTGTATCATTAATCCTTGTTCATTTCTAGTAGACTTAAGTTATCTTTAAATTTTAGACGAACAATTTTTATAAATAAGGAGAATGATCAGTATAAATGAGCAAAGTCTGCAAACAATCAGCAGAATAGATAAATCATGAAATATCCAGGTACTAATGTTTATGGTTGTCCCTGATAGGAAAATTATGCTGAGATGCTGGTGCAATCTCAGTTCTATTCAACCTAAAAAAAAAAAAAAAAAAAAAAAAAGTTCATTTGAAATTGACAACTAGAGTGTAATTCTTATTTGCCTATTTCAAAATGATCCACTGTGTCAATTCAAGAATGTTACTAGACTGCCCTCATCTGTCTCCTCTTCTGTTGAATTGGAATGCCATCTATGTCACAATGTTACGCCTAGCACTATTTTTTGTATGTAATGAATACTCAATAAATAAATGGTAGAGGACACAGCCAAGTTTCAACGACAACAAGTTCTGTGAGTGATAAACAAAGAGGAGAAAGATCAGAGGGATGGATACACATTAGTTACAGACAAGGTCCTAGGAATGAAGTACAGTCTAGCTGCATCTTTTGTCAAGTCAGTGAAGACCTATGTTGACTGCATGGACTTGGTCATTTATTCAACAAATTATTTTTGATTATTTATTATGACCTTAGTTCCATTTAAGTCTCTGGGCATACAGGAGTGAATAAAATGGAGGAGATCTGTGTATTCATTGAGTTTACATTCATATGGGAGAGGTAGACAATAAAAAAATGCATGAAAATAAGCTATGGATTAAGAAAAGAGCTATTGAAGGAAGTATTTAAGGTAATAAAGAAACCTAGTGTAGAAGGGATGGTCACAGAAGACAGGAGAGGTTGTCTTCTGTGACCTAACTGATAGGAAAAAGCTAGTCTTGTGATAGTCAGAGGGAAGATTATTCTAGGTGAAGAAAATAGCAACTTTAGAAGGCCCGGTGGTGAGAATGGGTTGGGCTTGTTCTAAGGAACAAAAGAAAGCAAATGAGCTCTAATAAAATGACTTGATAGAATATCATGTTAGATGAGGTTTCATCAGCCTCAGCAGTATTAGTATTTTGGGTCAAATAATTATTTGTTTTGAGAAGTCATCCTCTGAATTGTAGTATGTTTAGCAGAATCCTTGGTCTCTACCCAATAGATACCAGTAGTCAGTCCCCTTTCCACTTCCAGTTATGATAAAAAAAAAAAAAAATGTCCTAAGTGTTGCCAAATCATCGTTTGCTGAAAACTACTGAAATAGAAGAATGATGACAGGGTCAATTATGTAGGACCTTCAGACCAAAATAAACAGTTTCAGTTTTATTCTTAGTAAAATTTGATGCTTCTAAAGTATCTTAAGTAGAAGAGTAGCATTATCTAACTGATTTTTAAAAAGGATTCAATCAAGTTGACATATGATTGTAAGACAGTAAGACTAGATTCTCAAAGACCAGTAGGAGGCTATTGCCAGACACCCAAGCCACAGATTATGGTAGTTTAGGCTAGGGTAGCAACTGAGGAGATCTGGAGTAGACATTAAGAAATGCATGCTTGAGGAAGGGCTAACTGGATTTACTGATGGATTGAGGGAAAATAGAAGTCAAAGATGACTTCTAGAGTTTGGCCTAATTAGATGGTGGTTCCATTCATGGAGATTGACAAGACTGAGACAGATCAGGTATATGGGTAGAATAACACTGATTTTTTTGCCTTGTTCTATTTTCTTGAACATACTAATCACAGCTTTTTAAAGTGTATTTCTTATAACTACTATCCGGACCACCCATAGGTCTAGTTCTATAATTTTTTTCTCTTGAAATGCCTGTTTCCTGGAATGCCTGGTAACATTTTATTGACTTTGGCTATTATATATAGAAACTTTTTAGTAGCTTTATTTAATGTTTTAATCCTCTAGAGAAGATCTTCATTTCCATATGAAAGGCTGTTAGAGAAAGGGCTGGTCAGTCTAACCCAAACCGGGATTAAGTTGACTCAAATCCTGGATTTCCGTTTAATCTTATCGATTTCTGCCTCACCTTTCTCTTAGGGTGCAGCCCTGCAGGAATCTCAGCAGAAAGTCTGGCATAGCCAGGGTGCCCCCTACTTAGCAGGCCCCAAACTCCAATTTCTGTCTTCCCATACTTGTAAATTGCCTAATGCTCTTCTAATTTCTTAGCTGTCGGCCACCATTTTCTGGTGGGTGCTCTACTTAGGAATTATCAAATGACTCAAACCTGACAACATCAGGTTTACTCCTCTCTGCTTCCCTTCTCTTCTGGGTCTTGGCTCCTAAAATTTTTGCTCTCTTTTAACACTAACATCCAGTTATGAAGCTACTGACGAATTTTGGGTAGCCACATGGTATCTGGCATAGTCTGATTTGTCTTTTAGAAAGTTTGTTCTCCCGTCAGCAACATGAGGAAAAAATGGATTATAGAAGTTGAGCATAAATGCTGAGAATACAGGGAAAAAAGTTTTTCAAATTGGCACATGCAGGCAGAAGATAATGAAGACCTAAAGTAAGTAGGGCAGTGAGCATAAAATGCAGGAGAGAAAATAGGAGCAGGAAATACTTAGGAGGTATATTTGAAATTGCAGTAAATGGAAAATTTAGCTGTCAGCAGCTCTTAAATTTTCTTTGTGTGTGAAAATATAAATGACATATTGGTTATTAATTCTGTGTCCCTCATAATTTTAAAGGCTGGTCAAGGATGACTGGTTGCCAAACAAGTATTCTACTCTGAAATTTCTCATGGTTCTGCTATTCTTGGCTGTAAGGATTGAAAAGGAAATGCATTTTAATCTGCTTTCATTGTTCAAAATAAGAACTTGCTTAAGTCAGAATTTTTATGTGAGTGATCCCTTTAAAGGAAGCTGTATGCTCCATAATTCAGAAAGCATGGAGAATGTTTAAAACCAAATCTCCATTATTATTCTGATAGCAATATTTTATCAAGAGATTGAGCCATTCAACTTGAAGAAACATTGATCTAGGTTGGTAATATACATCACTTAGCAATGTATTTGAGATGTGGCACTTGTTCTAGATGTTTAGTATTAAGGGAAGTAGACAAATGAAAATTTTTTAGTGCCTGCAGTAGACCAGGGACCAGGGATGAGTGCTTTATGTACATTCTTATTAACCTTTTCAATAACCTTAAAAGTAAGGTATATATTTTCCATGTTTTATAGCAACAAGTCTCAATATGTTGGGATAACTTGCCCAATATCTGAGAATTAGTAAACGTCATAATCAGGACCAAAAACTGATTCTGTTTTACTCTATCCTATTTTCTCTTTTCAAGATACCACAAATCTAAGAACTTTTTTACATTTGGAGAAAAGCTGGGAAAAACATGAGGGGAAAATCTGGGTCAGATTTAGATTTAACAAAACTTTTCATTATTCAATGTCATTTTATAGAAAATTAAAAATAATTTCAACTAAATTCTTTCCAAATCAAGTCATACTTTGACTCATGACAGCAGAATGGAATTCCTTCTCGTATTAATTGAATCCTGAGGCATCTCATTATATACTTCCTAAACTCTAAATATGTCTCATCCCCCAAAGTTAAATATACCTGTTGTCATTGTTGGTATAGGAACAGCAAAACTAGCTATTTTAAAATAACCGATCATGGGAAGTTCTACTCTATGTACCAGCAAAGCTAGCAGAAATATGACCCACATGACAAATGACTAGATGAGTTCATAGTTGACTGTAATCTTATCTCTAGAGAGAGAAAAAAATTTAATATTTGTTATGTTTCTGCTCTGTTCTAGGCACTTAGTATTGGTCTCATTTATTCCTTACAATAAACCTGTGAAGTACATGTTACTTTAAGAGATGATTTGGTTGAGATCTAGAGAAGTCAAATGACACCTAATGTCATAAATCCTGTAAAGGAGCCCTTCATTCTCAATGTGATGACAAATCTTTTCTACCTACAGAGCTTCAATATCTTTGTTGACATAGGTTTAGTAGCACATTGTGCACATTGTTCTAAATTGAAAATAATACATTGCTATCTATCATCTGTCTGTCTGTCATCTATCTACCTATCTATAGATATACATAGTTTTATATACATCATATATATTAAACATATTCATTATTTATTACAGCTTGTATATTATTTATATAGTGTATATATGAAAACAGGATATATTTAGGAGAAGTAATATAAAACAGAATTAACAGGAGAGTTCAGATTATAAAATATGAGTTAATCTCTGTTTTATTGAAGAAGAAAGAGTTATTATACCAGTTTAAACATCACACGAGAAGAGCAGGATCAGTCTTCATTGTGTGCAGTTATATGATCAATTTAGTATAACGCCTAACACATACACGTGTAATATTTCTAGATGAACAAGTCACTGTGATATGATAGGAACCCAAGCAAAATCCCATACTATCTAGAAATGCATGATGATAATTAGAGGAACCTTGGTTTAGACAAGAGGAGGTTGGGAGAACACTAAATAATATTCTAGAATCCTACTAATGATCTTTGCATTTTGACCAAAACTTCACGAACATGGAATGTCCAGTAAGAATTGGATGGCATTATAGAATGAAAGACTTATGTCAGAGATGAAAGAATTTTCTGTCCATTGAAAACTATTAACACTGAAATGGGTTACTTATGAAAAGTGTGGAATCTTCTTCAGACATGTATACAATTAGGGAAGGTTATTTTAATTTAGGCTACTTCAGTGAGATTGTAATTTGAAACAACGTGTTTGTTTTGTTAATTATTGAAACTGTAGTGCCTAGCACATTGTTGTGAGTTACCTTCTACTGGGCCTACACACACACACACACACACACACACACACACACACACACACACTTTATTTGTTTGTTTGTTTTTTGTTTATTTTAGGCAAGGCAACCCTTGGTTGACCTCACAGATTGCAAGGACCTTGTCAACTTGCAGTTCCTTATTTTTCATTTTTCACACCTACAGCACATGATCTCCCTAGGTGGTCTCCCATCCAAGTACTAACCAGACCCAACCCTGCTTGGGCCCAAATATATTTTAAAACAATATGGAATACGATTGAAGAGACAGAACACAGCTGAATTCTCTTCTAAGTTCTACTCTTTACTCAGCTGATTTAGTTCAGTTTGCTTTTAATTTATGTTCCATAGGATTTCTAATTTTACAAATAACTTTACCATCTGTAAAATTGCAAAGATCAATTAGAGACATCTATAAAATACTTTGAGCTTCTTGAAGAGAATTCTCTATAGATAGAAGTTGGCAAGTAATTAGTCATTTCAACACTATAAATGAAAGTGGCGTGAATAATTTTTTTTAGGTTGCTCTTTTTATACCCCTCTGCATTTACCATAAGCCTGTGAAAGCCTTTAGGGCCCTTTGGTATGCAAAATACTATAACTGCTTTTTTTTCTTTCTAATCATTTAATTAATACACTTCTATTCTGATGCAACATGAGAGGCAGGGAAAAAAAATTAGCTTATAGCCGACAAATCCAGTCTTAAGAGAAAGAGGAATTTCCAGTTCCTTTTTGAATTATTATTAATAGTTAGTCGAATCTACTGCTTTTAAAAAGGTTTAGAAGAATTAATATTTGCATTTATGAATTCTATAGGTCTGGGGCAATAGATAATTTCAGAAAGTTTTCTAATTTTTCATTGGTATGTAACCATTGAGCTTTGGGAAACCTTTGTACTTGGCATTGAACACCGTGCAGAGTGGATTCATGCTTCATGGTTAACACAATTTTCCCAGTTTTGGAGTATTTCTTTCCCCTTTTTCATGACAAAATTTTTCAATGTCACCTAGATATTGAGATAGACCAATCATAAAATACCTGGGAAAATTTAACTCTAATGTTGAATAGTTTAAAGCCTGTGATTGAAAATGTTGCTTGGTAATGAAATGGACTTTCCCCTTCATTGTGGGACTCAGTGATGAGAAAGCAATCTGCTGAGACAGGAGTAATTTAGTATGGTTCTTCCATGTAGATAATTTTGTACAGCATTTGCTAATGTCTTTAACTCTTTTATCATGTTCAAATGCTTTCTTCTAGAATAAAGTTTTGGGGATAGCGAGGTGTGTCTATTAATGAATGTATGTAGAAGTCAGGTAAAAAGAGTAATAAAAATGTTTATCATGAATTATTTCAAGTCTAAGGTTTCACTTGAATTGATGAATCTCTCAGAAACCATTTCTCTCTGCCGAATCTTCAAACAAAGCATTGGAATAGTGGTGGTGGGTGGGGTGGGGGAAAGCTGACTTTTATTAGATTATTATGTCAGTGTCAATCGTGGGTAATTCTGGAATATGTTGTGGCTAAGTTGATGCATTCTTGCACAAATTACTTACTTTAAAAGAAACTTTAGTGCCTCTATTTGCTGACTGCTCTTGGATTGTTACTGCACCTATTTAAAATCAAGGAGGAAGTACGTAAAGGGGATCAAATATATGGTAGCTGAAGGAAACTGGACTTTGGGTGGTAAACACACAATAGAATATACAGATGTCAAATTATAATGTACAGCTGAAAATGATATAATTGTATTAACCAATGTTACCCTAATAAACTTAATATAAATAAACAAATAAATAAAATTAAGGGTATAAAAAAAACTTATGTTTCTTGGATCCTAGTCTAATTTTAAATAGTTCTATTTTTCACTGATACATTTGTATGTTCAAAATAATATTTTCGTGAAATATTTTATCTAAACAGTTTTACTCAAACTTTCCATGTTTTTACAATTCCTGTGAGTGATGTAGCACCAGCTACTGAGAGGTTGGAGGTAACTTGATTCCTTTACCTAGCAGTTGTTGGAATTTTTAAAAATAGTAACATTAGAAATCAGAGGCTAGATTTCATCCTTTCCATCCACATAGCAGTAAAAACAAACAAACAAACAAAAAAACCAGGCACACTGCAGCCATTCTCTTGAGGGACCCTGTGCTTGGGTGGGGACCATTTCCACTTGCTGCTAAGGTAGTAACTTCTCTCCTCAACCCCTGTGAGACCATGACAAGAACAATAGGGATTACTGAATCAGTGATTTTGTAGTTTGGCAGAGTGCTCAGCAGACGCATTTTATATTTAAGTGCTAACTCTGTACTAAGGAGATCTCCAATATATTATCTCAATGAATGTGCAAAAGGCTTCTTAAGTTCTTGCAGAACTCTACAGACATCAAGTCCAGTGCTCAAAATGATCTAGTTAATATCAATGTCAGTAGTCTAACCATTATTTTTGACTCCTTACTTAACTAATTCTCTCCATAATTAGTTTTAAAACTAAGAAGGATCATGGCAATATTCTAACTTCATCTTTTGCTTTATAGACCAACAGAGGTTCTTAGACACTCTGTCACTCCCAAGTGACTGACATTGCTGGGCGGTGGCAGAGCCGTGACCAGATCTGGTCCCTCCTTTCCCTGAATTGGGCAAATCCAAGGTGAATGCCATCAGCTCAAAGCATAACCTGGAAAATAAACTCACACAACACTCAATTACCATTTTACCATTGTTATCTAATAGTGATTTTCATAGTTCACAAACTTTATATTGTGTTGTTAATTTGGTCATTATGGAAAACTGATCATCTGGGCAAAATGGTGATTTTAAGATGGACGTTGGCAAACTTTTGCTTAAAGGACCAAATAGTAAAAATCTTAGGCTTCATGTGCCAAATAGTCTCTGTCGCTGCAATCCAACACTACCATCATAAGACAAAAGCGGCCATAGGTAATTTACGAATGAAGGAACATAGCTGTATACCAATAAAATTTTATGGACAATGGAATGTGATTTTTACATAATATCTATGTGTTATAGAGTATTATTCTTCTTTTGATTTTTTTCAACCATTTAATATATGTAAACACTATCCTTGCTCATGTTCTGAACAAAACGGGCAGCTTGCTAGATTTGTTCCACAGGTCATAGTTTGCCGACCTCTGATTTAAGCCTAAAGATCTAGGTCAACATCAGTTCCATTTTGCCATTTTTGCTCCTACATTTTTTCTTCTGCATACATTTTCTCACAAGTCTGGATTGTTCAAACATTTGCAGAAGCCGAGTCTAAAATGGATATGGGTGATAAAAGAAGTGCTTTTATTATGCTTAATATACTAACAGTGTTTTCTCTTAACAGTTTTCTATTTAAAATACTCTTTACCATCATTATTACAAATGCTGCTTGCTGTTTTTCAGCTTTTAAAGTAATATTATTACCAAGTTATAAAAAAACACCTTTTTCAAGAATGCCTATTTGAAACTGTCATTAAGCGAAAGAAAATAAGCCCATATTTAGTCAATCATGAATTTGTTTTGTGTCACATAAAAGGAAATTTCCTGAAGGGCTTTAGAATAGCAGATCTAAGAAATGTGTTAGAATCATCCATAATCAAAGATGTAATACAAAGCACATCACACAAAAGTCATGAGAGTGTGACAGGAGGGGAGGAAAGGAGGAAGGAAGGGAGAGGGGAAGGAGAGAAAGGAGAGAAGAGAAAGGAAGGAAAGGAAGAAAGAAGGGAGGGAGGAAGAAAAGAAAGGAAGAGAAAGAGGGTGAAAGGAACGGAGGGAGGGAGCGAGGAGAGAGGGATAGAAGGGAAGTGGAACAATAATATTAACAGAACATTAATATTAAAAGAACATTTTCATTTGTAAGCGGGCTCTAAATGTTAAGGTGTTTCCTTTGTACCTAAAGATAATGTGCTGTACAAACAAAAAGAAGGCATGCACAGTTTAAGAAATATTAAAATAAACTCCCATATACCCACAATCAATCTTAAGGTGTAAAACTGTGCTATCTAACATAGTAGCCACTGCACTTGGCTATTGAACACTTAAAATGTGTCTAGTCGAAGTAGAGATTTGCTGTAAGAAAACATACAAACCAGATTTTGATGACTCAGTAGCAAGAAAAGGAGGTTATTATCTCATTAGTAAATTTATATTGATTACATGTTGAGTGATCATATTTTACATATATTGGGTTAAATATTAAAATAAATTTTATTTTTACATTTGAAATTTGGTTACTAGAAAACTGCATTATGTGGTTCAAATTCATGGTTCATATTTGGATTTGGCAGAACTTTTGCAGAACATTACTAATATTTTTGAGACTTTCAATGTTCTCTCATCTCTTACCCTAAAGTAATCATTTTTCTAAATTTTTTATTAATAAGTCCCTTGATTTTCTTTTAGTTTTATCATATAAATGAATGTCTCTAGATTATATAGTTTTCTTTTTTTAAAAAAAGCTTGTATTTTAAACCCCATTGCATTTAGCCTATATTCCAAACAGCATCATCTCCACGGTTTGCTTATATCTGCCCCCCATTTCTGGCCTTCAAATGTTTTTCTTTCTCTTCTATGCAGCCATGTTTTATGAAAATATGTTTTAATCTAGAATTTTTAGGTTTTCCATACTAGGAGGGAGTTCCCTGTATATTTAGTCAATATTACCAGTATATTGTCCTTGTTCTCTAGCGAGAAATAATTATACGTCTCATCTGATCCATGGTACCTTTATAAAGTCATAGCTGAGGAATGATTGTATGAAATAATCCTACATATATAACATGAAAGAATTCATAAAGATGCAGATGAATAATAGATGTTATGCAGCCATAATATTCAATTTGAAATGATAAAATATAAACATGTAAAAGATAATGCAACTAAATAACCAAACGATCTGCCCAGACATTAAGTGTGTGAAGGCATCAAGAAGACTGCACAGAGGAAGTCAGCTAAGGTGGATTTTCAAGAAAGAATGAGAATGAACGAAGTGTTAAGCAAGGGGTAAAATCTATTACAAGTTTTAAAAAAATGTGTACCAGCAGTTTACTAAGAATTTGTTAAAATCTACAGAGTAAAATGTTGACCTTTACCTTACTCATTCAGCAAAACATCATGAAGACAAAAGTGTGCTAGGCATCATGGAGGGATTCACATTTCTAGAGATTTCAAGGTCTCTTAACAAAACAGTTATGCCAATTTTCTGGGGAATTGTACTTTAGGTCTTAGAGAAGATAGCAGTGGAGTTATACAAGGCCTTTTGTTCTTTTTGCCCTAAAAGGAGTTATTTCTGTTTGAAAGAAATCTTCTAACCTGCATTTTTTAACAACTCCAGGCAAATACTTCTCTAGTTAAGTAAATACAAAGATAGCCAATATTAAAATTCTTCTTTAAGGTGATCATACTATGAAGTCAGCTTTTCCTCAAGAGATCCCTGACTTGAGTCTAAGATCTCAAGTGTTTCACAACTGTAATAAGCTGATCATTAGCAGTTTGCAAATTGACATTAGCAAGCCCACACCATGCTGCTGTGTAATCTACCTAGTTCCACAATATTTCTTAAAATATGATTTCAAATAATGCTTCTAAGCTCATGTGAGCAAATGTTAGTAGAGGAATTTTACAAGATCAACTAGTGACAAATGAGAAGAGCTTTTTCAGAGTCACTCTACTCAGATATGAAGAGACTACCACAGCCGTAAGCCCAAGTCAATAATATAGTTGTGTTTATTTATGTCATTATATCCTAACAAATCTTGATTTCCATGTATGATAGTGATATAAAAGTTCAGTTTAAAATTTTTATTCAAATATAAAAAATGAGTTATCATAAGGAAATATTAAGTGTAAATAATGTGTAGGTATGGCAAGACGAGAAGGTAGTATGGTGCTGACTGAAGCTTGGAAAAATGTGGTCCAAAAACATTTTCCCCCCTAAGGAAAAATTGTTTTAAGGAAAAGTTTGTAAAGCATATTTTAAAACTTATCTACTCTCTTCATTTGAAGGAAAATTACTTGACTTAAGTAGAGCATTAGATTTCCTGTCACAGTTTGTCTAACTTACATTCAGTAAGGCAAAAAATGAAATTCAAAACTGAATCTAAGTTCCTCTGTGCAAGTGAAGGACTTAAAAATTTAAACAGGCATAGCTATCCTTCTTTCCTGGAAGCTCATAATTCTGGCAGAGGGCTAATTAAGCTCATGTGAATTAATGCATTAAACATGCAGAGGACTGCCACAGTTAGAGGATCCTTAACCCTTAGGAAGTAAACGCAAATTCAATAAATCAGCTCAGGAACATTCGTCTAAACAATTAAAAGAGTTTTGACACAACAGTTAAACATATCTGGTCGCCAAAGAAAATGAACGTAAGGGACAGTCTCTGCACAGATAATAGCTACTATATTAAAATCAATAAAAGCCTGAGAGTAGTTCTCCTAAATGCATTGGAATTAATATGCAGCGGGCAGGATAGTAGCTATCCTGAATAGTCAGAAAAAGGGACTTCTTAGTTTGTCCCTCAACCTCCAAATCTCCTCTATCACAATAGGTGGCACTATCATTTCCTCTGTTGTTCAAGCTCCAGACCACGCTCATCAGCACTCATTTCCTCACCTCCCTAACTCCTTCGGCCTCACATTCAATATACTAGCAAACCCTGTTTCCTCTACCTTCAAAATATATCCCAAATCCAATTACAGCTCATCACCTCCACTACTACCCACCTATTCCAGGCAGCCATCTCTCACCTGTACTGTTGAAGTGGTCTTCTTGCTTCCACTCTGGCTTCTCTACAGTCATTCATCCATACCACGGTCTCTATCATATTTTTAAAAAGTAATTAGTTCAGACTTTGTGCCCCACTGAAGTACTTCAATGATTTATTTTCACATTCAGAGTGAAATACAAACTCTTGAATCGGACCTACAGTAGTTTCTCTGTTGACTTTTCGGACTGCATGGACTGTCACTTATTCACTTCTTTATTGCCAGACTTATTTTCTTTGGGTCACTGATTGTGTACTTGCTATTCCCTTTCTGAAACACTCTCTACTGCATTTTTGCATCGTGTACTTCTCATCCTACTCAAGTCTCTGCAAAAATGTCACTTGTTCTCTGACCACTAAAATAGCAACACACACACGATGGCCTAGTCCTCTGTTATTTTTCTTCATAGCACTTATCACGACTGAAGTTATTTGTTTATATAGCTGTCCTCTGTACTTCATCAAGTTATGAAGATTAAAGCAGATCTTATATGTACAAGCACTTTGCAAAGCTCTTTAAATGTGAGGGATCGCTATTGTAGTGGAGTTTGTCACTTTAGGACTAGTCTAATGACATTATGAATCAAAAAGCCTCTATTGATTTAATTAATTGTAATTATTCTTGTCTGTCCCTTACTTACTTGCTTTATTTTTAACTAGCCCAAAGAATTGATTACTGGCTGTTCAGATAATACTAAATTCCTTCTTATAACATTAATGTTACTTTTTTGTGAATTCTTAGCATCATAACATTACAATTTAGGAAATAAAAAATTTAAGAAAAATTTTAGACTGAAAATGTATATTTTCCTGATACATATTTTCAAGTAGTTTATCAAACATCGTGATCTTTCAAATAAAGTATGTCTCATAAGAATATGGCTCTTTATCAAGGCTCCCAGAAACTTGTAATTCCAACTTCGTGCCTAAACAATGTTACCTTTTATAAGCATTGTTGTTCATTTGTTATTTTTAAATTGTTAGAGAAGAATTATCACTTCAACTTTTTTTCATATGGTAGATACATATATATTATAAAGCAAATATAAATCATGTCCCATAATCTTGGATGGGCTAGAAATTGTATTTTCTTAATTTTCTGTAACTGAATTTAATTTTTGTTTCAAGCACGTATCTTGCCATGCTTTTCAAATATTCTGTCATGAATCTTCTTCATTATCCACGTTTTGTGTTTGAGCCATCTACCAACATAGGTTTAACTAAAATGACATTATTTTGTTTACTGATAGCTCTTGGGTATTTATTTCCCATGCTGGGAACACCGAGTCTTCGACATTGTGCCTGCCCCATATGTCTAGATGCACCACGGAGTAATTTCCTATCCCTAGCAGTGCTACGAACAAGTCTGCTCAGCCTGTCAGTTGCCTTTACCTCTTCTCACACACACTCCTCCACCCCCACAGGAATTTCTTTTAACCTTTTTAGAAACCTTTCTCCCTATGTGTTTTTGTCCAAGATACTTGTTCTCTATTTTAATCCTGCTTCTCTTATCAGTTCTGTGAGTGCTCTAAATTTTCTTAAGAGGTAAGGTTTAGAACAATCCAGAGAATTGCAGGAAATTTTTATTTTCTGCCCAGCCAAATCTCTCTGTCAGGTTAGTGACCACAGGGCCAGTTCTCTGCTGAAATTGGGGTGGGAAGAAATTGTAAATATTGAGAAAAACATAGGTTAATAACATAAAATATCCTTCCATAATGGTTTTCAATTTTACACTTCAGTATAAAATCAAACCACTATTGAGCATCTGCTTTGTAAATGATCCTTGGATAGGTTGCAGTGGTTTTTCCTTTCATCCCCTTTAAATGGCATATGCATAGTCTTTAAAAGTCACAAATTTAAAAGAACTATCTAATAACTTGACATAATCTCGGCTATGATCATCGAAGATGTCATGGTAATCTGTAATTGTGTTCTGTAACAATAAATCATTGAACATAGCAGTGAAGCTCTGGATGTAAAATTATCTGCTTCACTAAATCTTACATGTGGTTTGACTAGTAAGAAATAATCCCTGGAATTAAAAATAGTGTCTTTTACCCATCTCAAACTGACATACCATTTTAATTCTAGACCTAAGGCAATTTATTTATGTGTTTTTATGCCAGAGCAAATTTGCCACTTGTCAAAGTTCGTCATGTTTGGTTCTGTGATTTGTGACACTGTTTTGGAACAAAGGAAGGAGTTCTTTAAAAATGACCAGTACAACATGCAATGTCTGCTGGTCCCTGTCTGCTAGATAGAACGCGCTTTTGTAGAAACCAATTAATCTCAATTTTGTTCAGAACTTAGCAGAATGTGGCTCTCTTATCTATTTCCTTTCTGGTTTGTTTTTTGACACTTGTCTCTCTGAGGGTTACTAAAGCAGAAGCAGGATCATTGGGGGATTTTCCAACTGTTTGACAGCTCTTGTCACCACAATTTAGCTGTAACTTTGTAGGTGGCTGTAGTTTCAGCAGGTTGTAGTTGAAGATGCTGATTAATAAGGCTTGCAACATAAAGGTCCTAGTTTTCAGGTGACACCACTCTATCATGAATCTGCAGCTTTATCCATCCCTGACTTTTGTGAAAAATCTCCATATACAGTTTTCTAGTCTGTTTAAGCTATATCATTTGACTTCACTATAGCATGGGATTTATAAGTTCATTCTATATAAGTCCTGCTATTGATGTGATTTCCAAGTGAATTTATCCTGTTTTATTAGTATTTTAATATTGTAGTAAGTTTTTTAAGCAGTGTTCATGTCTCAGAAGAATCGCATGAACCACTATATAGCCACCAGGCAAAGCTAGTGCTAAATAGGTGTTTCTCCAGATTTCCTATTACGGGCAAATGGCTCTGGGCCTCAAGAAAATATCAGTGACTTTCCAGAAGGAGCATCCAATTGTTGACCAACAGCAATAATGTTGACTTTAAACATTTTCACTGAAAAGATCTACAGAGACAGCTGTTTGACTCATGTGGGTCTTATCCCTGGCTAGAACTGTTTGCGACAGGTATATATATATATCTTTCCCAAGTTCAGTGGATTTATTTGAGTGGGAAAATACCAAAATAAATCAATATTTCCCTTTCTCTCCTTTCTTCCCTCTCTCCCCTAATTCTTCACACTCTCATCCTTTATCTCTCCCTCTTTCTCAAATTTGAACAAAGAGCCAGAGTCCATGATCAGGCAAGTGGTGGACAGAGGAGCTTGGGAGCAAGGAAGCTATTTATTAGCAACGAGCTAATGTATAAGAATAGAAATACTGGAGAAAGCCAAAGATAGAGAATTTGAGAGTTTTGAGGAAATAAGACTGACCTTAATTCCTACTGCTTTCAATTCTCAAATGACACAAAAATAGCTAATATCCTATGGATTTACTTAAATTAGCCTGAGTGGATTTCTCTTTCTTGCAACTAAAAGAACCTTAATCAGTTGTTGGAGCTTATTTTTAAATGCATTTACTTCCTGCTAATACAATTACGTAATAATAGTTGTAATTTGCATTTGGCAAGGAGTTTAACTTTTTCAAAATACTGTTACATCTTATGCTATTGTAGCCTCAGAAGAGAGGACAAGTGACATCTCATCATTTCATACGTAAAAAATTATCTTATTTTGGGTGGGAGTCCAACAAGATCAAATAACTTTCTTGAAATCTCCCACAAAGTTACGAGTAGTGCTGTAACTCAGGCCCTGACCCCAGCTATTAATGGTCTTCATGTCCCAAAGCTGGCTTATACTAGCTTGGTAGTTCCAGACATGATTTCAAGTTCATGTTCAGTGTTTAGTGATATTGCATTGATAGCTTGAAATCGGCTATGGTGGGAGTATTTATGTTGTAAAATCAGCAACCGTGGCAACTCACAGCTTTTGTTTCTTAAAAGCCAGTTTGACTTTTATCAGAATACCGCTGCCTCTAGCAAACTGAATATTTTATAAAATCACTTATTATGTTTTCTGGAGTTTCAAGTGTGCTCATTTATCTTTAAAGACAAGCAGAAACCCCTTAATTTATCCTTAATTGGAAATTTTCAATTCTTTACCAGGATAACTTCCAGCAGTGGGTGAAGACCTCTGTAGCATTGCTGGAGAGAAGTCTTAGGAAATTTGTTCTGCCTTAGAATTAGGAGTGTAAAAGAACCATCAATATTATCTAGCTTAACCATGTTATTTAACAGATGAAGAAATTTAGAGCAAGAAATGGGTCATGGTTTTTTCGAGGTCATAAGGCTGCAGAAAAGGAAAATCATGAGTCCAACTCAGTTCTCCTTCTCTATAACCCAACACTGGGTAAAATCCATGCTTGGGAAATCTGGCTCTGGGCAAAAAAAAGGAGACTACAGGCAGAAGGCTGGAAGTGCAGCAGGCTTATAACATTTCTTATGAATGATACTGAAGAAAAGATCATTGGAAGGAATCACTAATGCTCAACTAAAGCTTTAATTGTGCTGATCTGTTCATTCATTAATATATGTGAGCAAAGGAATGTTTCTAATAATTAAAATATACAATCAATAAATTTACAAACTCAATTTCAGGACTAATTGTTTGTTAAATACAAAGAGTATTTTGCATAATGAGAAACAATATTCATGAAGGACAAAATGAAAATGAAAGGCAATTATGCCCCTCCCAATAAGATCATAGTTATTATTATGTGATAAAATAGACAAAGGTGAGAGGGAGAAATTTATTTTTATAAGTAGTGAAGGAATGAATAATTTGATCTAAGGAGCACTGGTGAAATATATTTATAAAATACAAGTATAAATCAAGGGTTATACTCAATATAAAATATAAACTACTTCAGATTAAAACTCAATTTGAATGGTCTTTTGTTGATTTTATTATACATAGCTCTCCTTTAAATCGATATCATGCAGCCAACAAGAGAGAAGGTAAACCAATTTCTGTCAATGTTTATTAAAATAATTGATGTGCCTTTTATTTCAATATGACTTATTTCAGAGAATATCTAAGTTTTTCTTGACAGGGCTGGAGGATGTTTTGGAAATATGCCTTTGTGACGAGCATGATATGCTTTAGTCAATCCAATTTATTTAGACAAAGTCTAATCATATTTCTAGATGATAAGTCAGTGTACCGATGCAATTAGTAATAGTCTTTAGATAGATAATAATTACGTGTCATGCTCTCATAATAGTGAAATTAAGGATAAGAAATGTTAACATATCCCAGTTTAACACCTGTTTCTCCCCTCCTCTCTCTTAGGCAATATTATCTGTTTCCTATAAATACAAATTGCCAAGTTACAGTTAGCTTATTTGTAGCTATTTTAAAAAAACTCAAAATGGCCTGATAAAACTACCAGTGGCAGCATACTGGGGACCTAACTTCAGAACCTAACTTCTCTTGGTTCCACCTCACTTTATGGTTTTAATGTATATATGTATCTACTTATGAATATTCTTTTGAGGTTTTAATGTATATATGTATCTACTTATGAATATTCTTTATTAATATGTACATTTTTAAAATAGCTATTTCCTTTTTTTTAAAAAAACATCTTTGTTTGGATTTTATGGTAAGAAGTAAAAAAGTAGGTTTTCAAAATTCCATTATCAATCCAGTTTAGAACTTTTCTTCTGCTAATATAGCCAATCTTAAAAATTAAATAGTGTTCATTGGCCCAGTTGAATTTCATGTAATATTTTGAAATGCCATATGCTAATTTTACTTATTAAAATAAAAGCAATTTGGAGAAAAAAACACTCTGAACTAAGAAAACATGCATGACATAGAGTTAAGGAACTGAGGTTTGCCAGTATCTTTGTATCTGCTATGTTGCATAGTAATTTTTGAAGCCAATAGCAACTATATTTATATGCTGAGCTCTGATAAGTCTGCTACCAATATAACAGTTACAAGAATTTTAAAAATTATTTGTTGAAATAAGTTTCTTGTTGACAGGAGTTATGATTGTTTACTTTTTAATCTTTGCATGTTGCACAGCATCTAAGAGGTGTATAATAAATGTTTAGTGAATGAATTAGAAAACGAATGCCCAGAAGTGAGAAAATAAAGCTCTTAGCTTACATTCATATCATAGAGGCCTCTTTTTAGTGGTAGTACTGTAGTGAATAGGCTCTGGGGCAGACCACTCTGGTGGTATAGTAAAATTCCTCAGGGAGCTGAGTACCAGTACATAGACCTACCCACAGAGAGTCGTCTTTGATTGTTCTGAGCTGAATCCCAGGGAAAAGGAATATTTAAATCTTCTCAGGTGATGAACAAGAGCAGTCCAGTTGAAGAACCATTGATTTATTTGCAAGTTTCACATATGTTTTTCACATTCAAAGATAATTAATCTTAGTTTTAAGCTACTCGAGTATATAAAAATATTCTGCTTTAATATCTTCATTTTTCAAATGAAATTAAATATTAGGTTAACTTTTTTGTCTAATAGTAAACATCTAGTAAGTGTCCAAGCTAGGACTAAAATTCAGGATGTCCCTTAGACCAGTGCTCATTTCCCTAACCCACACTGCACCATTTCTCTCGTGATCTCAGTAATGCTTTATGTGAAAAAATGAAAGCTACTTCAAACAATCACGTGTCTGTTCATACAACTTAATTCTCAAGTGTAACATGAACAGTTGAGGACAAAGAAGTTGCATCTTAATACTTTCTAAGTTCAGTGTAAAACATAACCTTTCCAAATATTTGCAGCTTGTATAATGCACTTAGCTGACTGTGATGCAAAATAAAATTAAATGATATGATGCATAGCTCTGGACACTCATACAAAACTAATAGAAAGTTAGTTTGATTTTTAAATTAACTGGTCATTATGGAGGCCGAGCAAGATGATGAATGTCTGAAAACTTTGCCATGTCTGACTGTGGCATAATGTTAAAATCTCCTAAATATAAGTGTCATTTGGCATCTCTAACAATGAAAAGGACAAGCAATTCCCTTAATAGTTTTCTATAATAACTATGTTTCAGTTAATGGTGAGAGAAAAGAAAATGTTTGGTTGACCTGATCTTTTTAACCCATTAAATAATTTTCAGATTTAAAAACATTTTAATTTTCATCTCCTCGTAACTTAGACTGCTGGTATTATAGAAATGTCTGCACATATCAGTTTTTTCTGACTTAGGTTGGTACTGTATAATTACATATATCTATTTCGGTAATTGTGCTTTTTTTCATAGCCACTCTATCAAATAGATATTATGTATATGTATATAAGTATATAAACAAAAGCAAATGTACTACTTTTAGTTTACTGAAATTAAAAAGCTAAATGTTGCAAATTAGTTTGATGCTACATTACGGAGAAACCTAGTTTTGGTTGCCTTTATTTGTATAGTATAATTGAATCTGAAAAATAATTATTCAGTAAGAGTGTTAACTTTAAATCATTTTTTTCTGTTCATGTTCTTTTAATAAAATATTCACAATAGAGCAATTTTCTAGATTCATTGTTAGGATTTAATTTCATCTGTTTCTTTCAGTGTTGGGTCTATAATTATACCCTCTAGGGTACATTCAACTGAATTGGTACATAAATCTAAAGGATAGGTGAAAGAGTCAACCAAAAATAAAGATAATCTCTATCTCATCATAAAGTTATTGCCAAGGATAAAATGCAGAAGCTAGAGTCCTTTGATTTAAGAATCTTAAACATGAAGTAAAATTATCTCATAAGAAAGGAATTTCATCTTTGCTGGGTTAGTGTTAAAAGTCAGTAAAAATCTATGTAAACCATTTGGAGCCATAATTATTTTCTTAGAACTTTCTCAATTTCTAAAACACTCACATGGCCCTACTGTTCAAACCAGTTTAAGTATTCTAATGAGTTTCTTTTAAAGACTTTATATGTATGACACCGATTATAATGACAGTATGTCGATAAGGAGAAGGCAGGAAGTATAAACTTCCACTAGAGGAGATATGGTCAAAATGTCACAGATTACAAGGATGAAATGACTTTTGGCCCACTTCAAACTTATCCAACCAAGTAAGCAATATTTGACTGATTTCTTCATTATCAGAAGTAGTAATAGTTCTATATCTGTAATGCTTACATAATTTCACAATCGATGCATATTATTTCAGTCATGTAAAAAAATCTTTAAATACTGTTCAGTTACTCAAAAACAATTCCTTCTTTGCCTCTTACCAAGATTGCTTTATTTTGATGAAGTCATTTTTTCTTAAAAATTTGTTCCATATTAGCTTAAGTGTGTGTTTTCTCAGTTACAGAACAAAATGATTTTTCTGCCACCTGGCTTGAGAGTAGGGACCTACACTTTTCTCTGCCGTAACTTTAGACACTCATTAAAAATGTCAGGCTGTGATACTGTGTGTGTGCAAGTTGGACATAGTACTAGACACTGGAGTGTAAGACATATCATGTTCCATAAAATATGTCTAGAAGCTGATGATTTGTTGAAAATGTTATAATAGGAGCTCATTAGTTTTAAAATAGGCAACCTCTTAACATGACTACATTATATAATGGCTATTTTCTTTCATGTTATGATAAAACATTTACATTCTCATAAATGGAGACCATTAACACTAGATTAAGTCAACTGAAAAATTTCAAAATATTGAATAAGAGAATAATTTTATTGATCGAAAGCACAATACCAAATTGTCAAAGTTGGGTTAACCATTGTGTGGTGACATAATATCTTTAGGTATGAGAGTTTGATTAAATTAACTGGTTATTCAACTAATTAGTTGGTATATACATGTACGTTATTACATACACTTGTATACACATAGACAAAATGTGTATGTAAAGAAATTTCACATTTAGAATACTTTACCATTTATATTTTTAAGTAGTCATGGTTATTGCTTAAATCAATACTTATTCCTTTTAATTGGTTGGTATAACACTTTTTTGTGGGGGTTCTTATGTTAAAGGATTAACATAAGTAGCTAAATGACTAAACTATTTCTTGGATCCTGTGTTCATGGATCAATATCCAATTGTTTACACTGTTTTCTGGGGCCTCACTTAAATAAAGCTGTGATTACAATTTAAAGGTTTAAAATAAATTGTAATAAGAGAATAGGAAAAGCAATAAAGAAAATAGGTGATGGTCAAATAAAATCAATGAAGTTTGTCACTTGGTTTAAAATTCTGATATTGTATTATATTGCTTAATATTATTTATATTGATTACTCATAGTTTCCATAATTTTCATTTCAAGTGCTTAAAAGGAAAGAGAATGAAGTTTCATTTTTGGAAAAATAACATAGTAAGTCATTTTTTTGCAGAATAGATTCATCTTCAACCATTTAGATCAGAAATGCCATTTAACTGACAGCTAGTTTCCCTTCAGCTAATTTCAACTGGTATTTTTTAAATCTCTTCATTTGCCTTATACCTGTAAAATGTAAGATAGTGCTTATAATTTCTTTCTCTGTGTCGTTTGTATAACCCTTTTATTGGTACTGATATTCTGCAGAAATGCCTGTGGCTTTGGCTTGTTCTGCACCACCTGAAACACTGTGACCTTTTGACTGCCTTAAGCTCAGGGTCTTCATTAATAATCACAGGGTGGGTTTAGATCACATATGAGACAAATCTCTTTGCAAAACCCTTGATCTGACATTTTTGACTGGGAGAGAATCATGTTTCACATAAGCACAGAAGATTTTCCTCACCAAACCACGATGCGAATTAGCACCTTATTCTTTCTAGAAAATTCTTTTGGAGTAAACTGAATAGGAGTAGGAATGGAGAGAGAGAACTTGGAGGGTCTGCACCAGGAAAAATACAGCATTAGCGAAAATGTCTAAAATGCTCATTGTCTTCTAGGTACTGTGTTAAGTGCTTTACATGCATCCGTCACTTTATCCCATTAGTAATCTTTTGAAGGAGATTATCATTCCTCTTGTTTTAAATGAGAACTCTTAGACTTGGAGAAGTTTAGTGCCAAATAATAAGTGGCAGTGCTGGACTATATCTCCTGTTTCCAACCATTACAAGTGACCGGCAAACCACAATCTTTTCCAAGTAATTATCTTCCATGTTCTTGATTATAAAATGTAGAGGGAATGTGGAGAGAGACAGAGGAATGAACGAGCGTTTCAAATCTTTTTTTCTCCTTTTTTACTCCATACTGTGACCAATGACAGGGCTTACTAGGGCTGTAATTCTGATTCATCATCTTGTTATACTGTTTTCTTCGATAGTCACGTTTTCATGTGCAACACCTAGGAGCCGTCATAAACTGTATTGAAGCAATCATGTTGGAAACCATTTTATGTTCTTATAATTTTTCTAATTAACCCTGATGTAAAATGAAAAGTAGAGCACCAGTCTTCTCTTTCTGTGTGGCCTTGAACAAGTTATATAGCCCCTTAGAGCCTACCTTGTTACTATTTCCACATCTATATTAAAAAGATGTTAGATTATATAATTACTCATGACCCTGCAAACATTAATATTTCTATGATTCCTTTATAGATGACAAAATGGGAGTATGGAGAAGATTGAATGTCTGGGTTGATGTAACATATCCCCACACCCAGACAATAATAGCATAGCTAGAATTAAAAACTGTTTCTTTTAATTCCTGAGTCAGATATTTATTACTACATTGTGTGGCCTCCTCTGGGGTCAGTGTCAACTCCAGTAAAGTTGGAGAGTTGTCCTGCATTGTTAAGTACCAGAGTTTTAAACTTGACTCTGCCTTATCTGGCAGCTTTACTGGTAACCTAAGAATATATCATTTATATCAAATTGATAAATATCTAAACATTGCAGCAATTCCTAATATCACATATGGAAAAAAGATGAATATAACAAACAGTCTTGAGAGATAGGACTAATGAGGTAAGTTCAGTTTTTTCCCCCCAGTAATTAATATAATTTGCATAAACACCATGGAATAAGATTGGTTAATGGCATTCAAATGACACTTGAAAAATGAAGCTTATATGGATATTGCTAAAATTTTTTTCAGATAACAGCATAGCTACAAGAAGCTGCCACCAAGTGTATGCAATTTCTGTACCACTAGCTCAAATCTCCATCAATGGAGGTCTCAGTGATTGTGGATACCCCAACTATTGGAAAGAGTGGGATTAAACCACATAGAAAAGCCGTACTCAGGCTATAGGCCCACTTCTTACTGCCATGGGTGAGAAGAGGCAGGAATAGAACAAAAATTTTCTGAAGAAGGCAACTGACATAGATATAGGCTTGGAAATTATTCTTCAAAGCAAAATTGGAAGAATGAGGAAATTTTAGCCCAGAGAAGAAGAGACTTACAGAAACTTGGAGAACTACCACCACATAATTTATTTTATGAATATGGGTTCCCCTTTTCATTCACTCTGTCAGTCTACATGAACAATCATTCTCAGCTTTGAATGGTGATAATATAGCTACACGTCTTCCTCATGTCACACAACTGAAATATTCTTTAAAATGTAGGCATACGATCAATATTTTTGCAAACAGTTTTTTTGAAAATCCCTCTTTAATTTGCATTTCCATCTCAGTGATGCCGTCTTTATTTCTATGTATTTTCTATTGGCAGATACTAGTCACATTTACTTGATAACTTTGCCAGTGTTATTTCGATAATGGGTCACAATACACTCAAAAGAATCATAAAAACTCAATGAAAGGAATATTATAGAGAATCTACTTGAAATACAAATGCCATCCTCCTTCCTTTCCCAAGTGATTTGCTTTAATGGATAAAAATCAAATCTGACAATCTTTTTGAAACTAAACTCCATCTATATTTAATTGAGTTTCTTTTATTCTCATTATACAAATACGCAATGGGTTACAGTATCTTGGCCTACTATTAGTAATGAATTTGTACTCGTTGGAATTTGTGAACTGTTGGCAATTTGTTGAGAGATTCTTCTTCGCTCTGTTAATAGGTAGCAGGCCTTCCTTGGTGTATATTCTTTCCTGGGGCTTATACTTAATCAGAATGTATATTGAAGAATTCTATTTTTAGAGAAGTTGTCACAAGAAACAAACAAATAAAAAATTAAACAGAGCACCATAGGAAAATAATTCATTTGAATCCTTTTATTATGTTATTGCCAAAGTGAATATCTGTGTAACAAGTTCTGTCATAGGAAATTATACTAAAGGAATTGTAATTTGGCTTGTCATTTTCCAAGTGTATATACAAATGAGTTTCTTTATACCTAGATTTTACAATATTCTTAAACTATCTCACACACGCTATCTGTATCATCAGTAATAAATCAATGAATGATTGTAAGAAAAGATGACTTTATCATGATTTTTAACCTCTCAAAACAACATAAGATTTCAATATTGGTTTTTCATATATCAAACAGGGTTTTTTAAATTTGTTTGCTTTGTTTTGTTTTTTATTAGCATAGCAGAGGGATTTAGCTACATGGCTTTTATTGCAATAGAAGGTACTTAAGAAAGCCCTATATGTCGTTCAGAAACTTGGTAGTTAAATTATTCTTTTCTGTGTTCTCTAATTTACAGATTTTTTTCAGAACTTTATCAGTATATTTGATAACTGCTACTTGTGAGGTGATCAAGCCAAATTATTCATGAGTTTATTTTAATATATAGTTATGTATTTGCTGACTCCTCAAGACATAGACATTGACAACAATGGTGTAAATTCCATTAAGAAGTAGAAGTATAAATATTTGTATGTATGTATATGGTGTGCATATAAGCACACAAAATAACATTTCTTTAATTTGTTTTCTGAATGATCAGTCTTCATGAAAAGCAGTCCAAAAAAGTAAACTAACAACTTTTGAAATTTTCTTTTTCAGTTGAAATGACATTTAACAACTAAAATTCATACTATCACCCGATTACCATAGTTTACCCTCTTTTGTACATAACCTTATTCTAGATAGGTGGTGTGTACTCTAAGTGTCTTTAAAATACAGGTATGAAAATGTAATTGGTCACTTAAAATGAGACTACCCCACATATGCAACAAATGATTTATTTTGGAAAGTGTAGTCTTTCAGTAATTTAAACTAATCTTTAAACTCAGTTTTTCTCCTACTTTTCAATCTCCAATGGTTTTCTATGCACTCTTATTCATAAACCTGTGATGTATTCTTTGTATAATTTCATATTCTAAATATAGACTTTAGGCCCTCGCACAAAAATCCCATTTCATTTATTCAACATTTTCTCCTCTATTCTCTAAGACAAAACTTCTCTTATGGCTAGAATGACATTCTGGCTACTCCCCAAATATATAATTCTTGCATCAATCTTAATCTAAAAATGTATTTTCCTTATAGTTTGACTACAAGTTCTACTCATAGGTCACAACAAACTCAAGACTTGCCTATTCTGTGAAAATTTATTTGCTCTTTTTAGGTCAAACAGATCATTTCCTGGTCTAGCCTCATATGGGTAAAAGTCATTGTGGCTAAAATCATTGCTTATTTCAGATGCATAGGTCTTATCTCTACCAGCAGGGCACCTTGAGAGCAATGTTGGCCATCCCATACCAGTTTTGTATTCACCCCAGGATGTATGCATAGGCATGGGATAAATGATTTATATGAGTTTGGAAAGCTTTAAACTTGAAAGTTTCTAGCTAGATGAAAGCAGAGCAATTGAGCATATGAGAATGTTCATTCGCATCTCCAAGGGAATTTCCCTATCAATCAGAATTTTTAGTATGTTATAAAGAACGTTAGTCAAAACAACTAGGTTAATTCATTCACTTATTCAACATATTTTAAATAGTAGGAGTTTAAGCTCCTACTCCTAAGTTGAACCATAAAAAATTACAAATTTTATATTTCAAATACAGTCGAATATCAGGAAATTTATATGGTTCAACTGAGTATTTTCCAAGGCCTATGGATCTAGTAGTAAATGATATAGCTTAAAGTATAGTCAATTAGAAAAATTACCTCTGATATTGCGAGGCCACTGAGAATTTTAATTCTTGTCTAGATTGTCTTATGACTGGCTTTGTTTAGACAGATCCTTGCAACAATCAGTTTCTAATTGTAGTTCCCTACTGAAATTTGATGAGTGAATAATAGTTTCTTTTAAATCGATATAAAAAGGTTGAGATACGCCCAGCTTCTCTTACCAATCCATTACAATTATATCATGTTTATTTCCATAGACCCCTAAGCCTATTAATGAATCTTATTTTTCCTTTTAAATTAATAAGATTAATAATTTTTTTAATTCAGTGTGCAATTATTTTGTTTCTTTTCGTTGCCCCCTTTCTAGTTCTACCCAGTAAGGACAAGTGCTGGCCCCTCAAAGTTGGTGAATGGATCATTGTTCCCTATATTCATATTTCTCAATTATTAAAGCTTAATTTGATTTTTCCCTAGCCTTTTAATTTCTCAGACCAAAAGAAGTTGATGTTTTTATATTTATCCTTACAAAGAAACTATTCTACCTTCCCTGATGACCTACTTTGCCTAAATTGTTTTCAGTTCCATCTTGTCCCTCTGGAAGAGCAGTGGCCACAATAAGATACAGTGTCCAGTAGCTGATGCCCACACGTTTCTTCAAGGTTAAGGCAGTGTTTTCTCTTTCTCTTCCTGATGATAACCTGCATGTTGTTGGCCTTTTTGACTGAGCAGTGCAAATGGCTTATGTCTTCAGAAAATAATATACAGTGATTTACATCTTAACTGCTAAGTCAAAAACCATCATTCATACAGTGTTAATTGGATTTATTTATTTCTGAGTCTTTATCTTATAGAAATCTACATTAAAAATCACCTTCTACACTAATTATGGTAGATTATTACAAAACTTTACAAATCTCTGATATTTTTATTTGTTTCTTATAACAGCCCTATGAAGTAGATGGAAATGATGCTCTTATACTCAGATTTATAGAGGAGAAAACAAGCTAAGGATTTAGAAAATTTTACTTGTGACAATAAGAAGCCCATAGGAAGCTAAGAACAGACTCTAATCCTGAGCTCATTTGACTACACTAAGTATTTTGAAATGTCACAAACCAGGAAAGTGGCATGCTTTCAAAGACTGTGGTAAAAATAAATAAATAAATAAAAAATCTTAAATCCTGGACAATAAGAAATCATTAGTGAATCATTTGTAACATTCTTACTCTTAGTTTTCTTTTAGAACACAATGTTTACTCGGTGTTTACAGAAACTCCAAATACCTATTGTATGCCTAAAATTATCAGTTGATTCCTTTATATTGTGTTAATACTCAAGAAACTATCTCCAAAGCATTTTGGTATTCCATTTTATATTTATTGAGGTATTCGAGTTATCTACTTTGGTTTCCATCTGAGTATACTGGCCTTAGATTGATTTCAACATCTTGTGAAACTCAGTGTTCAGTTTTAGACAAAGGCTCAGTCCTTTGATTCACATAAAATTACAAAGGTTTGTTGGCTTAACTGAATCTTGTATAAATCTCAGGTATTTGCATGTGAAAACCCAAAATAACACTTTCCCAAAGTATTCACTTATTTTAATTTTATCTGATAGAAAACTTCCTTGTAGAATTTTTTTTCAAGAAGCAAGTGCAGCATAGTTGGACCTGGAAGATATTATGCTAAGTGAATTGTCAGAAAGAGAAGGACAAATATGATCTTATCTGTCTGTGAAATTTAAAAAACAATGTAAAAACAAAACCAAAACAGACTCAACAGAGAACAAGCTGATGGTTTCCAGATGAGAGAGGGTTGGGGTACAGGGTGAAAAAGGTGAAGGGGTTAAGAAGTATAAATTGGTGGTTATGAAATAGTCATGGAGATGTAAAGCATAAGGAATATAATCAATAATATGACAATTGTGTATTGTGCCAGGTGAGTACTAGACTAATTAGGGGGATCACTTTGTAAATTATGTAAATGTCTAACCACTATGTGGTACACCTGCAACTAGTATAAAATAATATTGAATGTCAACTGTAATTGAAACATAAAAAAAAAATGGGGAAAAAGGAAAGAAAAGGAATAGAGGCTCAGCTTTTCAGGTATAAAACAAGTTATGAAGATGTAATGTGCAGCATTGCATGATATCAAATGGCCACTGGACTTATCATGGTGATCATTTCTTTAGGTATATAAATATTTAATAACGATGGTATACACCTGACATCGATATATTGCATGTTAACATTTTAATAAAAATCTTTTTATAAAAAAAGAAGTAAGTGCAGTTTCACACCAAGAATAAGATACATGCTATAGATCTCTTTGGTTGAGTGGCTTCGTGGCTTCAGCCAAGAATGATCATGAAATATGTGGTTCTTTTCATCCCTCAGGCCTTGGGAACCCAAGTTTTCTTAAATATTGAGCATCATTTTGTACTCTCCTACCATTCCTTCCAAACTAATATACACTATTCACTCAATCTGGTATATTTATTGTGGCATCTCCTGCTTTACAATAATAATTTGGCTGCTAGTCTTTGTGGGTTTATTATCTAATTTCTAGTTTCTGATTTTGAAGCCTTGTTGCACTGCAGGAAAAAAAATACCACTTTGCAATGTCCTCACACTAGACAGCTATTTTGAAAGTCAGATCTTTTAAAAAGATGCTGCGTTTCTCCTAATATTTTCCTGTGACTTAAGCCGATTTTGTTTGCCTGAAGAATTGTCATTAACTTATGGCTTTCTCTGTGTGAATGATGAGATGTCACAGTATCTTAAGTTTAGGGTAATAAGGTTGAGGTTATGCCAGCTTATGTCAAGTGCCTTTATTGACCTTTACAGAACAATTGCCAAGTTTTTAGCCTTCTGCAAAAGGCTTAGTACCCTGTCCAAGACTCTCTAAAGAAGCTTTTAAAAACTGTGAGTTGAAATGAGTAAAATGTACTCACAAGGTAGATTTGAATTTTGCTATTGTTTTTGTCCAGACTCATCACTAATTTTAGAGTCATAATCTTGAGTGGCCAGGGTTTCTTGGAAACCAAGTTAGTGATTTACTGATCACACTGGAATTGTGTTACCTTCAATAACATTCCATTCCTTCACTATGTGTCATCAAATGAACACAAATCAAAAGAGTGTCTCTCAAGACTAGTTCTCTGCATGGAACTATGGGAACACAAAACTTATCAAATGCAGTTATCTTATTGAATTTGAACATGTTAAGTAATCAAGTTTTCTTAATCTCTGACTACTTTAACATCCCTGTTGTGCCCTAGTTGTAGTTAGAAAGAAATGTTTCTGCCAAAAAAAAAAGTCATCAAAGAAGTCATTTTCAAAACAAGGTTTAAGCTAAGTCTGTGCTTTGTCTTTTCTTTTGCTATTTTCTTTCATTTAAATTAGTTGTCATATAAAAGCTCTATTAAAAATTGTATAATTAATATAGATGCCAAAAGGAGATCATTTTGAGATATATATTTACTATCTGGGATGAACACAGTGCTCATGGTCCTTATTCCTCTTATTTGCCCAAATGCCTAGGAATAAACTTCTTATAGACAATGAATCCCAGTTTTCAAGGTTGCCATTTCCATAGTTGCCTTATTTTAATATAAATAACATTAATTCTGGATGGGTAGATGGATTTTCACCAAATTTTTAGGGTATGTTTGTAATGGTCTTACCTGAAAGATAGGTTGCATATCTTATTATAAAATTTATTTCCTAGGATCCTGAATTAATCTTAGTGACAGTCATTTAAAGTCTAATTTAGAACCCCTCTTCTGGATAAAGAAAAATAAAATTCAATATGAAGACTGTGGACTGGCCAATTGGGAGAGATGGACTCTCTTAAATGCAACCAAGTAGTCGTATCAATTTTAAGAACTTTTGAAGATCCGCAGATATGGGCCATTCTCCTCCAAAGCTGCTAAAAGAGGAGGTATCATGGAAATCTCTTTCAAAGGCACAGATATGCCACAAACATCAAGAATTATGGGCAAACTATGTTTTCAAATATTAATCTCCAACCGATCATGCTAAAAACATCACTGAAAACCTGAACCTGAATATATGTTTTCTGTTGAAAAGTTTGTTGGAATCAACTAATGAGTCTCTAGAAGGGCTCTTAAAACTTCTATTAATGAAGAAATATCCAAATTCAAGCATATGAAAAATAGTATCATGATTTACAACTGTGCATTTTGATAGGTTCTCCTTTGATACCACTAAGTCACTACTACTCTACTATCCCTTCATTTGAAAAAGTTTTGATTTCCCAGTGAGCATCCCTTTTGCTATCACTATCAGTAATTCATCGGAAGGAAGGACATCCACATCTTAGGTACTTGGCAACCAATATACATTTCACATTGAAAACTCTACATATCATTCTCCAAGGATTATTTATATAGACTTTAAAAATATGAGCCTTACTTGTGATTCATGTGCAAAGATCCTTTGTGAAGGAATTTACATTTATTTTAGCTATGTTATTAAAATTATAGAAAATTATTATTGGAACTCTAAAATTGAGTTTTACTTTCTGCTAAAACTTTTATTTGAAAATCATTAATGATTATTCAGAGCTAGCAATGTAATATAGCTATTGATATATAAAGGTAACATATAATATTAAGATTTTGTTCATAAGCAATTTGTAAGAGAGTTTATAAACTATACTCATTTATTGATTCAATTATTGGAGAGGGAGGAATGTTTCTATTTGTTGTTACATAAATATTCAGTATATTTTTTGTGAAATCGAGAGTCGAGGTTGAAATATTTGAAAGACTGGGCGAGGGTGCTATTATGTGATACATGTGAACTATTGATCCTCTATCACTTTAAACTCTATCATGGATAATTTTTTATATTAAATATTGAAAGATTCTAATGTGCTATTCGAAGCACTTTTTTTTCCCCCTCTATGCCGGAGCCAGCTGGCTAAAGTTGATCAGTACCTGAAAGGGGGGTGAAGCCTAAGAAAAAAGAAGAAGATAGGAAAGCGCTTCAGGAGGACATACAGTTACTGCTGCAGCCCCGAGTTTATTTAGCACAGCCTTTATATAAGTTTTTGGATACAATAGCAAAGCACAGGTACAATATAGTAAAGCACAGGCAACAATAGTAAGGTTCAGAGTACAATGGCAAAGCACAAAGTACATTACCATAGGAATGCTGACATTTACATAAGTTTCTATATATCCTCCCCTCAGGGTACGAACATCCTTTTCTGGGCTGTAAAACATTCCACTATCTTAAAAGGGTTTCTTTATGATGCAAGTCTCCCCACCAGGGTCAGTAATGTTTAAGTTAACATCTTGCTTCCTTGAACCATTGTTAAGCAGTCTCAGCAGCTGCTCCATGGCTATCAGCTACGTGACTTCTTCAGTGCCTCAAAGTGGCTCCCGACACCTCTGTGGAGACTATCCATAGTAAAAGCTTTAGTTCATGTTTCAAGATCATGCTTGGTTTTGATTTTTAATTAGTCATTATATATTCTTTCCTTGACAATGATTTGAGGGCCAATTTTCTCTTTATTAGGAAAGGAGAAATAACATGCTTGCGAATAAACTAATCATTCTTAGTATTTAGCCAGATTTCATTTTTCCCACCCTAGACTGACTTTAGAAATTATTTATTTTATATCTCAATAAATGTACACCCTACAAACCCAGTGATTCTTACTTTTAAAAGAAAGTGCCAATTTTATCTCAGATGATGATATGCTAAAGATCTGTTATACAACTTTATGGAATCCTTAAATCATTCTGAAAGGCCTCCATCCAAGCAATATTTTCTTAAATTAAAAAAAAAAAAACATAAAGTGAATTATCTCTAAAATGTCTATTTTACTTTATTTTGTGCACATTTAGTAAGTAATAAGAATATCCCAAGCCTTGGACTAGATAATAACGGGAGATACGTCTTGGTTTTGTTGGTGGTGGCATTTGCTCTAACATGCCTTCTCCTGGTGTACCAGTTTTTAAGTAAAGTTGGGTTCCTCTAGCTCTATGTTTCTTCTCATAAGTAATAGCTGGACCACAATTCTTAATGTCATTCAATCTAGATTACCATAATTGTGAATATTTCGTTTCACAAAAACAAATGTTTCTTATTTAAGAAAATTGCCTGAAAATTGCTTTATCTAATCAAGTCGATCTTCCCATTTATTGTGACCATACTCCCTTAGCACATAAGAAACAATATGAAATGATAATTTTTACTCGAGCTAGGTCATCATTTAGAAACTGATATGAAATATTTCATGTGATCCAGACTCTTCTGAAATCAAATCTTTTTTCTCTGCTTTGAAAAACTTTTGGCAGTGTAGAAATCTCATCAGTTATTCACCACGAAGTTTCTCCTGTGGTATTTCTATTGGTAGAAATTTTAAGTATTGTCAGTGTGGCTCCTGTCAGCAGGCAGACTGTAGATACTGCAAAACACAACTTATTTCTATCTAAAATTATTTCAAGTTTTGTTAGTCTAAATCTACTGAAGAGGATCACAGAGCTAAAAACAAATTATGAACATAAAATGACATAATAAGGACAGTAAAAACTAACTTGGTTAATTTTTTTTTTTTTTTTTATTTCACCATTTTTCTTTGAAGGCATATTTAACTAACATGATACCAGACTGTTTAGTGCCTAATTGCATCTGGACCTAGCTTAAAGTTGGTTCTTTTGCTAAACCATTTTTGACATTTAAAATCTTTTTGTCAAACTCTTGTTTATTCTATTTGGGGATTTTACTTAATTATTTATGAGTTACAAGAAGGGAAGGAATATAGGTAATAAGAGCTATAACTCTACAGATAAAACATCATCTTTAATCTTCTGTCGTGACAAGAACTAGCACAAAAACTTCTGGGGTCAGCTATTTGTTTTAGGTGGTCTCCATGCTTCCATGTGCTGACCATCAAAATTAAGATGACTTGGAAAAGAATCTGTTAGAGGGTTGAATGCCTTAAGTAATGAACTGTACTCCAAAAATAGATAGTCTTATCAATATCATCGATCAACTAGATTCCTGTATTAGTCTCCTGAAAATGAATTTCTTGCTTCAAATTCTGCCTCATTTCATTCTCCCTTCAAAAGGCAGCCACTGTGATCTTTGAAAAATGTTAGTTTAACCATGTAACTCCCTTCTTAAAATCCTCATTTGGTTCTGTGATTTTTAGGGAAAATTGCAAACTCTTTGGTTCTGAACACAACCTTCATCCTTGAGTTTGTAGATTCATCTGCCCCAGCTCGCACACTCTGGTCCATCATACAGAATGATTTGCTATTCCCCGAAGGCACACTCTTTCTTGCTTTGGCACCTATGTGCATTATTTTCCTTTCCCCAAATCTCCTTTTCTACTCTCTCTGCCTGATTAATCCTGATCATTTATTCATTGAATATTTTTTCAAGATTTGCTCATGAATCATCTCTTCTAGAAAGCCTTCCAAGCAATGCCACCTTGATTCCTCCTGTGACTTAATGCACCTGGAGCATTTTTCATACAGTTCAGTAATCATCATTTTACTTGTGTTTTTCCCTCCATTATATTATGTGCGTTTTAAAGAAAAAGAGAGTATTATATCCACCACTGCATTCCAGTTGCCCAGGAATGCTCCAGGGTTGAATATAGTGGATACTAAGTAAACAAACCTTTGTTGAATCTATGAATGGTCAGGAGTTCTGTATTCAAACAAAGCTTAGCGATAACTCACTGTATGACCTTTAACATACTCTTTTAATACCCCAATCCTCAGTTGTTTTTTCAAATGTAACAAGAGAGATTCTCACTATTTGTGGATTGTTGTAATTGGTAAGGGCAATATAAAAGTACCTTGAACTGTTAAAAAGATACAAATATAAGGTGATAGTGTTATTAATATACATATTCTTTATGTAGATACTTGTTAAGGTTCATGATTGTGTAATAGCTAGGAGAAAATAAATAACTTAATAAAGCTTTTCTGTTTGACTTTTTCTGAGTTCCCTAGGAGTTCTTTGTTGCTATGGAACCACATGGGGGTTGTCATATTTTTCTGTTTATGCTTTATAGCTCCGTAGTTCCAAATGCTGAATAGAAGAGATTATTCCCTTACCATAAGAAGAGTAGCATTTTTAAGTCAAAGCTGCTAATCAAATTGATTAGCGGCCCAAAAGATAACATCCTGAGACATAACACCTTCCAATTTTTGAAACATTTTTGGCATTAGTTATTTTTTATTATTTGGTAGAATAAAAATTATTGCTTGGGGATTTTCAATTCACTTGGGAAACTAAACTTGAGGAAAAGACAACTAGAGATTGCCTTTATTAAAGAAAAAATGTAGAGATAAAAGTGAAAAGAAAAATGGCTTTAACTGTATTATAAAGCAGAAAGTCAAGTTATTTATTTCAGAAGGCCACAAAAACTACCATCTCTCAGGGTGTGTTCCCTGAAATTTCTGTTTTATTTGGTTTTTAATATTTGAGCTGAAATAATAGAACCCTAATTCTAAAAGAAGTACCAATAAAACACTGACTGTGTACCCTTTTCTTCTTGGCAGAGTCACTTGTTGAGGACAAAATCAACTATATTGGAAAGTTCAATGAATTAAAAGCTGGAATAATTAGGTTCTGCTTCTTGATTTGGTTACTTAGCTGGGAAGTAGAAGGAAGGGGGGAGGTATTTTAATTCTCTGGCCTCTATTTCTTCATCTATGGAATGAAAGAACAGGACTACTATTTTCTGATGTCCCCTTGATCTGAAATTACCTGGTTCTAAATAATCCTAGTTTTTATATCTTCTAATACAACTACTTTCTTTCACTTTGACCAAACCCCTTTTCCTCAATCAGGAAGGAAAGAAGGAAAAGATAAATGGAGGGTGAGTAAGAGGAAAGGAGAAGGGAAGGAAAGAAAAAAAGAAGGAAGGAAAGAAGGGAAAGAAGGAGGAAGGAAGGAAAGGATGGAGGAAAGAAGGAAATGAAAGGAAGGAGGAAAGGAAGAAAGGATCTCACAAACTATAGCCTTAACACATTTCAGGCTCTCTCAACCCTTACAGCAGAGAAGTTGTTCCCAATTATACCAAATATAAATAATTTCTTTTCATTGTGCATAGATATGTTTGGCTCATTATTAGTAAACAGATAATCATTTCTAGGATATGAGAAGTAGATTGTTTCATGATAGAAGAAAATGAAAAAACTTATTTTAAAGTATACTCAGTTTTTATACTGTGTAATATAAACTGCCATAAGTAATTTGGAAAATGACTTCCATTTTAAAAATATTTTTTGCATACTGTGATACTTTTTTTTTCATGGACAATATTGTTGGGAAGCAGAAAAATAATAATGTATGTTCATTTATATTGACCTTTATGGAATTTTTGATCTGTTCTCTTTTCATATCTCTAATTTATCGTTTGGACAATTTGCTTTGTTTTGACTCCTCACTTTCCGTGCAGATAATAGCACACTTTCTCTGCCTCTCCCCAACTCAGTAATGCATATCAACATTCATGTTTAGATTCTTTTTTCTCCAACTCCCTCTTCTTTCTTTGTTCCTTTTACCTCTCTCTGTTATCTTTAACCATTTAGCTGTTGTCTTTAACCATTTAGCTGCTAAGTTAGGGCAAAAAAAACCATAATGGTAGAAATTAAGAAATGCTGCTGGTGTAAACAAATAAGTGTAGCTCCATAAGGGTCTGTGGGAGAAATGGGTCAGGAATGGTCCTTATATTGTGGACATTGTCATCAAATGAGGATCATACTGAGTAAAATTCATTCATTCCTTCATTCCTATTTCCATAAGTTGCAATACATTTACACTATTCTCCAGGCAATCCCACTAGAAATGTCCCTGTCAGACAGACTTGTATTTCTCATTCTGTGCCAGTGAGGATGCATGGCATACCATCAGCCTAAATGTTAAATGCCCAGTGGAATAAGAGCAAATGTTGGCTCTGTTAAATTAGAGTTATTAAAAATGCTCAATGGTTAGCACAAATGGTTTAATGATAAAGTTGTGCTTTGTTTAAGAAAAACAAATACTGGTCACTATTTGAAGAAATATCAGGTACGATAAAAAAGAATAGATAAAGATAATCGCTGTAATGGAGTGATATTTTTTAAACTGATCTCTGGACAAGGAGGTAGATAAGAGCTTCTATCTTCAGCATTACATTTTAGACAGATCAATGAACTGGAGATGTGAAGAGAGTAAAATGAATAGATGCATTGAGAATTTGAAAGCACAGTGTGTATTATTTAATCAGGAAAATGCCTTATATGTGCTATAACATGCAACAACAATACTGACTGGACAGAAAAACAAACAAGCCCCATTGATTTTTTTTCCCTAAATCCTCATATTCCTTACTAATGCACTTGAGGGTTTAAATAATGCATGCAACAAATTGCATTAGAGGTGATCGTCTTCCTATTGCATGCGTAAGTCAAAAGGCATTATTAGTACATCAGAGACTCAAGAACAATTCCAGATTGCAGTCTCTTTGCCTAATGACTGTAACAAATGAGAAGTTCAAGAGCCAGAGACCAAACAAAACAATCTTTTTAGCTTGTCTTATGAATTCCTTTCCTTAGCATCATAAAAATAAAAATTTTAAAAAAGATATGAAACAGACAAAAGATTTTTTAATGTGTGAAATTTTTATTAACTAGGGGAAGACATATAAAAGGTCGTGAAAGGATATTAGTCCTCATGATCCTTCTAAAATCTGTGATTATTTTTTTTACTTTGTAAGATAATTATAACCAATCCTGTGTTACAAACCATATATGATTATCTTGTGTGGTCTACAGAAGGACTATATACCTTAATTTTTTAATGCACCTTCCATTACTTAACTATGGTAAACACTGTATAACAGGATTGTTCTTTCATATAATTCCATCTTAGTAATAACCAAAAGTGTCATCCCCTTGGGCATTCATTTATATGTGAGCTAACAAATGTTAGATGAACTGTTTTATCTCCTAATAGAATCTTCACTAGAAACACACTTCAGCTTTGTCACAACAGAGGAATAATTAATTTAATTTTAGGGCCACTGGTCTTTACATGATCTATTTCTGTGGCCTTTTATATCCCACAGCTGGCTTTAGTGAGCATTTTCAATGATGAAACAAGCAGTGCTCCTTGGTGGGTAGGTTCTGTTCTTTCCCCTCCCTCTGGGTGAGATCTGTCCAGAAGCATAGAGGACTGATTAACTTGTCAGATAAGATGATAAGATGTATGAGATTTATAAATGGGAAGTTGATGACCTCAAAATCCATGGCCTCTGTACAAAAGCCAAGGTAATGCCTCAAATTTGTAAGAAAAAGTAAACCTTTTATTTAATAGAAACATGTTACCTCTGTTAAAAGTCTGTTCTAAATTTTCACTGAGACAGACTTTGCATCTTGCAACTTAGTAGGATCAGTTAGTTAGTTCTAAATTTTTTAAATAAATGTTTCATTTCAGGATAGTTTCAATTTACAGAAAAGTTGCACAGAAATTATAGAGTCCCCACATACTCCCACACAGTTTCGCTTATCATTAGTATCTTACATAACCATGTACAATCATCACAACAAATGAATCAATATTGACACATTATTACTAACCGAAATTCAGTTCTGAAGTTTCTAAGCACATTAGAGTGAAAAGAAGATAACTTATGTATAACGAATTAAATGTTTGTTTCTCAGTTTTAAAATAGACTAATTAGAAAACATGATTCAAGAATAGCATACCATATCAATTCATAAGGAATGATCTTGCGATTCAATATAGGTGACTAAATAGTAGTATATAACAGATAAACAACATTTTTTGCTAAAATACATTTTTTAAGGACAGTTATCCATTTCAGTAATTCTAAGTCATAGTTGATTTTAAATGCTTCATTATTTTAAAATTAAATTTAGTAGGGTAACATTGATTAATAGCATTATATAAGTTTCAAGTATACACTTCTACGATATATCACCTGTATATTGCATTGTGTGTTCACAACCCAAAGTCTCCTTTTGTCACCATGTATTTGACTCTCTTTACCCTCTTCGCCCTCTTCCCAACCTCCTTTCCTTCTAATAACCGCCATACTGTTGTCCGTGTCTCTGTGTTTGTTTTGTTGGTTGAGCTGAGCAACTTTTTTGATGCTCTTATATTGCAATTCATTTCAAATAATAATTTAATCACACTTTAAAATATCATTTCTAAAACAAATTCTTCAAGAAACATTGCAGTAGAAAGTCTTGAACAGAAAGACAATTCCCCATTTGACTTAAAAAAAAAATTAGGCATTATGTTGCAAGATCAATTATCTCAGTAGTAACAACTATTTACTGAGGACCTACTGCGTGTCAGATGTTTTGCAAGGTGTTTGACACACATTATCTTTGATCCTATCAACAACCTTGCAAAGTCGATGGCATTATCCCTTATCTTACAGATGTGGAAATTGAAACTCAGCAAGACAAAGCAATTAGTTTAAGGTTACACAGCCAGCCAGCGAGAGATGCAGGTTTTTGTAAAACGAAAAAGAAATCTAGGGAAAATAATCTGCTAAGGCATAAAGTACGAAGAATCATCTCAAATTTATAACAGTTAGGAGATTTAGTATTTAAATCCTAATTCTGATGGTATCATGGAGTGTTTTGTCATCTTTGTATTATATAAATAAAGGGAATTGGTCAAAATTGCCATGTAAAAAAATTGGACTATTTTAAAAAATAGTCTCACGAGCAGGTTTATATTAGGTAAGTGTTATAGACCTGGTCCAGTAGCAAAGGCTGCTATAAAGTGTGGAACATTAATAAAGTTTATGTCGCAGGTTTTCATCTTTTTCAAAGATGTGTTTTTGGTGGTTATTTATAATGAAGCTGAGAGGTGAAAATTCTATTAATCTGAAAGGTCCATATTAGGCTTCTGAAATTTAACTATATTATACTAGCATAGCTATGAGTTGCCATTAACCAAGACTTCTAAGTAAGGAATAGTGGAAATTTTTCTGTTGATTGGTTTAGCTGTGTGTGTGTGTGTTTGTGTGTGTGCGTGTGTGTCTGTCTGTCTTTGTTTTATAAGATAAGAAATTGGAATGTTTGGGTCTCTGATATACTCCTAACCCTGAATTTCTTTCTTGATTAGGGAATGACAAAATAAATACATCTCAGGACATCATCTGAAAATGTATTCTCCCTCTTTGGTTACTGTAATTTCTCTGTCTGATTGTCATAGCTGGAGTCCTGTGAAAGTTTGGGGCTCCAACAGGGTGCTATTGCCCATTTTGAAGTATAGAGAACAATGAAGATTTATCAAAGTTATTTTTAAATGTAGGCATCATACTCTGAATAAGATCTGCAGAGAGTGTTTTTGTTCCTACACTGTTTATTAAGAAGTACATATCTAAGAGAATTCGCTGGAGTTAAATCTAAATGAGAATGTCTAAGGCATCTAGTTGCTTTTGGAGTCAGTCTTTTTCTTCTTAATCACCAGATACATAGCTTGAGATTTTATATTTAGGCTAAGGAAACATGATATCATTAAGACAAAGTTTGATATTTTGCAGCTATAACACAACAATAACACGTTTCTTTTGTCTGTGGTATTATTTAATTCATTTCCAAAGTCAGAAAGTAATTAATAGTAGTAATACTAATAAGTAATAATAGTGATAGTAGTAATAGTGGTAATGCTTTCGATCACAGGAGTCAATTTTACAAAGATCTTTATTTTCTTCTAAATAATATTTGAAGAATATGCATGATTCTTGAAAGAACCCAAATAAATAATAGTATCAGTCATTAATATTTGCAAAGATAATATAAATGAGGGACACCCAGGAGTAGCTTTTTGTACTAAGGATACATCAATGAAAAAAGAGAAAAAAGACAAAAACCCTTGTCTTACTTCTATACTAGTGGGGAAAGCTAAATAACAGGCAAATTAAGGAGATTCCATTCTATGTTAGACAATAGTAAGTGCTATAGAGAGAGAAATAAAAGGGACTAGAGTTTGGGGGCAGGGATTCAGATTCCAGTTCTTAATGTGGTCTGGGAGGCCTCACTGAAGACACAGTTGGTTAAAGGTTTTAAGGAGGTGAAGGAATAAGTCAGACAGATATAGAGGACCACAACACCTGGGTGTGAGTAAGCATGTGCAAAGGCCCAGAGACAACAGGTTTAAAGACCCTGAAATGCCACATATTTAAAGGTTTACAACATGACACATGGCCTTGAACATATGAGCATAAAACATATTTGATTACATCAATAACATCAGGCTTCGATATATTTAAAGTATTTTTCCTTAACATTATGGTCCAATTCAATTATTTTTTTTCCTACAGATATAGTCCTTGAATATGACCTATTAAAATATGGTTCATATACTGAAAATAGCGTGCTTAATATGTAAGATTCCATATCATGTCACGCCTTATTTTTTCCTCAGCTCTTCATACTAATGCTTTAAAAGGTTGTAACTTTTCCCCATAATTAGTTGTGAATTGCTTTTGCTAGAAGTGTAATTGTGAAATTGCACTCTTTTTTTATTTTTAATTCCCTTCATGCTTTGTGAAGAAAAGCATTCACTGATTCTTCTTCCTTCATTTTTGCTAAGTCAAATAGTTTCACTAAGAAGAGGAAGAGAAAAATCCCTGAAGGTCATTTGTCTCGTTGTCAGCTCACTGATAAAAGCTCAGGGAGTAAATAGTACTTGAACACCAAATCTCCCCTGCAGAACAATCACTTTTAATTGAAACCTGAAGGAAATAAAAATAGATACTGAAATCTTTCAAATAATTAATGCTGCCCTTTGAAATTAGCATACATCTTTTTTCCTTATGCATCTAAAACTCTAAAGGATTTCTTCTCCAAAATTCTTTGTCTCGAAACTGTGGAGATAAGTTTCTTGTCTTTACACATTCATCTCATGCTGGAGAAGGAGTTCGGGTGAGTGGAAACCCCCTTTCCAAGTGCGTATGAAGACAGAACACCTCCTGATCCTCGCTTCTCAGACTGTTATACCAAGAGAACTAGTGGCGCTCTTTCTTTGTGATTATTACAGGAAAAAATAAAGCACACACCAAACAGAACAGTCAGCTCTGAGAGTGCCCAAGTGCCACTCTACTCATGTCAATCTCTACAGTGATTGGCCTTGGATTTAGAAGCCTGAAGGTGAATTATCCTTTAGTTTCAGATGAGTGCAATTGCCTTGCAATTTAAACATCCAGGTAACTACGAACTCTATGGACTAGAATATATCCAATGTGTAAACTAATTGTAGCCATTTTATCTAGCAGCTTCCAAAATTACCTTTAAAAATGAAAACACTTGTTCCTATAAATTTGTATGAAATAAAGGGGATAAACCTCATAGCATTTCTGGTTAAATGTTAAGACATTTGTTTTTGTTCGATGCAAAATTTATCAACTGTAAAATCAGAATACATGGACTGAAATACTGTCTCCAACTTTTAGTAAGTAAACCATTTAGGAAATTGAGAAATAATGATGTCACCTATCTGACAAGGTGAAGTACAAGTGAGGTTGGCAATGTTCTCAGTGTTCTTTCAATTGAGTACTCAATTTATTTGCTATATATCTGGCATCTGGGGACATTAAAAAATGTCACAGACTTCTTCCTGAAAGAGCACCTTGGGAAGATAAGACATTATGAGAGAGACTAAAAGATAATTAATTATCACTATAAACCAGAGGCAATATTAAGTGCCAAATTTAAAAATACAATTTTGAGTCCCAGAAAGGGAGAGATTATGGCAGACTGACAATTCCTAGATATTTCTTTGTCCAGAGATGAGATTTTGACTCATGGAATGTCAAAGATAGAACAGAACATAGAGACCATCTGCTCCAGCTTCTCATTGCACAGATGTTGAGAATTACACAGACCCATAAAACCTCAAATTAATGGGCCCAACCACAGCTAAGATCTCCTAAGCTCTAGACAAAATAATTCCTTCCTCTCTTTATTTTCTCAATCATGGATTCACTAGGCAAGCATTTTGAGTGCGTGCATGTTTCAGCCACCATTCTACATGTGGAGAACCAAGCTGTGGGCAAAATTCACACAATCCACTGATATTGTAGAACCTGCATTCTAGTAGATAATATATATGGTAAGTTTAGAATTTTTAAAATAATTTTTCTTAGTGGCAACAGAGTGATGGGGCAGGTAAGATAGTAAAGAGATCTCTAAAGAGTTGTTATTTACACAGAGAACTAAATTATAAAGAGATAACTAAGGGTGGAAAAAACATTGCAGAAGGAACACAAGGATCAAAAGCTCCGAGGAAGAAAAAGCTTGATTGGATGGATAAACAGCAAGAAGGACAGATGGGCTGGTGCAGAGTGAGAAAAGGGGAGTGTGATGAGAGGTGGGATCACATGGCATCAACAGTATAAGAATGAGTAGGATTTGGAGACAGGTGAGGGGAGATGGCTTTCAAAGGATAACTCTTTTAACAAAGGTGTGGGGTTCAAATTTAGGCATTGTTCTGTTGATCTTTCATTGTTCTCTCGGCACAAGTTGATACGTCAATTTGAGAAAGAACAACCTATTGGATAGAAAAAAAATAGCGAATAGACAACTTTAAGCAAGGGTTTTATAAATAAGATTCAATTCAACTTAATTTTTAAAGTTTTGTTCATTTGTACTGAAATTTGCTAGCTTGTTCATGTTTTGAACATATATGTCCCTATCTCCTTACTTTATATGTGAAGACGTTTCCTAGTCTAATGGGTAGGAATGTTGAGCTACTTCTTAGTGCTTAGACCTATAGCACCAAAAGCAAAAGAAAGCCACCTGGGATAACTGTGTCAAGATGCTGAGCTCAGGCCACTGGGATTTTTTCTATTCAAGTCCATCTGCCTTCTTAGGTACTTTTGTGAATAAGCAAGGGCTGATTTCCAGGCAGCACTTATATCATCAGGTTAAATTTCATACATCAGAGTATTCAGGGGAGACCACCTTACTCTGGGGGAGGGAAGAAGGGGAGTGTTCCTTGGCATGGTACATCCTCCTAAAAGTGGAACTAAAAGTTTCACATTACAGGATTAATCCAGATGTGGTGCAAAATGTTTAAAATAAAAAACAAAAGAACGTCATTTTCACCACTGTCTTGTGAATAATTAGGGTATTATCCTAATTAGTAGAGCAACATGACAGTTTATTTTATTTGCAGCTTTTTCTGATTCAAATGTGTGTACATGTACAAGAAAAAACATTCTTTAATTTGATGGAAGAGGATCCCACGACTCACTGTCTTCTCTGGGGAATAACTGGTTGCATTGAGAAGTCGATAGAAAAGATCCTATTTCCTCATTTTTTTCAACTATAAGCTTAGCTTGCACAATTACCGACTTTTCTGTTAGAAAAATAAGGGGTCTTTATATTTCAATAATTTTGAAACAAGTATCGAATGACAGAATTTAACTTCAAATGTACAGCAAACGAGTTTTACTTTAGTCCCTTCCTCCCCCAATACAAAACAAACAAACAAATATCCAGAGCAGTATAAGCAGTCTCAGTGTCATCCTTGCTTCTTGGCTTGTTCTCTCCTACATGCCACAGACTGCAAGAAAAATGAAGATTGCAAGAAGCTAGTACATCTGGGTCATTAGGAAACGTTCGGTAACCTTGTAATAATAATCGGGTGATTTGGAGGTGGGCATGGCACCAAGATTTCTGTAAAGGGTAAAATTAGCTAGGTGTAGTAAGGAAGTAGTAGCTGCAGGATAGGGAGATGGCGATACTGGGTGAGGACTGGGCATACTAGACTATTCTGGGTGCAGGTCCGCAGGCAAGGAGATAAGACTGTAATTCAGAAATAAGTTACAATAGAATAAGACCTTCCAATATTTAAGGACTGTTAGTCCTATACCTAACTAATGCCTATATTCTTAGAAGAGTCTTAATTTTATGTTGAACTTTCTCCTTGTTCTAACTCATACATATTTTATAACAGGAGTTAACCAAATATTTGAAGAGTATGGCCACTTGCTGTTGGCTAAGTCTGGAAGACAGTAGGTGCCAAAAGCTAAAGTGAAGTGATGTTATCTGTGGCAAAATTTTAAAAGCTTGCCTCTCTAGAATGACTTCTTACAAAACAATGTGTTGATGTACTTTGTCTTAGCTTTATAAGATAGCAAAATACAAGTGAAAAGATGCTCAACTTTGAACTATTTGAGTCCATGAATGACAAAGGTAATCTACTTTCTATATTGGACTACATGATTAACCATAAAATTAGAGCAGTAGTAAAAATATCTGTCCTTTATCAAATACTTTCTGTGTAGTGGATACTGTGCTGAGTGTTTTACATACTTCGTATATTTTAACTTATTTAATCTGAATCACAATGCTCGAAGCAGGTGCAGTTATTTAAGATCAGAAAACTTTGGTCAGATAGTATGGCAGCTTGCCAGAGTCACTCAACTAATAAATGGAATGTCCAGGTTTCAGACCAAAGCAGTTTGAGCTTCATAAATCCACCACAATAGTCACACAGCTTTAGACAAACCACATAATTTCCCTGCATATGTTTCACTAGCTATTATCGAAAATAAAATGCTTCTCAGATGGGGCTGCTATGAGTATTAAATGAAATATTGCATATAAATACTGACAACTCTGGCACATAGTAGGCAAATACTGCTAGCTGAAGGGCATATACACTACAACTCTTTTGATTGTCAGCTGCTCATATACGGCTTTGATTTTTCTAATGCATTTTGATGTTCCTTTGATAGATTAATCAGAATCTGATGAAATGATGTGGAAAACAAGACTCTAGTCCTGATACAGGTATCCAAACTGGAATATATACGCTATAAGAGTATGAGGTATATAAGGGTTATAGTGTGTGTGTGTGTGTGTGTGTGTGTGTGTGTGTGTGTGTGTGTGGTTTTAGGTACCAAATTACATAAATCGTCATTACTTTGACCTATTGAATGTTCTCTTAAGTCTCTGTTTTAGGAGGCTTTTTGAAAAAAACCTCACTGATTACCCTGAAAATAGGCTGTGATATTGATGTCCTTTTAGCACTGATGTATGAGATGTTGAAATGAAACCAAACTAAAGAAATACGATTACTTCTTTTTAAATCATTCTACTTCGTCCTCTTTTACACTAGCTATTCTACAGTCCCTATATGATTTTGAAGTTGGATAGATTTCTCATAGAAGCTGAACCCACAAAACTTGGATTCCATGCACATTTTTTATCTGTGACATAAAATATATTTTCACCGCTGCATGCAAAATTGCGTGCACATTTTTTATTTGTGACATAAAATATATTTAAGTATATTTATGGCTTAGATTATGTAGCTAATATTTCCTACTACAAGTTCTGGGGTGACATCAGCAGAGTTTGAGTCTGGCTTCACCATTTACTAGTATGTACTCTTAGTCTTGATCACCTGTGAAATGAAGATATATAACTAGTCCCCTAAATAATTAAGATTGTTATGAGGGTTAGAATTTATGTGCCTGACATGTAAAAATTCTCAATCAATATTAGCCGATATCTACTTACTATACAAATCATAATTCTTATTCTCATTTTTAAAAATGAGTTTATTGAAAAGGACAGAATTAGAGACAAAAAATCCTATATTTAATTTCTAAAGTGTGTGAATATCTCAAAACTATGATTTTCTCATCAACTAAACAGGAATAATAATATTCATCCTGATTACTCAGTGGATTGTTCTGAGATTCTAATGAGATGCCACTGGTGAAGTTCATGTGAAAACTACCCAGTTCACATAAACATAAATTAATACTGGTATTCTATCAAAGAATGACCCTAGAAGAAAGAAGGAATGTTTTAAATGAGGGAGGGGCAGTTTAAGAGAGCTAGAAGGATATTTTCATGAGATCTTAGATGTTGGCAGACAGAAATTTGAGACTCACGCTGAAAATGAGATAATATGTGAAAAAGGATCATATCGATATAGGAGATTTCTTTTTATTCCTACTTGGGGAATGTAAAATGCTTTTTATAAACAAGTATGGTTGAGATAATAAAAATTATTTATAGTGGATTTCTCATTTTCTGTACAGCAGATCTTGAATTTCCACTGGTACTTTAGTGAGATGATGTGTATATATATGTTTTATGAAGTTTTTACCTTTCAGAGAGA